>NW_027441806.1:0-1200000 GCF_048569485.1 Anomaloglossus baeobatrachus
TCTGCAGGAGGAGGTAGGTGCAGGGTATTATATATCTAGTGTGTGGCTCTGCAGGTGGAGGTAGGTGCAGGGTCTCTATTATTTTGCTTTCCTTCATTTTCCTGTTTCTGTCGTCGTCTTTTGTTTGTTTTTATGACGACGCTGAAGTCGGTTTCTTTTTTTTTCTGGGGTTTTTTGGGGTCTTTTCTACTGTTTTTATTTTTGTAGATTAAAACCTATCTAGTCCAGTGCAGTGCGGAGTCGGATGTGAATACTCTGAAAAGCAGCAACAACAATGATAAAACTGGCACAAAAATCGGCATAAAACGCAGGGTGTTATGGAGAGGGTTAATGGCTCCGCACTGCATTGTACTTTATTAGTTATTTTTTGTGTTGTTTAACCTGTAAAAAAAACCATCCAAATAAGAAACCGACTTCAGCCTCGAGATTTTATTGCTGATGTCGAGTGATACTGGTGGGAAAATAATGGAAATGTCTTATTACCACATATATACCCTGCCCCCCGCAGTGACTGACAGCCGCTCAGCATTAGAACCTGCTGTCAGTCAGTGCTGAGAGCGCGGATACAACCACTGATCACTGTATACTGAGCAATGACTAAAACCTCATCGGGCCATCCCTATGACTGAAAGCCGGACACTGTCATATTATATGTTTATGACCACATGTAAATATTTCTTAGGTATTTTGTAACACTTATTATTTTGTATATATGGCTGATTTTTACCTGATAACAGAGATTTGGATTGACAGTGGTATTTTCCTATATTTCACATATTCGGGGGGGGGGGGGGGATTAGTTCGGTATTTTCATTTTACTTCCCTTGTAACTGGGGCTGATATAATGACTCAGCAGTGACCATATCCTCTGTGTATGGGGGAGAAGGCACCGACAGCTCTTTCTATTCTGTTTCCTGGAAACCGTGAAAATAAGCCCCAGTAGGATTTTTGGAGCTTTTTTTACTATACTTAACCCCTTCAGCCCCCAGCCTGTTTTCACCTTAAAGACCCAGCCATTTTTTGCAATTCTGACCAGTGTCACTTTGACAGGTTATAACTCTGGAACGCTTCAACGGATCCTGACGATTCTGACATTGTTTTTCGTGACATATTGTACTTCATGTCAGTGGTAAATTTAGGCCGATATGTTTTGCGTTTATTTGTGAAAATTTTGGAAATTTGGCGAAGATTTTTAAAATTTCGCAATTTTCAAAATTTGACATTTTATGCCCATAAATCTGAGAGATATGTCGCACAAAATAGTTACTATATAACATTTCCAACTTGTCTACTTTACACCAGCGCAATTTTCAAAATAATTTTTTTTTTTCGTTAGGAAGTTAGAAGGGTTCAAAGTTCATCAGCAATTTTTCATTTTTTCAACAAAATTTAAAAAAATATTTTTTAGGTACCACATCACATTTGGAGTGACTTTGAGAGGCGTAAGGGACAGAAAATACCCAAAAGTGACCCCATTCTAAAATCTGCACACCTCACACTGCTCAAAACTACATCCAAGAAGTTTATTAACCCTTTAGGAGCTTTACAGCAACCAAAGCAATGTGGAAGGAAAAAATGAAAATTTTACTTTTTTACACAAAAATGTTACTTTAGCCATAAAATTTAGCATTTTCACAAGGGTATCAGGAAAAATGCACCATACAATTAATTGTGCAATTTCTCCTGAGTACACTGATATCTCATATGTGGGGGAAATCAATTGTTTGGGCACATAGCAGGGCTCAGAAAAGAAGGAGCATCATTTGAATTTTTGAAAGCAAAATTGTCTGGAATAATTAGCGGATGCGATGTTGCGTTTGAGGTGCCTAAACAATAGAGCTCCCCACAAGTGACCCCATTTTGGAAACTAAACCCCTCATGGAATTTATCTAGATGTTTATTGAGCACTTTGAACCTCTGGGGGCTTCACAAAAGTTAATAACTTTGAGCCGTGAAAATAAAAAAAAAAAATTACCTCAAAATTGTTACTTCAACCAAGTAGCTTTTTTTTACAAGGGTATCAGGAAAAATTGTAACATAAAATGTATGGTGTATTTTCTCCTGAGTACACAGATACCTCATATGTGGTGGAAATCAAATGTTTGGGCGCACAGCAGGGCTCGGAAGGCTAGGAGTGTCATTTGACTTTTCAAGCGCAAAATTGTCTGGAATCGTTAGCAGATGCCATGTTGTGTTTGAAGACCCTCTGAGGTGTCTAAACAATGGAGCTCCCCCACAAGTGACCCCATTTTGGAAACTAGACCCCTCATAGAATTTATCTAGATGTTTACTGAACACTTTCAACCCCTGGAGGCTTCACAAAAGTTTAGAATGTTCAGCTGTGAAAATATATATATATTTTTTTTACCATGAAATTGTTATTTCAAACAGGTAGTTTTTTTTCCACAAGGGTATCAGGAAAAAATGCACCATAAAATGTATTGTGCAATTTCTCCTGAGTACACAGATACCTCATATGTGGTGGAAAGTAATTGTTTGGGCACACGGCGGGGCTCAGAAGAGAAGGAGCGCCATTTCACAGCAAAATTGGTTGGAATTATTAGCGTACGCCATGTTGCGTTTGGAGACCCCCTGAGGTGCCTAAACAATGGAGCTCCCCCACAAGTGACCTCATTTTGGAAACTAGACCCCCCATGGCATAAATCTAGATGGGTAATAAGCACTTCTTCATACATTGAGGCATAAAAACAAAAAAAGTACTTTTTTTTCCACAAAAATGTTATTTTAGGCTCAATTTTTTAATTTTTACAGGGGTAACAGGATAAAATGGACCTCAAAATTTGTTGGGCAATTTGTTCTGAGTACGCTGATACCTCATATGTGGCAGAAAACCACTGTTTGGGCGCACGGCAGAGCTCCAGAGGGAAGGACCGTCATTTGACTTTTTAAATGGAAAATTAGCTGGAATCGTTAGCCGCACCATGTTGCATTTGTAGATCCCCCTGATGTGCCCAAACAGTGGTGCTCCCCCACATGTGACCCCACGTTGTAAACTAGACCCCCCCCATACAAAAAAATATTAGTTTGGTGAAATAAAAAATACAGACGTCAGTAAAAAAAAAATAAAAATAAATATATATATATATATATATATATATATATGAGCGCCTGCAACTGACACTAAAGCAGGCTTTACATGCTACGATATTGCTAGCAATTGCTAGCGATATCGTACGCAAAAGCACCTGCCCCCGTCGTGCATGCAATTTCGTGTGATCGCTGCCGCAGCGAACATTATCACTACGGCAGCGTCACACGCACTTACCTGGTCGGCGTCGTCGCTGTGACTGCCGAACAATCCCTCCTTCAAGGGGGAGGGACGTTCGGCATCACAGCGACGTCACCGCGACGTCACTAAGCGGATCAAATCAAATCAATCAAAGCGGAGGGGCGGAGATGAGTGGGACGTAACATCCCGCCCACCTCCTTCCTTCCGTATTGCGGCCTGCGGCAGGTAAGGAGACGTTCCTCGCTCCTGTGGTGTCACACACAGCGATGTGTGCTGCCGCAGGAGCGACGAACAACATCGATAAGCGACCATTACCGATTTTTGGTTTTGGGACGACCTCTCCATGGTGAACGATTTTCACCATTTTTGAGGTCGCATAAGGTTGCTGGTGTCACACGCTGCGATATCGTTAATGACGCCAGATGCGCGCCACTAACAACGTGACCCCGACAATAAAACATTAACGATATCGTAGCGTGTAAAGCCCCATTAAGGCAAGTGCCACACGTGAGAGCGATGCACAAATCTCGCATCGCATCACCCGACACAGCCGCACACTCCTGTCTGGAAGAGAGCGACCGTGTCGGATGATGCTTTGTGAGACTTGTGCATCGCTCTCATGTGTGGCACTGGGCTGATCCTTACAATATTCAGTAAAAAATACTGTAGTTGACGATTACTACAGTATAATTTTACTGGCCCTAAACTAAGTTTATTTGTATTTCTTTCTTAGTTTACAGAAAAAAAATCAGGACGCACGCATGGATGTGCTGGAAAAAGGGGGGGACTAGGTGGGATGGAAAAAAAGATGGATGGAGGATGGAAGAGGGTGCAATGGATGCAGGAGCAGCGGAGGATGGGTGGAGGGCGCGGCGGATGGAGGAGTGGCGGAGGATGGCTAAGGGCGCAACGGATACAAAAGCGGCGGAGGGTGGAAGGGGAGTGGGAGATGAAATTGGGGATAGCTACCTTACAGAATGGATCTAGGCAGCAGTATTGCAGCAGATCCAGAAGGGGGAGAGGTGGGAGAGGGGGAAGAGGATTAAGGGGATGGGAGACAGCAGACTGATGGGGGAGTGAGGTGGCAAATGCAGGGGGGCAGCGGCAGATGGGGAAAGTGCTGTGGCTAATGGGGAGAGTGCGGTGGCTGATGCGGAGAGTGCGGTGGCTGATGGGAGGAGTGGAGTGGCTGATGGGGGGAGTGGGGTGGCTGATGGGGGGAGTGGGGTGGCTGATGGGGGGAGTGGGGTGGCTGATGGGGGGAGTGCTGTGGCTGATGGGGAGAGTGCTGTGGCTGATGGGGAGAGTGCTGTGGCTGATGGGGAGAGTGCTGTGGCTGATGGTGAGAGTGCGGTGGCTGATGGTGAGAGTGCTGTGGCTGATGGGGAGAGTGCGGTGGCTGATGGGGAGAGTGCGGTGGCTGATGGGGAGAGTGCGGTGGCTGATGGGGAGAGTGCGGTGGCTGATGGGGAGAGTGCTGTGGCTGATGGGGAGAGTGCGGTGGCTGATGGGGAGAGTGCGGTTGCTGATGGGGAGAGTGTTGTGGCTCATGGGGAGAGTGCAGTGGCTGATGGGGGAGTGGAGGCGGCGCAGCGGCGGATACCAGGAGGCAGCAGAAAGAAAGCAGCGGCGTCAGATGCAGGGGGGCGCAGCGGGAGGAGAGTAGCGGCGTCACATGCAGGGGCACAGCGGGAGAGTAGCGGCATCACATGCAGGAGCGCAGTGGGAGAGTAGCGGCGTCACATGCAGGGGCGCAGCAGCAGAGTAGCGGTGTCACATGCAGGGGCTCAGTGGGAGAGTAGCGGCGTCACATGCAGGGGCGCAGCGGGAGAGTAGCGGCGTCACACGCAGGGGCGCAGCGGGAGAGTAGCGGCATCACATGCAGGGGCGCAGTGGGAGAGAAGCTGCCTCACATGCAGGGGTGCAGCGGGAGAGCAGGGGCGAAGCAGATGGAGGAGGGCAACGGTGGATCGGGGGCTGTGACTCACAGATGGGCACCCGCAGGGATCGCTCTCCTCAGATTCCACGGAGGGAGAAGCTGAGGAGAGCGATCTCCTACAGCTCACCCAGTCCCAGATGCACGGTGCTTGGAGAGATCGGTCACAAGGCCGATCTCTCCAATCAAAGCTGGGGGCGGGTGCAGCAAAGCTCACTCAGCTCCAGCCAATGGCCAGTGCTACAGCTGCACTGACCATAGCTGGATTTAAAGGGAACCTGTCAGCAGAAATTTCCCCTAAAACCTAACAGATTCCCCCTCTGCAGCTCCTGGGCTGCATTCTAGAAAGGTCTTCAATTTTAAATAAATCCCCAACAGTGTCACCAGCAAAGCACCCCCACACCATCACACCTCTTCCTCCATGCTTCATGGTGGGAACCAGGCATTTAGAGTCCATCCGTTCACCTTTTCTACAAAGACACGGTGGTTGGATCCAAAGAGCTCAAATTTGGATTCATCAGACCAAAGCACAGATTTCCACTGGTCTAATGTCCATTCCTTGTGTCCAAACAAGTCTCTTCTGCTTGTCGTCTGTCCTTAGCAGTGGTTTCCTAGCAGCTATTTTACCATGAAGGCCTGCTGCACAAAGACTCCTCTTAATAGTTGTTCTAGAGATGAGAAGGTGTGTCCAAACTTTTGGTCTGTACTGTACCTATACCTAATACAGCAAATAAATATATGTATATGAAGGTGCATATTAGTGATGGCAGTGTAGGTGAATTATCTAATTGAATGATAACATCATGATGTGTTATACAGTCTAACAGCTGCTTGTCCACTCTGGCTCCCTCCAGCTTCCCTCTCAGCAGAGCAGGCCGGATGGTGTTGAAAGCACTGTAGAAGTCAAAGAACGTGACCCTCACAGTGTTTCCTGCTTACTCTAGGTGAGAGAGACATCGGTGCTGCAGGTAGATGACAGCGTCCTCCACCCCGATGCCATGCTGGTAGGCGAACTGCAGGGGATCCAGCGCTGGGCTCACCACAGGACCCTACTGCAAAAATAAGCCATACTTGCGATCACATAGAAAAGTGTCCAAGCAGCTAAAAAAGTTAAAGAATACGGCAGGACTCGTATGAAAGAAAGCAGACACCCCCAAAAGAAACCAAATCCCCCCAAAAAAAACAAAAATCGCACTTACCAGATCCCAAACAATTACAGTTGTCAAGTACTGATGGTGGATGGGCTCTCACACAGAGATCTGTGTCACTGTCAGTTCCCTGACAGCTGTTCCAGCTGCACTGCACCGCAGAGCTGTGTATACAGTGACAGAGAAGGCAGAGGCAGTAATAAACAGTCTCTGCCTTATGTAGAGATTTCCTCTCCATTGCTACATGTTTGTTTATGCGCTGCTATGTAACGACATTGTAGAACATCACTGCAGAGTAGGAGTCAGATGGCACAGACGTGTAAAGTCTATGAACAGTCCGAAACCAGTTTAAAATATCTAAACTTTTTTTATTTACATAGTTCTTCAAGTTTAGGAGTGAAATATACTGTAACGTGGGCACATTTTGTAATTGGGTTAACTTTCACTATTTTGCTCCATTCATACAAGAAATGGGTGGTAAATTTTGTGCGTCAGCGAGTGCACCGATCCGTACGCCATGTGCGGGCCCCTCTTCTTCCGTTAGAAACAAGAATACATTGAATCCTAATTCCAATGCCCTGTTAACCGAAAAACTGGGAAATTATTTGTTTTTGTACTTTCTTATTTTCCTACTTTTATTCCGGGAGCAATTACGCTTTTATTTTTCCGCTCACATTTCCGTATGAAGAATTGTTTTTTTTATCATAAAGATAATGTGCTACTTTTAGGGTGGTGTCACACATAGCGACGCAGCAGCGATCAAGACCAGCGATCTGACCTTATCAGGTCAGGTTACGCGTGGAAGCGTAACTAGTAAATATCAGGTAACCAAGGAAAGCACTTCTCTTGGTTACCTGATATTTACCTTAGTTACTAGCGTCCGCCGCTCTCACGTTGCCACTGCCGGCTCCCTGTTCCCTGCACTCCTAGCCAGAGTACATATCGGGTTAGATACCCGATGTGTACTCCAGCTACGTGTGCAGGGAGCAGGGAGCTGGCACTGGCAGCGTGAGAGCGGCGGACGCTAGTAACTAAGGTAAAAATTGGGTAACCAAGGAAAGGGCTTCTTGGTTACCAGATGTTTACCGTGGTTATAGCTTACCGCATGCTGCCAGAAGCCGGCTCCCTGCTCGCTTCAGTTCATCTCTCTCGCTGTCACACACAGTGATGTGTTCTTCACAGCGGGAGAGCAATGTCCAAAAAATGAAGCAGGACATTCAGCAACGACCGGCGACCTCACAGCAGGGGCCAGGTCGTTGCTGGATGTCACACACAGCGACAGCGACGGGATGTCGCTGCTACGTCACAGAAAATGGTGACTTAGCAGCGACGTTGTCATCGTCGCTATGTGTGATACCACCTTTACAGTTGTACTATTTACATAGCACATTTCATGATATTTTTTTTTACTACCCAAATGATATCTCACCTCCCTTATCTCCACTAATTTTCCATATAGGCTCATCTCCTTCCCATTCAAGTCCTTATAATATCGGATCTTCTCAGTGATTTTATTCTGTTTCAGAAAATTTCTTAACAAGGATGGATATGGACAGGGACAAGATGGCGGAGAGGATATTACACCTCACCCTAGAGATCCTCTTCCGGCTTACTGGAGAGGTGAGAGATTCTGATGACGTCACATTACATCATTCTTATCTATGGGAATAACAGATGGACAGAACTGGAGAGGTGAGGACTCTGGAAATGTCTGGAGTGAGATTTATTACTGTCTCTCCATAACCAGGATTACACAGTAGTGAAGAAGACCTCTAGTGAGCGCTGTCAGGCCCCTGTGTCTGAGGGATGGGGAAGACCCCTGAGCCCAATCACGGGGCCTCCACCTCACCCCCCGATACATGAGGACATCAATGACCAGAAGATCCTAGAACTCACCTACAAGATGACTGAGCTGCTGACTGGAGAGGTGACACTGCTGGGAATGCTGGGACATTATACAGTAACGCTATGGAGGGATCGGGGGTGACGGTATCATTGTATGTAGATAATGTAGAGACTATAGCACACATAGAAAAACGGAGAAAGTTCTTAGTGGTTTTTCAATGCTTTTTAATGGTGCCAATACAGAAAAAGTTCCAAAGAGTATCAGTCCTAACGTTTCGACCTGTGATAGGTCTTCCTCAAAAGAATGTATGTATATATGAATGTGTGTATATATCAAAAATCAACAATAAGTGTACAAACAATAATGTGTCAATACAAAAACATGCAAGTCATATATGTACAGAAATGACATATCAATACATCACTAAGTATGTAGTTTAAAGCCTCTTAAATATTATTATTATTTATTATTATAGCGCCATTTATTCCATGGCGCTTTACAAGTGAGAGATGGTATACGTACAACAATCATATTTCCACCATATCATATAAAACAAGCATAGTTCAAAACAAGATCACACATATATGAAATAAACATAGTAGCAAAAAAATATAATAATAAGGGAGAAAAGGAAAGAAAGGAAAAGGGCATCAAGCACATACCTAATAGAACAACCTTAAGTTGTAAATTGACACGGACAAATGTGCCCGATTATGAGTCAAACGTCTATAATCATGAAACCTAACGGAAATAGTTTTTTTGACGTTTTCAAGGTTGTGAGTGTATCATGTATGTGTGACAAACGTTTGCGTACCTTAAATATTCGTATAGAATAACTTTTATGATCAAGTTGACAAGTCAGTAACTACAGTAGATCTATGGATGTTGCTGATAGACAGATTCATATAGTGAATATATGTATAGCTTTGATGAAATACAAATAAAGTTAGATAGTGTAAGAGAAGGGGGAAAAAGATTTTTCAGAAAATAGAGGGGGGGAATGGGGGAAAGGAGAAGTTGTGAAGAATTGATGATTGTGTCTATAGAATACACACCTCTAGGTGAATAGTTTATTTCACCCTCAGGTCAGGTAAATACCAGGAAAATTCTTCTTATCTTACCAAAGGTAAATTGCAACGACGGACAAAGGCCACCACATATCATATCAATGTATTACAGTTGTATTTTATGCACAAAATCTGTAATGCATGTAAAAAATATTGTGTTAAAAATATGAAACATGTTATACCATCCTATGAGGGCGTACAGGTGAATATATAGGTGTGTGAACGGTAAGTATATAGGACCATATATCATTATAACCATCCCACATGACACAGTGTCAATATGTAATATTCCATTTTAGATCATAAACTTGTCTCAAATAAGGTTTGGCATACGTGATATGTAGCCACACTAAATAAGGTGACAAGTCTGAAAGCAGTTTGTATACTTAAGAATCATGTCTCACATTATATGCATTATATCCTTAAATGTAGAATGCCCTTATTAATGTGTCCCATACTAAAGGAAGCTGAGCTCCTATAGCAATGGTGTAGGTAGAAAGGTGGCAGGCGTGTGGAGTAGAAACTCACTCTATTAATGAAGCAAAATGGCATACAATGTACAATGGAGTGGTTCTCCTGTGCTGAAAATACCATGGTTCTCTGCTGGAGGCAAAGATAAAGTAATGAATCCCAATATGAGCAAATAAATCAGCTGAGTGAGATAACTCGTGTAACTCACCCTAATCCAGGACGTGCAGTGGTGATGTCAGTGGATACCGGAAAGCTAATAGAGCTATTTATACCGCTGCTGTAAGTGCGCACTTCCTGGTTGGTGGAATGCATGTGGTCAGTGAACCGCACGCCTTTTTGTATTGACACATTATTGTTTGTACACTGATTGTTTATTTTTGATATATACACACAGATAAAATCCTTTGATGAAGACCTATCACAGGTCGAAACGTTAGGACTGATACTCTTTGGAATTTCTTCTGTATTAGCACCATTAAAAAGCATTGAAAAACCACTAAGAACTTTCTCCATTATTCTATAAGTGTGCTATAGTCTCTACATTATCTTGAGTTTTTTCACTATTTAGCACCACCTGATCCGGTCGAGCCAGACCTAACCCTTCGGTATCATTGTATGTGTCAGGTTCCTATAAGGTGTCAGGACGTCGCCGTCTATTTCTCCATGGAGGAGTGGGAGCATTTAGAAGCCCACAAAGATCTGTACAAGGACGTCATGATGGAGGATCCCCAGCCCCTCACATCACCAGGTAATAGACAGGACTAAATACACACGGCCTATAATTATCTGTATGTAAGGAATGAATTCAGTCCCTGTATGTGTCTCCTCCAGTTCTATCCAGTAAGAGGACAACACCAGAGAGATGTCCCCGTCCTCTTCTCCCACAGGACTGTAAACAAGAAGACCCCGATGTTCCTCAGGATGTGTTTCCTCCAGATCTATCCTGTAAGAGATATCTACTCATGCACTTTCTGCACTAATTTTGTGTTTACATTTTTAGACTTTCTGCTCTGGGTTTTTTCAGCTGTATTTTCTTTGCTTCTGCTTCTTCTGCTGTTTGTTTCTAGTCCCTTCTCTATGACATTATGATGGCAACTTAAAGACCTGCAGAGGGTTCATGAATACCCTGTTTCCCTGAAAATACAACCTACACCGAAAATAAGCCCTAGCATGATTTTATGGGATTTTTGGAGAATGCTTGAAATATAAGCCCTACTCCAAAAATAAGCCCTAGTTACAGTCAGGACCAGTGTTGGGAGGAGTCCAACTGCGCAATTTCTCAGGAACTCCACTTTCTTAGGGACCCAATCAGTTGTATTCTAAGGTTGATTGTTTAAGGACCTTTGATGACTTTAAAGTCATGTGACATGATGTAACCAAAGGTCTGTTAATTGCAGGAGTCTAAACTGAACAGGTTCAGGCTGGCATGCAGGACTGGCATTAGGGGAAAGGGAGAGCAAATGACAATCTCACAGGCCCCCATTTTCCTAGCTGCCCCAGTGTTTATATGCCAATTATAGGACTGCTTAAGGACTTTTTGACATCACGTCATGTGACCAAAAGCTTGTTCACGCAAATTTTAACCAACTTTGCCAAAATGGCAGAGCTTGGCCAGAAGAAGGGTGTGATGCCACCGCTTTTCTAATTCATAACAAACTGCTATGTTCCCTATGCCAGAAATCTCACTCCAGTCCCTGACGTCATTTGTCAGTGTACATTGCTGGTCTTGATGAATTGGAGCCTCAATGTTTGTCTGCACAGACCGCAAGACCCTGCTACCTGCTTTGGTTACAAAGCGTAAGGATAGGTGTGGCACCCCAGGACCTGGTCGCCACAACAGCATTGCCCCTCCAAAGGGTTAATGCTGAGCCTGGAGGTAATTGGGAGGTCTATTGGCCAGTAAGTTTAACATCCAACGCAGTTCTCCCTCAGGCTAGCAGGGGGAGCTCTGAACCTGGAGTTCCAGGGAGCATTCCTTAAGTCTGGCCTGAGGGAGGAGTTAGTGTTCAGTCTGTAGGAGAAAGCAGAGAGTGCAGATGCAGAGTGTGCTGTCCTGTGGAACTGGGGCCTAGAGCTGGAGCAGCTTGGCCCAGTGAAGCAGGCGGAGCAGAGAGGCACAGAAGAGACTCGGACATCGGAGTCTGTGGCCACCAGGGCCTAAAATACTCCCTGGTAGCTGAATCCGAAGGGCAGGAGAGCTGCAAGCACCTGGCCCATGAACAGCCCGAAGGTACAGCTGCATCATCAGGGCCCGGTGTGGACTCCAGCAGAGAAGCACCAGAGAGGGCCTGCGCAGCCTACCACAGAGGGAAAGGGACGTACCACGGGTCCCAGCAGCAAGAGGGCCATTGCTAAATTCAGAGAGCAGGGTCCTATCACAGTAAGGGAAAGAACAGGAGTAGGCCTCATACTCATCTGGCCAAAATGACATCTCAGTTACTTCCAGGCCGGCCGGAGCCCTCTACCACCTGTAACGGTCTCCCAGGACTAACCGTTTGTGAAGTAAAAGAGGAGACGGTAAAGAGACTGTTGTTTGTGCCTGTTTCTTTCATTGCCTGTCGGCCCTGCACCGTGTTATCCACACAACACCATAGACTCTCACGAGCACCAACAGTGTCCCCCGGGGCACCGCTCCACCTGTGGGGAGCAGTACCACCATTGCTGCCATATCATCACCCCGGAGGCCTCATACAGCAGCGACGGCTTAATAGCCGCAAACCACAGGTGGCGTCACGAAATAAAAACTTTAATTACTCCCAAGTCACCAGCCATATTAATTGACACCCACCAGGGCCACGGAGTCGGGCCCCGCCACCACTGACTATCCCCGGACTAGTCCGGCCCGACACCGGGTGTCCCATAGCCCTGGGGTGGGCGAGTCAACTTTGGCGTCACGAACAGGATTTCGTGCCCGGTCCCACCGGGTACTGTGCGCCTGCAGAAATTGTGCTTAAAAGACTGTGTTACTGTTTGAAAACTGCCGCCGCCATTAGCCTCGCTGAGCGCAGGAAGAAGGGGGGCGTGCCCGAAAAAGAGCGCGAAGGGAGTGCGCCATCAGAGCGGAGGGTCATTAACCCCGCGCTACCCGGAAGAGATTTTGAAAAGTGAACGGAGCCTGGTAAGGTTCACTAAGGGGGAGGAAGATGTCCGACACAGAGGGAGAGCAGGTGGCTGTAGTAGCTCAAGACGCAGCAGCACCTGCAGATGTAATCCCAGTCGCCGTCGCCCCAGCCCCCGCTGTAGCGCCGGTAATGCCGATCACAATGCCGTACATCCCGGGAGCAGAATGGCTGCCGCAGTACTCCGGGGAGTCACATACTCTGAGCGACTTCAGAGAAAGGCTGCACAGCTTGTTTAGAGTGTATCCGCTGACTGAGAGCCAGAAGGTGGGCATACTAATGGGGCAGCTAGCCGGCGCGGCCCAGCGTGAAGTGAAGTCCTGGCCTGATACAGATAAAGGGACAGCAACCCAGATACTGGCCAAGCTAAAGAGTACTTTTGACACCCGCACCGCAGCAGAAATAAAGATGAGATTCTTTGGGTGCAAACAACGGGCCACAGACAGCATACGGGACTATGCCTTAAACTTGCAGGAGGCCCTGAGAGCAATTAAACAGGTGGACCCAGAGAGTGTACGTGAAGAAGACAAACTCCTAACTGAGCAGTTCATAGAAGGGCTCCTGTCAGATGCCCACAGGACCCAGCTGCGTATCATGGTCCTGCAGAACCCTGCTCTGGACTTTGCAAAGTTTAAGGACCAGGCCATCCGGGTACTGAGAGAATCTACACCGAATGACCCAGTACCCCTCCGGCCTCTTGCTATCACGTACCCAGGGGTGGTGCCTGCAACACGAGCCGCTGCAGGGGCTGAGGCGCAGTCCCTGGATAAAGATCCCGCTGCAGAGCTCAGACAGCAGGTCCAGGAGCTGACCAAGACTGTAGCTGCCCTTGCCAAGACTGTGCAGTCTCTACAAGTGACCCCATCGCCTGCAAGAATCGAGTTGGCCTCCAGCCCAGATGACGTCCCATGGATACGACAGAGGAGGATTCCGCCGACCCGAGGAAAAGACACAGACCGGTATGATTCAACGGGACAACCGATCTGCCGCCGCTGCAGCCAGGCGGGCCATATTGCAAGACACTGTCCTTTAAATGGGCCGAACCTGGGGCCAGGAGCCAAGCCCCAGGTGTAAGGAAGCCCGGCTCAAACCCCAGTCGCAGCAAGTATGTGGGAGGACGCCCGGTCCTTCCTATTGTGCTGGATGGGATCCCTTTGAATGCCCTCCTGGATACGGGGTCCCAGGTAACAACCATCCCTTATAAACTGTACAAAAGATATTGGGCTGATTCAGACATTGACCATGGCCCAGATGATGATTTAACAATTGTGGCCAGTAATGGTCAGCCCTTGCCTCAAATTGGGTACAAGGAAGTAACCATTAAAGTGGGGCGGGTAGAATTGCCGTGTCAGGGGATGATAATTGTAGATATTGATCGCAAGGAATCTAACCCACTGCTAACCATTGGTACAAATGTGATGGAAAATTGTATTGCCGAAGTGATAATTTTGTTGCAGCAGGCGTCTGAAGGTGCCAGCTCCGGGCAGCAGCGTGCCCTACAGAGGGAGATCCGAGCCCTGATGAGGAGGCAGCAGGTAGAGCTGGCCGGAGGAGAAATTGGCAGTGTGAGGGTAAGTGACCCCCCCTCCCCATTGCAATACCCCCAAGAAGTGAAATGTTGATATGGTGTCGGGCAGCAATAGGCCTCAAGGGTCAAGATTACCAGGCCTTGGTAGAACCGGTGTATTCAGACAGCAGGCCTGGAGTCCTGATAGCCAGAGGGGTAGCAGACGTCCGCAAGGGAAGAGTGCCCGTCCGTGTCCTGAATTGTGGGGAGGAGGAAGCCAAATTGCCCCGGTACGCCACTGTAGCAAAACTGTACACTGTCAGTAACAATACCATCAAAGCAGTGGAACCCTTGATCCCGTCCGGCCAGGCGGAAGACAATGGCTCCAAGGGACAGCTGGAAGACTGGTGCCAAAAATTACATGTGGGCACCGACTCCACCCCCTCACACCAAAAGCATGGGGTTTACCGGGTGGTACAGGAGTACGAGCGGGTTTTCAGCTAACACCCCCTAGATTTTGGGCAGGTAAAAGGGGTTAAACATCAAATCCCCACGGGTGATCATCATCCCATTAAAGAGAGATACCGCCCTGTACCCAAAGCACAGTATCAGCGTGCCAAAGAAATGTTACGGGAAATGAAGGAGGCTGGGGTTATCAGAGATAGTTGTAGCCCCTGGGCAGCTCCACTAGTGCTCGTAAAGAAAAAAGATGCTACAATGAGAATGTGCGTAGATTACAGACAAATTAACCGCATTACACATAAAGATGCTTATCCACTACCCAGAATAGAAGAGTCACTAACAGCCTTAAAATCAGCTAATTATTTCTCCACCCTGTATCTCACCAGTGGGTATTGGCAGGTTCCCGTGGCAGAGGCGGACAAGGAGAAGACTGCATTCACGACACCAATGGGTCTCTGCAAGTTCAATTGTATGCCGTTCGGGCTCTGCAATGCCCCAGGGACATTTCAGAGATTGATGGAGTGCTGCTTGGGCCATCACAACTTTGAAACCGTGCTATTGTACCTGGATGACGTCATAGTCTACTCCAAGACCTACAAAGACCACCTGAGGCACTTAGCAGAAGTGTTTGAGTCCTTGTCGGAGTATGGCCTGAAGATCAAGCCATCCAAATGTCACCTCTTGAAGCCAAAGGTACAGTACCTGGGTCATGTGGTCAGCGCAGAAGGTGTGGCACCTGATCCGGAGAAAGTCACCGTAATCAAGGACTGGCCAAGACCCACCACGGTAAAGGAGGTGCGGCAGTTCCTTGGGCTGGTGGGCTACTACCGAAGGTTCATTGATGGTTTCACCAAGATAGCAGCGCCTCTTCAAGATCTCCTGGTGGGCCAGCCAAAGAAAGCTAAGAAGCAAAGCCCTCCATTTGAATGGAACAGTCAAATAGAAGCATCTTTTGTCCGGCTGAAAGGGGCTCTCACGGGAGAAGAAATTCTGGCCTACCTTGACTACAGCCAGCCGTTTGTACTGTACACAGACACCAGCAACGTGGGACTGTAGCAGTTCTGTCCCAGGTGCAGGGAGGCCGGGAGAAGGTGATAGCTTACGCCAGTAGGAAGCTTCGTCCCACAGAAAGGAATCCAGAAAACTACAGTTCCTTCAAGCTGGAGTTCCTCGCTATTGTTTGGGCAGTGACTGAACGCTTCAAGCACTATCTGGCATCGGCCAAGTTCACCATCTTCACGGACAACAACCCGTTGACACATCTGGCAACAGCCAAGTTAGGTGCGTTGGAGCAGCAATGGATGGCCCGGCTGTCTAACTTTGACTTTACCATCAAGTACCGGGCTGGCAAGAAGAATAACAATGCTGATGCGCTGTCCAGAATGCCTCACTTACCTGAGTCTGGAGAAGACCTGGATGAACTCGAAGAGATAGAGTTACCGGCTTTCCATCACCAAGCTGTTTCCCAGTGTGAGCATGCTGTAGGAGAGAAGCGCTCGAGCCAGCACGAGGTCTCGGTCAACCCATTAGTCCACCATAATTGGGAAGAGACACAGAACGGTGACCCGGCCGTGCGATTGGTCAAAGAAAAGCTAGCACAAGCTGAGACCCATCTTGGCCCAGATGCTCCAGAAGAAGCCCAGCAGCTGTGGAAGGAGCGGGGACGACTGTTCACCTACCAAGGCAAGCTATGCAAGAGATATGTCAACTGGCGAACGAATGAACTCGTCTGGCAGATAGTGGTCCCACAGAGGGATGCTCCAATGGTCCTAGCAGCTTACCATGATAAAGCAGGACACTTCGGGTGGAAGAAGTTGGAGACCCTACTCCGTGATCGGTTCTACTGGGTGCACATGAGAAAGACAGTCGAGAAGTGGTGCCGAGACTGTGGTCCGTGTAACCTGAGGCGGAAAGATGGTGCCAGCCAGAGGTCTCCCCTACAGCCAATTGTCACGAAGCAGCCCCTAGAGTTGGTGGCCCTGGACCACGTGAAGTTAACACCGAGCCGGTCAGGCTATGTTTACGCCCTGCATTCGAGGCAGAAGTGTTCCAAGAGTTCTGTAACATGTACGGTTGTAAGAAAATCAGAACAACACCGTACCACCCCCAAACCAATGGATTGTGCGAGAAGATGAACCATGTGATTATGGATATGCTCAAGACTCTACCTCTGGAAGAAAGAAACCAATGGCCAGAGAAGTTACCAGATCTGGTAGACCTGTATAACCATATCCCAGTAAATTCGACCAACTGCAGCCCTGCTTACCTGATGTGAGCAAGACCTGGCAAGTTACCTGTAGACTTGGAGATGGGAACTGTGTCACCTGAAGCAGTTCAAGAGATAGAAGATTGGGATACAGAACGACAACAGCAGTACCGCAGAGTTCAGGAATGCGTAGAAAAGAGCCTGTCCCAAGCAAGAACGAGACAAGAACAGAACTACAATCAAACGGCCCCAGCAACTCCCTTAGCACCTGGAGAACAGGTCCTCAAGAAAAAGCGGAGGGCGCATAAATTAGATGATCAGTGGGAGAATGAACCCTACACCATTATTCCCTCCAATTTTGACAATAGTAAGGTATGCCTCATAAGCAAGGATGAAGGCAAGACCTATCAAACAGTTTCTAGAGACCGCCTGAAAGCGTGCCCTGAGCGGTGCAAAATCCAAAAAGAAGTGGAAGAAATACAAGAAAGTCCCCAAATTCAAGAAAAGGAGGAAGAAATGATCCAAACAATCCTCGGAAAATTCCCCAAAACTTGGACCCGAATCAATAACGCCATAGTGGTACCAGTCTTGACGTTCCCGCAGTTGGTCGAGCCGGAGACAGAAGAGGTTCCAGATCCACCTAAGGAACTGTCCGTCCCAACACAAGATGACACACCAGCAGTAGAACAGGAGAATCAACCCCCTGCCAGTGGTGAACCTGTCGTACCCTTGGCGAATCTGAGACCCCGTAGGCAACCAACACGCATACCTGTTAGGGTTAGGCCTACCAGTAACACGGAGGGGGCAGACACTCCAAGTAGTCAGGGACAAACCCCAGAGCTACGCCGGTCCCAACGTAGCACTCGGGGACAGCCCCCTCCAAGGTATAGAACATAGAAAGTAAAATACCTAACAATGTATATAGTTATTTGAAAATGTCTTGTATGTAATGTTTTGTTTTAGGTGACTAAGTAAATGGACAATTGGGTCACTGGACTATGAGTGGCCAACACTTTAATTGTTCATAGTTAGCACCAGTGTGCTCAACACCCCTGAAGAAAAACCCGTCCGGCGTGCATAGAGTGGGGTCAGCAATGCTCTGACGCACGCCCAGAGCCTACGTTGGGGGTTTTATCGCGGCAGGTCCCCCATGGAGCAGTGTAATGGACACCCGGCAGGGAGCCACACTGGACTCTTATAGTTGTTTAAGGTTGTAACATGTTTTGTTTTGTTTCTTCAGTCCGGGAGAACTGAGTTTAACTAAGGGGGAGTGTGGCGCCCCAGGACCTGGTCGCCACAACAGCATTGCCCCTCCAAAGGGTTAATGCTGAGCCTGGAGGTAATTGGGAGGTCTATTGGCCAGTAAGTTTAACATCCAACGCAGTTCTCCCTCAGGCTAGCAGGGGGAGCTCTGAACCTGGAGTTCCAGGGAGCATTCCTTAAGTCTGGCCTGAGGGAGGAGTTAGTGTTCAGTCTGTAGGAGAAAGCAGAGAGTGCAGATGCAGAGTGTGCTGTCCTGTGGAACTGGGGCCTAGAGCTGGAGCAGCTTGGCCCAGTGAAGCAGGCGGAGCAGAGAGGCACAGAAGAGACTCGGACATCGGAGTCTGTGGCCACCAGGGCCTAAAATACTCCCTGGTAGCCGAATCCAAAGGGCAGGAGAGCTGCAAGCACCTGGCCCATAAACAGCCCGAAGGTACAGCTGCATCATCAGGGCCCGGTGTGGACTCCAGCAGAGAAGCACCAGAGAGGGCCTGCGCAGCCTACCACAGAGGGAAAGGGACGTACCACCGGTCCCAGCAGCAAGAGGGCCATTGCTAAATTCAGAGAGCAGGGTCCTATCACAGTAAGGGAAAGAACAGGAGTAGGCCTCATACTCATCTGGCCAAAACGACATCTCAGTTACTTCCAGGCCGGCCGGAGCCCTCTACCACCTGTAACGGTCTCCCAGGACTAACCGTTTGTGAAGTAAAAGAGGAGAAGGTAAAGAGACTGTTGTTTGTGCCTGTTTCTTTCATTGCCTGACGGCCCTGCACCGTGTTATCCACACAACACCATAGACTCTCACGAGCACCAACAGTGTCCCCCGGGGCACCGCTCCACCTGTGGGGAGCAGTACCACCATTGCTGCCATATCATCACCCCGGAGGCCTCATACAGCAGCGGCGGCTTAATAGCCGCAAACCACAGGTGGCGTCACGAAATAAAAACTTTAATTACTCCCAAGTCACCAGTCATATTAATTGACACCCAGCAGGGCCACGGAGTCGGGCCCCGCCACCACTGACTACCCCCGGACTAGTCCGGCCCGGCACTGGATGTCCCATAGCCCTGGGGTGGGCGAGTCATAGGCCATCAACGTTATAGTCCCAGAACACCCCGTTAAATATCTGGCATCTGTCTGTAACTATTTGAGACCTGTTTCAGACGTCAGTGATTCTGGTACGTCTGTGCTTTTTTTTATACGTACCAGAATCACTGACATATGCAGACCCATTATAATCAATGGGTCGGCTCACAAATCAGTGATTTTTTTTTTCGCTGACCGTGTTTCCGTGCAGCGTACACGCGTGATTGCTGCACGGACACAAGTCCGTTTTTTTCTGGCATCACTGATTTCCCACGGACCACACAATGGTGTGGTCCATGAAACACGTACCAGAAAAAAATGTACATATAAAATAAAAAACATTTTCAACTTACCTTTCCAGCGACGTTCTGTGCAGCCTATGCTCTCTGCACCTTCCTGGCCGGCTCATGCATATTCATGAATGCAGCCAGAGCCGACCCGGAAGAAGCTGCAGAGAGCGGTGGGCAGATGCTGTAGAGCCGAGGATAACAGCACCATGGAGAGCAGGAACGTGACAGGTGAGTTATGTCCATGTGCAATCACGGAGTACGGATCACGTATCACGGATTGCACATGGACAACTACCGTGTGCCATGAATCACGGAACACGGAGGGACATAGGCGTTTTTTACACGTCAGTAAAGAACGTCTGTGTTTTTTACTGACGTGTGAAACAGGCCTAATGTTCGTCTTTGAAAAAAAATCTCTTTGAAATTGTCTATGTTGTGGATCAATGTTACAAGGAGATTTTTGCAAGTTTTGCCAACTGTCATGGCAACATCTGAATCTGTGGAAATTATACATCCTTGTACTCTGCTTGTTAACTGCTCTGATGTCTGTGAGCAGTGCAAGGAGATGCAGGCGTCGAAACACAGGCTTGGGCAGTCTAGCAAGAGTTATTCTCTGCTGGGTTGCTTGTTAATGTCTTTGATCACATGCTGTAGAGGAGAAAGTATCTATCACTCCCCTTCTGTATATGCTGGCTGGACTATTTCATTAATGCAAGCTATAGGTTACCTTCCTTCCGCGGGGGATAACAAATTAGATTTGGTCAGGAGAATAGTAAGGCATGGGATTTAGGCATTTCCATCTTCAGGGGTAATCCAGAGGTTAGGAACAGCTTAGGGTCCCATAGCGTGATGGACAGTATAGGAGCCCCCATTTCCCTCATTATCTTGCAGTCACATTGTGACAATCAATCAGATTATTTCCTGTAGCACATTCCAGAGAACTGGTGCTAGTAATGGGAGATTCAAATTAACAAAGATGTAACTCTTAAGGCCCCGTTACACGCAACAAACATTGCTAACGAGATGTCGTTGAGGTCACGGAACTCGTGACGCACATCCGGCCTCGTCAGCGACGTCGTTGCGTGGGACACGTAAGAGAGACTGCTCACGATGCAAAATACTCACCAAATCGTTGATTGTTGACATGTCGTCTATTTCCCAAATGTCGTTCTATGTTCTGGATGCAGGTTGTTTGTCGTTCCTGAGGCAGCACACATCGCTACATGTGACACCCAGGAACGACGAACAACACCGTACCTGCGTCCTCCGGCA
The DNA here is from genome assembly GCF_048569485.1 of Anomaloglossus baeobatrachus. Lineage (NCBI taxonomy): Eukaryota > Metazoa > Chordata > Amphibia > Anura > Aromobatidae > Anomaloglossus > Anomaloglossus baeobatrachus. Next base: position 20,922 of record NW_027441806.1, read on the forward strand.
ACGAGGTGGGCGTGACTTCCATGCGGCTGCTCTCTGCCCCTCCGCTTCTATTGGATGCCTGCCGTGTGACGTCGCTGTGATGCTGCACGAACCGCCCCCTTAGAAAAGAGGCTTTTCGCCGGCCACAGTGATGTCGCTAGGAAGGTAAGTATGTGTGACGGCTCCTAGCGATATTGTGCGCCAGGGGCAGCGATTTGCCCGTGACGCACAAACGACGGGGGCAGGTGCTTTCACGAGCGACATCGCTAGCGATGTCGCTGCGTGTAAAGCGCCCTTAAAGCCTGCTTTACACGCTGCAATATATCTTACAATGTGTCGGCGGGGTCACGTCGTACGTGATGCACATCTGGCATTGTAAGTTACATTGCAATGTGAGACAGGTACGTGCAATTGCGATTGAACGTTAAAACGTTCATCGCATGCACATCGTTCATTTCTCTAGAATTGAACGTCAGATTGTTCAACGTTCCCAGGGTAGCACACATCGCAGTGTGTGACACCCCGGGAACGATGAACAGATCTTCGTGCGTCCTGCGGCTCCCGGCCAGCAATGCGGAAGGAAGGAGGTGGGCGGGATGTTTACGTCCCGCTCAGCTCTGCCCCTCCGCTTCTATTGGCCGGCTGCCGCGTGACGTCGAAGTGACGCCGAACGTCCCTCCCACTCCAGGAAGTGGACGTTCGCCGCCCACATCGAGGTCGTATGGAAGGTTAGTACGTGTGACGGGGGTTAATCGTTTGTGCGGCATGTTGAACAAATTGAATGTTTCACATACGATGGGGGCGTTGCAAATCGCATACGATATCGTATGCGAAATTGCAACGTGTAAAGCAGGCTTTTGATGTCGAAATTGGACAACAGATCCAGAATACATTTTTTCCTAATTTAATTTTTGATGTTATGGTTTTAAAAAAAATGTACTTTCAAGATATCATTAAAAAATAATAGCATTGTGTTTATTTTTAGCAGATGACTGTATTGGGAGTTCAGATGGAAATCTATTATCTTCAGAATTTAAAACAGATGATGAAAGTATCACACATGATACATATGAAGAGCATGCTGTTGTCCCAGATATACCTCCAGCTCTTCCTTGGAAAGCATTATCATCAGATCTTTTCAAACAAGTCCAAAATTCCGATGTATCACAGAATTGTAAGCAAAATAAAAGTTACAGATGGGATGTGGAACATGAAACTGCTCCTACAAGGGAGAAGCCATTCTCATGCCCAGAATGTGGGAAATGTTTTATTCGGAAATCAAATCTTGTTCAGCATCAAAGATCTCACACAGGGGCGAAGCCATTTTCATGCTTGGAATGTGGTAAATGTTTTACTAGGAAATCCAGTCTTGTTGACCATGGAAAACTTCACACAGGGGAGAAGCCATTTTCATGTTCAGAGTGTAGGAAATGTTTTATTCAGAAATCAGATCTTGTTAGGCATCAAAGATATCATATAGGGGAGAAGCCATTTTCATGTTCAGAATGTGGGAAATGTTTTATTCAGAAATCAAATCTTGTTAAGCATCAAAGATATCATATAGGGGAGAAGCCATTTTCATGTTCAGAATGTGGGAAATGTTTTATTCAGAAATCAGTTTTTGTTAGGCATCAAAGATCTCATACAGGGGAGAAGCCATTTTCATGTTCAGAGTGTGGGAAATGCTTTATTCAGAAATCAAAACTTGTTCAGCATCAAAGATCTCACACCGGGGAGAAGCCATTTTCATGTTCAGAATGTGGGAAATGTTTTATTCGGAAATCAGAACTTGTTGTGCATCAAAGATGTCACACAGGGGAGAAGCCATTTTCATGTTCAGAATGTGGTAAATGTTTTATTCAGAAATCAGATCTTGTTGTGCATCAAAGATGTCACACCGGGGAGAAGCCATTTTCATGTTCAGAGTGTGGGAAATGTTTTATTCAGAAATCAAAACTTGTTCAGCATCAAAGATCTCACACCGGGGAGAAGCCATTTTCATGTTCAGAATGTGGGAAATGTTTTATTCGGAAATCAGAACTTGTTGTGCATCAAAGATGTCACACAGGGGAGAAGCCATTTTCATGTTCAGAATGTGGTAAATGTTTTATTCAGAAATCAGATCTTGTTGTGCATCAAAGATGTCACACCGGGGAGAAGCCATTTTCATGTTCAGAGTGTGGGAAATGTTTTACTAGGGAATCAGGTCTTGTTCACCATCAAAAAAATCACTCAACATAAACCATTTTTATGTTCTGAATGTGGAATTGTAGTTCTCAGAAATCAGATCTTGTTAAACATGTGAAGAAGCCGCACAGGGACGGAACCTTTTTTATGTTGTGAAGAATTGAAATGTTTAACTGGTAAATCAAGTCTTGCCCACATCAGAAAACCAACAGAGTGGAGCAGCCATTTTTGCTTTCAGAATTTGCCAACTGGATTTTATCATTAATCAGGTCCTGTTGTCAGATGAGTCACACGGGAGAAGCCATCATGATGGTTCCATAATTTAAAGGGGTTTTTTTTCCTAAAATCGGCTATAGTTCCTTAAGTAAGAATTTGTGAGGGAAAGAACCATTTTCTTTCTTTTTAGAAATTATTGTATTTTTTGGACCATAAGACACACCTATGTTTTGAAGGAGGAATTTAGGGAAAAAATTATCGCAAAAAATGTGGTCATGAAGCACTGTTATGGGTAGGATCTGCTGCTGACACTGTTACGGGGATAAAATCCCCCAATTCTGTACTAATGTCCCCCATACTGGGCCCCTTCCAGGTATATGTGTCTCTCATACTTATATATATATATATATATGTTTTTCATCCTGGTATATATTTTGCCCATCTTTATCCCATCCTAGTATATATGATCCGCATCCTGCTATATATGGCTCTTGTCCTAGTATATATGTCCCCATACTTGTATATATGGCCCTCATCTCGGGCCCATTCTTGTATATATTTCCCAATCATGCTGCACACATAAAAAAATAAATGATTATACTCCCCATCCCTCCGCTCTCCCTGTGCACGGTGTTATCTTCTGATGCTGGCAAATGAGTTCAGTATGTAAGCGGCGCAGCGCATGACATTACTGTCATGTGCCCCCAGTTACAAGCGGACATCAGCTACCGGAATATTCACTGCTTTCCACAGCCGGGATTATGATCTTGGAGAGCAGTGAATATTCATTCACTAATATTAGACACTAGTGATCCCCCAGTCACAGCAGTAAGCCGGCGGCTGGGTGATCATGTGTACCCAATAATAAAGAGAATGAATATTCACTGCTCCCCATGCTAATAATACCGCCCACCTCCTGGTTGGCGCTGGCTTCATTGCTTAGAGGTGGGTGGGATTATGGTGTGGGGAGCAGTGAATATTCATTTTCTGTTTTAGCTGGCACACTGTTAGCCCTTTTGAGAGCCTTTAGGAATATTTTTGAATAGTTTTGATACTGGATTATATTTAGATAATTCACTAAACTCAGGTTTCCCACTGCTTTATTTACTAAAAAGTGCAGCCCAGATTAGAGATAGGAACTCTGAAGTATATGACATTGTATATAATTGCATTTCAAATCTTGTTGTTTTGTTAATAAATGCTTATAAAATATATATTCTTCATGCCTAGCTTTCTCTATTGTCTAGATGTGATGATTTTGCCTCAAGACCTCTGGAGTTGAGGCAGAGCTGTAGACATTTTGCACAAAAATAGTGAGGGGAGAATTGAATCACACTGTGCAGCCTAGATATGTGGAAGTTGTTAAGATGCTCTGGTCCCAAATCATCAAAGCTTTTATGCCCAAAAAATTGTCACAAAGCTCTGAAAAAAGTCAAAAATTTGGAAAGTTGTGTCAACATTTGGCAGCTTTTGGCATTTTGACTCCAAAATTGGCAGAGCTTGGGTGGGACGGGGGCGTGACATGACAACTTCTTTAATTCATGACGAGCTGTGGTGTTCCCTATGCCAGAAATCTCACTCTAGTCCCTGAAGGAAGTAATATTTCTAGCATGGCACAAGGAGGCACACGCCACTCATCAAACACTCCAGATTCATGGAGAGTCATGCACCACTTAATGAATCAGGAGTGGCCCCCTCATAAATTGGGCCCTTTATGTTATAAAAATGGTCCCTTCACATAGGATCACAGGATAATTGTTATAATAAAAAAAAGGATTTTATATGTCTGATATCCAAGGGATTATTTTTTTTTGATGGGGCAACCTACAAATAGAGATGAGCGGACCTGTTGAAGTTGGGGTTCGGCTTTTTCAGCCGGACTTTAGATAAAGTTCAGTTCGGGAACCGGACTTGTCCTGAACCCCATTGGAAGTCACTGATTGTTCAGTTCGGGTCTCTGCCCACATGCAATTGGCCATAAACAGAGCATTTCCGGGAGAGGGAAGGCAGGGTTTTTTTTGTACACAATACGTCCTATAATGATGGTTTTAACCCCCCCCCCCATGAAATCCATTCAAACACTGCAAGTGGCAGCGCACTGTGCTGAGCACCGTGTGTACCCGAGCACACCGATGCTAGATCGAGTGGTTAGGATACGTAATGAACCCGATCTCCGAATTCGAACACTGATTATTTTTTTTTTTTTTTTACAAAGTCTGTATTTGATACAAACATCAAACTTTACTACTCAGGTTTCCTTATTTCTGCCCACAAACCTTTTATTACAGTTTAGATTATGGGTGTAGAAGAGACCAGAACTGAAATGGGTCTATCTCTTGGTGAAGAGTAAGTAACATTTATGATACCTATGCTGGGGTTGTGAATTTAATGGATTCTGTCATTGTGTGTTTATGACTTAATTAAAAATCAGAGTAACATTAAAGCGGGCTTTACAAGCTACAATATCGTTAATGAACTATTGTCGGGGTCACGGTGTTTGTGACGCACATCCAGCTTCATTAACGATTTCGCAGTGTGTGACACTTATGAGCGACCTTAAACAATCGCAAAAGCGGTCAAAATCGTTTGCCGCAGAGAGGTCGTCCTGAAACAAAAAATCGTTTTCTGCTTATTAGCGATGTTCCTCGTTCCTGCAGCAGCACACATCGCTGTGTGTGACACACCGCAGGAGCGACGAACATCTCCTTACCTGCCTCCACCGGCAATGAGGAAGGAAGGAGGTGGGCGGGATGTTACATCCCGCTCATTTCCGCCCCTCTGCTTCTATTGGACGGCTGCCGTGTGGCGCCGCAAAAGGAAAGGAGGCGGTTCGCCGGCAAGAGCGACATCGCTAGGCAGGTAAGTCCGTGTGACGGGGTTAAGCGAGGTTGTGCACCACGGGCAGCGATTTGCCCGTGTCGCACAAGCGACGGGGGCGGGTACAATCGCTTTCGATCTCGCTAGCATGTAAAGCCTGCTTAGGACAGTGTCGCACTAGGTACAGGGAAGTACCAAGTGAATGGCAAAAGGGAAGGGAAACCCTGTGTCTACGAAAGGGGGAGATAGTGCCCACTGCGGGGCTCTGTTCCCTCACCGCCCTAGATAGGTTCCGCACCTATGCACCAAGACAGATATCTGACCCTAGGCTGAGCCTGATCTGGACCTTACGTAGGGAGCAATTGGGATAAGCTCTTCGTCAACCTCACCAGGTACTAAAGGACACACAGGGATAATAAACAAGGGAAAACAACAAACAACGCATCTCTAAACGACTCAGTGAGAAGTTTAGTAAAGAACAGTAACAATCCTACTGATGCATGCAAGCCGCCTGCTTCCATTCACAGCTTGTGAAGGAATTGAATATCACCAGCAAAAGTCCAGGGAAAATGAGAGTATTTAAACGCAAGTGGAATTACAGATGATTAACAGCTGAAGGGAAAAGGAGCTCTGCTGGGTCCTAAAGGGAAAAGGATGAAAACCCAGCAGAGATACCTAGTACCCTGAATACTGACAGCAGCAAAAATAGAAAGTCAGGGACCATTTTGCACAGCCAGACGCTGTGGCTTTCTATAGTCGGACACCACAGGATTGTCTGTCACCCGTGACAGACAGGGACTCTGATTCCAATGATGTGTCATTTACTGGGCTGCTTGCTGTAGTTTTGATAAAAATCACAGTATTATCGTTAGAGGATTATCACTAGGGAACTAAAAAAACATGCAGCCATGTATCCTCCATCTCCATAAGCTCTGTATAAATCTGCTCACCTGATTGGCAGCTTTCTGTCTATGCTCATTGTACACAGCTGCCAATTAGTGATGTGGGTGGGGTTATACACAGAGCAGCATTTCGAGAACTGGTAGATCTTAAGCAGATAAAACTGATTTTTATCAAAACTTCAGCAAGCAGCCAAGTAAGTGACAAATCCCTAGAATCAGGGTCTCTGCTTATACAGGTTGATAGGACACACGTTACAGGTATCTTTGTTCCTCTTAATCCATAAATCACATCCCAAAGCCATATGGTATTAATTGTTGTAAATGTAACCTGAAAGTAGGCAGAGTTTATAAAAATATACAAAAGATATTACAAAGGGAAACAAAAAAATACAGTATATACAATTGTTATTCCCTTTTAATTAATGCAAAAGGGAAATTACTGAACCTGGGTCACAGAAATTACTTCTGATTTCTGGAGGGAAGGACTCCAATGGAACGTAGAGTAATCCTACACAGCAATGTTCCTTTCTTTAAATGAGGATCATAATTAACATTAGCTTTTTATTAACACAAGTTACACCCAAATGCTTCCCCTCTGGTAACTCATAACAGGGATGTAATTAATCTAATTAATCTATAGTATTTGTCATAAGGGTACTTTACATGCTGCGATATCGCTAACAATTTATCGTCGGGGTCACGGTGTTTGTGACATCCGGCGCTGTTAACACATACGAGCGACCTTAAACGATTGCAAAACAGACAAAAATCGTTCATTTTGGAGAGGTCGTCCTAAAACCAAAAATCTTCTCGTACGTTGCGATGTTTGACGTTCCTGCGGCGGCACACATCGCTGTGTGTGACACCGCAGGAGTGACAAGCATTTCCTTACCTACCTCCACCGGCAATGCGGAAGGAAGGTAGTGGGCGGGATGTTACGTCCCGCTCATCTCCGCCTCTCCGCTTCTATTGGTCGGCCGCTTAGTGACGTCGCAGTGACATTGCTGTGACGCCGAACGCACCTCCCCCTTGAAGGAGGGATATTTCGGCTGTCACAGCGACGTCGCTGCACAGGTATGTGCATGTGACGCTGCCGTAGCGATAATGTTCGCTACAGCAGCGATCACCAAATATCGCGCGTACGATGGGGGCGGGTGCTATAGCGCTCGACATCGCTAGCTATCACTAGCGATGTCGCAGCGTGTAAAGTACCCTTAAGTCTTAGAAAATTATGAGAGTCACAATTTTTATAATATTAGTGCACCGGGAAGTCCCAGGCGGGAGATATTACGTCATCTTTCCTATCACGATTTTATCTGTTCATAGATAGGAGACATTTCATAGATATTTTCATCTATGTGGCCCATATCCATTTGGCGGGGGACTGTCCGTCACCCACTGATATGGAATGATGCTGTTACGGTTGCTGTGGCACTGGAGACTGTTCGGATTTCTTTCTACTGCACATGTGCGAGCACTGGAGACTAAGTCCTATCTTGGAGCCATTGCATATGTGCGGGTGACATCATCGCTGACACGAGGTCACATGTCTCTGACACCTTCTATGCCGATTGGTCGCTGGTCATGTGCTTGTGACGCTTTGCTGGGTGATAGGCCAGCGTGACGTCATTGCTGTCATTCTGGCAGCGGATTGGCTCTGGTGTCCTCCATCTTGGATGAGGCACAGAGTCTATATAAGACCCTGACACACGCCGCCTGGCGCTCAGTCCTCTTGGTTCATGCATGAGAGTAGACGGTCTGTGCACGTCCCTCTAGGCATCTCTCTGTCTATGCTAGGTGAGCGCTACCGGCAGGGTAGCGTTCTTATACTTTACAGCTTTGGCTGCGGTCCGTATCCTTACCTCTTAGTGGAGCGGACATAGGCAGGTGCCTGAGGCACATGGTCCGGCTGGGCCTTGTGATTCTACTCGTAGGTGGACGTTGCCGCTAGGGTAACGTTCCTTATACTGCGTCTGGCAGTTGTTCGTATCCTCGCACACTAGGGGAGCGAACATAGGTAGGAGCTTTGTGCGGCTTATGCTGCTGTCCGTCTCTTTTGCACCACTAGTGGAGCGGACCTAGGCAGGTGCCATATCTAGTGGTTTTTGTCCTCGCACACTAGTGGAGCGAACGCAGGTAGGAGCTTTGTGCGGCTTACACTGCTGTCCGTCTCCTGGCACCACTAGAGGAACGGACCTAGGTAGGTGCCATTTCACACTCACTGCTTTTTTCTCTGTGACCATTAACAGAGACCATACCACACACCCTCCAAGTAAGGGAGAAATTCTTTATTTTCTAATTATATTCCTCTGTGAGTTTAACAGCGGTATTGCACTGTGCACTTGTGCTATTACTATTTACAGTGGCACACTTATATACCCCTTATCCTCTGCCATAGTCTGCAGCAGAGTCTTTGCACGGTGGACCCTGACTGTCTGATATTCCTTTGGGTTTTATTATCAGACAGCCCCTCGTAACATTAGGACTGAGCCAAGGGTCTGGCAGTTATGGCAGAATATCAGCAGTTACACCATTACATACAAGTACTTGAGTCGCGGCTCAAGACTATTGAGGATAAACCTCAGATCATGGTGACATCTGCACATGATCCTCGACTTGCTCTGCCAAACCGGTATTCTGGTGATGCCAGATCATGTTGTGGTTTCATTAGTCAGTGTCAGATACACCTTGAGGTCAACTCTTCTCGCTTCTCTACGGAGAGGTCCAGAGTAGGCTTTATCATATCCTTACTTCAGGACAAAGCCTTAGAATGGGCGACTCCCCTATGGGAGTGCTCTGATGTGGTTACTCTGAGACATCAAGATTTTCTTGAAGCTCTAAAAGCGGTATTCATGGGTCCGCAGGTTACCCATGATGCGGCCCTGAGACTGTTAGATCTATCTCAGGGTTCGTTATCCACTAGTTCTTATGCCATTGCTTTGCGAACTCTGGTGGCAGAACTAGATTGGCCAGAAAAGGTGTTGATTCCTATCTTCTGGAGAGGGTTGGCAGGCTATGTCAAGGATGCCCTTGCTACTCGTGAGGTCCCTGCTTCTCTGGAGGACTTAATCACTGTAGCAACAAGGATCAACGTATGCCATAAGGAACGTAGACTCGAGGTCTCTTCCTCACGCCCTAAGCATCGGGCTATTCCAGTTGTTGAGGGTCCACTACCATCTTCCTTAGCATTTGAGACATCTCCCACTCCTATGGAGTTAGGTCATACGTCCTCCAGACTACGCAGGTCTGGTCCTCCTATATGTTACGTATGTCGTCAGGCTGGGCACTATGCCAACAAGTGTCCTAGCCGTCAGGGAAACTCCCAGGCCTAGTAACCATTAGAGGGGGGTTACTAGAGACGTCTTCTGCACCCTCTAAGTGTAGTATCCCAGGTCAGCTCTCATTCCCTGAGAATACATGGCCTATTATGGCTTTTGTGGATTCCGGAGCTGACGGGACTTTTGTGTCCTTAGGATTTGTAAAGAGACACAATATTCCCTCTATCTTGTTAGAGGCGCCTATTCCTGTCCGTGTTGTTAATGGGACTATGTTGTCTGACTCCATTACATTGAGGACAGTTCCCTTGCGCCTTTCCCTGTCTCAGGGTCACATAGAGGAGATTTCTTTTCTTGTTTTGCCTGAGGGTATAGACGACGTTCTTCTGGGTCTCCCATGGCTTCGGACCCATGCTCCTCTAATTGACTGGGAGTCCGACAGCATTATTAGTTGGGGTTCGAAATGTCAGTCCTGATGTCTTCCCTTACCACCTAAGGTCGTTGCGGTTGCATCAACTGATCTCTCTCCCATACCTACACCCTATTTGGATTTCGCTGACATGTTCTCCAAACAGGGTGCTGAGGTTCTTCCACCCCATAGGCCGTATGACTGCGCCATAGACCTTATCCCAGGTTCGGTTCCACCTAAGGGCAGGGTTTACCCCCTGTCAATACCTGAGTCGGAGGCCATGTCAACCTATATAAGAGAGAGTTTAGAGAAGGGGTTCATTCGTAAGTCTGTCTCTCCCGCGGGAGCTGGGTTTTTCTTTGTTCGGAAGAAAGAGGGTGATTTGCATCCCTGCATAGATTACAGGGGTCTCAACGCAATCACAATAAAGAACAAATACCCGTTACCTTTAGTTTCGGAGCTCTTTGACAGACTGAGGGGAGCTCAGGTTTTTACGAAGTTGGATCTGCGGGGTGCGTATAACTTGGTACGAATTCGAGAGGGTGACGAATGGAAGACCGATTTTAACACCCGAGACGGTCACTATGAATACCTCGTCATGCCTTTTGGTTTATGTAATGCACCCGCAGTATTTCAGGACTTCGTAAACGATGTGTTCAGGGATTTACTGTTATCCTCCGTCGTGGTGTATCTGGACGACATCCTGATTTTTTCTCCTGATCTGGAGACTTATCGTCAGGATGTCGTTCGTGTCCTTTCCCGTTTAAGGGAGCACTCATTGTTTGCTAAACTCAAAAAGTGTGTATTCGAGCAGTCATCCTTGCTTTTTTTGGGTTACATTATCTCACAAGAGGGTCTGGCTATGGATCCTGTGAAGCTCTCTGCTGTCCTGGAATGGTCTGAACCTCATTCCTTGAAGGCAGTGGAACGCTTCTTAGGATTCATAAATTATTACCGGCAGTTCATACCCAATTTCTCCACTTTGGTGGCCCCTTTGGTGGCCTTGACTAAGAAAGGTGCTAATCCAAAAGTCTGGTCTACTGAGACATCCCAGGCTTTTGAGGCAGTAAAAAGACACTTTTCAACTGCTCCCGTTCTTCAAAGACCCGATGAGAATAAGCCCTTCCTCTTGGAGGTTGATGCCTCTTCAGTGGGTGCTGGTACGGTCTTGTATCAAAAGAACGGTGTAGGTAGAAAAAGGCCGTGTTTCTTCTTTGCTAAAACCTTTTCACCGGCAGAGAGAAACTATACCATTGGGGATAGGGAACTGCTCGCCCTGAGATTAGCCTTGGAGGAGTGGCGTCACTTGCTAGAAGGAGCGAAACATCCTTTCCAGGTCTATACAGACCATATGAATCTGACGTTCTTACAAACCGCTCAGCGTCTGAATCCTCGCCAAGCCCGCTGGTCCTTGTTTTTCTCCCGCTTTCACTTCTCCATCAACTATCTGTCTGGGAGTATGAATAACAAGGCAGAAGCCCTGTCTCGCTCTATGGTTTCTACCCAGGAAGAGATTGACGAACCTCGTCTTATCCTTCTCTCCAGGGTTTTTCATACTCTCCCCTGTAACGTTAGACCAAATCCCACCGGGCAAGACCTTTGTTCCGCCGGATCGACAGAATGATATACTGTTGTGGGCCCACACCTCAAAGGTGGGTGGGCATTTTGGTATTAGACGGACACGAGAGTTACTCGAGAGGTGGTATTGGTGGCCACACTTAGCCAGCCACGTCAAGAGATATGTTGGTTCCTGCTACTCGTGTGCTCGCAACCGCCCGTTACGGCAGAGACCGTCTGGGCTCTTGCATCCTTTACCAGTGCCAGATAGACCATGGGAGGTCGTAGGCATGGACTTTGTGGGTGATCTTCCGTGTTCACAGGGACATAGATTTGTGTGGGTCATTGCGGACCATTTCTCCCGGATGGTTCATCTCGTACCGTTATCGAGAATCCCATCTTCCAGGGTACTAGCCAAACTATTCCTCAAGCATGTCTTTGGGCTTCACGGGATGCCAGATCGTATCATTTGTGATAGAGGTGGGGAATATTAGAATAGAGACAGAGACATCCATGGAGATGAAAACAAAAGAATCTTTCCATGGAATGTCATTAACCAAGCCTATAAGTTGGGTAGAATCCCTTAGATAGCTGTTCATTCTATTAACATGGGGGTGCATTATATAGTCGATGTATGACGCTAAATTGGATGTTAAGGAACCGATCCCTGAGATTATCGGACGACCCGGGGGTTTGGATAAATCTTTGTGTATTGTTGGCAGATGGTAGAAAAATGCCATAGCAGGGTTAACTACTGTGAGGAATTTTTCTCGGTCTTAAAATATTAGAGGCAATGGCTCCTTTAATTATGTTGTTATATTGTAAAACGGCTAGTTGATAATCCTTTTGTGTCGCCCGCCGGTAATTTGTGGGATCGGATAGGATTCTGAAAGCCTCTGCTATATAGTCTGATTTATTCTGTAGGACATCTCCCCCCCCTTTATCCTCTGGTCTGATGATATTATTATTCCCTTTTAGAGAGCTTAATGCCCTCTTTTCAGATCTGGATAAGTTATAAGGAACATTTCCGCATTGGCTTTTTAATAGGTTGAAATCCTGAAGCACCATTTCACAGAATGTGTGTAAATTGTGTCCTTTACTTTCCGTTGGATAAAAATTAGAGGTCCTTCTAAGGTCAGTGTGTAAGAATTGATCAGTGACCGAATCACCTAAAAGTGCACTATTGGATGTCGCCGTACCCGCCATAATGGTATAGTGTCTCTGCAGAGTCAATTTTCTAATAAATGTCTGTATATCGGTAAATAAATCAAATTGTTTTATATTAAAAGTGGGACAAAAAGAAAGGCCCTTATTAAGTAAAGAAATTTCAGCAGTAGTAGGTGTATAATCTGAAAGATGAAATATATTATTTGTCTTATTTCAGCATCCAGCAGATAAACTTTTTTCCATTTTTTGCTTTGTTTTGGCTCCAGTTCTGGTCCCTCTGTAATGCTTTTTTTTACCGACTTGGGAGTTAGATAATTGGTTATCACATTGTTCTGACCGAGGGGGTGGCCTTGGGTAAAAAAAAGCACCAATGTTGCAGCACTAGTGGAATTATCAATAGTGATAAGTTTATTATGATCAGGTAGTGTAGAGGATGAACCAGGGGTTGCAATAAAAACCTCTATATTATCAGGAATGGTGAGATCAAGCAAATCAAATGAAGTATTGTTACATGTATTAGATAATAGAGGGTTAATATTTCTATCAGATGCCAGAGGCTTAAGGGGGCTTTACACGCAGCGACATTGCTAGCGATGTTGCTCGTTAAAGCACCCGCCCCCGTCGTTTGTGTGTCACAGGCAAATCGCTGCCCGTGGCGCACAATTTCACTAGGCCCCATCACATGTACTTACCTTCCTAGCGACGTCGCTGTGGGCGGCGAACAACCTCTTCGTTAAGGGGGAGGTTCGTGCGCCGTCATAGCGACGTCACACAGCGGCCGACCAATAGAAGCGGAGGGGCGGAGAACAGCTGCATTAACGACACGCCCACCTCGTTGCCGGAGGACACAGGTAAGCTGTTGTTCGTCGTTCCCGGGGTGTCACACGTAGCGATGTGTGCTGCCTCAGGAACGACGAACAACCTACGTCCACAACAACCAACGAGATTTTGAAAATGAACGACGTGTCAACTATCAACGATAAGGTATTTTTGATCGTTAACACTTGCTCGGAGCTGTTACACGCAATGATGTCGCTAATGACGTTGGATGTGCATCATGAATTCCGTGACCCCGATGACATATCGTTAGACTCATGGGGCCTTTAGATACAGAGTCAACTATTCCAATCTCCTTAAAGGAGCTGGAGTTAGCTGACATCAAAGAAACTACAGATCTCTCTTTGCTTAATTTATCGATTTGTGTCTGAATGATAGCCAAATCCTGTTGTGTATGAGTGTTGAATTTGTCTGTATTGGTATCAAAAACCTTATTAACATCCGGGGACAGAGTATTTGCCCCCATAAGCATTGTATTAGTAGTGATAGGAGCAATAGAAGAAGAAATCTGTATTTTAATAACCTCAATAGAAGGAGGAAGAGATGAGTGTTTCTCATGGACTGTAGGGGGCGTAGTGGTCCATACAAGAGGGGTTGCTTGGTCAATGTTGTGTCAACTATTGTCTCCAACACTGGCTAGCAGTGGAGAAGACACACTAGGATCAGTAGAATGTGATCTAATGCTACTGAATTGCTGAAACCTAGTCTGCTTATATCTACTGCTTGTATGGTTAGAACCACTTACGGTGAAGCCTTTTCACACAGGCTTCTCACCTGTGTGAATTTTGTGATGTCGAACAAGGTCTGATTTCTGAATAAAACATTTCCCACACTCTGAACATGAAAATGGCTTCTCCCCTGTGTGAATTTTCAGATGCGAAGCAAGGTTTGATTTCTGACTAAAACCTTTCCCACACTCTGAACATGAAAATGGCTTCTCCCCTTTGTGAATTTTCTGATGTCTAACAAGGTCTGATTTCTGACTAAAACCTTTCCCACACTCTGAACATGAAAATGGCTTCTCCCCGGAGTGAAATCTTTGATGCCCAACAAGGTTTGATTTCTGACTAAAACCTTTTCCACACTCTGAACATGAAAATGGCTTCTCCCCTTTGTGAATTTTCTGATGTCTAACAAGGTGTGATCTCTGAATAAAACATTTCCCACACTCTGAACATGAAAATGGCTTCTCCCCTTTGTGAATTTTCTGATGTCTAACAAGGTGTGATCTCTGAATAAAACATTTTCCACACTCTGAACATGAAAATGCCTTCTCCCCTGTGTGAAGTCTTTGATGCCGGATAAGTTCTAATTTGCAATTAAAACATTTCCCACATTCTGAACATGAAAATGGCTTCTCTCCTGTGTGATTTTTCTGATGTGTAACAAGGTGTGGTTTCTGACTAAAACCTTTCCCACAATCTGAACATGAAATTGGTTTCTCCCCTGTGTGAGATCTTTGATGCATAACAAGTTCTGATTTCCGAATAAAACATTTCCCACACTCTGAACATAAAAATGATTTCTCCCCTGTGTGAGATCTTTGATGCCTAACAAGATCTGATTTCTGGTTGAAACATTTCTCACATTCTGAACATGAAAATGGCTTCTCCCCTGTGTGAAATCTTTGATGCAGGACAAGTCCTGATTTCCAATTAAAACAATTCCCACACTCTGAACATAAAAATAGCTTCTTCCCAGTCTGATTTTTTTGATAATCAATAAGGTTTGATTTTCGAGCAAAACATTTCTCACATTGGGGAGATGAAAATGGATTTTCATGTGTCTGAACTTTTTGAAGGTTAACAAGATGTGATTTCTTGGTAAAACATTTCCCACATTTTGAACATGAAAATGGTTTCTCCTTTGTATGAGCCATTTCATGTTCCACATCCCTTCCGTAAGTTTTATTTTGCTGACAATTCTGTGATAAATCGGAATTTTGGACTTGTTTGAAAAGATCAGATGATAGAGCTTTCCGAGGAAGGACTGGAGGTATATCTGGGACAGCAGCATGCCCTTCATATGTATCATGTGGGATACTTTCACCATCTGTTTTAAATTCTGAAGATATTTGATTTCCATCTGAACTTCCAATACAGTCATCGGCTAAAAATAAACACAATGTTATTATTTTTTAATGATATGATCTTGAAAGTACATTTACTTTTTTAAACCAGAATATCATAAATTAAATTAGGAAAAAATGTATTCTGAATCTGTTGTCCAATTTCGACATCTAAAGGCCCCGTTACACGTAACAACATCGCTAACGAGATATCGCTGGGGTCACGGAATTCATGACGCACATCCAGCCTCGTTAGCGACGTCGTTGCGTGTGACACTTACGAGCGACCGCTAATGATCCCAAATACTCATCAAATCGTTGATTGTTGACACGTCGTTCATTTTCAAAATATCGTTGCCTACTGTGTGATGTCGCTGTGACTCCACACTAACTGCCCCCTTAAAAAAGAGGTTGTTTGCCGCCCTTCGTTAGGAAGGTAAGTTCGTGTGACGCTTACCTGCGATATTGTTCGCCACGGGCAGCGATTTGCCCATGACGCACAAACGACGGGGGCGGGTGCTATCGCTAGCGACATCGCTAGCGATGTTGCAGCGTGTAAAGCGGCCTTAAGAGTTACATCTTTGTTAATGCGGATCTCCCATTCCTAGCACCAGTTCTCTGGAATGTGCTACAGTAAATAATCTAATTGATTGTCACAATGTGACTGCAGGATAATGAGGGACAGGAGGCTCCTATACTGTCCCTCACGCTAGGGGACCCTAAGCTATTGCTAACCTCTGGATTAAAAAAACCATAAAGAAATTCCTATATTAAAAATATCAATTTTTATTAGTCATTTACTAAAAACTGTCAGTGCAGTCAAAAGAGGAATAGCCACTTAAAAGTGGTTGGGCGGGTGAATGGGAACACGTGCGCCAGATGTCGATTTTGAGGATATAGGCGGGGAAGGGGGCCTATCCTAGCCCTATGAATTTCCCCTACCTACCAGCGGAGTGTAAACACCCTAACACTCGGTGCCCCCGCTCCTCGGCGGCTGTCCCTTACTGTCCCTCCAACCATAAAACCACCATCACCAAGTAGTTGGGGAACTAGTTGATCTGATATGTATTAACAATATAGAGTGGTTACCCAGACTATTTTTAGGTTTGTGTCCTCTGGGATGAAAGTACCTCCTGGTTATCCTTAAGGGAATTATTGCAATTATGGTTCACCCTGATAGGGGAACTATTTGATTATATATGTATTAACAATACTGCTTACCCAGACTATTTTAGGTTTTTTCGACCTGCACTGTTTTTGCACGTAACAACAACAGCTCACAGCAATAATACACATCAACTACCTGTAAGTCTGGATCACAACACCTCACCAGACCAGTATAGGTAAATTATAGCTGGCATTAATGAAATAGCCCAGCGACCGCGCCCGGCGCCTGGAGATTGTAATATGGCAGCCCTCGCCGCAGACGCGCGCGGGGGGGGGGCGTGGGTCCCGCGATCGCCCAGGTAATGCCGATCTCCCTGCCCTATGTGCCTGGTGCTACCTGGCTGCCGCAATATGATGGGAAGCCTGATGCCTTGCAGGCGTTCCGGAAAAAGATCAGCCCGGTTCTTGACCTGTATGGCATGACCGGCAGACAGCGGGCGGCGGTAGTGCTAGGGCAGCTAACCGGCGTGGCTGAGCAGGAGACGGAGACCTGGACCGACGCGGACCGGGCCTCAGTGACTACCATTTTTTAAAAACTCCAAGCCACTTTCGAGACCCGCACGGAAGCTGAATTGCGGATGCAGTTTTATCAATGCCGACAGCGACCTGCAGATAACATACAAAACTATGCCTTGCGCCTGCACACTGCCCTCCGTACGCTGAAACGAGTGGACACCATTAATGATGTGGACAGCAATAAGATGCTAGTGGAACAATTCCTGCAGGGATCCAC
The DNA here is from genome assembly GCF_048569485.1 of Anomaloglossus baeobatrachus. Taxonomy (NCBI): domain Eukaryota; kingdom Metazoa; phylum Chordata; class Amphibia; order Anura; family Aromobatidae; genus Anomaloglossus; species Anomaloglossus baeobatrachus. The sequence continues at coordinate 38,236 of NW_027441806.1, forward strand.
GGAGAACCGCAAGCAGCTGCGGCTGTGGGCCCTGGAGCATCCCGACCTAGATTTTACCATATTGAAAAGAGCGGGCCATCAAGGCCCTGCAAGCTCCAAGCCCTGATGCCCCTGATGCAGCCCCGTGGCTGGCTGAAACCGCTCCTGTCTCGGTAGCAACCCCCCTTCTGGCTCTGCCGGCCCCTGCAGCGTCCGGTGGACTGATGGAAGAGCTGGCCGCGCAAGTCCGCCGCATGGATGGAGACCTCGCCCGGATCCTCGCCGCCCTCCAGCTTCCGACGAGAGTCAAGCCCCGGAGAAGATCCAACTTGCCGACAGCCCGGAGGACGTTCCCTGGATGCAGCGGAGAAGTATCATCGATCAGCGGTATGGACCCTCTACTTGTTACAGGTGCAGCAAGCCTGGTCACTACTCCCGACGATGCCCGTTAAACGAGCAACCCCTGGGGCCAAGAACCAATCCTCAGGAGTAGACCCTAACGGCCCTACTGATTGGCGAGACCGGTACGTTGGAGGCCGCCCCATCATCCCCCTGGCGGTAGATGGCATCCCGACCATGGCCCTATTGGACACCAGATCACAGGTAACCACTATGCCATATACATTGTACCAGCGGTATTGGGACGATAGTGAACTTGCCCCTCCTGATGACAGCCTGACCATTATTGCGGCCAATGGGCTCCCTATGACACAGGTGGGCTTCAAAGAAGTGACCCTGACCGTGGGACATACCATGTTAAAACATCAAGGGATGATTGTGGTGTTGAATGAATCCAATGAACGTAACCCAAAAGTAATTTTAGGGACTAATGTAACTGAGCATTGTATGGGGGAAGTGCTGAGTCTGTTGCAGCAGTTGTCCACCACTGCAGGAGGAGGCCGACAGAGGGCAGTCCAGCGTGAGATCCGGGCCCTCCTGCATCGGCAGCAAGTGAACTTGACGGGCGGAGAGATTGGTGGCGTGCGGGTGATGGATGTGGCCCCTTTAGTGGTGCCACCAAGGAGACCGAGATGATGATTTGGTGCAGGGCAGCAGTAGGCCCCCAGGGGCGCGATTACCCGGTGATGGTGGAACCCACGCCTTCAGAACACTGGCCCACGGTGATGGCGGCCAGAGGGGTGATTGACGTCAAGAAGGGGAGAGTGCCTGTGACAGTGCTGAATTGTGGGGAGGAAGAAGTTAGGCTTCCCCGTTATGCTACCATTGCTAAGCTGCTTACCATAGACCCCCACGCCATCCACGAAACCATCCCTTCTACCTCTGCACCCCCCACCAATAGCTGTACACCCCCCGAACAACTAGAGGAGTGGTGCCAGGACTTAAGGGGGCTTTACACGGTAGCGATATCGCTAGCAATTTCTAGCGATATCGAGCGTGTAAGTACCCCCCCATCGCGCATGAGATTGTTTGTGATCGCTGCCGTAGCGAACATTATCGTTACGGCAGCGTCACACGTACTTACCTGGTCGGCGTCGTCGCTGTGACTGCCGAACAATCCCTCCTTCAAGGGGGAGGGACGTTCGGCATCACAGCGACGTCACCGCAACGTCACTAAGCGGCCGGTCAATCAAAGCGGAGGGGTGGAGATGAGCAAGACGTAACATCCCGCCCATCTCCTTCCTTCCACATTGGGGCCGGCGGCAGGTAAGGAGACGTTCCTCGCTCCTGCGGTGTCACACACAGCGATGTGTGCTGCCACATGAGCGATGAACAACAACGAAAAAAACCCCTTACCGATTTTTGAGTTTGGGACGTCCTCTCCATGGTGAACGATTTTCAACATTTTTGAGGTCGCTTAAGGTCGCTAGTCAGTGTCACACGCTGCGATATCGTTAATGACGCCGGATGTGCGTCACTAACAACGTGACCCCAACGATAAAACATTATCGATATCGTAGCGTGTAAAGCCCCCTTTAGATGTAGGCACTGAAACTACACCCATGCATCACAAAGAGGGGGTATACAGGGTAGTGCGAGAGTATGAGCAGGTTTTCAGTAAACACCCGCTAGACTTCGGAAGGATTAGAGGGGTTCAACACCATATCCCCACGGGCATACATCCACCCATCAAGCAAAAGGTATTGTCCCATCCCACCAGCACACTATCAATGCGCTAAGGACATGTTGAGGAACATGAAAGAGGCAGGGGTCATACGGGATAGTTGTAGTCCCTGGGCAGCCCCACTGGTGCTGGTGAAGAAGAAGGATGGCACATTGAGAATGTGTGTAGATTACCGGAAGATCAATCAAATAACGCATAAGGACGCCTATCCTCTCCCCCGTATTGAAGAGTCGCTGGCTGAGCTGAAAGCTGCTAACTATTTCTCTACTCTTGACCTTATCAGCAGATACTGGCAGGTGGCGGTTGCGCCAGAAGATCGTGAGAAGACTGCATTTGCCACCCCCATGGGACTCTGCGAGTTCAACAGCATGCCGTTTGGGCTATGCAATGCCCCTGGGACCTTCCAACGGCTTATGGAGTGCTGCCTGGGACATCTTAATTTCGAAACTGTCTTACTGTACCTGGATGACGTAATCGTGTATTCCCAGACATACAAAGCTCACCTGGAGCACCTGGCGGAAGTGTTCGTGTCCCTTGCTAAGTATGGGATGAAGCTGAAACCCTCCAAGTGCCACCTTCTAAAGCCTAAGGTGCAGTACCTCGGACACGTGGTGAGTGCAGAAGGTGTCTCCCCAGACCCTGAGAAGGTTACCGCTATCCAAGACTGGCCACGGCCGACCACGGTGAGGGAGTTCCTGGGCCTGGTGGGCTACTACCGCCGCTTCATCAAGGGATACACGAAGATGGCGGCACCAATGCAAGACCTCCTCGTGGGACAGACCAAGAGTGGTAGAGTCCCCGGACCCCCGTTTGTGTGGGAAGAGAAGCATGAGGAGTCCTTTCACCAACTGAAGTCAGCCTTGACAGGAGAAGAAATTCTGGCATATCCCGACTACGGCCTCCCGTTCATCCTTTACACCGATACCAGCAATGTGGGCCTGGGGGCGGTCTTGTCCCAGGTCCAGAACGGGAAAGAGAAAGTGATCGCCTATGCCAGCAGAAAACTCCGGCCCACAGAAAGAAACCCCGAGAATTACAGCTCCTTCAAGCTTGAATTCCTAGCCCTGGTGTGGGCAATCACCGAACGGTTTAGGCATTACCTCGCGGCAGCGAAATTCACTGCCTACACGGACAACAATCCGTTGACCCATCTGGATACGGCCAAGCTAGGTGCGCTGGAACAGCGGTGGGTGGCTCGGCTGTCCAACTATGACTTCACTATCAAATACAGAGCCGGCCGCAAGAACACCAACGCGGACGCGTTATCCCGGATGCCCCACCTACCTGATGGCGGGTCGGGAGATGACGACCTCGAGGAAATCTAGTTGCCCGCGTTCCACCAGCCACCAGCTGAAAAACTTTGTGTCCATAAGCAACAAGGAAACCTGGACCCACTGCCCAGTCAGGGATAGCAGGAAGCCGAGGACCAGGCACCAGCCGTCCAGTTGGTTAAGACCATGATTGCAAAGGGCTCCTCTAAAATGGATCCCTCAGCTCCCTCTGAAGCCCAGCGGCTGTGGAAAGAAAGAGCCCAGCTATACCTGCATCAAGGGAAGCTGTATCGGGAGCTGATCAACCCAAAAACTCATGAGAAGATTCGCCAGCTGGTGGTCCCCCAGGCCAGCGTGCCCAAGGTCTTACAGGTGTACCATGATGGCGCTTGACACTTTGGGTGGAAGAAGCTGGAGATGTTGCTGAGGGAACAGTTCTATTGGAGTCGGATGCGGGAGTCTGTGGAGGCCTGGTGTCGAGAGTATGGTCCCTGTACACTGAGAAGAAGGGACGAAGTGAGCCAGAGAGCCCCCTACAGCCGATCATCACCCATCAACCGCTGGAATTGGTCGCCCTGGACCATGTCAAGCTCACACCCAGTCGAATTGGTATACCTATGCCCTAACCATCGTAGACCACTACTCACAGTTCCTGGTGGTTGTTCCAGTTAAAGATCTGACAGGCCGTACCGCAGCTAGAGCATTCCAGGCCTACTTCTGTCGACCGCATGGGTACCCGAAGAGAGTGCTCACGGATCAGGGTCCGGCCTTTGAAGCAGAGGTGTTCCAGGAGTTTTGCCAGTTGTATGGATGCAAGAAAATCAGGACCACACCGTACCATGCCCAAACCAATGGGATGTGTGAAAAGATGAATCACTTGGTCCTGGGCCTACTGAACACACTACCGTTGGAAGAACGAAACCTGTGGCCGGAGAAGTTGCCTGACCTGGTAGACAAGTACAACAACATTCCCTGTAGTTCTACCAAGTGTACTCCCGCGTATCTAATCAGGGCCCGACCAGGCCGGCTGCCGGTGGACCTGGAGATGGGCCTGGATGCCCCGGAGGCTCTTCCCTCCACTGCAAGCTGGGATACCAAGCGGCGGGCGCAGTACCGACGGATTCAGGAATATGTGGAAAAGAATCTGCGTCAGAGCCGAGAAAAACAGGAACAACGCTTCAACAGACGGGCTCCTGCTGTCCCCTTTGAGCCTGGGGATACCATGTTGAAACGGAAGAGGAGAACCCATAAGCTTGATGATAAGAACCCCGTATGTCATACAGCCCACTGGTTGGGAGAACGAGAAGACTTATCAGATTAGTCGCGACCAGGGAAAAACCACGGCTACAGTTTCCAGGGACCACCTGAAGAGATGACCACACCCCTTACGAGCGGCAAATGAAGTCCCAGCCCCCATACCGACCGGAGAGAAGAAAGTGGTGATCCACATAGTGATGGGCGACTTCCCAGTAGACTGGCCTATGCAGAATGGCGCGGTGATTATTCCGGTGATAATGTTCCCACAACCCGTGGAAGAAGTGGAAACGGAAATAACCGCCAGTGAACCGCTTGAACCAGTGCCCAGGGATGCACCTATACCACGCCCCCGTAGGCCTCCACCTGCCACACCCGACAGACGGGAAGAGGAACCAGTTGTCTCCTCTGTCCCAGTGCCCCCCAATGACGACATTGTGCCCAGAAGGTCCACACGTCCCAACCTAGGTAGGCCCCCGCTTAGGTATAGGGAAACTGCCATTTAGGGGTGCCGTATGTTGTGTAAATATCCGAATGAATGAGCACTAATCATCCGAGATTCTCACCTGATTTGCAAAAAGAACTGTTGTCCCCCGTTGGGACTGGTGTTGTTTCCGTTTGAAACCGTTAAGTCCCCGTACCGCATGAGGAACTACTCATGAACATGGCCGAGAACTTGCAGGTCACCCACGAACTTGTGGGCTTGTAAATAGTTCCGGGCTGAGTTCCGGTGACCGTCCGTCGGGGTCAGGGGTCCCCCTGGATGAGGGGCCCCCTGAGTGTTTACCGGGTGAGGAAAACTGTACCGTAACCATTCCCGATTGGGCGACCTGAACCAGGTTCCTGCTTCCGGACTGGGGAAGAGGGGTGCTGCCCGTTTCTTAGGGGCAGCATCAAGGTTGAGGTTGTTTGGGAGGGAAAGCGGAAGAACCGAGACACGTCGGTTGTTATTAAAAATGTTGTTTTACCGTTAGTAACGTTTAAGCAAGTGCCTCCCGTCAGGGAAGATTTAAAACATATGCCTACTGTTTGTTTGTTGTTTTTGTTATTTATCTTTTTCAGAAAAAAAAATAAAACCGGTGATGGACGGGCAGCCCGCGGACGGTCTGCGTTTTACCAAGGGGGACTGTGACGCCCTGGACCCCAGGGGTCACAGTAGAACATCCCACACACACACACACCCTCCCCTGGTAGGAAACACCGGTCAACCCAAAAACCCTTGTTGCCTCCCTCCAGGGCCTGATGTCCACACCAGGTGGGGCGGAGCCAGGCGGTTGACCCCGCCCACCGAGGAGTTCACAGTCCTGGAGGCGGGAAAAGCAGTTAGTTCAGGGCAGTTGAGTTCAGGAGTGGGTGGAGTGAGGAGTTGAGAGGAGTAAGAGACTGTGCGTGTCTGGGTCGGAGCCCAGGCACCATCAGCAAGATCGGCAGACGGTGGTGGCCGTCTGCAGGAGTTAGTGGATGTCTGTGGAACCGTAGGACCGGGGTCGGGCGGTGGCCCGCCGGTACCGAATCGGGGAGCGGAGTGAAGCTAAGCACCAAGGCAGGGTACTCAGACCCCGACTAGGCTCGGAAGCCGTCGTAAAGGTCAAATTCTCTGATTGCGGTCTGGACCTCAGGGGTTCATTCCCACCCAAGTCCCGTCAGAAGGCAACCGCCCAACCCGTCCGGATAAGAGCCACCGCCAACGGCCAGAGATCCAAGGGCCAGCGCCTGCGGGCAAAACGGGCTCTCCCGACACGTACAAGCCAGGGAGCGGACCACCCATGGGAATCCATAGGGGGTCAAACACATACATACAGGTGCAGGAAAAGACAGCCGCCACCAACCCGTCCGGGGAGAGTGAAGACGCCGCAGCCAACTGTGGGCCCCCTCCATCCAGCCGTTTGGTTTACCAGAGACTCTGTTATTGACTGCCTGAGTGAGTACACCAGTGCCATCCGGCACAGCTCTGCACCTTAACGCTGACCCCGCAGCCGTGCTGCCTCCTCGCATCGACACCTGCACCTATCCCCTACCCACCGACTTCCAACCCTCCCAACCGGGGCCCCGGGACCAACAGCCCCTACCCACGGAGGGGCCAACACCTCAGCTGCTCCCCGCCATCGCTCCCGGGAACCCCGATCACCAGCAGCGGTGGTGCCCACCTAAGGTGGGGTCCATGAGTTGAACTTGCATACATTTCTTACTATTAATCTTCTACCAGTCAGTAGCCACAGTGTGGTTAGGCTTACTCACAGTTCTTGGCTCAGAAGTGGATGCTGGAGACTGGGAATGTAAATTATCCTTGGAAAAGATGTTAGAAAGATCCACATCAGGGTCCTGCTTGGCTTGGAAGTGGGTGATGACTGCTTCAAACTGACTGGATAGTCCTTGTCCTAGGTCATTCTCCAAAATGACTGGTGTGAGCAGGTAATCCCCAAGCCCCACTTTCACTTCCCTCTGAGTGGTATCCGAAACAACAGGCTTGGTGGGGCCATCTATGAACCCCACTTCAACTTCCTCCTGGCTAGTCCCCGAAACAACAGGTGTGGGGAGGCTGTCCATAAACTCCATATGGACCTCTTCCTGGTCAGACCCTAAAGTAACTGGTGTGGGGACGGTGTCCATAAGCTCCACATCAGCCTTGCTCTGGTCAGTCTCCACAATGACAGGTATAGGGAGACTGTTCACAAGTCCCACATCGATCGCTTCCTGGTTGGTCCCCAAAATACCAGGTGTGGGGAGGCTATCCACAAGCTCCACCTCGACCTTCCCCTGGTCGGTCCTTAGGTCCAACTGCACACATGCCAGAGGGACGTCTGAGCACTGACCCTCAGCCAGGGAGATGGGTAATTGGGAATCTGGTAAAGGGTCTTCTGGGGAAACAATAACTGGGCTTACCAGAGTGATGAAAGATCCAATGTCCCGAAGTCCCTGAGCCTGTATATCACCGACCTTGACCGTCTGGATGTGGGGATGGAGGTTGGCTGGTGTACGGTGTCCGGCCTGCCGTAGGGTGTGGACTGGATAAACCACTTCCTCATTGGTGTTTCTTGGGAGTAGCATTCCTCAGGTCTCGTTGGTTCATCTTGGCATATGTCGACTGGTTGGAGTGGCAGACGGGCTCCAAGCATGCGGCCTCTTTGTTTTGGTGCAGCTTCTGCTGGGTAGCGGGACCATCCTTCTCGAGCAGCTGGTGCTGGCAGTACGGCAGCTGGAACTCCATAAACATATTCCAGAACCTAAGCCCTCTCTTCTCTTGAGTATTTAGGCCCCAATGCAGTCAACAACGCTGTGGCTTGGGCCATTTTGGACCAAGTTGATTCCCGATTGTCACTAGATCCATGATGTGGCACATAGATTAAATCCTCCGGGTCAAAATCGGCAGGATCCTCATCGTCCCCTGCATCATTCTGGGCATCCCAACGGACTAATTTTTGAATCAAGTCTGACCGAGTTTCAGTGTTCCAGTAGATAATCTTTCGCCTCTGGCATAGATCCTGTAGCATCCATTTACTGCTGCGGTCGTAACTCCTCTCTGGTCCTTGTCCCATGGCTGAGCTGGTGGGGTTGGACATGGCAGTGTCCGAAACCTGAGTGCCTCCCCTAAGGCCTGCTAGGTATGCTTATGTGCCTCCCTGGTTGTTGAGCCCTTGACGGTGTCCATGAACACCAGTCCTCTGCAGCTCCCTGGATAAACTAGGCTGAGTAGTATCCCACTGCTGCCACCAATTGTGGAGACACGGGGCTCAGTGGGTGCTCTCGTCCACTAAAACCCGCCGCCTTCAGAAAGACAGCGTGGCTCAGGGCTCATCCCAACTGAATGCCGGCCTCCTTAACTGAGGGTGGAACACTACTCAGACAACACAGGGTGAGGGAACCACAATAATTAGACTTTCTTGGATCCCCAAACAATTAACGGCACATAACACATAACCAGCAAAACACACAAATGTAACAGGCAACAGAGTCTCACCCTTCTGCTGGCTCACCAGGGATTTAGAATGTCCATGCCTCAGAGGTCCCAGGGCTATTTGCTCCAATCCAGCAGCACCCCGCTTTTGGCGGGCACCCACCGAGAAAGGAATAATGCCAGATTTAGGAAGCTGTCTGAGGTCTGCAAAGTCTGTTCCAGGTGACTGAACTGTCCCAACCTGAGTGTCCTCCTTAGGTAGTCCTGGTATGATGATATAATCCTGGCAGCCGGAGTCGAAATTCCTAGACTGGGGATATGATCTCCAACCGGAACCGGAGTCCCTAGATTGAAGCCACAAGATATCCTGATCCTCTAGTCAGCTACTAAGAGCTTAGACTGGATCCATAAGCATCCATCAACCTTCATCAACCTGGTGGCTTAAAGAAATCCTCTCTTATAGCCACAGCCCTCCCTCTGGGCACACTGCGTCCTCATCGATTGGTTGGACAAGATCGCCTCTCCCATTGGATGAACCTCAAGCTGCATGGACAATGTTCATCCAAATGATGTCTACAGAAAGACTGAGGGTATACATGTAGTCTGGAATGCACAGACTAGACAATGACTACTAAGGTAAATACATTAGCAATACACAACTACAATACAATGATTACTGGAAGGGTCTGGAGAAACAATAGCTAAGCAAACATGACTTAGCACACATAAGAACAATACATCTGGCTGAATGTTAAGAAACTTTAACCCATGAGAGGCATTGGGTGTCCATGTCGTCACACCCACTATCACCACAATCCCGTGGGTGGCGTCACAACCGACATCCCACCACCAAACCTCCCCTTTTCACTCGTGGGCGAGGAGGCGCTGTTCGAGCCCCGAGTCCGGCCCCACTCGAGCCACCGAGGAGCGGAAGCACCGGACCCGAGCGCCAGTGATCTCCCAAGGCGAGCGGCATTCCCGAAAACTCCTCTCCGCCCGTGACACAGTAGCTTCACACCCTTCTTCTGGCCAACCTACAAAAGTCGCACAATTCCAATTTGCTCACCCTTTCCCATAATACCAGTCCTGCATGCCAGCTTGTGTCCTGGTCAGTTTAGACTGCTGCAATTAAGAGACCTTTGGTTACATCCTGTCACATGACTTTGAAGTCATCAAAGGTTCTTCTTCTTCTTATTATTATTATTTTTTATTTATTTATAGAGCACCATTAATTCCATGGTGCTGTACATGAGAAGGGGGTTACATACAGAATACATACACAAGTTACAGTAGACAGACTAGTACAGAGGGAAGAGGGCCCTGCCCTTGCGGGCTTATATTCTTATACAATCAACCTTAGAATACAACTGATGGGGTCACTAAGAGAGTGGGGTTCCTGATAAATTGCGTAATTTGACTCCTTCCAATGCTGGCCCTGACTAACTAGGTTTTTTTTTAAGTAGGGCTTATATTTCAAGCATTCTCCAAAAATCCCATAAAATCGTGCTAGGTCTTATTTTTGGTGTAGGTCGTCTTTTCGGGGAAACAGGGTATTCATGAACCCACTGAAGGTCTTTGGGTTGCTTTCATAACATAGAGAAGGCACTAGAAACAAACAGCAGAAGAAGCAGAAGCAAAGAAAATACAGCTGAAAAAAAACAGAGCAGAAAGTCTAAAAATGTAAACACAAAATTAGTGCAGAAAGTTCATGAGTAGATATCTCTTACAGGATAGAGCTGGAGGAAATACATCCTGAGGAACATCGGGATCTTCTTGTTTACAGTCCTGTGGGAGAAGAGGAGGGGGACATCTCTCTGGTGTTGTCCTCTTACTGGATAGAACTGGAGGAGACACATACAGGGACTGAATTCATTCCTTACATACAGATAATTATAGGCCGTGTGTATTTAGTCCTGTCTATTACCTGGTGATGTGAGGGGCTGGGAATCCTCCATAATGACGTCCTTGTACAGATCTTTGTGTCCTTCTAAATACTCCCACTCCTCCATGGAGAAATAGACGGTGACGTCCTGACACCTTATAGGAACCTGACACATACAATGATACCGTCACCCCCGATCCCTTCATAGCGTTACTGTATAATGTCCCAGAATTCCCAGCAGTGTCACCTCTCCAGTCAGCAGCTCAATCATCTTGTAGGTGAGTTCTAGGATCTTCTGGTCATTGATGTCCTCATGTATCGGGGGGTGAGGTGGAGGCCCCGTGATTGGGCTCAGGGGTCTTCCCCATCCCTCAGACACAGGGGCCTGACAGCGCTCACTAGAGGTCTTCTTCACTACTGTGTAATCCTGGTTATGGAGAGACACAGTAATAAATCTCACTCCAGACATTTCCAGAGTCCTCACCTCTCCAGTTCTGTCCATCTGTTATTCCCATAGATAAGAATGATGTAATGTGACGTCATCAGAATCTCTCACCTCTCCAGTAAGCCGGAAGAGGATCTCTAGGGTGAGGTGTAATATCCTCTCCGCCATCTTGTCCCTGTCCATATCCATCCTTCACGGGGCAATCAGGAGAATTCTCTTCTATAAAACATCTTCACTGAGAGGATCCGATATTGTAGGGACCTGAATGGGGAGAAGATGACGATGTAACATCATAAAGAATCCGCTGTAATAATACAATTACTGGAGATAATAAAGGGAAACATAAAATGAGAACATTCTGGGGGAACATTATACTGTGTGAGGGCAGAAAGGGGCCGAGGACCGAGGGCAGAAAGGGGCCGAGGATCGAGGGCAGAAAGGGGCCGAGGACCGAGGACAAAAAGGGGCCGAGGACTAAGGGCAGAAAGGGGCGAGGACTGAGGGCAGAAAGGGGCGAGGACTGAGGGCAGACGGGTCTCCTCACTTCCGGCCTCTCATAGTTGGGGCGTTTGTATCTATCAGAGAAAAAGGAACAAAAACCTCACGATTAATAGAAATCAGCAAGAGAAAAACACCAAGAAAGTCTCAGAGCTGAAGGGGTTAATGCCACCTGCCCCAGTAATGGGGAATCTCCACACACCGCCACCTGCAGAGCCGCACACTAGATATATGGCTGCTCTGTGCTTACAGGACCTGTGATGATGTCACATGGAGGGGAGGAGTCAGGGGGTCACATGATCAGCTCCTCAGCGTATGCAGGACTCTGGATGAGGGGACGGTTATGTGTGGGGTCAGGGGTAGACATGACCGGTTCTGGACATTATTGTTCGGTGTTTGTAGTGAACCCAGACTTAACAAAAAAAATATTCGTTTTTGGAGTTTGGGTGCCTTATGAATGTGACCACTGGAGGGAGCAGCGCTGTGCTCTGTGCTCGGATATACTCGGTGTTCGGTGCTCAGCCCACTGGGAGTCGCTTGCAGTGTATGAATGTCTCGCATTATATAAAGTGGATATCAAAAAGCAAATAAGAGGCTAAAACATAACTTTTAATAAAAGTATAGAAGAGACCTAATACTTAGGCCAATGTAACCATACGCATCCCCGACTGCTATCAGGATATAAGGCTAGGTTCACAATTCCGTTGTTTTGCATCAGTCACATGCGTCGCATGACGCATGTGACTGATGCGTTGTACAACGGATGAAAATTAACAGAATTTCATTGTCGGACTCCATTGTGTTCGGGGGGCGGAGCGCGAGGGGGCGGAGTTCGTGGTGGGTGGAGCCGAGCGGGGCCGTGGCGCTGAGGACGTCAGTGCCGCGGGGACTGCAGGACAGGTGAGTGTGTGAGTGTCTGTGTGAATGAGTGTGTGTGTATATACATGCTGAGTGCGGGAGGGGGCGGAGCCGAGCGGTGAAGTGTCGGGCTCCGTGTACAGCCAGGGTAAATATCGGGTATAAGCAAAGCACTTTTTGCTTGGTAACCCGATATTTATCTTGGTTACCAGCATACACCGCTCAGTGCTGGCTCCCTGCTTACATAACCAGTGTAAATATCAGGTAACTAACCAAAGCGCATTGCTTAGTAACCCGATGTGTATCCTGGTTACGTGTGCAGGGAGCCAGAGAACGCATGTGCAGAGAAATCCTACAGATTGCGCTGCTCAAAAAACGTTACATTCTGCTTTACTCCAGCCCGGCGGTCAGTCAAAAAATGACTGACCGCGACGCAGCGGCTGCAACGCAGGGTCATCAGTCGCAATCCGTCGCTAATAGAAGTCTATGGGGAAAAATTGGATTCCTGCAAAATATTTTGCAGGATACCGTAATTCCTCAAGGCGACGGATTGTGACTAAAGCAAAACAACGGAAGCGTGAACCTAGCCTAAGGCGTAGACCACGCCACACAAGAGATAGCCCCTCAGGGCTGCCACAAATATAATAAACGAAACAAACAAAAAACAAACAAAAAGAAAAATATATATAGATTGTGTTTCCACGTGTTATCCACGCCTTATATCCTGATAGCAGTCGGGGATGCTTATGGTTACATTGGCCTAAGTGTTAGGTCTTTCACATACTTTAATTAAAAGTTATGTTTTTGCCTCTTATTTTCTTTTTGATATTTATTCATAAGTGGCATTGAACACATTTGCTGTATTCTATTATATAAAGTGGATATTAAAATTGGAGAACAACAAACAATTTCCTAAACGTTGCGGTCATTGTGTCGTCCTATGTCATTATATAACCTGTTTCCCCGAAAATAAGACAGTGTCTTATATTAATTTTTGCTCCCAAAAATGCACTGATCTTATATTCAGGGGATGTCTTATTTTTCCAAGAAGAAAAATTCACAATCATTGATGAACAAAAAAAATGAAACTTTATTTTATGCTGTACAGTAGTTATCACAAACTAGCAGAACCAGACAAACCGTGAACCCTATCAAGAATGTTTTTCTGCCATTACTTCCATGTACAACAATCTATGGTACATTATTGATTATTGATCACAATATTTAACAGCACAATGCAAGATTTATTCAGTGACAGTCATGTCATCATCTTCTGGAACATCATCATAACAATCCAATCTTTCAATTGTTTGGTGAATTTCTTGTGACTCCATTTCTTTCAGAATCATTGGCCCAAATCTCTCAGGTTTGGCAATAGCATTATCCTTAAATGAGCTCCTCTTGTCCAGGTCGCTGCTCGTAGTGCATTTGCAATGCAACTGTCAGTGATTTAGTCCCATGAGTTTTTCACCCAAGTCACAACCTCTTGCAGTTTAGGTTTAACAAAGTTTCCATGCTGATATCTCTCCATTCTGTTTTCAATGTAGTCATTGATTTCCACGCGCAAATTGTCCTTGAATGGCTTGTTTACCGCAATATCCAGAGTCTGGAGATAGGCCGTCATTCCTGCGGGAATCATTATTTGATCTACGTTTCTGTCATGAAGAAATGTCTTGATATCTTTAGCGCGGTGTGTGCTGGCTGCATCCCAGACTAGCAGACCTCTTTGTCTCCCTCGCATAACATGTGGCAGTATTAAGTCAACCCACTTCCTCATAATTGCTTGCGTGGCCCAGGCTTTTTCAGTTTCAAGAATAAATATGCCTGACACACGTTCAATCTTATCCTTCTTGCCCTTAGAAATTAATAAAGGTTGGACTTTAGTGCCATCCAGACGAATTGCCAATGTGCAGGTAACACATGCACTTTCGTAAGCAGTGGAGGGAATGTACACTGAGGAGGCACCCGCTGTTCAATTGTTGGTTGAGATTAGAGATGAGTGAAACGGTCGCAGTTCGCAGTTCGCCGAACGGAGGTTGCGTTTGAGTTCGGTTCGGCGAACCGGTTCGACGAACCACTCGAACCCCATGGGAAACAATGGGAGGCAATCACAAACACATAAAAACACCTAGAAAACACCCTCAAAGGTGTCCAAAAGGTGACAAACTACTCACAACACAACACAAACACATGGGAAAGTGACAAGAACAAATTCTCATGCGAAAACAAAACAGTGTTATGAGGAAAAAGAGGACGAGACACAGATATAGGTATGGCATGCCCTTCTAAAATCATGTAAAACACCGCAAGGTGACTCCAAGCGGAGTCTCCCTTTTTTCCAAAAATTGGGCCACACAGACACTTCACAGGTAGATTTGCATCAAGCACATTAAAAAATACGCCATCCTTAACCGTCCCCAGGATGACACCGGGGTAGGTAGCAAAGCCTTTCCTGATCCCAGATCTGTTCATATTGGATCATTTTTAGAAATACTGCAAGCAAGGGTTACTCCAAGCGAAGTCTCCCTTTTTTCCAAAAATTGGGCCACACAGACACCCCTTCAGTGGCAGCACTTGTGCCCCAGTTGTACACTTCACAGGTAGATTTGCATCAAGCACATTCCAAATACACAAATATTTACTCTCCCCAGGATGACACATGGGTAGTAAATTCCTTGTGGATCCATGACTTGTTCATTTTGATGAACGTTAGTCTGTCCACATTGTCACTTGACAGACGCGTGCGCTTATCTGTCAGCACACACCCAGCAGCACTGAAGACACATTCTGAGACAACGCTGGCAGCTGGACACGACAAGATCTCCAAGGCGTAAGTGGAGAGCTCTGGCCATTTTTCAAGATTTGAAGCCCAAAATGAGGAAGGCTCCATTTGCAAAGTCATGGCATCAATGTTCATTTGGAGATACTCCTGTATCACCCTCTCCAGCCGTTGACTATGTGTCAGACTTCTTGTCTCTGCTGGCCTTGCAAAGGATGGTCTAAAAAAATTATGAAACGATTCAATAAAGTTGCTGTTACCAGCACCAGATACAGTGCTGCTGGTACGGTTAGACTGTTGATGACGAGACCGTCCCATGTTTGCCAAGTTACAACTGGGAGATTCACTCCCTGCACCATGGTTGTTTGGTGGAAAAGCCGAGCTAAGATCGAGCAACAGCTTCTGCTGATACTCCTGCATACGTGCGTCCCTTTCTATGGCTGGAATTATGTCACAAAATTTGGACTTATACCGGGGATCTAATAGTGTGGAAACCCAGTAGTCATCATCACTTTTAATTTTGACAATATGAGTGTCATGTTGTAGGTAGTGCAGCAAGAAGGCGGTCATGTGTCTTGCGCAGTCATGCGGACCAAGTCCACGCTGTGTTTGTGGCATAGAGGTGCTAACCGTTCTTTCTTCCTCTGACATCTCCCCCCAACCTCTTTCAACTGAAATTTGACCAAGGTCTCCCCATCCGCTGAGTCTTCCATGTCCATGAACAGTTCGTCCTCCATTTCTTCATGTTCCCTGCACCTTCCTCAACATTTTGCCTGCTACCATGCGCCCTTGTTGATCCCTGTCCCCCATGGTCCCATGCCTGCCGCCTTGGTGATGATGAACGTCTGGACCTTGGTGATGTTGTTGTCCCTTGCGCATATGAATCCTTCTGTACTTCCTCTCCTTCCTGTTGTCCCACCCCCTGACTCCGAATAGTGTTTAGCGTGTGCTCCAGCATGTAAATGACTGGAATTGTCATGCTGATAATGACATTGTCAGCGCTAAACGTATTCGTCGCCATGTCGACACTGTGCAGAAGGGTGCATAGGTCCTTGATCTGAGACTTTCTGGGGACTTTCGCTGAGTCAGGGGCGTCGGCTTCACCGGCTCCCAAAAGAATCCCCACTCATCTTCTTCTAGCTCCCGGGCATGTTGCTCTTCCGGGGCCGGAACTGCTGTGTGGATTGGAGATCCCACCTCGACTGGCGGGAACACCTCCGGACACTGGCGTGGAGTTCCCAGGACTTTGCTTCCCGGCTGTAGCTGCGCCTTGTAGGTGGCACGGACTTCAGTCGAGGTCTCACCGGTCGCGGCATCCCAGGTAGTGACCCACGTTACTTTTGTGGGCCGCTCCGGTCCTCCTGGCACAGCCGGTAGGTTAAGGGTAAGTCCTTCCGCGGCTGCAGTCTGCTTCGGGCGTCCTCTCCCCAGGCTGGTTGCTACCAGCGCGCCCACTGCAGCTCGCTGTTTTCTCTGGGTCTCCATCTTGCTCGGAGTCAGTCTCTGAGTTGGCGTTTCTTGCAATGGCGCCGGGGACAGTGGAGATGCTGGAGAAGGTGGAGGCGGGCCTTCTTTTCCCGCTCTTGGATACACTCCACCCCCAGTCTCGCACATTGATTCAACCCAGCCTAGGCGGCCCTTTTTTTTTCCTGTAATGCCGGCCTCTTCACATGTCTTCAACAACATCCTGGGGCCAGCACCTCCCCTCTTTAAGCGGTGCACTCCGCACTTCTTTTTCTTCGTCGGCCAACTCAGGGTTTTTCGTTTGGCGCCAATTCTTCTCGCGCTCACTGTGTTCGTGAAGATGGCGGCCATTTTAGTACCGTCCTGTGCCTGGTCCAACGCCTTAGGCACCACTTGGTCTTCACATTCGGGGACCGGGACCCCCTGCAGATAATCCGGATCCTGCCGACTACGCCACATGTAACGGGGTGCCAGGGGTGCCTCGGGGGTTGTAGTCGTGGCCCCTTTTTCTATCAGGCTAACCCCCGGCTCCGCCGTCACTA
Organism: Anomaloglossus baeobatrachus; assembly: GCF_048569485.1. NCBI lineage: Eukaryota > Metazoa > Chordata > Amphibia > Anura > Aromobatidae > Anomaloglossus > Anomaloglossus baeobatrachus. The sequence continues at coordinate 55,186 of NW_027441806.1, forward strand.
TTGGGACAGGAGATTGCTTGGTGGGTCAGAGTGTGGTGGTTCAGATAACGCCGTCAGATGTACAAAGACTTTGCAGACGTAGATCGGTTGAATCAGTCGGCATGTTTATTGTACACATCTTCATATAGTTACATAGTTACATAGTTACTTAGGTTGAAAAAAGACCTAGGTCCATCTAGTTCAACCTTCCTCCACCAGTTCTACATTTAGTCACTAAGTCATTTATAACCAACAATGTTTTGTGTACTGAGGAAATCATCCAGCCCTTTTTTAAAAGCTGTTATAGTATCTGCCATTACTACCTATTGTGGTAGTGTATTCCACAGTCTGACCGCTCTAACTGTAAAGAACCCTTTCCTATTTAGGTGTCAGAATCGCTTTTCTTCCACTCGCAGTGAGTGCCCCCTGGTCCTTAGTACTGTCTTTGGAAGAAATAAGTCAACAAAATATACCCAATATTAGGCTTGGGATCCTAGGCAAAGACACCCACCCTCAGGCTTCGGAACCTGCGATAAAGAGACCACCCGTGGCTGGCCTTGCACAGCTATCGGCCATGGCTCCTAGACGATGGGGCTGCCAATTCTCGAAAGACAGCATTATTACAATTCTTAATAGGATTATAAGACCAATTCTTAGTGAATTGGTTGTGGTATAACCACCATGAACCAACGCTAGGGTTTGAATAGTGCAGTTACCATTCATTGTGTATTAATAAATAACACCATGTTCAGTGGCATTTTTCTTTTCTTAAACTGAGAGACTCCAAAACAAACCCCAATGATCCTTGTAGAGAAAAATGTGCTCTTTCAAATGGTATCAGAATTAATATATTTTAGGGGTACCCTTTTTGAGAAATTTGACCTAAAAATAGGTAAAATTCGTTTATTTATAGTTTTTCATCATATGTGGGTGTGAATATTTCCACAAATACATATGCTTTGACCGTGATATTGCAGCAATGCAAAGTCATGTAGATGTTTGGTGTACAGGGCAAAGCAGCAGTTACTATTGGTTTTTGGTCTTGAGTTATATATGGGCAAAGTTAGGCATAAATTTTATGCAACACGTTTTACAAGCTACTTTGACACAAAATTGCGGCCGAAATATTGCTTTGTCATAGCCGGTAATAATTTTATCGTGTTTAGCAGCAAAAGTTGAGCTAGTATGCCAAATTTCAGCATCATAGCCAGTATAGAACTCTAATGGCTATGTGCCAAAGTTTGCAAAATCCTCTTAGCTGAAGCCGCAGGCTTGGTGGGACCTCCAGTGAAAGGTCAACAGTGCCCAATGTATTTGAGATCTGGCCCTAAAAATTTACAGCACCTCTTTTCAAACATACATGTACATCCTTATAAATTTTCAACAAAATCGGAGAAGGACGAGTGGGGACCACTGGTCCACTTGACATGGAATGACCCAAACATCTGCTAAATTCTGAATGCAAGAATGGCTCCTCTACTGTGTGGGTTTTCTCATAGTCGACAAGACTTGATTTACCAGTTAAACATTTCAATTATTCACAACATGAAAAAGGTTTCTTTCATGTGCAGTCTCTTCACATGTTTAACAAGATCTGATTTCTTAGAAAAACATTTCCCACATTCAGAACATAAAAATGGTTTATCCCCTGTGTGAACCTTTCCATGGTCAACAAGAGATGATTTCCTAGTAAAACATTTACCACATTCAAGGCATGAAAATGGCTTCTCTCCTGTGTGAGATCTTTGATGCCTAACAAGTTCTGACTTCAGCTTAAAACATTTCCCACATTCTGAACATAAAAATGGCTTCTCCCCTGTGTGAGATCTTTGATGCCTAACAAGTTCTGACTTCAGCTTAAAACATTTCCCACATTCTGAACATGAAAATGGCTTCTCCCCTGTGTGAGATCTTTGATGCCTAACAAGTTCTGACTTCAGCTTAAAACATTTCCCACATTCTGAACATAAAAATGGCTTCTCCCCTGTGTGAATTCTTTGATGCACAACAAGTTCTGACTTCAGCTTAAAACATTTCCCACATTCTGAACATAAAAATGGCTTCTCCCCTGTGTGAATTCTTTGATGCACAACAAGTTCTGATTTCCAATTAAAACATTTCCCACACTCTGAACATGAAAATGGCTTCTCCCCTGTGTGATTTTTCTGATGTCTAACAAGTTCTGATTTCTGAACAAAAGATTTCTCACACTCTGAACAAGAAAATGGCTTCTCCCCTGTGTGATATTTTTGATGATAAATAAGGTTTGATTTTCGAGCAAAACATTTCTCACATTCTGGGCATGAAAACGGTTTCTCCCTTGTAGGAGCGGTTTCATGTTCCATATCACTTCTGTAACTTTTATTTTGCTTACAATTCTGTGATAAATCGGAATTTTGGACTTGTTTGAAAAGATCATGTGATAAAGCTTTCCGAGGAAGGACTGGAGGTATATCTGGGACAGCAGCATGCTCTTCATATGTATCATGTGTGATACTGTCATCATCTGTTATAAATTCTGAAGATATTAAATTTCCATCTGAACTCCCAATACAGTCATCGGCTAAAAATAAACACAATGTTATTATTTTAATGATATCTCGAAAGTACATTTATTTTTTAAACCAGAACATCAGAAATTAAAATGAGGAAAAAATGTATTCTGAATCTGTTTTCCAATTTCAACATCTAAGAGCTACATCTTCGTTAATTCGTATCTCCCATTCCTAGCACCAGTTCTCTGGAATGTGCTACAGTAAATAATGTTATGGATTATCACAATGTGACTGCAGGATAATCATGGACAGGTGGCTCCTATACTGTCCCTCATGCTAGGAGTCCTTAAGCTATTCCTAACCTCTGGATTACCACTGAAGTTGGAGATGGCGGAGTCCCATGCCTTACTACTCCCCTGACCAGATCAAATATGTTATAGCCCTTGGGAAGGAAGGGGCAGGAATATGATAAAAACATAGATTAAGACAGATGGGACACATTGCAAACTTACAGAAATAAACAGTGAGGGACTAAGGAGAAAAGCAAGAGCAGGCAGGCAGCACCAAAAGGACAAAAAGGGTTAACACCACAACAGCTCACAGCAATAATACACAACAACCACCAGCATGTCTGGAGAATAACTCTTGCTAGCCTGCCCAAGCCTGTGGTTCGACGTAAAAGCATGTAGCAGGGTCTTGCGGGCTGTGCAGATAACCATTAGGACTCCAGTTCATCAAGACCAGAGATGGACACTGAAAAATGATGTTAGGGACTAGAGTAAGATTTCTGGCATAGCGAATGCCACAGTTTGTTATGAATTAAAGATGCTGTGGCATTACACCCTTCTTCTGGTCATGCTCTGCATATTTTGGCAAAGCTGGATAAAACTGGTGTGAACACACACAGACGCCAGCCTGTCGCCTTTTCAGCTTTAGACTTCTGTAATTAAGAGATCTTTGGTCACATGACATGTTGTTAAAAACGTCATTAACCCCTTCAGCCCCGGGGCACTTTCCGTTTTTGCGTTTTTGTTTTTTGCTCCCCTTCTTCCGAGAGCCGTAACTTTTGTTATTTTTCCGTCAATCTTGCCATATGAGGGCTTGTTTTTTGCGGGACAAGTTGTACTTTTAAATGAAACCATAAGTTTTACCATATGGTGTACTGGAAAATAACAAAAAAATTCCAAATGCGGAAAAATTGCAAAAAAAGTGTGATGGCACAATAGTTTTTGGGATGTTTTATTCACGGTGTTCACTATATGGTAAAAGTTAACTGATGTGTGGGTATGATGCCTGAGGTCGGTGCGAGTTTGTATAAATATAAAAACCCCGGCACACTCCAAGAATAAGAAGAAAATCTTGATTTTTGTGATATAAAAAAATTTTTTATTTGACTTGTGTTAGAAAAGTCCGACGTTTCAACCTTAACTCAGGTTTTTATCAAGGACATTCTGGTAAATAAATCATAACAGAAAAGAAAAATATTAGTTTACACATTGTACAACAGCATTGTGTTCACATGATTACACTTCCATACATAATCCATTCAGTGAAACAACACGAAATCCGTGTATCTTAGACAAGATATTCAAGTTTGTCATGATCAGAAACCACAAGTTAAATATCATATTAAGAGAATTAAGTGACCTAGTGTTATAAATCTCAATACAACAATACATTTTCAAAAAAAGAAAAAAGAAAAAAATTGAAAAACAAATCAGAAGAGACATACTCCATAGAATGACAAAGAACAATATCATCATGTCACCCACCTAAAATACAGTCATTAATTGAGATTATTTGCTAGGCAACGGAAGTTGCATCAAAGTATCAACAGCATATGAGGTGGTATACCTGAGAGACACAAAATAATGTCAGAAAACAAACAATTTCGTTCAATAAAGACAGAACATAAAAAAATTTTTTTAGTCACAGAACACTGGGGGGTACGGGGACCAGGAGGGAACCCAGAAGCTCCCAAGGCACCAATTAAATATCTACCTTGCAGTACTGTATATTGGAGAAGAGGACAAAAAGAGGTCCAGGAAGGATTAAATTGGCTCTTTATCTACCTGAATAGAAGAAAGCTATTCTCATAATCACATCATTAATATCACTAAATGTGGATATAATAATTCAAAGCTCTCGCATATAATCTTTCCATTACCTTATATCAAGCTTTGAAGCTTAGAGGATGTAGATTTTGGCAGAAGGAAAGAATATGAGAGCGTTATAAGTGCTTGCTGAAACACTATCAAGGCTCATGTAGAGGTCTATGGGATAAATAGATGATCCATGTTACAAAGAACACTTCAAAAAAGTGCAGCTATAGTGAAGTGACATATTAACTTACTTCGATTGGATCAAGGTGAAGTGAGGACGCTATGCCTGTAGAGAATCTACTGAATAGTACCAAATTGCAATTTACCTATTCCACCTAGGAAAAAATAAACGTATAGCTCAGGGAGTAAGTATAACACCAGCTGTACCAGGGCCAAAATTTTCGGAAATCAGGGATACCAATACTAACATCCACTATTCAGTACCTTATATCAGGATGTGGTATGAGATATCCAACAAGGGGAAATAAGTGAAGGCGCTAAATATGCATACTGAGCCACTCCCCAGGCTCTTCAAGAGTCTGTCGGAATAGATTAGATAATACATGTTACAGGGATAACAAACAAACAGGTGCAACATTAGTCGGATGGCAGATTGACTTACTTTGATTAGAACAAAATGAGATGCAAGATGCTCTGGCTGCAGAAAATATGATTAGAGCAATGCAAGGGTGCCACTACATGTTCCACCTAGGAGTAACACAATTAAGTGATTCAAACAAAGAAATATCGCACTGGCATTTACCAAGCCCAAGACCAAACAACTGATTATACAATCAGCCAAAGCTGATACCAGTTCTCAGGACCGATAGGGGTCCATGTGACCAAACAACCAATATACAAGAGTCATGAGTCCTGGAGTAATAAACAACAGACTAGATCCTTTACATACCTTCAGTGGTGATTCAGGGTGTCTCATCTATGGGTGGGGAGTGCAGGCCTACATGTGCCGGACTTATTTATGCCGTGGCGGAGGGGAGCGTCCACTTCCCATTTCCTGGGAGTGGAACGCAGCGATCCGGGCGATGAGACGCAAACCGCGCATGCGCAGAGAGCGCCATCGTCAGGCGCATGCGCGGTGCGCGGCAGACCGACCGGATGCATAGAGAAAGGTGGAGGAGTGAAGAGTGCACATTTCCTGTTTCCGGATTATGGAACGCATAAAATGTCCCTGTGGTCTCGGATATGTTGGGGAAACTACCCAACATATCCGAGACAGAATCAGTAAACACAAATCTACGATAAGATGTAAACAGACCCTTCTCCCGGTACCCCATCATTTTATCACATTAGGACACACTGTTGCCCAACTGAAATATCAGATAATAGAACATGTGCCCCCTATGCGCAGGGGAGGTGACAGGATACGCATCCTCAAAGAAAAAGAGGCGTATTGGATTCATACATTAAAAACTCTAGAGCCTAGTGGTCTTAACAGGGAGTATGAGGTCGCTATTTAGATTTCTGGTCGGATCTGATTTTGTTTTTGTAGCTTTTTTTGATCATATACTGTAAGCTTGTGTTTCCTTTTAAACATACTGATTGAGCATCTTTTTATGACCTGCATCATCCTTAATCTCCTTTTCTCACACATATGCCACAATTTGGTTTATTGCATTGATTCATTATAGGTCACTATGATGCTCATAGTCTATATTATATATATTTTTTATGTATATCCATTATGTCCTCCTGTGTGTTTAATTGCATGATTTTCAGCATACCTGCTTATTTTTCCTGTAGGCACCTTTGTGAATATCTACATGCAATTTTTTTATATTAATCCCCCTTTTTTTTCCTAACCTTTTTACTTAAAAGTCTTTTTCTCTTTTCCAGGCTCCACTTGTCACCTGAATAATAATCTGTATCAGGCACCATGACTGGCAATATCACCGTACACACTCCCTGCCAGCATCACCACAGGACACTATTGACTGCTAACCTATCGTCATCACTGAGTCACTGGCAATCACTTCTTTGCTTCTGGTCCGTCTGCCGTGTACCGCGCATGCGCTGCACAATGGTGTGCATTACGCATGCGCGGCGTGCGTCTCACCGAGCAGTGCGTTCCATAATCCGGAAACAGGAAATGTGCACTCTTCACTCCTCCACCTTTCTCTATGCATCCGGTCGGTCTGCCGCGCACCGCGCATGCGCCTGACGATGGCGCTCTCTGCGCATGCGCGGTTTGCGTCTCATCGCCCGGATCGCTGCGTTCCACTCCCAGGAAATGGGAAGTGGACGCTCCCCTCCGCCACGGCATAAATAAGTCCGGCACATGTAGGCCTGCACTCCCCACCCATAGATGAGACACCCTGAATCACCACTGAAGGTATGTAAAGGATCTAGTCTGTTGTTTATTACTCCAGGACTCATGACTCTTGTATATTGGTTGTTTGGTCACATGGACCCCTATCGGTCCTGAGAACTGGTATCAGCTTTGGCTGATTGTATAATCAGTTGTTTGGTCTTGGGCTTGGTAAATGCCAGTGCGATATTTCTTTGTTTGAATCACTTAATTGTGTTACTCCTAGGTGGAACATGTAGTGGCACCCTTGCATTGCTCTAATCATATTTTCTGCAGCCAGAGCATCTTGCATCTCATTTTGTTCTAATCAAAGTAAGTCAATCTGCCATCCGACTAATGTTGCACCTGTTTGTTTGTTATCCCTGTAACATGTATTATCTAATCTATTCCGACAGACTCTTGAAGAGCCTGGGGAGTGGCTCAGTATGCATATTTAGCGCCTTCACTTATTTCCCCTTGTTGGATATCTCATACCACATCCTGATATAAGGTACTGAATAGTGGATGTTAGTATTGGTATCCCTGATTTCCGAAAATTTTGGCCCTGGTACAGCTGGTGTTATACTTACTCCCTGAGCTATACGTTTATTTTTTCCTAGGTGGAATAGGTAAATTGCAATTTGGTACTATTCAGTAGATTCTCTACAGGCATAGCGTCCTCACTTCACCTTGATCCAATCGAAGTAAGTTAATATGTCACTTCACTATAGCTGCACTTTTTTGAAGTGTTCTTTGTAACATGGATCATCTATTTATCCCATAGACCTCTACATGAGCCTTGATAGTGTTTCAGCAAGCACTTATAACGCTCTCATATACTTTCCTTCTGCCAAAATCTACATCCTCTAAGCTTCAAAGCTTGATATAAGGTAATGGAAAGATTATATGCGAGAGCTTTGAATTATTATATCCACATTTAGTGATATTAATGATGTGATTATGAGAATAGCTTTCTTCTATTCAGGTAGATAAAGAGCCAATTTAATCCTTCCTGGACCTCTTTTTGTCCTCTTCTCCAATATACAGTACTGCAAGGTAGATATTTAATTGGTGCCTTGGGAGCTTCTGGGTTCCCTCCTGGTCCCCGTACCCCCCAGTGTTCTGTGACTAAAAAAATTTTTTTATGTTCTGTCTTTATTGAACGAAATTGTTTGTTTTCTGACATTATTTTGTGTCTCTCAGGTATACCACCTCATATGCTGTTGATACTTTGATGCAACTTCCGTTGCCTAGCAAATAATCTCAATTAATGACTGTATTTTAGGTGGGTGACATGATGATATTGTTCTTTGTCATTCTATGGAGTATGTCTCTTCTGATTTGTTTTTCAATTTTTTTATTTTTTCTTTTTTTGAAAATGTATTGTTGTATTGAGATTTATAACACTAGGTCACTTAATTCTCTTAATATGATATTTAACTTGTGGTTTCTGATCATGACAAACTTGAATATCTTGTCTAAGATACACGGATTTCGTGTTGTTTCACTGAATGGATTATGTATGGAAGTGTAATCATGTGAACACAATGCTGTTGTACAATGTGTAAACTAATATTTTTCTTTTCGGTTATGATTTATTTACCAGAATGTCCTTGATAAAAACCTGAGTTAAGGTTGAAACGTCGGACTTTTCTAACACAAGTCAAATAAAAAAATTTTTTATATCACAAAAATCAAGATTTTCTTCTTATTCTTGGAGTGTGCCGGGGTTTTTATATTTATTCGACTATTTTTTTCTCCGTGCACCCACCTGATAAAGTGAGCCAGGTTTATCTTACCTGTGGTGCGAGTTTGTAGACACCAAACATGTATAGGTTTACTTGTATCTAAGGGGTTAAAAAAAATTCACAAGTTTGTCCAATAAAAGGGGCGCACGTTTTGCGCCATTTTCTGAAACACGTAGCATTCTTACTTTTTTGGGATCTATGGCTCAGTGATGGCTTATTTTTTGCGTCTCGAGCTGACATTTCTAATGGTACCATTTTTGCGCAGATGCTACGTTTTGATCGCCTGTTATTGCATTTTGCGTAAAACTTGCGGCGACCAAAAAACGTAATTTTGGCGTTTGGAATTTTTTGCCACTACGCCGTTTACCAATCAGATTAATTGATTTTATATTTTGATAGATCGGGCATTTCTGAACACGGTGATACCAAATATGTGTATATTTATTTATTTTTTAATCCTTTAATTTTCAAGGGGGGTGATTTGAACTTTTAGGTTTTTTGTTTATTTTTTAAAACTTTTTTTTACTTTTTTTTTTATTTTACTAGTCCCCGTAGGGGGCTATAGCAATCAGCAATCCGATCGCTATCTATCTATCTATCGTTATCTATCTGCTGATCACAGCTATACAGCTGTAAACAGCAGATTCAGTCACTTTCTTTTTCCCTCTGTTCTCGGCCGAGGGAAAACGAAAGTGAAACATCATAGCTGCAAGCGTCATCACATGACCCTGTGCTACGATGGCAACCACTGATAGTCACGTGATCACGCACGTGACTTCCGGTGGGGGCGGCGGCAAGTAAAAAACATGGCCGCGCGCATTTAGATCTTGCTGCCAGACTTTGGCAGCAAGATTTAAGGGGTTAATGGCCGCGGGTAGAAGCGATTCCACCCGCGGCTAGCAGGCACACATGTCAGCTGTTGAAAACAGCTGATATGTGTGCCGACCGCCGCCGCATGCCCGCGGCAGGGGGCGGGGCTTAACGGGACACGCTTTATGACGGATATATCCGTCCATGGTCGTGAAGGGGTTAAGCAGTCCTAAAATCGACATATAAACACTGGGGCCCTTATGAGAATGGGGGCCCTGTGAAATTGTCCAGTTTGCTCTCTCTTTCCCCTAATGCCAGTCCTGCATGCCAGCCTGTCTTTTGTTCAGTTCATTTAGACCCCTGCAATTAAGAGACATTTTGTTACATCATGCATACCTCCCAACCGTCCCGGATACAGCGGGACTATCACGCTTTGCAGAGTTTGTCCCGTTGCCACGGGCGGGAGGTCTTTATCCCGGCTCCGCCCACCCACTCTCTCCCCGCCTCGCTGCTTTTCCCTCCTACCATCCTAACACGTGTCTTGAGCATTACAGAGCAGAGCGCGCTACGCTAGTTTCTGTGCTGCTGCTAAGGTAATGAATGTCTCCAGCGCTGATTCCCTCCCCCTCCCTCCCCTCCGGTCCGGAGCCTGTGCTCCTGTGGCGCCCCTGAGGCTTCCGTCGCCACAGAGACATTGCACCCCAGTCAGAGGTGTGATGTCCCATCCTGGGTAAGGAAAGGGGTACATGCCAGTTCACAGGTAAAACTGCACTACACCCATTGCTAGGCACACACTGAGACAAGGGATAGTGGCAGTAACCCTCCCATGCTGAATGCTGGGAGGGGTCGTAAGACCCATCCCTGCTCCCATAGGGTGGTAGCTTAGCAACCAGGGGGTGGGAAGAGCCAGCCGAGTGTAGAGCAGAGAGGAAGGTCAGAGTTTCAGTTTACCTCAGAGAGTGAGAGAGTGAGGAGCCAGCATGTAGCTGTGAAAGAGAAAGGAGCTCTGTGAGTTCAGAGTGTCCGCAACAGAGAAAGAAAGCAACAGAGAAGGAGAGAAACAGAGAGTAGAAGAAGAGCTCTAGTCAGGCAGGAGCTAAAGAAAGAAGAAAGTGACGCTTCCTGGTGAAGACCCTGGGACTCGGAGGGTCCAGGTGACACCAAGCAGGGAACGAAGGGATTCCAGGGCCACAGATAGCTTCAGAGCTGGTGGCCAGTGAAGTCAGCTGAGAAAGGACACAATTAGAGGGGTGCACTGGCATCAACCCCCAGATCTACCCGGGATCGGCGGAGGTCCCTGACGGTGGTCCCAGCAGTCCAAAGGCTCCTGCAGGCCTTGACAAGAACTGTGAGTAAAGACTTTGAAACTGCACCCCTGGTGTTGCCTCATTTATTTCTCTGTATAGACACTAATAAGCACCAACAGTGTCCCCGGGGCACCGCTCCACCTGTGGGGAGCAGTACCACCATTGCTGCCATATCATCACCCCGGAGGCCTTACACAGCAGCGGCGGCTTAATAGCCGCATACCTCAGGTGGCGTCACGAACACAAACTTTAATCACCCCCAAGTTATCAGCCATTTTAACTGACACCCACCAGGGCCACGGACTCGGGCCCCGCCACCACTGACTACCCCCGGACTAGTCCGGCCCGGCACCGGGTGTCCCATAGCCCTGGGGTGGGCGAGTCAACTTTTGGCGTCACGAACAGGACTTCGTGCCCGGTCCCACCGGGTACTGTGCGCCTGCATAAACTGTGCTTAAAAGACTGTGTTACTGTGAAAAACCGCCGCCGCCATTAGCGCTAATGAGCGCGGGAAGAAGAGGGGCGTGCCTGCAGAAAGAGCGCGAAAGTAAGCCCCGCCCCCTTTGATCTTGCAAGGAAGAGCGCGAAGCGGTGCCCGCTATGGAGAGCGGACGGAAGATGTCTGCATTCAGCCCTGTCGGCGGCATGGCGGGACTCCGAAGTGGAGGAGGCGGAGTGGCTTTTGAAGTGGAGGATCGCGGCCCGAGTGAGCTCCCCGCGGGAACCGCTGCCTGGTTGGAGCGGGAGCTGGGTCGATTCTGTGTTCGGGTGAGAGCACAGACGCTGCAGCAGGTGCTCGACTGGAAGGCGGAAGTCCGGAGGATGGTCGCCGCGGTGTGGGCCCAGGAACAGAGGGCCGCCGCAGCAGCCGTGTCGCGTGAAGACAAAGCCACGCAGACCCCCACGGCATCCCTCCTCAGCTGGGAGCCAGGACCAGACAGCACCGTGACGAGTGAGCCCTGTGAAGCACCACTCCGGGACCAAGAGGTACCGTGTACGCTGCCCCCGCCACCGTTCCCGCTGGAGGTTCAGAGCCCGGGGATGTATTGTGCCTGGAGAAGAAGTCCGGTGTCCCGTACGACACTGGCACAGTACGGTCCCCTGCAATGGTAACCGCATCCGTGAGTTAACCGCTGAAGTTAAACGTCCGAGTTGAAAGTTTTAAAGGACCTGCTCCAGAAATAATGCTTCCTGCCTTTGTTGAACGTCCCTAAGTTCTCCAGGAGACGCCACCCAGCACAAGAGGTGGAAGGAGGAGGACCTTGTCTGACTTGTTGACCGTCGCTGGGTCAGAGTCCCAGTGGGCGCCATCAAGGGTCGGAGCCCCTGGTGGAGGACGACGAGGAGTTAATGGAGTCAGGACAGTACATAGCCCCTGAATGTCTGCCCATTGTTCTTTTCGAAGATGACACCCTAGTCCTGAATCCTTGTCCCCTGTTCTTTTTGAAGATGACCCCCCCCCCCTGTTTATGTGTTACCGGGCCACTGGACTGGAATGTGGTCCCCGGTGAATGTGTTATTTATGTGCCTCCCATAAAGGGATGTAATGTCCTAAAGTTTTAATGTTTTATGCATAACAAAATTTTGCAGTTTCTTCCATTGTTTTTGTTGTTTCAGCCCAAGGACGTGCTGGGATTTGCTGTGGGGGAGTGTGGCGCCCCTGAGGCTTCCGTCGCCACAGAGACATTGCACCCCAGTCAGAGGTGTGATGTCCCATCCTGGGTAAGGAAAGGGGTACATGCCAGTTCACAGGTAAAACTGCACTACACCCATTGCTAGGCACACACTGGGACAAGGGATAGTGGCAGTAACCCTCCCATGCTGCATGCTGGGAGGGGTCGTAAGACCCATCCCTGCTCCCATAGGGTGGTAGCTTAGCAACCGGGGGGTGGGAAGAGCCAGCCGAGTGTAGAGTAGAGAGGAAGGTCAGAGTTTCAGTTTACCTCAGAGAGTGAGAGAGTGAGGAGCCAGCATGTAGCTGTGAAAGAGAAAGGAGCTCTGTGAGTTCAGAGTGTCCGCAACAGAGAAAAAAAGCAACAGAGAAGGAGAGAAACAGAGAGTAGAAGAAGAGCTCTAGTCAGGCAGGAGCTAAAGAAAGAAGAAAGTGACGCTTCCTGGTGAAGACCCTGGGACTCGGAGGGTCCAGGTGACACCAAGCAGGGAACGAAGGGATTCCAGGGCCACAGATAGCTTCAGAGCTGGTGGCCAGTGAAGTCAGCTGAAAAAGGACACAATTAGAGGGGTGCACTGGCATCAACCCCCAGATCTACCCGGGATCGGCGGAGGTCCCTGACGGTGGTCCCAGCAGTCCAAAGGCTCCTGCAGGCCTTGACAAGAACTGTGAGTAAAGACCTTGAAACTGCACCCCTGGTGTTGCCTCATTTATTTCTCTGCATAGACACTAATAAGCACCAACAGTGTCCCCGGGGCACCGCTCCACCTGTGGGGAGCAGTACCACCATTGCTGCCATATCATCACCCCAGAGGCCTTACACAGCAGCGGCGGCTTAATAGCCGCATACCACAGGTGGCGTCACGAACACAAACTTTAATCACCCCCAAGTTATCAGCCATTTTAACTGACACCCACCAGGGCCACGGAGTCGGGCCCCGCCACCACTGACTACCCCTGGACTAGTCCGGCCAGGCACCGGGTGTCCCATAGCCCTGGGGTGGGCGAGTCACTCCTCCAGCTGTTTCTCTGATCTATCGTGTGTGCAGTGTTTGCTTCTCAATGCTGCAGGCACACGGTAGATCAGGACATTGGGGAGAAGACAGTGTGTACTTACCACTTGTGTCCTCTCCTGCAGGTGCACAGACAGCACTGGCCGGTAATATGCAGCTACCGACCACATGATCTCCTGCCTGGCAGAGCTGCTGCATCTTAGGCTAAGTTTACACCACCGGTTTTGCAGAGCCGGCCAATCCGGCTCTAAAACCTATGCAACGGATGCGGCGACAAAACCGCATCCCTTGCATACGTTTTTTACATGCGGCCGGTCCGGTTTTTGCCGCTTGCAGCAGGCTACTGAGCATGCGCAGTGGAAAAAACCGCATGCGGCATCCATAGGCATGCATTGCAAATCGCGCCGGATGCGGCGCAATGCGGGTTTTTTGGTTGGACAAGAAAACATGCCAGGCACCGTTCCATCCGGCCGCCTCATCGTCTAAATCTGCCGCATGCGACAAAAACCGGACCGAATGCAAGCCCTTGCGGCACAATACGGCACTAATGTAAGTCTATGCAGGAAAAACCGCAACCGGAGGCAAAAAAAAACCGGTTGCGTTTTTCCTGCAGAGCGCCGTATTGTGCCGCATAGCAAAAACCGGATGTGTGAAAGCAGCCTTAGGCTAAGTTCACACATCAGTTTTTTCCAATCAGGCACAATTCGGTTTGTGCCTGATGCAACGGATCCGTCTCAGATCGTGAAAAAACTGATGCGACGGATCCGTTTTTTGTTTTTTTTGTTATGCTGAGAGAGAGACAGAGACCCCACCATCACTGCACAAACACCGGCACTACCTCACACGCATCATCACCGCACACGCCAGTACTACCCAGCACGCATCATCACCGCACAGGCAGGCACTACCTCACACGCATCATCACCGCACACGCAAGCACTACCCAGCACGCATCATCACCGCACAGGCAGGCACTACCTCACACGCATCATCACCGCACACCCCTGCACTACCGCACGCATTATCACCGCACACGCCAGCACTACCCTGCACGCATCTTCACCGCACACAACCCGGCATTACCTCAGTGACGTCACCGCTGACAGCGCGACTCCCTTCAGTTGCTGCGTGGAGCTGATAGAGAGAGGCGGTGTTCTACTGCCGTTCCTGTCAGCTTCATGTAGTAGAGCTGAGAGCGTCGCGGGACCTCTGTGGATTACGTCGGACCTGGAGGGATATTTGGGGATTTTAATAAAATGGTGAAAGAGGGTGTTTTTTTGTCTTTTATTCCAAATAAAGGATTTTTTTGTGTGTATGTTTTTTATTTACTTTCACTTACAGGTTAATCATTGGGGGTGTCTCATAGACGCCTGCCATGATTAACCCCTTATTACCCCGATTGCCACCGCACCAGGGCAATTCAGGAAGAGCCGGGTAGAGTCCCTGGACTGTCGCATCTAATGGCTGCTGGCTGATATTTTTAGGCTGGGGTGCTCCCCATAACGTAAAGCTCCCCATTCTGAGAATACCAGCCTTCAGCAGTGTGGCTTTATCTTGGCTGGTATCAAAAATGGGGGGAACCGCACGCCGTTTTTCTTTTAATTATTTATTTATTTTACTGCACAATATAGACCCGCCCACCGGCTGCTGTGATTGGTTGCAGTGAGACAGCTGTCACTCAGCGTGGGGGCGTGTCTGCCTGCAACTAATCATAGGCGCCGGTGTGCGGGGTAAGCAGGGAATACGAGATTGAATAATGAGCTGCCGGCATTTTCAAATCAGGAGAAGCCGTCGGAGCAGTGTGACAGCCGTGCAGCCCCGCGTCGGTGATTGGTGAGTGGGTGAGAGTGAGTGAATAAGTCAGTGAGTGAGAGAGTTTGAGAGTGAGTGATTGATTGATTTTCTGACAAGCAATGAATTTATATCACTTCTGGGCATGCTCAGAAGTAAAAACCGGATACGGTACATGCTTCCGGCGTTTGAAGCATGACACCGAATCCGGCTCGCATAAACTTTCATTATGCACCATGCCGCACAGCGCCGCACCCGGAGCTATGCATTTTTTTGCCGCTGGCAAAAAACGTTCCTCTCTGCGTCCTGTGCGACCGCCGGAGTGACGTTTTTTGCGCATCAGGCAAAAACCGAATCAAACGCAAGTACATGCGGCACAATCCGGCGCTAATAAAAGTCTATGAGGAAAAACCACACCCGGCGGCAAAAAGAAAACCAGATGCGTTTTTCCCGCAAGGCGCCGGATTGTGCCGCACAGCAAAAACCTGATGTGTGAACATACCCTTAGCTGCACACCCTGTTCAGCTCTCCTAGGTCCTAGCTGCCTGCACACCCTGTTCAGCCCTCCTCCTGGGTCCTAGCTGCCTGCACACCCTGTTCAGCTCTCCTCCTGGGTCCTAGCTGCCTGCATACCCTGTTCAACTCTTCTCCTGGGTCCTAGCTGCCTGCACACCCTGTTCAGCTCTCCTCCTGGGTCCTAGCTACCTGCACACCCTGTTCAGCTCTCCTAGGTCCTAGCTGCCTGCACACCCTGTTCAGCTCTCCTCCTGGGTCCTCAATACTTGGAGATTAAAGGCTCTACCACGCACAATATAGGTGCTATGGGGATAAAGAATCATATAGTATAGTAAAGTGAACCCCAGCACTCGAATGAAGACAAAAAGGGAATATGCGTAAGTGAATTTATTGACTGACACACTGCAAAAGGAACCTAACCAGAGCAACAGCACCAACGTTTCGGCATAGAGCCTTTCTCAAGGTTGTTGCATCACTGGTCAGAGTAAGGAAACATGGGTCTCGAAGGACAACCGGAGGTGGACAAATAGAGGTAAGGTTCCACACGTATTGCAGAGTGTGCTCGTAGGTGAAGGGGTGACAGGATCACAATGTGAGGTGAATGGACGCCTGCAGTGGAGGTCCGGAGCTGGCACAGTGGCAGGGAGAATGGCTGCAGCGGTCCTTAAACAATCAACTTCCGAATGCAACTGATGAGGTCCTTAAGAAAGTGGGGTTCCTGAGAAATTGCACAGTTTGACTCCTCCGAACGCTGGACCTGCCTGTAACTAGGGCTTATTTTAAGGGAAACGGTATTGATGAACCCTCTGCAGGTCTTTGAGTTGCCTTCACAACAACATAGAGAAGGCACTAGAAACAAACAGCAAAAGAAGCAGAAACAGAAACAAAAACAGCTGAAAAAAACATAGCAGAAAGTCTAAAAATGTAAACACAAAATTAGTGCAGAAAGTACATGAGTAGATATCTCTTACTAGATAGAGCTGGAGGAAACACATCCTGAGGAACATCGGTATCTTCTTGTTTACAGTCCTGTGGGAGAAGAGGACGGGGACATCTCTCTGGTGTTGTCCTCTTACTGGATAGAGCTGGAGGAGACACATACAGGGACTGAATTCATTACTTACATACAGATAATTATAGGCCGTGTGTATTTAGTCCTGTCTATTACCTGGTGATGTGAGGGGCTGGGGATCCTCCATCATGACGTTCTTGTACAGATCTTTGTGTCCTTCTAAATACTCCCACTCCTCCATGGAGAAATAGACGGTGACGTCCTGACACCTTATAGGAACCTGACACATACAATGATACCGTCACCCCCGATCCCTTCATAGCGTTACTGTATAATGTCCCAGCATTCCCAGCAGTGTCACCTCTCCAGTCAGCAGCTCAATCATCTTGTAGGTGAGTTCTAGGATCTTCTGGTCATTGATGTCCTCATGTATCGGGGGGTGAGGTGGAGGCCCCGTGATTGGGCTCAGGGGTCTTCCCCATCCCTCAGACACAGGGGCCTGACAGCGCTCACTAGAGGTCTTCTTCACTACTGTGTAATCCTGGTTATGGAGAGACACAGTAATAAATCTCACTCCAGACATTTCCTGAGTCCTCACCTCTCCAGTTCTGTCCATCTGTTATTCCCATAGATAAGAATGATGTAACGTGACGTCATCAGAATCTCTCACCTCTCCAGTAAGCCGGAAGAGGATCTCTAGGGTGAGGTGTAATATCCTCTCCGCCATCTTGTCCCTGTCCATATCCATCCTTCATGGGGCAATCAGGAGAATTCTCTTCTATAGAAGATCTCCACTGAGAGGATCCGATATTATAAGGACCTGAATGGGGAGAAGATGAGCCGATATGTACAATTAATGGAGATAAGGGAGGTGAGATATCATTTGAGTAGGAAAAAAAAATTCAACATGAAATGTGCTATGTAAGTAGTAAAACCGACCGATAAAAGTAGCACATTATCTATATAATAAAATACAATCCTTCATACGACAATGTGAGCGGAAAAATAAGAGTAATTGCTCCCGGAATAAGAGTAGTAAAATACAAAAGTGCAAAAATAAATAATTTCCCAGTTTTTTGGTTAAGAACAGGGCAATGGAATTAGGATTCGATGTATTCTTGTCTCTAACAGAAGAAGAGGGGCCACACATGGTGTACGGATCTGTGCACTCGCTGATGCACAATTTACCACCCAATTCCCTCCTGCTGCTGCCGGCAGCCGGCAGAGATAGGCGCACATCTCAGCTGATTTGTACAGCTGAGATGTGTGCCTAGCAGATACGAGCAGATCCGCGATCTGCCTGGGGCTGTTAACCTTTTAAATGGCACTGTCAAATTGTGACAGCCCCAGTATAATCGCAATCGCCATAAAACTTTACTCATAGGCCTCCACTGGAAGTCACGTGACCTGATCACGTGGATCCGATGGTTGTGATGGTAGTACAGGGTCATATGATGACTCCTGTAGCTCACATGACTTAGGTCCTGTAACAAGCAGCCAAGTACTGCAGGTTACAGGAGATGAGTATTTTTCCTGATCTGACCAGAGCTGCTCTGATCGGGAGAAATGAATGAGCGATCAGACTGCTGATCCTTATAGCCCCCTAGGGGAACTAGTAAAATAAAAATAAGTAAAAAAAAAAAGTTTTCAAAAATTAAAAAAAATACCTATAAGTTCAAATCACGCTCCTTTCACCTCATTGACAATGAAAGGGTTAAAAAAATTAAAAATATACAAACATTTGGAATCGCCGCATTCAGAAATGTCCGATCTATCAAAATATAAAACCAATTAATCTGATTAATAAACGACATAGTGGCAAAAAAATGGCAAATGCCAAAATTACGTTTTTTGGTCGTCGTAAATTTTGTACAAAATGCGATAACAGGCGATCAAACTGTAGTATCTGTGCAAAAATGGTACCATTAAAAACTTCAGCTTGAGACACAAAAAATAAGCCGTCACTGAGCCAGAGATCCTAAGAACGCTACTGGTTGTAGAAAATGGCACAAAATGTGCACCAGTTTTTTAGACAAACGTCTGATTTTTTTAACCCATTAGATAAAAGTAAACCTATACATATTTGATGTCTACGACCTTGTACCGACCTCAGGCATCACAGCGACACATCAGATTTTCTATGTAGTGAACACACAGAGAATAAAATATCTCAAAAACAATCGTGCAATCACAGTTTTTTTGCAATTTTTCTGCATTTGGAATTTTTTTGCTGTTTTCCAGTACACTATATGGTAAAACTCATGGTTTCAGGAGTACAACTTGTTCCGCAAAAAACAAGCCCCACATGGCAAAATTGACTGAAAATTAAAAAAGTTACGGCTCTCAGATGAATTGGAGCGAAAAAAAAAAAAACCCCGAAAAATCGGCCGGAGGTGAAGGGGTCCGGACCATCTGACTCCTAATCTGCAGTGATGTTCTACAATGTCATTACATAACAGTTCATCTATACGCAAACATGTAGCAATGGAGAGGAAATCCGTCCATCTCTACAAAAAGCCTCAACGGTTTATTACTGCCTCTGCCTTCTCTGTCACTGTATACACAGCTCTGCAGTGCAATGCAGCTGGAACGGCAAGGGACCTGACAGTGACACAGATCTCTGTGTGAGAGCCCATCCACCATTGGTACTTACAAACTGTAATTGTTTGGGGTCTGGTAAGTTCGATTTTTGTTTTGGGGGGGGATCGGTCTGCTTTCTTTTGGGGGTGTCTGCTTTCTTTGATGAGTCCTGCTGTATTCTTTAACTTTTTCAGATGCTTGGACACTTCCCTATGGAAACGCAACTAGGGCTTATTTTTAGAGTAGGGCTTGTATTGTAATTACAGTATAGTCAAAAAATCACTAAAAATTCTACTAGGGCTTATTTTCAAGGTAGAAAAAGCTGACTGTGCTTCCTCCCCCATACACAGAGGTCATGTGGTCACTGCTAAGAAGTAAATTAAAAATACTTAAATACGGAACTGACCTTGGAATATGTGAAATATAGGAAGATGCCACTGTGAATCCGAATCTCTGTTATTAGCCCCGACCAGGTAAAAATCAGCCATATATACAAAATAATAAGTGCTACAAAATAGCTAAGAAATATTTACACGTGGTCTTAAACATATAATATGACAGTGTCCGGCTTTCAGTCATAGGGATGGCCCCGATGAGGCTTAGTCACCGCTCAGTATACAGTGATCAGTGGTTGTATACGCGCTCTCACCACTGACTGACAGCAGGTTCTAATGCTGAGCGGCTGTCAGTCACTGCGGGGGGGGGGGGGGGGGGCAGGGAATATATGTGGTAATAACAGACATTTCCCTTATTTTCCCACCAGTTTCGCTCGACATCAGCAATAAAAACCCGATGTTGAAGTTGGTTTCTTATTGGTCCAGTTTCTTATTCGGGGTTGAAGTTGTTTCTTATTTGGATTTTTTTTCTGTTTTTCTTTTTACAGGTTTAACAACAAACATAAAAAAAATCGCAATAATAAAGTACAATACAGCGAGGAGCCCGGATGTGAATACACTTAAAAGCAGCAACAAAAATTATAAAACTGGTAGAAAAATGGGCATCAAACTGGGCACCGAAGGGTGTTATGTAAATGGTTAAATGACCTTGGGTCACTAATCTGACACCTCCATTATATAGTGATGTCTCGCATCAGATTCAGGTCACTCCAGCCCGGCCCAAATGGGTTCTGGGCATCAGAACTGGCAGCAAAGTGAGTAAATAGCCAATTTTACAGATGTGAATAAGTAACTGGTGTTCTGTAAAGTTCTCTTCCGGCTGATGTAAATGTGTTTCTGGCATTAAATAGTAATCACAAAGGGAAAGCCGCCATTGTTCTCTGATTTCAGTCTATTCTCATATTATTATGGTTTTACCTATATAGATCAGTGGCCCAAAGTCATTTAACCCTTTCCACAACGCCCTTCGGAGCCACTTTGATGCCTATTTTTGTACCAGTTTTATCATTTTTGTTGGTGCTTTTCAGTGTATTCACATCCGGGCTCCGCACTGCAGGGGATTATATTGTTCTCATTTTTTATTTTTGTTGCTGAAAACCGTTAAAAAAAATAAAACATTGCCGAATAAGAAACAGACTTCAGCCTCGTCATGAAAGCAAAAACAATAAAGACGACGACAGTAACATGAAAATGAAGCCGAGGAAATCACGAGAAAATGCGCAACATTTACTTGAATATCCGAACAAGGAAAAAGATTTTCACAGATCTTTAACCCCTTTATGACAGCCTTACGGATTAAAATGGCGGCAGAAAAAGGTACTTATTCTGATCCGCCGTTTTAAAACATGGCGGCAAGAAATAAAGTGTATACCGCCCCTCAGCATCAGAAAATTTCCGTGGTTTCAGCTACCGAGGGTAGCTAAGACTCTGGAGATCAATATTCAGGCTGAAAAAATGATTTATCTCCCACCTGGCATTATCAAACATGTCAGATGGGGGATAAGTCGCCTCCCCCGGTCCCCCAATTTGGCCAAAGTGCCCCCACCCCAGTCTCACGCCCCCCCGATCATCTAAAATGGCCGGTGCACACGCTGCGCTCATCCTCCTCCTTTGAGTTCTGTCGTATCTGACATGTTAGATGCGACATCAACGTTCTCAGGTCCAGCCAGGTCACCCCCTGTCAATCCCCAGTCTCCCGTTACCTACTGCAGTGACTATCCCCCACGATTCCTCCTCTTCCTTCTCAGAAGATCCTGGCCACATGTGCAGAGCGGCTCTCAGCCGACTCCCTGCTAGTAGTGACACTGAGCTTACTGCAGCTCACACTGTCGTACTGTGGACCCGAGGAGTGTGAGTGCAGCATCACTGCAACCACACTCCTCACATGGAGGGTTTGCACTTCCAGAAAATGGAGGATACGTTCTCCGAGTGTACCCCCCATATACTGGAAGGTCCAGAGTCGTCATAGGACCTCCAAAATGGATTACGACGGACGAGAATTTTTCTCTTTTCAATAAATTTGTGAAGGAGGGAACGTGAGAGAATCTTTTTTTTTTCTTTACTACTGACTAGGTTTGTGATGTCGGGAATCTGAAAGACACCATGACATCATTAACCCTAACCCCAACAACCCCATTTATTACCCCATTTGCCACCACACCAGGGCAACGGGAAGAGCCATGCAAAGCGCCAGGATTAGCCCATCTAATGGATGCGCCACTTCTGGTTTGCTGCGGCCTGCTATTTTTAGGATGGGAAGGGCCAAACAACCATGGTTTTTGCACCCTGAGAATACCAGACCACAGCTGTCCACTTCGCTGGTAATCCAATTTGGGCGGACCCCACTTTTTTTTTTAATTATTTATAAATAATAAAAAAAAACAGCATGGAGACACCTCCATTTTGGATTACCAGCCAAGGTGAAGCTGCCAGCTGTGGTCTGCCACCCTGTCTTACCCTAGCTGTTTGATTTTTGTTGTTTTTTTTGGGGGGGCTAAATACAAGATTAAACACCCTTCAGTGCCACATGAAAGTTACTAAAGGGTGCCAGCTTAGAATATGAAGGGGGGGTGAAACATATATGTGTTTGACATCTATTTATCTAGCCATCCATCCTAGCTTATTAGGCTGTGTGCCCATGGTCAGGATTTGCAGCGGTTTGGATGCAGAGTGTTTTGACTGCGATGATTTGCAGTACAAGTGCCGTAGCGGGATGTTTAGAAATCTCCTGCTCACTGTGCTTCTTTTATCTACAGCATAAACTAACCAGCGGTGCAGCTTCCTGAGCCGCAGGATGTCAGTTTATGCTGGGGAGATGAGAATGCTTTTTTGCAGGGAGAATAAAGTCTGCAGCGGCCTGAACCCGGATCGTGGGCACGGGCAGCTGCATTCTCGAGTCGACAACACTGGCATCTGTGCAGAAGGGCTGACACTGCGTCCTAGATGCAGTGTAACCGAATCGTGGGGACACAGCCTAAAAGTGAGAAATTTGGCACTACAGCAACATTTTTGTGAACTACCTGCTCACTATACCCCTGAATAAAATTCTTGAGTGGTCTAGTGTCCAAAATGGGGTCACTTGTAGGGGTTTCTGCTGTATAGGTGCCTTAGGGGCCCTGCAAATGCGACATGGTGCCTGCAATTTATTTCAACTTTTCCAAAATTCACATAGTGCTTCTTCTGTTCCGAGCCCTCCTATTTGTCCAAACAGAGGTTTTTGGCCACATGTGGGGTATCACTGAGCTCATAAAAATATGTATAACAAACTGTGGGGTCCACTTTTGGTGCGTCCTCTTGAAAAAGTGAGATATTTGGTGCTAAAGCAACATTTTTGTTAAAAAAAAATGAAAATTTTCAATATGAGATAAGGTTATCAAATTCTGTGAAGTACCTGTGGGTTCAAAATGCTCAATATACCCCTGGATAAAATCCTTCAGGGGTTTAGTTTTGAGAATGAGGTCACTTGTGGGGGAGCTCTAATGTTTAGGTATCTCAGGGGCTCTCCAAACGCAACATGGAGTTTGCTAATGATTCCAGAAAATTTTACAGTCAAATGGCGCTCCTTCCCTTCCGAGCCCTGCCGTGCACCCAAACAGTTGCTTTCCACATGTGTGAGGTATCTGCATACTCAGGAGACATTGCACAATAAATTTTATGGTGTATTTTTCCTGTTACCCTTGTGAATACAGTGGAACCTTGCTGAACAAGTAACCCAGTTAGCGAGTATATTGCTTAACGAGCAAAGCTTGCTGTAAATTTGTAACTCAGTTTACAAGCAAGCTTTGCCGTATGAGCAAAATACTCACCACACACACTTTTGGTTCTGTACATCCACCGCGCTCTAACCCACTCTTGCAGTCCGCACAAACACACAC
This sequence comes from Anomaloglossus baeobatrachus, assembly GCF_048569485.1. Lineage (NCBI taxonomy): Eukaryota > Metazoa > Chordata > Amphibia > Anura > Aromobatidae > Anomaloglossus > Anomaloglossus baeobatrachus. Next base: position 78,786 of record NW_027441806.1, read on the forward strand.
AAACACGCACGCACACACACATACTGTATTATGATCACCTTACTTTCCGTTCCATCGCCGGCCTCATGGTTGTTGTAGTTCGCCGCTACAGGATGTGTATCAGGTAACCATTGCGACGATGGAGGAACTTACGCTGTCAGCCGCTACTCAAAGGCAGCGCGCTGACCAAACAGAGGCAAGTGGCTCCTGCCTTTGACGTCAGCGCTGTGTTAGCGGAAGTTCCTCCCTAGTCGCGATGGTTACCCGATACACATCCTGTACCGGCGAACTGCAAGATCCAGGAGGCCGGCGATGGAACGGAAGGTAAGGTGAGAATAATATGTGTGTGTGCGTGTGTGTTTGTGCGTGTTTGTACGTGTGTGGAATGGCACAATAGGGGACCAGGATGGGACATTTAACACGTTGTGGAACGAATTGTCTGAGCTTGCATTATTTCCTATAGGAAACCTTGCTTTGCTAAATGAGTAACTTGGTTAACAAGCACACTCCCAGAACAGATTGTTCTCGTTAACCAAGGTTCCACTGTAAAAGCTATCTGGTTAAAGTAACAATTTTGTGGTAAAAATGTATTTTTTTTTATTTTCACGGCTCAACGTTATAAAATTCTGTGAAGCCTCCGGGGATTAAAGGTGCTCACAAATCATCTAGAGAAATTCCTCGAGGGGTCAAGTATCCAGAATGTGGTCACTTGTGGGGGTTTCTGCTGTTTAGGTACCTTGGGAGCCCTACAAATACTACATGGGGCCCGCAATCTATTTCAGCCAAATTTGCTTTCCACAATTCTAATATTGCTCCTTTCATTCCGAGCCCTTCCATTTGTCCAAACAGAGGTTTCTGACCACATGTGGGGAATCACCGCGCTCATGATAAAGTGGGAACAAACCGTGGGGTCCACTTTTTGGCGTTACCTCTCAAACCCTGTCAAAGTGACACTGGTCAGAATTGTAAAAAATGGCCGAGTCATAAAGTACAAAACTGGCTCCGTCCTTAAGGGGTTAAACTGAATGTAAATGAGGCAGTCAGGAAGAACAGGAAACTGGTCCTGAACTGGTTAAAGTTAAAAATAGTTGTGAAATGAAGGGGTTAATGATAATGATGACCCCAAAATAACAGAGACCCTGCACCTACCTCCACCTGCAGAGCCGCACACTAGATATATAATACCCTGCACCTACCTCCACCTGCAGAGCCGCACACTAGATATATAATACCCTGCACCTACCTCCACCTGCAGAGCCGCACACTAGATATATAATACCCTGCACCTACCTCCACCTGCAGAGCCGCACACTAGATATATAATACCCTGCACCTACCTCCACCTGCAGAGCCGCACACTAGATATATAATACCCTGCACCTACCTCCTCCTGCAGAGCCGCACACTAGATATATAATACCCTGCACCTACCTCCACCTGCAGAGCCGCACACTAGATATATAATACCCTGCACCTACCTCCACCTGCAGAGCCGCACACTAGATATATAATACCCTGCACCTACCTCCACCTGCAGAGCCGCACACTAGATATATAATACCCTGCACCTACCTCCACCTGCAGAGCCGCACACTAGATATATAATACCCTGCACCTACCTCCACCTGCAGAGCCGCACACTAGATATATAATACCCTGCACCTACCTCCACCTGCAGAGCCGCACACTAGATATATAATACCCTGCACCTACCTCCACCTGCAGAGCCGCACACTAGATATATAATACCCTGCACCTACCTCCACCTGCAGAGCCGCACACTAGATATATAATACCCTGCACCTACCTCCACCTGCAGAGCCGCACACTAGATATATAATACCCTGCACCTACCTCCACCTGCAGAGCCGCACACTAGATATATAATACCCTGCACCTACCTCCACCTGCAGAGCCGCACACTAGATATATAATACCCTGCACCTACCTCCACCTGCAGAGCCGCACACTAGATATATAATAACCTGCACCTACCTCCACCTGCAGAGCCGCACACTAGATATATAATACCCTGCACCTACCTCCACCTGCAGAGCCGCACACTAGATATATAATACCCTGCACCTACCTCCACCTGCAGAGCCGCACACTAGATATATAATAACCTGCACCTACCTCCACCTGCAGAGCCGCACACTAGATATATAATACCCTGCACCTACCTCCACCTGCAGAGCCGCACACTAGATATATAATACCCTGCACCTACCTCCACCTGCAGAGCCGCACACTAGATATATAATAACCTGCACCTACCTCCACCTGCAGAGCCGCACACTAGATATATAATACCCTGCACCTACCTCCACCTGCAGAGCCGCACACTAGATATATAATACCCTGCACCTACCTCCACCTGCAGAGCCGCACACTAGATATATAATACTCTGCACCTACCTCCACCTGCAGAGCCGCACACTAGATATATAATACCCTGCACCTACCTCCACCTGCAGAGCCGCACACTAGATATATAATACCCTGCACCTACCTCCACCTGCAGAGCCGCACACTAGATATATAATAACCTGCACCTACCTCCACCTGCAGAGCCGCACACTAGATATATAATAACCTGCACCTACCTCCTCCTGCAGAGCCGCACACTAGATATATAATACCCTGCACCTACCTCCACCTGCAGAGCCGCACACTAGATATATAATACCCTGCACCTACCTCCACCTGCAGAGCCGCACACTAGATATATAATACCCTGCACCTACCTCCACCTGCAGAGCCGCACACTAGATATATAATACCCTGCACCTACCTCCACCTGCAGAGCCGCACACTAGATATATAATACCCTGCACCTACCTCCACCTGCAGAGCCGCACACTAGATATATAATACCCTGCACCTACCTCCACCTGCAGAGCCGCACACTAGATATATAATACCCTGCACCTACCTCCACCTGCAGAGCCGCACACTAGATATATAATACCCTGCACCTACCTCCGCCTGCAGAGCCCCACACTAGATATATAATACCCTGCACCTACCTCCACCTGCAGAGCCGCACACTAGATATATAATACCCTGCACCTACCTCCGCCTGCAGAGCCGCACACTAGATATATAATACCCTGCACCTACCTCCACCTGCAGAGCCACACACTAGATATATAATACCATGCACCTACCTCCACCTGCAGAGCCGCACACTAGATATATAATACCCTGCACCTACCTCCACCTGCAGAGCCGCACACTAGATATATAATACCCTGCACCTACCTCCACCTGCAGAGCCGCACACTAGATATATAATACCCTGCACCTACCTCCACCTGCAGAGCCACACACTAGATATATAATACCATGCACCTACCTCCTCCTGCAGAGCCGCACACTAGATATATAATACCCTGCACCTACCTCCGCCTGCAGAGCCCCACACTAGATATATAATACCCTGCACCTACCTCCACCTGCAGAGCCGCACACTAGATATATAATACCATGCACCTACCTCCACCTGCAGAGCCGCACACTAGATATATAATACCCTGCACCTACCTCCACCTGCAGAGCCGCACACTAGATATATAATACCCTGCACCTACCTCCTCCTGCAGAGCCGCACACTAGATATATAACACCCTGCACCTACCTCCACCTGCAGAGCCGCACACTAGATATATAATACCCTGCACCTACCTCCACCTGCAGAGCCGCACACTAGATATATAATACCCTGCACCCACCTCCACCTGCAGAGCCGCACACTAGATATATAATACCCTGCACCTACCTCCACCTGCAGAGCCGCACACTAGATATATAATACCCTGCACCTACCTCCTCCTGCAGAGCCGCACACTAGATATATGGCCGCTCTGTGCTTACAGGACCTGTGATGATGTCACATGGAGGGGAGGAGTCAGGGGTCACATGGTCAGCTCCTCAGTGTATGCAGGACTCTGCTGTGCTGGGTGTCATGGTGCTGGATGAGGGGAAGTTTATGTCAGGGGTCATAAAGTGCGGCACTGGAAGGTGCAGACATTAGCAGAGGTGTTGGAAGATCGGGGACGAGGAGCAGAAGAAGCCGCAGCAGGAGACGTCCTGTAGACCACAGACAGTCGCTGTGCACAGACAAACTAACAGTCTTACCAATTACCAAAGTGGAGACCCTGTGGCGTTTCTGAAGGTGTAGTGAAGTCCCTGGGGCGATCGCTACAGGTGGGCGACACAAAAAGACCCACAACTGCCACAGTCTTACCGCCCTATCTCACTTCTCAACCACGATTATAAAATGCTAGCGAAAATTCTGGCAAGCCACTTACAGGTCGTACTGCCGGGCCCTGGCGGGTTTTACCCAGGGGCGAAGCAGTGTGGCAAACATACAATTGGCCGTCGCCTCTACTGTCCTTGCCCAAGATCCATCGCAACCGGCTGCAATGCTCATGAGTCTGAATGACGAAAAGGCCTTTGATAAAGTAGCATGACCTCTCTTATATGAGGTTTTAAGTAGGGGAGGATTCACCCCAAAATTCCAACAATAGATTCACTACCTACACACAAATGCAATCACCTGCGTGACAGTGCATAGTTATACAACACCATCAGTAGACATCTTCCGAGGAGTCAGACAGGCGTGCCCCTTGTCACTTCTTTTATTTAACCTCTCCATTGACTCTTTACTACGTTATCTGTTGCAGATCCCTACCTTTAGGGGACGCAAGACTGGCTCTAGGGAGTTAAAAATTGCTGCGTTCGCAGATGACATCTTACTGATCGAGTCACTACCTGCTCTTTAAAATATCGGGGAGTGAACGTGATGAGGCTCCCGGCCAGATTATATCATACTAATATCAAATTGTATATCGATAATTTACAATCCACTCTGGTTAAATGGAAAATCTTCAGTTTCTCATATCTGGGTAGAGCTAATCTAATTAACATGACAGAATTTCCACATCTTCTCTATCTTTTTCACACTCTCCCAATCCATTTGGCTCCTAGGGAGGAGAAGTGAATCAGTTACCTATATTGCTCATATATTTGGGAGGGTAAAAACCCCGTATAGCTTATAAATTGCTCCAGCAGTTGAAGGAAAAGGGAGAGATAAATTTCCCCGATATTAAACACTATAATCTAGCATCTCTGCTCCGGGCGGTGATGGATTGGTTGGGGGGACTTCTTGCTACACCCAGCAAGGCTTGGAGTGCTGCCTTATACCAGGGTCGGCTCTCCCCGCTCTTACATCTCCCATACACCGAGCTGTCAGTTGACGTGAGAGCAAACCCTCTTCTGATTTCTACATGGAGGGCATGGCAAAAACTACACCGGCATTTTCAGCTCTCTCCTCAGATGCCACTTTTTATCCCACCCACTGGTAATCCACATTTCCAACATGGTCACTCACACCCTGTCTTCTAACATTGGCATTCTCAGGGTATAAATTCTGTCAAACACGATCCATCTAGAGTAGTGGTGAGGAATCTCCGGTCCGCGGGCCGTATACGGCCCGTGACAAATTTTTATGAGTTCCCTGGGCACATTCCTGGGGAATGACGTGCTCTGGCGGCAGCCGCGCTTTTCCCGGCTGCCTGCCCTTTAAATCCTACTGCCTGATACCCTGTGGGTAGATGCTAGAATGTATGGGCTCCATCCAGATCCTGACTTCAGCCCGTACATTCTAAACAGACTCACTACTAAATGCTAGAATGTACAGGCTCCTTCCAGGACCTGACTGCAGCCCATACATTCTAGGCTTAACCCCGGCCTGTGTTAGCATGCTCTGGTGGGCGGGATAAGCAGCACGCTGCAATAAAGTCACAGAATAGCTGCAGATTTACTGGCCTCCCGGACCTGTGCTGTGCTGTGTGTGTGTGACTCCTCCTCCCCCACCTCAGTACTGTGAGTACTCAAATAATCGCTGCCCCCCCCACTCAGTGCTGTGTACACCCTAGTACTGTGTGTACCTCCCTCGTGCTGTGTGTACCCCCAGTGCTCTGTGTACCCCTAGTACTGTGTACCCCCCAGTGCTGTGTATCCCTATTACTGTGTACCCCTCAGTGCTGTGTACCCCCAGTACAGTGTGTACCCCCTAATGCTGTGTCTACCCCTAGTACTGTGTGTACCCCCCAGTGCTGTGTACCCCCCCTCAGTGCTGTGTAACCTCCCACTGCTGTCCGTGCCCCTTAGTGCTGTCTGTACCCCCCTGGGTGATGTCTATGCTCCCCCCCAGTGCTGTCCGCACCACCTAATGCTGTCCATGCTGCCACCAATGCTGTCCATGCCATGGTCAGTGCTGCCCATGCCCCCCTTATGCTGTCCGTGCTCCCCAGTGCTGTGTGCCACCCCTTTGTACTGTTTTCCCCCCAGTGCTCTGTACTCGTCACTGCTGTCTGTACCCTCCCACTGTTGTCTATGCCCCCAGTGCAGTCCGTGCCCTCCTGGTGATGTCTATGCTCCCCCAGTCCTGTCTGTGCCTCGCTAGTGATGCCACCTAGTGATCTCCGTGCTGCCACCTATTGCTGTCCATGCTACCACCTAGTGCTGTCCATGCTGCCTCCTAGTGCTGTCTCCTAGTGCTGTCCGTGTTGCCAACTAGTGCTGTCCGTGCCTCCGCCAGTGATGTCCTTGTCCCCAGTCATGTATGTGCCACCGCCAGGGCTGTCCATGCCCCTCTAGTGATGTATATGCCCCAGCATCTCCTGTGATGTACATGCCCCAGCCTCTCCTGTAGCCTCTCCTGTGATGTGTATGCCCCAGCCCCTCCTGTGCTGTAAAAGCCCCGGCCTCTCCTGTGATGTGTATGCCACAGCCCCTCCTGTGATGTATATGCTCCCGCATCTTATGTGATGTATATGCCCCAGCCCCTCCTGTGATGTACAGTATATGCCCCAACCCCTCCTGTGATGTGTATGCCCTATCCCCTCCTGTGATGTATATGACCCAGTCCCTCCTGTGATGTACAGTATATGCCTCAGCCCCTCCTGTGATGTATATGCCCAAGCCCCTCCTGTGATGTGTAATCCCAGTGTCTCCTGTAATTTATGCGCCCCAGCATCTCCTTTGATGGGTATGCCCCCAGCATCTCCAGACCGAGACAAACCTGGAAAAGCATTTGTGAGAAACAAGGTGATCAATATCACCAAGTATCACAGCTGCACCAAAGAGAAGAAGCTCCAGCCACCACAGTAGGGGTGAGTTAATTAATTGTTTGACCAAATATAGCCAGGTAATTTTCAAGTTGATCATTTTGTGCGGCCCCCGAAGGGTTGGTAGAAAATTCCAAATGGCCCCCGGCAGTAAAAAGGTTCCCCCACCCCTGATCTAGAGGAACATCACATATACTCAATAGAGGAGCTGCAGGCTAAAAATCCTACTGTCACATTCCCGGTGTTTCACTACTTACCGGCTAGAAGTTAACAAAGCTATTGGCGGCTCTCCCTGAACAGGAATAAAGTCTTCAACTGGAGAAAATCAATTCAACCTCTTTGATTAATAAGAAATTCTCCTGTCAGACGTAATGGAAGCTGTAGGTAGACAGCGGACATCATGTAGCAGATATCCTGGAAAACCACGGACGAGCAGCAGAGGAAAAATCTACCACAGGCATACAGCAGAAGTCCTGAAGACTGCAGACAGGCTGCAGAGGTACTGACACCCACAGGCAGACAGGTAACTGAGGTATTGGAAGCCGCAGACGTCCTGGAGACCTCAGACAAGTGCAGACATACTGGAAGCCACAGGCAGATTGGTAGCTGAGGTGCTGGAGGCCACAGATAGTCTGGAGATGTTCTGGAGACTGCAGACAGGTCGCTGTGCACCGACAATATAAAAGGCTACTTGCAAAGCCCAACATGGAGCACAGGAAAGTTCAGTAGATCGGGGGAAGGGAGCAGATCCCAGACACGGGACAGGTGTGTAACAAGTGGATGTTGTCAGCCAAATATCCAACAATATCGATAAAATTGTGACAACTCTGAATTTTTCTTCCCCTTACATCTATTGATTAATTCTCTATTGATCTATTCTCCCCTTTATCAGTGAATTCCATTTATTTTTATCCTTTATCAAGTAAAATAATAATTGCAGATAGTGAAAGTCATTCTTCTGTTACCCAAATCTTTGCTGAACATTACACAATGTACATATTTCATTCCAACATCTGTAAGGAGTTTGTATGTTCTCCCCATGTTTGCGTGGGTTTCCTCCGGGTTCTCCGGTTTCCTCCCACACTCCAAAGACATACAGATTGTGAGCCCCAATGGGGACAGTGTTGCCAATGTATGTAAAGCGCTGTGGAATTAATAGCGCTATATAAAAGAATAAAATTAATTAATTATAATTATTCCTCTAAATAATGGGGCACAATCTAGTTATACCTTTATCAATCCATTCTGTGACATTCCCAAAGTGCTCACAATTCCTGTTCTTCCAGAACAGAGCACAACATAAGTAATAACCTATACTAAAATGGATTTTATTTCTGACCAACACTGAGCAAACATTTTTCCCACTCCAAATGTGTCCCCCGTTTGTCCCAGGAGTCCCACTACTAGGGGGAGATCGATTGCCGCCTTTCTCTGCACCATGATAGACATTTGGCTCATAGCGCAATGTCGGGCAAACACCTTCTTTCAGAAAAGTAAATTTTAAAGAAAAGCTCTCACGATAACTATTGCACGGACGCGGCAAAGATCTACAGATCTGGAATCTCCAGACTGTAATCCTGAGAATTTAAAGAGAAAATGTTCATTCTAATACGTCATTCAGAGAATTTTGGAATTCAGAAAATGAAGAGGAGGAAGGAGAACCAATAAGAAGGACATGAGAAGATCTCCAATACGGAACAAGAAAAAATGAACTTGAAAATGAATGAAGTTATGGATAATGTGTGATGAGTGTGTCCCGCTCTGGGGAGACCTCTGGTGAGTCTGGGATCAGAAGGTCACAACGCCTTATTGTTCGTAGGTTTACAACTTGATTTGAGTGAATTTACTTCCTTTTAGTGCTGTAGGGGTTAGGTACTTTTTCTAATCTGGCTGTCCTTTGTAGCCTTAATCTCCAGTGCATCTATTTTGTGATCACGCCTCGTCATTATTAAAAGTGGAAGGAACCTGTCTCTGGAAAAAGCTGAGGAGTTGTGACTATTGCAGCTGTGATGTTTAGCTGCATTGGAAGAGCTTGAAGTGTTTTTACTTTTTGTGTCTATTTTCCCTCTGTATCCTTTACCTTGTGTTGTATTATTGCAGTGGTGATACTACTGCTTTTGCCATCCTTCTCACTAGCCAAGGTGAGATCAGGGTGAGCGAAGGCCTAGTCACATGATGACAATGGGGGGAAGGACCCGTATAGAGACATTAGGGAGCATAGCGTACAGCATCAGGTGAGTTGCAGGAGGTGTCCCCTCTCCTCATCATCAGGGTCTTCCTTTTTTAACATTGTTACATGTATGCAAAGTAGTAATCAAAGCAAAAGGTGGCTACTTTGAAGAACCTAGAATATAAGACATATTTTCAGTTGTTTCAAACTTTTTTAAGTATTTCATTCCACATGTGTTAATTCAAAGTTTTGATGCCTTCAATGTTAATGTACAATTTTCAGAGTCATGGAAATAAAGAAAACTCTTTCAATGAGAAGGTGTGTCCAAAGTTTTGGTCTGTACTGTACGTTCAAGTGGAGTCCTTCCTTCCAGAAATCTGAAGCCATTTCTGTGACCCAGGTTCCCTAATTTTCTATTTTATTTTATGTAATTGTATATGCTGTATTGTTTTGTTTCCATTTGTAGCATCTTTTGTACATTTTTATTAATACTGCCTACTTTTCAGATTACATATATAACATTTAATAGCGTATGGTTTCAGGATGTGGTTTATAGATTAGGAGGAACAAAGCTACCTGTAGTGTGTGTCCAATTGACCTGTATATGACCCTGATTCCAGTGAAGTGTCACTTACTTGGCTGCTTGCTGAAGTTTTGATAAAAATCTATTTTATCTGCTTAAGATCTACCAGTTCTCAAAATGCTTCTCTGTGTATAACCCCACCCACATCACTGATTGGCTGCTGTGTACAGTAAGCATAGACAGAAAGCTGCCAGTCAGGGGTGAGGTGGGGTTATACAGAGCTGATGGAGATGGAGGATACATGGCTGCTGGTTTACTAGTTCTCTAGTGATAATCCCCTAATAATAATACTGTAATTTTATCAAAACAGCAAGCAGCTTAGTAAATGACACACCATTGGAATCAGAGTCCCCGTCTGTCACGGGTGACACAGTCCTGTGGTGTCCGGCAATAGAAAGTCACAGCATCTGGCTGTGCAAAATGGTTCCTGACTTTCTATTTTTGCTGCTGTCAGTATTCAGTGTACTAGGTAGCTCCTCTGCTGGGTTTTCATCCTTTTCCCTGTAGGACCCAGCAGAGCTCCCCTTCCCTTCTGCTGTTAATCATCTGTATATCCCCTTGGGTTTAAGTACATTTTCCCTGAATTTGTGCTGGTAAGAGTTCCTTCGCAAGCTCTGGATGCAAGCAGGTGGCTTGCACGCATCAGTAGGATTGTTGCTGCTCTTTACTGAACTTCTTACTCAGTCATCTAGAGATAAGTTGTATATTGTTTCCCCTTGTTTGTTATCCCTGTGTGTCCTTTAGTGCCGAGTGGGGTTGACGAAGAGCTCATCCCACCTAGGCTCCAGACCAGGGTCAGCTTAGGGTCAGGTATCCGGCTCAGCTCATAGATGTGGAACATATCTAAGGCTGTAAGGGAACCCAGGGCCCAGCAATAGATTTAGTCAGAAGTCACCATCTTGCCCTTTGCTATACACAGGGTTTCCCTTCCCTTTCGCTTGATACTTCCCCGTACCTAATGTGACACTGTCTTTATATTATTCTGATTTTTAATTAAGTGGTAAACACTTAGTGACCGAATCCCATAAAATTCACAAAACCCCAGCATAGGTATCATAAATGTTACTTCCTCTCCACCAAGAGATAGGCCCCTTTCAGTTGTGGTCTCTTCTACACCCATAATCTAAACTGTAATAAAGGTTTGTGGGCAGAGACGAGTGAACCTAAATAGTAAAGTTTGGTGTTTGTACCAAATACAGACTTTACACAAAAAAATCAGTGTTAAAGTTCGGGTGCTTTATGTATCCTAACCACTCGATCTAGCATCGGTGTGCTCGAGTACACTCAGTGCTCGGCCCAGTGCGAGCCGCTTGCAGTGTTTGAATGGCTTTCACGGGTGTTACGCTCACCGAGGAGCGGCGAGCGTCCGGAGGTGGACCCACTGGACCGTGCAACGCACTCCCCCGAGAAGGCGACCAGCAGCGAACCCCTATACAGGGACTGTGCGGCGCCTCCCCAGAAGGCCTAAATGCACGGCAGCCAGGAACCGGTAGTAGGAGTCTCTGTAGGGCCAGGTGTAGCAAGGTTGTGACGTCCACAGCCGGCAGAACACGGAAACAGCACCGGAGATGTTCACAGCAGGTGACGTCCACAGCAGGTACGGTACAGATAATGTCCACGGCAGGTAGAGCACGGTGACGTCCACTGTCGGTATGAGCGGTGACGTCCACAGCCGGAATGATACGGATGGCACTACGGTGAGACAAGGGATTACAACCAGGTAACAAATACACAGAAAACAGATAACAGCACAAGGGGGTCTGGACACTGGCAAGGCTCTAATGGAAGCATTGCTCGGGCGCCTGCTGCTGGGGGAGGTGAACCTAAATACCCATTAGGTAACAGGTGACCTCTGAGGTCACTTCCAGAAAACGGGGCATACCACTTTAAGAAAGGGGGCGTGGCCTCGCGCGCAGCCTAGAGTCACTTACAGCAGCTCTGTGTAAGGAAGGGAGGCAGGAAGAGGCTGCAGCATGCCTGGGAGCAGGATGTACATCAGGACCCGGAGCAGGAGCAGCGCCTGCAGAGCCATGGGACCGGTAAGAGGAAGGCCGTCGCTGCCTGGGGCTCTGACTGGGAGTGCAAGTGGGAGCCATGCTGGGACTGGGCACATGTGAGGGAGCACGCCCCACACGGGGTCTGGTGGGACCAGGCGCTACAGTACCCCCCCTGAAAACCCCCCCTCCTCAGGAAGCTCCGGAGGAGACGAGGAGCATCCACGTCCTCCGCAGGTACCCACGTCCTCTCCTCAGGACTGAACCCCTTCCAGTCTACCAGATAGTAGGTTCTACCTCGGACCTCCTTAGCTGCAAGGATGGCTTTTACCTCATAGACGTCGTCATCACCAACAGGAGGAGGCGAAGCCCCAGGATCACTGTGGAAACGGCTCAGGACCACCGGCTTGAGGAGGGACACATGGAAGGAGTTCGGGATGCGAAGTGTAGACGGCAGCTTCAACTTGTAGGACACCTCATTGATCCGTCGGAGCACTTCAAAGGGACCAATAAAGCGGGGACCCAGTTTCTAAGACGGCAGTTTCAGGCGGACATACTTGGACGAGAGCCAGACTTTATCTCCGGGATGAAAGAAAGGAACATCCAGACGGTTCTTGTCGGCGTGTTTCTTCATGCGGACGGAGGAACGTTACAGAGTCGACTTGGTCTCAACCCAGATGGCGGAGAAGGACCTCACGAGGTCATCAGCTGCAGGGTTGCCTGAAGAACATGTCACAGGACACGGCACTTTAGGTCGCTGTCTATAAATCACATGGAACGGAGATTTAGCAGAGGACTCACTTTCATGGTTGTTATAGGAGAACTCGGCCCATGGAAGCAGTTTGACCCAGTTGCTGTGGTGTTCGTCCACGAAGTGGCGGAGATAGTTAGTCAAGACTTGGTTAATGCGCTCCACTTGCCCATTGGACTGAGGGTGGTAGGCAGAAGAAAAGTCCAATTGAACATCCATCATTTTGCAGACTGCTCTCCAAAACCGAGCGGTGAACTGGACCCCTCTGTCGGACACGATATGGAGAGGCAAGCCGTGAAGCCGGAAGATATGTTGAATGAATAATTCAGCAAGAACCGGAGCGGACGGTAGCCCGGAGAGTGGTGTGAAGTGGGGCATCTTGGAGAACCGGTCCACCACCACCCAGATGACTGTGCAGCCAGACGATTTTGGCAGGTCCGTGATGAAATCCATGCCGATATGTTGCCATGGAGCGGATGGTACGGGTAAAGGAAGCAAAGGGCCCGCCGGAAGAGTCTTCGGGACCTTGTTCCGGGCACAGGAGGAACAGGATGAAACAAAGTCCTGGACGTCTCGACGTAGCCCTGGCCACCAGTAATATCGGGATATCAATTGCAGAGATTTCTTTTGACCCATGTGACCTGCTATTCGGGAAGAGTGTCCCCACCAGAGTACACGTTCTCTATCGACCGCAGCAACAAACGTCTTACCGGGAGGAAGGTGGTGCATGTCAACTGGTGCCGCCATTAGCTTGGAAGGTTCAATGATGTGCCGAGGTTCATCTTCCTGATCCTCTAACAGGAATGATAGAGACAGCGCATCGGCCTTCAGGTTCTTCTCGGCTGGACGGAAATGCAGAACAAAATCAAAGCGGGCGAAGAATAATGACCATCGGGCCTGTCGGGGGTTTAGCCTGTGGGCTGTCTGGAGATATGCCAGATTCTTGTGGTCAGTATAGATGATAACTTGGTGCCATGACCCTTCCAGCAGGTATCACCACTCTTCCAGGGCCAGCTTGATTGCCAGCAACTCACGGTCTCCGATTGAGTAGTTTCGTTCTGCTGGGGAGAAAGCCTTAGAAAAGAAGCCACAGGTTACGGTCTTATCCTCTGACGTTTTCTGTGTAAGAACCGCACCGGCTCCGGATGAGGAGGCATCTACCTCAAGGATAAACGGCTTGTTCGTGTCAGGTCTGTGTAAGGCTGGAGCAGAAGCGAAGGCTCGTTTAAGGGACAGGAACGATTCTTCAGCTTCCAGGGTCCATTTCTTTGGGTTCTCCCCTTTGCAAGTGAGAGAGGTTATGGGACGCACCAGAGACGAGAAGTGTGGAATGAATTGCCGGTAATAGTTGGCGAATCCCAGGAATCGCTGGATAGCCTTCAACCCTTCCGGACGGGACCAATTCAGTACGGCTGATACCTTATCGGGGTCCATCTTCAGGCCGGTATCAGAGACTATGTGGCCAAGGAAGGGTAGCGAGGTCTGCTCAAACAGGCATTTCTCGAGTTTGGCGTAAAGGCGATTCTCTCTCAATCTCCGCAGGACAAGACGGACATGTCTTCGATGGGTATGCAAGTCCGGAGAGAAGATAAGGATGTCGTCCAAATACACAACCACACAGGTGTATAGAAGATCACGGAAGACGTCGTTCACGAACTCCTGGAAGACCGCCGGAGCGTTACTGAGCCCGAAGGGCATCACTTGATATTCATAGTGCCCATCCCGAGTGTTGAACGCAGTCTTCCATTCGTCCCCCGACCGAATGCGGACCAGATTGTACGCACCCCAGTGATCTAATTTGGAGAAGATCTTGGCACCTTGAAAGCGGTCAAACAGTTCCGGTATCAGGGGTAGCGGGTATCTGTTCTTCACCGTGATCTTATTCAATCCACGGTAGTCATTGCAAGGCCGTAGACCCCCGTCCTTTTTCCCCACAAAGAAGAAGTCCGCTCCGGCAGGAGAGGAGGATTTTTGGATGAAGCCTCGTGCTAGATCCTCCTTTATGTAGTCAGACATGGCTTGGGTCTCTTCTCGGGACAGAGGGTAGATGCGCCCACGCGGAGGGGTTGTCCCGGGAAGCAGGTTGATGGGACAATCGTAGGGTCTGTGTGGCGGCAACGTCTCAGCCTCCTTCTTGTCAAAGACATCGGCATAAGCCCAATAGGCAGGGGGTAACCCGGGAAGGGTGACCGGTTCAACAGGTCGGTGCGGAGGATGCACTGGTTTCAGGCAGTTGCTGTGGCAAGACGCACCCCATTGCAGGATGTCTTCAGAATCCCAGTCCAGTACTGGCTTGTGCGACCGAAGCCAGGGTATTCCCAGTAGTAGGGCATGCATCATGCCAGGGAGTACGTGGAAGGTGATGGTCTCAGAGTGTAGCAACCCCACTTGCATAGTACAGTTCTCCGTGATGTACCGGATGGGTTCGGATAGCGGTTTTCCACCCACGGAAGAAAGACTGATGGGGGTAGCAAGACATCGGACGGGAATCTGGTGTAGGTCCACCACGGATTGTTGGATAAAGTTCCCGGCAGAGCCTGAATCCAGGAACGCATGCTCTGACAACCGGATGGAACCACAGGACAGGGATACAGGTACATGGAGAAAAGGAGAGGACTTGGCATGACCTAGGGTGGCCTCTCCGATGGACCCTAGGCTCTGTAGTTTCCCGGCTTTACTGGACAGTCTTGAATCAGATGTTTGGCACTTCCACAGTAGAAGCACTCTCCTGCCATTCTCCGATTCCTCTGTCGCAGTCTGGACTCACTGACGCGATCAACCTCCATGGGCTCGTGCGAAGCAGTAGGCCGGGTGGAGGGAGGTAACATCGGCCTTTGGAAGGTGGGCGCAAGGCGCGAGGTTCTTCTCGCCCGGGTGACTTCTCTGGCACGCTCTTGGAAGCAGAGATCAATACGGGTAGCCAGAGAGATCAGCTCTTCCAGGGTGGTAGGTACAGCCTTGATTTTACCGGATAACCCTTCCCAGAAGGCAGCTACCAAGGCGTCATTGTTCCACTTGAGTTCAGAGGACAGAGTGCGGAATTCGATTGCATACTGTCCCACGGTGAGATTTCCCTGGTGGATTCTCATGAGCGAAGAGGCAGTAGACGAGAGACGGCCTGGCTCATCGAACACCATCGAACACACATCGTCAGAAAGACGGACAGGACTTGAACGGTCGGGTCATTCCTCTCCCAGAGCGGATTCATCCAAGCCAGAGCCTGACCAGTCAGATGAGACATGATAAATGCAATTTTCGAGCGATCAGTCGCTCGCTGCAGCGGCGAAAGCTCAAAGTGCAGGGAGTACTGGTTTAAGAAACCACGACACAAACGGGTATCCCCTCCATACATGGGTGGGGAGGCCAGGCGGAAAGGAGACATGCATGTCGATAATCCCGCAGAGTCGGGGGTTGTTGAGGAGGCCGGATTCTGCAAGGCGTATAGACGGGAATCCACGGACGCCATATATTCGGCCATGCGTCTCTGGGCCTCATGCTGGCGGGACAGTTCCTTCTGTAGTTCAATTAATTGGGAGCCGTCGGAGGATCCGGAGGTTTGCATGGATGCCAGACCCAGACGGGATTCCACAGACTTCATGTGAGCCACTAATCTTGCTTGGGTCTCGCATTGGCGGGAGAGCTCCTCTTGCAGGTCAGTCAGCGGGTTAACCTTGATCCTGGTGGAGTCCATGGCCCGAGCAAACTGTTACGCTCACCGAGGAGCGGCGAGCGTCCGGAGGTGGACCCACTGGACCGTGCACCGGACTCCCCCGAGAAGGCGACCAGCAGCGAACCCCTATACAGGGACTGTGCGGCGCCTCCCCAGAAGGCCTAAATGCACGGCAGCCAGGAACCGGTAGTAGGAATCTCTGTAGGGCCAGGTGTGACGTCCACAGCCGGCAGAACACGGAAACGGCACCGGAGATGTTCACAGCAGGTGACGTCCACAGCAGGTATGGTACAGATAATGTCCACGGCAGGTAGAGCACGGTGACGTCCACTGTCGGTATGAGCGGTGACGTCCACAGCCGGAATGATACGGATCAAAAAGGTCCGTGGAGCCTCTGTTAGGAGTCTCAACACAGAAACCAGCCAGATATCCCTCCGGGAAGGGCCCAGCCAAGGGGTGACTCTTTTTAGGAGACCACCATAACCACCATATTAAGTGGCCCTTTTAGTCAATATCCAACTTTTTGACAAGTTTAAAGATATGACAAGGGAAATACCAAAGCCAGGTATCCATCCACAGACAGCCGTTTCGGGGTATTGCCCCTCATCAGTGTGGAGTAGGATTCTGGCCGGGTGGGAGCAATGCCTAGTAGACCAACAAAACAAAACAATCACTGATCTCGGGGAGACCAGTCAGAGAAAACACTGCCGGCAGCCAGCGAGGGTGCTCAAGACAGTGAAATCCTAGGTACATTGCTCCCATCCGGCCAGAATTCTACTCCACGCTGATGAGGGGCAATACCCCGAAACGGCTGTCTGTGGATGGATACCTGGCCTTGGTATTTCCCTTGTCATATCTTTAAACTTGTCAAAAAGTTGGATATTGACTAAAAGGGCCACTTAATATGGTGGTTATGGTGGTCTCCTAAAAAGAGTCACCCCTTGGCTGGGCCCTTCCCGGAGGGATATCTGGCTGGTTTCTGTGTTGAGACTCCTAACAGAGGCTCCACGGACCTTTTTGATTTGCATATTTCCCAGGGGGCAATGTACCTAGGATTTCACTGTCTTGAGCGCCCCCTCGCTGGCTGCCAGCAGTGTTTTCTCTGGCTGGTCTCCCCGAGATCAGTGATTGTTTTGTTTTGTTTGGTTGTCAAAGACATCGGCATAGGCCCAATAGGCAGGAGGTAACCCGGGAAGGGTGACCGGTTCAACGGGTCGGTGCGGAGGATGCACTGGTTTCAGGCAGTTGCTGTGGCAAGACGCACTCCATTGCAGGATGTCTCCAGAATCCCAGTCCAGTACTGGCTTGTGCGACCGAAGCCAGGGTATTCCCAGTAGTAGGGCATGCATCATGCCAGGGAGTATGTGGAAGGCGATGGTCTCAGAGTGTAGCAACCCCACTTGCATAGTACAGTTCTCCGTGATGTGCTGGATGGGTTCGGATAGCGGTTTTCCACCCACGGAAGACAGACTGATGGGGGTAGCAAGACATCGGACGGGAATCTGGTGTAGGTCCACCACGGATTGTTGGATAAAGTTCCCGGCAGAGCCTGAATCCAGGAACGCATGCTCTGACAACCGGATGGAACCACAGGACAGGGATATAGGTACATGGAGAAAAGGAGAGGACTTGGCATGACCTAGGGTGGCCTCTCCGATGGACCCTAGGCTCTGTAGTTTCCCGGCTTGACTGGACAGTCTTGATTCAGATGTTTGGCACTTCCGCAGTAGAAGCACTCTCCTGCCATTCTCCGATTCCTCTGTCGCAGTCTGGACTCACTGACGCGATCAACCTCCATGGGCTCGTGCGGAGCAGTAGGCCGGGTGGAGGGAGGTAACATCGGCCTTTAGAAGGTGGGCGCAAGGCGCGAGGTTCTTCTCGCCCGGGTGACGCTCTTGGAAGCGGAGATCAATACGGGTAGCCAGAGAGATCAGCTCTTCCAGGGTGGTAGGTACAGCCTTGATTTTACCGGATAACCCTTCCCAGAAGGCAGCTACCAAGGCGTCATTGTTCCACTTGAGTTCGGAGGACAGAGTGCGGAATTCGATTGCATACTGTCCCACGGTGAGATTCCCCTGGTGGATTCTCATGAGCGAAGAGGCAGTAGACGAGAGACGGCCTGACTCATCGAACACCTTACGGAAGGTGGTCAGAAAGACGGACAGGACTTGAACGGTCGGGTCATTCCTCTCCCAGAGCGGATTCATCCAAGCCAGAGCCTGACCAGTCAGATGAGACATGATAAATGCGATTTTCGAGCGATCAGTCGCTCACTGCAGCGGCGACAGCTCAAAGTGCAGGGAGTGCTGGTTTAAGAAACCACGACACAAACGGGGATCCCCTCCATACATGGGTGGGGAGGCCAGGCGGGAAGGAGACATGCATGTCGATAATCCCGCAGAGTCGGGGGTTGTTGAGGAGGCCGGATTCTGCAGGGCGTATAGACGGGAATCCACGGACACCATATATTCGGCCATGCGTCTCTGGGCCTCATGCTGGCGGGACAGTTCCTTCTGTAGTTCAATTAATTGGGAGCCGTCGGAGGATCCGGAGGTTTGCATGGATGCCAGACCCAGACGGGATTCCACAGACTTCATGTCAGCCACTAATCTTGCTTGGGTCTCGTGTTGGCGGGAGAGCTCCTCTTGCAGGTCAGTCAGCGGGTTAACCTTGATCCCGGAGGAGTCCATGGCCCGAGCAAACTGTTACGCTCACCGAGGAGCGGCGAGCGGCCGGAGGTGGACCCACTGGACCGTGCACCGGACTCCCCCGAGAAGGCGACCAGCAGCGAACCCCTATACAGGGACTGTGCGGCGCCTCCCCAGAAGGCCTAAATGCACGGCAGCCAGGAACCGGTAGTAGGAATCTCTGTAGGGCCAGGTGTGACGTCCACAGCCAGCAGAACACGGAAACGGCACCGGAGATGTTCACAGCAGGTGACGTCCACAGCAGGCACGGTACAGATAATGTCCACGGCAGGTAGAGCACGGTGACGTCCACTGTCGGTATGAGCGGTGACGTCCACAGCCGGAATGATACGGATGGCACTACGGTGAGACAAGGGATTACAACCAGGTAACAAATACACAGAAAACATAACAGCACAAGGGGGTCTGGACACTGGCAAGGCTCTAATGGAAGCATTGCTCGGGCGCCTGCTGCTGGGGGAGGTGAACCTAAATACCCATTAGGTAACAGGTGACCTCTGAGGTCACTTCCAGAAAACGGGGCATACCGCTTTAAGAAAGGGGGCGTGGCCTCGCGCGCAGCCTAGGGTCACTTACAGCAGCTCTGTGTAAGGAAGGGAGACAGGAAGAGGCTGCAGCATGCCTGGGAGCAGGACGTACATCAGGACCCGGAGCAGGAGCAGCGCCTGCAGAGCCATGGGACCGGTAAGAGGAAGGCCGTCGCTGCCTGGGGCTCTGACTGGGAGTGCAAGTTGGAGCCATGCTGGGACTGGGCACAAGTGAGGGAGCGCGCCCCCCACGGGGTCTGGTGGGACCAGGCGCTACAACGGGGAGGTAAAAACATCGTTATAGGATGTGTTGTGCACAAGGAAAAAACCCGCCCTCCCCCCCAGTAATAAATACTGTTTATGGCTAGTTGCATGTGGGTGGAGACCCGAACTGCCCAATCAGTGACTTCCAACGGGGTTCAGAACCAGTCCTTTTCCCCAACTGAACTTTATTTAAAGTCCGACTGAAAAACCCGAACTTCAATGGGTCCGTATATCTCTATGTGTGGGTAGCCCCACAAAATAAGTAATCTCTTGGATATCAGACAGATAAAATCCTTTACTTTTTTTATTACAACAATTATCCTTTGTAAAGGAATCAGTTTTATAACATAAAGAGCCCCATTTCTGCGGGGGTCACTCCTGATTCATGAAGAGGTAAATGCCTCCTCATGAATCTGTAGCGTTTGACGAGTGGCATGTGCCTCCTTGTACCATGCTAGAAATATTACTCCCATCAGACACTGGAGTGAGATTTCTGGCATAGGGAACACCACAGGTCGTCATGAATTAAAGGAGCTGTGCTGTCACGCCCCCGTCCCACCCAAGCTCTGGCAATTTTAGAGTGAAAATGACAAATCTTGGCACAACTTTCCAAATTTTTGTGACAGTTTTTTTGGCATAAAAGCTGATAATTTGGGAACAGAGCGTCTTAACAACTTCCACATATCTAGGATGCAGTGTGATTCAATTCTCCCCTCACTATTTTGGTGTAAAATGCCTACAGGTCTGCGCCAACTCCAGAGGTTCTGAGGCAAAATCATAACATCTAGACAAAAGAGAAAGCAAGGCATGAAGAATATATATTTATAAGCATTTATTAACAAAACAACAAGATTTGAAATGCAATTATATACAATGTGATATACTTATGAGTTCCTATCTCCAATCTGGGACTGCGCTTTTTAGTAAATAAAGCAGTGGGCAACCTGAGATTAGTGAATTATCTAAATATAATCCAGTATCAAAACCTTTCACAAATGTTCCTAAAGGCTCTCAAAAAGGCTAACAGTGTGCCAGCTAAAAAAGAAAATGAATATTCACTGCTCCCCACGCCATAATCCCGCCCACCTCTAGGCAAGGAAGCCAGCCCCAACCAAGAAGTAGGCGGTATTATTAGCATGGGGAGCAGCGAATATTCATTCTCTTTAATATCGGGTACACATGATTACTAAGCCGCCCGCTTACTGCTGTGGCTGGGCGATCACGTGTGTCTACTATTAGCCATTGAATATTCACTGCTCCCCAAACCCATAATCCCGGCTGTGGGGAGCAGTGAATATTCTGGCAGCTTACTGAAAGAAAATGTCCGTAGACCTTGAGAGCTAAGAAGACGTTGTAGACAATCCGTTCCAAGCAAAGACTGAAGTTTATTCCGAGATAGCAACAGAGCAGATAAGACAGGTTATGCGGCAGGATGACACACGCAGGTGTCTTGCAGAACATCAGAATTAGCAACAGATGAAGAAGTGTCCCCCGAAAGACGCGTGGGGCTCTTATACATGTTAGACAAAGGAAAGCTCATACTGCAGAGAAAGACGTATACATTGGAGAACAAAGAATATAATGATACCTCATGACATTATTTAAGAGCATTGCGGTAAAAAGTATTGGATTCCTATGGGCCTCCATGATACTTTTCACTAGTTCAGCCATGTTGTCATTGCTGACATTTCTGATCCCTGAAGGCGCCTCTACTTCACATAACTCTTCACACACTGACAACTCTATTGACAACTTAATTTCTTTATCAATTCAATATACCTGCTATTCATGACGACACATCACCATCTATCAACTTGTTTAAAAGAACAGAAAGTCCTCAGTGGTTGATACCTTTTAATGGCTAACTGAAAAGATGGTAATAATTGCAAGCTTTCGAGACTACTCAGGTCTCTTCATCAGGCATGGTATAACACAAAATCTGAAGAGTCACATATTTATACACAACAGGACTTAGAATAGTGCAGTAAAAAAAAAAACAAAAAAACAAAAAAAAAAAACAACAAGTTATATGAAACAGAACTATCACTATGGCAGGGGGGCAAACTGTTATGGGGCCATAAATACTGCTGCAGTTCAGTGTGGAAAAATATGTCGCTGTCCAGTTGTGCGCGTTTCATCTTTTCAGTTAGCCATTAAAAGGTATCAACCACTGAGGACTTTCTGTTCTCACACTGAACTGCAGCAGTATTTATGGCCCCATAACAGTTTGCCCCCCTGCCATAGTGATAGTTCTGTTTCATATAACTTGTTGTTTGTTTGTTTTTTTTATTGCACTATTCTAAGTCCTGTTGTGTATAAATATGTGACTCTTCAGATTTTGTGTTATACCATGCCTGATGAAGAGACCTGAGTAGTCTCGAAAGCTTGCAATTATTACCATCTTTTCATTTAGCCATTAAAAGGTATCAACCACTGAGGACTTTCTGTTCTTTTAAACAATTTTTTTATCTCTACTGGCTAACACGGTACAAAGATATATTTTACTTGCATCTATCAACTGACGCAATTGTATTCTTCTATTCGATTTAACCTTTTTTGGACCTTTTCTTATACTTGCTAATTACACTGATGTCATCTCTATCTCCTCTCTGGGGGGAGAACTCTAGCCACTGCATTTCATTAGCTGCAAAGTTAGTTTGCTCAAGTCTTCCCAAGATGGCTGTTAGATACAACATGGCTGCTCAGCACATTATGGCTGACTATTCTCTAACACTTACGTCTGCGTGTAACTGGGGGCACATGGCAGTAATGTCATGGGCTTCTCCGCTTACATGGTGAAGTCACTTGCCAGCATCAGAAAAGAACACCGTGCACCGGAAGAGCAGAGGGATGGGGAATGTAATCATTTATTTTATTATGTGTGCAGTGTGATGGGGAAATATATACCAGAATGGGCCCAAGATGAGGGCTATATATACAAGAATGGGGACATATATACTAGGACAAGAACCAGATATACCAGGATGGGATAAAGATGGGCAACATATATACCAGGATGGATATACAGTATACACAAGGATGGGAGAAACATCAACAGTACCTGTAAGGGGCCCAGAATTGGGGGATTTTATCCCAGTAACAGTGTCAGCAGCAGATCTTCCCCCATAACAGTGCTTTATGACCACATTTTTTGTGTCAATCTTTTTCCCTATATTCCTCTTTCAAAACCTAGGTGTGTATTATGGTCCAAAAAATGAAATAAGTTTAAAAAGAAATAAAATGGTTCTTTTCCTCACAAATTCTTACTTGAGCAATTGTAGCCAATTTTTTTTTATAAAATCCTTTGAATTATAATACATCATGATGGCTTCTCCTGTGTGACTCATCGGACAACAGGATCCAATTAGTCTTAAAAACATTTGGCAAATTCTGAAAGCAAGAATAGCTGCTCCGCTCTGTTGGTTTTCTGATGGTCGGCAAGACTTGATTTACCAGTTAAACATTTCAATTATTCACAACATGAAAAAGGTTTCCTTTCCTGTGTGGCTTCTTCACATGTTTAACAAGACCTGATTTACTAGTAAAACATTGCCCACATTCTGAACATGAAAATGGCTTCTCTCCTGTGTGAGATCTTTGATGCCTAACAAGATGTGCTTTACGAATAAAACATTTCCCACATTCTGAACATGAAAATGGCTTCTCCCCTGTGTGAGATCTTTGATGCACAACAAGATATGATTTCTGAATAAAACATTTCCCACATTCTGAACATGAAAATGGCTTCTCCCCTGTGTGAGATCTTTGATGCACAACAAGAACTGATTTTTCAATAAAACATTTCCCACATTCTGAACATGAAAATGGCTTCTCCTTTGTGTGAATTTTATAATGTCTAACAAGACTTGATTCAGTAGTAAAACCTTGCCCACATTTTGAACATGAAAATGGCTTCTCCCCTGTGTGAGATCTTTGATGTACAACAAGATTTGATTTCTGAATAAAACATTTTCCACATTCTGAACATGAAAATGGCTTGTCTCCTGTGTGAGATCTTTGATGCTCAACAAGTTCTGATTTCTGAATAAAACATTTCCCACACTCTGAACATGAAAATGGCTTCTCCCCTGTGTGAAGTTTCTGATGTCTAACAAAGTTTGATTTTCGAATAAAACATTTTCCACATTCTGGACATGAAAATGGCTTCTCTCCTGTGTGAGATCTTTGATGCTCAACAAGTTCTGATTTCCGAATAAAACATTTCCCACACTCTGAACATGAAAAAGGCTTCTCCCCTTTGTGAATTTTCTGATGTCTAACAAGGTATGATTTCTGAATAAAACATTTCCCACATTCTTGACATGAAAATGGCTTCTTCCCAGTGTGATATTTTTGATGATCAACAAGATGTGATTTCCTGGTAAAACATTTCCCACATTTTAAACATGAAAATGGCTTCTCCCTTGTAGGAACCGTTTCATCCGTTTCATATTCCACATCACTTCTGTAACTTTTATTCTGCTTACAATTCTGTGATAAATGGCAATTTTGGGCTTGTTTGAAAAACTCAGATGATAGAGCTTTCCGAGGAAGGACTGGATTTATATCTGGGACAACAGCATGCTCTTCATATGTATCATGTGGGATACTTTCATCATCTGTTCTAAATTCTGAAGATATTAGAGATCCATCTGAACTCCCAATACAGTCATCTGCTAAAAATAAAACACAAAGTTATTAATTTTTAATGATATTATCTTGAAAGTACAGTACATTTATTTTTTTAAACCATAACATCAGAAAATAAATTAGGGAAAAAATTATTCTTAATCTGTTGTCCAATATCGAGATCTAAAGGCCCCTTTACACGGTACGATTTATCTGACGATATGTCGTCGGGGTCATGGTTTTCGTGACGCGTTTCCGTCGTCGTTAACGACGTTGTTGCGTGTGACACCTACGTGCAACTCCGAACGATCTTCAAAATAGCGAAAATCGTTGATCGTTGACACGACGTTCAGTTTCAAAATATTGTTCGGCGTTTGGAATGCAGCAGACATATTGCTACGTTTGACACCCTGCGAACGACGAACAACATCCACATGACCGCGTTGATCAAACAATATCTCGCTGAACGATGTAGCGCCGTTTGTGAGATGGGTACGTGTGACCGCTACAAAATGACCTATGAGCGATCTCGGCAAATCGTAGCAATGATCTGGGCGTGTCACATAGCCAACGAGATTGCTAGCGATCTCGTTGTGTGTAAAGCGGCCTTAAGAGTTACATCTTTGTTAATTCGGCTCTCCCATTCCTAGCACCAGTTCTCTGGAATGTGCTACAGTAAATAATCTGATTGATTGTCACAATGTTACTGCAGGATAATGAGGGATAGGGGGCTCCTATACTGTCCCTCACACTAGGGGACCCCAAACTATTCCTAACCTCTGGATTACCCCTGAAGATGGAGATGCCAGAGTCTCGTGCATTACTAGTCTCCTGACTAAATGTAATCTGTGATCCCCAAGGGAAGGAAGTGGCAGGATTATGATGGAAATACAGATTAAGACAGACGGGAATCATTGCAAACTCACAAAAAAAACAGTGAGAGGCTAAGGAGAAAAGCAAGAGCAGGAAGGCAGCAACAAAAATTACAACAAGGGATAACACCACAACAGCTCACAGTAATAATGCAAAAAAACACTCATAAATCTGGATCACAACACCTCACCAGATCAGTATAGGTAAACTATAGCTGGCATTAATGAAATAGTCCAGCCAGCATATACAGAACGGGAGCAAACAATACTTTCTCCTCTACAGCATGTGATCACAGACATTAACAAGCAGCCCAGCAGAGAATAAATCTTGCTAGCCTGCCCAAGCCTGTGGTTTGATGTCTGCGTCTCCCTGCGCTGCTCACAGACAGCAGAGAAATTAACATGCAAAGTACCAGAGTCGATCATTTCAACAGATCCTGACGCTGCCATGACAGTTGGAAAAACCTGCAAACATCTCCTTGAAACATTGATCCACAACATAGACAATTTCAAAGAAGTTTTTTTCGAAGACGAAAATAAAATAATGACAGATGCTGAAAACTCAACTGAGTTGTCTGAGACTGTAACGCTGATGGCCTATCCTTAGGCTTTGTAACCAAAGAAGGTAGCAGGGTCTTGCAGCCTGTACAGATAAACATTAGGGTTCAAATTCATCAAGACCGGTGATGTACACTGAAAAAGGACGTCAGGGACTGGAGTGAGATTTCTGGCATAGGGAACATCGCAGTTTGTTATGAATTAGAGAAGTGGTGGCATCACACCCTTGTTCTGGCCAAGCTCTGCCCATTTTGACAAAGCTGGTTAAAGTTGGCGTGAACACACACACCAGCCTTTGGTCACATGATGTGATGTAAAAAAAGGTCCTTAAGCAGTTTTATAATTGGCATATAAACACTGGGGCCGCTAGGATTATGGGGGCCTGTGAAATTGTCCAGTTTGCTCTCCCTTTCCCCCAATACCAGTTCTGCATGCCAGCCTGTGTCCTGTTCAGTTCATTTAGACTCCTGCAATTAAGAGACCTTTGGTTACATCATGTCACATGACTTTGAAATCATCAAAGGTCCGTAAACAATCAACCTTAGAATACAACTGATGGAGTCCATAAGAGAGTGGGGTTCCTCAGAAATTGAGCAGTTTGATTCCTCCCAACGCCTGACTGTAACTAGGGCTTATTCTTGGAGTAGGGCTTATATTTCAAGCATTCTCGAAATATCCCATAAAATCATGTTAGGGCTTATTTTTCGTATAGGTCTTATTTTCAGGGAAACAGGGTATTTATGAACACAGCAGGTCTTTGAGTTGCCGTCATAACAACATAGAGAAGGCACTAGAAACAAACAGCAGAAGAAGCAGAAGCAAAGAAAACACAGCTGAAAAAAAATCCAGAGCAGAAAGTCTAAAAATGTAAACACAAAATTAGTGCAGAAAGTACATGAGTAGATATCTCTTACTGGATAGATCTGGAGGAAACACATCCTGAGGAACATCGGGGTCTTCTTGTTTACAGTCCTGTGGGAGAAGAGGACGGGGACATCTCTCTGGTGTTATCCTCTTACTGGATAGAACTGGAGGAGACACATACAGGGACTGAATTCATTCCTTACATACAGATTATTATAGGCCGTGTGTATTTAGTCCTGTCTATTACCTGGTGATGTGAGGGGCTGGGGAACCTCCATCATGACGTCCTTGTACAGATCTTTGTGTCCTTCTAAATACTCCCACTCCTCCATGGAGAAATAGACGGTGACGTCCTGACACCTTAGAGGAACCTGACACATACAATGATACCGTCACCCCCGATCCCTTCATAGCGTTACTGTATAATGTCCCCGCATTCCCAGCAGTGTCACCTCTCCAGTCAGCAGCTCAATCATCTTGCAGGTGAGTTCTAGGATCTTCTGGTCATTGATGTCCTCATGTATCGGGGGGTGAGGTGGAGGCCCCATGATTGAGCTCAGGGGTCTTCCCCATCCCTCAGACACAGGGGCCTGACAGCACTCACTAGAGGTCTTCTTCACTACTGTGTAATCCTGGTTATGGAAATACACAGTAATAAATCTCACTCCAGACATTTCCAGAGTCCTCACCTCTCCAGTTCTGTCCATCTGTTATTCCCATAGATAAGAATGGTGTAATGTGACGTCATCAGAATCTCTCACCTCTCCAGTAAGCCGGAAGAGGATCTCTAGGGTGAGGTGTAATATCCTCTCTGCCATCTTTTCCCTGTCCATATCCACCCTTGATGGGTCAATCAGAATTCTCTTATATAGAAGATCTCCACTGAGAGGATCCAATATTGTAGAGACCTGAATGGGAAGAAGATGACGATGTAACATCATAAAGAATCTGGTGTAGTAATACAATTTTTGGAGATAACCGTTCACTAGATAGAGATGATTGCCGCGCTGCCATGAGGAGCCCACACTAATTCTGCTTCCTCATTACAGTGAATGGATCCTTTGGGGGTTTCATCTGAATCATGTCATTTGAAGAATTACATGTAGACTGTGCTGTTTCTATTTGTTTTAGTTAAAACTGCTATTTAATGTTTTTCATGCTTGTCTCTGCTGACATCTACTGGTCAGACCTTTCGGCTCCTCTGTTTCTTTTGTCCAGCCCATGGGAGTGTCTGATGACCCTCTTGCATCACATCCTGGTACGTTCATTCCAAACCAGAGTTTGTGAGAACAACATCCCATATTGGATTGGATAGGAGCAAAGTCTTCTGACCACGTAGTAGCTACAGAGGCAAGCATTACTGGAGAATTACAATGCCAAGTACTTGGATTACTGCACTCTGCATGTCCTAACCTTTGGAGAAAATAAACCACCATTGTTTCATCTCAGCATGTGCATGCTTCACTCTGGAGCGCTCTGGTCCTGTCTGCCCCACCTATAGGAAAAACGAAGATTCTCACAACTACGCACCTTCCATCGCCTTTAAGTGGGGACAGAACAGTCAGAAGACTGCTTAAGAGCTCAATACCCCGGCTACAGATCCCTAAGAACCCTGTAACTTCCCATGTAATCTGCCTAGCAACAAGCCTTGTGCACTAGTCTGCCTGCACAGTGCATGCCTGGACAAGCCTAAGGGGAAGCTCTCCCATCTGCCACGTCCAGTGTCACCTCTGCTTGCATTGTAAAGGGACAGTTTATGCACCTGCTGTTTCTCTCTTGCCATACCACTTCTATAGACTTGCAGTACATTATACCTCATTACTGCACATCGCTGCACTGCGAACCCCAAGTTTTACTAAAGACACCTTGGGAATCTCATCAGGGAGTCCTTGCAGAGCTGCACAACGATTTTTGGACCCCTATTCAAAAGTCAAGTTTCTTAAAGAGACAGTACACCTTAAATGAAAATGGCCGAAAAAGACCTTGGACAGTTCCCCGCTGCTGAAACAGAGCAAATACAATCTGATACTGTCCATTATGAAGCCCAGGAGGCAGAGCCCTTGCTTTCAGCAGACCAAGATGTCCGACCGAAGCGCTCTTCCAAACCCACGATAAAGGCCACTGAAAACTATCACACTATGAAAGATGAGCTATGTGAACACCTGGAGGAACAGTGGGAACGAGTCACCTATTACATGTCAAGACTTGAATCCTCATCAGGTGATGCCACATGCTTACAAGCCGCTCTGGAACGGCTGAACACAGCTCATGAAAGATACAAGAGACTGTCAACAAGGTACATTACCTTTCTAAAAGACTCTAAAATTGATGAAGCTCTTTCAGACCTAAGCAAGGCAGAAGAGGTAGACAAGGAAAGAGATGCCAAGGTGCAAGATGCCATAGACAAGGCAGAACACCGTATCTGTCACCAGCAAGAAACCAGATCACACCGATCAACCTCATCTAGACGTTCCTCTCGGTCATCCGGGTCATCATCCTCAAGAAGCTCAGCCCTGAGCGATAGGATACTAGAGGCCCGCATAAGAGCAGAGGAATCCAAGGTGAGACGTTCCTTCAGAGAAAGAGAAGTAGAGGAAGAAGCCAAAAGGACAGAAGCAGAAGCCCTTGCAAAAGCAGAAGCCGCTAAAGCAGAAGCCAAAAGGGCAGAAGCCCTTGCAAGAGCAGAAGCCGCTAAAGCAGAAGCCAAAAGGGCAGAAGCAGAAGCCCTTGCAAGAGCAGAAGCCGCTAAAGCAGAAGCCAAAAGGACAGAAGCAGAAGCCCTTGCAAAAGCAGAAGCCGCTAAAACAGAAGCCCTTGCAAAAGCAGAAGCTGCTAAAGCGGAAGCCAAAAGGGCAGAAGCGGAGGCTCGGATAAACATTTTTCGGTCACAGATGGAAGAGGAAGTTGCGCTAGCTAAAGTGAGACTACTTGAGCAAGCATTGATCCAAGGTCCTGATCCAGCTCACTCGCCACCACTGGAAGCAGACAATCCAGTTGATCGCACAAGAGACTACGTACTGAATCAGTTACCTGTAGCAACCCCGGTTTGCAGTACCGTCCAAGCCGACAACACCAAAACCTCCAACTTACCTCTACCAGTGCCAGTGCCACCTAAAGCACCCGAGCAAATTAATAACAGTCACCAAGAGGTGCCCTCTCAAACACAGTCACCACGGAAAGATGGCAACCAAGTGTTTCCTGACCCACTTCCACAGCTCAAGCAGCGGTCATCAGAATCTACAGAGGCTAAACCACAGCTCAACCCTGCAGCAACGTCATTTTACCCGGGTACATCTCATCCATTCTCGCCAGGCAGCCCATACGCCCCAGGGGCATCACGAGTCGTCATGACAACAAGTTGAGAGAAATCAGATATGTCTGAGTTTGCCAGGTTCATGGTGAGCAGAGAGCTAATCAACACTAGTCTCACGAAATTTGATGATCGTGCAGAGAGCTACAGGGCCTGGAAAGCAACTTTCAAGGCAGCCATCGCCAATCTCAACTTCACTGCAGAACAGGAGCTCGACCTCCTGATCAAGTGGTTGGGCCCAGGCTCTACAAACCGTATCAAGAGCCTCAGAACCATCTATGTGGGACAAGCAGAAGCAGGTCTCGCTGCTGCATGGCAGAGACTGGAACGCACCTTTGGCAGCGCAGAAGCAATAGAGAAAGCCCTATTCAAGAGACTGCAGGACATCCCAAAGATCAACCTTAAAGAAGTCCAAAAGCTTCAAGACCTAAGTGATCTGCTCATGGAGCTGGAGCTCGCCAAAAGAGATCCTCGTCTGTCTGGGCTGTGCTACCCGGATACAGCCCATGGAGTGAACCCAATCGTGGTGAAGCTGCCATACAGTCTGCAGTGAGAAATGGGCAACGTCAGTCTCAAGGTACAAAAGAATGCATGACGTCACCTTTACCCCATTTATTCAGTTCTGCAAGTTCATCGACAAGCAGGCCCAGATGAGGAACGACCCCAGCCTCGACTTCCTAGAGTTCAACACTTCGGCAGCTGCAACATCATCATCAAGGTATGAAGGTGCCATACACAAACGCAGAGACATTAAGAACACTGTGAGTGTTAGGAAGACTGAGCTACCACCACCTGCAGCACGCACAGATAAACAAAACACCATCTCATCACGAGATAAGTCTTTCAATCAAGAATGTCCCATCCATAAAATACCGCATTCACTGAACAAGTGCAGAGGGTTTAGATCCAAAACCCTACAGGAGCGCAAGAAAGTCCTCACAGAGCTTGGGATCTGTTTCAAATGCTGCGCATCACTTGAGCACATGGCAAAGGACTGTAAATCCATCGTCAAGTGTGAGGAGTGTCATAGTGAAAAACACGTTTCAGCCATGCACCCAACCCAGCTAGCTAGAGACACACCGGCTGCAGTCACCACCACTCCCACTCCAAGTCATGGCGGGGAGTCCAAGAATCAGACTGACACCACCACAGCCGTCTCCTGCTCATGCTCAGAGGTATGTGGAGAGGTCCAAACACAGAAATGTTGTGCGCGAATATGCCTCATCAAGGTTTATCCCGAGGGACATCCAGAAAAGGCAATGAAGGTGTATGCCATCATAGACGACCAAAGCAACCGGTCCCTGGCAGGAACCAAATTCTTTGAAGCCTTCGGAATTAATGGACCATCAGAACCCTACACCTTGAACACCTGCTCGGGTCGCATAGAGACTAGCGGCAGAAGAGCCCAGGGATTCATTGCTTCTCCTATCAATGGGAAGATTGAAATACCTCTACCAACGCTCGTTGAATTTGACCAAATGCCCAGCCACAGGAATGAAATTCCTACCCCAGAAGCTGCATTTCATCAACCACACCTAAGACACCTCGCTAGTGTTATCCCACCTCTGGACAATAATGCAGAGATTCTACTCCTGCTCGGCAGAAACAATCTAAGGGTACACAAGGTGCGACAGCAGTGTAATGGGCCTGACTATGCACCATACGCCCAGAGACTGGACTTGGGATGGGTAGTCATAGGAAATGTGTGGGTTGACCGATCAGGAATTGATTCCTTTAAGACTTACGTGCATGGAGATGGACGCACAACCTGCTTAAAGCCATGTCCTCATCACTATGGAGTGAAAGAGAAGTCTCCAGACACAATACAGCTACCTGACATCGCTTCTTCTATGCATATCGACAACTTGGGAAGATCAGTCTTTCTCACAACCAAGGACGACGATAAAGTAGCCTTGTCAGTAGAGGACAGAGAATTCATCGGAATAATGGACTGTGAGTTTTCTAAAGACAAAACCAACCATTGGGTCTCTCCATTACCCCTTCCGATCTACCAGGGTAAGACTCCCAAACAACCGAGCTCAAGCTCAGACCAGATTTAAGTCTCTTCAGCGTTCTATGAACAGCAAACCTGAAATGAGAGAACACAGCGTTGCCTTTATGGACAAGGAAGTCTGCAACAACCTGGCAGAACCTGTACCATCTGAACTGAATCCAGCAGATCACGCAACTAGACCTATGTCTATAAGTTCTTTTGCTAACTCTTCTTGGCTTACAGGTCTAGAGTTCCTGCTGAGACAGTCAGAAGAAGGTGTCCAGGAAGCCTTCAGCATCCTAGATCCAGACAACGATCCAGATGTCCGAGCTGAAGTCAATACCCTGGCCACCAGTGCAGAAAAAACTTCCAACCTCGGTTGCCAACGTTTTGAATATTTTTCTAGCTGGATGAGGCTCGTCAGGACTGTCGCTAGGTTAGTGCACATCACCAGATGCTATCATACTGACCTTAAAAACAAAAACTGTCATCGCTGGCATGTCTGCCACAAACCCCTTTCTGCTGAGGACATCTCTTATAGCGAGTCCCTCATAATACGCCACCTCCAATAGAGTGAATTCGCCATAGAATGGAAGTGTTTATACAACAAACAGCAGATTCCATTAAGAAGTCCTCTCGCCAATTTAAACCCAGTCATCGACAGTTTCGGCTTACTGAGAGTTGGTGGTCGTTTGAACCAGGCTCATCTTGGAGTTGCAGAACAAAATCCTCTCATCATTCCCAACAAACACCATGTTACAGTCTTGCTGATCTGACACCACCATGAAAAGACTGAACACCAAGGCAGGCAAATTACAAAAGGTGCTTTACGGTCTGCAGGCCTCTGGATTATTGGAATGAAGAGACGTGTAGCACAAATACTACACGATTGTGTGCACTGTCGTAAAGCGAGAGGAAAACAACTGTACCAGCAAATGGCTGGCTTGCCTACAGACAGACTTTCTACAGAGCCACCTTTCACCTACGTGGGCCTAGACGTTTTCGAACCATGGATGGTGTCCACACGCAGAACTCACGGAGGCCAAGCAAACAGCAAGCGGTGGGCTGTGTTATTCACCTGCATGAGTGTTCGAGCCGTTCACATTGAGGTGTTGGAGTCCATGGATACCTCCAGCCTAATCAACGCCTTGAGAAGGTTCCTTGCCATCAGAGGACCAGTGAAACAGCTGAGGTCTGACCGTGGAAGCAACTTCGTCGGTGCATGTAGAGAACTGAACATCGACACCAAACCTATCCAAGATCAGTTGGCAGAGAAAGGTTGCATCTGGATCTTCAATTCCCCTCACAGTTCTCACATGGGAGGCTCCTGGGAGAGGATGATCGGGATTTCACGCAACATCTTGAACTCCATGCTAATGGACGTCAATTCCTCAAGACTCACACATGAGACTCTAGTCACTCTTTTAGCTGAAGTCTCAGCCATTATCAATTCAAGACCCCTTGTGCCGGTGACCATGGATCCAGAAACACCAACCATATTAACTCCTACTATTCTCATTACCCAAAAAACTGACAACGTGGTAATGCCCAGCGGAGAGTTCACCCACGCGAACACTTATCAAAAACACTGGAACTGGGTTCAATACTTGGCTGACTACTTCTGGAACTGATGGAGGAAGGAATACCTCACCATTCTTCCAGGAAGAAAGAAGTGGCGACATCCCAAGCCGAACCTCAAGGAAGGAGACCTAGTCCTCATGAAAGATCAGACCACAGAAAGGACTGACTGGCCTATGGGACTAATTACTAGGATACTGCCTAGTCAGGACGGCAATGTTCGGAAGGTGGAGCTAAAGGTCATCAGGAAAGGTGAGACGAAGACCTTTGCAAGGCCAATCCACGAACTTGTTCTGCTTTTGCCCATAGTGAGCGTCCCTACAGGATGAACGCTACCGGACCTGAACTTTGAGCCATTCTTCTTGTTTTGGACTCAATTGAGCTTGTTTTTGCATTTAACATGCCTTTCCTTTCAGGTTGTATTATGGACTCAATAGTGAAATCCCCAAAGTGAATTTCAGACGGGGAGTGTGCTGTTTCTATTTGTTTTAGTTAAAACTGTTATTTAATTTTTTTCATGCTTGTCTCTGCTGCCATCTACTGGTCAGACCTTTCGGCTCCTCTGTTTCTTTTGTCCAGCCCATGGGAGTGTCTGATGACCCTCTTGCATCACATCCTGGTACGTTCATTCCAAACCAGAGTTTGTGAGAACAACATCCCATATTGGATTGGAGCTACTAGGAGCAAAGTCTTCTGACCACGTAGTAGCTACAGAGGCAAGCATCACTGGAGAATTACAATGCCAAGTACTTGGATTACTGCACTCTGCATGTCCTAACCTTTGGAGAAAATAAACCACCATTGTTTCATCTCAGCATGTGCATGCTTCACTCTGGAGCGCTCTGGTCCTGTCTGCCCCACCTATAGGAAAAACAAAGGTAAGATTCTCACAACCTCTCACAACTACGCACCTTCCGTTGCCTTTAAGTGGGGACAGAACATAGACCTGTCATGCTAATAGGTTGAGGAGAAGGGACGTAGCCTCACTGTGTCCTGAACCAGGCTTATCCAGAGGGGCATGATTAAGTGCATAACCAGTCATCACCAGAGCCTCTGAGGTTGGACTTTGTTGACAGTAGGCACCAGTTACCAATGTGTTCCACCAAGAGGCTGTGTATCATGAGAAAGATGGGGTGGGAACCACTGCCTCTAGAGAAGAACAGGAAGGATAAACCCTGTCACTTACTCTGAGCAACCCTGAGCTCCCGGATGTCCCATGACAGGTTCTTTCACGTCGTGCGACAATCACGTGTCTTACCCTAATCACAACTGTGTCTAGTGAGCAGGGCAGGAGGAACACTAGTCCTGCTTTATGATAATGACACAAAAGGAAAACAACAGACAAAGGAAAAAGAAACTGCATTCCCAAACAACAAGTGGTAAAAAATGGGGATGGAAGAGAAATGAATAAAAAGGGAGATGATCAATAGGAAGACACCAAATAAAATTTCCAAGCAGCAATCTCCAGGATCAAATTCAAAACAATTTCTCTTTCCATGGCTCTCACCTCCATGCCAGCACCATGGAAAAGCAAGTTATCCCTGGCAACTACTGAGGTAAAGTGGTGAGAACTTATACCAGGAGGGAGTGCAAAAATCAGAACAGCTGAGACAACTCAGGATGGTAAGCCAAGAAAAACACAAGGGTCCGCTTAACCCTAGCAGCACCAGCACAAGGATCATCTGCACAGCTAAGTGGAAAACAAAGTAGATCCAACTAGTGCTGGCTTGCGCAGTAACCTTCTGACCTATGGGATAGGGGCGACCTCTCTCTGTCTGATAACCTGGTGTCGAAACATTGATGTAAGTGTTCAGTGTAGAGAACGGGATAAATGTTATCCAAAAGTCACAGACAGATGGAGACGTCACATCTATGATCAACTCTAATCCTGCTGTGGCGCCCCTGAGACTTCAGGCGCCACAGGGTACTACTCCTCAATTAGGGTGTAGTACTTATCCTGGGTCCAAGGAGGGTCGGTACTGGTTCCACCAACAGTTACAGTTACAATGGGTTGTCCTCCCCAATGGGGACCGTACCAGGGTCGGATCACAGTAGGGGGTCACTACAGCGGTTGGGTTTACAGGACGCCACCGCAGCAGGGGCTCCCCGATCCACAGGAGCTGGGACCCAGGGTCAGGGAGAAGCAACCACCAGGGGGAGTCAGGAGCACACAGTGGGAAGAGCAGATTGACCTAGTGAGAGTAGTGAACCAGCCGGTGGCAGCGGCTGGGGGCAACAGCTTGGAACACACAACACAACTACAAAGGCGGGAACAGCTCTAGACACGGAGCAGAGCGGATGTGCCGCGAGGCAGCTCTGTGGGCCAAGGCGTTTGAACACGGTCGCTGGGGAGAAGCAGGCGGCTGCTTCCACAGGACCGGCACTGTCGGGGTACAGAACCCTAGGGCAGATATACTTCACGTTGTCTACCAACTGTGCAAGGGTCGCAGGAAAGGCTAGAAGAGTCACCGGTCCTGTCTCACTGAGTCTGCAGCCAAATAGCATATAGGATCCGGGGCTGAGGTCTTGGACAAGTCCCACATCAGAACCGCGCTATCAGCATACAGAATGGGACACTTTACTGACACCGGGATTCCCAAGTGATTCACGCCACGGGGATCTGATACTTAGCGCAACAAAGTAGGAAGGTCTCATAGACTGACATACACCAGATCTGACCTTCCACGGAATAGGTATTGGCTGGAGTCAATCGTGGTGGAGAACGGTACTCTGGGGCAGCGCCTGAACTACCAGTGAGTAAAAGACCTGGAACCGCAGTCCCTGTCTCTGCCTCTCCTCTTCCACCGCCAGCGCATAGCGCTGCGGCGCCAACGGGGACCATCACCACCCCCGTCCGTCCTCAGTTATTCTCCCCGGGGTAACCCCGCTCCGCCTGTGATGAGCGACACCATCCCAGCGGCAACCTTCACCACCAGCCCCGGAGAGGGTAAAACAAGACTGAGCACAAGACCTTCACAGCCGTCTACACATCATAGGGAGATTTCATGGCACCTTCTCTCCATCTACCTGATGATCCTGAGGAAGATCGGGATCTTCTAGTTTACAGTCCTGTGGGAGAAGAGGACGGGGACATCTCTCTGGTGTTGTCCTCTTACTGGATAAACCTGGAGGAGACACATACAGGGACTGAATTCATTCCTTACATACAGATAATTATAGGCCGTGTGTATTTAGTCCTGTCTATTACCTGGTGATGTGAGGGGCTGGGGATCCTCCATCATGACGTCCTTGTACAGATCTTTGTGTCCTTCTAAATACTCCCACTCCTCCATGGAGAAATAGATGGTGACGTCCTGACACCTTATAGGAACCTGACACATACAATGATACCGTCACCCCCGATCCCTTCATAGCGTTACTGTATAATGTCCCAGCATTCCCAGCAGTGTCACCTCTCCAGTCAGCAGCTCAATCATCTTGTAGGTGAGTTCTAGGATCTTCTGGTCATTGATGTCCTCATGTATCGGGGGGTGAGGTGGAGGCCCCGTGATTGGGCTCAGGGGTCTTCCCCATCCCTCAGACACAGGGGCCTGACAGCGCTCACTAGAGGTCTTCTTCACTACTGTGTAATCCTGGTTATGGAGAGACACAGTAATAAATCTCACTCCAGACATTTCCAGAGTCCTCACCTCTCCAGTTCTGTCCATCTGTTATTCCCATAGATAAGAATGATGTAATGTGACGTCATCAGAATCTCTCACCTCTCCAGTAAGCCGGAAGAGGATCTCTAGGGTGAGGTGTAATATCCTCTCCACCATCTTGTCCCTGTCCATATCCATCCTTCACGGGGCAATCAGGAGAATTCTCTTATATAGAATAAAACCACTGAGAGGATCCGATATTGTAGAGACCTGAATGGGAAGGAGATGAGCCGATATGTAACATTAATCGGGATAATAATGAAGGGACGATATCATTTGGGCAGTAAAAAAAAATTTCAACATGAAATGAAGTTGCACCTAAAATGGTATCAATGAAAACGTGAGTTCATCAAGCAAAAAACAAGTCGTCACTCAACTCCGATGTCGGAAAATGGAGACACAAGCCGATTTTTTTATGTTTTGTTTTTTTTTTTTATAAAAGTCTGATTTTTATTTACTACTAGAGATGAGTGAACCTAGAGTTCGGTACAGGTACAGGTACAGGTTTTCGGTACAAACTCAGACTTTTGCAAGATAGCAAAGTTCAGTTTTGGATTTTATCCAGGGGTATAGTGAGCAGTTTGAGCCCACAGGTACTTTACAGAATTTAATAAAGTTAGGTCGTCATATTGAACATTTTCTTTTTTTTTCTACAAAAATGTTGCTTTAGCACCAAATTTCTCACTTTTTCAAGCGGCAACACCAAAATGTGGACCCACAGTTTGTTATCTAATTTCTTATGACATACAAGCATTATGAGCGCAGTGATACCCCACATGTGGCTAAAAACCTCTGTTTGGACAAACGGGAGGGCTCATAACAGAAGGAGCACCATGTGAATTTTGGAAAAATTGAAAAAAAATTGTTGGCACCATGTCGCATTTTCAGGACCTCTAAGGTACCTATACAGCAGAAACCCCCACAAGTGACCCCATTTTGAAAACTAGACCCTCAAGGATTTCATTTGGGGGTATAGTGAGCATTTTGAACCCACAGATACTACACAAAAATGTTGCTGTAGTGCCAAATTTCTCAGTTTTAGGTATGTGCCCACGATCCAGCAACACTATGTCTAGGACGCAATGTCAGCTTTCGTGCAGAGGTCCGAGTATTGTCCACTGGAGAATGCAGCTGACGGGCCCACGATCCAGGTTCAGGCTGCTGAGGATTTTAGCTCTATTTTCCCTTTGGACAAAACTCTCGTCTCCACAGCATAAATTGACATCCTGAGGCTCAGGAAGCCGCGCTGCAGGTCAGTTTATGCTATGTAAAAAAACAAGCACAGTGGGCAGATTTCCAAAAATCCTTCCATTGCGCTTGTACTGCACAGCGCAGCATTTTGGATGCAGCAAAAAGACTCTGTGTCCAAAAGGCTGCAAACACTGATCGTGGACACATAACCTAAAAAGCTAGGATGGATGGATAGACAAACACATATATACCGTATTTTTCACTTTATAAGACACACCGGATTATAACACGCACCCCAAACGTAGACATAAAAAAAGGTAAAAAAAAGAAAAATGGGGTCCGTCTTATACTCCGGTGTTCTCTTACCGGAGGGGGGCAGCAGTGGTGGTGAAGCGGGGTCACAGGAGGCAGAGGTTGTGCTGGCAGGCACGGCGGGTCAGTGGCAGCGGGGTCCGTGGTGGCAGGTGCCGTGGCGTCCGTGGTGGCAGGTGCCGTGGCGTCCGGGGTGGAAGGAGTCGGGGGGTCAGTGGTAGCAGGAGCAGATGGCTGAAGCCTGCAGATCACAGTTGGCAGCTTCACCTTGGCTGGCAATCCAAAACAGAGGGCACCCCACGCTGTTTTTTTAAAATTATTGATAAATTAAAAAAAAACAAAAAAAAAACCCATGGGTTCCCCCCAAACTGGATCACCAGCAAAGGTGAAGATGACAGCTGGCGTCTGGTATTCTCAGGGTGGTAAGGGCCATGGTTATTTGGCCCTTCCCAGCCTAAAATTAGCAGGCTGCAGCTGTCCCAGCAGTGGTGCATCCATTAGATGTACCAATCCTCGCATTTTATTCTGGCTCATCCTGTTGCCCTGGTGCGGTGGCAAACAGGGTAATAAATGGGGTTTATACCAGCTGTGTAATGTCACCTGGCATCAAGCCCTGGGGCTAGAACCGCTCTGCGCATGCAGACGATATTTTTCAGAGGATGAGTAGGGATCACGAGGACAGAGCAGCAGCCGATATCAGGAGACCGGGGGAGGACCGGGGGTAGTGACAGGGGGTGACTTAGCTGGACCTGGGGAGGTAGTTTCTGTCACATCTGACGTCACATGTGACAGAAATCAGAGGAGGATGAATGCAGCGTGCGACCACCATCTTAGATGATCAGTATGGAGATGGGAATGGGGGGGCACTTTGGCCACACGGGGGGGGGGGGGGACCGGGGGAGGGGATTTATCACCCATCTGACATGTCTGATCAAGTAGTGCTGGCTCCCCCCTTTCTAATATGAAAATGTGCCTGATCAAGAACCGGAGTAAACTGGTCTGGAACTGGACATAAAGGGGTTAATGATAATGATGATGACCCCAAAATAACAGAGACCCTGCACCTACCTCCACCTGCAGAGCCGCACACTAGATATATAATACCCTGCACCTACCTCCACCTGCAGAGCCGCACACTAGATATATAATACCCTGCACCTACCTCCACCTGCAGAGCCGCACACTAGATATATAATACCCTGCACCTACCTCCACCTGCAGAGCCGCACACTAGATATATAATACCCTGCACCTACCTCCACCTGCAGAGCCGCACACTAGATATATAATACCCTGCACCTACCTCCACCTGCAGAGCCGCACACTAGATATATAATACCCTGCACCTACCTCCTCCTGCAGAGCCGCACACTAGATATATAATACCCTGCACCTACCTCCACCTGCAGAGCCGCACACTAGATATATAATACCCTGCACCTACCTCCACCTGCAGAGCCGCACACTAGATATATAATACCCTGCACCTACCTCCTCCTGCAGAGCCGCACACTAGATATATAATACCCTGCACCTACCTCCACCTGCAGAGCCGCACACTAGATATATAATACCCTGCACCTACCTCCACCTGCAGAGCCGCACACTAGATATATAATACCCTGCACCTACCTCCACCTGCAGAGCCGCACACTAGATATATAATACCCTGCACCTACCTCCACCTGCAGAGCCGCACACTAGATATATAATACCCTGCACCTACCTCCACCTGCAGAGCCGCACACTAGATATATAATACCCTGCACCTACCTCCACCTGCAGAGCCGCACACTAGATATATAATACCCTGCACCTACCTCCTCCTGCAGAGCCGCACACTAGATATATAATACCCTGCACCTACCTCCACCTGCAGAGCCGCACACTAGATATATAATACCCTGCACCTACCTCCACCTGCAGAGCCGCACACTAGATATATAATACCCTGCACCTACCTCCTCCTGCAGAGCCGCACACTAGATATATAATACCCTGCACCTACCTCCACCTGCAGAGCCGCACACTAGATATATAATACCCTGCACCTACCTCCTCCTGCAGAGCCGCACACTAGATATATAATACCCTGCACCTACCTCCACCTGCAGAGCCGCACACTAGATATATAATACCCTGCACCTACCTCCACCTGCAGAGCCGCACACTAGATATATAATACCCTGCACCTACCTCCACCTGCAGAGCCGCACACTAGATATATAATACCCTGCACCTACCTCCACCTGCAGAGCCGCACACTAGATATATAATACCCTGCACCTACCTCCACCTGCAGAGCCGCACACTAGATATATAATACCCTGCACCTACCTCCACCTGCAGAGCCGCACACTAGATATATAATACCCTGCACCTACCTCCACCTGCAGAGCCGCACACTGTATATATGGCTGCTCTGTGCTTACAGGACCTGTGATGATGTCACATGGAGGGGAGGAGTCAGGGTCACATGATCAGCTCCTCAGTGTATGCAGGACTCTGGATGAGGGGACGGTTATGTGTGGGGTCAGGGGTAGACATGACCGGTCTTGAACATTATTGTTCGGTGTTTGTAGTGAACCCAGAATTAGTTTTCGGAGTTTGGGTGCCTTAGGAATGTAACCACTGGGGGGAGCAGCGCTGTGCTCTGTGGTTGGATATACTCATACCTCCCAACTTTTAAAGAAGGAAAAGAGGGACAAAGCGGCAAATTTTTAGGCCACGCCCCCTAACCACACCCATTTCACAGTCACGCCCATATCCACTCCCCATCCACACCCATTCAGCACAAACACGCAGGCAGCCGGCGGGCCTCCAGCACGGACACGCAGGCAGCCGGCGGGCCTCCAGCACGGACACGCAGGCAGCCACAGTGAGGCGGCCGGTCGCCTTCACAGACAGGCGGCGGGCCGCCCGCACAGAGAGGCGGCCAGCCGCCCGCAGAGAGAGGCGGCCGGCCGCCCGCACAATGAGGCGGCGGGCCGCCCGCACAGACAGGCGGCAGGGGGGCGCCCGCACAGACAGGCGGCAGGGGGGCGCCCGCACAGACAGGCGGCAGGGGGGCGCCCGCACAGACAGGCGGCAGGGGGGCGCCCGCACAGACAGGCGGCAGGGGGGCGCCCGCACAGACAGGCGGGGGGCGCCCGCACAGACAGGTGGCGGGCCGACCGCACAGACAGGCGGCAGGGGGGCGCCCGCACAGACAGGCGGCGGGGGGCGCCCGCACAGACAGGCGGCGGGGGGCGCCCGCACAGACAGGTGGCGGGCCGACCGCACAGACAGGCGGCCGGCCGACCGCACAGACAGGCTCCGGCCGGGGGTGAGGGGGGAGGGAGGGAAATCAGCGCTGGGGAGATTAGTTTACTGTACCAGCAGCAGCACAGGCAGCGCTCCTCTCTATGCCACGTCTACTAGGATGGTAGGAGGGAAAAGCAGGGAGGCGGAGAGAGAGTGGGTGGGCGGAGCCCGGGAGCCGGCCGTCCCGCCCGTGGCAACGGGACAAACAACGTAAAGCGTGAAAGTCCCGCTGTATCCGGGACGGTTGGGAGGTATGCAGCATGTTAGAATGTGTACATAAGATCCCGCTGGTGGTGGCCGCAGCTTATAGGCCCCAAATCTGGTGACAGGTTCCCTTTAAAGTGAACCTGTCAGGTGCAATATGCACTCAGAGCCAGGAGCAGTTCTGGGTACATATTGCTAATCCCTGCCTAACCGTCCCTGTATACACTAGCATAGATAAAGAGATCAAGAACAAATATTTTTAAAGATCTTATATCTTATGCTAATGAGCGCGGGGACTAGTCACAAGGGCGTTACTTCACTTGGCTAGTCGGCTCGCATAGCATGTTAGCATGTTATTACGCCCCTGTGTGAGTACTAACACGCTATATGAGCCGACTAGCCAAGTGAAGTAACGCCCTTGGGACTAGTCCCCGCGCTAATTAGCATAAGATATAAGCTCTTTAAAAATACTTTTTCTATAGATGCCTTTATCTATGCTAGTGTATACAGGGACAGTTAGGGAGAGAATAGCAATATACACCGAGAACTGCTCCTGGCTCTGAGTGCAGATTGCACCTGACAGGTTCACTTTAAAGGGAACCTGTCACCAGAAATTTAGCAAAAAAAATAAAAGATTCCCCTCTGCAGCTCCTGGGATGAATTCTGGAAAGGTTCCTGTTGTTATTGTGCCCACTTTGAGACCTAAAATAATACTTTATGAAGTCTTACCTTTTTGTATGCAAATCTGTTTTTATGGTCACGGGGGCGGGCTGCCTGGCGTCCGTTATTCCCCCTCCTGCCGTTGTACGCCGTCCCCCATTGCTCATTTCCATACATGAGGACGCCTTCCTCATGTAACTGTCCTCCTGAAGTTTTGTGCATGCCCAGTGCCACTCTCGCGGGAGTAAGCACTGTGCAAAGTGTGAACGCTTTTGAGGTGATTGCGCAGGCGCGAGATTATGGGCGGCGCTGTGATTGTCATCAGCAGCGTCATCCAAGTACCTGCCCATAATCTCGTGCCCGCGCTTCTCACTCTGCCTCCACCGTTATGCACAAGCACTGTCCATATGAACCATGTTACCTATTACCATGGGCGCGAGATTATGGGCGGCGCTGTGATTGTCATCAGCAGCGTCATCCAAGTACCCACCCATAATCTCGTGCCCACGCTTCTCACTCTGCCTCCACCGTTATGCGCAAGCACTGTCCATATGAACCATGTTACCTATTACCATGGGCGCGAGATTATGGGCGGCGCTGTGATTGTCATCAGCAGCGTCATCCAAGTACCTGCCCATAATCTCGTGCCCGCGCTTCTCACTCTGCCTCCACCGTTATGCGCAAGCACTGGCCATATGAACCACGTTACCTATTACCATGGGCGCGAGATTATGGGCGGCGCTGTGATTGTCATCAGCAAAGTCATCCAAGTACCTGCCCATAATCTCGTGCAAGCAGTAATAGGTAACATGGTTCATATGGCCAGCACTTGCGCATAACGGTGGAGTCAGAGGGAAAAGTGCGGGCACGAGATTATGGGCGGGTACTTGGTTAATGCTGTTGATGACAATCACAGCGCCGCCCATAATCTTGTGCCTGCGCAATCACCTGAAAAAGCGTTCACATGCGCAAAACTTCGGGAGGACAGTTACATGAGGAAGGCGTCCTTGTGTATGTAAATGAGCAATGGGGGACTGCGTAAAGCGGCAGGAGGGGGAATAACGGACGCCAGACAGCCCGCCCCCGTGACCATAAAAACACATTTGCATACAAAAAGGTAAGACTTCATAAAGTATTTTTGTAGGTCTCAAAGGGGGCACAATAACAACAGGAACCTTTCTAGAAGCAGCCCAGGAGCTGCAGAGGGGAATCTTTTATTTTTATTGTGAAATTTCTGCTGACATGTTCCCTTTAACTGGTAGGGGAGCCAGGATAAAGCAGAGCTGAAGCTGTTGGGAAGCTAGGACCCAGCAGCTCT
Source organism: Anomaloglossus baeobatrachus (assembly GCF_048569485.1). Taxonomy (NCBI): domain Eukaryota; kingdom Metazoa; phylum Chordata; class Amphibia; order Anura; family Aromobatidae; genus Anomaloglossus; species Anomaloglossus baeobatrachus. The sequence goes on from NW_027441806.1 coordinate 123,022, forward strand.
GCTCCACAGCCAGGAGACCACTGATCGGTAAGCTAATAGAAGCCTGCAGATGCCACTCTGCATAGGTTATTGTCACTGCTATCTGCAGGAGATAAGTGCTGATTGCACGGTCTCCTCAGCTTCCTGACTCCCCGCGTGTCTGCAGCAGTGAGAAGCCGCACACGGGGAATCAGAGAGAACAGCTGCAGACAAACGCAGGCTCCGGGACTGGGGGGGTCGGCTCTGGTGCAGGGGGGGGGGCTCTGCTGCAGGGGGGGGGTCGCTCTGCTGCAGGGGGGTCGCTCTGCTGCAGGGGGTGATTCATACCTCAGCAGCAGTCACAGGAGTAGGTGCGCGCTCGGCTCTGTAATGAATAGTAGAAGGGAGAAACAGCGAGGCGGGGCTACAGTGGGTGGGTGGAGCCGGGACAAACAGCCTCACGGGCGGGACCCGGGATCAAAGGCTCAGAAGAGGGACTGTCCCGCTGTATCCGGGACGGTTGGGAGGTATGTATACTCGGTGTTCGGCACTCAGATATACTCGGTGCTGAGTGCTCGGCCCACTGGGAGTCGCTTGCAGTGTATGAATGTCTCGCATTATATAAAGTGGATATCAAAAAGCAAATAAGAGGCTAAAACATAACTTTTAATAAAAGTATGTAAAAGACCTAATACTGAGGCCAATGTAACCATAAGCACCCCCCTACTGCTATCAGGATATAAGGCGTAGACCCCGCCACACAAGAGAAAGCCTCTCAGGGATGCCACAAATATAACAAACTAAACAAACAAATAAAAAAAGATAAATATATATACATTGTGTTTCCACGTGTTATCCACGCCTTATATCCTGATAGCAGTCGGGGATGCTTATGGTTACATTGGCCTAAGTGTTAGGTCTTTCACATACTTTGGTTAAAAGTGATGTTTTTGCCTCTTATTTGCTTTTTGATATTTATTCATAAGTGGCATTGAACACATTTGCTCAATTCTATTATATAAAGTGGAGATTAAAATTAGAGAACAACAAACAATTTCCTAAACGTTGCGGTCATTGTGTCGTCCTATGTGATTATATGCCCTGTTTCCCCGAAAATAAGACATTGTCTTATATTAATTTTTGCTACCAAAAATGCACTGATCTTATATTCAGGGGATGTCTTATTTTTCCATGAAGAAAAATTCACAATCATTGATGAACAAAAAACTGAAACTTTATTATATGCTGTACAGTAGTTATCACAAACCAGCAGAACCAGACAAACCGTGAACCCTATCAAGAATGTTTTACTGCCATTACTTCCATGTACAACAATCTATGGCACATTTATTGATCACAATATTTAACAACACAATGCAAGATTTATTCAGTGACAGTCATGTCATCATCTTCTGGAACATCACCATAACAATCCAAACTTTCAATTGTTTGGTGAATTTCTTGTGACTCCATTTCTTTCAGAATCATTGGCCCAAATCTCTCATGTTTGTCAATAGCATTGTCCTTAAATGAGCTCCTCTTGTCCAGGTCGCTGCTCGTAGTGCATTTGCAATGCAACTGTCAGTGATTTTGTCCCATGAATTTTTCACCCAAGTCACAACCTCTTGCAGTTTACCATACCTCCCAACCGTCCCGGATACAGCGGGACAGTCCCTCTTCTGAGCCTTTGACCCGGGTCCCGCCCGTGAGGCTGTTTGTCCCGGGCTCCACCCACCCACTGTAGCCCCGCCTCGCTGTTTCTCCCTTCTATTCATTACAGAGCCGAGCGCGCACCTACTCCTGTGACTGCTGCTGAGGTATGAATCACCCCCTGCAGCAGAGCGACCCCCCTGCAGCAGAGCGACCCCCCTGCAGCAGAGCCGCCCCCCCCTGCACCAGAGCCGACCCCCCCTCCCCCAGAGCGGACATCCCCAGTCCCGAAGCCTGCGTTTCCCTGCAGCTGTTCTCTGATTCCCCGTGTGCGGCTTCTCACTGCTGCAGACACGCGGGGAATCAGGAAGCTGAGGAGACCGTGCAATCAGCACTTCTCTCTCCTGCAGATAGCACTGGCCAGTAATAACCTATGCAGAGTGACATCTGCAGACTTCTATTAGCTTACCGATCAGTGGTCTCCTGCCTGTGGAGCTGCTGGGTCCTAGCTTCCCAACAGCTTCAGCTCTGCTTTATCCTGGCTCCCCTACCAGTTAAAGGGAACATGTCAGCAGAAATTTCACAATAAAAATAAAAGATTCCCCTCTGCAGCTCCTGGGCTGCTTCTAGAAAGGTTCCTGTTGTTATTGTGCCCCCTTTGAGACCTACAAAAATACTTTATGAAGTCTTACCTTTTTGTATGCAAATGTGTTTTTATGGTCACGGGGGCGGGCTGTCTGGCGTCCGTTATTCCCCCTCCTGCCGCTTTACGCAGTCCCCCATTGCTCATTTACATACACAAGGACGCCTTCCTCATGTAACTGTCCTCCCGAAGTTTTGCGCATGTGAACGCTTTTTCAGGTGATTGCGCAGGCACGAGATTATGGGCGGCGCTGTGATTGTCATCAGCAGCGTTAACCAAGTACCCGCCCATAATCTCGTGCCCGCACTTTTCCCTCTGACTCCACCGTTATGCGCAAGTGCTGGCCATATGAACCATGTTACCTATTACTGCTTGCACGAGATTATGGGCGGGTACTTGGATGACTTTGCTGATGACAATCACAGCGCCGCCCATAATCTTGCGCCTGCGGTAATAGGTAACATGGTTCATATGGACAGTGCTTGCACATAACGGTGGAGGCAGAGTGAGAAGCGTGGGCACGAGATTATGGGCGGGTACTTGGATGACGCTGCTGATGACAATCACAGCGCCGCCCATAATCTCGCGCCTGCGCAATCACCTCAAAAGCGTTCACACTTTGCACAGTGCTCAGTCCGGCGAGAGTGGCACTGGGCATGCACAAAACTTCAGGAGGACAGTTACATGAGGAAGGCGTCCTCATGTATGGAAATGAGCAATGGGGGACGGCGTACAACGGCAGGAGGGGGAATAACGGACGCCAGGCAGCCCGCCCCCGTGACCATAAAAACAGATTTGCATACAAAAAGGTAAGACTTCATAAAGTATTTTTTTAGGTCTCAAAGGGGGCACAATAACAACAGGAACCTTTCCAGAATGCAGCCCAGGAGCTGCAGAGGGGAATCTTTTATTTTTTTTGCTAAATTTCTGGTGACAGTTTCCCTTTAAAGGGAACCTATCAGGTGCAATCTGCACTCAGAGCCAGGAGCAGTTCTGGGTGTATATTGCTATTCCCTGCCTAACCGTCCCTGTATACACTAGCATAGATAAAGGCATCTATAGAAAAAGTATTTTTAAAGAGCTTATATCTTATGCTAATTAGCGCGGGGACTAGTCCCAAGGGCGTTACTTCACTTGGCAGGTCGGCTCACATAGCGTGTTAGTACTCACACAGGGGCGTAATAACATGCTAACATGCTATGCGAGCCGACTAGCCAAGTGAAGTAACGCCCTTGTGACTAGTCCCCGCGCTCATTAGCATAAGATATAAGATCTTTAAAAATATTTGTTCTTGATCTCTTTATCTATGCTAGTGTATACAGGGACGGTTAGGCAGGGATTAGCAATATGTGCCCAGAACTGCTCCTGGCTCTGAGTGCATATTGCACCTGACAGGTTCACTTTAAAGGGAACCTGTCACCAGATTTGGGGCCTATAAGCTGCGGCCACCACCAGCGGGATCTTATGTACACATTCTAACATGCTGCATACCTCCCAACCGTCCCGGATACAGCGGGACTTTCACGCTTTACGTTGTTTGTCCCGTTGCCACGGGCGGGACGGCCGGCTCCCGGGCTCCGCCCACCCACTCTCTCTCCGCCTCCCTGCTTTTCCCTCCTACCATCCTAGTAGACGTGGCATAGAGAGGAGCGCTGCCTGTGCTGCTGCTGGTACAGTAAACTAATCTCCCCAGCGCTGATTTCCCTCCCTCCCTCCCCCCTCACCCCCGGCCGGAGCCTGTCTGTGCGGTCGGCCGGCCGCCTGTCTGTGCGGTCGGCCCGCTACCTGTCTGTGCGGGCGCCCCCCTGCCGCCTGTCTGTGCGGGCGCCACCCGCCGCCTGTCTGTGCGGGCGCCCCCCTGCCGCCTGTCTGTGCGGGCGCCCCCCTGCCGCCTGTCTGTGCGGGCGCCCCCCTGCCGCCTGTCTGTGCGGGCGCCCCCCTGCCGCCTGTCTGTGCGGGCGCCCCCCTGCCGCCTGTCTGTGCGGGCGCCCCCCTGCCGCCTGTCTGTGCGGGCGCCCCCCGCCACCTGTCTGTGCGGGCGCCCCCCGCCACCTGTCTGTGCGGGCGGCCCGCCGCCTCATTGTGCGGGCGGCCGGCCGCCTCTCTGTGCGGGCGGCTGGCCGCCTCTCTGTGCGGGCGGCCCGCCGCCTGTCTGTGAAGGCGGCCGGCCGCCTGTCTGTGAAGGCGACCGGCTGCCTCACTGTGCGGGCGACCGTCGGCCTCACTGTGGCTGCCTGCGTGTCCGTGCTGGAGGCCCGCCGGCTGCCTGCGTGTCCGTGCTGGAGGCCCGCCGGCTGCCTGCGTGTCCGTGCTGGAGGCCCGCCGGCTGCCTGCGTGTCCGTGCTGGAGGCCCGCCGGCTGCCTGCGTGTCCGTGCTGGAGGCCCGCCGGCTGCCTGCGTGTCCGTGCTGGAGGCCCGCCGGCTGCCTGCGTGTCCGTGCTGGAGGCCCGCCGGCTGCCTGCGTGTTTGTGCTGAATGGGTGTGGATGGGGAGTGGATATGGGCGTGACTGTGAAATGGGTGTGGTTAGGGGGCGTGGCCTAAAAATTTGCGCGCGCCACAAACTTTGTTCCTCTTTTCCTTCTTTAAAAGTTGGGAGGTATGAGTTTAGGCTTCACAAAGTTTCCACACTGATTTCTCTCCATTCTGTTTTCAATGTAGTCATTGATTTCCATGCGCAATTGTCCTTGAATGGCTTGTTTACCGCAATATCCAGAGTCTGGAGATAGGCCGTCATTCCTGCGGGAATCATTATCTGATCTACGTTTCTGTCATGAAGAAATGTCTTCATATCTTTAGCGCGGTGTGTGCTGGCTGCATCCCAGACTAGCAGACCTCTTTGTCTCCCTCGCATAACATGTGGCAGTATTAAGTCAACCCACTTCCTCATAATTGCTTGCGTGGCCCAGGTTTTTTCAGTTTGAAGAATAAATATGCCTGAAACACGTTCAATCTTATCCTTCTTGCCCTTGGAAATTAATAAAGGTGGGACTTTAGTGCCATCCAGACGAATTGCCAATATGCAGGTAACACGTGCACTTTCGTAAGCAGTGGAGGGAATGTACACTGAGGAGGCACCCGCTGTTCAATTGCTGGTTGAGATACTTGGCCCATAAACACTGCCGTTTCATCCATAGCAATCATGTTGGAAAGATTGTATTTAGAGAAGTCAGTGTCATCAATAAAGGACTTGAATGCAAATGCACGTTTAATAATTTCAGCATCTTCCAGCCTAAACAGTGTTGTGGCTCTTCTTAATGACAGTTCACTTCGCTGAAGGAAGCTATCCAGCCAGTGTTGTGATGCTTTGAATTCTACGGGGACTATTTCGAAATGTGGTGCCATTGCAAGGGCAAATTCTTTAATCTGAGCCCTATTCACAACCAAAGTCTTTGCTCTCCTGTCAATAACCCATTCACAGATCAGGTCTTCCAGCTCAGAAAATAATGGTTGCCGACGTGATCCACACTTGCGCTTTTTAGCATTTCCGTTGTCCACTTGTTGACTGAGGTTACCGTAATCTGCTCGCCATTTTCGGACCAATCGGATATTCAGCATCTTCTCTTTGCAGAAAGCAGTAAGATTTTTGCCCTGAGAGTCCTCCACGATTCCTTTCTTGTACTCGACGGAATAGCTCTTTCTTTTTGTGCTCATGTCTAGGGGTAAAAATATACCAACAATGTTTATTTCTTGTACTTTAGACCTTTCAGCAGAAAAGCAGACACCCCCTAAAGCAGGCTTTACACGCTACGATATCGCTAGCAATTGCTAGCGATGTCGAGTGCGATAGCACCCACCCCCGTCATACAGCCGATATGTGGTGATCGCTGCCGTAGCGAACATTATCGCTATGGCAGCGTCACACGCACATACCTGCTCTGCAACGTCGCTGTGACCGGTGAACCGCCTCCTTTATAAGGGGGCGGTTCATTCAGCGTCACAGCGACGTCACAGCAGCATCACTGAACCGCCGCCCAATAGAATAGGAAGGGAGGAGATGAGCCGCCGGAACATGCCGCCCACCTCCTTCCTTCCTCCTTTTCCGGTGGACGGAGGTAAGGTGATGGTTGTCGCTCCTGCGGTGTCACACACGGCGATGTGTGGTGCCGCAGAAGCGATGAACCACATCGCTACTGAGCAGAAAATGATATTTTGTTTTAGGACGACCTCTCCATGACCACCGATTTTTCCCTCTTTTGCGATCGTTTACGGTCACTCAGAGGAGTCACACGCTGAGATCTCGCTAACGAGGCCGGATGTGCGTCACAACCACCGTGACCCCAACGATATCTCCTTAGTGATATCGCAGCGTGTAAAGCCCCCTTAAGGCCTCTTTCACATGTCAGTCAAAAACAACACAGAAATGGAATACAAGGCACTTCTGTAGCTGGTGCACAAGTACCGTAGGATCCAATCCCATAAGCAATGAGAAAAAGAACATGGCTCTCAAATCTGGATGCAAAGAAGTTGTTTAATTCCCTAACACTGAATAGCACAAAAGTTTCGGTCATTAACAGACGGTTCACTTCAGCGGTGGACACCGCAAGGTTAAGATAAGCACCACCCTCTTCTAGGATACTTCTCACTGAATCACCTCTGCACACTGAGAAACGTCTGTTAATGACCAAAACTTTTGTGCTATTCAGTGTTTGGGAATATAAATTCACCTTCTTTGCATCCAGAGTTGAGTGCCAAGTTCTTTTTGTCAAAAACAGACGTTTTTCACTGACGTGTTAAAGACGCATATGGCCCTCCGTGTGCCATGATTTTGCTACACGTGATCTTCGTCTGCTACCGTATCCGTGATACTGTAACACTTGGAGATCAGGCACTCCTGTCCACGCTCCTGCTATCTGTCACGCTCCCCGGGTCCTCGCCTCCCCTCCCCGGGTCCTCTGCTCCGCTCCCCGGGTCCTCAGCTCCGCTCCCCGGCTCACCTGCCACGCTCCCCGCTCTCCAGCCTCCGGTGCCCGTCCTTCCCAGGCCCCCTGGTCTCCGCTCCCGGCGCCCGACGGCTTCCCAGGTCCTGGCCGGCTCCCTTGCGTCCTCCTCTCAGCTTCCTTCCCTGGCTTCTGGCACCCGGGCCGCGCGCATGCGCATTAGGGCGCGCGCGCGGTCACTGACCCTTTCTTAAAGGGCCAGTGTCCACTAACAGGAAATGATGCACACAGGTACAGGGTATATAGGGGGTTAATGTCCAAGGGAGCGGGGCCTGTTCTTCGTGTTTTCCCAAGCTAGGAGTCAGGTCTCCTTGTACTCTGTGAGATACTTACCTCTCTGTCTTCTAGAGCCGATCCTGCATCGCCATCCGGTCCTGCGGTACCTCGAACCCCGAACGCTGCCCATCTGCCATCCTGACAGTCCGTACCATCTCGGATCCCTGCGGTGACCCGTCATCTCGCTCCAACGGTTCCGGACCCTGCCTGACACCATCACGGCTTCCGAACCTGAGCTCCGTCACCCGGACCACCATCAGTGACCTCGTGGTCCCAGGGACTTCTCCATTTTCTCCCAGTGCACGGACTGCCCTGCTACCTAAAGTGCTCCGGCTACCGGACTCCTTTCCCTCATCCGGGAGTTCGGCCCAGTGGATCCACCTCCAGGGTCTACCCGTCCATCTGGCCCTAACAGTAAGAACAGGCCATGGATCCCGCCGAAGCACTAGCGGCCTTGCAGGAGGAACTCCAACGCCAGCGTGAAGTCCAGACCCGCATGCTGAATTTTATGACCTCCGTGGACGCCCGCTTGAACACGCTACAAGCCTCGGTCACATCTGCAGCGACCCGGGCCTCCACTAGTCAAGCCACGACCCCCGCTCCCGTGGCTGCCTCTTCGGATGCTTCCAGACTGCGTTTGGCCTCACCACCCCGGTACGCCGGAGATCCCAAGACCTGCAGGGGGTTTATAAACCAATGCTCCCTCCATTTCACGCAGCTGCCACATCTGTTTGCCTCCGACCAAGCCAAGGTCGCCTTCATCATGTCTCACCTAGAGGGCGAGGCACTGGCGTGGATGAACCCCTTGTGGGAGAAGGAGGAACCTATGACCAAGAACCTCCAGGAGTTTCTGCAGGCCTTTCGCAGCACCTTTGACGAACCCGGACGCGCCTCCGCGTCTGCGTCATCTCTTCTCCGGTTACGTCAGGGAACACTGACGGTGGGTCAATACGCCATCCGTTTCCGCACCTTGGCTTCAGAACTCGGGTGGAATAACGAGGCCCTAACCGCCGCCTTCTGGGAAGGACTATCGGGTCGAATCAAAGATGAGCTGGCTGGACGTGACGTACCGTCCACCCTGGACGCCCTGATTACCCTAGCGACTCGAGTGGACATACGCTTTCAGGAGCGGTCCAAAGAGGTGTCCCGTGAGAGACGTCCGGTACGGCATTCCTCTCCTCCACAGAAGCCCGCCGTACTCCAGTCAACGGCCTCTGGTGTCTCCGTCCATGAGCCCATGCAGATCGACCGTGTGCAACGTCGAGCAGAGCGGCTCGCCAAGGGTCTCTGCTTTTACTGCGGAGAGGGCACACACCTGCTACGCGCCTGTCCAGAGAGGCCGGGAAACTCCAAAGCCTAGGGTTGGTAGGAGAGGCCACCCTAGGTGCTGGGACTCTCTCAGACCCAGTTACATGGACTGTGCAAGTGACAACGGGAGAGACGCGGTTTACGGCTGAGGCGTACCTCGATTCTGGGGCAGCAGGCAATTTCATCCAGCAGGCCACGGTGGACAAGTATCAGGTGCCTGTTACTCCACTCGCCAAACCTCTTGTGATTGCCTCTGTGGATGGGAGACCCCTCTCTGACACCATCTCCTGGATCACCAAGCTGCTTGAACTGCGTATCGGTGCTCTGCACACCGAGAACATCGCTCTCTACGTCCTCCCACATATGTCACATCAAATCCTGCTGGGTCTTCCCTGGTTGCGGACACACGAGCCTTCAGTCAGCTGGGGCACTGGCGATATCACTCGATGGGGGTCTTCTTGCCATGAGAGGTGTCTGAAGACCATACAACCTATCCGGCGACCTCCGGTTCCCGAGTCCCTACCGGGACTGCCCTCAGCCTATTGGTCCTTCGTGGACGTCTTTGATAAGAAGGAGTCCGAAGTACTTCCGCCACATCGTCCTTACGATTGTGCCATTGACCTGCTCCCGGGAACTACACCACCTCGAGGACGGATATATCCACTGTCTCCAGCCGAGACAAGGGCCATGTCTACGTACATCACAGAGAGCCTGGCTAAGGGATTCATCCGGAGATCCTCCTCTCCTGCTGGAGCAGGCTTCTTCTTCGTAAAGAAGAAAGAGGGTGACCTACGCCCATGTATAGACTACCGGGGATTGAACCTAATCACCGTGAAAAACAAGTACCCCCTGCCGCTCATCCCCGAATTGTTTGATCGGCTCAGAGGAGCTCGTGTGTTCACCAAGTTGGATCTTCGGGGTGCCTACAACCTGGTCCGTATCCGCTCAGGGGATGAATGGAAGACCGCGTTCAACACTCGCGATGGGCACTATGAATACTGCGTGATGCCCTTCGGCCTGTGCAACGCACCAGCAGTCTTCCAAGAATTAGTGAACGATGTGTTTCGGGACCTCCTCTACGTCTGTGTGGTGGTATATCTGGATGACATCCTTGTCTTCTCTCCGGACCTCCAGACCCACCGAGAGAATGTGCAACTGGTTCTACAAAGACTGAGAGAGAATCGTCTGTACGCCAAGTACGAGAAGTGCGTCTTCGAACAGTCTTCTCTCCCCTTCCTGGGGTACCTCATCACCGAAACCGGACTGCAGATGGATCCCAAGAAGGTCTCCTCCATTCTCAACTGGCCTCCTCCTTCTGGACTGAAGGCAATCCAACGCTTTCTGGGATTCGCTAACTATTACCGCCAGTTCATTCCTCACTTCTCGGCTCTGACTGCTCCTCTCTCCGCCTTGACCAAGAAGGGGGCTAATCCAAAGGACTGGTCACCTGCGGCCGATGCCGTGTTTGGCGCGCTAAAGCGAGCCTTTGCCTCCTCTCCTGTACTCCACCGTCCAGAGTTAAACCGCCAATTCACCTTGGAGGTGGATGCCTCCTCCTCGGGAGCCGGAGCAGTGCTCATGCAGAAGTCCTCCTCCGGGAAGATGGTGACGTGCGGTTTCTTCTCCAAGAGCTTCTCCGCGCCTGAACGCAATTACACCATCGGTGACCGAGAGCTATTGGCGGTCAAACTGGCTCTGGAGGAATGGCGCTATCTTCTGGAAGGAGCAGTGTACCCTGTCATTGTTTACACGGACCACAAAAACCTGGAATACCTGCGGACTGCTCAGCGACTGAACCCACGGCAAGCCAGGTGGTCCTTGTTCTTTGCCCGGTTCGACTTCCAGCTTCATTTCCGACCCGCGAACAAGAATGTACGCGCTGATGCCTTGTCTAGGTCTTTCGTGCCCGTGGAACAGGAGGAAGAGACATCTCAACCCATCATCTGTCCAAGTAAGATTATCCCGGTGGCTCCTGTCACCCTGGCCCAGATACCACCTGGGAAGACTTATGTCTCTGAGACTGACAGGCAAAAAGTGTTACACTGGGGCCATGCCTCGAAAACAGCCGGTCATGCAGGTCAGAAGAAAACATGGAGCGCTATTGTACGTCATTACTGGTGGCCATCCCTGCGCACGGACGTCGCCTCTTTTGTCTCTGCCTGCTCCTCCTGTGCCAGGAACAAGACACCCAAACACCTGCCATACGGCCGTCTTCTGCCTCTGCCCATACCCTCAGTTCCCTGGCAACACATAGCGATGGACTTTATTACGGACTTGCCTTTGTCCCCCGGACACACAGTCATATGGGTCGTGGTGGATCGGTTCTCTAAAATGGCCCATTTCGTTCCTATGGCTGGACTGCCCTCTGCTCAGGAACTCGCGGACGCCTATATACAGCACATCTTCCGCTTGCATGGCTTTCCATCACACATAGTGTCCGACAGAGGAACTCAGTTCACCTCCCGCTTCTGGAGGGCTCTCTGCAAACATCTGGGAGTGACCCTGGACTTCTCTTCGGCCTACCATCCTCAGTCGAACGGCCAAGTGGAACGGGTCAATCAGATATTGACCTCTTTCTTACGTCACTACGTGAACGCCCATCATGACGATTGGTCCACGCTTCTTCCTTGGGCAGAATTCTCCCATAATCACCACGTCAGTGAGTCCTCCTCCAGTTCTCCCTTCCATGTCGTCTACGGACTTCAGCCGTCTGTCCCATTGCCTGTATCCTCGTCCTCGGACATCCCTGCTGCTGATGCAGTACTCCGTGACTTTACTACCATTTGGGACTCAGTTAAGGCGTCCCTTGCACGGGCAACCCTGCGGATGAAGAGACACGCGGACAAGAGACGCCTAGATCCTCCGTGTTTCTCTCCGGGAGATCTCGTCTGGCTTGCTTCCAAGTACATCCGACTGAAGATACCATCCTACAAGCTGGGACCTCGCTACATCGGGCCGTTTAAAGTCCTCGGCAAGATCAATGAGGTCTCCTACAAACTACAGCTCCCGGCCACGATGAGGATACCCAACTCCTTCCACGTGTCTCTGCTCAAGCCGGTTGTCCTTGGTCCCTTCTCCGCTGCCGCCAGCCCGGCTCCTGCTCCTATTGCTGAGGACGACATCTATGCGGTAAGGGATATCGTGGCCATGAAGACCGTACGTGGTCGGCAGTTCTTCCTGGTGGACTGGGAGGGGTATGGTCCTGAGGATAGGTCCTGGGAGCCCAGGGAGAACGTGGGCACTCCTCTGATCCGTGCCTTCATGTCCCGGTTGCGGGGAGGGGGGCGTGGGGGGGGGGGTACTGTCATGCTCCCCGGGTCCTCGCCTCCCCTCCCCGGGTCCTCTGCTCCGCTCCCCGGGTCCTCAGCTCCGCTCCCCGGCTCACCTGCCACGCTCCCCGCTCTCCAGCCTCCGGTGCCCGTCCTTCCCAGGCCCCCTGGTCTCCGCTCCCGGCGCCCGACGGCTTCCCAGGTCCTGGCCGGCTCCCCTGCGTCCTCCTCTCAGCTTCCTTCCCTGGCTTCTGGCACCCGGGCCGCGCGCATGCGCATTAGGGCGCGCGCGCGGTCACTGACCCTTTCTTAAAGGGCCAGTGTCCACTAACAGGAAATGATGCACACAGGTACAGGGTATATAGGGGGTTAATGTCCAAGGGAGCGGGGCCTGTTCTTCGTGTTTTCCCAAGCTAGGAGTCAGGTCTCCTTGTACTCTGTGAGATACTTACCTCTCTGTCTTCTAGAGCCGATCCTGCATCGCCATCTGGTCCTGCGGTACCTCGAACCCCGAACGCTGCCCATCTGCCATCCTGACAGTCCGTACCATCTCGGATCCCTGCGGTGACCCGTCATCTCGCTCCAACGGTTCCAGACCCTGCCTGACACCATCACGGCTTCCGAACCTGAGCTCCGTCACCCGGACCACCATCAGTGACCTCGTGGTCCCAGGGACTTCTCCATTTTCTCCCAGTGCACGGACTGCCCTGCTACCTAAAGTGCTCCGGCTACCGGACTCCTTTCCCTCATCCGGGAGTTCGGCCCAGTGGATCCACCTCCAGGGTCTACCCGTCCATCTGGCCCTAACACTATCCGTGGTGCTGATGTCTCACACTCTGCGGTCCCTGCCCCCGCTGTCTTTTACTTATGAGTCGCGGTGCAGTTAATATTCATGAGAATTATTACCGTAGCCGGGCTGAAAGTAACAGACAGCAGAGGCAGAAACAGCAGCGCTGGAGTCAGGCGACTATAGAAAATCATGTTATTTCACAGGCACGTGTTTTCTCCAGTACGTGTCACACAGATCACATCAATGGGTGGTTCGTGTGACATCAGTGCTGCCGGAGAAAACCAGACATGTCTCTGTGCGGAAAACACAGACATGCGGGTGCGCCGCATGGACACACAGTCCATGAGAAATCACTGATTTGTGCGCAGACCCATTGATTATAATGGGTCTGCATATATATCCGTGATTCTGGTACGTACGGTATAAAAACTGTACCGTAATATACGTACAGTACCAGAATCTCTGTGTGAGTGAGGCCTAAAGAATCAAAGAATCAAAGTGACACACTGAGTGCCGGACTCACACACAGAACCACTAAAAATAAGGGCCGTAAAGTACCTGGCTCCCACACACGGTCTAGAGACTGTAATGGCCGAATTGTAAGGATCTCCCACACACAATGTCTGGAGATTGTAACGATTTCTCACAGCAGCTCTTGGACCACTTGTGAAGCAGGGACGGTATTGCAGCTTCCGGCTACCGGGGGAGCTCATCACATCAGCTCACCAGGGACAGAGCGTGAAATATGGCTGCTTCCGGCCACCAGGGGGCGCTCACCACAGGACAGTGCAGGAGGGACAGTGCAGGAGGAACATCGTGCTGTTCACTATGGCGGCAAGCAACAGGTTAATAGCAGAGTGTGTACGGGGATGGCGGCAGGTGACGAGCCTCTTGCCTGCACATTTACAAGTGATGGCTGCGGTGTGAGATATGACGGCTCCCGCCACCAGGGAAGGTCACCACAGGACAGCGCAGGAGGGACAGCATACCGTTCGCTATGGCGGTAAGTGACGAGATAATGGCAGACTGTGTGGGGGATGGCGACAGATGACAGGCCTCTTCCCTGGAGATTTACAAGTGACGGCTGCAGAAATTTATATCGGGGTTGGGTGATGGTCATGTCATGAATGCAGCTGCTCTGCAACATTGAAGGTAGGGAACAACGTCAGCGGGCTACAAATAATCATATATCTCGGAAGCACGGTGGCTCAGTGGTTAGCACTGCAGCCTTGCAGCGCTTGGGTCCTGGGTTCTAGTCCAACTAAGGACAACATCTGCAAGGAGTTTGTATTTTCTCCCCGTGCTTGCCTGGGTTTCCTCCGGGTACTCCGGTTTCCTCCCACACTCCAAAAACATACAGATAGGGAATATAGATTGTGAGCCCCAATGGGGACAGTGTTGCAATTGTATGTGAAGTGCTGTGGAATTAATAGCGCTATATAAGTGAATAAATATTATATTATTATTATATTATCTGCATGCCCTGCATGTTGTTCTGTTCGGCGGGCATGTTTACAAATGGACACTTTCCTAGGTCTTTTTCTGGGGATGTCTTATATTTGGCAAATCAGCAAAACGTCCACTAGGTCTTACTTTCAGGGGATGTCTTATTTTCGGGCAAATATAATACTAACATGAGGAAAGAATTTTCCACTTATTTCATAATTGAATTTATTGTAAAGCACATAATGAAAATGTAAATGAGATAAATGTAAAAGAACACTGATTAATATTAGAGAATATTAGAGAACACTTTCAGCTCCTGCAAGTTATTGGTGTTAATCTGCACCTGGTGCTAATTTCCTTAATTATCTGACAAACCCTATGTAACTGGCAGCCTAACTTTCCAGTTTGCACTGACCTTGTAAAAATGGTGTGTCGTTCCAAAGTGACTGAAACCCTCCAGCAGCGGGTTGTCCAGATGAAAGCCAAAGGAGTGACTTTATCAGCCATAGAAAGAGAAGTTGGTCCTTCTATGTCTGTGATTTCTAGAATATTGCATCTTTACAACATCACAAACTTTTTCAAGCCCCCCCAAGAAGGCTGGTCGCCCTCGAAAGACAAATGCAAGAGAGGACTGGATAATGGGGAGACTCTCCATGGGTAATTGTTTCAACACTGCAGCTGGAATTGCTCGCCAGTTCAGCACTGAACAGAGTAAAGATCTGTCGTCTACAGTGTCACAGCGTTTAAGAGCATTTAGACTGAAAGCCCACTCTGCAGTGACCAAAGCTCTCATTAGCAGAATGAATTACAAGGCTAGACTCACCTTTGGTAAGGAGCATGCGGACAGAGGAGAAGTGGTCCACAGTTCATTTTAGTGATGAAAGCAAATTTAATTTATTTGGGTCTGATGGGAAACATGTTTGTCGACAAACTGGGGAAAGACTGAACCCAAAGTGTGTGAAGAAGTCAGTGACAGGCGGTGGGGGAAATGTAATGGTTTGGGGAATGTTTTCTGCAGCAGGAGTTGGACCTGTCATACAGCTACATGGCAGAGTGAATGCAAGTGTGGATCAGAAACTTCTTCACAACACGTGGCCCCTTAATTGCGCTCATCACTCAATCAGCCAGTACATTTTCATGCAGGACAATGCCACCTCTCACACAGCAAAATGGGTAAAGTAGTTCCTTGAAACAGAAAACATTGACACACTGAAATGGCCACCCAGAGTCCTGATCTAAACCCAAAAGAAAACCTCTGGAAAATCCTTGGTGACAAAGTTATGGCCAAGAAACCCACAACAGTCAAAGAACTGTGGAAGAGACTGGAAGAAGAGTGGACAAAAATCACACCAGAGCAATGTTAGAGACTAGTGATGTCCTGTGGTCGTAGATGTGCTGAAGTCATTAACAGCGACGGCCTGTACACGTCCTACTGATTGGTGACTGTTATCTTCTGAAAATTCAGTTATAATCTTTCTCTGTGTTACAGTTGTGACGCCCTGGCCTATCAGGTTGTCACAGGGTATTGGGCAATCTGCCCTTCTACACAGTATCCACATCCTCCTTGGTTACGGGTCCTTGGCCTTTGGTGTTGCTAAGAACATGCTAATCAAAATCCTAGAAACACTCTGCACCACACCCAACAGACACACCAATGGGTAGCCTGAAGGGAATGGGGCCACTTGGGGAGTTGGTAGGGAGGTTCTGGAGTGTCAGGAGCAGACAGTTGTGAAGTGACTCTCAAGAGGAGGGGTCACGAGACAGTTGAGAGAGGAGTAGCGTTGGAGGAGGTTGGGAGCAGGGCTCCTTGACAATACTAGGTGGCAGACGTTTGTCTGGGCCTGGTAGGAGGTGGAACCCTGGTTGCAGGGTATCTTGACAAGGGGCACAGAACTGGCGAGGAGGGCAGCCGGCGGCCTTGTGCCATCTCCGGGCAGGGGCCAGGGCACGACGGGGTAAGTGGACCCTAGGCCGGGAAGTAGCTTCAAGCGTCCTGGTAATTCACCCGACAAGGACGGAGCCTTCAAGAGTCATTCTCCACCCGCTCCAAAATCGGGGTACTAGCGCACTGAGGGGGATAGGACTTTCCCAATACACAGTCCAGAAAATCCCAAGCATTAACCCTGAGAGCAAGCTCACTCTGTTAGCCATACGGGTGAGCGGGAGCCGACTAGTTCAACATTACAGGGGCCAATCAGTAGAAAGGTGCCAAGGAAAAGGCCACAGGATAACAAGCAACATCATCGGGCACAGGATTCAGGCATGCTCCCTCCCTGCTGCAGCGGTGCTCAGAACTTTGGTTCACAAGTTGTCGGTGTCAGCGTCATTGGACTGAGTGAGTACGCAGTGACCCTTACCTCCCCAACGGCATCCCTTTGTCAGCATCATCGAGCCCCGGGGCATTCCCCCCTACCCACGGAGGGGTTAAACAGCTGGCTGCCATCCCATCGCCACTGTGTGCTCCAAATGGCAGCGGTGGTACTCCACCTTAACACACACTGTGGGTGGCGCCACAAACTTTAAACACACAACCCCCTGTAAATACCCCCCTTTTATTTCGAGTGGCCGCACGACCCCTCCCGAGTCCGGAGACCCCTCGAGCCACCGCGGATCCGGATCCGAGCAGTTCTGGCTGCTGACACGGGGGCGGTACACAGTCATTGCTGTTCTCTAATTATGATCATCACGTTTTGGGCAAAACAAAAGTTTTATGTTGATAAACTTTGGATCTTTTGTAAAACCCTGCGCTAGTGGCATGGTGCACCCCTTACACAAAACCTTCAAATGTTCATCAATGTAGATTACATTATTTCTGAAAAAAGCAAGTGATCATTCATTGTGCTCTAATTTTGATCTCCAGTGTACAACAGTAATAGGATGCAAATTATGCAAAGATATATGTGTATAAGTATCCACTAAGTATTACAGTATGTATAGAGTATCCAGGAGAAATAGAGTGGAGCGTACAATATACTAATGTAAAGAGTCCATAGAAGTAGATAACTTCCCACTATTCCCAGTTTGATCGTAGTGTGCGCTATCATCTGCGGACCTACTTCTGGAGTAGGTACATTGTACCAAAGAACATGGAAAGATCACTGAACTTTATGGGGTCATAGTAGTAATCCCTATAGTAACACTCACATGTAAAGCAGAGTAATAGATGTTGTCAAGGAAACAGCCCTCTGGCGCCCCCATATTGTCAGGACAATTACGGAATTGACAGACAATAAGTAAATCAGGCCGTGGCTGTTCTGCTTTAGCGGTTATAGAGGTGCTGACAGTGAGGGTAATGTATATATGTCACCAATTCCAGCTCATGGAATATATACATACCTCGGTACAGTCACTGGTAACCCCACAATAATGCCAAGTAAGATACTCACTGCCACCACTAATCGTTTATAGGTAGACTGGACACCCGTCACAGATAGCATAAGGCAAATTTGGGTTCTTTGTTTATATATGGCAAAAGAAACAAATCTATTACATTTTATATATTTAATCCAAAAGAATAGGCAGTGTTTATAGAAATATACAAGATTTTACAGAAGGGAACAATACAATACTATATAGACAATCACATAAAATAAAAGAGAAAAATGAAAGAAAATTACACCTGGTTAAGGATATAGCTCAAATATAGGGGGAGAGGCACTCCAGAAGAAATCAGACAATCCCATACAGAGCTATATATTCCTTTAGGCATTCACCAAGATTATAATGGGGCACTTGAGTTTATTCACTACGTAAGGCCCACAGAACCTCCCCTCTGGTGACCTATGTCAGGGCCAGGAAGGGCATGTGCTCCTGTGTCCAGATAATTATGGAATTGTCACTTTTCTTATATCTCCGCCTCTGAGCGTCCCACGCGGAAGATATTGCCATCATATTTCCTATGATGGTTTTAGAAGATCATGGATAGTAAACATGACGTGGCTGTTATGTTCTAGTTGGCAGATATTAATTTGAGGCTCATACGTATGTCCAATAAGTAAAATAAAATATGTCTTATGGGTGTCCCTAAACCCCGAGGCTGAAGGTGTGCCCACCATATTTGTGTGACTTATGTACCGCTCAATATTAGTAACGTTACATAGGTGCCAAATTTACTGGGAGAACAGTTTTCATCCCAGCATCTGTATTTGTGAAGGAAGCCACTACTCCGCCTTCATATACACAATCTCCAGCCTGACCGTCTTTCTTGGCAGTTTTAATTACTGATGGACACCAACGGTCCTGAGGTTCAATGAGACTTGCTTCCTTAATTATGTTGGTCACATAGCTGCTAGGTGAACATTTGCTGGTGCCAACCATTCATGAGAGGGAGGGGGTCACTTCTAGGTTTGGAGCAGTGAAAACATCTTTGCTTATTACATCTTCATGACAATGTGCATCTCCACACCCTAATGGGTGATTCATTCTTTCTTTGTTAGGGAGGTGTCTAAAGAGGGAAAAGGTTCGGTATATATAGACCTGCTGGTGGCTGGGAGCCTATTATCAGTGGAGGGGTCATAAGAGTAAGCCACATGACCAGTCACATGGCTGGCAGCTAATTAGCAATGGAGATGTCATGAGGGTAAGTCACATGACCAGTCACATGGTCAGCAGTCAATTTTCAATGGAAGTGTCGTAGGTAGGGATGAGCGAATCCGAACTGTAAAATTCAAGGTTCTTACGAAACACCAGGTGTCCGGGTCTCGCACCCGAGCACAGACTTTTAATTTACTTCCATTTGTCATCTGAATAAAACTTGTTGAAATTCTGCAGCGCAGCCAACCAGCAAGCTTTTAGGTTGCGGGCACGTCCAAAGCCATCGCAGCCATGCCAAGTATTAGCATGGCTGTGACTGGCCGGTGTACCTTGTGACAAAGCTCGTACGAAGGCCGGATCACAGGCTGTGCAGCCATTTTGCTGTGAATAACACAGGGGTAGGACGCTGTTATAGTCAGGGATGGTGTTAGGTTCCAGTGTGGCGTACTGTTACAAAAGGCTCTGTATTGTGACTGTGCACCAGTATTTGTGGGCTCAATCTCTGAACATATTGTAGTGCATCGCAGTAGGTCCTGTGTAGGAAATATTAACCCCTTAACGACCGCGGGCAGTAAATTTACGTCCTAAATGACATAATGTTACTGCCCGTGGTCCTCCGGCGGCAGCATGCCACGATCGGCACACATCTCAGCTGATTTTTACAGCTGAGATGTGTGCCTGCTAGGCACGAGCAGAATTGTTATCTGCTCGTGCCGATTAACCCCTTAAATGGCGCTGTCAATACGTGACAGCGCCATTATAAGCGCGATCGCGGTAAAGTTTTACTTACCGCCCGATACCGGAAGTCACGTGACGCGATCACGTGACTTCCGATAGTTGTCACGGTAGCACAGGGTCATGTGATGACTCCTGTACTACACATGACTTGCTTTCACTTTCGCTGTGCCAGCGGCACAGCAAAAGAGAAAGAGAGCGTATCTGCTGTTTACAGCCTTGTAGCTGTGATCAGCAGATACTGTAGAGCGATCGGAATGCTGATCGCAATAGCCCCCTAGGGGGACTAGTAAAATAAAAAAAAAAGTTAAAAAAAGTTTTAAAAAATTAAAAAAAAAACAAAAAAACCTAAAAGTTCAAATCACCCCCCATTCGCCCCATTGAAAATTAAAGGGTTAAAAAAATAAAAAATATACACACTTTTGGTATCGCCGCGTTCAGAAACGCCCGATCTATCAAAATATAAAATCAATTAATCTGGTCAGTATACGGCGTAGCGGCAAAAAAATTCCAAACGCCAAAACAACGTTTTTTTGTCGCCACAACTTTTGCGCAAAATGCAATAAGAGACGATCAAAACGTAGCATCTGCGCAAAAATGACACCGTTAAAAACGTCAGCTCGAGACGCAAAAAATAAGCAGTCACTGAGCCATAGATCCCGAAAAATGAGAACGTTACGGGTCACGGAATATGGCGTAAAACGTGCGCCACTTTTTTCGGACAAACTTCCGATTTTTTTTAACCCCTTATATAAAAGTAAACCTATACATGTTTGGTGTCTACGAACTCACACTGACCTGAGGCATTACATCCACATATCAGTTTTACCATATAGTGAACACAGTGAATAAAATATCTCAAAAACCATAGTGCTATCACACTTTTGTTTGCAATTTTTCTGCATTTGGAATTTTTTTGCCGTTTTCCAGTACACTATATGGTAAAACCGATGGTTTCATTTAAAAGTACAGCTTGTTCCGCAAAAAATGAGCCCTCACATGACCATATTGACTGAAAAATAAAAAAGTTACGTCTCTCAGAAAAAGAATGGCGAAAAAAAAAACGGAAAGCGAAAAATCGGTTGGTCGTGAAGGGGTTAAACAAGCTCTATTTGGCCTCTGCACACCACTTTTTGTGGGCTTAATCTCCAAAAAAGTTCTATTACTGCACTGCACAAGACTGTGTGTGGATACTCAGAATAAAGGATCACTTCGAAATTTTTCTGAATTTGGGGGTGCAGAGCTTTCTTAAAAATTACTCACAAGTCAGAGCTTTTGCGGAAAGTACGTTCTCACTCTGATGCTTGCCTGTCTGCACTACAGAGTCAGTTCAGTCTTCCCAATCAAGGCCTCATATGCGACGTACCAACAAGGTGGAACTCCATCTTACATCTGCTGGAGAGACTGTGGATCTCAGGCAGTCTTGGCTGTGAGAGTCAACCGAGAAAAAAGGCTGTTTAGAGGGTTTTTTAAAATTGGGTGCTCAGTGGTGAATCTCGGATAATCTTGTCTTTGAGAGTCAAATGTCAAATGTGAAATCAGGCTCTGTAAAATTTAATAAAATGTAGTCTGAGCCTGAGGTGGAAACAGATTTGGTGCATGTCCTAACACCACAGAGGATTGATGCATGTTTCTCTGTCTGTGTTGCCTCCTCCTACTACTCAGCTTCCTACACCTTCTGCTGATCCAGTCAGTGTAAGGGCGGCTTTGCACGTTGCGACATTGCACGTGCGATGTCGATGGGGTCAAATCGAAAGTGACGCACATCAGGCGTCGCAGTCGATATCGCAACGTGTAAATCCTTTTTGATACGATGAACGAGCGCAAAAGCGTCGTTATCGTATCATCGTTGCAGCCTCCGACATTTCCATAATGCCGGTGCAGCGACAGGTGCGATGTTGTTCCTCGCTCCTGTGGCAGCACACATCGCTGTGTGTAAAGCCGCAGGAGCGAGGAACATCACCTTACCTGCCTCCCGGCTGCAATGAGAAGGACGGAGGTGGGCGGGATGTTTACATCCTGCTCATCTCCGCCACTCCACTTCAATTGGCCGCCTGCCGTGTGACGTCGCTGTGACGCCGCACGACCCGCCCCCCTAGGAAGGAGGCGGGTCGCCGGCCAGAGGGACGTCGCACGGCAGGTATGTGCATGTGAAACTGCCGTAGCGATAATAATCGCTACGGCAGCTTTCACTAGATATTGCACGTGCGACAGAGGCGGGACTATCGCTGCAGCATCGGTAACACATTGTTACCGATGTCGCAGCGTGCAAAGCCCGCCTAACAGTTGGACGACCAACCGCAGCACAGCCTGTTGAAAACAACAGCAGGCTGTTCAGAGACTCAGCTGCTTGGGGTTAAAGTCCCCCACCACACTGGAGCTGTGGATGGACTTTGTAGGGACCTTTTTAAAATTGTTGCTCTGTAGGGAACATATTCTACTTTTTGCTGTGGGGAGAACTCTGGAGAAAAAAAAAAGCTCTGTGGGGGCCGTTTTAAATTTGTTTCTCCGTGAAGGAAATCTTATATTTTTGTCTGTGGGGATGAACTCTGGCAAGAGGCTCTGTAGAGGCCTTTTAAATTAGTTTCTCTGGGAGGGGGGGGGGGATCTTTACATTTTGTCTGAGTGAGTCAACTGTAGAAAGATGCTCTATATTTAAAATTGTTCTGTGAGTAAACTCTGCCAATGTTGTATGTCTGGTCAACTCTGAAGACAGGCTCTGCAATGGACTTTTTAAAAATTGTTGATCTGTGGGGAAACTCTTCCAAGCCTCGCACTGGACCACCAGCTCAATCCAAAATCCAATTACCAGCTTTTTTTTTTAATTATAATTTTTATTGATTTTCAAAAGCAAACAAATCATTACATAGAAACAAATAATATTAATATTAATAATATCAATAATATTATCATCAAAATGCCAAGAAAATTGTATATCACTACTTTTACAATTCAGTACTACAATATCTAATCAATGCAGGAGCCAGAGACCAAAGAGACCCCCCAGAAGCAAGGTAACGCGCGTTTCACGTCTTTATTGTGTAATGCTTCATCTCCGGTCTGAAGAGACTGGAAGAAGAGTGGACCAAAATCACACCAGAGCAATGTGAGAGACTAGTGATGTCCTGTGGTCGTAGATGTGCTGAAGTCATTCACAGCGACGGCCTGTACACGTCCTACTGATTGGTGACTGTTATCTTCTGAAAATGCAGTTATAATCTTAGTAGTAGTACATAACCATATTTTTCGGACTATAAGACACACCGGACCAGGGTGTATAAAAATCAATGTTTTTTTTAAAAAAATAAAAAAAAAAAAAAAAATCGGATTTTTTTGATTTAAATCGGATTTTTTTCAATAAACTGCTTTTTGAGGAAAATATTTTACCATCCAAAGGTTCTTCCATCATGAGATAAAGCTGAGTTGTTTAACTCAGTAGAATAAAGGCGGTATATGTGTAACATTCACAATGCCATGCTCTTCCAGAGGTTTCTGTAGGATTAGTGGGCAGTTTCTCTCCTATATTATCACAGACGCTCGCTTTACTTACGCAGTTCTCAAAACTGAATTTGACTCCGCAGAGGTCCTAGCCTCTTCTTCACGGCAAAAATATTACGTGAACAGAGTTGAGAAAAAGACCTTAATCCTATTGTTCTACAAACCTATGAATACAGAATCAACCCCTTCAGTGCCAAGTCCAAGAAGTTAGACAATATGTTTCTGATTGTTTGGAGTGGAATAGATCTGCACAACACAAGAAGAATGTGAATCTAAGTGTGAGGAGGAGGAAGGGCAAGCAGACAAGAAAATGAAAGTGAAACTTTGAGCACAATACTGCAGCATAGCCACAGACAGACAAGTCTGGATCTGTTTGTGTGTACAATCTGAGGTTTATTACATTCTTTCCTTATAATGGCAGCAGGCCGTAAAAGAGACCCAGTTTGGGAATATTTTAATGAAGCTCCTTCGCCTATCGGTAAGGCAGGCATGCGTGCAAAATGCAAACGATGCAACAAAGAGATGCAAGGCCTGGTGGTGCGAATGAGGCAACATCATGAGAAGTGCAGTGATGAAGATGACCAAAGAAACACTTCTGAACAGGCAGGATCTTCAGGTTGGTAAACATTTTTATTGAATCCTATTTCTAAAGACTGAACTGTCATGTGTGAGAACAATTATATTTCTTATTATTACTGCATGTTACTGTCATTTGGTACAGTTATGAAGAAAAACAAATATTCCTTTTGGGGCAGGGGCAGTGATGTGTTGTGTACAATAAGCAGAAATTGTATAATAAACAATAAAATAACAGCATTGACTTTTTTTGTTTAGGGGAATTCATGGATTCTGGAAACTATCCACCTCCAAGATCACCATCATCCTGTTCTACAGTTTCAGAGTTATCCATCCAGGATAGTGCTTCATTAGCAGCAGCATCATCATCAGACACCCACAACCACATATCACCATCACCCAAAAGGAAGAAAAAACCTTTACCTCCTGGAACCACCATAGATAGGTTTGTGATAAGAACTAGCAGATTAGAAAAAGAGTTGATTGATGAAAAAATTGATGAAAAAAAGTTTATTTTTGCAACAAACTCTTCTTTCCGTCTGACTGAGAACCCACATTTCATTAATATGGTTCAGTCACTGAGACCAGGATACAGTCCACCCAGCAGAGCTGATGTTGCAGGGAAACTGCTGGATCAAGTGTATGACAGAGAAATGGAGCAATGTGCAACAGCTCTGGAGGGTAAAATTGTTAACCTAAGTATTGATGGGTGGAGTAATGTCCACAATGATCCTATTGTATGTGCTTGTATAACAACAGAAGAAGGTAAAGTCTTCCTTGCACAAACAACTGATACGTCAGGAAATGCACACACTTCAGAATACTTACAAGAAGTGGCAGTAAAAGCTATAACGACATGTGAATAAAAATTCAAATGTCTAGTACGCAGTTTGGTCACTGACAATGCTGCAAACATATCCAAGATGAGAAGAGATTTAGAAGAGCAGGGAGGGAATACAAAGCTGCTAAAAACATATGGTTGCTGTGCTCATTTGCTGCACCTCTTAGCCAAAGACTTAAGTGTTCCAGAAATAAAGGCTAATGTTGTTGAAATTGCTAAATACTTCCGTAATAATCATTTTGCTGCAGCAGCTCTGAAAAGGATGGGTGGAACCAAGCTAACGCTCCCACAAGATGTTAGATGGAACTCTGTGGTGGACTGTTTTGAGCAGTATATCAAAAACTGGCCTATTCTGATGACACTTTGTGAAGAAAATCGAGATAAAATAGATGGCACTGTCACGGCCAAAATCCTCAACATTGAGCTTAAGAGAAATGTTGAACATATGCTGAGCTTCCTGAAACCCATCTCTCAAGCTTTAAACAAAATACAGAAAAATAGCTGTTTTATTGCGGATGCTGTTGAAATTTGGAAGGAACTGAGTGAACACTTAAAAACAGAACTACACATGGACAGAATTAAATTACAAGCAGTAAACAAACGAATGGGACAAGCACTGACTCCAGCTCATTTTTTGGCAAATATTGTCAATATCCAATATCAGGGTCAATACCTAAGTGCTGAGGAAGAGGAGTTAGCTGTGACATGGGTATCCAGCAATCATCCATCTTTAATGCCAACTATAATAAACTAATAAACTTCAGAGCTAAGGGGGAACCATTCAAGAAATATATGTTTGCTGAAGATATTTTAAGGAAGGTCACACCAGTAAACTGGTGGAAGTCACTTAAACGCTTGGATTTCGAGACTGTTCAAGTAATGATTTCACTTTTAACAGCAGTAGCTTCTTCTGCAGGCGTTGAAAGAATATTCTCTTCCTTTGGACTCATTCATTCTAAATTGAGAAATCGGTTGGGACCCAATAAAGCAGGAAAGCTTGTTTTTCTTTTCCAGATTATGAATAGGAACAAAGAAGAAGATGATGATGAAGATGACGACAAGTGAGCTACAGAGGACAGCAGGGACAGTAGTATTTAAGTTTTTCATGTGTAAGCTGGACTGACAGTCTAAGTTTCTTAAAATATATATATATTTTGTTTAGCCAAATTAGTTAACAAACATGGATGTTTGTTTAAGCAAATAACTTATGCTGTAATGTTGTTATTGTTTCAGTTGAATAAATCTATTTAAATTGTTATTAAGGTCAGGATTATTTTTCTCCTTCCTAAGTACAACAGAACAGTAGTGTCCAAATATGAATGATTAACCCATTAAACTGGGGAGAAAAAAGTAATATAAAAAGTGATTCTAAAAATCTTCATCTACTTGCATGTTAAAGTAGCAAGAACTAGTTTAGGTAGAAACTTTGATTTAAATCACTGATTGAAATCAAGCCTTACTGACTAGTGATTTAAATCTTGATTTAAATCGTGATTTAAATCAGTTAGATTTAAATCAAATCCACCCTGCCGACACTACACCGATGATACGATTTTGACGCTTTTGCGCTCGTTAATCGTATCAAAAACGATTTAAAAACTCCGATATCGACAGCGACGCCGGATGTGCATCAGTTTCGATTTGACCCCACCGACATCGCAGCTGCGATGTCGTAGTGTGGAAAGTACCCCTAACTGTAATGAATGGCAGATCACTGAGATTGGGAGTTAGGAAGAAGAGGGAAGAGGAATGTTGGATATTTTGGGGGGGAGGGATGCAATACTCTTGTCCATATAGTGAATATATAAATATATAACAATGTGAAATGTTCGATGCACATGGAATATTGCTTTTATTTAATTTTTAGAAAACAGACGTCTATTTGTAACTGTATATAATTCTAATATAACTTCTAATGTGGTTTCCCTTTTTTCTTTACTTTTTTGCCTTTACTTTGTTTCTGTTGTATTTTCTTGTTCAGTTTGCCATTAGTGATGGGCGATCCTGATCTGTAAAGATTAGGGATCGTACCGATCACATAGTCATCGTGTACATTATCCCGATCACGAGCTTTCCTGGGAAGCTCGTGTTACAGATTGGGTCCAGAGGCTGTTTAAAAAAAGCACCTTTTTAAAAAAACATTATGATCATACTTACACGTCCCCGACCGCTTCTGCATCCACGTCCAATCATTGCCGTGCCCTCCCGGTAACCACCAGTGACTAAAGGACCTTCCGAAACATTATAACCATGTGACCAGTCAGGTGTGAATGTTGTATTACCTCATTGGCTACAGACTGGACTGGGAGGGCACAGCAATGATTGGACTCGGAAGCAGAAACGGACGGGAGACAAAGTCTGCGGGACGCGTCGTGGGACCTGTAGGTATAATGACAATGTTTATTATTAACTATATTCTTTATTTTACAGCCCCCCCCATCACATGACTGTAGTCCAAGATCAGTGATCGGACGCAAGACCGTGTTATCTTGATCCCAATCTTTACAAAACGATCGGGCGAGGTTCCCCGATCCCAATCATCGGGGGGATCACCCATCACTATTTGCCATATACAGTGCTGCTCACCATTATTGGCACCTTTTCATTTTTTTCATAGACTGTACAATATCTTCAGAAATAAATGGAAATGCACCAAAATTATTTCCTCAGTATTTTTAATTAGTGGTCCAAAATACAACAATAAAACATTGTTTGTCACTTACATGCTGCAATTTCAAAGAAGAAACAGAATAAACAGCATGTGCAGCAATAAAGGCCCCTAATTAATACTTGGTTACACCCCTAATAAATACATGGTTGTACACCCTTTGACATTGATGAGCCTCCAAACACTTCTTGTAGCCATCTACAGTGCCTTGCGAAAGTATTTGGCCCCCTTGAATTTTTCAACCTTTTCCAAATTGTCACTCCAGGAAAGGAGACAAACTCTAGCACCACCATTGGAAATAGCAATCCTAAAAGTCAAAAGTGGCCTTTTAACAAGCCTTTTCATATGACCTAGGATAGATGCCAGATCAGAATCCCATTTGCAGACAGGGTGTTTCGGGGTGATTGCCCCTCGTCAGTGCAAAGTGTGGGTAACTCACATTTCAGGCTTCAAACATAAAAGATAAACATTTTAATGTTATGGTGAAGATTCAACAACAAGTGGGACACAATTGTGAAGTTGAACGAAATTTATTGCTTATTTTAAACTTTTTTAAAAAAATAAATAACGGAAAATTGGGGCGTGCAATTTTATTCGTCCCCTTTAAGTTAATACTTTATAGCGCCACCTTTTGCTGTGATTACAGCACAAGTCGCTTGGGGTATGTGTCTATCAGTTTTGCACATCGAGAGACTGAAATTCTTGCCCATTCTTCCTTTGTAAACAGCTGGAGCTGAGTGAGGTTGGATGGAGAGCGTTTGTGAACAGCAGTTTTCAGCTCTTTCCACAGATTCTCGATTGGATTCAGGTCTGGACTGTGACTTGGCCATTCTAACGAAACCTTGATACGTTTATTTGTGAACCATTCCATTGTAGATTTTGCTTTATGTTTGGGATCATTGTCTTGTTGGAAGACAAATCTCTGTCCCAGTCTCAGGTCTTTTGCAGACTCCAGCAGGTTTTCTTCAAGAATATTCCTGTATTTGGCTCCATCCATCTTCCCATCAATTTTAACCATCTTCCCTGTCCCTGCTGAAGAGAAGCAGGCCCAAACCATGATGCTGCCACCACCATGTTTGACAGTGGGGATGGGGTGTTCAGGGTGATGAGTTGTGTTACTTTTACGCCAAACATATCGTTTGGCATTGTGCCCAAATAGTTCGACTTTGGTTTTATCTGACCAGAGCACCTTCTTCCACATGTTTGATGTGTCTCCCAGGTGCCTTGTGGCAAATTTTAAATGACACTTTTTATGGATATCTTTGAGAAATGACTTTGCCACTCTTCCATAAAGGCCAGATTTGTGCAGTGTACGACTGATTGTTGTCCTATGGACAGACTCTCCCACCTTAGCTCTAGATCTCTGCAGTTCATCCAGAGCGATCATGGGCCTCTTGGCTGCATCTCTGATCAGTCTTCTCCTTGTTTGAGATGAAAGCTTGAATGGACGGCCAGGTCTTGGTAGACTTGCGGTGGTATGATATTCCTTCCATTTCAATATGATCGCTTGCATAGTGCTCCTTGGTATGTTTAAAGTTTTGGAAATCTTTTTGTAACCAAATCCGGCTTTAAACTTCTTCACAACAGTATCACGGACCTACCTGTTGTGTTCTTTGGTCTTCATGATGCTCTCTGCACTTTAAACAGAACACTGAGACTATCACAGAGCAGGTGCATTTATACGGAGACTTGATTACACACAGGTGGCTTATATTTATCATCATCAGTCATTTAGGACAACATTGGATAATTAGTTGGCAACAAACTATAATTTTCAAGTAAAACATTTCTCAACTTCTAGGTATGATAATGGCTTCAACCCTTGTGAATTTTGTGATGCTTAAAATGATGCTATTTGTGTGTAAAACATTACCCTCATTCTGAGCACAAGGGTTTCTCCTCTGTGTGAATTCTCTGGTGAGTAACAAGATGTGATTTTTGGTTAAAATATTTTCCACATTCAGAACATGAATATGGCTTCTCCCCTGTGTGATTTCTCTGGAACATAGACTCTGAAGAAAATATTTTCTCCCCTGTGTGACTTCTTTTGTGTTTAGCAAAATTTGATTCATCTGCAAAACATTTCCCACATTCTGAACATGTAAAAGGCTTCTCCCCTGTGTGAATTCTCTGGTGAGTAACAAGATGTGATTTTTTGTTAAAACATTTTCCACATTCAAAACATGAATATGGCTTCTCCCCTGTGTGAATTATCTGATGTGTAACACAAGCTATTTTACGTGCAAAACATATCCCACATTCTGAACATTTAAAAGGTTTCTCCCCTGTGTGAGTTCTCTGATGTGTAACAAGATATGATTTTTGCTTATAACATTTTCCACATTCAGAACATGAATATGGCTTCTCCCCTGTGTGAATTCTCTGATGTGTAACAAGATGTGATTTACATGCAAAAGATATCCCACATTCTGAACATGTAAAAGGCTTCTCCCCTGTGTGAATTCTCTGGTGTCTAACAAGATTTGATTTTTGGTTAAAATATTTTCCACATTCAGAACATGAATATGGCTTCTCCCCTGTGTCAGTTCTCTGGAACATAACAGACTCTGAAGAAAGTCTTTTTTCCCCTGTGTGAATTTTATGGATTTTTCCATATGCTGAAGTTGAGAACGGCTTCTCTGCTGTGAGAGCACTTTGATTTGATGAGGCATTCACTTCAGTTATATCTTGTGTGATATCAAAGTCATCTGATTTAAAAATTGAAGATGTCAGTTGTGCTTCTAATCTCCTGGTAGATTCATCTGCCAATAAGAAAAAATATTTTTAATAATATATACAAATTTAAGGATATCATTTATAAGATAGCTTGAAACGTTACAGACATCACTGCATACTTACCTTCCCGGCCGCCCAACAATGTCTTCCATGGCCTCTATCCCTGCTGCTGTCTCCCAGGACCTGCGCATGCCATGCAAATCTCCTTTGAGTGTGCTTAAGGCATCCGTGCACCTATTCTTAAAGGTCCAGCATACCCTAACCAGGAAGTGCCTCTCAACTTATGGCTAAGAGGCACTAGGTACTTAATGTATCCTCCCCCTATGGGAAGTGCCTAGGCAACATGGTCAATCCTTAGAGAAGTGTTGCTAGCTCTCAGTTCCTGTTCCATTTGCTGAGTCTTATGTTCTGTGTGTGCGAACATGTGTCTGTATCCTGGTATCCACAATGCCCGGGAAACCTGCTGCATTTATCTATCTATATCAGCTGTGTCTACCATATTTGCTGCACCTGTCGTATCAGCTGTATCCACTGCGCCTGCACCCAACCACATCAGTGACTGTTAGTAACCAATCCAGGATCCCAGGGGTCAGCTGTTGCAGTGACAGGACACCCTGGAATAGCCCTTGGCATCTACCTTCCAGCACAAGCCTATCCTCACCATCAAAAGCTCTAATGAAGCCGAGATATCTGCTTAGTTATGCTCCTCCTGGTTGAGATGGTGCTGCAGCCCAGTGGGCCCACTCCCGTTCGCGCCCACAAGCATAGTTTGCCCAAGCCATGGATCCCACTGACTCCAGAATGTTTCATCTCGCAGCAAGATTGTCCATCAATGGGAACAAGACTGGATCCTGAACTATTTGCAGTCAGTGGACACTTGCTTGAAAGCCTTCACCCCAATGCCTCCACTCGATCATGTCCCAGTTGTAGTCGCCACCCCGACACCATATCCAGCTCCAATCTTTGGTCCTCATCTATGCTCCTCTGTGGTCTAACGGTGACCCCAAGCAATGAAGAAAGATTCATAAAATCAGTGCTCCATGCACTTTGAACTTTTATTAATTTTGGACAGGTCCAAAGTAGCCTTTATGATGTCAGATATGAACGGTGAGCCCCTTGCTTAGATCAATTAATTATAGTAGTGAATTCAGCCTGTCGTGTTTGTCGGATGTACAAATCTTTCAGGGGGCATTCTGCAAGATAATCAAAGAACCGGGTAGAATCTGCACTCCATAGACTGCCACGAAATTCTCACCATAGGCCACTATGCCATTCATTTCCGCACTTCCAAACTAGGCTGGAATAATGAGGCACTGGTGGCTTCATTCTGAGAGGTTCTGTCCTGCAGAAGCAAAGACGAACTGGCGGGCCATAATATACCATATTCCCTGGACGACTTGGCATCTCTGGCTGTCCGCATTTATCTCAGGTTCTAACAACTGCAGTTCCTGCTGCTTTCTCTAAGTGCATCAAGGTAGATAACGTGAACCTGGCAAAGCCTCGTCCAGTGAACCATCGCAACACAGTCACATACGTTTATGTCCTTTGAAGCAGGGAAAATTCCAAGCCTAGGGTCCGTAGGAGAGGCTATCCTAGATGAAAGCAAGTCCTCTCTGTATTTATCCATATCACAAGCGGCACGGTGGCTCAGTGGTTAGCACTGCAGTCTTGCAGCGCTGAGGTCCTGGGTTCAACTCCCACCAAGGACACCATCTGCAAGGCGTTTGTATGTTCTCCCCGTGTTTGCGTGGGTTCCCTCTGGGTACTCTGGTTTCCTCCCACACTCCAAAGACATTCAGATAGGGAACACTGTCCCCATTGGGGCTCAATGTATGTAAAGCGCTATGGAATTAATAGTGATATATAAATGAATAAATTATTATTGTTATTTATTATTATCTGTGTCCGTATCCTGTGGCAGCACCGATTCACTGAGTTGGCCTATCTGGACACTAGTTCTGCCGAAAACTTCATACAACAGCCCATTGTGGATCAGTAACAGATTCCAATTCAATGACTTCAAGCTCCTATAGCAGTTTCATCCATGGATGTAAAACTTCTGTAGGAGACTAACCTGTTCATCACTGAACAAGTTGAACTCTGGGTGGAAATTCTGCACTCAAGGCAGATCGCCTTCTATAAATTTGCAGGACCGTCGCACCCAATACTACTGGCTCTGGCATGGCTTCAGATTAACGAGTCTGTCTTGGACTGGCGATCCGGAGATGTGCTCAGATGGAGTCAGCCCTGTTCAGAAAAATGTCTCATTTCAGTCCGTCATGCCCGATGACCAGTGATGCCCTCAAATCTTCTGGGTCTGCCATCCGCCTGCTGCGTTTATGCTGATGTCTTTGACAAGAGGAGGCTGAGACTCTTCGTCCACTCAGGCCATATGATTGCCTTATCAACATACTTTCTGGTTTCTCACCTCCCCTCGGCCATGTCTACCCTCTGTCCCAGGCAAAAAGCCAAGCCTTGCCAGAGCAAATCAAGGAGAATCTGGCAAGGGCATTTGTCCAGAAGTCCTTATCAGATGGAACCGGGTTCTTCTTCTTTCAAAAAAAAAAAAAAGATGGTCCTCTGCCCCCCTGTGTAGATTATAAAGGTCTCAACCATATCAAGGTAAAGAATAAGTATCCTCTGCTGTTTATACTGGAGGTGTTCAACCATAACCAAGGTTCCAGAATCTTCTCCGAGCTCGACCTCCGTGGTGCATACAACCTTGTCCGTATATGGTCGGGAGACAAAGGGAAGCCTGCATTTAATAGCCATGGTGGCCACTATGAGTTTTAGGTAATGCCATTCGGACTCCGCAATGCTGTGGCGGTTTTCCAGGAATTAGTGAACCATATCTTCTGAAATCTGCTCTACTCAAGCGCAGTGGTGTATCTGGATGACATTCTGGTATTCTCACCCAATCTGACAACGCACAGGAGTAATATTGGCCAGGTTCTACATAGATTGTAGGAGAATTGTTTATATGCCAAATTCGAGAAGTACCTTTTTGAATGCACTTCATTTCTTTTCCTGGGTTACATATTCTCAGACACCAGTTTTAATATGGATCCGGAGAAGGTGTCAGCAGTTCTGAAGTATGGCTTCGTCCTGATGGAGTTAACGTGATTCAGCAGTTCCTGGGTTTCACAAATTATTACTGCCAATTCATTCCTCAATTCTTGCATCAGATTCTCCCTATCACGGCCCTGACTCACAGGGGGGAATCCTAAGATGTGTATTTCTGAAGGGGAGAGTCCATTTATCACCCTCAAGTAGACATTCTCATCAGCTCCGCCACTACATAGAACAGAGATTAACAGACAGTTCTTCTTGGAAAAGGATGCTTTGTCCTCAAGGGCCGGTGTGATCCCCATGCAGAAGTCGGCTTCTGGTAAGTGGGTAACCTGTTGTTTCTTCTTCAAGGGCTTCTCTGCTCCTGAGCGCAACTAGTCAATTGATAACCGAGAATTGTTGGTGATCAAGATAGCTCTAGAGGTGTGCCGATACTGTCATGGTGACAGACCGGCTGCAGAAGGTTGTTGCATTTTCCTGCGCTAATTGCTCCTTGATATTTCATTCTTTTTTCCCTGATGTGAATTGAGTTTCAGGTATGTTCTCTGTCAGGGTTAAAGCTTTCCCCTCTAGGAACCTGCGAACACCTTGGCAATTCAGCTGCTAATCCTTATCCCAACGCCCTGTGTCCATATATACCTGCATTACACCTTGGTTTGTTGCCAGAGATAGAGTTCAGGCCGCTTTACACACTACGACATCACTAAAGCGATCTCGTTGGGGGTGACGAATTTTGTGACGTGTCGTGCGTGTGACACCTATTAGTGATTTTGAATCGTTGCAAAAACGTTGAAAATCGCTAATCGGTGACATGCCCCCCCGAAGCTCAATTATCGTTGCTGCTGCAGTAACGATGTTGTTCGTCGTTCCTGCGGCAGCACACATCGCTATGTGTGACACCGCAGGAACGAGGAACCTCTCCTTACCTGCGTCCCGCCCGCAATGAGGAATGAAAGAGGTGGGCGGGATGTTACGTCCCGCTCATCTCCGCCCCTCCTCTACTATTGGACGGCTGATGTCGCAGCGTGTAAAGCACCCTTTAATCTCCACATTGTGTCTGATAGAGGTGTCCAAGTCACATCTCAGTTCTGACAAATTTTCTGTGGTACTTTGTTAATGAACACCACATTGGGTCAAGCTTCTACCATGGGCGGAGCGCTCCTATAATAATCATGTGAGTCATCCAGTAACTCTCCATTCCTCATGGTATATGGACAGCAGCCCAAGAACACTCTCCCTGTGGTTATCACCTCCGGCAATCCTACCTCCGATGTTCTTGTCAAGGGGTTCTCCAAAGTCTAGGTGAAGACCAAGGCCTCCCTGGAGCAGTCCTCCAATAGAATGAAAAGCCATGCAGAAAAGTGATGCCTGGATCCTCCTTCGTTCTGTCCTAGAGTCAAGGTGTGGCTCTCTTCTAGATATGTCGGTTTCAAAATGCCTTCTTTCAAGTTGTCCCTTCTAGGTGCTTCAAAAGATCAACACTGTGTTCTATAAGCTGAAGATTTTAGCCTCCTTGCGGAATCCCAACTCCTTTCATGTGTTCTTCCTCAAGCCTGTCGTCCTGAGCCTCTACTTCAGAAATCCTGGTACCCTGCCTTCACCGGTAAGTGTGAAAGGTGTCTTTGAGGCAAAAGGCATCCTTGCCATGAAAAAAGTGAAAGGTAAAACTTTCTTTTTGGTTGACTGAATGGGGTTTGGTGGAGAACAGTAATGCCCATCTTGTGCTGAAAAAGATTCCTTTCAGGCCTGGAAAAGGGGGGGGGGGACACAAGGTGGTGCACTGTAAGGCTGTTACCGGCGTTCCTGCATGGTTCTGTCCGCTTTCCCCAGCGGAGACGCTAGCACACTTACTTTCTTGTCGCCCAGCGTTGGCTTCAATTTCCCCGGTCCCTGCCACCATTTCCCAGGGCCTGCACATGCCATGCAGGTCTCCTGGGAGCATGCTTAGGGCATTGGCACACCTATTATTAAAGGGCCAGTGTGCCCCAACCTGGAAGTGCCTTCTAGCCTATAGCTGAGAGGCACTAGGTATGTAAGGAATCCTCCCCTTAGGGGAGGTGTGGCGCCCCTGAGGCTTCAGTCACCACAGAGGTACTGCACCTCAGCCAGAGGTGTGGTATCCCATCCTGGGTAAGGAAGAGGTCAATGCAGGTTCATGCAAAAGCACAGCACACTCACTTAGCAACACATCACCAAACATGGTGAGGGCGTGATTATACCTGAACCAGACCGGGGGGTGAAGTCAGCTGAGTGGGAACAGAGGTGTCGACTGGAGGAAGTTAGAACAGTCTAAAGATCAAGTCAGGTGAGGAGCAGTGGAGGAGCTAAGACCCATGGTCTGAAGCTGGTACCACTCGGCACGGGCTCAAACAGAAAGGTCCCAGAGACCAGGAGAATTACTACACTACCCCGTGGCCTTGTTCTACACATAATCAAGTGGAGGGACATGGTCGCAAATCAGGAACTGGTTCCTAGGCTAGCGGAGATTAAACCCACGGGCTCCCTTGTAAAACCAGTGACTGAGGTGACGTCAAGCACGAAAGTTACCACCGCACACGAATTCGTTGGAAGGTGACCCAAAAAGGACCAAAGAGATAGCGCTTCACGCCGCCCGATAGGGTTCACAAGCACTGGAACAGGGTTCAGTGAGAGAGTGTGCATGGCAGGAGGGAGAAGCCAGCGCAGAAGTCGGCCAGAGAAAGCATACATAAAGAAAGGTGCACCGGACACAACCTCCAAACTATCCGTGAGGCTACAGTGAGTAAACACCTATTGACTGCACCCCTGAGTCGCTCCATTATTCGCCTGCGCCCACCATAATAGACTACTACTACCACCCCCTCTGCCCTGGGGCCCAGCTCTACCTGTGGAGAGTTACACCATCCAAGCTGCGTCACCATCAGCCCCAGAGGTTCCCCAATCCCGAAGCGGCGGCACCTATATTGCCGCATACCACAGGTGACGTCACAAATCAACCATCATCCCGTATATCTTTATTAAACACCACCGCCGGGGTCACAGAACCGGGCCACGCCACCGCGTTGCCTGATCAGCAGCAGAACCGCAGCCTGGTGACGAGTCACCCACGGCCCAGGTGGGCACATCAGAGGTACTTGGGCAACGTGTTCTATCCTCAGAGACATATTGCTAGTTGTCAAGTCCTATTCCGTTTGCGGAGTCTTATGCTCTGTGAGTGAACACGTGTCTGTATCCTAGTACTCGTTGTGCCTGGCAACCCTGCTACATCTATCTATATAAGCTATGCATACCGTACCTACTACATTCATCTATACCAGCTGTGCCTGCTGGAGCAGCATTGACTGTCAGTATCTCATCCCCAACCCCTGAGGCCAGCTGTTGCAGTACCGGGATTCCCTGGAGTAAAACCTGGCATCTACCTTCCAGCACAAGCCTATTCTCACCATCAAAGGCTCTAATGAAGCCAAGGTAGTCGCTGAGTCATGCCCCTCCTGGTTGAGACAGTGCTGCGGCCCAGTGGGCCTACTCCCGTTCGCACCAGCAAGCATAACAGTTTGCCCAGGCCATGGATCCTACTGACTCCAGAAATCCTTAGCTCACGGGTATTGAGGAAGAGATTGTCCATTAATAGGAACAACAAGACCAGATCCTGATCTACTTGCAGTCAGTGGAAACCTGCTTGCAAGCCTTCCATCCAGCACAAACCTATCCTCACCAACAGAAGCTCTAGTGAAGTTGAGGTAGTCACTTAGTTACGCCACTCCTGGTTGAGCCAGTGCTGTGGCCCAGTGGGTCCACTCATGCTTTCAAACGCGAGCATAACATAGCTAAAGAACTTACAAGGTATACAAATTGTAATTATTTACTCCAACAAAAAACGTTTACAATCTAAGAGTAGACCCCAGAGCAGGAACCAGTAGACCAGGATGTTCATTTTGCCTCCCGTGTATTGGAATAATAAGCCATCAAATAATATTTTGTAAGATAAAATTATACCAAACTACTTCTCTGTGAGTGGAAAAATGGAGGGTTTCCACAATGGTTGTAGCTGAAAGATTCTTGATAAAGAGATATGGCTTCATAATCCAATCCATCAAAATCCCAGAGCCAAATCTCCTCGATGCTTCTCAGCCTTGCAGTGTACCCAGACACTGTCATTATCCACATGTTTGGCATTGCCACAGGGAAGAACCCACATAAACATTTACGGTTTGCATGTCTCGTGGAGCACAAGCTGGCCACTAGGTGTTGGGCACTAAAATGGCAGATTTGCTATTTTCACTCTATAACAGGGGTGGGGAACCTTTTTACTGCCGGGGGCCATTTAGAATTTCCTACTAACCTTTGGGGGCCATTTGTTGAAAACAGCTGACATGTGTGCCGACCGCCGCCGCCTGCCCGCGGCAGGGGGTGGGGCTTAACGGGACACGCTCCATGACGGATATATCCGTCCATGGTCGTGAAGGGGTTAATGCACCCCCATAGTCCTCTGGCCACTGTGATTAAATACATATTCACTTCTCCTTGTTCCCCCGCTACTGCGGTCTCCTCAGCGTGTGTCCAATCTTCTGCCACTCTGCACATCTCAGCACAGTGTGCAGTAGTGATGTCATTGCGCTCTAGTGTGCTGACACATCAGAGCGCAGACACAGTGGGAGAATGCCATCTGTGATGCCAATACAATTGAAAGTGCTATCCTTGGCGGGGGGCCCGATACCAGCGTTTGCACCGGGCCCCACAGCAGTTTTTTGGCCGCCGCTATTGGCTGAGATCCCTGGGCCGCCTAAACAACTGCGACCGCAATCGTTCCGTGAGCTTTGGTTCTAACTACTGTACAGAAAAAATGTGACTGTAGACAAGAACATATCTACTAAAATGATCGCCCT
Organism: Anomaloglossus baeobatrachus; assembly: GCF_048569485.1. Lineage (NCBI taxonomy): Eukaryota > Metazoa > Chordata > Amphibia > Anura > Aromobatidae > Anomaloglossus > Anomaloglossus baeobatrachus. Next base: position 160,822 of record NW_027441806.1, read on the forward strand.
CCAGCCCAACAGCCTTCACCGTCAGTGATTTAGTAACTAGAGGTGACACATCTGGAGTAATTACAGTATGTGGCTCGGGGGCTCTCGGCAATCCAAACTACACTGTGTTCCAAAATATTATGCAAAAAATATTTTTTCATATTTTCCTAAATTAACTTTATCAATTATAGTCATGGTTATTTTCCAGTCATCTACTATTCGAGTAGAATTGAAATGTTTTTGATCAAACTGCCTATGAAAACAGTATATTTTTAAAAATAAACACTCAAAGTGCACTCAAAATGCATGTTCCAAATTCTTATGCCCAGCAGTTTTAAACCTCTTTATTTTTATTTTAAAAAACAATATGGTCAATTGTGAAATTCTAAGCATTATCAGCTTATCACAAAATGAAATCAAACAGTTTTCAAGTCAAAACTTAATTCTAGGTGATGTTACATTTGCACATAGGACCCCTTGTTTGAAAGAAGCTTCTGAACTCTCTCGTCCATTGAATTTGTCAGTTTTTGGATGGTTTGTGCTTTAATTGTTTTGCATGTGGACAGAATACCCTCCCAGAGCTGTTGCTTAGATGTGACCTGCCTCCCGCCATCATAGACACTCCTTTTGATGATGCTCCAGAGGTTCTCAATGAGGTTGAGGTCAGGAGAAGATGGTGGCTACACAATAAGTTTGTCCTCTTTTATGCCCATAGCAGCCAGAGATGCAGATGTGTTATTTGCAGCATGAGACGGTGCATTATCATGCATGAAAATGATCTTGCTGCGGAATGCACGGTTCTTCCTCCTGAACCATGGCAGGAAGTGCTGTTTTAGAAACTACACATAGATTATGGAGTTCATCTTGACCCCTTCAGGGATCCTAAAGGGGCCGACAATCTCTCTCCCCATGATTCCAGCCCAAAACATTACTCCACCTCCTCCTTGTTGGCGCCTTAACCGTGTTTTCATGGGGTGTCCATCAACCAGCCATCCTCCACTCCATCTATCTGGACCATCGAGCGTTGCACGGCACTCATCGGTGAACAAAACAGTTTGGAAGTCAGTCTTCATGTATCGTTTGGCCCACTAGAGCCGTTTCTGGTTGTGTGCAGTGGATAGAGGTGGTTGACAGGATGGCTTACGCACAGATGCAAAGCTCTGAAGGACCCTGCATCTTGTTGTTCGGGGGACGTTGGAGGCACCAGAAGCTTCAAAAACTTGTCTGCTGCTATGACAAGGCATTTTAGCAGCTGCAATTGCCTGTTGGAAAGAGTCCTCAATTTTTCCTTATCAGCACGCACACGTGTGTGCTGTGAATCAGCTACATACTTCTTGATTGTGCGATGATCACGATGAAGTGTCTTGGCAATGTTGATTGTAGTCATGCCTTGACCTAAATACTCCACAATTTGTTGCTTCTCAGCAGCCGACACATGCTTTTTCTTCCCCATTTTGGCAAAAAATGTAGGCTGCTTAATAATGTGGAACAGCCTTCTTAAGTAGTCTTGCCTTTATTTGGACACACCTTCCAAACTAATGTGCACAGGTATCTGTAATCGCTTTCAGTGATATAAAGAGCCCTGACACACATCACCAGCAATGAGTTTAAATGACAAACAAAAAATGTCTAACCTTATCACTCCAAAACTCTTTTTGCATAATAATTTGGAACACAGTGTATTGTAGGGGCCAATATCTTCTCAGATGAGTTTCTTGAAGAAACATTACACATTTACTTTCTGCCTCTCGGACTCCACAATGGACGGCTCCAGTACAAGTTCTTATATAATGGAGATTTGTAGAATTCAGAGAAAATATCTTTCAGGCTCTTGAAGGTAAAAATATCAGAACTTTATGTGTTACTTTCCTTTTTTTTCTAATTAAATCTTGTGGGTGGGCTGCCCGGCCTCCATGTACCCACTGTGGGGTAATTCTAACCTCCCTCATATGTTACAGTTACCCTGTGCCCAACTTTGGATAACAATGCCCCTATCAGCACATTCATCAGAAGGGAGAGAAGGAAGATCCATCAATAAGATGCCGAGATTCTAGGAAGATGGAGTCATTGCTCTCAGTGGGAGAAACAATAAGAATCTTGTAGTTATGATACTTATAAGGACCTGCCAAATCACATTTGTGGGAAACGGTGTGCCGTCGTCCTCACCCCACTGCCTCTCCTCACCTCCCCCCACTTTTGATGTATCTGCTCTGCGTTCACAAATAAACTGTGGATACTGAAGTACGGTGATCGCTGCCTTTCTTTCTCTGGATGGATTATACTTATTAAATGGTGAATAAAAATTAAAAAAAATGATGATGTTACAAAGCAAGCTTTCCAGACTACTGAGGTCTCTTCATCAACTACAAGATTATTATTCTGTTTCTCCCACTGAGAACAATCAATCTTTATTCACCTGGAGAACACGGCACCAAACTAAGACTCTAGGAAGTCACCAGCATCATTAGGGTAAGTTCACACAGTGCGTTTTTCGTGGCGTTTTTGCGCGTTTTTTAGGTGCGTTTTTGCTCAGAAAACTGCATGACTTTGCTTCCCCAGCAAAGTCTATGAGTTTTCATTTTTGCTGTCCGCACACAGCGTTTTTTTTTAGCTGCGTTTTTGTGGTGCCCATAAAAACGCAGCATGTCAATTATTTTTGCGTTTTTCACTGCGTTTTCCACCCATTGAGTTCAATGAGATGTTCATAAACGCAATGAAAACAGCAAATTGCAAATATAGCTGCGTTTTAATTACTAAAAACGCAGCTATAAACGCAAGGGGTGAGTAGTAAAGTGACATGTACAGGAAGAGGATTTCTTCAGTAAAGTCAGTAAACACAGAAGAGTGAATCCTCCCGGTACCGCCACCGCCGCTTCCATTTCCCGCTCGGTGCCATGTCCGCTCCCGTGCAGGAGGTGGAAGCGGCTGCTGAATCAAAAGTGAACAGTAGAAAAATGTCATACTCCCCTGTCTGCAGACTCCCGGTGCCATTTCCTCTCCCAGCTCCTCTCCCGGTCGCGCCACCCCCGCTCCGGCTGTGTGCCAGGTCCCAGGCACGTCCTATAGCTGCATGACCTGGCCGTGAGGACCTGGCGGTGATCACCTGATGCGGTCACCTGACGCATCAGCTGATCGTAAGTCTCGTGGTGACGCCGGATTTTACCGCTGAGTGACTGATTCCCCGGCGCTTGCAGTCAGTTCATGACAGCTGCAGACAGGCTGGGGTGATCTCCGGAGTTCAGGTGAGAGCACCGGAGATTAGCCCGGAATGTCTGCAGCTGTCATGAACTGAATCGCAAGTGCCGGGGAATCAATCACTCGGCGCTCGCTGTAAAGTCCAGGCTGCACGCCAGAGCTCAGGTGAGAGCTCCGAAGTGCAGTGCAGGTACCTGAATCCAGGCCTGGCATTACTGGAGATTCCTCCGGTAGCCAGTCCGACGCTGCACAGACATGTTTTTTTTTTTGCACTGATGCATCAGCTGATTGTATAAAAGCCGTTTATACAATCAGCTGCTGTCAAATGTGATTGAGGCCCTTGAACCTGACACATCATCTGATCGCTGTAATGCCTGATTGGAGCCACAGACTCAGACTGGCTGTAAGGGGAGTCTAGAGAAAAGCCGCTCACAAAGCAGGACCCCAAGAACTCTGCAACCCTTTAACCCCTATACAGGGATTTGGAATTACACAGAGCTCCAGAGATCACTACCTGTGGTAGGCTGTAGTCCGTGGTCATCAGGCAGGGTCAAAACCAGGAGATGCAAAACAGGAACCGAATCGGCAGGCAAGGGCGTAGTGAGGAGACAAAGCAGAGGTCAAATCCGGAACTGGCAGCAAGGTACAAAAACGACAGGCAGGAGGGTAGTCAAAAAACAAGCAAAGGTCAGCGCACAGGAATCAAAATACAAACAGCACATGAGCCAGGAGAACAGAACTATCTCTGGCAGTGGTCATGTGACAGGAGGGGGAATAAGAAGGGTGTGGTGTCTTCCCATTGGCTGCAGGTGAATGTTGGCAACTTCAGCTGGAAGACACACACGCCACCTACAGTCAGCCAGTGGTAATGCAGGTTCCAGGGAAACCCAGCCTGGTGGATGAGCGGAGCCTGTGCTCCGCAAAGCCACGGGCACCGACTCCTCTCCCATCACCAGCACTATCCATGGTGGGAACATGGCGTTGTCTGGCGATCGGAGCAGAAGTCGCAGGAGCGGGCTCCGGTGGGGACGTGACAATCGCTTTGCCTTCCAGCAAACCTATCAGATGACATTGGATCCGATTTGGACGGCGCGGGACCCTTGACCCAGGATTACTGCGGAGGGGGTTCTTTATTTCAAAAAAGATGGGAGTCACTAATTGAGTTGTGTTTTATTTCTAATAAAAATATTTTTCTGTGTGTTGTGTTTATTTTTTTATCTTTACTAGAAATTCATGGTGGCCATGTCTAATATTGGCGTGAAACCATGAATTTCTGGCTTAGGGCTAGCTGATAATATACAGCTAGCCCTAACCCCATTATTACCCAGCGAGCCACCCGGCATCAGGGCAGCTGGAAGAGTTGGAAACAGCGCCAGAAGATGGCGCTTCTATGAAAGCGCCATTTTCTGGGGTGGCTGCGGACTGCAATTCGCACCGGGGGTGCCCAGAAAGCTTGGGCACCCTGCATTGCGGATTCCAATCCCCAGCTGCCTAGTTGTACCTGGCTGGACACAAAAAGTAGGCTAAGCCCACGTCATTTTTTTTTTTATTATTTCAGGAAATTCATGAAATAATTAAAAAAAAAAAAGGGCTTCCCTATATTTTTGGTTCCCAGCCGGGTACAAATAGGCAGCAGGGGGTTGGGGGCAGCCCATACCTGCCTGCTGTACCCGGCTAGCATACAAAAATATGGCGAAGCCCACATCATTTTTTTTGTTTGGGGGGGCAAAGAAATCCTGCATACAGTCCTGGAAGGAGGATTCTGGGCCTTGTAGTTCGACAGCTGCTGTCTGCTCTCCTGCATACACTATTGGATGGAGGATACTGAGCCTTGTAGTTCTGCAGCTGTCTGCTCTCCTGCATACACTAGTGGAGAATGAAGAACATATGGCAGAAGGAAATGACATCAGACCTCTTTTTTTTTCAACAATCTTAAATGGCAATGGCAATGTTGATAAAAAAAACGCAAAAAAACGCAGTGAGCAAAAACGCAGCAAAACGCAGCCAAAAACGCACCAGAACGCGGTAGAAACGCATGCGTTTTTTTCATGCGTTTTTTAAAGACACTGCCTTTCTGTACGTTTTTAGCGCTAAAAAACGCACAAAAACGCAGGGTCAAAAAAACGCAGTGTGTGCACATAGCCATACCCTCCGCTTTCTCTTAGAGGTCCACCATACTGATTAGATTTTTCTTCCCATGATTTTCTAAGTTGTCTGCACATTCTACGTACGCTGTCATTTGGCTTTACAGATTAGAGGTCTGGGCAGCTAAGGGTCAACATCATCTAATTTCTGGGGATAGGGTGGATCCTACCTGTACAGTCTGGCTGACACAGATCTCACTCCAACAGAAGCGCATCCAATGCCTAAAATAATGGGACCAGGGTCGAACTAGCCCACCAGGAGGTCGGGAGAACCCCCGGTGGGTCCCTGCTATTGATGGCCACGCTCCGCCCCCCTACCCACCGTGGGCCCCTATGGATATGTGTGAGAGGCCCCCCCGGCCAGTAATTTCACTAATCATATCGGCACATTGCCGATATTAGTGACATTCCCATTCCCTCTGCAGCGGAAAGCAGGGAGAGCGATCTCCCTGCTCTGCCTGCTGTCACTGTCAGTGCCGCTCTGACTCCTCTGCGCAGCGATACTGCAGGAGGAGGCAGTCACAGAGCGATGACTGCTTCCTTCCTGCCCCAGTGCAGGCAGCATCGCGCTGCGGAGGACGGATCCGGCGTCGCCCCCAGGCCAGGCTGCAGGAGCAGCAGCATGTGAGCATAGAAGGTGGGGGCTGGGGGGGGTGAGCAGGGGCCCCGGGGGGGGGGGGGGGCGCGGGGGCCGTTTACCTCACCAGTGACCTGCCTGGGGCCAGCCCCAGGCCAGGAGTCCCCAGACAGTGCTCCAGCCGCCACCACCATCCCATCTGTCCTGCTGCTGGGGGGCTGTAGTGCAGCTGCCCCCTCCCCCCTCCCCAGTATGGTGCCCTCAGGCAGCTCCCAGGCCACAGGGCATCACAGGCCCCCAGCCTTTCAATCGGAAACTTCAGTGATTGTACAAGTTCTGTACGATCACTGAAGTTTCCGCAGTTGCAGGACCTTTAGTGACATCATATGTGTCATGTGACTCACAAAAGGTCCTAGCGGTGGACTGCGGGAGTCCCCAGGCCTGCACAGATGAGGTGTGGAGGACTTGGAGATAGCGCCGGTATACAAATGTATGCGTGTCTTTCAGGCGCGCATACATTTGTACAGGAGGTAGAGCAGCGCTGCTCAGCCCCGCACCGCGACGTCATCACTGGGGCCGGGGCTGCAGAGGAGGAGGACGCCACAGGACTGAGGCAGAGGAGCGCGCCTCACTCCTGCACCGACCTGACATCATCACCGGGGCCGCAGCTGCAGGGATGAAGAGGAGGACGCGCAGGCACAGCTAAGCGCTCCAGAGGAGCCGAAGATGTACATGAGGGGCTGCGGGTGGGGGAGGAGCAGTGTTATTTTACAAGGGGCATTAAGAAGCGGTGGGGGACTTTATGGAGCATATTATGGGTCAGTTTGGGACATAATAGTGCAGTGGGGGACATAATAGGGCAGTGGGGGACATTATAATGCAGTGGGGGACATTATAGTGCAGAGGGGACATTATAAGGCAGTGGGGGACACTATAGGGCAGTGGGGGACACTATAGGGCAGTGTGGGACATTATAGGGCAGTGTGGGACATTATAGGGCAGTGTGGGACATTATAGGGCAGTGGGGGACACTATAGGGTAATGGGTGCCATTATGAAGCAAATTGGGGCATTATAGGTCAGTGGGGGACGTTATGAAAGAAATTGGGACATTATAGGGCAATGGGGGACATTATGAGGCATCAAAGATTGTGGAAGGCAGCATAGTATAATGAGGAGGGGGGGAATTTATACAGGGATATAGTTGGGGGGAGATATAGAAAGGGCAAATTTTGGGGGGACATTTTGGAAAGGGGCACTTTGTGGAGCTATTTTGGAGAGGAGCAGTGTGTGGGGATATTTTGTGCAGGAAGCAATTAAGAACCCCTTCTCATTCCACTTGTTTCCCCAGACATTATTAAATAAAAGTGGCCAGGATGAGGGACATAATTACTATATGGGGCCAGGATGAGGGACGTACATTATTAGTTTATGGTGGCACGTGGGGCATAATTACTGTAGGGGCAAATTAGGGGACATTATTACTGATGAAATATAAGTTAATTTTGAGGATACTGTCTCCAATTGGGGAACAAGAGTTTGACGTGGTGTAGAAATTGGGGAAATAGTGAGGAATGTGCTCTGGGAGTGATCAGCTATAGGTGACTGTTATTTTCTGCAGAGTCGCGTCATGGCAGGAAGAAGTGATGACGGTCAGCGCCGGATGAAGAGAAAAAGCGAATATGAATAAAGTCAGCTAGAGACGTCACTGGTAAGTCAGTGTGTTACATGTACACACACACTATACTGTACACTGTATACAGAGCTCCTGTATATAATGTCACTGGTGATCACTGTATTACCTATACACTATATACAGAGCTCCTGTGTATAATGACACTGATGATAATATTAGTGTTATTAGCATTGTAGTTTTTATTCATGATCGTTATTGTAGTATTATATGTCCTTGTGGTAGTAATATGTCGTCTGGTCATGTACTGATATTTGTCTTGTGTGTGGTATTATTTGTTCATTATGTGATGTGGTAATAGTGTGACGGTATTTCTCCCTTGTATGTGGTTGTATTCGGTCACTATGTGGTCTGATTATGGTGTGGCGGTATTACTTTCTTGTATGTAGTTATAGTCGGTCCTTATGTGGTGTGGTTATAGTGTTGCGGTATTTCTCCCTTGTATGTGGTGATATTCGGTTACTATGTGGTCTAATTATGATGTGATGATGTGGTGGCATTACTCTCTGGTATGTGGTTGCTTTTGATCACTATGTGTTGGTAGTATGTTATCTGGTCATAGTGTCATGGTATTTCTCCATTGTATGTGGTATTATTCGGTCTCTTTGTGGTCTGTTCATGGTGTGGTGGTATTTATCCCTTGTATGTGGCTGTATTTGGTCACTGTTTGGTGGTAATATGTAGTCTGGTCACGGTGTGGTGGTATTTCTCCCTTGTATGTGGCTGTATTTGGTCACTGTTTGGTGGTAATATGTGGTCTGGTCACGGTGTGGTGGTGGTATTTCTCCCTTGTATGTGGCTGTATTTGGTCACTGTTTGGTGGTAATATGTGGTCTGGTCACGGTGTGGTGGTATTTCTCCCTTGTATGTGGCTGTATTTGGTCACTGGTGGTAATATGTTGTCTGGCCACAGCGTGGTGGTATTTCTCCCTTGTATGTGGCTGTATTTGGTCACTGTTTGGTGGTAATATGTGGTCTGGTCATGGTGTGACGGTATTTCTCCCTTGTATGTGATATTATTGGTCTTGGTATAGTGGATTGTGTTGTGTATGGAGGTCACTTTTTCTCTCTATAAGGGGGAGATTATTTCCAGTAGAAATTAAATACTTCAACATTTAACCCCTCCCTGTCCTGTGACTATTACACTGCAGTAAATATGCACTTACAGAGATTCTCCAGTGAAAGCAAGTAATCACCTTTACAAAGGCCACATGCACACACTATTCAGTGAGTTTTTTACCTCCATATTGGAAGCCTAAACCAGGAGCGGTAAAATCAGAGGAAAAGTAGACTAGAAATACGGGCACCACTTCTGTATTTATCAGCCACTCCAGAATTTGGCTACAAATACTGATGTAAGATACTGACCAAATACTGAACGTGGCCTAAGGATAAGTGATAACTTATTCATCAGTGGGGTCCGATTGCTGGGACCTGCACCGATCGTGCAACTTTTATCCCCCATTACACTGGAGCTCGTGTCCGAATCAACCACTGACCCATTCATTCCTCAGTGGTTGTGAGCACTGTGCTTGTTTTTATCTGGCTGCTCCACAGAGGATGAATGGAGCTGCGGTCACACCTCCCACCCCACAGATGATGAATGGAGCTGCGGTCACACACCCCACCTGCTGCTGCAAAAAGTTCCCAATCTTCCGATCGGTGCGGTTTCCACTGGTCTGTTCACCGATCAATAAGTCATCACCAACTGAACCTGTGGATCGGTGATAACTTGTTTTCACCAAAGACCCCATTACTGCAAACTACTATAATTGTACATTCCAGTTATGGTGCACAATATAGATGTGCAGGAGCCGCCTGTGTATACAGTCAAAACAACGAAATAATGGGGTGTTTATATTTAGCTGTAGGGAGGGCCCCTGGAGTCAATTCCCCTGGTGGGCCCCAGACACCCCAGTTCGACCCTGCTGGGGACAGTTTTGGGTGGAAGAGCATGTGGTGGTCTATCAGCAGAATGGTGACCATTTCCTATGGCCGGACTACAACCCTGATAAAGCAGCCACAGCCGGTGACTGAGAAGAATCTGTGACTTCTCTGCATTTAGTGGTCACTACTCACCTGGGCGGTTATATGTAGGAATCTCCTCTTTACTCCGCTCATCACCCCTCACATATGTCTCTGTAGTATTAATATGGGGCAGATCTTCCCCCTGAAACAAATATTGTAAAAGTCACAGACAGATGGAGAAGTCCCATCTATGATCAGCTCTAATCCTGCCATCTCCACCGCTCTCATTACACAAGTATAACACATATAATACTGGAGGATAAAACAAGACTGAGCACAAGACCTTCACAGCCGTCTACACATCATAGGGAGATTTCATGGCACCTTCTCTCCATCTACCTGATGATCCTGAGGAACATCGGGATCTTCTTGTTTACAGTCCTGTGGGAGAAGAGGACGGGGACATCTCTCTGGTGTTGTCCTCTTACTGGATAGAACTGGAGGAGACACATACAGGGACTGAATTCATTCCTTACATACAGATAATTATAAGCCGTGTGTATTTAGTCCTGTCTATTACCTGGTGATGTGAGGGGCTGGGGAACCTCCATCATGACGTCCTTGTACAGATCTTTGTGTCCTTCTAAATACGCCCACTCATCCATGGAGAAATAGACGGTGACGTCCTGACACCTTATAGGAACCTGACACATACAAAGATACCGTCACCCCCGATCCCTTCATAGCGTTACTGTATAATGTCCCAGCATTCCCAGCAGTGTCACCTCTCCAGTCAGCAGCTCAATCATCTTGTAGGTGAGTTCTAGGATCTTCTGGTCATTGATGTCCTCATGTATCGGGGTGTGAGGTGGAGGCCCCGTGATTGGGCTCAGGGGTCTTCCCCATCCCTCAGACACAGGGGCCTGACAGCGCTCACTAGAGGTCTTCTTCACTACTGTGTAATCCTGGTTATGGAGAGACACAGTAATAAATCTCACTCCAGACATTTCCAGAGTCCTCACCTCTCCAGTTCTGTCCATCTGTTATTCCCATAGATAAGAATGATGTAATGTGACGTCATCAGAATCTCTCACCTCTCCAGTAAGCCGGAAGAGGATCTCTAGGGTGAGGTGTAATATCCTCTCCGCCATCTTGTCCCTGTCCATATCCATCCTTCACGGAGCAATCAGGAGAATTCTCTTCTATAGAAGATTTCCACTGAGAGGATCCGATATTGTAGGGACCTGAATGGGGAGAGTGATGATATGTAAAATTAATGTAGATAATAATGAAGGTGAGATATAATTGGGATAGGAAAAAAATTCACATGAAATGTGCTATATAAGTAGTAAAACCGACCGATAAAAGTAGCACATCATTTTTATTAAAAAAACACAATCCTTCATATGGCAATGTGAATGGAAAAAACAAAAAGGTAATTGGTCCCGGAATAAGAGTAGGAAAATACAAAAGAGCAAAGTCAAAACATTTCCCAGTTTTTCGGTTAAGAACAGGGCAATGGTATTAGGATTCGATGTATTCTTGTCTCTAATGGAAGAAGAGGGGCCACACATGGTGTACGGATCTGTGCACTTGTGGCGCCCTGGAAAAGCTAGGGGCCACAGAGAACAACACCACAACACCCCACACTCCCAGCAGGCACATCAAAGTCAGACACAAAACTCTTGTTGCCTTCCTCCAGGGGCTGATGTTCACACCAGGGGGTGGGCCAGGCGGTTGGTCCCACCCACCGAGGAGTTCACAGTCCTGGAGGCGGGAAAAACCAGGCAGATAGAGTTTGGAAGTGAAAGTGGAAGGAGGGAAAGTGTTGAGAGAGGAGAAAAGTGACATCTAAGCAGCCTGAAGTTGGTCCCGGTGTGTGGCCCGGACAGATCAGCAAGGTTGGCAGACTGTGGTGACCGTCTGCAGGAGTGGCCGATTGGAGTCTACCGTAAGGACCGTGGACGGGCGGTGGCCCGGCGGTACCGGACCGGTACACGAAGAGAAGCCAGCACCATCTGGCAGGGGCTTTTCGGACCCCGGCAAGGCTAGGAGTCGTGAATTTGCCGAATCCGTTAGTGAAGGGGACCTCCTGGGTTTCCAAACAGTCAAGTCCCGACAAGGCAACAGTCCAACCTAGTGAGGGAGACACCGCCACCGCCAAGGCAACCGTTTCTCAGGGCCAGCGCCTGCGGGCAAAAGGGGCTCCTCCGGCCCATATCCAAGCCGGGGAGCGGGTTACCGGTGGGAACCCATTGGAACCGTACAAGTAACTTAGGTGCAGGGAAAGGCAGTTACCACCAACCTGCCGGGAGCAACAACACCGCAGCCGTCTGTGGGACCCGTCCATCCAGCCGAGTGTCTTACCGAGAACTGTGTCTTCATCATTGGGCTGAGTGAGTACCACCGTGCCGTGCGGCACAGCGCTGCCCCGCGACCCTGCACCTCACCAGGCCTCGCAACCCGCCTGCCATCCAGCCCTACCCCATCACCGGGCCCCGGGACAACCAACCCCCTACCCACGGAGGGGAGAACTAACAACCAAGCTGCTCCCTGTCACCGCTCCCGGGATCCCCGTCCAGAGCAGCGGTGGTGTCACCAAAATCACCACAACCGTGGGTGGCGTCACGGACAATATCCCTAAACCAAACCACCCCCTTTCACTCACGGGCGAGCAGCGCCGCTCGAGTCCCCGGGATCCGGCCCACCGCTCGAGCCACCGAGCAGCAGCAGCAGCCGGACCCGAGCAGTGGGAGAGCGCAGCGTCCCCTCCTCCGCCCGCGACAACTTGGCGTCACGAACAGGATCCTACCGTTCTACCGATTGGTGGAAGTGTGACCGCTGGAGGTGTCCGGCCGGAAAATTTGAAAAGCCGCCATCTTGGGCGTGAAGAGTTCCCGCTCGAGCATCTCCTCGAGTAGTGGAGGCGCGAAGGCCTAAACCCCGCCCCAATAGAGGAGGAGCCGGAAAGAGGCTAAGGGGGACGAAATGGCGGCTGGTCGCATGTGAGCGCGGCTATAAAAGCAGGGACGCCAGGACTCTGCGGCCATCTTGTTGCTAGTTCCTGGAGAGCACGACTGCTAAGATGTCCGCTCCAACTACCAGCAGCGAAACCCCTGCGCCCGGCACAGCGGCGTGGGTGGAGGACCGGACCGCCCCGCTCAATCATCATCTGCAGGCCCGCATGCAGCTCCTCCTAGAGGAGTGGGAGGCCGACATGGCGGACGTGGTGGCTGCTATGCGAAGATGCGAGGTGGAGGAAGATTTGGAGGAACGGGTAAGAGACCCACGTCCCTGTATTCCCGAGGGATCGGCCACTGCGGCTGAGGGGCCCGGCCTATACCCGTTCACCCTGCTGCCTTCCCCGCTACCCGCGTTGGCCGGTGCCGCCCCGCCACTAGGCCCGCTACCTGTCCAACCGGTAGCGGTACCCTGCCCGCCCGCCCAAGCAGACCAACCGGCTGCAGACGCCCGGGGCAGCCCTGAACTGCTTCCCCAGAGGCCACCGGAGCCAAGGCCCCTTAACGAAAATGTGTTGGAGGCCCCGGCAGTGATTGCACCGGGTTCCGTGCCCGAGCCCGGGACTGTGGTGTGGATGAGGGCCAGAGTAGTTGAGTTCAACCACCGTCAACAGAATCAGATCTTCAGGATGATGGAGCAGTGGACCAACGAGGTGGAGATGCTGATTGCAACTACCCCGATGTACGGGATGGGAACAGATGTAACAGAGCCGACTGGTGACCCACGTCCCTATGTCCTACCAGGATCGGCCACTGCGGCTGAGGGGCCCGGCCTAGTCTCGACCCATGCATCGCCCTTGCCGTTACTTATGGGGCGCCTCAGTGTAAACTCGCCTGACCTGCTGCCCCGTGCTACTGCAGAAGGATCTGATGTGCTGGATACTGGAAGCCAGGAGGCTGCGGCAGCTGGCGGCAACCGGCCTGACGCAGAGACAAGCGATGGTGACTCCAGTGACTCCAGCTCTGGTGCTGAGCCCACCCCTGAAGGTGAGGAGGCAAGTGAGCGTCTCCGCTATGTGGGAGAACCGGTAGTTTATTACATCGCGCATAATGGTGGGAACGGATACCGGGCACCCATGTCACAGCAGGCATGTCACTGCATGTTTGATATGCTGGTAGCGGAGGATGGGGCCGCCTCATCAGAAGACTCAGAGTAAGGGCAGCGGAATGCCGTTGTCACCGTCCCCATTGGGACCACCAGTGTGTTAAAGTTTTGAAAGTTTTTGCAAATGATAAGTGAATGAAACCGTGAAAGAATTACCTGATTGTCAACCTGATTTGGAACCGGTCGTAGCCGGCAACTGGTCCCCGTTGGGACCCCCTTAACCATTTTACATAGAAACTACTATGAACATGCCTGAGAACTTGCAAGGCAACCACAAACTTGTGGCTTGTAAATAAAAATGTTGTTACAGCTTCTACCGTGACCGCCTCCGGAGAGGCAGATTGGAGGAAGGGCCCGCAGTGGAGCAGGCTGGGGCCCAGCCACCACCGGAACCGGTGGCAATCCTCTGGGGGTTTCAGAGGGTCCCCATGGATGTGGGTCCCCTGAAAAGGACAGAACCTGCTCTGGCAACTTGTGCAGGACTGGGGTCAAGGGGTGCTGCCCATTTGCTTAGGGGCAGCATCAGGGCCAGTTTGCTTGGGTGGGAGAAAGCGGAAGCCGTACCCGTTTACGCAACGTTTTAAGTAAGAGTACCTCCTGCTGTGGGAAGAAGTTATTATGATTGTATGTCTGTTACCGTTTTTTATCTTTTTCAGTTGGTAACAATAAAACCGGTGATGGACGGGCAGCCCGCGGACGGTCTGCATTTAACTAAGGGGGAATGTGGTGCCCTGGACAAGCCAGGGGCCACAGAGAACAACACCACAACACCCCACACTCCCAGCAGGCACATCAAAGTCAGACACAAAACCCTTGTTGCCTTCCTCCAGGGGCTGATGTTCACACCAGGGGGTGGGCCAGGCGGTTGGTCCCGCCCACCGAGGAGTTCACAGTCCTGGAGGCGGGAAAAACCAGGCAGATAGAGTTTGGAAGTGAAAGTGGAAGGAGGGAAAGTGTTGAGAGAGGAGAAAAGTGACAGCTAAGCAAACTGAAGTTGGTCCGGGTGTGTGGCCCAGACAGATCAGCAAGGTTGGCAGACGGTGGTGACTGTCTGCAGGAGTGGCCGATTGGAGTCTACCGTAAGGACCGTGGACGGGCGGTGGCCCGGCGGTACCGGACCGGTACATGAAGAGAAGCTAGCACCATCTGGCAGGGGCTTTTCAGACCCCGGCAAGGCTAGGAGTCGCCGTGAATTTGCCGAATCCGTTAGTGAAGGGGACCTCCTGGGTTTCCAAACAGTCAAGTCCCGACAAGGCAACAGTCCAACCTAGTGAGGGAGACACCGCCACCGCCAAGGCAACCGTTTCTCAGGGCCAGCGCCTGCGGGCAAAAGGGGCTCCTCCGGCCCATATCCAAGTCGGGGAGCGGGTTACCGGTGGGAACCCATTGGAACCGTACAAGCAGCTTAGGTGCAGGGAAAGGCAGTTACCACCAACCTGCCGGGAGCAACAACACCGCAGCCGTCTGTGGGACCCGTCCATCCAGCCGAGTGTTTTACCGAGAACTGTGTCTTCATCATTGGGCTGAGTGAGTACCACCGTGCCGTGCGGCACAGCGCTGCCCTGCGACCCTGCACCTCACCAGGCCCCGCAACCCGCCTGCCATCCAGCCCTACCCCATCACCGGGCCCCGGGACAACCAACCCCCTACCCACGGAGGGGAGAACTAACAACCAAGCTGCTCCCTGTCACCGCTCCCGGGATCCCCGTCCAGAGCAGCGGTGGTGTCACCAAAATCACCACAACCGTGGGTGGCGTCACGGACAATATCCCTAAACCAAACCACCCCCTTTCACTCACGGAGGAGTGCCGCTCGAGTCCCCGGGATCCGGCCCACCGCTCGAGCCACTGAGCAGCAGCAGCAGCAGCCGGACCCGAGCAGTGGGAGAGCGCAGCGTCCCCTCCTCCGCCCGCGACACACTCGCTGACGGGCACAATTTACCAATCATTTCTTGTATGAAGGCAGCAAAATAGTGAAAATTATCCCAATTACAAAATGTGCCCACATTATATTTCACTCCTAAACTAGAAAAATTATGTAAATAACAAAGTTTAGGTATTCTAAACTGGTTTCGGAGCTCGTAGACTTTAACCCCTTAACGACTGCAGTAAAAATATGTCCTAGCGGTCATAGTGTTTATTCCCTCTTGCTGCTGCCGGCAGCCGGCGGAGATAGGCGCACACCTCAGCTGATTTGTACAGCTGAGATGTGTGCCTAGCAGGTACGAGTAGATCCGCGATCTGCCCGTGCCTGTTAACCCCTTAAATTGCGCTGTCAAAATATGACAGTGCCAGTATAATCGCAATTGCCATAAAACTTTACTCATAGGCCTCCACCGGAAGTCACGTGACATGATCACGTGTATCCGATGGTTGTCATGGTGGTACATATAATGACTCCTGTAGCCCACATGACTTAGGTCCTGTAACAAGCAGCCAGGTACTGCAGGTTACAGGAGATGAGTATTTTTCCTGATCTGACCAGTGCTGCTCTGATCTGGATAAATGAATGAGCGATCAGACTGCTGATCCTTATAGCCCCCTAGGGGAACTAGTAAAATAAAAAAGAAAAGTAAAAAAAGTTTTCAAAAATTAAAAAAAAAAACAAATCAAAGTTCAAATCACACTCCTTTCACCCCATTGACAATGAAAGGGTTAAAAAAAATAAAAATATACACATTTGGTATCGCCGCGTTCAAAAATACCTGATCTATCAAAATATAAAACCAATTAATCTGATTGCTAAACGACATAGGGGCAAAAAAATGCCAAACGCTAAAACTACGTTTTTTGGTCGCAGTAAATCTTGCGCAAAATGCGATAACAGGCGATCAAACTGTAGTATCTGCGCAAACAACGGTACCATTAAAATCTTGAGTTTGAGACACAAAAAATAAGCCGTCACTGAGCCATAGATCATGTGAACGCTACCGGTTACGGAAAATGGCGCAAAATGTACGCCACTTTTTTGGACAAACTTCTGATTTTTTTTAACCCCTTAGAGAAAAGTAAACCTATTCATGTTTGATGTTGACGAATATGTACCGACCTCAGGCATCACATATATAGTGAACACAGAGAATAAAATATCTCAAAAACAATTGTGCAATCACACTTTTTTTGCAATTTTTCTGCATTTGGAATTTTTTTGCCGTTTCCCAGTACACTATATGGTAAAACTCATGGTTTCATTTAAAAGTACAACTTGTTCCGGAAAAAAACAAGCCCTTATATTGCAAAATTCACATAAAAGTAAAAAAGTTATGGCTATCAGAAGAAGATGTGAGAAAAAAACAATAAAACCCCCCGAATAATAGGCCAGGGGTGAAGGGGTTAAATATCGGAACCATCTGACTCCTACTCTGCAGTGATGTTCTACAATCTCATTACATAGCAGTGCATCTATACACAAACATGTAGCAACGGAGAGGAAATCCGTCCATCTCTACATAAGGCAGAGACGGTTTATTACTGCCTCTGCCTTCTCTGTCACTGTATACACAGCTCTGCGGTGCAATGCAGCGGGAACAGTGAGTGACCTGACACCGACACAGATCTCTGTGTGAGAGCCCATCCACCATCGGTACTTGCCAACTGTAATTGTTTGGGGTCTGGTAAGTGCGGTTTTTGTTTTGGGGGGGGTCGGTCTGCTTTCTTTTGGGGGTGTCTGCTTTCTTTGATGACGAGTCCTGCTGTATTCTTTAACTTTTTTAGATGCTTGGACACTTCCCTATGGAAACTAGGGCTTATTTTTAGAACAGGGCTTATATTTTTAGTCTAGTCAAAAAAGCCCTAAAAATCCTACTAGGGCTTATTTTCCAGGTAGGTCTTATTTTCAAGGTGGAAAGAGCCGACTGTGCTTCCTCCCCCATACGCAGGGGCCATGTGGTCACTGCTAAAAAGTTCTCCTTGGAATATGTGAAATATAGGAAAATGCCACTGTGAATCCAAATCTCTATTATCTCCGACCAGGTAAAAATCAGCCATATATACAAAATAATGTGTTACAAAATAGCTAAGAAATATTTACATGAGGTCATAAACATATAATATGACAGTGTCCGGCTTTCAGTCATAGGGATGGCCCCGATGAGTTTTTAGTCATTGCTCAGTATGCAGTGATCAGTGGTTGTATACGCGCTCTCAGCACTGACTGACAGCAGGTTCTAATGCTGAGCGGCTGCAAACGAAAATTAAACCGGAAAAAAAAGATTTATCTCCCACCTGGTATAATTAATCATGTCAGATGGGAGATAAGTCGCCTCCCTGGTGCCCGATGTGGCCAAAGTGCCCCCCTAGTCCCACTCAACCCCATGATCTAAAATGGCCGCCGCGCACGCTGCGCTCATCCTCCTCCTCTGAGTTCTGTCGCATCTGACATGTCAGATGTGACATCAAAGTTCTCCCCAGGTCCAGCCAGGTCACCCCCTGTCAATCCCCGGTCTCTCGTTACCTCCTTCAGCGACGATCCCTTCTCCTCCTTCTAAAAAGATGTGCAGAATGGCTCTCAGCCGGCTCCCTGCTAGTAGTGACACTGAGCTTACTGCAGCTCACACCGTCATGCTGCGGACCCAGGGAGTGTGAGTGCAGCATCACTGCACCCACACTCCTCTCAAGGGAGATATGTTCTCTGAGGGTGCACCCTATATTCTGGATTTTCGTCATTGGATTTCCAAAATGGGGAGAGTTTTTTCAAATACATTTTTTTTTGTCTTTTTTTTTATAACTGACTAGGTTAGTGATGGCGGGTATCTGATAGACACCATGATATCATTAACCCCAACCCCATCAACACCATTTATTACCCCCTTTGCCACTGCTTCAGGGCAACGAGAAGAGTCAGGGCAAATTACCAGGATTAGTGCATCTAATGGTTGCGCCACTTCTGGGGTGACTGCGGCCTGCTATTTTTAGGTTGGGAAGGGCCAAATAACCATGGTCCTTCCCACCCTGAGAATACCAAGACCACAGCTGTCCACTTTACCTTGGCTGGAAATCCAATTTGGGGGAAACCCCACTTTTTTTTTTTTAATTATTGATAAATAATTTAAGAAAAACAGCATGGGTAGACCTCCAGTTTGGATTACCAGCCAAGGTTAAGTTGCCAGCTGTGGTCTGCAGCTGTCTGCTTTACCCTAGCTATTTTTTTTATTTATTTTTTGGGGCTAAATATAAGGCAAAACACCCTTTAGTGCCACATGAATGTTACTAAAGGGTGTCAGCTTAGAATATGCAGGGGGTAGGACATTATATATGCGTTTGACGTCTATTTAGCTAGCCATCTATCCATTCATCCAACCAATCCTAGCTTCTTAGGCTGTGTGCCCACGATCAGGATTTATAGCGGTTTAGTCGCAGAGTGTTTTGACTGTGATGTTGTGCAGTACAAGCGCAGTGGCGGGATGTTTAGAAATCTCCTGCCCACTGTGCTTCTTTTCTCTGCAGCATAAACTGACCAGCGGCGCGGCTTCCTGAGACGCAGGATTTCAGTTTATGCTGTGAAGATGAGAGTGTCCTTTGCAGGGTTCCAGAATAAAGTCCGCAGCGGCTTGAACCCAAAACTTGGGCACGGGCAACTGCATTCTCCTGTGGACAACACTGACATCTGCGCAGTAAGGCTGACACTGCATCCTCACCGGATCGTGGGCACATAGCCTAAAAGTGAGAAATTTGGCACTAAAGCAACATTTTTGTAGGTTCAAAATGCTCACTATATCCCTGAATAAAATCCTTGAGGGTCTAGTGTCCAAAATAGGGTCACTTGTGGTGGTTTCTGCTGCATAGGTATCTTAGGGCCCTACAAATGAGACATGGTGCCCGGAATTTATATCAACTTTTCCAAAATTTAAATGGTGCTCCTTCTTTTCCGGCTCCTCCCATTTGTCCAAACAGAGGTATCTGACCACATGTGGGGTATCACCGCATTCAAAAAGTGGGTAATAAACCGTGGGGTCCACTTTTTGGCGTTTCGTCTCGAAACCTGTCAAAGTGACACTGGTCAGAATTGCAAAAAATGGCGGAGTCATAAAGTACAAAACTGGGTCCATCCAAGGGGTTAAACTGAATGTAAATGAGTCGGTTAGGAATAGCAGGAAACTGGTCTTGAACTGGTTAAAGTTGAAAATAGTTGAGAAATGAAGGGGTTAATGATAATGATGACCCCAAAATAATAGAGACCCTGCACCTACCTCCACCTGCAGAGCCGCACACTAGATATATAATACCCTGCACCTACCTCCACCTGCAGAGCCGCACACTAGATATATAATACCCTGCACCTACCTCCACCTGCAGAGCCGCACACTAGATATATAATACCCTGCACCTACCTCCACCTGCAGAGCCGCACACTAGATATATAATACCCTGCACCTACCTCCACCTGCAGAGCCGCACACTAGATATATAATACCCTGCACCTACCTCCACCTGCAGAGCCGCACACAGATATATAATAACCTGCACCTACCTCCTCCTGCAGAGCCGCACACCAGATATATGATACCCTGCACCTACCTCCACCTGCAGAGCCGCACACTAGATATATAATACCCTGCACCTACCTCCACCTGCAGAGCCGCACACTAGATATTGTGAGGTAGCGCGGTCAGCTGCGCAGCAGAAGACACGGGATCCAGGCATCAAGGTTCACAGCACACGGTGTTTAATGTCCAAACAAAAAGTCCATAACAAAATACATGTGCCTCTCCAGCAGAGGGCTCAGGAAGTTCTGGTCACTTCCCCCACACCCGGCACACCTGCCCTCGTTCCTGTTTCCTTTTAACCCTTCCTTAAGCCTGTAGGGAAACAGCATTAGCCCTATAGTGGATTTACTTTCTATCATGGAGTGAGCACAACCTGGGCGAGACATACCGGCCGTCATAGATAACCCCGGTCACAGTCTCACATACCCCCCCCCTCAGTTCAAGCGTGCGGGGTTGAACTCCAGCCATCAAGCACGGGCCGCGGGACAAGGCATCGGCGTTGCCCTGCAACCTACCGGCCCGGTGTTCAACCGTAAACCGGAAGTTCTGCAGAGAAAGGAACCACCGGGTAACCCGGGCATTCCGTTCCTTGGCGGACCTCATCCAGACCAGTGGAGAGTGATCCGTCACCAAGCGAAACTGCCGTCCCAGCAGGTAATAGCGTAGGGACTCCAAGGCCCACTTGATCGCCAGGCACTCCTTCTCCACTACGCTATAATTCCGCTCGGGAGGGGTGAGCTTCCTACTCAAGAAGGTGACGGGGTGTTCCTCCCCCTGAACCACCTGAGACAGCACTGCCCCCAGGCCGACCTCCGAGGCGTCAGTCTGTACTATGAACTCCTTCCGGAAATCAGGGTTGACCAGAACGGGCTGTCCGCACAGGACCCCCTTCAGGGCCCGGAAGGAGTCCTCGGCCTGCGGAGTCCACCGCACCATGACGGACTTCTTGCCTTTGAGAAGGTCCGTCAAGGGGGCTGATAGTCCCGCAAAATCCTTTACAAACCTCCTGTAGTACCCCACGATACCCAGGAAGGCCCTAACCTGCTTCGTGGTCAGGGGTCTAGGCCACTTCTGGATCGCCTCAACCTTGTTAATTTGGGGCTTAATCACTCCTTGGCCTATCACGTAGCCCAAGTAGCGGGCTTCCGTGAGTCCCAATGCACATTTCTTGGGATTGGCTGTCAATCCGGCTGTTCGAAGCGCGTCCACCACCGCTTGTACCTGTTCCAAGTGGGTCTGCCAATCGGAGCTGTAAATAATGATGTCATCCAGGTACGCTGATGCATACGCCTGGTGGGGTTCCAGCACTAAGTCCATCAACCTCTGGAACGTGGCCGGAGCGCCATGTAACCCAAAAGGCAAGACAACATAGTGGAAGAGACCCTCCGGCGTAACAAAAGCTGTTTTCTCCTTGGCGGACTCCGTTAGTGGCACCTGCCAGTACCCTTTGGTCAGGTCGAGCGTGGTAAAATATCGCGCCTGTCCCAGCCTATCAATCAGCTCATCCACCCGGGGCATGGGGTAGAGATCGAACTTGGATATTTCGTTCAATCTCCTAAAGTCATTGCAGAACCTTAAGGAGCCATCGGGTTTTGGTATTAGGACAATCGGACTAGCCCATTCACTCCGGGATTTTTCGATGACCCCCAGGCGTAACATTGTCTTTACTTCCTCCGATATGGCTTGTCGTCGAGCCTCCGGCACCCGGTATGACTTCAGGCGTACCTTCAGGTGGGGCTCGGTGACAATATCATGTCGTATCAGACTGGTCCTACCGGGCAGCTCGGAGAAGACATCGGGGTTCTGCTGAACCAACAGTCTGGCCTCTCGCCTCTGTTGCTTGGTGAGGGCTTCTCCAATCCTTACTTCCGGTTCGTCCTCTCCGGAGGTCGCTGGAGCCGGATGTGAACGACCCGAAGAGGAGGGAGGTGGGGAAAAAACAGCCATCAGGCTTTCCCGTTCCTGCCAAGGTTTTAATAGGTTGACATGGTATATTTGTTCAGGTTTCCGCCTACCGGGCTGCAATACTTTATAGTTAACCACCCCTACTCTTTCCTTTATCTCGTAGGGGCCTTGCCACTGAGCCAGGAATTTGCTCTCCGCCGTGGGGATCAATACCAACACCCGATCCCCGGGTTTAAAGGTCCGCACGGTGGCTTGTCTATTGTAGCGGCCGCTTTGCGCGGCCTGAGCCTCCTGTAAGTGCTCCTTCACAATTGGCATGACCGCGCTTATGCGGTTCTGCATACCCAAAATGTGTTCAATCACACTTTTATGGGGGGTGGGCTCTTGTTCCCATGTTTCCTTTGCCAGGTCCAACAATCCCCGGGGATGTCGCCCGTATAACAATTCAAAAGGCGAAAACCCCGTGGATGCCTGTGGCACCTCTCGTATGGCAAACATCAAATAGGGAAGCATCATATCCCAGTCTTTCCCGTCTTTTGAAATCACCCTTCTTAGCATGGTTTTCAGGGTTTTATTGAAACGCTCGACTAAACCGTCCGTTTGCGGATGATACACAGACGTACGCAACTGCTTGATCTGGAGTAGCCGGCATAGCTCTTTGGTCACTTTAGACATGAATGGGGTCCCCTGATCCGTAAGGATCTCCTTGGGCAATCCCACCCGGCAGAACACAGCAAACAACTCCCGAGCTATAAGCTTTGCTGCAGTATGTCTGAGAGGTATCGCCTCGGGATACCGGGTGGCATAGTCAACGATCACTAGGATGTGTTGGTGCCCTCGAGCGGACTTTACGAGGGGCCCCACCAGATCCATCCCTATCCGTTCAAAAGGGACTTCTATAATGGGTAACGGTACCAACGGACTGCGAAAATGGGTCAGGGGTGCAGTAAGCTGACACTCCGGGCAGGTTTCGCAGAACCGTTTTACCTCCCCAAAGACCCCGGGCCAATAGAACCTTTGCAATATTCGCTCCTGCGTTTTCTTGACCCCTAGGTGGCCACTCATCAGGTGTTTATGAGCCAAGTCGAGGACCCGCCGGCGATGCGGCTGGGGCACCACCAACTGTTCTACCCCTACGCCCCGTATTTCATCTACCCGGTAGAGTAAATCCTGCTTAAGAGCGAAATGGGGGTACCTTACCTGGGCACTGGGCAGCTGTGCCACCCCGTCAACTACTGTCACCCGACTCCGGGCATGTATTAACGTAGGGTCCTGGAGTTGGGCTGTCCCAAACGTATCCGGGGACGCCTCCAACTCCGGGATGGGCTCGACCGTCTCAGCCTCTCCTGCCAATACCTCTAGGGGTGACCTATCGGGTTCACATTCTGTCCCTATCATCGTGACCCCTACGGCAGGTGTCCCGGATTCAGGATTGTAGGGCTCAGGTCCCGGACCGACCAATATCTGAGGGGACTTAGGGGGTCCCCTCCATAAAGTCCAAAAATAGGGCAGATCCCTTCCTAGGATCACGTCATAAGGAAGAGTGTTAAGAAGTCCCACCTCATGTTGCACCTGACCGCAAGGTGCTGTGATGGTGACAATCCCCGTGGGATAGTCGTGGCGGTCCCCATGTATGCAAACCACCCCCACAGTGCGTCCTGTGGCCTTTACTTTAGCTCTCAAGGTGGATCGCACAAGGGTCACTAAGCTTCCGGAATCCAACAATCCTGTAACCGGACATCCATTCACCTGTATTTGGCACAAGTGGGGCTCTGTCTCTGGGGAGACCAGGTCAGCGGTACACACCACCTGAGCATACATTGAACCCCGCCGGGTAACCCCACAATCCATGGGCTCCGTGGTGAGTGGACACTGGGCTTCCATATGTCCCACCCGCTGGCACCGCCAACATCTAATAGGGAAGGAAACCCCCTTGACAAGTTGTCGTTTAGGGTACATGGCCTTCCGGACCTCAGGAACGGCGGGCGCGGCCTCAGCCAGGATGGTAGCGGACTCCTGTACCGGTGTCGGCGGTGGGTCCTTGGCCCTAGGCTTGGAGGGGCCGGACCGACGGGCGGTACGCAAAGTCTCAGTGTCCCGTATCAAGTCCTGCGTAGCCACATGCCGCTCTACCAGGGACACTAATTGGTCCAGGGTACTCGGGTCACCCTGTCCTACCCACCGTTGAACGGTGACGGGTAAAGTGCGCACAAAACGATCCACTACTACCCTTTCCACCATTTGCGCCGGGCTCAGAGTGTCAGGCTGCAACCACTTTTTTACAAGATGTAATAAGTCATAGGCCTGGGAGCGTACGGGTTTGGCTTCCTCATAGAACCACTGATTTACCCGCTGAGCCCGTACATAGGTATTCACCCCCAACCGAGCCAGTATTTCGGCTTTCAGGGTCACATAGTCAATGGCGTCCTCGGTACCGAGGTCCAGGTACGCTTTTTGGGGTTCCCCCGTCAGATAGGGCGACAATACCTCAGCCCACTGCGGGGTCGGCAGCTTTTCCCGCTCGGCCACCCGCTCAAACACCGCCAGGAACGCTTCCACATCATCACCCGGGGTCATCTTTTGCAACGCTTGTCTCACCGCTTTCCGGACGCTGCCGTCGTCACCCGGTCCCGGGGTTGTTGCTGCCGGTCCGGCACGGATCGACTTGGCCAGGAGAACCATCTGTTCTTGGTGCCTTTTTTCCTGCAATTGTAAGGCTTGCTGCTGACGTGCATTGGCCTGCTCCATCTGTTCTTGGTGCCTTTTGTCCTGCACTTGCAAGGATTGCTGCTGACGTGCATTGGCCTGCTCCATCTGTTCTTGGTGCATTTTGACCTGCACTTGCAAGGATTGCTGCTGACGTGCATTGGCCTGCTCCATCTGTTCTTGGTGCATTTTGACCTGCACTTGCAAGGATTGCTGCTGACGTGCATTGGCCTGATCCAACTGTTCTTGGAGTTTTTTTTCCTGCACTTGCAAGGATTGGAGCAGGTGTGCATTGGTCTGTTGCTGCTGTGCATTAGCCTGAGCCAAATGCTTTAGTATGTCCTCCATGGCGTCGCCGGGTTTGGGCTGTAGTATAGCCGCTCGAATCCAGGACATGCGCAGCTGGGTCACCAGGGATGGATGCTACACCTCACCGGCTGTCATGCCCGCCGATTCTCCACCATATGTGAGGTAGCGCGGTCAGCTGCGCAGCAGAAGACACGGGATCCAGGCATCAAGGTTCACAGCACACGGTGTTTAATGTCCAAACAAAAAGTCCATAACAAAATACATGTGCCTCTCCAGCAGAGGGCTCAGGAAGTTCTGGTCACTTCCCCCACACCCGGCACACCTGCCCTCGTTCCTGTTTCCTTTTAACCCTTCCTTAAGCCTGTAGGGAAACAGCATTAGCCCTATAGTGGATTTACTTTCTATCATGGAGTGAGCACAACCTGGGCGAGACATACCGGCCGTCATAGATAACCCCGGTCACAGTCTCACAATATATAATACCCTGCACCTACCTCCACCTGCAGAGCCGCACACTAGATATATAATACCCTGCACCTACCTCCACCTGCAGAGCCGCACACTAGATATATAATACCCTGCACCTACCTCCACCTGCAGAGCCGCACACTAGATATACAATACCCTGCACCTACCTCCACCTGCAGAGCCGCACACTAGATATACAATACCCTGCACCTACCTCCACCTGCAGAGCCGCACACTAGATATATAATACCCTGCACCTACCTCCACCTGCAGAGCTGCACACTAGATATATAATACCCTGCACCTACCTCCACCTGCAGAGCCGCACACTAGATATATAATACCCTGCACCTACCTCCGCCTGCAGAGCCGCACACTAGATATATAATACCCTGCACCTACCTCCGCCTGCAGAGCCGCACACTAGATATATAATACCCTGCACCTACCTCCGCCTGCAGAGCCGCACACTAGATATACAATACCCTGCACCTACCTCCGCCTGCAGAGCCGCACACTAGATATACAATACCCTGCACCTACCTCCGCCTGCAGAGCCGCACACTAGATATACAATACCCTGCACCTACCTCCACCTGCAGAGCCGCACACTAGATATACAATACCCTGCACCTACCTCCACCTGCAGAGCCGCACACTAGATATACAATACCCTGCACCTACCTCCACCTGCAGAGCCGCACACTAGATATACAATACCCTGCACCTACCTCCACCTGCAGAGCCGCACACTAGATATACAATACCCTGCACCTACCTCCACCTGCAGAGCCGCACACTAGATATATAATACCCTGCACCTACCTCCACCTGCAGAGCCGCACACTAGATATATAATACCCTGCACCTACCTCCACCTGCAGAGCCGCACACTAGATATATAATACCCTGCACCTACCTCCACCTGCAGAGCCGCACACTAGATATATAATACCCTGCACCTACCTCCACCTGCAGAGCCGCACACTAGATATATAATACCCTGCACCTACCTCCACCTGCAGAGCCGCACACTAGATATATAATACCCTGCACCTACCTCCACCTGCAGAGCCGCACACTAGATATATAATACCCTGCACCTACCTCCACCTGCAGAGCCGCACACTAGATATATAATACCCTGCACCTACCTCCACCTGCAGAGCCGCACACTAGATATATAATACCCTGCACCTACCTCCACCTGCAGAGCCGCACACTGGATATATAATACCCTGCACCTACCTCCACCTGCAGAGCCGCACACTAGACATATAATACCCTGCACCTACCTCCACCTGCAGAGCCGCACACTAGACATATAATACCCTGCACCTACCTCCACCTGCAGAGCCGCACACTAGATATATAATACCCTGCACCTACCTCCACCTGCAGAGCCGCACACTAGATATATAATACCCTGCACCTACCTCCACCTGCAGAGCCGCACACTAGATATATAATACCCTGCACCTACCTCCACCTGCAGAGCCGCACACTAGATATATAATACCCTGCACCTACCTCCACCTGCAGAGCCGCACACTAGATATATAATACCCTGCACCTACCTCCACCTGCAGAGCCGCACACTAGATATATAATACCCTGCACCTACCTCCTCCTGCAGAGCCGCACACTAGATATATAATACCCTGCACCTACCTCCTCCTGCAGAGCCGCACACTAGATATATAATACCCTGCACCTACCTCCACCTGCAGAGCCGCACACTAGATATATAATACCCTGCACCTACCTCCACCTGCAGAGCCGCACACTAGATATATAATACCCTGCACCTACCTCCACCTGCAGAACCGCACACTAGATATATAATACCCTGCACCTACCTCCACCTGCAGAGCCGCACACTAGATATATAATACCCTGCACCTACCTCCTCCTGCAGAGCCGCACACTAGATATATAATACCCTGCACCTACCTCCTCCTGCAGAGCCGCACACTAGATATATAATACCCTGCACCTACCTCCTCCTGCAGAGCCGCACACTAGATATATAATACCCTGCACCTACCTCCACCTGCAGAGCCGCACACTAGATATATAATACCCTGCACCTACCTCCACCTGCAGAGCCGCACACTAGATATATAATACCCTGCACCTACCTCCACCTGCAGAGCCGCACACTAGATATATAATACCCTGCACCTACCTCCACCTGCAGAGCCGCACACTAGATATATAATACCCTGCACCTACCTCCACCTGCAGAGCCGCACACTAGATATATAATACCCTGCACCTACCTCCACCTGCAGAGCCGCACACTAGATATATAATACCCTGCACCTACCTCCACCTGCAGAGCCGCACACTAGATATATAATACCCTGCACCTACCTCCACCTGCAGAGCCGCACACTAGATATATAATAACCTGCACCTACCTCCACCTGCAGAGCCGCACACTAGATATATAATACCCTGCACCTACCTCCACCTGCAGAGCCGCACACTAGATATATAATACCCTGCACCTACCTCCACCTGCAGAACCGCACACTAGATATATAATACCCTGCACCTACCTCCACCTGCAGAGCCGCACACTAGATATATAATACCCTGCACCTACCTCCACCTGCAGAGCCGCACACTAGATATATAATACCCTGCACCTACCTCCACCTGCAGAGCCGCACACTAGATATATAATACCCTGCACCTACCTCCACCTGCAGAGCCGCACACTAGATATATAATACCCTGCACCTACCTCCACCTGCAGAGCCGCACACTAGATATATAATACCCTGCACCTACCTCCACCTGCAGAGCCGCACACTAGATATATAATACCCTGCACCTACCTCCACCTGCAGAGCCGCACACTAGATATATAATACCCTGCACCTACCTCCTCCTGCAGAGCCGCACACTAGATATATAATAGCCTGCACCTACCTCCTCCTGCAGAGCCGCACACTAGATATATAATAGCCTGCACCTACCTCCTCCTGCAGAGCCGCACACTAGATATATAATACCCTGCACCTACCTCCTCCTGCAGAGCCGCACACTAGATATATAATAGCCTGCACCTACCTCCTCCTGCAGAGCCGCACACTAGATATATAATAGCCTGCACCTACCTCCTCCTGCAGAGCCGCACACTAGATATATAATACCCTGCACCTACCTCCACCTGCAGAGCCGCACACTAGATATATAATACCCTGCACCTACCTCCTCCTGCAGAGCCGCGCACTAGATATATAATACCCTGCACCTACCTCCACCTGCAGAGCCGCACACTAGATATATAATAACCTGCACCTACCTCCACCTGCAGAGCCGCACACTAGATATATAATACCCTGCACCTACCTCCACCTGCAGAGCCGCACACTAGATATATAATAACCTGCACCTACCTCCACCTGCAGAGCCGCACACTAGATATATAATACCCTGCACCTACCTCCACCTGCAGAGCCGCACACTAGATATATAATACCCTGCACCTACCTCCTCCTGCAGAGCCGCACACTAGATATATAATACCCTGCACCTACCTCCACCTGCAGAGCCGCACACTAGATATATAATACCCTGCACCTACCTCCACCTGCAGAGCCGCACACTAGATATATAATAACCTGCACCTACCTCCACCTGCAGAGCCGCACACTAGATATATAATACCCTGCACCTACCTCCACCTGCAGAGCCGCACACTAGATATATAATACCCTGCACCTACCTCCACCTGCAGAGCCGCACACTAGATATATAATACCCTGCACCTACCTCCACCTGCAGAGCCGCACACTAGATATATGGCTGCTCTGTGCTTACAGGACCTGTGATGATGTCACATGGAGGGGAGGAGTCAGGGGTCACATGATCAGCTCCTCAGTGTATGCAGTAGTGATGGGAAATCTAGTTCATTTTGGTGATTAGTTCACTGAAAAGATTACCGTATATGCCGGCGTATAAGACGACCCCCAACTTCTGCCCTAAAAATATAGAATTTGGGATATACTCACTGTATAAGACTACCCCGCTCCCAAATAAAAAAAAGTCTGCTTTGATTGCAACATGTTAATTTTAATTCCGCGAGAGCCGTACAATAAGTTTTTAAAGGGCCATTGACAGATCAATCGCTCCAATGTTCACTTAGTACAGCAAGGAATGCTCCTCCCTGCTGTATAAAGCCACAACTGGACTGAAACAATGGTACTACACTCTGCTACAAACAGACACACACAACTCTGCTACAAACAGACAAACACACACAACTCTGCTACATACAGACAAACACACACAACTCTGCTACATACAGACAAACACACACACACAACTCTGCTACATACAGACAAACACATACAACTCTGCTACATACAGACAAACACATACAATACAACTCTGCTACATACAGACAAACACATACAACTCTGCTACATGCAGACAAACACACACAACTCTGCTACATGCAGACAAACACCTACAACTCTGCTACATGCAGACAAATACACACAACTCTGCTGCTCTGTGGGGCCTGCACCCGCGGCTCGGCGGGGGGGGGGGATTGGCAGGGCATACATCTGGGGGGTTAGAAGCAGCTCACCGGGGCCCATAATGGGCACAAGTCCCCCTGTGTTAGATATCGCCCCCATAGTGCTGCCCATGGCCCCTATATAGATCGCACAAGTCCCCCTGTGTCAGATATCGCCCCCATAGTGCTGCCCATGGCCCCTATAGATCGCACAAGTCCCTGTGTCAGATATCGCCCCTAGGCTGCTGCCCAAAGTAAAATAAAACCCTCTTTCCTTATCTCCTCCAGCGCTGAGCTCCCTCCTGTCTGGCTCCGTGCTTCTGTTCTTCCACTTCCTGGTTGTCAGTGCGGTCATGTGATCGGCACAGCAGGCTGAGCTCTCTGCCTGATCACAGTGGAAGCAGGGACACAGGGAGAAACGCTGCAGGGGTAAGTAAAGCTTTTTTATTTTAGAATGAGCAGCAGCCTGGGGGCCAAATCTAACACAGGGGTGGGCATGTGCGATCACACTGGGACGCAGGCTCATATAATATGCACCGCTCACCAGCCCCTCACTGCGTGCGATTTCAGCACCATTGGAGATGGACAGCGGCTGTGCATATTATATGAGCGGGTGCAGGAGATCAAAGGCTGCAGGCCGCAGCATTCCCCTGTGCTCCAGAGCTGCTGCCCCCACCTCCCCTGGACGCTGCAGTGTACATACACACCCCCCCCCCCGTATATCCGGCGTATAAGACGACCCCCCACTGTAGCCATTATTTTAAGGGGGTAAAAAGTCGTCTTATACGCCAGTATATACGGTAGTTCAAAAGATTAGCTCATAAGTTCAGTATTTCTCTCCTGAGGAGCTGACAGGAAATGCATCATGTGACCTGTGAACTAAATGAACTATATGAGCTGCTGAACTAAATGTTCTATTGAGAATGACTCAGGACGGCCTAGTTCAGTCTGATGCATCTCACTGAGCCCAGCAGCGCCCCCTGTGGTAGTGTAGAGTACTGACCCATAATGAATGTGTATGAGGGAGCCCAGCAGCGCCCCCTGTGGTAGTGTAGAGTACTGACCCATAATGAATGTGTATGAGGGAGCACAGCAGCGCCCCCTGTGGTAGTGTAGAGTACTGACCCATAATGAATGTGTATGAGGGAGCCCAGCAGCGCCACCTGTGGTAGTGTAGAGTACTGACTCATAATGAATGTGTATGAGGGAGCCCAGCAGCGCCCCCTGTGGTAGTGTAGAGTACTGACTCATAATGAATGTGTATGAGGGAGCCCAGCAGCGCCCCCTGTGGTAGTGTGGAGTACTGACCCATAATGAATGTGTATGAGGGAGCCCAGCAGCGCCCCCTGTGTAGAGTGTAGAGCACTGACTCATAATGAATGTGTATGAGGGAGCCCAGCAGCGCCCCCTGTGGTAGTGTAGAGTACTGACTCATAATGAATGTGTATGAGGGAGCCCAGCAGCGCCCCCTGTGTAGAGTGTAGAGCACTGACTCATAATGAATGTGTATGAGGGAGCCCAGCAGCGCCCCCTGTGGTAGTGTAGAGTACTGACCCATAATGAATGTGTATGAGGGAGTCCAGCAGCGCCCCCTGTGTAGAGTGTAGAGCACTGACTCATAATGAATGTGTATGAGGGAGCCCAGCAGCGCCCCCTGTGGTAGTGTAGAGTACTGACCCATAATGAATGTGTATGAGGGAGCCCAGCAGCGCCCCCTGTGGTAGTGTAGAGTACTGACTCATAATGAATGTGTATGAGGGAGCCCAGCAGCGCCCCCTGTGGTAGTGTAGAGTACTGACTCATAATGAATGTGTATGAGGGAGCCCAGCAGCGCCCCCTGTGTAGAGTGTAGAGCACTGACTCATAATGAATGTGTATGAGGGAGCCCAGCAGCGCCCCCTGTGGTAGTGTAGAGTACTGACCCATAATGAATGTGTATGAGGGAACCCAGCAGCGCCCCCTGTGGTAGTGTAGAGTACTGACTCATAATGAATGTGTATGAGGGAGCCCAGCAGCGCCCCCTGTGGTAGTGTAGAGTACTGACTCATAATGAATGTGTATGAGGGAGCCCAGCAGCGCCCCCTGTGGTA
Organism: Anomaloglossus baeobatrachus; assembly: GCF_048569485.1. Taxonomy (NCBI): domain Eukaryota; kingdom Metazoa; phylum Chordata; class Amphibia; order Anura; family Aromobatidae; genus Anomaloglossus; species Anomaloglossus baeobatrachus. The sequence goes on from NW_027441806.1 coordinate 192,998, forward strand.
GTGTAGAGTACTGACTCATAATGAATGTGTATGAGGGAGCCCAGCAGCGCCCCCTGTGTAGAGCGTAGAGCACTGACTCATAATGAATGTGTATGAGGGAGCCCAGCAGCGCCCCCTGTGGTAGTGTAGAGTACTGACCCATAATGAATGTGTATGAGGGAGCCCAGCAGCGCCCCCTGTGGTAGTGTAGAGTACTGACCCATAATGAATGTGTATGAGGGAGCCCAGCAGCGCCCCCTGTGGTAGTGTAGAGTACTGACTCATAATGAATGTGTATGAGGGAGCCCAGCAGCGCCCCCTGTGGTAGTGTAGAGTACTGACCCATAATGAATGTGTATGAGGGAGCCCAGCAGCGCCCCCTGTGGTAGTGTAGAGTACTGACTCATAATGAATGTGTATGAGGGAGCCCAGCAGCGCCCCCTGTGGTAGTGTAGAGTACTGACTCATAATGAATGTGTATGAGGGAGCCCAGCAGCGCCCCCTGTGGTAGTGTAGAGTACTGACTCATAATGAATGTGTATGAGGGAGCCCAGCAGCGCCCCCTGTGTAGAGTGTAGAGTACTGACTCATAATGAATGTGTATGAGGGAGCCCAGCAGCGCCCCCTGTGGTAGTGTAGAGTACTGACCCATAATGAATGTGTATGAGGGAGCCCAGCAGCGCCCCCTGTGGTAGTGTAGAGTACTGACTCATAATGAATGTGTATGAGGGAGCCCAGCAGCGCCCCCTGTGGTAGTGTAGAGTACTGACTCATAATGAATGTGTATGAGGGAGCCCAGCAGCGCCCCCTGTGGTAGTGTAGAGTACTGACTCATAATGAATGTGTATGAGGGAGCCCAGCAGCGCCCCCTGTGGTAGTGTAGAGTACTGACTCATAATGAATGTGTATGAGGGAGCCCAGCAGCGCCCCCTGTGTAGAGCGTAGAGCACTGACTCATAATGAATGTGTATGAGGGAGCCCAGCAGCGCCCCCTGTGGTAGTGTAGAGTACTGACTCATAATGAATGTGTATGAGGGAGCCCAGCAGCGCCCCCTGTGGTAGTGTAGAGTACTGACCCATAATGAATGTGTATGAGGGAGCCCAGCAGCGCCCCCTGTGGTAGTGTAGAGTACTGACTCATAATGAATGTGTATGAGGGAGCCCAGCAGCGCCCCCTGTGGTAGTGTAGAGTACTGACCCATAATGAATGTGTATGAGGGAGCCCAGCAGCGCCCCCTGTGGTAGTGTAGAGTACTGACTCATAATGAATGTGTATGAGGGAGCCCAGCAGCGCCCCCTGTGGTAGTGTAGAGTACTGACTCATAATGAATGTGTATGAGGGAGCCCAGCAGCGCCCCCTGTGGTAGTGTAGAGTACTGACTCATAATGAATGTGTATGAGGGAGCCCAGCAGCGCCCCCTGTGGTAGTGTAGAGTACTGACCCATAATGAATGTGTATGAGGGAGCTGAGGAGCAGTTCAGCAGCCACCATTTTGAGAACAGAACATGAGTCAGTGGTAAAGATTTTAGCAAGACTGATCTTCTAGACTACAGGAGGCTGATCCTCTACAGGAGGCTGATCCTCTACAGGAGGATGATCCTCTACAGGAGGCTGATCCTATCACACAGACGGGTGAGGGGCATGAACGACACACACAAACTCTCTCTCCCATACACACATATGAGCTGTGTCTGTCTACTATGCAATTTCAGTTTTTATTAATATTATTATTACTATTATATTTGTATTTGATGTGTGGTCTAGTGTTTTACTACCTTCTTTTCCAGCATCAGGAGCTATAAAGAGCCAGTGTGAGAGCAGGAGCCTCCTGGAGCTGTAGAGGATCACTGTCTCCTCACACTGCTGTTTAGTTCAGTATTTCTCTCCACCCTGTCCTATGAGCTGACAGGAAATGCATCATGTGACCGGTGAACTAAATGAACTATATGAGCTATATGAGCTGCTGAACTAAATGTTCTACTGAGAATGACTCAGGACAGTCTAGTTCAGTCTGATGCATCTCACTGAGCCCAGCAGCGCCCCCTGTGGTTGTGTAGAGTACTGACCCATAATGAATGTGTATGAGGGAGCCCAGCAGTGCCCCCTGTGGTAGTGTAGAGTACTGACTCATAATGAATGTGTATGAGGGAGCCCAGCAGCGCCCCCTGTGGTAGTGTAGAGTACTGACCCATAATGAATGTGTATGAGGGAGCCCAGCAGTGCCCCCTGTGGTAGTGTAGAGTACTGACTCATAATGAATGTGTATGAGGGAGCCCAGCAGCGCCCCCTGTGGTAGTGTAGAGTACTGACCCATAATGAATTTGTATGAGGGAGCCCAGCAGCGCCACCTGTGGTAGTGTAGAGTACTGACCCATAATGAATGTGTATGAGGGAGCCCAGCAGCGCCACCTGTGGTAGTGTAGAGTACTGACCCATAATGAATGTGTATGAGGGAGCCCAGCAGTGCCCCCTGTGGTAGTGTAGAGTACTGACTCATAATGAATGTGTATGAGGGAGCCCAGCAGCGCCCCCTGTGGTAGTGTAGAGTACTGACTCATAATGAATGTGTATGATGGAGCCCAGCAGCGCCCCCTGTGGTAGTGTAGAGTACTGACTCATAATGAATGTGTATGAGGGAGGCCAGCAGCGCCACCTGTGGTAGTGTAGAGTACTGACCCATAATGAATGTGTATGAGGGAGCCCAGCAGCGCCACCTGTGGTAGTGTAGAGTACTGACCCATAATGAATGTGTATGAGGGAGCCCAGCAGTGCCCCCTGTGGTAGTGTAGAGTACTGACTCATAATGAATGTGTATGAGGGAGCCCAGCAGCGCCCCCTGTGGTAGTGTAGAGTACTGACTCATAATGAATGTGTATGATGGAGCCCAGCAGCGCCCCCTGTGGTAGTGTAGAGTACTGACTCATAATGAATGTGTATGATGGAGCCCAGCAGCGCCCCCTGTGGTAGTGTAGAGTACTGACTCATAATGAATTTGTATGAGGGAGCCCAGCAGCGCCACCTGTGGTAGTGTAGAGTACTGACCCATAATGAATGTGTATGATGGAGCCCAGCAGCGCCACCTGTGGTAGTGTAGAGTACTGACTCATAATGAATGTGTATGATGGAGTCCAGCAGCGCCCCCTGTGGTAGTGTAGAGTACTGACTCATAATGAATGTGTATGAGGGAGCCCAGCAGCGCCCCCTGTGGTAGTGTAGAGTACTGACTCATAATGAATGTGTATGATGGAGCCCAGCAGCGCCCCCTGTGGTAGTGTAGAGTACTGACCCATAATGAATGTGTATGAGGGAGCCCAGCAGCACCCCCTGTGGTAGTGTAGAGTACTGACTCATAATGAATGTGTATGAGGGAGCCCAGCAGCGCCCCCTGTGGTAGTGTAGAGTACTGACTCATAATGAATATGTATGAGGGAGCCCAGCAGCGCCCCCTGTGGTAGTGTAGAGTACTGACTCATAATGAATGTGTATGAGGGAGCCCAGCAGCGCCCCCTGTGTAGAGTGTAGAGTACTGACCCATAATGAATGTGTATGAGGGAGCCCAGCAGCACCCCCTGTGGTAGTGTAGAGTACTGACTCATAATGAATGTGTATGAGGGAGCCCAGCAGCGCCCCCTGTGGTAGTGTAGAGTACTGACTCATAATGAATGTGTATGAGGGAGCCCAGCAGCGCCCCCTGTGTAGAGTGTAGAGTACTGACTCATAATGAATATGTATGAGGGAGCCCAGCAGCGCCCCCTGTGGTAGTGTAGAGTACTGACCCATAATGAATGTGTATGAGGGAGCTGAGGAGCAGTTCAGCATTCACCATTTTGAGAACAGAACAGGAGCCAGTGGTAAAGATTTTAGCAAGACTGATCTAGGCTACAGGAGGGTGATCCTCTACAGGAGGCTGATCCTCTACAGGAGGCTGATCCTATCACACAGACAGGTGAGGGGCATGAACCATACACAGAAACTCTCTCCCATACACACATATGAGCTGTGTCTGTCTACTGTGCAATTTCAGTTTTTATTAATATTATTATTACTATTATATTTGTATTTGATGTGTGCTAGTGTTTTACTACCTTCAAGTGTGAGAGCAGGAGCCTCCTGGAGCTGTAGAGGATCACTCTCTGTCTCCTCCCACTGCTGTTTAGTTCATAATGAACTAATCTCTGTCAGGATGGTGATAGATGAACTAGTTCACTCTGAAGATTAGCTCATTTTGAACTACTCACTCACGAACTACCCATCACTAGTATGCAGGACTCTGCACCTACCTCCACCTGCAGAGCCGCACACTAGATTCGATTCCATCATTGCCCCAATCCTCCTGTACGGCAGCGAAGTCTGGGGCCCTCACACTTACCCAGATTGGTCAAGGTGGGATTCCAGCCCAACAGAAATATTTCACCTGGAATTTTGTAAGCACCTTCTCCAGGTCCATCGAAGCACTTCCAACAGTGCCTGTCGGGCCGAGCTGAGCAGATTTCCTCTACACCTAGCAGCTCTGAAGAGGTCACTATCATTTCAGGCTCACCTACAGAGTAGCCATCCAAGCTCCTATTACCACAAAGCTCTGATATACAGTATATACGTGGTCCAGATGAACCAGGACCCCTGGCACAGCTCTCGCAAACCCGACTGGATAAAATAACTAATCACAGCAGCCTGACAAGAACCAGAATCAGGAAGATGGTAGACGAGGGCCAGGAGAGGTATGTCAGTGACTGGAGGACCGACATCAACACCTCACAGAAACTGACCACGTACCAGAGTCTACAGAGAGACTACAGACTGGCCCCATATCTGGAAAAACTCCCGGATCCCAGAGACCGCAAAACCCTGAGCCGATATAGACTCAGTGCCCACAGTCTAGCCATCGAATCCGGCCGACACAAGCAGAGCTACAAGCCCAGGGAGGACAGACTGTGCCAACACTGTGACCTGGAGGCCCTGGAGGATGAAACCCTCCTCCTGCTACACTGCACCAAGTACTCAGCAGTGAGGGACACTCACTTCAGGAGACTTTCCGATCTCTTCCCGGATTTGAGCACCATGAAGGAGGACGAGGAAACATATATCCTACTGGGGGAAGAAGAGAGCGCAGTGGAGATAGCAGCGCACTATGTGAGCGAATGTCATAGACTTTGAGAAAGAGAACTATAATAAGCCATGGACTTCCATAGCCCACACCATAGATGTGCCCCCACAGTCCCCACCCTGGATGTGCCCCATCCATCTTTACTACAGTCCCCACCGTGGATATGCCCCATCATAAGTCATGGACTTCCATAGCCCCCACCCTAGATGTGCCCCCACAGTAGTCCCCACCCTGGATATGCCACATTCATCCTTCCTACAGTCCCCACCCTGGATATGCCCCATCATAAGCCATGGACTTCCATAGCCCCCACCCTAGATGTGCCCCCACAGTAGTCCCCACCCTGGATATGCCCCATCCATCCTTCCTACAGTCCCCACCCTAAATATGCCCCATCATAAGCCATGGACTTCCATAACCCCCACCCTAGATGTGCCCCCACAGTCCCCACCCTGGATATGCCCCATCCATCCTTCCTACAGTCCCCACCCATCATGGCTGGCTTTACCACCTATGTGCGAGTGGTGCAGTCGCACAGGGCGCCGGCTGGCAGACAGCAGAGGAGGCGCCTGAGAAGCAGCAATCCACTTTCACTTTGCTGCTCCTTCTCTGCACAGGCTCCAGCAGAGGGCGCCCTCCCCTCCTCTCGGCTCTACTGTCTGCTCCTGCTCTGCACAGCCTCCAGCAGTCAGCACCCTCCTCTGTGCCCTGTGTCTAGTCTCCTCCCGCTCTGCACAATCTACAGCAGGGGGTGCCCTCCCCTTTCCTGGGCTCGGTTTCCTCTCTTCTCCCGTCTTTACCAGAGAGAGGGGGGAGGGGCGCCTGCAGTACTAGAGATGCTGCTAAAGCCCCACTAAAATCCTGGAGCCCAGGAAGTAACTTGTATGTGAGTATAATGGGCTGTGTGTCATATCTGTAATGTATTATGTGCTAACTGAATGTGTGATGTATAACTTGTGTGTCCTGTATACTGTGCAATATCTAGCTGTCTGTCTGTCTATACATCTATTCTGGCTGTCTGTCTATGTCTATCTATCTATCCCTCTGTCTGTCTAGCTATCTATATATATAATTGCCTTATTCTGTCTGTCTGTCTGTCTGTCATGCTCCAAAATTGTGTCCTTACGGTGACACAAAGCTGATTGGCCGCTGGGCTCGCCATGGCCCCGCCCCCCCCCACGGATTGGCCGCTCGCCCAGGCTGCGCCCCCACACAGATTGGCCGGCCGCTCGCCCAGGCTCCGCCCCCCCCACAGATTGGCCTCTAGCCCCGGCACCCTGCAGGCATTGGCAACTCGGCCACGCCACGCCCCCCTCACGCAATGCACGCTAGCTCTGGCCCCGCCCCCCCACGCATTCCCCGAAGCGACACGGTCATGGAGCCACGACTCACAGGTGAGTACTGTACCCCCGGGAGCCCACATCAGCATACGCCGCAAACACAGCCGACACATACCCTCGCATTGCTGGGGCTGGACGGCGTATGCTGGTGTGGGCTCCCGTGCGAGTGGGGGACGTGATGCGCTGGTAACCATGGTAGCATAGTTACCAGCGCATCAAGGTCCTGCAGCGGCGTAACATACACACACGCACGCACATAACAGCACACACATAACAGCACACACACATCAGATCACACTCACTCTCACACACACCTCACACATACATCACACACACATCACACACACATCACATCGCATCCACATACTCACAACATCCTGGGATATCGCTTGCTTCTCGGCGGCGATACTGTGCTGTGAGCTGCTAGGACCTGCCGGAGGATCACATGGCCGGAAGCATGTGGTATCTCCGGATGTTGTGAGTGTGAGCGCGTATGTGCAATATCGTCTATGTGTGTGTGTGTGAGTGTATGCGATCGTGTGTGTGCGTGTATGCGATCGAGTGTGTATGCGATCGGGTGTGTATGCGATCGTGTGTGTGTGTGAGTGTATGCGATCGGATCTGTGAGTGTCGGCAGAGGAGCACGGCGTGCTGGAGGAGACTGGGAGGAGAGAGGCTGATCCTGGGGAAGGCTGGGAGGGGGAGGCTGAGAGAAGAGAGGCTGATGCTGGGGGAGGCTGAGGCTGGGGTAGGCTAGGCTGATCCTGGGGAAGGCTGGGAGGGGGGAGGATGAGAGAAAAGAGGCTGGGGGAGGCTGAGGCTGGGGTAGGCTGGAAAGAGAGAGGCTGATGCTGGGGACAGAAAAGGCTGATGCTGGGAGGAGGGAGGCTGATCCTGGGGAAGGCTGGGAGGGGGAGGGGGGAGGCTGAGAGAAGAGAGGCTGATGCTGGGGTAGGCTAGGCTGATCCTGGGAAAGGCGGGGAGGGGGAGGGGGGAGGCTGAGAGAAGATAGGCTGATGCTGGGGTAGGCTAGGCTGATCCTGGGGAAGGCTGGGAGGAGGAGGCTGAGAGAAGAGAGGCTGGTGGAGGCTGAGGCTGGGGGAGGCTGGAAGGAGAGAGGCTGATGCTGGGGACAGAAAAGGCTGATGCTGGGAGGAGAGAGGCTGATGCTGGGAGGAGAGAGGCTGATGCTGGGAGGAGAGAGGCTGATGCTGGGAGGAGAGAGGCTGATGCTGCGGGCAGAGAGGCTGATGCTGCGGGCAGAGAGGCTGATGCTGGTGCAGCATGGGGGATGGAGCATGATGGGGGGTGCGCAGCATGGGGGATGGAGCACGATGGGTGCACAGCATGGGGGATGGAGCACGATGGGGGGTGCGCAGCATGGGGGATGGAGCACGATGGGGGGTGCGCAGCATGGGGGATGGAGCACGATGAGGGGTGTGCAGCATGGGGGATGGACCACGTTTGAGAGTGCGCAGCATGGGGCATGGAGCACATTTGGGAGTGCGCAGCATGGCGGATGGACCACGTTTGGGAGTGCGCAGCATGGGGGATGGAGCACACTTGGGAGTGCGCAGCATGGCGAATGAACCACGTTTGGGAGTGCGCAGCATGGCGGATGGACCACGTTTGGGAGTGCGCAGCATGGCGGATGGACCACGTTTGGGAGTGCGCAGCATGGCGGATGGACCACGTTTGGGAGTGCGCAGCATGGCGGATGGAGCACGTTTGGGAGTGCGCAGCATGGCGGATGGAGCACGTTTGGGAGTGCGCAGCATGGGGGATGCAGCACGATGGGGAGTGCGCAGTATGGCGGATGGAGCACGTTTGGGAGTGCGCAGCATGGCGGATGGAGCACGATGGGGGTGCGCAGCATAGGGGATGGAGCACGATGGGGAGTGCGCAGCATGGGGGATGCAGCACGATGGGGAGTGCGCAGTATGGCGGATGGAGCACGTTTGGGAGTGCGCAGCATGGCGGATGGAGCACGATGGGGGTGAGCAGCATAGGGGATGGAGCACGATGGGGAGTGCGCAGCATGGGGGATGGAGCACGATGTGGGGTGCGCAGCATGGGGGATGGAGCACGATGGGAGGTGCACACCTCCCCCCAACACACACACACACACGCGCACTGCACAACACACCACACACACACACTCGGAACCACAAACACCACCCTACACAGACACCCACACACACAGACAACGCCGCACACACATAACACTCAACACACAAACACCGCGGCATACATAAATATACGCACGTACCGCACAACACACACATTGCACAAAACATACCTCACCCCAAAACACACCACACACACACAAACCGCGCAACACACACACAACGCTCCACAAACAACGCAACACACATACAACACCGCTCTCACCTCCCGCCACACCCAGACAACACCCAGAACATGTACAGCCCCTACACAAACACTTGGCAACTACACACAACATCTAATATATATAACAAAAATTATACATTAACTACACAATAAATTCTAGAATACCCGATGCTTTAGAATCGGGCCACCTTCTAGTCTATTATATATCTGTCTATATCTGTCTGTATCTCTTTATTATCTATCTAATCTATCTGTCTTTTCTATCTATTTCTCAATTATATATTTGTCTATCCATCTATGTCTCTATTACGGTATATATCTGTCTTTCTGTCTATCTCGCTATTATCTATCTATCTATCTCTCCATTATTTATCAGTCTGTATATCTCTCTACTATATATCTATCTATCCATCTATTTTTGTCTATCCATCTATCTATTTGCCTGTCTATTATCTATCTATCAATCATATATCTATCTATCCCTCTATCTATTATCTACAGTATCTCTCTATATATTATCTGTCTATTGATCTGTCTGTCTGATATGTATTTGTCTATCATCTATCCAGCGTTGGTCTGGCACACTGAGACCCGGTGGGCTCTCCAACTGGATATAGAGGGGACCCGCCGGTAAGGGCACCACTGGCATCAAAGAGGCGGGGCTCCAGCCCAGAACTTCTTGCCTAAAGCACGGAATCTTCTGCAACCACCATACTGAACTGTGTCGGCGTCGCATTGCCCTGATACAGTTCAATCCTGTGTCAGAGAATGGAGGAAGAGTTTCATGAGTTTCATGCTCTATCACTGCCTGTTTCCTAAGCCTCAGATTGCTACAGGCCTGTGGCTTAGAAGACCATATGCCCACGAACGCAGTGCAGTGACATCATTGCATCGCGCTGCCTCTGGAGACCACCATAGAAGAGGAGAAGAAAGCTGCGGTGCTGGGAATCAGGATTAGGTGAGTATATTTTTTTTAATGTCTATATGGGATCTGTGGGGGCTTCTGTTGTACATAAGAGGCTATGTAGGGGCCCCTGCTCTATATAAGAGGCTATGTGGGGGCCCCTGCTGTATATAGGAGGCTATGTGGAGGTCACTTCTATGTATAGGAGCCTGTGTGGAGGCTCCTGCTGTGTATAGAAAGCTGTGTGAGGGCTCCCGCTGTGTATAGAAGGCATTGTGGGGGCTCCTGCTGTGTATAGAAGGCTGTGTATAGGCTTCTGCTTTGCATAGGAGGCTGTGTTGGGTTACCTGCTGTGTGGGTGCTCCTGTTGTGTATAAGAGGCTGTGTGGGGGCTCCTGCTGTGTATAGGGGCTCCTGCTGTGTGTAGAAGACTGTGTAGGGGTTCCTGCTGTGTATAGGAGGCAATGTGGGGGCTCCTGCTGTGTATAGGAGGCTGTGTGGGGCCTCCTGCTGTGTATAGGAGGCTGTGTGGGGGCTCCTGCTGTGCATAGGAGGCTGTGTGGGAGCTCCTGCTGTGCATAGGAGGCTGTGTGGGAGCTCCTGCTGTGCATAGGAGGCAGTGTGGGGGCTCCTGCTGTGCATAGGAGGCTGTGTAGGGGCTCCTGCTGTGCATAGGAGACTGTGTGGGGGCTCCTGCTGTGCATAGGAGCCTGTGTGGAGGCTCCTGCTGTGTATAGGAGTCTGTATGAGGGCTCCTCCTGTGTATAGAAGGCTTTGTGGGGGCTCCTGCTGTGTATAGAAAGCTGTGTGTAGGCTTCTGCTTTGCATAGGAGGCTGTGTGGGGTTGCCTGCTGTACAAAGGAGGCTGTATGGGTGCTCCTGCTGTGTATAAGAGGCTGTGTGGGGGCTCCTGCTGTGTATAGGGGCTCCTGCTGTGTGTAGAAGACTGTGTTGGGGCTCCTGATGTGTATAGGAGGCTGTGCATAGGAGGCTGTGTGGGGGCTCCTGCCCTGCATAGGAGGCTGTGTGGGGGCTCCTGCTGTGCATAGGAGGCAGTGTGAAGGCTGCTGCAGGTATTTGCATATAGTTGTGGTGTGGCCTCTAGATTTAACTCCTGTGGACCCCAGACACCCCAGTCCGACCCTGCATCGATAGTATCTAAAACGACTGGGCCTGTGGGTGATGGGGGCCATTGCTGTTTCCTCGGATACATGGTTGAACACCATTGAGGAGCTGATGGCCACTGGCTCCGTTTCGCCCTTGCTCTGCAGCTGTGGGTCTGAGATAGTGTAAGGACATCAGGGGGAGCCTGTGACGTGATGCCAGTGTGCCCTGCAGCTGCAGTCAGAGTGGGTGCAGAGCATGTGTAGGGGGTAATAGATACATGTATATTTATTATAGACCCTACATATGCCCTGTACCTGTCACGTATAGTGTGTAATGTAATTCTGAATATTTACCTGCCATATCCTAAAGGTGTTTAATATGCGCTCTGCTAGGATTTCACTTGCCGATTCGAGTTGTTGTCATCTGATCAATCACATGTGATTTGCAATGTGTGGTCATCTACCGAATGATGTCTGTTTCTCTCAAATTGAAAAATATAACAATGAGAAAATTATAACAATGAGAGAAGCAGGAGGAGATGTCATTCTGCAGATGACCCCCAGTCTGCAAATCACTGGTGAGCGATCACATGACCACTCAGATTGGCAAATGAAATCCTCACAGCGTATATAACCCACTTTGGAGATCCGGCCGGTCAATGTGCAGAATGTCAAACCTAGGGGAGACACTGGTCAGTCTAGGGCAGCAGAGCAGGGAGAAGCAGAATATTCTGCAGAATATCACATGATTCTGCATGGATTTATCTTACAAATTTTCCAACAAAATTATTTGCAGCATTGCCAGCTGGTGTGAGCCCAGACTGATTAATAAAGGGATTACAGTATATATGCCATAGTTATTCCATACAAAGTGCCCCTCCCTCATGGTGTGTATGTGATACTGCAGCTTAGTCTGCTCAGGTCATTGGAGCTGAAAAGCCGCGACACATACACAGCGCCCCCGTCCTAATGGTGTGTATGTGGTACTTCATCTCAGTGTCTTCAGGTCAGTGGAGCTGAGAGGCAGTGACACATACATAGCACCCCCCGTCCTTATGGTGTGTATGTGGTACTGCACCTCAGTCTGTTCAGGACAGTGGAGCTGAAAAGCCGTGACACATACACAGCACCCCCAGTCCTTATGGTGTGTATGTGGTACTGCACCTCATTGTGTTCAGGTAAGTGGAGCTGAGAGGCAGTGACACATACACAGCACCTTCTGTCCTTATGGTGTGTATGTGGTACTGCACCTCAATCTGTTCAGGTCAATGGAGCTGAGACGCAGCGACACATATAACCTGAGAACACTTTATTATGTAGAAAGCAGAGATTTGTTTTCTAATTTCTTACATTCCCCTTTAACATCTGTATTTTGGACTTTTTGGTCCGGAGTACACGCATCATCGTCCGACGGCTCCATGGTGCCTTGCCTGGAATCATCTGGTACATTTATCCACAGGATTTGTATAGTAGATGCTGATCCCACCAATGTGGCCACGACATGCGCCGTTCTCAGTCCAGAGACGCAGAACTCCCATCTAAGTGTACAGGGATTTATACCATCTCTCCACGAAGAGCGGCAGCGCCTCATTCTCCAGATACATGTGCGCCCCATTGGTGAGATCCGCATGTACCATCCATGATGTAACATCCAGGCATACAGCATAAATGGATGAAATCAGAAGACCCCCCTATAAGAACAAGATCAGACATGGTGACATTAATGTAGATTTGAGGTGCAGATTCTCCAGCACAAATCTGGAGGAGTTTATTGTACATTAGAAGAGATTAATTTTCTTAGCATGTAGAAAAAAAATGGCCTCCTGTCCTCGTTTGTTTCCTGGGAAACTAGGTAAAAAAAATTAGTAGGGTGGGGGCACCAAATGCTTGTTTTGCACAGGGCACCATTCAGGCTAAGGCCGGCCCTGACTGTAAATCACCCTTCCAAATCAAAAACACATTGTCTATAAAACGCCTCCAAATAACCGCACACTGTGTCTAAACACGGAATGTTGATATACAAAATGATCTTTAAAGCCAGGCATAATAATGTTGGCATACCATGGGGCCACATTAGACCCCATTGCTGTACTTTTCTTCTGTAAATGAAATTGATCACTTTAAAGATTTTTTTTTTTTTGTCAAAACCATAGCAATAGATTAATACAAGTCAAACTGCCCGTAAGGAGGAATTATTATTATTATAATTATTATTATTAATTTATAGAGCACCATTGATTCCATGGGGCTGTACATGAAAAGGGGGTTACATACAGAATACATATACAACTTACAATAGATTGAATAGTACAGAAGGAAGAGGACCCTGCCCTTGCGGGCTTACATTCTAAAGGATTTTGGGGAGGAGACAGTAGGTGGAGTGTAAGTCTGGCGTCAGCTCCGCACGGTGGTGGGGCGGCAGCTCCGCACGGTGGTGGGGCGGCAGCTCCGCACGGTGGTGGGGCAGTGGGGTCATAATTACAGTGGAGTCACAGAATTATACTCATCTTTCTGACTTTGGCCGCTGTGAAAAATATGGGCGATATCTTGCCTTGTCAGTATATAGTATCTGGTTGAGCAGCTATAGACTCCTATTCAAAGAGTGAATCTGAGACAGGATATCGGAGTCAGCAAGTGGTTCAGTGTAACCAGCTTCAAAGGGAAAACCTCACCTCTCCAGCAGCTGATAGCTGGGACAAGTGTTATGATTCAGGGACCAAGGAGGATCAAAAAACGCGGAAACCCAAAAGGTAACAGAGTGGCTGGAATCTTAACGGACTGCAGACCTAATCCTGACACACAACTAGAAGTAGCCGTGGGACGAGCCTACGATGACCTAGTCGTCTCGACACAGCCGGAGAACTAGATATTCTTATAGATAGAGATATTAGAAAGCTAATCTGCCTCGGAGCAATCCCCAACGATATAGATAGCCCCCCACATGTAAAGACTACGGTGATATAGGAAAACACAATACAAAGCTAAAAAACAGATTCAGCAAAGGTGAGGCCCAAACTACATGTATAGGAAAGGATAGGAAGGAGCACTGTCTGCAGCCGTAAAAACCCTAATAAATACCAGCACGCCTGATATGGAAAAACCCTGAGGTAGCACAACCTCTCCTCCACTATTTCAGCACACGGTTACTGGAATCCAAAAACACTAATATAGATGAGGGACTGAATTAATACCAAGCATGACAAAACACATTGCAGAATCATGGAGTTAAGTATACAGACACTTCCAGCAGGGAATGATTCAATTCCACCAAGAACTCCACACAGACAAAATAGGAATCAAGCATTAGTATCAAAACCGAAAAAACAACAAGAGAGTGAAAACAATAAGCAGAGGTACAAAGACCACTTATCTGAGAGAGGAGTTCTGGTAGTGAGCAGGGCTGGTTTCAGAATGTCCTTAACACACAGGTTATCCATTGAGCATCGGCAAGTAACAGGAGAAAACTGCTCAGCTATATAGTCTAATCAGAAATACCTGATTGCCAGTCCTCCACAGGTGTGTGGCTTTCATTCCACACATCAACTGCACTCACCACAAGAGGGAGCCCCAAACTGGAAAATGTATTCACAACAGACAAGTTATTGGCACAATGAACCCCCTGCTGTGAGTTCAGGATTCACATTCTTGAGACAAACAGGAGACATAATGCCATAAGGAGTTATGAAATTATTGCATGTCCTAGCCGTACATTGATTATATTTCCAGGACCGTGGGGATAGGCCGTACACGCACATGGGTTTCAACTCTCTCCAGCACCCCGGGGTGGGGAGCTACGGATAATGGCTAGTAAAAGCCAGGAAGTGAAGCTGTATTTGGTCTCCAAGCATAATTAGGGCCTGTCCAGATCCAATGGCACCAGAATAGCCTCTCTACGACCTCCCAGCGAGAAGTTCTGACCTATTATAGGTTTTTGGGAGTTTTCATCCATCAGACCCAGGGGAGGGAGAAGAACAATTCAGTGGGCGGGAAAGGGAGTTACTGACCAAGAGCTTATTTCCAGGGTCAGGCAGTCGCCAAGTGTTGTTTTCTAGGGAGGGTACGCTGTGTATCGTGGTGGAAATAATCGGAAACCCCTGGCACCACACATCTCCCATGTTTCTGCCTGCACCAAGGCCTAAACATCTACCTGGTAAATGACTTATGTAAGTCTACTTATACCTCTTGTATTACCTCCTGTGTCTGCCTATCTGACCATTGTATCTGTATATCCATTGTGCATATAGTGTTTTGTCTAGTGTGCCCTGAAGGCGATTAACTATGTAACTTAATCCTGGGTTGCTCTGTTATCTCGATCCATTCGAGTAACATCACCCCATACATCACCACACAGACCCACGCTAAGAATATAACCCCCTCCTCCACGCAGCCCCCAAGCACATAGTCCCACACACGTAACATCAGCCACTTGCCAATGCAGCCCCATGCGAGTAAAATCACCCATTTCCCTATGCAACCCCCCACCATGCAGCTCCCTTAGCACAGAGTCCCCTGCACATAACATCACCCTTCCACACACATGTAACATCAGCCCTCCTGCATGCAACCCCACGCAAACATCAGCACCTAGAATGCAACCCAATGCAAGTAATATCACTCACTTTCCCACGCAGCCCCTCCTAGCACACAGCCTGATGCGATTAAAATCACCCCCTTTCCAATGCAGCCCCAAGTGTTAACATCACCTCCTTCCCTATACAGCCCACCAACAGTCAAAAAAATCACCCCTTCCTTTCCCACGTAGCTCCATGTGAGAAACATCACCTCCTTCCCCCACAACAAGGAACATCAATCTCTCAGTACCCATGCAAAATCCCAGCACACACTCCACACGAGTAACATCACCCCCAGCATGCTGCAGCCGCAAGAAATTAACACCAGCAGCACATGGAAGAAATGTCAACCACTGCTCTATCCTTCAAGCCACACATCCAAGCCCTCTTCACCTCATGCAGACTACAACTCAAAAATATCTCCCGGATCCGTGCTTTCCTTCAGCAAAAACATTAGTGCATGTCCTCATCATTTCCCACCTCGACTACTGCAACCTCCTGCTCTCTGGCCTCCCTTTGAACACTTTTGCACCCCTCCAATTTATCTGAAACTCTGCGGCCTGCTTAAGCCACCTTTCCCCTCGCTATTCCCCAGCCTCGCCACTCTGCCAATCCCTCCACTGGCTTCCCATCGCCCAACGACTCCAGTTCAAAACATTAACCATGACATACAAAGCCATCCACAACCTGTCTGCTCCCTACATCTGTGACCTAGTCTCCCGGTACCTACCTGCACACAACCTCAGATCCTCACAAGATCTCCTTCTCTAATCCTCTTATCTCCTCTTCCCACAATCGCGTACAAGATTTCTCCCGTGCCTCCCCCATACTCTGGAACGCTCTACCTCATCATATCAGACTCCCCCCTACCGTGGAGAGCTTCAAGAGGAACCTCAAGACCCACCTCTTCCAACAAGCCTACAACCTACAATAGCCCTCAGTCCAGTACACCACTGCGCAACCAGCTCTGTCCTCACCTATTGTACCATCATCCATTCCCTGTAGACTGTGAGCCCTCGCGGGCAGGGTCCTCTTTTCTCCTATACCAGTCTGTTTTGAACTGTTAATGATTGTTGTACGTATACCCTCTTTCACTTGTAAAGCACCATGGAATAAATGGCGCTATATAATAATAAATAATAATAATAATAACCCCTTTCCCCAAGCAACGCTCCCAGCAAGTAACCCTAAACAGTGCCTAGGTCCTCACACTTCTGCAGCCCCTCGGTCCTCTCAATGTAACGTACGCAGCCCCTCAGTCTAATAGCTCAGTCTGCATTGAACTGAAGAAGACTTCGCCCCTTCGCCTGTCCATTTATATTGACAACGGACAGGATAAAGATTCCCAGATCACATCAGGACTACAAGATCCCAGGGACCTTCAGCTGCACCACAACCAATGTGGTGTACTTAATTATATGTACAAAATGTCCAACTGGGGGTCTGTATGTAGGGGAGACAGGACAACAGCTCAGGACAAGGATGAATTCTCACCGCCACACAATTAAGGAAAAAAGAATAGATCTACCTGTGGCCAAACATTTTTGTAACTCAGACCACAGCATGATGGACATGAAATTGCTGGTATTGAAAGGAAATTTCATGTCCCAGAGAGATAGGAGACTATGGGAGTACAAACTTATGATGACCTTTGACACATTCAGAGCAGGAATGAATGTGTCTCATGGATTCATGTCTTTTTACATCAGTTAAGAGATGTGCTCCTCTGACCATCTGAGCGTGTCACATCCCTGGACCATTTGAAAAAAAAAAAAAATTTTGAGGGCACTAAGGCAATATAAATGGGATCCTCCAAATGCACACCTGAAAGCCGCAACACTGAAAAGGAGAAAAGGGTGGTGTGCTGAGGAGATCACCAAAACAATAATGGCAATAAATATTCAAAAGTTTATTGTAGGAAAAACACGAACATAGTTAAAAACATCTAAAAACATGAAGTACAATAAACATCAGAGGTTTGCTATAATAAAGCATAAGCCTACTGCAATCAATAACATCAATGAAGCATAATCATATAGCATGCAAAAAAAAACCCCAAAAAAACAAAGATATAAGTGTCAGTCCTAAAGACAAATGGCTAATACATTAATAAGTAAAAATCAATATGCAAAAATGCCCAAATACATACAGTGCCTACAAGTAGTATACAACCCCCTGCAGATTTAGCAGGTTTACACATTCGGAATTAACTTGGCATTCTGACATTTGGACTGTAGATCAGCCTGGAAGTGTGAAATGCACTGCAGCAAAAAAGAATGTTATTTCTTTTTTTTTTTCTTTAAATTGAGAAAAGTTTATTCAGAGGGTCATTTATTATTCAACCCCTCAAACCACAAGAATTCTGTTTGGTTCCCCTAAAGTATTAAGAAGTATTTCAGGCACAAAGAACAATGAGCTTCACATGTTTGGATTAATTATCTCTTTTTCCAGCCTTTTCTGACTAATTAAGACCCTCCCCAAACTTGTGAACAGCACTCATACTTGGTCAACATGGGAAAGACATAGGAGCATTCCAAGGCCATCAGAGACAAGATCGTAGAGGGTCACAAGGCTGGCAAGGGGTACAAAACCCTTTCCAAGGAGTTGGGCCTACCTGTCTCCACTGTTGGGAGCCTCATCCGGAAGTGGAAGGCTTATGGAACTACTGTTAGCCTTCCACGGCCTGGACAGCCTTTGAAAGTTTCCACCCGTGCCAAGGCCAGGCTTGTCCGAAGAGTCAAGGCTAACCAAAGGACAACAATGAAGGAGCTCCGGGAAGATCTCATGGCAGTGGGGACATTGGTTTCAGTCAATACCATAAGTAACGTACTCCACCGCAATGGTCTCCGTTTCAGACGAGCCCGTAAGGTACCTTTACTTTCAAAGCGTCATGTCAAGGCTCGTCTACAGTTTGCTCATTATCACTTGGAGGACTCTGAGACAGACTGGTTCAAGGTTCTCTGGTCTGATGAGACCAAGATCGAGATCTTTGGTGCCAACCACACACGTGACGTTTGGAGACTGGATGGCACTGCATACGACCCCAAGAATACCATTCCTACAGTCAAGCATGGTGGTGGCAGCATCATGCTGTGGGGCTGTTTCTCAGCCAAGGGGCCTGGCCATCTGGTCCGCATCCATAGGAAGATGGATAGCATGGCCTACCTGGAGATTTTGGCTAAGAACCTCCGCTCCTCCATCAAGGATCTTAAGATGGGTCGTCATTTCATCTTCCAACAAGACAACGACCCAAAGCACACAGCCAAGAAAACCAAGGCCTGGTTCAAGAGGGAAAAAATCAAGGTGTTGCAGTGGCCTAGTCAGTCTCTTGACCTTAACCCAATTGAAAACTTGTGGAAGGAGCTCAAGATTAAAGTCCACATGAGACACCCAAAGAACCTAGATAACTTGGAGAAGATCTGCATGGAGGAGTGGGCCAAGATAACTCCAGAGACCTGTGCCGGCCTGATCAGGTCTTATAAAAGACTATTATTAGCTGTAATTGCAAACAAGGGTTATTCCACAAAATATTAAACCTAGGGGTTGAATAATAATTGACCCACACTTTTATGTTGAAAATTTATTAAAATTTAACTGAGCAACATAACTTGTTGGTTTGTAAGATTTATGCATCTGTTAATAAATCCGGCTCTTGTTTGAAGTTTGCAGGCTCTAACTTATTTGCATCTTATCAAACCTGCTAAATCTACAGGGGGTTGAATACTACTTGTAGGCACTGTATATCAATCCAATCAACCATAGGATAGGGCATGGAAAAGCTTGTAAGATGGAATAAAGCAGGTTTACATATAAGTAAATATATACAACACCATAATCTTTACCAGAATCACAATGATGGAAAAAGAGGCATGCAAAATAATTCCCATTAAGGCAAACAGAGCAATGGTGAAAAAGCAGTCATGGAGGAGGTGGAGACCTAAAGCAAAATTCCCCCAACGCATATCGCCATATCCAGATGGCTTCCTCAGGGAAAAACGGGGTCCAGACACTAATGAGAGGACAATAAAACTTTCACACTGAACTGCAGCAATATTTATGGCCACAACAGTTTGCCCCCCTGCCATAGTGATAGTTCTGTTTCATATAACTTGGGTTTGTTTTTTGTTTTTTTTTACTGCACTATTCTATGTCCTGTTGTGTATAAATATGTGACTCTTCAGATTTTGTGTTATACCATGCCTGATGAAGAGACCTGAGTAGTCTCGAAAGCTTGCTATTATTACCATCTTTTCAGTTAGCCATTAAAAGGTATCAACCACTGAGGACTTCAGTTCTTTTAAACAACTTTTTATGCCCTTCTAAAATCATGTAAAACACAGCAAACGGACTCCAACCTCAGTCTCCCTCTTTTCCAAAAATTGGGCCACACACATCACTTCACTGGCATCAATTGTCCCACAGATGCAAACTTAAAAAGTTGATTTGCATGAAGCACTATCAAAAATCCACCAGCCTTTAGTTTCCCCTGGATGACACAGGGTAGAAAAGTCCTTGCGGATCCATGACTTGTTCATCTTGATGAACGTTAGTCTGTCCACATTGTCACTGAACAGATGCGTGCGCTTATCTGTCAGCACACACCCAACAGCACTGAAGACACGTTCCGAGAGAACACTGGCTGCAGGACACAACAAGATCCCCAAGGTGTAAGTGGCAAGCTCAGGCAGTTTATCCAGATTGGAAGCCCAAAATGAGCAAGGCTCAGGTTGCACAGTAATGGCATCGATGTTCACTTGCAGATACTCCGATATCTGTGTCTACTCCTCTTTTTACTCATCCAGCTCTTTTGTTTTCGCATGAGTATATATCCTTGTCACTTTTCCATGTGTTTGTGGTGTCTTGTGAGTTGATTGTCACCTTTTGGACACCTTAGAAGGTGTTTTCTATGTGTTTTTATGTGTTTGTGTTTGCCTGCCATTGTTTTCAATGGGGTTCGAATTGGTTCGTCGAACATGTTCTCCGTTCGACGAACCGAACTCGAACTCTAGGGGGGTGGCTCATCTCTAGTTGCTAATCCTTTTGTGTCACCCGCTGATAATTCGTGGGATCAGATAAGATTCTAAAAGCCTGTGCTATATAGTCTGATTTATTCTGTAGGACAACCCCCCTTTATCCGCTGGTCTGATAATATCATTATTCCCTTTTAGTGAGTTTAATGCCCTCTTTTCAGATCTGGATAAGTTCCAAGGAATATTTCCACATCGGCTTTTTAACAGGTTGAAATCCTGAAGCACCATTTTACAGAATGTGTGTAAATTGTGTCCTTTACTTTCCGTTGGATAAAAATTAGAGGTCCTTTTAAAGTCAGTGTGTAAGAATTGATCGGTGACCGAATAACCTAACAGTGTACTATTGGATGTCGCCCTACCCGCCATAATGGTATAGTGTCTCTGCAGAGTCAATTTTCTAATAAATGTCTGTAGATCGGTAAATAAATAAAAATCTTTTATATTAAAAGTGGTACAAAAAGTAAGGCCCTTATTGACTAAAGACATTTCAGCAGTAGTAGGTGTATAATCTGAAAGATGAAATATATTATTTGTCTTATTTAAGCATCCAGCAGATATTAATGATTATATATATATATATATATATATATATATATATATATATATATATATAATGAATGGAGAGATCATGCAAATCAAATGGAGTTTTGTTACATGTGTTAGATACTAGAGGGTTGATATATGTATCAGATGCCAGAGGGTTAGATACAGAGTCAACTATTCCAATCTCCTTAAAGTTTCTGGAATTCGCTACCATCAAAGAAACCACAGATTTCTCTTTCCTCAATTTATCAATTTGCGTCTGAATGATAGCCAAATCCTGTTGTGTATCAGTGTTGGATTTGTCTGTATTGGTATCAAAAACCTTATTAACATCCGAGGACAGAGTATTTGCCCACATACAGTTAGGTCCAGAAATATTTGGACAGTGACACAATTTTCGCGAGTTGGGCTCTGCATGCCACCACATTGGATTTGAAATGAAACCTCTACAACAGAATTCAAGTGCAGATTGTAACCTTTAATTTGAAGGTTTGAACAAAAATATCTGATAGAAATTGTAGGAATTGTACACATTTCTTTACAAACACTCCACATTTTAGGAGGTCAAAAGTAATTGGACAAATAAACCAAACCCAAACAAAATATTTTTATTTTCAATATTTTGTTGCGAATCCTTTGGAGGCAATCACTGCCTTAAGTCTGGAACCCATGGACATCACCAAACGCTGGGTTTCCTCCTTCTTAATGCTTTGCCAGGCCTTTACAGCCGCAGCCTTCAGGTCTTGCTTGTTTGTGGGTCTTTCCGTCTTAAGTCTGGATTTGAGCAAGTGAAATGCATGCTCAATTGGGTTAAGATCTGGTGATTGACTTGGCCATTGCAGAATGTTCCACTTTTTTGCACTCATTAACTCCTGGGTAGCTTTGGCTGTATGCTTGGGGTCATTGTCCATCTGTACTATGAAGCGCCGTCCGATCAACTTTGCGGCATTTGGCTGAATCTGGGCTGAAAGTATATCCCGGTACACTTCAGAATTCATCCGGCTACTCTTGTCTGCTGTTATGTCATCAATAAACACAAGTGACCCAGTGCCATTGAAAGCCATGCATGCCCATGCCATCACGTTGCCTCCACCATGTTTTACAGAGGATGTGGTGTGCCTTGGATCATGTGCTGTTCCCTTTCTTCTCCAAACTTTGTTCTTCCCATCATTCTGGTACAGGTTGATCTTGGTCTCATCTGTCCATAGAATACTTTTCCAGAACTGAGCTGGCTTCATGAGGTGTTTTTCAGCAAATTTAACTCTGGCCTGTATATTTTTGGAATTGATGAATGGTTTGCATCTAGATGTGAACCCTTTGTATTTACTTTCATGGAGTCTTCTCTTTACTGTTGACTTAGAGACAGATACACCTACTTCACTGAGAGTGTTCTGGACTTCAGTTGATGTTGTGAACGGGTTCTTCTTCACCAAAGAAAGTATGCGGCGATCATCCACCACTGTTGTCATCCGTGGACGCCCAGGCCTTTTTGAGTTCCCAAGCTCACCAGTCAATTCCTTTTTTCTCAGAATGTACTCGACTGTTGATTTTGCTACTCCAAGCATGTCTGCTATCTCTCTGATGGATTTTTTCTTTTTTTTCAGCCTCAGGATGTTCTGCTTCACCTCAATTGAGAGTTCCTTAGACCGCATGTTGTCTAGTCACAGCAACAGCTTCCAAATGCAAAACCACACACCTGTAATTAACCCCAGACCTTTTAACTACTTCATTGAATACAGGTTAACGAGGGAGACGCCTTCAGAGTTAATTGCAGCCCTTAGAGTCCCTTGTCCAATTACTTTTGGTCCCTTTAAAAAGAGGAGGCTATGCATTACAGAGCTATGATTCCTAAACCCTTTCTCCGATCTGGATGTGAAAACTCTCATATTGCAGCTGGGAGTGTGCACTTTCAGCCCATATTATATATATAATTGTATTTCTGAACATGTTTTTGTAAACAGCTAAAATAACAAAACTTGTGTCACTGTCCAAATATTTCTGGACCTAACTGTAAGCGTTGTATTAGTAGTGATAGGAGCAATAGAAGAAGAAATGTGTACTTTAATAACCTCAATAGAAGGAGGAAGAGTTGAGTATTTCTCAAGGACTGTAGGGGGTAGTGGTCCGTACAGGAGGGGTCGCTTGGTCAATGTTTTGTGACCTATTTTCTCCACCACTGGCTAGTAGTGGCGATGACACACAAGGCTCAGCAGAATGTGATCTAATTCTACTGAGTTGCTGAAACCTAGTCTTGTTATATCTACTGTTGGTGAAACCCCTTGTGTGGTTAGAACCACTCACGGTGGAGCCTTTTCACACAGGCTTCTCCCCTGTGTGAATTTTGTGATGTCTAACAAGGTCTGATTTCTGAATAAAACATTTTCCACACTCTGAACATGAAAATGGTTTCTCCCCTGTGTGAGATCTTTGATGCATAACAAGATCTGATTTCCGAATAAAACATTTCCCACACTCTGAACATAAAAATGGTTTCTCCCCTGTGTGAATTTTCTCATGCCTAACAAGTTCTGATCTCTGAATAAAACATTTCCCACACTCTGAACATGAAAATGGTTTCTCCCCTGTGTGAGTTCTTTGATGCATAACAAGATCTGATTTCCGAATAAAACATTTCCCACATTCTGAACATGAAAATGGCTTCTCCCCTGTGTGAATTTTCTGATGCCTAACAAGTTCTGATCTCTGAATAAAACATTTCCCACACTCTGAACATGAAAATGGTTTCTCCCCTGTGTGAGATCTTTGATGCCTAACAAGTTCTGATCTCTGAATAAAACATTTCCCACACTCTGAACATGAAAATGGTTTCTCTCCTGTGTGAGATCTTTGATGCATAACAAGATCTGATTTCTGGTGGAAACATTTCCCACATTCTGAACATGAAAATGGCTTCTCCCCTGTGTGAAATCTTTGATGACGGACAAGTTCTGATTTCCATTTAAAACAATTCCCACACTCTGAACATGAAAATAGCTTCTTCCCTGTCTGACATTTTTGATTATCAATAAGGTTTGATTTTCGAGCAAAACATTTCTCACATTGAGGAGATGAAAACGGATTTTCATGTGTCTGAACTTTTTGAAGGTTAACAAGATGTGATTTCTTGGTAAAACATTTCCCACATTTTGAACATGAAAATGGTTTCTCCTTTGTATGAGCCATTTCATGCTCCACATCCCTTCCGTAAGTTTTATTTTGCTGACAATTCTGTGATAAATCGGAATTTTGGACTTGTTTGAAAAGATCTGATGATAAAGCTTTCCGAGGAAGGACTGGAGGTATATCTGGGACAGCAGCATGCTCTTCATATGTATCATGTGTGATACTTTCATCATCTGTTATAAATTCTGAAGATATAAGATTTCCATCTGAACTCCCAATACAGTCATCGGCTAAAAATAAACACAATGTTATTATTTTTTAATGATATTATCTTGAAAGTACTATTACTTTTTTAAACCAGAACAGAAATTAAATTAGGAAAAAATGTATTCTGAATCTCTTGTCCAATTTCGACATCTAAAGCGGGCTTTACACGCAACGACATCGCAAACGAGATGCCGTTGGGGTCACGGAATTCGTGACACACATCCAGCCTTGTTAGCGACGTCGTTGCGTGTGACACCGCAGGAACAACTGTTAACGATCAGAAATATTCACCATATCGTTGTCCAGTCGTTCCTTTCCCGATTATCGTTGCTGTTGCAGGTACGATGTTGTTCGTCGTTCCTGCGGCAGCACACATCGCTCTGTGTGACACCACAGGAACGAGGAACTACATCGTACCTGCGGCCGCACGCAATGAAGGAAGGAAGGAAGGAGGTGGGCGGGATGTTCGGCCCGCTCATCTCCACCCCTCCACTTCTATTGGGCGGCCACTTAGTGACGCCGCACGAACCGCCCCCCTTAGAAAGGAGGCGGTTTGCCGGCCACTGCGACGTCGCTAGGCAGGTAAGTATAGTGTGACAGGTGTAAGCAATGTTGTGCTCCACAGGCAGCGATTTGCCCATGACGCACAACCGACGGGGGCGGGTACGCTCGCTAGCGATATCGCTGCGTGTAAAGCCCACTTAAGAGTTACATCTTAGTTAATGCGGATCTCCCATTCCTAGCACCAGTTGTCTGGAATGTGCTACAGTAAATAATCTGATTGATTGTCACAATGTGATTGCAGGATAATGAGGGACAGGAGGCTCCTATACTGTCTCACACGCTAGGGGACCCTAAGCTATTCCTAACCTGTGGATTACCCCTGAAGATGGAGACGCCCATATCTTACTATTCTTCCGACCAGCTCTAATCGGTTAGGAAGGGGCAGTAGTATGATGGAAACACAGATTAAGGCTCCCTTCACAAGCACGTGAAAATCACGCACGTGCCGCGAGACACGTATTTTCCTTGCGTGTTGCGTTTGGTAAGTACGTGTCTCCGGTACGTGCGGGCCACGTGTGTTCTACGTGTGCTATCCGCGATAACACACGGAGAACCTGTAATTTGAATACTCACGTGGTCCTTCCTGCTGTCCAGGGTACTGATCTTCGGCTCCAGCCCCGCCCACTCTCATCTGATGTTGCTTCTGGCTGAGAATAGGGGGGCGGAGATCAGCGGCTGTGACACCACGCCCACCTCCTTAACACGCTCATAATGTGCGGTGGTCGTCAGCAACTGTTTGCAGCGGAAGATTCTGCAGGGCTGGTGGAGGTGAGTGTGTGTTTTTTTATTTTAAAATAATGACACGTGTTTCTCCAGCGTGTGTCACACAGGACCGCATCCACACTACATCCGTGTGGTACGTGTGCGGGCTGCGTGACACCTGTGCTGCTGGAGAAAAATGGACATGCCTCCGTATGGAGCACATGGGCTCACGTCTGCTGCACACGGAGGCACGGGCCAATTGCGGAACACGTGCGTGCACATAAACCCATTGATTTTAATGGGTATACGTGTGCCCGTGTCTCCAGTACATGTGGAAACGAACGTAGCACATACCAGAGACGTGTGTGTGAAAGGGGCCTAAGACAGACGGGACATATTGCAAACTCACAGAAATAAACAGTGAGAGACTAAAGAGAAAAGCAAGAGCAGGAAGGCAGCGATAAAAAGAAAACAACAACAGCTCACAGCAATAATTCACAACAACTACCTGTAAAGGCCCCGTTACACACAGAGATAAATCTTTGGCAGATCTGTGGTTGCAGTGAAATCATGGACATATTGTTCCATTTGTGCACAGCCACAAACCTGATACTGATTGTCCACAATTTCACTGCAACCACAGATCTGCCGCAGATTTATCTGTGTGTGTGACAGGGCCTTTCGTCTGGATCACAACACCTCACCAGACCAGTATAGGTAAATTATAGCTGGCATTAATGAAATCGCCCAGCCAGCATATACAGAAGGGGAGCGAATGATACTTTCTCCTCCACAGCATGTGATCAAAGACATTAACAAGCAGATTACCCGAGAATAACTCTTGCTAGACTGCCCAAGCCTGTGGTTCGATGCCTTTGGTTCGATGCCTGTGTCTCCCTGCACTGCTCATAGACATCAGAGAAGTTAACATTTTGAGTACTAGAATCTATAATTTCCACAGATCCTGACACCACCATGACAGTTGGCAAAACCTGCAAAAATCTCCTTGTAACATTGATCCACAGCATAGACAATTTAAAGACTAAAGGGTGCTTTACATGCTGCGACATCGGTAACGATATAGCGTCGTGGCCACGTCGGTAGTGAAGCACATCCAGCGCCGTTACCGACATCGCAGCGTTTGACACCAATGAGCGACAATCAACGAGCACAAAAACGTGAAAAATCGTTGCTCGTTGACACGTCGCTCATTTCCTTAATATCGTTGCTGCTGCAGGTACGATGTTGTTCGTCATTCCTGCGGCATCACACATTACTATGTGTGACACTGCAGGAACGACGAACATCTCCTTACCTCCGTCCACCGGCAATGAGGAAGGAAGGAGGTGGGCGGCATGTTCCGGCCGCTCATCTCTGCCCCTCCTCTGCTATTGGTCGGCTGCCGTGTGATGTCGCTGTGATGCCGCACGACCTGCCCCCTTAGAAAGGACGCGGATCGCCGGCCAGAGCGACGTCGCAGGGAAGGTAAGTCCGTGTGACGGGTGTTAGCGATGTTGTGCGCCACGGGCAGCAATTTGCCCGTGACGCACAACCGACGGGTGCGGGTATGCTCGCTAGCGATATCGGTACCGATATCGCAGCGTGTAAAGTACCCTTTATATACACCATGTACAGAATTATTAGGCAAGTTGTATTTTAGAGGATTTTTTTTATTATTGATCAACAACTATGTTCTCAATCAACCAAAAAGACTCATAAATATCAAAGCTTAATATTTTTGGAAGTAGGAGTGGGGTTTTTTTTAGATTTGGCTATCTTAGGAGGATGTCTGTTTGTGCAGGTAACTATTACTGTGCAGAATTTTTAGGCAACTTAATAAAAACCAAATATATTTCCATCTCACTTCTTTATTTTCACCAGGTACACCAACATAACTGCAAAAAAATTTAGAAATAAACATTTCTGACATGCAAAAACAAAACCCAAAAAAGTGACCAATATAGCCACCTTTCTTTATGATGGAAGAAAGCAGTGGAAAAATCCAGCTGGACTCCAAAGGGATAAATAAAAATGCTTCTTTATTTATATCAACTCGATTAAAAATATATATCCATTTCTCAAGTAAAGACACCAGCTTGTTCACACTGATGCATGGCAGATGTATACTACTACGCGTTTCGGCGGAACGCCTTCCTCAGGTCATAGTCAGTACAAGATTAAGAGGATATTTATAAATGTTTTTCCTGAGCAGCGATCATCATGTTTTTCTAGAACGATACTGACTTCTTCCTGTACCACTGCTTGAAGAAGTTGTCTTCCAGAAACTGGCAGTAGGTCTTGGAGTTGAGCTTCACTCCATCCTCAACCCAAAAAGGTCCCACAAGTTCATCTTTGATGATACCAGCCCATACCAGTACCCCACCTCCACCTTGCTGGCGTCTGAGTCGGAGAGGAGCTCTCTGCCCTTAACTGAAAAAGCCTGAAGATATTTCCCAGTCTTGACGATTTATCTTACGTTTTGTGAAGTATCAACCGGCTGTATTACAAAGGGCAGGTATGTGTTGCAGAAGCGTGGGTGCTCTGCAATGTGAAGTTGGCTGGGACCTGTGGTTCCACAGGATTGCATTACATGCAGAGCCATGGAAGGGTGTGTGATGCTGATTACACACTCCTTACCACCTGTGGGTGTGGCTCCAGGGGTTAAAGCAATCCTGTCTCTGAACCTGGGTGGAGTGTGTCTAGGGCAGTCTAGAGAGAGACTGGCTCTAGACTTCCAGTGTGTGTGCTGGAGACGAGTGAGAGCAGAGCAGGGAGCTTGTGTGGAGGCTGAACACAGGGCTCTGAAATTGAGTCTGAGTTGAGACTGAGGTGAGTGCAGCCAGGCCAGGGCTGTAGGGCCGAATCTCTCCTGGAGGAGAGACAGACAGGGGTCTGCAGAGGGCCCTGGGTGCTGGAAGGAACCTTGGCTAGAGCTGTACACTGGCAGGAGCCAGAGAGTGGGGAAGTTGCTAAAGCTTCCACTATGGACTTATAATGGACTGCATGCCCACGGTACGTGGACCGTTTATGTTTGAGAGCAGTTTATGCTGAGAGTGTTTTTAAATAAACTGCCAGAATTCTTATAAAGAGACTGTGTACATATGTTGCTGAAGCTACCTCACACCGCTGCAAGCGAGTGGAACCCCCAGGTTGCGGGGTGCAACGTTACATATGGTGGAGAATGCGGGCATGCGGTCTGGTTGCTAGGGGCAATGCAGCCTAGTTGCTAAGGGCAACGGCCTAGGAAGTATTGCTGTGGATTTGCAGGTCAACGAAAATTTTGTCTGCGCACTCAAGTAGCTGGCGGTGGATCGGCGGGTCCACGAACAGGGACAGCGTGCTCCAGCTGCTGGCGGTGAATCAGCGGGGTTCTGTGCTGCAGTGGCGAGACCAGTGACTGGAGGTTCCAGGCCAGGCGGAATTGCAAGGCCCTGCTTGGTGAGCAGCGATACACCACAGGCTAGAGATCCTGGTTGTGCGGGCGGTACAACCCGGAAAGGTTAGTGGTTCTCTAACCCCCTCCCTGTCTTCGACCACTGGGTATTACCCATTGGAGCGCCCCTCCTGTTCCTCTTCTCGTTGCAGCATGGAGGGGCTCCTGAACCAGCTGCTGCAGAGCCAGCAGCACCAACAGCATGTGCCAGGAGGTCTAGTGACAGCAGTGGGGGCTGAAAGCCAAAAAGAGGGAATGGTCCCTGCGGATGTTGTGGAGGAGCTGTACTAGTTCCTGGTCCGGGGACAGCAGGAGCTGTCAGTGTGTAGCGATGTCGCAGCCATGGACCAGTTTGAGCGTTCCCTTCGGGGGCCAGTA
This sequence comes from Anomaloglossus baeobatrachus, assembly GCF_048569485.1. Classification (NCBI taxonomy): domain Eukaryota; kingdom Metazoa; phylum Chordata; class Amphibia; order Anura; family Aromobatidae; genus Anomaloglossus; species Anomaloglossus baeobatrachus. The sequence continues at coordinate 222,395 of NW_027441806.1, forward strand.
TGGACACTGGGTGCCCAGGGAGATAAGGGCGAACGGTGTGAACTGGGGGCTAAGGACATTGCATGGAAACCGCAAAAGGGGGCGGAGTCCCAGAAGGGAATGGTTACCCAAAATGGGGCGGAGTCCTGGAAGGGGGTGGTTACCCAACAGGGGGCGGCACCTCAGAAAGCACTGATGACCCACAAGGGGGTGGAGCATTCTCAAGCCGAACAGGTGGACTATAGCAAGGGGCAATGGGGTTCGCCTTACCTATGTCCTACCTGCGGTATAGGCTATCCATCCGATGTGAGGCCACAGAAGTGCTCCGTGGACTTGAATGGGCTACGTGTGTTTGGTCTGTTAGACCCGGGGAGCCGGATGACCTTAGTGAGACCCATGCCCAATCTCCATTTTATGGATGGTAGGACAATAGAAGGAAGCTGTGTGCATGGGACCACTAAAGAATATCCTCTGGCCAGAGTCATGATTCAGACGCCCGACCGTATGGGGCGCCCAGACGTGGGTGTGGTTCGGGATTTGATCTATCCAGTTATCATAGGACAAGACTTTGAGTTGTTTAAGGACTTATGGAAGACAGAGGCCGGGACCGATTACACCGGAATGAGTCGTCCCCCGCCTAAGACAGCCTGTTTACCGTATGAGGTTATATCGATCCCCTGTATATTGAGGTGCAAAGAGGAGATGGCACCTCCAAATAAGGACTGTCCAGAGTTAGGGGTGACCAAGGGACATAGAGGGTCTCTCCAAGTTAGTGACGTGACGTCTCCAAAGGGAAGTGACAGTCTGACCACTAAAACCCAAGTAATTTCAGGGGAGGAGACTGACACCTGGTTAAGCGGGGACATGTTAGTCCAGGACACCAGGGGGAGTGATGATGACTCCAGTAAAGACACTGACTCTAGAAAGGGGACAAACGAGTACAGTGAGGTACAGATGGGCGAGAAGGGTAAAACATCCTCACGACGCCGAAGACGTAATAAGCGCCGAGATGGGGCACAGTGTATGCCGTCTGAGGGTGCAGAGAAAGTGACATGCCTGGCTAATGAAGACATGGTGCCAGTAACAACTGCTACGGTAGAGTCAGATGGTGATATCCTACAAAAGAAAGAGGAATCAGAGACGGAACTGACACATTGTAACAACAGAAATCAGCAGGGTAAAAACGCAGAAAAGGAGCCAACCAAGGACGTAATGGGGGTGGTCCCTATGATTTCCCCGGGTGCAGCTGATAGTCTGTCAAGCGAGAGTGGTATAGGAAATGGAATCCTGGAGAGTGAGGGGGGGGAGGAATAATCCCCAACAGTCATGGTGAGCAGACTGGTGAACTACCGGGTGCTGGGGTGGATGACAGCGAATTCAGCCCCAAATCTCTAAAAGGAACAGAGTGCCATGTTGAAGGGTGTGACACCCAGGCTGAGGGTGACACTGCAAAGACCCCAGAGGAAGTTGAAGGTAATGCAGTGAAGACCCAAGAAACAGCTGGCGCTGAAGTGAAGAGAGCCTCTGAGGAGGTGAAGTCTGGACCAGAGGTCTCATCCAGGACTGAGAGCCTGCCTGACCTGCTTGGTAAAACCAAGATGGAGGATATAGAGAAGGTCGTGGGTAAGAAGAGTAAGAAACCCAAAAGGTTCTGCAGCTGAGGCGGGTACACTGGCAAGCGATGACGTGCTGCCAGAGAAACCGATAAATCGGGACAACAGTGGTCCGTGCGATGAAGCCATGGAGAAGGAGCCGACCCCAGAGTTGAAAGCCGAAGGTGAAGCAGCTGACACCCAAGAGAGGGGTGACTATGACAAAGTTGAACCCCACGAAAAAGCCAGAGGTGTAGAGGTGGAAGAAGTCTCGGAAAGAGGGTGTCGTAGACCAGAGAGGTCCGCAAGTGAACACTCATTCAAGAGGATGAGCAAAGACCATCTGCAACAAGAGATACTTCTTAGGCCTAAAACACACTTCCGCAAAAAAAACGTCCGTGTGACATGGTCCGTTTTTCGGGTCCGTGTTCCGATTTTTGGGGCGTTTCTCCGGTACGTATGGCATCCGTGTGATGGCGTATGCGAGCCGTGTGTATGTGTAAAATGTCCGTGTTTGTGTGTAAAATGCACGTGTATGTGTACGTGGAATGTCCATGTGGAATGTTCGTTTGTGTGTTGGACAATGTTGTTGATACATGTCGGCTGACAGCAGACAGAGTTGCGCGATGAGAATGAACTCGGGTGTTCTTCACCCGATTTCATTGTCATGCCGCGGCTCTGTCTGTGTGCCGCGTACTGATTAGCGGTCACCTGTGAAGGATTCACCAGTGACCGCTAATCCCCCGAGTGACTGAAGTGAGCAGCCCTCTCTCATACTTACCGCTCCCCGATCACCCGCGCGGCAAGGAACAGAGAATACGCGGCAACAATTACTTTGAATATGCCGGCTGCTCATTAATCAATCTCGTATTCCCTGCTTTCCCCACCCACAGACGCCTGTGATTGGTTGCAGTGAGACACGCCCCCCACGCTGAGTGACAACTGTGTAACTGCAACCAATCACAGCCGCTGGTGGGCGTTTCTATACTGTGCAGTAAAATAAATAAATTTAAAAAACTGGCGTGCGTTCCCACCCAATTTTAATACCAGCCAGATAAAGCCATACGGCTGCAGGCTGGTATTCTCAGGATGGGGAGCCCCACGTTATGGGGAGCCCCCCAGCCTAACAATATCAGCCAGCAGACGCGCAGAATTGCCGCATACATTAGATGCGACAGTTCTGGGACTTTACCCACCTCTTCCCGATTTGCCCTGGTGCGTTGGCAAATCGGGGTAATAAGGAGTTAATGGCAGCCCATAGCTGCCACTAAATCCTAGATTAATCATGTCAGGCGTCTCCCCGAGATAAACTCCATGATTAATCTGTAAGTTACAGTAAATAAATACACACACACACCTGAAGAAATCCTTTATTTGCAATAAAAAACAATAACACATACCCTCATTCACCACTTTATTCAGGCCGATAAAGCCCTCCATGTCTGGCGTAATCCGCGGAATACACCGCCGCTCCTGTCAGTTCCACGCAGCAAATGAGGTGAGTAGCGCGATCAGCTGTGCTGTCACTGAGGTTACCCGCGGCCACCGCTGGATCCAGCGGTGGCCGTGAGTTACCTGACTGACAGCAGCTGATCGCCTGACATGCTTAATCTAGGATTTAGTGGCAGCTATGGGCTGCCCTGCCATTAACTCCTTATTACCCCGATTTGCCAACGCACCAGGGCAAATCGGGAAGAGGCGGGTAAAGTCCCAGAACTGTCGCATCTAATGTATGCGGCTATTCTGGGCGTCTGCTGGCTGATATTGTTAGGCTGGGGGGCTCCCCACAATGTGGGGCTCCCCATCCTGAGAATACCAGCCTGCAGCCGTATGGCTTTATCTGGCTGGTATTAAAATTGGGGGGGACCGCACGCCGTTTTTTTTAATTATTTATTTTACTGCACAGTACAGACACGCCCACCGGCGGCTGTGATTGGCTGCAGTTACACAGCTGTCACTCAGCGTGGGGGGCGTGTCTCACTGCAACCAATCATATTTGCCGGGGCGCGTGGAAAGCAGGGAATACGAGATTGATTAATGAGCGGCCGTTATATTCAAAGTAATCGTTGCCGCGTATTCTCTGCACAGCTGTTCCTCGCCGCGCTGGTGATCGGGGAGCGGTATGAGCCGGGGGAAGAAAAAAAACGAGCGCCAATGTAAGTATGACTGAGAACAGCAGAAAAAAAGGTAAGTATACTGAATTTAATTTAAAAAAAAATAAAAATAAGATCGCTAATGTAAAAACGCACACGCACGAAACGTGCTGAACACGGACATACTCCGTGTGCGGTCCGTGTAGGCACGGACCCATAGACTTTAGCGGATCCGTGCCTGCGTGCTGCCGGCCAAAAACGGACATGTCGTCCGTGCAGAAAAGCGCACACGTACTTATCACACGGACACACGTTTCGTGTGATTTTACGTGTGTGTGCCATCTACCATTGCATAACATGGGTCTCCGTGTGTATGTGTCTCCGGTACGTGCAAATACGTACCGTACACGTACAAAAAAAACGGATGTGTGTTGCGGGTCTTACACAGGGTACTGAGAGTCGAGTAAGGGAGCTGGAGAAAGAAGTGGCAGAGCTCCGAAGTCGCTTGGCAGAGTACCAGTCCAGGTCCCAGGTAGCCTTGGAGCAGATGGAGCAGCGAGTGTCGATCCTGACCAAACTTGTTGAAGCAGGGGAGGCCCAAAGAGAGCTGACTCTGGAAGCTAAACTGGACAAGCATGTGGAAGCGGCAGGGATGAATGAGACTTCTGTAGTCAACTGCATGGTGGATATACCTGAGGACTTAAGAGACGCATGTGCCACCGAGGGCATGCATGACGAATTTAAGAGAGCTGTGGAAGCGTGTGAGGTCTACTGTACTCCAGAGGCTGAACAGTTAGTGATATTGTCCACCACTGCAGTTACTGGGCAGCGGGTGGCTATTCTAAAGGACATGCACTTCAGATGTGTTCGTATTAAGTGGCAGGTCCAACTGCAAAATGAAGAAGCCACTAGACAGCTAGAGTATAAAAGGAAAGCGCAGAGTCTGGCGGAAGATATCATCCTAGTACCCTGGAGTCTGGTGGGGAGAGTCATTGGAAGAACCGGACGAGTCATGCAAGACATGGTGAATAAGTCGGGATTGGTGAGATTAAGAATCCCTGCTGCTAATGAGAGCAACATACCTTGGGAAGCTGGTGTGGTTCCGTTCGTCTGTGTCGGGACTGTAGAGAGTCTTGGAAACATTCGAAGCCTTCTTGAATATCGGGTACACCATGTACGTGACATGGAGCGGTTGAGGCAAGAAAACCTGAAAATTGAGGAGCAGCTTCGCCAACTGTGTGGGGGACAGCAGCCGTCTTCCACCCGTTGTTCAGGGGAAAGAAGTGGAAGATGGCGAATCGGTCCAGTAGTTAAGACACACGATAGAAGGAATCGCCGACAGAGAAGTAACTTACGATGTACTGTAGATAGTGGCCGCTATGAGCTTAGAGTTCCTGACAGTAGCCCTGGGGGTACACGAGTAAGCCTGGGTTCGGACAAGACTGTAGGTTTGACTGAGGACGTGTCTCTCTACTACGGTGACCCTGGGAGGGGGTCAGGGAGAGAATGGTCCGGAAAGGGGACGTCCTTTAACCCTAGGTTGACATGACAGGGTTTGGTGACAGTGTCGGGCGATGTCTCAGGGACTAATGCTCTTGGGCACCTTGGACGGCCCTCTCGACTGGTGGGGCATGGCAGCGGGGATACCCTGTCTCGCGGCCCCAGGTCGTTGGGAAGTGTTCTCCCCTACGGGTTTGAACAGAGGGGGAGGGTATGTGAAGTATCAACCGGCTGTATTACAAAGGGCCGGTATGTTTTGCAGAAGTGTGGGTGCTCTGCAATGTGAAGTTGGCTGGGACCTGTGGTTCCACAGGACTGCATTACATGCAGAGCTATGGAAGGGTGTGTGATGCTGATTACACACTCCTTACCACCTGTGGGTGTGGCTCCAGGGGTTAAAGCAATCCTGTCTCTGAACTTGGGTGGAGTGTGTCTAGGGCAATCTAGAGAGAGACTGGCTCTAGACTTCCAGTGTGTGTGCTGGAGACGAGTGAGAGCAGAGCAGGGAGCTCTGGATGTATGAGCCTGTGTGGAGGCTGAACACAGGGCTCTGAAATTGAGTCTGAGTTGAGACTGAGGTGAGAGCAGCCAGGCCAGGGCTGTAGGGCCGAATCTCTCCTGGAGGAGAGGACAGACAGGGGTCTGCAGAGGGCCCTGGGTGTTGGAAGGAACCTTGGCTAGAGCTGTACGCTGGCAGGAGCCAGAGAGCGGGGAAGTTGCTAAAACTTCCACTATGGACTAATAATGGACTGGATGCCTAGGGTACGTGGACCGTTTATGTTTAAGAGCAGTTTATGCTGAGAGTGTTTTTAAATAAACTGCCGGAATTCTTATAAAGAGACTGTGTACATATGTTGCTGAAGCTACCTCACACCGCTGCAAGCGAGTGGAAACCCCAGGTTGCAGGGTGCAACGTTACAGTTTCTTGTTCAAAAGTGGTCGTTTTTCAGCCTTCCTTATCTTGGCCATGTCCCCGAGTATGGCACACCTTGTGCTTTTTGATACTCCAGTAATGTTGCAGCTCTGAAATGTGCCCAAACTGGTGGCAAATGGCATCTTGGCAGCTTCACGTTTGATTTTCCTCAATTCATGGGTAGTTATTGTGCACCTTTTTTGCCCAACACACTTCTTGCGACCCTGTTGGCTATTTGTCATGAAACACTTGATTGTTCGGTGATCACGTTTCAAAAGTTTGGCAATTTCAAGACTGCTGCATCCCTCTGCTAGACATCTCACAATTTTGGACTTTTCAGAGCCAGTCAAATCTCTCTTCTGACCCATTTTGCCAAAGGAAAGGAAGCTGCCTAATAATTAAGCACCCCTTATATTGGGTGTTGATGTCATTACACCACACCCCTCCTCATTACAGAGATGCACATCACCTGATTTACTTAATTGGTAGTTGGCTCTCAGCCTATACAGCTTGGAGTACGACAACATGTATAAAAAGTATCATGTGATCAAAATACTCATTTGCCTAATAATTCGGCACACAGTGTAATAATTACAGAAAGATTACGGATATTTAACACTAGAACTACTGGACTCGTGACACCTATATAGAAATACATAGTGCAAAGTAATCAAAATGACTACCTCAGTAGTTCTAGTGTTAAATAGGGACTGGACTGTAAAATTGATGGCCTATCCTTTGTAACTAAAACAGGTAGCAGGGTCTTGCTGTATGTGCAGATAAACATTAGGGCTCGAATTCATGAATACTCATGAATACCAGCAATGGACACTGAAAAATGACATCAGGGACTGGAGTGAGATTTCTGTCATAGGGAAGGCCGCAGTTTGTTATGAATTAGAGAAGCAGTAGCTTCACACCCTTCTTCTGGCCAACCTACAAAAGTCGCACAATTCTAATTTGCTCTTCCTTTCCCCTAATTCCAGCCTGTGTCGTGTTCAGTTTAGACTCCTGCAATTAAGAGGCCTTTGGTTACATCATGTCACATGACTTTGAAGTCATCAAAGTTCCTTAAACAATCAACTTTAGAATATAACTCACTAAGAGAGTGGGGTTCCTGAGAAATTGCGCAGTTTGACTCCTTCCAACGCTGGTCATGACTGTAACTAGGTTTTTTTTTGAGTAGGGCTTATATTTCAGGCATTACCCAAAAATCCCATAAAAGCGTGCTAGGTCTTATTTTCGGTTTTAGTCGTCTTTTCGGGGAAACCGGGTATTCATGAACCCTCTGCAGGTCTTTGAGTTGCCTTCATAACAACATAGAGAAGGGACTAGAAACAAACAGCAGAAGAAGCAGAAGCAAAGATAATACAGCTGAAAAAAAACAGAGCAGAAAATCTAAAAATGTAACACGCAAATTAGTGCAGAAAGTACATGAGTAGATATCTCTTACTGGATAGAGCTGGAGGAAACACATCCTGAGGAACATCGGGGTCTTCTTGTTTACAGTCCTGTGGGAGAAGAGGACGGGGACATCTCTCTGGTGTTGTCCTCTTACTGGATAGACCTGGAGGAGACACATACAGGGACTGAATTCATTCCTTACATACAGATAATTATAGGCCGTGTGTATTTAGTCCTGTCTATTACCTGGTGATGTGAGGGGCTGGGGAACCTCCATCATGACGTCCTTGTACAGATCTTTGTGTCCTTCTAAATACTCCCACTCCTCCATGGAGAAATAGACGGTGACGTCCTGACACCTTATAGGAACCTGACACATACAATGATACCGTCACCCCCGATCCCTTCATAGCGTTACTGTATAATGTCCCAGCATTCCCAGCAGTGTCACCTCTCCAGTCAGCAGCTCAATCATCTTGTAGGTGAGTTCTAGGATCTTCTGGTCATTGATGTCCTCATGTATCGGGGGTGAGGTGGAGGCCCCGTGATTGGGCTCAGGGGTCTTCCCCATCCCTCAGACACAGGGGCCTGACAGCGCTCACTAGAGGTCTTCTTCACTACTGTGTAATCCTGGTTATGGAGAGACACAGTAATAAATCTCACTCCAGACATTTCCAGAGTCCTCACCTCTCCAGTTCTGTCCATCTGTTATTCCCATAGATAAGAATGATGTAATGTGACGTCATCAGAATCTCTCACCTCTCCAGTAAGCCGGAAGAGGATCTCTAGGGTGAGGTGTAATATCCTCTCCGCCATCTTGTCCCTGTCCATATCCATCCTTCACGGGGCAATCAGGAGAATTCTCTTCTATAGAGCGATTGTTCTCCCCAGCATCTAATGTGTATGGAGCCTGAGGCCAGTAATGGGGAATCTCCACACACCTCCACCTGCAGAGAGCCGCACACTAGATATATAATACCCTGCACCTACCTCCACCTGCAGAGCCGCACACTAGATATATAATACCCTGCACCTACCTCCACCTGCAGAGCCGCACACTAGATATATAATACCCTGCACCTACCTCCACCTGCAGAGCCGCACACTAGATATATAATACCCTGCACCTACCTCCACCTGCAGAGCCGCACACTAGATATATAATACCCTGCACCTACCTCCACCTGCAGAGCCGCACACTAGATATATAATAACCTGCACCTACCTCCACCTGCAGAGCCGCACACTAGACATATAATACCCTGCACCTACCTCCACCTGCAGAGCCGCACACTAGACATATAATACCCTGCACCTACCTCCACCTGCAGAGCCGCACACTAGATATATAATACCCTGCACCTACCTCCACCTGCAGAGCCGCACACTAGATATATAATACCCCGCACCTACCTCCACCTGCAGAGCCGCACACTAGATATATAATACCCCGCACCTACCTCCACCTGCAGAGCCGCACACTAGACATATAATACCCTGCACCTACCTCCTCCTGCAGAGCCGCACACTAGACATATAATACCCTGCACCTACCTCCTCCTGCAGAGCCGCACACTAGATATATAATACCCTGCACCTACCTCCACCTGCAGAGCCGCACACTAGATATATAATACCCTGCACCTACCTCCACCTGCAGAGCCGCACACTAGATATATAATAACCTGCACCTACCTCCACCTGCAGAGCCGCACACTAGATATATAATACCCTGCACCTACCTCCACCTGCAGAGCCGCACACTAGATATATAATACCCTGCACCTACCTCCACCTGCAGAGCCGCACACTAGATATATAATACCCTGCACCTACCTCCACCTGCAGAGCCGCACACTAGATATATAATACCCTGCACCTACCTCCACCTGCAGAGCCGCACACTAGATATATAATACCCTGCACCTACCTCCACCTGCAGAGCCGCACACTAGATATATAATACCCTGCACCTACCTCCACCTGCAGAGCCGCACACTAGATATATAATACCCTGCACCTACCTCCACCTGCAGAGCCGCACACTAGATATATAATACCCTGCACCTACCTCCTCCTGCAGAGCCGCACACTAGATATATAATACCCTGCACCTACCTCCTCCTGCAGAGCCGCACACTAGATATATAATACCCTGCACCTACCTCCACCTGCAGAGCCGCACACTAGATATATAATACCCTGCACCTACCTCCACCTGCAGAGCCGCACACTAGATATATAATACCCTGCACCTACCTCCACCTGCAGAGCCGCACACTAGATATATAATACCCTGCACCTACCTCCACCTGCAGAGCCGCACACTAGATATATAATACCCTGCACCTACCTCCACCTGCAGAGCCGCACACTAGATATATAATACCCTGCACCTACCTCCTCCTGCAGAGCCGCACACTAGATATATAATACCCTGCACCTACCTCCTCCTGCAGAGCCGCACACTAGATATATAATACCCTGCACCTACCTCCACCTGCAGAGCCGCACACTAGATATATAATAACCTGCACCTACCTCCACCTGCAGAGCCGCACACTAGATATATAATACCCTGCACCTACCTCCTCCTGCAGAGCCGCACACTAGATATATAATACCCTGCACCTACCTCCTCCTGCAGAGCCGCACACTAGATATATAATACCCTGCACCTACCTCCACCTGCAGAGCCGCACACTAGATATATAATACCCTGCACCTACCTCCACCTGCAGAGCCGCACACTAGATATATAATACCCTGCACCTACCTCCACCTGCAGAGCCGCACACTAGATATATAATACCCTGCACCTACCTCCACCTGCAGAGCCGCACACTAGATATATAATACCCTGCACCTACCTCCACCTGCAGAGCCGCACACTAGATATATAATACCCTGCACCTACCTCCACCTGCAGAGCCGCACACTAGATATATGGCTGCTCTGTGCTTACAGGACCTGTGATGATGTCACATGGAGGGGAGGAGTCAGGGGTCACATGATCAGCTCCTTAGTGTCTGGTAGGGGCTCAGTATCCAGCTCCGCACAGATCATATGGAGGGAGTCTCTCGTCTTTCTTTATAGTAAAGGCATCATGTATTTGGTGACAGTAAAGGACGAGGATCGCACCGGACAACGCGTTTCCAGCAGTTGTTGCTGTTACTCAGAGCATCCATGTAATACAATCACATACACTTATAACATATGGAAGACTCGGCGGTGACTAATGAGATTTCGTCAAGTCCTAATTAATTCCAACCCACCTCCCGCACCACATCACAGAGGGGAATGGAGGAAAGAGAATGGCTTCAGAAATTATCCAAGACAAATACAGTAGGGAATAGTTCTGTAAATTTGCAGAAATGATACATTGATGTACAACATATCGGCCGTAACAGACACTGATATCAACAGACTCAAAAATCCTCCTAAGCATATCTAACACATGTGACAGATATAAGGCATACATATCACACTGCATAACGAGTATTGGTGTATATACATATCACACTGCATAACAAGTATAGGTGTATATACATAGCACACTGCATAACGAGTATTGGTGTATATACATATCACACTGCATAACGAGTATTGGTGTATATACATAGCACACTGCATAACGAGTATTGGTGTATATACATATCACACTGTATAACGAGTATTGGTGTATATACATAGCACACTGCATAACGAGTATTGGTGTATATACATAGCACACTGCATAACGAGTATTGGTTTATAGAGATGAGCGATGTTCGATTCGAACGGTTCGCCAATTTCAAATTCGAGTGATCTTGCTCAGTGTTCGATTCGTTTTACGAACTCGAACGATTTGCTTCAAGTTCGGCAGTTCGAGTTACCGTTCGATAACAGTTCAATCACCAAAAGCGTGGCTACTTACTAGCTGGCTTTTCACTGTAATACTGTCAGTCACTGTTAATAATGATATTATCAAAATTCAGCGTATAGTGTGGGGGGACGGGGTTTAGATCAGTGCTGCTGAGTGCTGAAAGAATGGCGATCGCCATTTTTTTTTCCGAACCGCGCGTACAGTGGGGCGGGCCAGGCTGTCAGCCAATCACAGACACACACACAGCAAAGTGGATTTTTGCCAGACAAGCAAGGGCATGTGTCATAGGCTGTGCATGTCACATGTCCTTGCCCTATAAGACCTGGCCATTTTCCCCTTCGCCGCCATTATCTCTCTGCTGCGGGTGTGTGACAGTCACCGCTCCTGCTGCTGCTGATGTGTGCGCTATAGACTTATACAGTGCAATCTACATATCGGTTTAGGGATTAGGGACTACTTGTAATTTCAGCCATTTTCAGGGCTACATTACAGCATTTTATAGCCATTTTTGCTAGGCAGTTCTTTGCCAGAGCTGTGCAAGGTTTTATCACAGCGTCTGTCTAAATCAGCTCAGGCAATTCCTTGGGGCATAGTTTCATTGTAAGGGATAGAACGTGAGGATTCCTCTGCTGACAAGCAAGCTAGACCACCTCTGCATTGTACCCCACCTGTCCATTTTTGCTACGCAATTTTAATTGCAAAAAGTGCTGCCAGTTATAGGGGCATAGTTTCATTGTCTGGGATAGTACGTGAGGGTTCCTCTGCTGACAAGCAAGCTACACCACCTCTGCATTCTACATCACCTGTCCATTTTTGCTACGCAATTTTAATTGCAAAAAGTGCTGCCAGTTTTAGGGGGATAGTTTCATTGTCTGGGATAGTACGTGAGGGTTCCTCTGCTGACAAGCAAGCTACGCCACCTCTGCATTCTACACCACCTGTCCATTTTTGCTACGCAATTTTAAGTGCAAAAAGTGCTGCCAGTTTTAGGGGCATAGTTTCATTGTCTGGGATAGTACATAAGGGTTCCTCTGCTGACAAGCAAGCTACACCACCTCTGCATTCTACACCACCTGTCCATTTTTTCTACGCAATTTTAATTGCAAAACGTGCTGCCAGTTTTAGGGGCATAGTTTCATTGTCTGGGATAGTACGTGTTGGTTCTTCAGCTGTCAATAAAGCTAGACCACCTCTGCATTCTACATCACCTTTCCATTTTTGCTACGCCATTTTAAGTGTCCAATTTGGTCACAAACAAAATGAGTTGCAAAAGGACAGATGCTGGTGGAAAGGGTAACAGGCGTGTTGGAAAGGGAAAAAAAGTTTGTGTCCGTGGGGTAGGTGGTAAAGCAACAGTAACATCTACTGAAGAAAGGCCATCTTCCATCAAAAGTAAGATGTCTACTACTTTCCGTGGACAATCTGATATGATCCCTTTGTTACGGAAACGACCAACTCTACCAAGATGATGCACAACAAAAGCGCATGCTTGAATGGATCTCAAGTGCTCCATCAAGTGGCCTCTCCTCCACCTCAACTTCAACATCCCAAAGACTCCAGTCCCCCGAATTGTCACCCCAATTGCACTTGCTTTCTAACAGCTCTCAAGTCTGCCCCCGCCCTGCAGAGTATGGGGTAACAGAGATGGTTGAGTCGGCAGAGCTGTTCAGTCACACTATAGCCTGGGAATCAGAGGTCTGCTTCAAAGCTACAGTGAGTCCAGACCAGGAAATGATCTGCAGTGATGCCCAGAAGCTTTGTGAGTCAGATTCACGCCCTGATGAAAACGTTTCTGAGCATAATGTAGTCCCTCATTCACCAAGAGGAGTTACAGTTTGGGGAGACAATGAGGAACATGCTGATGACGATGAGACTCAGATACCTGATTACTATCAAATAGGTCATAGACAAAAAGGGGAAAATTAATTTATACGGTTTTAACATAGTGAAAACGATCACATTCCCCTGTATGGACAATAACATAGAATATACTCCCAAACGATTAAATACTTAGTGTGAACACACTTGAGGAGACTGATTCCAATATAAAAAATCTAATTTTTATTGAAGAATATACATACAATATAAAAATGTGTATTTTCCATAAGGTCAAGTAATGAGGTAGGTGGATTGAAAAACACCCACCCATCTGGGGAACTGGCCGCAATAACCCATCATTACTCCATAACCAAAGTAGTAAATGCTGACTCAAGTGAGTTTATAATGGAGGCACACCATGGGAACACATAATCTAACATAGAGACACATGGTTCAAAACTTACCCATGGTGTAAGGGAAGAGGGTACAAGCTGGCAGTCCCAGAGTGAGTGAGTGGGCAACCTTTCTCCCGGACGCGCGTTATCGCCAAATGCTTCCTCAGCGGGGTGCAGGCAGGTGGATATCAGATACCTGATTAGAATGACAACTTAACTATTCGGTCAATGCAGGAAGAGATTGGCTCTGAGGACGAGGGGAATGCAAACACACAGGGTGATGATGAGGTTGTAGATCCCACTTACTGTCAACCCACAGTCAGGCACTCGATGAGATCAGCAGAGGTGGTGGAGGAGGATGCGACTGACGACGAGGTTAGCTTGAGCCTTCCTGAACACAGACGGAGTACTGGAAGCACGTAAACAACTGCATCCCCAGCCACAACTCTGCCTCTGAGCACAAGTCAGTGTGGCTCTGCAGGTCGCATGGGCTCTAAGCCTTGCCTAGCCTGGTCCTTTTTTGACATTGCAAAGGATCTCCCAACTCATGTCATCTGTAAGATTTGTCGCCAATCTCTAAGTAGAGGCCAAAAAACCTCACTAGTTTGACTACTTCGTCCATGAATCGTCACATGGATAACAAGCATAAGACCCAGTGGGAAGCTCACTGTGCTACAATGCGGCCTAGCAGAGCTGGCCGAAAAAGCCAAAAATGTACTAGGGAAAATATGGCACTGCATTACTGCAAAAGAGAGATATTTAGTTTATGTATTGGCCAATTGTTTTGCTATATTTTATCACTAAGGTTCAGATACGGCTTTAAAGAAGGCAAATAAGTAATTTTATTATAAAGGTTAATATGAAATACAAACTTAAAGGAAAAGTATGATATTGCGTACACTTTTGTATATTGAACATACAAAGGTTAAGTACCAAGAAAAAATCCAGCACCAAGTCCATGGGAAAATCTTCATTAAAAATTCATCTTTTATTGTCAAAACTTATAAAAAGTCCATGTTACAATTGCCCCAACAGAGGACGCGTTTCGAACGACCAAGTTCTTAATCCGTCTCTAGACGTCTAATCCGTCTCTAGTTTTGACAATAAAAGATGAATTTTTAATGAAGATTTTCCCATGGACTTGGTGCTGGATTTTTTCTTGATACATGAAATGAGTTCTGCTACCTTCCTTTCCGTGCACGGTCCTGGATAAGCAATCTCTGGCAGCAAGCAGGTGAGCTGGACAAAGTTGAAGTTGTTTTGTCAAAGGTTAAGTACAGTTAAATACTTACATCACCAAGGAGTTTTGAACATCATCTGTCTGGAACTACAGTCAGAGAAGCATGACATAGACAGAGGACTCCTGGACATCACTGCCCGGACGTCTCATGGAGTAGCAAACACGAGCTTCTGTCTGTGCTATATTTCATCTGATCTTATAGAGGCTTGAACAATATTACAAGCCTTAAAGTTAATGTGTTGTAGTCTTACTGATCCATGCCGTTTGATGGCCAGTCTTTGGGCATAGATGAATCAGAGATACACCACACATCAGACAATGGGGTAATAAACCCACAGACATTCAAATCTCCCAAGAATACACATCAGGTATTTGAGCTAGGTAAATGGATATATTGTCTGTCTGTGTATATTCAAGACAAACACACAGAAATCCTTAAGTATATACAAGATTTTGTAACCATGTACACTTTGTCTGTCTGATTAATCAATATGTTATAGTATAACATAATGTATAAACTCAAAAATAGCCATTTTTATATTTGCAATACATTCCACACTTGGCTATTTTGAGCCAAACATTAGTTATACCAGGTACCATACCCTAACGGCATAGTTTTAGCGGATGATACAACAACAAAAAGCAATGCATGCACAATAGCAAAAATTACTCCTAATATATAATGCATATATCAAAAAAATCAGGTAACTAAGAAAATACCCATTCCCACCATCTACCATCATCTTGTGTAATGTAATTAATCTAGTATAAATGTATTTCTACTTGTGGTATTTATAAATTTAGCCACCAAACAAGAGAATCGGCCTATTGCTTTAGCAGCATATGCCGCTACTGTGAGTGTTCCTACAATTATTATAGATAATCCTTGTATCTATGATTTCGTTAACAATTTTACATCTTGTGTATAGAGGTCACTATATTGTTAATCTCATATTATTTCTTGCCCTCATACGTTTGCATTTTTCATCTGTATGAGACCACAAATAATAGCAATCTCTTTATAGCCTGTCTGATTCTGTATTTTTATTTGTTCACATCTGCCTATTTTGTTCCTATCACAAGTCATCTGATAAATCGGCTGGTGTAATACTTTGAGTCCTTAGGGCAATCATCTCTTCTGTTAGAGAATGTTCCCCAGTGCAGTTCATACAGGCACAATACAGATTGGAGATGAAGTTTTAGGTCACGTCTTCTACTAGTAATTAGTGATGAGCGAGTACTAAAAAGCTCGGGTGCTCGAGGCTCGGGCCGAGCATCCCAAGATACTCGTGTACTCGGCCCGAGCACCGAGCCCAATGTTATCCTATGGGAGACCCGAGTATTTTTATGAAATGACCCCCGGCAGCATGTAGAAACCCTAAAAATGTCACAAAAGTCTCAGAAGAGTGCTCAAATGACATGGCAACAGCATGGGGAAGATCCCTTGAAGCATTTATCACTCAAAAGTCACAGCTGTGAACAATTTTGTCCGCGTTTTACGCCATTTTTACGGACTCACCAGAAAACCTTCCAAAATGACACCAAAATGAATTTTCATGGCGGAAATGTTAAGGGCACATACTCAATAGTGAGATAGAGCTGGTGTATGTTATTTTTGGAGATTACATGAAAGATTTTACGTGAAAACATTGTGTGGCACTTCGATGTCCCTGAGAAGAGACGTACATGAAGGCCTCTTGAGTCTAATGTGCCCATTTTGAGGAAGTGGGTCTATTGTAGTATAGCCCTTTGGCAGGGCAGCCAAAAATTGGGAGGCTCCACATTGTCCCTGGATAGAGACGTGCATGAGGGCCTGTAAACCTGAAGTGCCCATTGTAAGGAAGTGGGTCTATTGTAGTATAGCCCTTTGGCAGGGCAGCCAAAAATTGGGAGGCTCCATGTTGTCCCTGGATAGAGACGTGCATGAGGGCCTGTAAACCTGAAGTGTCCATTGTCAGGAAGTGGGTCTATTGTAGTATAGCCCTTAGGCAGGGCAGCCAAAAATTGGGAGGCTCCACATTGTCCCTGGATAGAGACGTGCATGAGGGCCTGTAAACCTGAAGTGCCCATTGTAAGGAAGTGGGTCTATTGTAGTATAGCCCTTTGGCAGGGCAGCCAAAAATTGGGAGGCTCCACGTTGTCCCTGGATAGAGACGTGCATGAGGGCCTTTAAACCTGAAGTGTCCATTGTCAGGAAGTGGGTCTATTGTAGTATAGCCCTTAGGCAGGGCAGCCAAAAATTGGGAGGCTCCACATTGTCCCTGGATAGAGACGTGCACGAGGGCCTCAAAACATTGTTCCCATTGCAAAGGAGCGGGTCTCCTGTCGTTGTAATGTCCATTCTGAAAGAATGGGCAAAAAAATTTACCACTGGGGGTATACCTGAAACAAAGGCCTAACTATTGTAACGGTCATCATGGTGGCGCATGAGGAGAAGGAGGAGCAATCCAGCGATTATCCAAAGTCCAGAAGTGTGTACCCATGGGTGAGTGGAGGTACATGGCAAATTCCCGTTACAAACTTTAAATTCCGCTCTCATTTGCTGGTGGTGTGGTGAAGTCTGGCCCAATCCAACCCTTGTTCATCTTGATCAAAGTCAGCCTGTCAGCATTTTCAGTTGACAGGCGGGTGCGTTTATCTGTAATGATTCCACCTGCGGCACTAAAAACACGCTCTGACAAAACGCTAGCGGCAGGGCAGGCCAGGACTTCCAAGGCGTAGAGAGCCAATTCATGCCACGTGTCCAGCTTGGATACCCAATAATTGTAAGGCACAGAGGAATGTCGGAGTACAGTTGCTCGATCTGCAAGGTACTCCTTGAGCATCTGGGCAAACTTAGGATTTCTTGTGGCACTACCCCGCACCTCAGGGGCTGTGGTACGTGAGGGGCTGAGAAAACTGTCCCACATCTTAAAGACTGTTCCCCTACCTCTGGCGGATTGGACTTGTGCCCCTCTCGGCTGTACGCCTTGGTTGTCCACTGATTCCTGACCTATGCCGCTAGCGTTTTGTGAGGGGAATGCTTTGCCTACTTCCGTGACTATGGCCTTCCGGAACTGCTGCATTTTGGCTGACCTCTCCGCCTCGGGAATAAGAGACATAAAGTTCTCCTTGTAGCGTGGGTCTAACAGTGTTACCAACCAGTAATGATTGTCGGCCAAGATGTTCTTAACGCGAGGGTCACGAGACAGGCAGCTTACCATAAAGTCAGCCATGTGCGCCAGACTCTTAACAGCCAGTACTTCAGTATCCTGACCAACACGATGACTGAACATGCTGTCCTCCTCCTCCTCCTCCTCCTCATCTACCCTGTCCTCTGGCCAGCCACGCTGAACCGAGGATATGACTGCATGTCATATCCTCAATTTGGCCGGAGAGTTGCTCCATGTCTTCATCCTCCTCCTCGTCATAGTCCTCCACTGCACGTTGTGATGAGACGAGGCTGGGCTGTGTGTTATCACCCACACCCACTACTGTTTCTTGCTCCAACTCATCACGCTCCGCCTGCAATGCATCATGTTTGTTTTTGAGCAGAGACCGTTTTAGAAGGCAGAGAAGCGGTATGGTGACGCTAATAATGGCGTCATCACCACTCACCATCTTGGTGGAGTCCTCAAAGTTTTGGAGGATGGTACATAGGTCGGACATCCATCTCCACTCCTCAGGTGTTATGTGTGGAGTTTGACCCATTTCCCGACGGCTTAGGTGATGCAGGTACTCAACAACTGCCCTCTTCTGCTCACATATCCTGACCAACATGTGCAGAGTTGAATTCCAACGCGTGGGGACATCACACACCAGTCTGTGAGCCGGAAGATGCAAACGGCGCTGAAAGCCGGCAAGGCCGGCTGAAGCAGTAGGTGACTTTCGAAAATGTGCAGACAGGCGGCGAACTTTTACCAGCAGATCAGACAGCTCTGGGTATGACTTTAGAAACAGCTGAACCACGAGGTTGAGCACATGGGCCATGCATGGAACATGTGTCAGCTGGCCTCGCCTCAAAGCCGCCACCAGGTTCCGGCCATTGTCACACACGACCTTTCCTGGCTTTAGGTTCAGAGGTGTGAGCCAGTGATCTGCCTGCTGTTTCAGAGCTGTCCACACCTCTTCTGCATTGTGGGGTTTGTCACCTATGCAGATTAGCTTCAGCACAGCCTGTTGCCGCTTCGCCGAGGCAGTGCTGCAGTGCTTCCAGCTTGGGACTGGTGTGGAGGGTAAAGTGGATGAGGATGCGCAGGAGGAGGAGGAGGCTGAAGAGCATGACATTCCGGAGCTGTAGAGTGTGGGTGAAACCCTGACTGAGGTAGGGCCTGCAAACCTTGGTGTGGGAAGGACGTGTTCCGTCCCTCGCTCAGACTGGGTCCCAGCTTCCACAATATTAACCCAGTGTGCCGTCAACGAGATGTAGCGGCCTTGCCCACAAGCACTTGTCCACGTGTCTGTGGTTAGGTGGACTTTGGGTGAAACAGCGTTGTTCAGGGCACGTGTGATGTTTTGTGACACGTGGTTATGCAATGCGGGGATGGCACACCGGGAGAAATAGTGGCGGCTGGGGACCGAGTAACATGGGACAGCTGCCGCCATCAGGTCGCGGAATGCTTCTGTCTCCACCAGCCTAAAAGGCAACATTTCCAGCGCAAGCAGTCGCGAAATGTTAGCATTTAGAACTGTGGCATGTGGGGCGTTGGCAGTGTATTTGCGCCTGCGTTCAAAGGTTTGCTGAATGGATAACTGAACGCTGCGCTGGGACAAGGACGTGCTTGATGATAGTGTTATTTCTGCGTAGGCAACTGTAGGTGCAGGACCGGAGGAGGCTTGTTCGCAGGCAGCATGGACAGGGGATTAGCTCGCATGCACAACAAGCGAAGACGTAGCAGTGACATCAGCAAGCACTGCTCCTCGACTCTGTTGTACTTCCCACAAAGTCGGGTGCTTGGCTGACATGTGCCTGATCATGCTGGTGGTGGTCAGGCTGCTAGTTTTGGTACCCCTGCTGATGCTGGCACGGCAGGTGTTGCAAATGGCCTTTTTAGAATCATCTGGAGCCAACTTAAAAAACTGCCAGACTCGGGAAGACCTAACATTTTTACAGGCGTGTTGTTGTTCCAGGGAACGGTTGCCTGACTTCTGCCTGGAGCCACCACCCTGCTTCTTACTGCCTGTTGGGATGCTACACCTCCCTCCCCCTGTGCACTGCTGTCCTCGCTCTGCATATCCTCCTGCCAGGTTGGGTCAGTTACTGGATCATCCACCACGTCGTCTTCCTCTTCCGCACCCTGCTCCTCCTCCTGACTTCCTGACAATTGTCTCTCATCATCGTCCACCCCTTGTTGAGACACGTTGCCAACTTCGTGAGAACGTGGCTGCTCAAATATTTGGGCATCTGTACATACGATCTCCTCATGACCCACTTCAACATGAGCTGGCGAGAGGCTAGAATGTGCGAATGGAAACGTGAACAGCTCTTCCGAGTGTCCAAGTGTGGGATCAGTAATGTCCGAGGACGTGTACTCAGCCTTGTGGTAGGAAGGAGGATCAGGTTCTGAAATGTGCGGTGCAGTATCACGGCTACTGACACTTGACCGTGTGGAAGACAGAGTGTTTGTTGTGGTGCCAATCTGACTGGAAGCATTATCCGCTATCCAACTAACAACCTGTTGACACTGGTCTTGGTTCAAGAGCGGTGTACTGCTGCGGTCCCCAAGAATTTGGGACAGGATGTGCGAGCGAGTAGATGTGGCCCTTTGTTGTGGCGAAATTAGAGCTTGCCCACGACCTCGGCCTCTGCCTGCACCACCATCACGTCCACTTCCTTGTTCGTTGCCAACGCCCTTGCGCATTTTGCAATGCTGTGCTGACGTGTATTCACTAGACTTGTGCGTTATATCCAAGTTTGTGCAAAACGCACACAAGTGCACCTGTACGCTGCCACTGACAGGCACACACGTGCGGTTTTTAAATTCAAGCACGGACGCACTAAGAACCTAACAGGTTTTTAGGAGTGACAATTACTGAGAAGTCTGACACTATCAGACACTGCTGACTGACGTGTATTATACACTAGACTTGTGCGTTATATAATAGTTTGTGCAAAACGTGCACCTGTACGCTGCCACCGACAGGCACACACGTGCGGTTTTTAAATGCAAGCACGGACGCACTAAGAACCTAACAGGTTTTTAGGAGCGACAATTACTGAGAAGTCTGACACTATCAGACACTGCTGACTGACGTGTATTATACACTAGACTTGTGCGTTATATAATAGTTTGTGCAAAACGTGCACCTGTACGCTGCCACCGACAGGCACACACGTGCGGTTTTTACATGCAAGCACGGATGCACTAAGAACCTAACAGGTTTTTAGGAGCGACAATTACTGAGAAGTCTGACACTATCAGGACTGTTTTAGACTGTGTACACCAGCCCCAGATATGATGAAGGCTGGTATACGGTCACCACTAGGAATGGCTATATACCCTGCCTGCCTGCCTGCCTGCCTGTATACTGCTACAATAGTCCTGACAAGGACTCTTCTGGTCACTAGCCTGTATTCCGACCTGGCTATACCCTGCCTGTATACAGCAACAATAGTCCTGAGAAGGACTCTGCTACTGTACTCCGACCTGGCTATACCCTGCCTGCCTGTATACAACTATAATATATAGAATATACAATATAACTATAATAGTCCTGAGAAGGACTTCTGGTCACACTGTTTGCAGCCCTGCTACGGAAATAACTATAAAGGGCCGCAAACCTTTCCCTGAAGCAGCAACACTCTCCCTGCACTGACTGTCTGGATGGCTGTGTGCAGAGCACAGCGCGCCCGCCGGTATAAAGGCTCGGTCACGCTGTGCAGGCCGGCCAATCACTGCAATTCCACAACTAACAGGGCTGTGGCATTGCAGTGGTCTGCCAGCCAATCCCTGCATGAGGGCTGGCTCTCAAAAGAGCGCCAACATGCAGGGATGAAGACCACGAGTACAGCACGAGTATCGCGAGATTACTCGGTCCCCGCCAAGTAGCCCGAGTACAGTGATACTCGTGCGAGTACCGAGTAGTAACAAGCATACTCGCTCATCACTACTAGTAATCCTTCATTTATGTACAGGGGTCAGTAGTACCTCCATACAAGTTTCTCATATATTGTTATCACGGGTAGTTTTTGTCATACGAAAATGGCTCGTATTCATCAGCTGAGCCAGGTACACCCATAGATTCTGTTTGGTTTTTCATAAGGCCACATTTTCCACGGTTGGTCTCTGTGTTTTCGGTCTGAAGGTTGCTTGGCTTCTGACGGAAGTAGATCCATGCCCATGGTGGCGCCAATGATGCAACATTTCCAGATTTTGATCTAAAGGGACAAAAATACACATATTACTCATCTGTCAGTTGGGATGTATTCCCACTTTTCTTGTTTCATAACTGTCAGCACATTGTCTGCTCCTGGAGCAATAACTTCAGCAGGTTCTGGAATACCTTTTGTCACTCAATTGTTTCACCCAAATTTTTGCACAATCATTGATAGGATGTGAAGATCCAAATCATTTATCTTCTCTGCAGAACTGAAGGAGCCCTCCCTCTGACTATCTACGTTTTAGAAATAGACAGTACCATCAACTGACCTATTCTTTTTTTTTTACAATTTAAGATTTTATTAATTTTCCAGGAAATACAAAATTAGAACATACATCCATACTATTGCAAATGAAACAGATCAGAAGTTAATGCTAGACCAAGCCTTCGCCGGCTTCGCAATATTCTATGGATGGTAGAAATGGAACATAGATAATCACTTAAAAAACAATAAAACGATAAATCAAGGAGAAGATATTCAGACAAGAGGAAGTCAGAGTCTAGAGAAATAGGGGTAGTGCAGAGAAGGGAGAGGATAGAAAGCAGAGTGAGGCGACCGGGACTGATGCAATGTCCGTTGAGCTGAAAATTTGTCAAGAGTGCGGTGTGAAATATCTGGAAGAGAAAAGGCCAGAGTGCCCCCCCGTCCAGAGGTTAAATTAGTTCAAGAAGTGTTTTACTAGACAAGAAGGAGTCCCATTGGAACCACTTGGAGGCCGTTTCCACCGTCTGCCCTCGAGATTGGGCCATCACCATTTCCATGCGGTGAATAACATTTACCTCTGTTATCCACTCATCTACCGTCGGGGGGTTAGGATCTTTCCACCGCCGAGGGATCACGGTCTTGGCGGCCTGGAGAAGGTGGCCTAGGATCGATTTCTTAAAAACCTTTTCTGATACGTCAAAGATATACAGTAAAACTGCCTCCGGGCGACTGGGGACTACAATCCCTGTGGCCCCCCGTTTGGCTGCCAGTACCTTGCTCCAAAAGATCGACAGGCTCGGGCAGTGCCACCAGATGTGGGACATGGTGCCTCCCGAGGCTCCACATCGCCAGCAAGAGTCAGGTATTTCGGGGCACCACGCGTGTAGAGACGCCGGTACCCTGTACCACCTGGAAAGTATTTTATAGCTAGTTTCTTGCATCTTAGTGGCAATCACGGACCTGTGGGTCAGGCGATAACAACGTTCCCATTGGCTCCCGGTAATCGGTTGGTTGAGCTCTAACTCCCAAGCTTTACAGAAGCGAGGAGGCGACGCCTCTACTGTACTCGTCAGAAGCTTGTACACCCTTGATATAGCATGGCGCATATTAGAGGAACCAGTGCATAGATTTTCAAAAGGGGTTTGGGGTGAGGGGTGAGTCATGATAGTATCTTGGGAAGTCAAGAAGTGCTTGAGTTGGGCATATTCAAAATGGAAACGTAGTTTAAAATTACAACTCTCTACTATCTCCTGAAGTGGGATAATGGACCCCCTCAGAATCACTCGATTTAGCCTCAAGGGGTTCAATTTCGTGCTTCCTAGAAAATTGTTGGATGATGCCCCCGGCAGAAACTCCGGGTTGTCCGTCAGTGGCATAAGGGGCCCTCTAGGTTGGATCAGGAGATTACGTGACGGCCCAGAGTGCACCGTTTTCAGAGTCTGCTTGGTGCTATAAGACATCTCAATCTTATGTTTGGTGAGGAGTGGCCAGGTCCACGGCAGGGTCGGTATTGATAAGGGGCATATTTCTTGTGCCAGGCTAACCTACAGTTTAGAACTAGAATTATGTAGGAGATCCAAAACCCTGGCATGAGCGGCCGCCAAGTAGTATCGCCTACAATCGGGCAGCCCCGTTCCTCCTGCACCTTTGGTCCTAGTCAAGACGCCACTTCCTATACGAGGGCGTCTTCCAGACCAGACAAATCTACCGAACATGCGCTGCATCTTGGCCCAATAGGTTGCCGGTACATAGACCGGGGCCGTCTGCAGCAAATATAGCAATCTCGGGAGGGCCGTCATCCTGAGTGCACTGATCCTGCCAAACCATGAAAGAGTGCCCCTATGCCACCGAGTCAGATCTCCCTCGAGCCGTGACAGAAAACTCTGGTAGTTTAATTGAAAGAGTCTGGATAGGTCAGATGGAATCTTGATGCCTAAGTATCCGATGCTACCATGGGGTGGCCATCTAAAGGGGAAGTTTGGTTTTATAACATTTACAGTCGATTGGGGCAAGGAGATATTTAGGGCCTCTGATTTATCAAAATTAATTCTAAAATTGGACCACTTACTAAATCGGTTTAGTTCCAACATTAAGGACGGGAGGGATGTGGTGGGGCTACTTAAATATACCAGAAGATCGTCGGCGAAGGCAGCGCATTTATGCTCCCGATTGGCAATCCTAATTCCCCGTATGTCTGGGTTAGCCCGGATGGCTGACAACAAGTGTTCCATGACTAATACATATAGTAAAGGTGACAAGGGGCAACCCTGTCGGGTCCCGTTTCGGATGGAGAAGGGTTTCGTCAGAGTGCCATTAATCTTAAGGAGAGCAGTCGGGGAGTGATATAACGCCATAATTTTAGATGAGAAAACTGGCCCCAGGCCTATATGGTCTAGGGTCTGTGATAACGACTGCCAGGAGACTCTGTCGAAAGCCTTCTCAGCATCCAAAG
Organism: Anomaloglossus baeobatrachus; assembly: GCF_048569485.1. NCBI lineage: Eukaryota > Metazoa > Chordata > Amphibia > Anura > Aromobatidae > Anomaloglossus > Anomaloglossus baeobatrachus. The sequence goes on from NW_027441806.1 coordinate 247,210, forward strand.
ACAGTAACATCATGGGCAGCTTTTTATTGTGTGCGTGTTGGATTAAATTCAGGGTTTTTATGATATTGTCCCTTGCCTCTCTACCTGGGACAAATCCGACCTGATCAAGGTGGATCAAGTTAGGGAGCAAGGGGCTAAGTCTGTTTGCCAAAAGCTTGGCATATATTTTTAAATCTACGTTAAGGAGTGATATTGGTCTATAACTGCTACACGTCATGGGATCTTTTCCGGCCTTTTGAATTAGTGAAATATGAGCCGTGGTGGAGTGGGGCGGAAAGGGGACTGAGTCCGAGATTGAATTGAAGGAAAGGAGCATTAGAGGCGCTAATTGTTCCAAGAAGGATTTATAAAATTTGGCGGGGAACCCGTCAGGGCCAGGACACTTATTGCCCGGGGTATCGCGAATCACTGCCAATAAATCTTCCAGTAAAAATGGACTTTCCAGGTTGTCTATTATAGAACTGTCGGGACATCTAAAAGGTGAGGGCATTGAGGGATTTACATCACTCGGTCTATGGGGCTCGACAGGTAGATTATTGTTAGGGCCAGGTGGACGGGCAGACCCAGGAGGTGGATCCACTGGGCCGAACTCCTCACTGAAGGCAAGGGGTCCGGTAGCCGGAGCACTACAGGTAGCAGGATAGTCCGTGCAAAATAGTGGAATGTAGAAGTCCCTGGGACCACGGAGTCACAGATGGTAGTCCGGGTGACGGAGCTCAGGTTCGGAGGCCAAGATGTTGTCAGGCAGAGTCCGGAACTGATGGAGCGAGAGGACGGGTCACCACAGGGATCAAAGATGGTACGGACTGACGGGATGGCAGATAGTCAGCGTGCGGGGTTCGGGAATCGGCAGGACCGGATGGCGAGGCAGGAGCGGCTCTAGAAGAGAGAGAGGTGAGTATATCACAGAGACAAGGAGACCTGACTCCTAGCTTAGGAAACACGAAGAACAGGCCCCGCCCACTTGGACATTAAACCCCTTTATACCCTGTACCTGTGTGTTCAATATCCTGTCTGTGGACGCTGGCCCTTTAAGAAAGGGTCAATGACCGCGCGCCCTAATGCGCATGCGCGAGGCCCGGGTGCCAGAAGCCAGGGCAGGGAGCGGCGAACAGGAGGCAGGGGAGCCGGGCTGGAGCGAAGCTGACAGCGGACGCTGGGAGCGGGGACCGGGACGCCTGGGGATCCTAGGTGAGGAGGCCTGGAGGCCGTGGAGCGGGGGACGCCGGACAGAGGAGCCGGGGAGTGAGCCAGGGAAGCCGGGGAGCGTGGCAGGGGAGCCGGGGAGCTGGACAGGGGACCCGGGGAGCGTGACAATTATACAACTTGGAATAATAGTCATGAAAGGTATTTGAGATGTCTGGGGTGGCGTAAAGTAATTCGTCGCGTGAGTTCTTGATGCAGGGAATGAGGGTGTGAGCTCTGTCCTCCCTCAACGTGTTTGCTAACAGCCTGCCGGGTTTATCCCCAAACTCATAAAACTTCCCCTTCCCTACCTGTATCAGGCGCTGATATGAGGAATCAAGCAGTTTCTTAACCTCAAACCTAGCCTGTAGGAGTGCCCGTAAGTTCGTGGCCGATAAAGCTTGCTTGTGGATGAGCTCCAGTTCAGATACCCTATGGAGAGCTTTTACTATGTCTTGGGCTTTCTCTTTCTTGATTCGAGACCCATGCTTAATAAAAATGCCACGTAGGACACATTTCAGTGCCTCCCACTTATAAGTGGGGGATGTGTCATCTACTGAGTGGTCCTCCATGAATCTTGCAATGGAGGTCTGGATATCCGAAACACAAAGCTCATCCAGTAGCAATGACTCGTTCAGACGCCACGACCCCCTAGGAGCCGTAAGGGAGGGGATCTCAATCGTGCAATATACCGACGCATGGTCTGACCATAATATGTTATCCATTCTCATGTGTTGGACCCAAGGGAGCGCGCTATGTTGTACCAGTATGTAATCAAGACGGCTATATGAATCCTGGGTGTGGGAATAGAAACTGTAGTCTCTGTCCGATGGGTGTTGTATTCTCCAGGTACATGCTGGATGCGTAGTAAAGCTTTTTTAATTCGTTTGATAGTGGTGTATGCAATACTGGATTTCCCTTTCGAGTTGTCTAAAGTAGGGTCCAGGGTGATATTAAGGTCCCCACATAAAATCACCGTACCTTGTATCAGGGGGATCACGGTATTGATCAGGCGGGAAATTAAACTATCCTGTTTTTGATTTGGGGCGTACGCGTTAATTATCGTGAAGATGTGCGTCCCCACCCTCAGTGAGAGAATAATGTATCTGCCAAGACTATCTGTCGTGCACTTTATGATTTGATGTGGGAGGGATTTATGGATGGCTATCGCCACACCTTTAGAGCGGGAGTCAGGGTTATCCGAGGATACCCATGTCCGGTAATATTTATTTTTAAGAATAGGGGCATGTCCTTGTTTGAAGTGTGTCTCTTGTAGACACGCTATTCTCACCTTCTGTTTATGAAGATGATACAATATCTGTGTCCTTTTCTCCGGGACATTGAGGCCCCTGGCATTGAAAGAAGCGATGGTTAAGTCCGCCATCTATAAAAGAATAAGTCATTAGAGATATTTAAGAAAGAGAATCGGACACGTTCAGCCCGGCCGCTGAAGATATGGAGAAGGGGAGACTTGAGGAAAGTAAGAAGTAGTGGGAAAAAAAGGAAGAGAGAGAAAAAAACAAGAAGAACAACAGGCAAAAAAAGCCTAGCATAGTTAACTAAATCCGAACAAACGTTCCTAGGGAACATATCCGCCTCATCTAGGCAGGACAGAGGATCCCAACCTATTTGGGGAAAAAGGAAGTCAGACATATCTGAGCAGAGCTCCATATATACTAAGAAAGAAAAAAACATTATGGATAACCATAGACACCGGTAAAGGTAATAAATTCTTATGTGATACGGGCTATGAATAGACTGGAGGGTAACATGTGGAAGCCACGTGAGCCTCATTACTGTAAGAGGTATAAGTCATACAGGCGTTTTCAGCCTTTGGTTTCCTCAGCATCAGCTAACACGGGCGACCCGCCCTGCGACCCCGTTCTCCTCTCGGAGGCAACCCCCTGCTGGACTCAGGAGGTGGAGGTGGTCTAGAGGAGGTAGGCCGTCTCCTGGGCACCCACGGCTGGAGTAGTGTAGTCGGCCAGGCTGCAATAGACATTGCAGGCAGATTCAGACTCTTGATAAAAGCCGGGAGGTCCTCTGGAGAACGCAGGGTCATCCATCGGGAGTCCTTCTGTACCGATAGGGAAAACGGAAATCCCCACCGGAATTGCAGACCTCTCTCTTATAAGACATCAAGGAGGGGTTTAAGAGTCGCACGTTGGGCCAGAGTGTGTCGTGAGAGATCAGGCATTATGCGAAAGGTAGAGCCATTGTATGATAAGTTCTGTTTTCTCCTGGCTGCCTGTAGAATGGCCTCTTTTACAGCGAAAAAGTGTACTCTGCATACGATATCTCTTGGGCGGGAGTCATCTGGATCCAGAGGGCGTAGAGCTCTATGAGCTCTATCAAGTTCAAGGGGAGCTCCTGTGGCCTCATTAACAAATTGTTGAAGATGGAACGAAGAGCAGCAGGGATATCAGGGGCGGCAATAGATTCCGGAAGACCTCTAATCCGCAGATTGTTTCGTCTGTTTCTGTTCTCTAGGTCATCCACATGCTGCTGGAGGGCAAATAGTTGCTTAGATTGGTTTTCAGCAGTTTCTTGGGTAGATCGGATAGACACCTGAGAATCAGATTGTTGCTCTGTCAGGGTATCTACCCTGTGAGTAAGTGAAGAGAGATCTTGTCGCAGCTGCATAAATTCTTGTTTGCACTCCGCCACTACTTGATTAGCCAGAGCTGCAATGTCACTCTTGGTGGGGATTGCTTGTAGCAGGGATCGTAGGTCTGCCAGAGATGCCGGGCGCTCGTCGCCCATCGTGGCGGCCGCGTGAAACATATTTGGGTATGCGTAAAAAGAGTCCTGAAGGGCCGGTCCATATGTCAGCGTCTGCGTGTTCTGGGGGTTTTTGATGCCGTCCCATACTTGTGGTACAGATGTGAGACGTATTGGGGGTGCCCCCAGTATTCTGGGTTCCCCATTCACGGGGATTAATGGGCCCCCATCTAGGTCCCTGACTGTGGCTGTCGGACTCTCAGCCCAAGAGGACCCAGTGGACCAGGTATCTGGTGAATGTGCTTCTCTCTGAGGTGTCCCCCAGGGCTCATTGGCAGCCATCTGAGATGTAGGTGGCCCTCCTCCATTGCCTGCTCCCCCTGAGGATTGTGTAGCTCTTGGTGAGTGACTGGGGGTGTTGTTCCCCCCACTAGAGTGCATCCCGCTCCCCAGGTCCACCTGTGAGCCCTGTACCTGATTCCTGTAGTACAGCCGGTCCGCAGGGTTTGCTGCTGCTCCCTCCTCACCTCTGGTCCCTGCGCTTGCTTGTGTGGACAGGAGCGGTGGTGTCAGAGCTGCAGCTTCTCCCTGTGTCGTCTGCTTCTTCAGTGCTCGGGCTCGCAGCGGTGAGTCATCTCCTGGGCCCGAGCACCCATGCGTCCCGCTCCCGCACGCTGCACTCCCAGCTTCACGATGTATGGCTGCAGGCAGGTCGCCGGAGCCGCCCGGTCGCAGCGGAGGCACAACGGAGGGTGATGCAGGTAGGGCCGCAGCCGCGGGAGACCCGTCCTCCAGCCCTAGGCTGCCTGCTAGCGTCCCAGGATCGCGGCCGCCATCTTGGAATGGCGCCGCTGGAGGTAATGCCGTCCCAGTTGCGGGGGGTACATCAGCTCCTGCCACTGCCGTTGGACTATTGGAGGGTCTCCTTCCCGCTCTTCTTTCTGTATTTATACTGCTCTATACATACAGCAGACTTGTCTGCAACATGCTGATATCCATCACATTTGTCCACTGACAACTTATTCTGACACTGTGCTGTGACCAATGCAGTCTGGACCTCACACAATTGTCTCTCTAATTCCTGAACTTTTGTTACCATACGTATCTTTTCCTCATGCTGTTTTCTATATGCAGACAACAGGATCCATCCACGCCTACCAACAGCGCCCAATTCTTTACCTTTTTCCACTTTCACTTTCTGCAAGCATTCAACCACATCAACAGGTTCAGCATTTTTCAAACATTTTTCCCATGATTCACTCAAACCAACACTCTGCGACCACTTGGTTGCCAAAATATCATAGGGAGTCTGTTCCCAACCTGGAATCTCAATGCATTCACTCACATCCACTTTTTTCTTAAAAAGAGGCATATTTTACGCAATATCACACTAACAAAAATAGCATCAGAGCCTTCTGTGTATATCCTGCCGACTACGCCAAATGTTTTGCTATATTTTTAGCACTAAAGTTCAGATACGGCTTTAAAGAAAGCAATTAAGTAATTTTATTATAAAGGTTAATATGAAATTATTTTTGTCTTTCTATTAGGATATCTGTAACTCTTGTGGCATGCATTGTGATCTGTTCTGAGCTATTCTCCAAATTTTGTATTTTTATATTCTGTCATGGGTGAATTTGACATCACTTCTGAGATCTGCGATTTCTTCTTTCACTGCTTGAGTAAAATCTTTAAATAGGTTTTTCATACACTCTGCTGTTAGTATGGCTCTTATGTACTCTTTAATGTCCCAATCCTTTTGGATAGAATTAGTCTTCGTCGCTCTCTGACCACTGGCTGAGTGTGAGTGAGCTTTGTTTCATCTTCTGAGTAGAGTTGAGCGCGGTTCGTGGTTCATGGTTCTCCAGTTCGCGGCTCGAGTGATTTTGGGGGCTGTTCTAGATCGAACTAGAACTCGAGCTTTTTGCTAAAGCTCGATAGTTCTAGATACGTTCGAGAACGGTTCTAGCAGCAAAAAGCCAAGCTAATTACTAGCTGGCTTTCCGCTGTAATAGTGTAAGTCACTCTGTGACTCACACTATTATGAAATTTCAGTGTATAGTGTACGGGAACAGCGCATTCAGATCACTGCTGTATGGATAATGGCGATCGCCATTTTTTTTTTCCTTGTCTTCCTTCCCTAAGCGCGCGCGTGTAGTGGGGCGGGCCAGCATGTCAGCCAATCCCAGACACACACACACCTAAGTGGTCTTTTAGCCAGAGAAGCAACGGCATGTGTGATAGGATGTCCATGTCACATGTCCCTGCATTATAAAAACGGACATTTTCCTCCAGCACGCCATTATCTGCCTTCTGCGTCTTGGTGTCAGTCACCACTGGCGTAGCTCCTGTCTCCAATACTGCTGTGTACGCTCTATACACAGCGCTATACAGAATAGGGATAGAAGTTTCTATTAGTCCTTTTAAGGGCTAATACCGGCAGGGTCAGAGCCATAGGTGACAGTCAGGTCCGTGAAAACAGATTTTAACAGCTACACAAGATGACAGCGTCTGTGTAGCTAAGGTCAGGGATTTCCTCACTGCATTTCCCCATAAGGAGGGATAGAACGGCAGGCTTCCTTTCCTCTACCCAGACCCACAACCCTGCTACTGTACCCTCCTGCCCTTTGCACACTCAAGCTCATTTTTACTAAGCCATTATACTAGCAAACACTGAGTAAACTTAGTGGCATCCTAAAAGTGGCTGTTGGACTTCCATTAGTGTCCCACTGGTGCAAAGCTATTTGCAGTACCACTGCATTACACCCTCCTGCTCTGTTTTTAATAAGCTATAATAATAGCAAAAAATGCTGCCATTCAGTGGCATCCTAAAAGTGGCTGTTGGACTTCCATTAGTGTCCCACTGGTGCAAAGCTATTTGCAGTACCATTGCATTACACCCTCCTGCTCTGTTTTTAATAAGCTATAATAATAGCAAAAAATGCTGCAACTTAGTGGCATACACAAAGTGGCTGTTGGACTTCCATTAGTGTCCCACTGGTGTAAAGCTATTTGCAGTACCACAGCATTACACCCTCCTGCTCTGTTTTTAATAAGCTATAATAATAGCAAAAAATGCTGCCATTCAGTGGCATCCTAAAAGTGGCTGTTGGACTTCCATTAGTGTCCCACTGGTGCAAAGCTATTTGCAGTACCATTGCATTACACCCTCCTGCTCTGTTTTTAAAAGCTATAATAATAGCAAAAAATGCTGCCATTCAGTGGCATCCTAAAAGTGACTGTTGGACTTCCATCAGTGTCCCACTGGTGCAAAGCTATTTGCACTACCACTGCATTACACCCTCCTGCTCTGTTTTTAATAAGCTATAATAATAGCAAAAAATGCTGCAACTTAGTGGCATACACAAAGTGGCTGTTGGACTTCCATTAGTGTCCCACTGGTGCAAAGCTATTTGCAGTACCACAGCATTACACCCTCCTGCTCTGTTTTTAAAAGCTATAATAATAGCAAAAAATGCTGCCATTCAGTGGCATCCTAAAAGTGGCTGTTGGACTTCCATTAGTGTCCCACTGGTGCAAAGCTATTTGCAGTACCATTGCATTACACCCTCCTGCTCTGTTCTTAAAAGCTATAATAATAGCAAAAAATGCTGCCATTCAGTGGCATCCTAAAAGTGACTGTTGGACTTCCATCAGTGTCCCACTGGTGCAAAGCTATTTGCAGTACCACAGCATTACACCCTCCTGCTCTGTTTTTAATAAGCTATAATAATAGCAAAAAATGCTGCCATTCAGTGGCATCCTAAAAGTGGCTGTTGGACTTCCATTAGTGTCCCACTGGTGCAAAGCTATTTGCAGTACCACTGCATTACACCCTCCTGCTCTGTTTTTAATAAGCTATAATAATAGCAAAAAATGCTGCCATTCAGTGGCATCCTAAAAGTGGCTGTTGGACTTCCATTAGTGTCCCACTGGTGCAAAGCTATTTGCAGTACCACTGCATTACACCCTCCTGCTCTGTTTTTAAAAGCTATAATAATAGCAAAAAATGCTGCAACTTAGTGGCATACACAAAGTGGCTGTTGGACTTCCATTAGTGTCCCACTGGTGCAAAGCTATTTGCAGTACCACTGCATTACACCCTCCTGCTCTGTTTTTAATAAGCTATAATAATAGCAAAAAATGCTGCAACTTAGTGGCATACACAAAGTGGCTGTTGGACTTCCATCAGTGTCCCACTGGTGCAAAGCTATTTGCAGTACCACTGCATTACACCCTCCTGCTCTGTTTTTAAAAGCTATAATAATAGCAAAAAATGCTGCCATTTAGTGGCATCCTAAAAGTGGCTGTTGGACTTCCATTAGTGTCCCACTGGTGCAAAGCTATTTGCAGTACCACTGCATTACACCCTCCTGCTCTGTTTTTAATAAGCTATAATAATAGCAAAAAATGCTGCCATTCAGTGGCATCCTAAAAGAGGCTGTTGGACTTCCATTAGTGTCCCACTGATGCAAAGCTATTTGCAGTACCACTGCATTACACCCTCCTGCTCTGTTTTTAGTAAGCTATAATAATAGCACAAAATGCTGCCATTCAGTGGCATCCTAAAAGTGGCTGTTGTACTCCATTTGTGCCCCACAGGTGGCAAGCTATTTACAGCACCTCTGCATTACACCCTCCTGCTCTGTTTTTAATAAGCTATAATAATAGCAAAAAATGCTGCAACTTAGTGGCATACACAAAGTGGCTGTTGGACTTCCATTAGTGTCCCACTGGTGTAAAGCTATTTGCAGTACCACAGCATTACACCCTCCTGCTCTGTTTTCAATAAGCTATAATAATAGCAAAAAATGCTGCCATTCAGTGGCATCCTAAAAGTGGCTGTTGGACTTCCATTAGTGTCCCACTGGTGCAAAGCTATTTGCAGTACCATTGCATTACACCCTCCTGCTCTGTTTTTAAAAGCTATAATAATAGCAAAAAATGCTGCCATTCAGTGGCATCCTAAAAGCGGCTGTTGGACTTCCATTAGTGTCCCACTGGTGCAAAGCTATTTGCAGTACCACAGCATTACACCCTCCTGCTCTGTTTTTAAAAGCTATAATAATAGCAAAAAATGCTGCAACTTAGTGGCATCCTAAAAGTGGCTGTTGGACTTCCATTAGTGTCCCACTGGTGCAAAGCTATTTGCAGTACCACTGCATTACACCCTCCTGCTCTGTTCTTAAAAGCTATAATAATAGCAAAAAATGCTGCCATTCAGTGGCATCCTAAAAGTGACTGTTGGACTTCCATCAGTGTCCCACTGGTGCAAAGCTATTTGCAGTACCACAGCATTACACCCTCCTGCTCTGTTTTTAATAAGCTATAATAATAGCAAAAAATGCTGCCATTCAGTGGCATCCTAAAAGTGGCTGTTGGACTTCCATTAGTGTCCCACTGGTGCAAAGCTATTTGCAGTACCACTGCATTACACCCTCCTGCTCTGTTTTTAATAAGCTATAATAATAGCAAAAAATGCTGCCATTCAGTGGCATCCTAAAAGTGGCTGTTGGACTTCCATTAGTGTCCCACTGGTGCAAAGCTATTTGCAGTACCACTGCATTACACCCTCCTGCTCTGTTTTTAAAAGCTATAATAATAGCAAAAAATGCTGCAACTTAGTGGCATACACAAAGTGGCTGTTGGACTTCCATTAGTGTCCCACTGGTGCAAAGCTATTTGCAGTACCACTGCATTACACCCTCCTGCTCTGTTTTTAATAAGCTATAATAATAGCAAAAAATGCTGCAACTTAGTGGCATACACAAAGTGGCTGTTGGACTTCCATCAGTGTCCCACTGGTGCAAAGCTATTTGCAGTACCACTGCATTACACCCTCCTGCTCTGTTTTTAAAAGCTATAATAATAGCAAAAAATGCTGCCATTTAGTGGCATCCTAAAAGTGGCTGTTGGACTTCCATTAGTGTCCCACTGGTGCAAAGCTATTTGCAGTACCACTGCATTACACCCTCCTGCTCTGTTTTTAATAAGCTATAATAATAGCAAAAAATGCTGCCATTCAGTGGCATCCTAAAAGAGGCTGTTGGACTTCCATTAGTGTCCCACTGATGCAAAGCTATTTGCAGTACCACTGCATTACACCCTCCTGCTCTGTTTTTAGTAAGCTATAATAATAGCACAAAATGCTGCCATTCAGTGGCATCCTAAAAGTGGCTGTTGTACTCCATTTGTGCCCCACAGGTGGCAAGCTATTTACAGCACCTCTGCATTACACCCTCCTGCTCTGTTTTTAATAAGCTATAATAATAGCAAAAAATGCTGCAACTTAGTGGCATACACAAAGTGGCTGTTGGACTTCCATTAGTGTCCCACTGGTGTAAAGCTATTTGCAGTACCACAGCATTACACCCTCCTGCTCTGTTTTCAATAAGCTATAATAATAGCAAAAAATGCTGCCATTCAGTGGCATCCTAAAAGTGGCTGTTGGACTTCCATTAGTGTCCCACTGGTGCAAAGCTATTTGCAGTACCATTGCATTACACCCTCCTGCTCTGTTTTTAAAAGCTATAATAATAGCAAAAAATGCTGCCATTCAGTGGCATCCTAAAAGCGGCTGTTGGACTTCCATTAGTGTCCCACTGGTGCAAAGCTATTTGCAGTACCACAGCATTACACCCTCCTGCTCTGTTTTTAAAAGCTATAATAATAGCAAAAAATGCTGCAACTTAGTGGCATCCTAAAAGTGGCTGTTGGACTTCCATTAGTGTCCCACTGGTGCAAAGCTATTTGCAGTACCACTGCATTACACCCTCCTGCTCTGTTTTTAAAAGCTATAATAATAGCAAAAAATGCTGCCATTTAGTGGCATCCTAAAAGTGGCTGTTGGACTTCCATTAGTGTCCCACTGGTGCAAAGATATTTGCAGTACCACTGCATTACACCCTCCTGCTCTGTTTTTAATAAGGTATAATAATAGCAAAAAATGCTGCCATTCAGTGGCATCCTAAAAGTGGCTGTTGGACGTCCATTAGTGTCCCACTGGTGCAAAGCTATTTACAGCACCTCTGCATTACACCCTCCTGCTCTGTTTTTAAAAGCTATAATAATAGCAAAAAATGCTGCCATTTAGTTGCATACAAAAAGTGGCTGTTGTACTCCATTTGTGCCCCACAGGTGGCAAGCTATTTACAGTACCACTGCATTACACCCTCCTGCTCTGTTTTTAATAAGCTATAATAATAGCAAAAAATGCTGCAACTTAGTGGCATACACAAGGTGACTGTTGGACTTCCATTAGTGTCCCACTGGTGCAAAGCTATTTGCAGTACCACAGCATTACACCCTCCTGCTCTGTTTTTAAAAGCTATAATAGCAAAAAATGCTGCCATTTAGTGGCATCCTAAAAGTGGCTGTTGGACTTCCATTAGTGTCCCACTGGTGCAAAGATATTTGCAGTACCACTGCATTACACCCTCCTGCTCTGTTTTTAATAAGCTATAATAATAGCAAAAAATGCTGCCATTCAGTGGCATCCTAAAAGTGGCTGTTGGACGTCCATTAGTGTCCCACTGGTGCAAAGCTATTTGCACTACCACTGCATTACACCCTCCTGCTCTGTTTTTAATAAGCTATAATAATAGCAAAAAATGCTGCCATTCAGTGGCATCCTAAAAGTGGCTGTTGGACTTCCATTAGTGTCCCACTGGTGCAAAGCTATTTACAGCACCTCTGCATGACACCCTCCTGCTCTGTTCTTAAAAGCTATAATAATAGCAAAAAATGCTGCCATTCAGTGGCATCCTAAAAGTGACTGTTGGACTTCCATCAGTGTCCCACTGGTGCAAAGCTATTTGCAGTACCACTGCATTACACCCTCCTGCTCTGTTTTTAATAAGCTATAATAATAGCAAAAAATGCTGCCATTCAGTGGCATCCTAAAAGTGGCTGTTGGACTTCCATTAGTGTCCCACTGGTGCAAAGCTATTTGCAGTACCACTGCTTTACACCCTCCTGCTCTGTTTTTAAAAGCTATAATAATAGCAAAAAATGCTGCAACTTAGTGGCATACACAAAGTGGCTGTTGGACTTCCATTAGTGTCCCACTGGTGCAAAGCTATTTGCAGTACCACTGCATTACACCCTCCTGCTCTGTTTTTAAAAGCTATAATAATAGCAAAAAATGCTGCCATTTAGTGGCATCCTAAAAGTGGCTGTTGGACTTCCATTAGTGTCCCACTGGTGCAAAGCTATTTGCACTACCACTGCATTACACCCTCCTGCTCTGTTTTTAATAAGCTATAATAATAGCAAAAAATGCTGCCATTCAGTGGCATCCTAAAAGTGGCTGTTGGACTTCCATTAGTGTCCCACTGGTGCAAAGCTATTTACAGCACCTCTGCATGACACCCTCCTGCTCTGTTTTTAAAAGCTATAATAATAGCAAAAAATGCTGCCATTTAGTTGCATACAAAAAGTGGCTGTTGTACTCCATTTGTGCCCCACAGGTGGCAAGCTATTTACAGTACCACTGCATTACACCCTCCTGCTCTGTTTTTAATAAGCTATAATAATAGCAAAAAATGCTGCAACTTAGTGGCATACACAAGGTGGCTGTTGGACTTCCATTAGTGTCCCACTGGTGCAAAGCTATTTGCAGTACCACAGCATTACACCCTCCTGCTCTGTTTTTAAAAGCTATAATAATAGCAAAAAATGCTGCCATTTAGTGGCATCCTAAAAGTGGCTGTTGGACTTCCATTAGTGTCCCACTGGTGCAAAGCTATTTGCAGTACCACTGCATTACACCCTCCTGCTCTGTTTTTAATAAGCTATAATAATAGCAAAAAATGCTGCCATTCAGTGGCATCCTAAAAGTGGCTGTTGGACGTCCATTAGTGTCCCACTGGTGCAAAGCTATTTGCACTACCACTGCATTACACCCTCCTGCTCTGTTTTTAATAAGCTATAATAATAGCAAAAAATGCTGCCATTCAGTGGCAACCTAAAAGTGGCTGTTGGACTTCCATTAGTGTCCCACTGGTGCAAAGCTATTTACAGCACCTCTGCATGACACCCTCCTGCTCTGTTTTTAAAAGCTATAATAATAGCAAAAAATGCTGCCATTCAGTGGCATCCTAAAAGTGGCTGTTGGACTTCCATTAGTGTCCCACTGGTGCAAAGCTATGTGCAGTACCATTGCATTACACCCTCCTGCTCTGTTCTTAAAAGCTATAATAATAGCAAAAAATGCTGCCATTCAGTGGCATCCTAAAAGTGACTGTTGGACTTCCATCAGTGTCCCACTGGTGCAAAGCTATTTGCAGTACCACTGCATTACACCCTCCTGCTCTGTTTTTAATAAGCTATAATAATAGCAAAAAATGCTGCCATTCAGTGGCATCCTAAAAGTGGCTGTTGGACTTCCATTAGTGTCCCACTGGTGCAAAGCTATTTGCAGTACCACTGCATTACACCCTCCTGCTCTGTTTTTAAAAGCTATAATAATAGCAAAAAATGCTGCAACTTAGTGGCATACACAAAGTGGCTGTTGGACTTCCATTAGTGTCCCACTGGTGCAAAGCTATTTGCAGTACCACTGCATTACACCCTCCTGCTCTGTTTTTAAAAGCTATAATAATAGCAAAAAATGCTGCCATTTAGTGGCATCCTAAAAGTGGCTGTTGGACTTCCATTAGTGTCCCACTGGTGCAAAGCTATTTGCACTACCACTGCATTACACCCTCCTGCTCTGTTTTTAATAAGCTATAATAATAGCAAAAAATGCTGCAACTTAGTGGCATACACAAGGTGGCTGTTGGACTTCCATTAGTGTCCCACTGGTGCAAAGCTATTTGCAGTACCACAGCATTACACCCTCCTGCTCTGTTTTTAAAAGCTATAATAATAGCAAAAAATGCTGCCATTTAGTGGCATCCTAAAAGTGGCTGTTGGACTTCCATTAGTGTCCCACTGGTGCAAAGCTATTTGCAGTACCACTGCATTACACCCTCCTGCTCTGTTTTTAATAAGCTATAATAATAGCAAAAAATGCTGCCATTCAGTGGCATCCTAAAAGTGGCTGTTGGACGTCCATTAGTGTCCCACTGGTGCAAAGCTATTTGCACTACCACTGCATTACACCCTCCTGCTCTGTTTTTAATAAGCTATAATAATAGCAAAAAATGCTGCCATTCAGTGGCAACCTAAAAGTGGCTGTTGGACTTCCATTAGTGTCCCACTGGTGCAAAGCTATTTACAGCACCTCTGCATGACACCCTCCTGCTCTGTTTTTAAAAGCTATAATAATAGCAAAAAATGCTGCCATTCAGTGGCATCCTAAAAGTGGCTGTTGGACTTCCATTAGTGTCCCACTGGTGCAAAGCTATGTGCAGTACCATTGCATTACACCCTCCTGCTCTGTTCTTAAAAGCTATAATAATAGCAAAAAATGCTGCCATTCAGTGGCATCCTAAAAGTGACTGTTGGACTTCCATCAGTGTCCCACTGGTGCAAAGCTATTTGCAGTACCACTGCATTACACCCTCCTGCTCTGTTTTTAATAAGCTATAATAATAGCAAAAAATGCTGCCATTCAGTGGCATCCTAAAAGTGGCTGTTGGACTTCCATTAGTGTCCCACTGGTGCAAAGCTATTTGCAGTACCACTGCATTACACCCTCCTGCTCTGTTTTTAAAAGCTATAATAATAGCAAAAAATGCTGCAACTTAGTGGCATACACAAAGTGGCTGTTGGACTTCCATTAGTGTCCCACTGGTGCAAAGCTATTTGCAGTACCACTGCATTACACCCTCCTGCTCTGTTTTTAAAAGCTATAATAATAGCAAAAAATGCTGCCATTTAGTGGCATCCTAAAAGTGGCTGTTGGACTTCCATTAGTGTCCCACTGGTGCAAAGCTATTTGCACTACCACTGCATTACACCCTCCTGCTCTGTTTTTAATAAGCTATAATAATAGCAAAAAATGCTGCCATTCAGTGGCATCCTAAAAGTGGCTGTTGGACTTCCATTAGTGTCCCACTGGTGCAAAGCTATTTACAGCACCTCTGCATGACACCCTCCTGCTCTGTTTTTAAAAGCTATAATAATAGCAAAAAATGCTGCCATTTAGTTGCATACAAAAAGTGGCTGTTGTACTCCATTTGTGCCCCACAGGTGGCAAGATATTTACAGTACCACTGCATTACACCCTCCTGCTCTGTTTTTAATAAGCTATAATAATAGCAAAAAATGCTGCAACTTAGTGGCATACACAAGGTGGCTGTTGGACTTCCATTAGTGTCCCACTGGTGCAAAGCTGTTTGCAGTACCGCAGCATTACACCCTCCTGCTCTGTTTTTAAAAGCTATAATAATAGCAAAAAATGCTGCCATTTAGTGGCATCCTAAAAGTGGCTGTTGGACTTCCATCAGTGTCCCACTGGTGCAAAGATATTTGCAGTACCACTGCATTACACCCTCCTGCTCTGTTTTTAATAAGCTATAATAATAGCAAAAAATGCTGCCATTCAGTGGCATCCTAAAAGTGGCTGTTGGACTTCCATTAGTGTCCCACTGGTGCAAAGCTATTTACAACACCTCTGCATGACACCCTCCTTCTCTGTTTTTAAAAGCTATAATAATAGCAAAAAATGCTGCCATTCAGTGGCATCCTAAAAGTCGCTGTTGGACTTCCATTAGTGTCCCACTGGTGCAAAGCTATTTGCAGTACCATTGCATTACACCCTCCTGCTCTGTTCTTAAAAGCTATAATAATAGCAAAAAATGCTGCCATTCAGTGGCATCCTAAAAGTGACTGTTGGACTTCCATCAGTGTCCCACTGGTGCAAAGCTATTTGCAGTACCACTGCATTACACCCTCCTGCTCTGTTTTTAATAAGCTATAATAATAGCAAAAAATGCTGCCATTCAGTGGCATCCTAAAAGTGGCTGTTGGACTTCCATTAGTGTCCCACTGGTGCAAAGCTATTTGCAGTACCACTGCA
Source organism: Anomaloglossus baeobatrachus (assembly GCF_048569485.1). Lineage (NCBI taxonomy): Eukaryota > Metazoa > Chordata > Amphibia > Anura > Aromobatidae > Anomaloglossus > Anomaloglossus baeobatrachus. Next base: position 263,081 of record NW_027441806.1, read on the forward strand.
TTACACCCTCCTGCTCTGTTTTTAAAAGCTATAATAATAGCAAAAAATGCTGCAACTTAGTGGCATACACAAAGTGGCTGTTGGACTTCCATTAGTGTCCCACTGGTGCAAAGCTATTTGCAGTACCACTGCATTACACCCTCCTGCTCTGTTTTTAAAAGCTATAATAATAGCAAAAAATGCTGCCATTTAGTGGCATCCTAAAAGTGGCTGTTGGACTTCCATTAGTGTCCCACTGGTGCAAAGCTATTTGCACTACCACTGCATTACACCCTCCTGCTCTGTTTTTAATAAGCTATAATAATAGCAAAAAATGCTGCCATTCAGTGGCATCCTAAAAGTGGCTGTTGGACTTCCATTAGTGTCCCACTAGTGCAAAGCTATTTACAGCACCTCTGCATGACACCCTCCTGCTCTGTTTTTAAAAGCTATAATAATAGCAAAAAATGCTGCCATTTAGTTGCATACAAAAAGTGGCTGTTGTACTCCATTTGTGCCCCACAGGTGGCAAGCTATTTACAGTACCACTGCATTACACCCTCCTGCTCTGTTTTTAATAAGCTATAATAATAGCAAAAAATGCTGCAACTTAGTGGCATACACAAGGTGGCTGTTGGACTTCCATTAGTGTCCCACTGGTGCAAAGCTATTTGCAGTACCATTGCATTACACCCTCCTGCTCTGTTCTTAAAAGCTATAATAATAGCAAAAAATGCTGCCATTCAGTGGCATCCTAAAAGTGACTGTTGGACTTCCATCAGTGTCCCACTGGTGCAAAGCTATTTGCAGTACCACTGCATTACACCCTCCTGCTCTGTTTTTAATAAGCTATAATAATAGCAAAAAATGCTGCCATTCAGTGGCATCCTAAAAGTGGCTGTTGGACTTCCATTAGTGTCCCACTGGTGCAAACCTATTTACAACACCTCTGCATGACACCCTCCTTCTCTGTTTTTAAAAGCTATAATAATAGCAAAAAATGCTGCCATTCAGTGGCATCCTAAAAGTGGCTGTTGGACTTCCATTAGTGTCCCACTGGTGCAAAGCTATTTGCAGTACCACTGCATTACACCCTCCTGCTCTGTTTTTAAAAGCTATAATAATAGCAAAAAATGCTGCAACTTAGTGGCATACACAAAGTGGCTGTTGGACTTCCATTAGTGTCCCACTGGTGCAAAGCTATTTGCAGTACCACTGCATTACACCCTCCTGCTCTGTTTTTAAAAGCTATAATAATAGCAAAAAATGCTGCCATTTAGTGGCATCCTAAAAGTGGCTGTTGGACTTCCATTAGTGTCCCACTGGTGCAAAGCTATTTGCACTACCACTGCATTACACCCTCCTGCTCTGTTTTTAATAAGCTATAATAATAGCAAAAAATGCTGCCATTCAGTGGCATCCTAAAAGTGGCTGTTGGACTTCCATTAGTGTCCCACTGGTGCAAAGCTATTTACAGCACCTCTGCATGACACCCTCCTGCTCTGTTTTTAAAAGCTATAATAATAGCAAAAAATGCTGCCATTTAGTTGCATACAAAAAGTGGCTGTTGTACTCCATTTGTGCCCCACAGGTGGCAAGCTATTTACAGTACCACTGCATTACACCCTCCTGCTCTGTTTTTAATAAGCTATAATAATAGCAAAAAATGCTGCAACTTAGTGGCATACACAAAGTGGCTGTTGGACTTCCATTAGTGTCCCACTGGTGTAAAGCTATTTGCAGTACCACAGCATTACACCCTCCTGCTCTGTTTTTAATAAGCTATAATAATAGCAAAAAATGCTGCCATTCAGTGGCATCCTAAAAGTGGCTGTTGGACTTCCATTAGTGTCCCACTGGTGCAAAGCTATTTACAGCACCTCTGCATTACACCCTCCTGCTCTGTTTTTAATAAGCTATAATAATAGCAAAAAATGCTGCAACTTAGTGGCATACACAAAGTGGCTGTTGGACTTCCATTAGTGTCCCACTGGTGTAAAGCTATTTGCAGTACCACAGCATTACACCCTCCTGCTCTGTTTTTAATAAGCTATAATAATAGCAAAAAATACTGCCATTCAGTGGCATCCTAAAAGTGGCTGTTGGACTTCCATTAGTGTCCCACTGGTGCAAAGCTATTTGCAGTACCATTGCATTACACCCTCCTGCTCTGTTCTTAAAAGCTATAATAATAGCAAAAAATGCTGCCATTTAGTTGCATACAAAAAGTGGCTGTTGTACTCCATTTGTGCCCCACAGGTGGCAAGCTATTTACAGTACCACTGCATTACACCCTCCTGCTCTGTTTTTAATAAGCTATAATAATAGCAAAAAATGCTGCAACTTAGTGGCATACACAAGGTGGCTGTTGGACTTCCATTAGTGTCCCACTGGTGCAAAGCTATTTGCAGTACCACAGCATTACACCCTCCTGCTCTGTTTTTAAAAGCTATAATAATAGCAAAAAATGCTGCCATTCAGTGGCATCCTAAAAGTGGCTGTTGGACTTCCATTAGTGTCCCACTGGTGCAAAGATATTTGCACTACCACTGCATTACACCCTCCTGCTCTGTTTTTAATAAGCTATAATAATAGCAAAAAATGCTGCCATTCAGTGGCATCCTAAAAGTGGCTGTTGGACGTCCATTAGTGTCCCACTGGTGCAAAGCTATTTGCACTACCACTGCATTACACCCTCCTGCTCTGTTTTTAATAAGCTATAATAATAGCAAAAAATGCTGCCATTCAGTGGCATCCTAAAAGTGGCTGTTGGACTTCCATTAGTGTCCCACTAGTGCAAAGCTATTTACAGCACCTCTGCATGACACCCTCCTGCTCTGTTTTTAAAAGCTATAATAATAGCAAAAAATGCTGCTATTTAGTTGCATACAAGTAGTGGCTGTTGTACTCCCTTAGTGCCCCACTGGTGAAAAGCTATTTGCAGTACCACAGCATTACACCCTCCTGCTCTGTTTTTAAAAGCTATAATAATAGCAAAAAATGCTGCCATTTAGTGGCATCCTAAAAGTGGCTGTTGTACTTCCATTAGTGTCCCACTGGTGCAAAGCTATTTGCAGTACCACAGCATTACACCCTCCTGCTCTGTTTTTAAAAGCTATAATAATAGCAAAAAATGCTGCCATTCAGTGGCATCCTAAAAGTGACTGTTGGACTTCCATCAGTGTCCCACTGGTGCAAAGCTATTTGCAGTACCACTGCATTACACCCTCCTGCTCTGTTTTTAATAAGCTATAATAATAGCAAAAAATGCTGCCATTTAGTGGCATCCTAAAAGAGGCTGTTGGACTTCCATTAGTGTCCCACTGGTGCAAAGCTATTTGCAGTACCACTGCATTACACCCTCCTGCTCTGTTTTTAATAAGCTATAATAATAGCACAAAATGCTGCCATTCAGTGGCATCCTAAAAGTGGCTGTTGTACTCCATTTGTGCCCCACAGGTGGCAAGCTATTTACAGCACCTCTGCATTACACCCTCCTGCTCTGTTTTTAAAAGCTATAATAATAGCAAAAAATGCTGCCATTCAGTGGCATCCTAAAAGTGGCTGTTGGACTTCTATTAGTGTCCCACTGGTGCAAATCTATTTGCAGTACAACTGCATTACACCCTCCTGCTCTGTTTTTAATAAGCTATAATAATAGCAAAAAATGCTGCAACTTAGTGGCATACACAAAGTGGCTGTTGGACTTCCATTAGTGTCCCACTGGTGTAAAGCTATTTGCAGTACCACAGCATTACACCCTCCTGCTCTGTTTTTAATAAGCTATAATAATAGCAAAAAATGCTGCCATTCAGTGGCATTCTAAAAGTGGCTGTTGGACTTCCATTAGTGTCCCACTGGTGCAAAGCTATTTGCAGTACCATTGCATTACACCCTCCTGCTCTGTTTTTAAAAGCTATAATAATAGCAAAAAATGCTGCCATTCAGTGGCATCCTAAAAGTGGCTGTTGGACTTCCATTAGTGTCCCACTGGTGCAAAGCTATTTGCAGTACCATTGCATTACACCCTCCTGCTCTGTTTTTAATAAGCTATAATAATAGCAAAAAATGCTGCCATTTAGTGGCATCCTAAAAGTGGCTGTTGGACTTCCATTAGTGTCCCACTGGTGCAAAGATATTTGCACTACCACTGCATTACACCCTCCTGCTCTGTTTTTAATAAGCTATAATAATAGCAAAAAATGCTGCCATTCAGTGGCATCCTAAAAGTGGCTGTTGGACGTCCATTAGTGTCCCACTGGTGCAAAGCTATTTACAGCACCTCTGCATTACACCCTCCTGCTCTGTTTTTAAAAGCTATAATAATAGCAAAAAATGCTGCCATTTAGTTGCATACAAAAAGTGGCTGTTGTACTCCATTTGTGCCCCACAGGTGGCAAGCTATTTACAGTACCACTGCATTACACCCTCCTGCTCTGTTTTTAATAAGCTATAATAATAGCAAAAAATGCTGCAACTTAGTGGCATACACAAGGTGGCTGTTGGACTTCCATTAGTGTCCCACTGGTGCAAAGCTATTTGCAGTACCACAGCATTACACCCTCCTGCTCTGTTTTTAAAAGCTATAATAATAGCAAAAAATGCTGCCATTTAGTGGCATCCTAAAAGTGGCTGTTGGACTTCCATTAGTGTCCCACTGGTGCAAAGATATTTGCAGTACCATTGCATTACACCCTCCTGCTCTGTTTTTAATAAGCTATAATAATAGCAAAAAATGCTGCCATTCAGTGGCATCCTAAAAGTGGCTGTTGGACTTCCATTAGTGTCCCACTGGTGTAAAGCTATTTGCAGTACCACAGCATTACACCCTCCTGCTCTGTTTTTAATAAGCTATAATAATAGCAAAAAATGCTGCCATTCAGTGGCATCCTAAAAGTGGCTGTTGGACTTCCATTAGTGTCCCACTGGTGCAAAGCTATTTGCAGTACCATTGCATTACACCCTCCTGCTCTGTTCTTAAAAGCTATAATAATAGCAAAAAATGCTGCCATTTAGTTGCATACAAAAAGTGGCTGTTGTACTCTATTTGTGCCCCACAGGTGGCAAGCTATTTACAGTACCACTGCATTACACCCTCCTGATCTGTTTTTAATAAGCTATAATAATAGCAAAAAATACTGCAACTTAGTGGCATACACAAGGTGGCTGTTGGACTTCCATTAGTGTCCCACTGGTGCAAAGCTATTTGCAGTACCACAGCATTACACCCTCCTGCTCTGTTTTTAAAAGCTATAATAATAGCAAAAAATGCTGCCATTTAGTGGCATCCTAAAAGTGGCTGTTGGACTTCCATTAGTGTCCCACTGGTGCAAAGCTATTTGCAGTACCACTGCATTACACCCTCCTGCTCTGTTTTTAATAAGCTATAATAATAGCAAAAAATGCTGACATTCAGTGGCATCCTAAAATTGGCTGTTGGACTTCCATTAGTGTCCCACTGGTGCAAAGCTATTTACAGCACCTCTGCATGACACCCTCCTGCTCTGTTTTTAAAAGCTATAATAATAGCAAAAAATGCTGCTATTTAGTTGCATACAAGTAGTGGCTGTTGTACTCCCTTAGTGCCCCACTGGTGAAAAGCTATTTGCAGTACCACAGCATTACACCCTCCTGCTCTGTTTTTAAAAGCTATAATAATAGCAAAAAATGCTGCCATTTAGTGGCATCCTAAAAGTGGCTGTTGTACTTCCATTAGTGTCCCACTGGTGCAAAGCTATTTGCAGTACCACTGCATTACACCCTCCTGCTCTGTTTTTAAAAGCTATAATAATAGCAAAAAATGCTGCCATTCAGTGGCATCCTAAAAGTGACTGTTGGACTTCCATCAGTGTCCCACTGGTGCAAAGCTATTTGCAGTACCACTGCATTACACCCTCCTGCTCTGTTTTTAATAAGCTATAATAATAGCAAAAAATGCTGCCATTTAGTGGCATCCTAAAAGAGGCTGTTGGACTTCCATTAGTGTCCCACTGGTGCAAAGCTATTTGCAGTACCACTGCATTACACCCTCCTGCTCTGTTTTTAATAAGCTATAATAATAGCACAAAATGCTGCCATTCAGTGGCATCCTAAAAGTGGCTGTTGTACTCCATTTGTGCCCCACAGGTGGCAAGCTATTTACAGCACCTCTGCATTACACCCTCCTGCTCTGTTTTTAAAAGCTATAATAATAGCAAAAATTGCTGCCATTCAGTGGCATCCTAAAAGTGGCTGTTGGACTTCTATTAGTGTCCCACTGGTGCAAAGCTATTTGCAGTACAACTGCATTACACCCTCCTGCTCTGTTTTTAATAAGCTATAATAATAGCAAAAAATGCTGCAACTTAGTGGCATACACAAAGTGGCTGTTGGACTTCCATTAGTGTCCCACTGGTGTAAAGCTATTTGCAGTACCACAGCATTACACCCTCCTGCTCTGTTTTTAATAAGCTATAATAATAGCAAAAAATGCTGCCATTCAGTGGCATTCTAAAAGTGGCTGTTGGACTTCCATTAGTGTCCCACTGGTGCAAAGCTATTTGCAGTACCATTGCATTACACCCTCCTGCTCTGTTTTTAATAAGCTATAATAATAGCAAAAAATGCTGCCATTCAGTGGCATCCTAAAAGTGGCTGTTGGACTTCCATTAGTGTCCCACTGGTGCAAAGCTATTTACAGCACCTCTGCATGACACCCTCCTGCTCTGTTTTTAAAAGCTATAATAATAGCAAAAAATGCTGCCATTCAGTGGCATCCTAAAAGTGGCTGTTGGACTTCCATTAGTGTCCCACTGGTGCAAAGCTATTTGCAGTACCATTGCATTACACCCTCCTGCTCTGTTTTTAAAAGCTATAATAATAGCAAAAAATGCTGCCATTCAGTGGCATCCTAAAAGTGGCTGTTGGACTTCCATTAGTGTCCCACTGGTGCAAAGCTGTTTGCAGTACCACTGCATCACACCCTCCTGCTCTCTTTTTAAAAGCTATAATAATAGCAAAAAATGCTGCCATTCAGTGGCATCCTAAAAGTGGCTGTTGGACTTCCATCAGTGTCCCACTGGTGCAAAGCTATTTGCAGTACCACTGCATTACACCCTCCTGCTCTGTTTTTAAAAGCTATAATAATAGCAAAAAATGCTGCCATTTAGTGGCATCCTAAAAGTGGCTGTTGTACTTCCATTAGTGTCCGACTGGTGCAAAGCTATTTGCAGTACCACTGCATTACACCCTCCTGCTCTGTTTTTAATAAGCTATAATAATAGCAAAAAATGCTGCCATTTAGTGGCATCCTAAAAGTGGCTGTTGGACTTCCATTAGTGTCCCACTGGTGCAAAGCTATTTGCAGTACCATTGCATTACACCCTCCTGCTCTGTTTTTAATAAGCTATAATAATAGCAAAAAATGCTGCCATTCAGTGGCATCCTAAAAGTGGCTGTTGGACTTCCATTAGTGTCCCACTGGTGCAAAGCTATTTACAGCACCTCTGCATGACACCCTCCTGCTCTGTTTTTAAAAGCTATAATAATAGCAAAAAATGCTGCCATTCAGTGGCATCCTAAAAGTGGCTGTTGGACTTCCATTAGTGTCCCACTGGTGCAAAGCTATTTGCAGTACCATTGCATTACACCCTCCTGCTCTGTTTTTAAAAGCTATAATAATAGCAAAAAATGCTGCCATTCAGTGGCATCCTAAAAGTGGCTGTTGGACTTCCATTAGTGTCCCACTGGTGCAAAGCTATTTGCAGTACCACTGCATCACACCCTCCTGCTCTCTTTTTAAAAGCTATAATAATAGCAAAAAATGCTGCCATTTAGTGGCATCCTAAAAGTGGCTGTTGACTTCCATTAGTGTCCCACTGGTGCAAAGCTATTTGCAGTACCACTGCATTACACCCTCCTGCTCTGTTTTTAATAAGCTATAATAATAGCAAAAAATGCTGCCATTCAGTGGCATCCTAAAAGTGGCTGTTGGACTTCCATCAGTGTCCCACTGGTGCAAAGCTATTTGCAGTACCACTGCATTACACCCTCCTGCTCTGTTTTTAAAAGCTATAATAATAGCAAAAAATGCTGCCATTTAGTGGCATACAAGAAGTGACTGTTGGACTTCCATTAGTGCCCCACTGGTGCAAATCTATTTCCAGCACCTCTGCATTACACCCTCCTGCTCATTTTGCTACGCTAATTTTATAGCAAACTCAGGGAATTCCTTGCTGCATTTGATCATTTGGAGGGATAGAAAGTGAGGCTTCTTTTACTGTCCTGGTACACACAGAACACGGCCACTGTACCCACCTGTCCACTTTTGCCACACTATTTAATTTGCCCAAAGAGCTGACTCTTTTTCTGCCATCCTAAAATTGTCTGGAATACTAAGTTAATGTTCCTTTGCTGCCAAGCAAGGTACAACACATGTGCATTCTACACTCCTTTCCATTTCTGGAATGCAATTAATAACTGCAGGTAGTCCAGCCAATCTGTGACGAAGGTGAAGGTGTGGATATAATGTTGCCTGCATCCAATGTTGGTTTTCTCGATGTCTGACAGCTCAACAATACCATCTGTTTTCACTTCCAAAATAAGTGATGACCTGCCAATCACACTCCCTGTTGCGTGTAAAGGGGTGGAAGTTCAGTGTGAAAAACCATGTGAGACTGCTGTCCCCACAGTCACAGAGGATGAAGAGCACGCAGATGCACTTGATGGGGCAGGCGGTGGTTGCACAGGCACGCTAGGCCGCATTGTAGCACAGTGAAATTCACATTGTGACTTATGCTTCATTTTAAGTCGTGTACAGGGTGGGCTCCCCAGTATACAGCAAAACCAGGCAACAGGAAAAGGACTCTAGTCAGTTGGGTTGATAAATGATTGTTTAACTTTACCAAAACAAACAATAAGAACCATGCATACAATTTAAATAATTGAACAATCTATTCTGTTGCCTACTACCTGCTAATCCCTCTGCGTAGCAGTAATTGTGTGTTTGTGCGTGTGTGTGTGTGTGTGTGTGCGAACACAACTTACCAGTGGCGCATCACAAGAGCTTCCAAGTTATCTACCTAAACATAGACAAAACACATTACCCCCCTCTGAATACCCTTGTTAGCTGCAGCCTCACAGATAAGGCAGATGATAACAGTGTGAATGCAAACCACACAGCTCTGCAACACAGTCATGGAAATCTTGAAAAGCAACAGTCAATGCAAACATGTGTCGCTGTCCCTCTATGATTTAAACTGTACGTGACAATTTGACAGTGCAGAGGCAGCAAGTCTTATTGTCTATAAATAGTCGGCCTACCCAGAACAGATATGTGTTTTGCTAATAAAACAAAGTGTTGCGTGCCCGCATTATTGTCTGGGCACAGCCTACCGTACCCGGGTACTGTGATGTCCAGTTGCCAGAAATACAGACTTTACGCTCCTCTCACGGTAAGCAGTATAGACAGCACTGTAAGAATGTTGGTCTGTGGCACAGGATGCTGCTCACTGGCATTACGGTACTCCTCACCAAACTCCAAAATGACTCCCCTCACAATTGAACGAAGTGTTTCCGCAGTGGCTCCTTGCTGTAACACACACTTTTAGCTTTTCCTTCTGTTCATAGACAGCATCTCCAAGTCCACACCCGAAGAGCAATTTCTCCTCCACGTCTCAGTGTGGAGAGGCAGCTAGTGCGCATGCGTGTGCTGATTTACCCCAGCCGCAGCCTAACTACAGTGTTTCGCCTAGTGAGTATGCTCAGCCTGACTGTGCCATTCCTGAGGCTAAGTCTTCATTTTGGGATACAGCGCATGCTCCCACACTTAGTGCGAAAAGCTTCTTTGCACAGGTACTTGCACTCCGTGCCGGGTCTAAGTCCTGTTTTGTGCCTAGACACCATGCTAAAGCTGATAGTCTTTTTTCAGAGACTATTTCATGCTACTGAGCATGCTCAGACACTTACTGTATCAGAGACTAGTTCCGGTAATGAACTCTTTGGCCCTGCCCCTGATGTGGGGGGCCCATATAGACCACAGGGCATCAGGTGTCCTGACGATGTGGCCAGGCCACTCCCAAATGGCTTGCAGAGGCCCGCCCCTATGACTTGTCACCTCATTATTGATGGTCAGACGATGACTGGTGAGGTATTTGTGTCGTGGCAGCCATGAGGTCATTATTGAAGTTGCGGTTCCAAATAGGACGCTAGTTATGCCACTCATGACGTGTCACTCTGCTTTTGTCTCCAGGAGGTGCATTGTGGTCCACCCTGGTTTGGGGCGGACCCAGGTTATAAAACGGGCTGGAGCCAACAAGGAGGTGCACAGTCTTCTATTATACTCCGAAAGAGCACACCTCCATGTGTTGAACCTATTGCGGCTTTATGCCAGAGGTAGGCAGGGATAGGGCGTCGATGCAGGCCGCCACCACAGTTGGTAACGCAGAACGGTTAAGACCAGCTCCTGTCCTACCAGTCCTGCTTGTGCAGCCCAGTGGCATTAACAGGCCTGCTGCTGCTGATGCGCCTGCTGTCCACAGGTGTGGCCCCAATGCACACGGTCAGCGTACTCAATGGCCCCTGTGATGTTAACAGGGAGTTCCTGGGCTGGGTGGGCGTGTTGACCCTGTGACGCTAACAGGGCTCCCAGTCTCCAGATCCAAGTGGCGTCTAACTCGGTTCAGGCTACTATTAGTTTCATAGCCACACAGCTCTGTATCCTCCACCTAACCTTCCAGTTGCCAACCTCTCCTTTTCCATCTGGGAGCACGGTGGACACTGACTGCTGATGGGGATATATACCTTTCTCTTTCTTTTCTTATTAATTTTCGTTATATAGCGGTAACATAGTATATACCACCTTATCCAAATCTGCCAGTCCCACCGTAACAGATGGTGTTTCTTCAGCAAATGTTACTTTTGCTTAACCACCAAACCCACGGACAAAAACTTTTTTCCCCTTTCCAACACACCTGTTCCCCTTTCCACCAGCATCTGTCCTTTTTCAACTCATTTTGTATATGACCAAAAGTGCAACTCTGCAGGGACACCGCACTCAATGCCATCTCAGCACAGCAGCCAGCCCTCGGTCCCTCAGATGTGGACAAGTAAAAGACCATTTCCTCCTATCCATGACAAAGCGTTGAGATTCACTCTGTGCAGCACTGGTGTTTAGTGGAAAAGCAGATCTAAGATTGCTACCACCTTCTGCAGATACTCCTGTATACGTGCGTCCCTTTCTATGGCAGGAATTATTTTGTCAAATTTTGTCTTGTACCGGGGATCTAACAGTGTGGCAACCCAGTAGTCAGCATTACTTTGAATTCGTACAATCCAAGGGTCATGTTATAGGTAGTGCAGCAAGAAGGCGCTCATGTGTCTTGTGCATCCAGGAGGACCAAGTCCTTGGTGTGTTGGTGGCAGAGAGGTGAGAATCGTGCCTCCTTCCTCTGCCCTGTCCCCCAACCTCGCACAACCGAAATGTGAACAAGCTCTCACTCATCTGCTGAGTCTTCCATGCCCATCGCAAGTTCGTCCTCCATTTCTTCATGGGCTCCTGCACCTTCCTCAACACTTTTTGCTGATACTATGCGCCCTTGTTAATCCCTCTTCCCCACCATGACTGCCGCCTAGGTGCCGCTGACCATCTGGACCTCATAGATCTTGTTATCCCTTCCGCATATGACTCCTCCTGTACTTCCTCACCTTCCTCTTGTCCCAACACCTGACTCCGAATAATGCTTACAGTGTGCTCCATCATGTAGATGACCAGAATTGTCACGCTGAGAATGGCATTGCCAGTGCTAAACATCTTCGTCGACATTTGTAAAACTGTGTAGAAGGGTGCATAGGTCCTTGATCTGACACCACTACAGCAGCGTGATCTGCACCACCTCTGGATCAAGTTAGGCCAGGCTATATGTCATAACGTATTGCAGCAGGGTTCGGCGGTGCTGCCACAAACGCTGCAACATGTGCAGATTCAAATTCCTGCGTGTCGGCACATCGCATTTCAGGCGTTTAACCACCAGACCTAAAGACTTCTGGAGCGAGGAAAGTTGTTGAGCTGCTGTGTGCGAACGATGGAAGTGAGCCTACACAGCACAAGGCCATGTAGGCCGGAATGGTGTTTTAAAAATTGCTGGAGAATTAGATTCAACACGTGAGCCACACAAAGCACGTGTGTCACATTGTCACGGCGAAGGGCCGCACCCATGTTTGCATCATTGTCACACCCGGCCTTCCCTGGCTGCTGGTTGAGTGGAGACAATCATTGATGAAACTTGGTCTCCAGAGCTAACCGTCCACAACTTCTCAGCGGTGTGACTCACATTTCCCATACATTTCAAAGTAAACATTTGACTGCATGATGGCATTGAGCTCTGCTGCCAGCATAGTAAGGAGGTGTGTGGTTTTCCTTGTGCGCAGTTACAAGGAAGGGTGCCCTGACCACACAGGGTTTGGGCCGAGGTGAAGGACCCACACGAGGTTGAGGAGGCAGAAGCAGTGTATTAACTTCTACATACAGAGGAAGGATTGATACAACTCATGGGGACAGCAAGACTTGTACAGCAGACCCTTCTCCATCTCTCCCCATAGTAACCCATTGCCCAGTCAGCGACATGTAATGCCCCTGTCCATGCTTACTGGGCCAAGTATCTGTGGTGAAATGCACCCTGTCACACAGTTTCTCAAAGAAGCGGTGATGTTTGGTGCGACATGCTGGTGTAGCGCGTGGACGCCTTTGTTGGAGAAGGAGTGGTGCCTGGGCATCGGCTCTTGGGGCACTGAGATGGGCATAAGGTCTCGAAAATCCTCGGTTAAAAAGGTTGGAAAGGCAGCTTTTTGGTAGCCAACAGTTTGCAGATGCAGAAAGTCAACCTCTAAGCCATGTCATGCCCTTCTAAAAGCATGTAAAACACAGCAAGGGGACTCCAACCACAGCCTCCCTTGTTTCCAAAAATTGGTCCACACACATCCCACTTGACTGGCATCAATTGACCCCCATTTTCAAGCTTACAAAGATGCTTTGCATGAAGCACTATCAAAAATACGCGTGCCTTTGGCCTCCCCTGGCTGACCCAGGGGAAGAAAAGTCCTCTGAGAGCCATGACTTGTTCATCTTGGTTCTTTTTTCAAAAGCGAGGGGACTTCAACCACAGTCTCCCTCGTTTCCACTAATTGGGCCAGGTGAAAGCAAGGATATAGAATTAAAATATAACTTTTAATATTATTAATATAAAAACAATATAATAAAGTGCAATGCAGTGCTTGTAAATAATAACCAGAAAGATCTCACCCGATGTTCCTTCTGATGAGATCACATACCACCGGATTGTCCAAGGAAGAAGCAGGTCAAATCAGACCCTGGGGGGGGGGAGTTGTTCAATACTCAAATTTCTACCCCTGTCGTGCCCCTGCAACAATTGCTTCCGCCCTTACAAGGGCAGCACCCAAGTCAGGAATGCTAGCCCAGATAGAAAATACACCCTCCCAACGCATTTTCCTCTCTATATAATAAGAGAGTTCCTCAGGGGAGAAAAATTCTTAAAGTAAGGCCTGCAATGGCAGGACAATACTAGACAGTGTACCTTAATGGTACATATATGTAAACACACTGCACGTTCCTGGTGCACATGTGCATGCTAGTGGCCAGTGGGACGCTGTATGCTGTTGGCCCCCCAACCTATATACCCCTCATACCTCCTATGTCATCACTAATCACTGATGCCACATGTTTGCGCAGCCATCATGATCGATCCAAGATCCATGCTCGCCACTCCTCACTGCGCATGCCCGATCCATGATACAGCAGCATGTTAAGCCGCCTGGCGGTGGTCCCACCGCGCATACCCGGAAGTTCCTGCTACAGTCGGATATTACTTCCGCGTTCCACTCATGGACCGCATATATCGCGCAGGCGCGGCATACGTCACACACCGCGCATGCGCGATGCAGTCACGGGATCATCCACATTACTACCATGGGACCGCATATACCGCGCAAGCGGGGCGCACGTCACACACAGCGCATGCGCGGTGCATCCAAGGAAGCGTCCACGTAGTTACCATGGGAGCTCACCTCTTCATTATGCGCCAAGCTGATGTACGGCGTATATCATGTGATCGCACTTATGATGCTGAGAACTAATCATATTATCCACACAGTGGAACGCACGCATCGCGCACGCACTTAATCGCATCTAAGTGCCAAGACCCCCTCAGGGTAGCCAAAAAACAATGGATGCTGATATACTCAATTACGCACGCGCGATCCAAATGGTTACAGAACACTGATGATTACCGTGGGAAATAGTACGGGAGCAGTTAAACAAGGAATGAGTGGTTATATGCATATATAGTGATCAAAAATGGGGTTTTATAACGTCCAACAGTCAGTAAATCAGACACTGCAGAAAAAAGGGGGGGGGGGAGAAATCCTGAGAGCACACTCACTGCCGCATCTCATATTCATAACAGTTGAAAGGTTGTACCGACATGTACAACCCTCCCCCAGGCCCACTAGTATAAACCCAAAGAGTCTGGGCTGGGCTCGTTTTCATACAAGGGGCTCATCATCCTGGTCAATATCCAAGCTCAATAACACCTTACACCATCATCCCCCCCCCCCAAAAACCCAACCCAGCCAGAGAGAAGATCCCTTCATCAGATAAAGCACCTATAGTTAATCTGGTCATTAAGACCCTCTGGGCGGCATGTCCTTAGCCTAAAAATCAGTCTTGCTTCTTTTTGAAGGAGTAACCTGTCAAGGTTACCCCCTCTTGGGGATGGTTTTACCTTTAAAATCCCCATAAAGACAATGGCTTCCCTATTTCCAAAATGTTGTGAATTCATGTGTCTGGAAATTGGAGTATCCCGTTCGTTCCTTATGTCGCCCAGATGTTCTCCTACCCGGCGGCGGAACTCTCTGATGGTCTTTCCAACGTATTGTTTGCCACACTGACAAGTGGCCAAATAGACAATGCCTTTGGTTCTACAATTTATAAAGTCTCTAACCACTAAGCATTCACCCGTGACCGTGCCTCTAAAGATTTTACCAACCTGAATATGGTCGTAAGACACACACGCCCCACACCTAAAACAACCAGTTGGTTTACCTGGAATTCATGTTAAAGGTTTCTCGGGAGCCGTATAGTGGCTGTGTGTTAGGCGATCCCTTAGGGATCGATTTTTCCGAAATGTTACAGATGGTTCGTTACCAATTGCATCCGCAATGTCGTCATCCATTTTTAGGATCCCCCAGTGCTGCTTTAAGATCTGTTGGACCTGATTAGCACCCTTTGAGAAGGTGGTAATGAACCTTACCATATCATTACGCTCCTCTGTTTTCTGTTTAGGGACCAAAAGTTGATTCCGATTTTGTCTGAGCGAATGATGGTAAGCCTCTTTGAGGATAAAGTTTGGGTAGCCCTTGTCCAAAAAGCGAACCCTGAGATCTTTAGCCTTCTCAACAAACTCCTCCTGACTGGAACAATTCCGTCTCAGACGTAAATATTGTCCCTTCGGGATCCCACGTCTGAGAGGGAATGGATGGTGACTCTTCCAGTCAAGCAAGGAGTTTGTCGCAGTCGGCTTCCTAAAGATGGTGGTTTGGAGTCCACCCTGGGGATCCACTGAGACCAATAGGTCCAAGAATGATAGCTGTTTTGGATGGATGACGTATGTAAACTTCAAACCTATTGTGTTACAGTTTATATCTTGTACAAAACTCATGAAATCCTCCTGGGGACCCCTCCACAAAACAAACACATCATCAATGAACCGTGTCCAGATCTCAATCATGCATGTATATTTAGACATTTCTTCGGAAAAAACAAACACGTCCTCCCACCAGCCCAGGAACAAGTTAGCGTAACAGGGAGCACAAGGGCTCCCCATCGCTGTGCCCCTGAGCTGGTGGTATACTGTGTTATCAAACAATAGAAAGTTGTTATGCAAGACAAAATGTACCAAGGACAAAATCAACCGATTATGAGCCTCAAATTGTTGACCACGTGTTGAAAGAAAGTATTCAATAGCTCTCAATCCCTGGTCATGAGGTATAGAAGAGTACAGACTCTCAGCGTCTATACTAGCTAGAAAAGTCCCAGAGTCAACCAATACACCTTCAATCCTTTTCATAAAGTCCATACTATCACGGATATAAGAGGGTAACAATATCACAAAGGGGTTTAAGACCTCATCCAAATAAATGCCCACATTCTGTCCAATACTGCCCACGCCTGAGACAATTGGTCTGCCCATAAGGGGTGTAACCCCCTTATGGACTTTCGGCAAGATGTAAAACGTGGACATAACTGGAAATTGGGGGAGCAAGAATGTAAACTCATCATCATTTAATAACCCATCAGTTTTAGCTCCATTCAGTATGTCCCTCAAGGATTTTTTAGATATTTCCAAAGGGTTACCAGAGACTCTTTTATAAGTAGCCGTATCCTTTAGAATTTCAGTACAGATCTTACGGTAGTCCTGCGAATCCATAATCACTATGTTGCCCCCCTTATCGGAGGGCTTAATAGTAATCATAGTTTCTTTTTCCAAATTACACAAAGCCTCCATCTCAATTTTCGTGAGATTATTACTCTGTGTTAAGAGATTATGGACTTCAGACTGCCGTTGAGAAGTTAGTGGTTGCGGGGAGGTATCAAAAGATGCACACACATCACGGGTCACTAGGTTCAAGAAAATATCTATAGCTGACACATCCGTAGTACTCGGAGGCATTTTAGTACTTGGGTTTTTTAATTTGGTAAAAGGACCCGCTCCCGTGTTGTTAATGATGGGCACCTCCAGATCTGCCAAGAGTCTAACATCCCCTAGCATGTCAGGGGGTATGCCAAGCTCCTCACATAGCCGGTTGTCCTTCAACTTAAAGAATTTTTTCCAGCGGAGCTTTCTTATGAATAAATTCAAATCAACAATGAAATCAAACACGGACAAATCACTCATAGGGACAAATGAAAGCCCCTTGCTTAGTACTGCCATTTCAGAGCTGGTGAGAGGCCGCTTGGACAAATTAATTATCTGAGACTCTGTACCTAGTTTTTTGTTGATTTTTGGCTCCTGAGGAAATGCTGCCTCTCTAAAAAACCGATGTTTTGGCCGTTCGAGAATTGGCGAGCATTCCTAGGGTTCCCTTTTTGAAATCTCCTACCTCCCTGTTGCCGAAATTGATTAGGATACCTTCCTTCGGAGTCCGAAGCCTCCGTTTCTGAAGATGACAGATCAGAGTCTCGCTCCCCAGGGGTCGTCCTCTCAGCCGGAGCAAATTGATAGACTTTATTGTCCTTAAAGTCCTGGAGGTCACGGACAAACTGTTTATGCTTCCTCTCCTTAATACGGTATTGATACTTTTCTACTGTGTTCTGTAAGAGATTTTCTTTAGATACAAAATCAGTCTCGTTCTGGAATGTCTTAATATGATCAATCTGTTCCTTTAACTTATTATTAAGAGACTCCAGGCAGACTTTTTCTTCTGTCAATAAAAGTCTCATAAACCTCAGAGAGCTAGCTGTGGCCTCCTTTTCCCATGCACTAATCAGCTGTGAAGTACGACACCAGGGTGCTGGCAACAAAGAAATACGTAACCCCCTAGGTACTATCCCGTTTTTTAACTAATTGTCCAAGCTTTGTACCTCCCACCAGCTCGTTATCTGCTCTTTATAGGTTTTAGTAATGTCCTTAAACGCTGTTGTATATGACGGTAAATACCTTTTTTGTGCGAAATCTTTCTCAGAAAAAATCTCTCTAGCCTCAGTGAGCCATGAAGAGGTATCAGGTGCAGATGCCAAAAAAACAGCCATGCCAGGTATTATTAAATCAAATAGAAAGCAATCCTGCCGCAAATGGCAAGGCAGTAAAGCCCAAATCCTTAATTAAAGTACAGGTGAAAGCAAGGATATAGAATTAAAATATAACTTTTAATATTATTAATATAAAAACAATATAATAAAGTGCAATGCAGTGCTTGTAAATAATAACCAGAAAGATCTCACCCGATGTTCCTTCTGATGAGATCACATACCACCGGATTGTCCAAGGAAGAAGCAGGTCAAATCAGACCCTGGGGGGGGGGGAGTTGTTCAATACTCAAATTTCTACCCCTGTCGTGCCCCTGCAACAATTGCTTCCGCCCTTACAAGGGCAGCACCCAAGTCAGGAATGCTAGCCCAGATAGAAAATACACCCTTCCAACGCGTTTCCCTCTCTATATAATAAGAGAGTTCCTCAGGGGAGAAAAATTCTTAAAGTAAGGCCTGCAATGGCAGGACAATACTAGACAGTGTACCTTAATGGTACATATATGTAAACACACTGCACGTTCCTGGTGCACATGTGCATGCTAGTGGCCAGTGGGACGCTGTATGCTGTTGGCCCCCCAACCTATATACCCCTCATACCTCCTATGTCATCACTAATCACTGATGCCACATGTTTGCGCAGCCATCATGATCGATCCAAGATCCATGCTCGCCTCTCCTCACTGCGCATGCCCGATCCATGATACAGCAGCATGTTAAGCCGCCTGGCGGTGGTCCCACCGCGCATACCCGGAAGTTCCTGCTACAGTCGGATATTACTTCCGCGTTCCACTCATGGACCGCATATATCGCACAGGCGCGGCATACGTCACACACCGCGCATGCGCGATGCAGTCACGGGATCATCCACATTACTACCATGGGACCGCATATACCGCGCAAGCGCGGCGCACGTCACACACCGCGCATGCGCGGTGCATCCAAGGAAGCGTCCACGTAGTTACCATGGGAGCTCACCTCTTCATTATGCGCCAAGCTGATGTACGGCGTATATCACGTGATCGCACTTATGATGTTGAGAACTAATCATATTATCCACACAGTGGAACGCACGCATCGCGCACACACTTAATCGCATCTAAGTGCCAAGACCCCCTCAGGGTAGCCAAAAAACAATGGATGCTGATATACTCAATTACGCACGCGCGATCCAAATGGTTACAGAACACTGATGATTACCATGGGCAATAGTACGGGAGCAGTTAAACAAGGAATGAGTGGTTATATGCATATATAGTGATCAAAAATGGGGTTTTATAACGTCCAACAGTCAGTAAATCAGACACTGCAGAAAAAAGGGGGGAGGAGAAATCCTGAGAGCACACTCACTGCCGCATCTCATATTCATAATAGTTGAAAGGTTGTACCGACATGTACAACCCTCCCCCAGGCCCACTAGTATAAACTCAAAGAGTCTGGGCTGGGCTCGTTTTCATACAAGGGGCTCATCATCCTGGTCAATAGCCAAGCTCAATAACACCTTACACCATCTTCCCCCCCCCCCAAAAAACCCAACCCAGCCAGAGAGAAGATCCCTAATTGGGCCACACACACCCCACTTGACTGGCATCAGTTGACCCCCTTTTGAAAAAGAAAAAGATGCTTTGCATGAAGCACTCTCAAAAATACGCGTGCCTTTCGCCTCCCCTGGCTGACCCAGGGGAAGAAAAGTCCTAAGTAAGGGGGACATTTACCAGGATTGGGGAACATTTACCAGGAATGGGTACATTTACCAGTATGAGATACATGCTGGGATGGGGGAACATTTACCAGGATGAGGAACATTTACCAGGATGGGGAATATGCTGGGATGGTGTACATTAACCAGGATGGGGCCATGATGGGAACAAATATACCAGAATGTGAGAAATATATATCGGGATGGGGGACATTTTTATCAGGAAGTGGCCCAGGAAGGGGGACATAACTACACAATGAAAGGGGAGGGAAGACACTCATATGTCTTTATGGGATTTCGAGATGTTCATACTTTGAAATGTAGATGTGGATTACAGGGTGACATCTGATTGCATTCCATGCTAAAATCTCTGTCCAACATGCTGCAATTCTTTTCCAGAAAGATCAATCCAACTGCTGTGTCTGGAACGGGCAGTGGGAGAGGCTCAGCTTTAATGTGTGGTAAGCACGAATGAGCGTGATGCCCCCTGCTGAAGAGAAGACTGCAAAGATAAGGTTAAAATCAATTATTTACATAATAGGATTGGTTGGCACTTCGGGGAAAAAATTGAGTTTAGGTCTACAGTTTGGGCACTTGGCCTGTAAAAGGTTCGCCATGACTGCTATAGTGATATTGGCAGCTGTAAGTTTAATGGATTCAGTTATATTTTCTACTTTGCTTTATTTCTTCTTTCTCTTTTCTGGAATCCCTAATTTTATATGATTTATCTGACCCTCAGCATGGGATCACAGATCTGGCACACAGTGGGACAACGGTGTCAGTCTCCTCATCTAATGTGACGTTACACAGGGGGGGAGGGGGGGCGCTGTGTAGCCCGCCGCTGGTCTTCAGGGGGGTTCAGTGGAATTGATAACCCTTCTATTGCAGGAGGGAGAGATTTTGTGGTTTGTGCCTGGCCCCCAGTCACTCACTTTAACCAAGTTCCTGCAGTTTATTTTCAACAGACAACCCCTGGCAAAAGTGATGGACTCCCCTGGCTCTGAGGATGTTCATTCAGTTGTTTACTTTTGTTTAAAAAAAGCAGATCATAGACATGGCACAAAACTAAAGTAATTTCAAATGTCAACTTTCTGGCTTTAAGAAACACTAAAAAAATAATTTAAACATAATGTGCAGCCAGTAACGGTTACTTTTCAAGACCAAACATGGGGAAAAATTATGAAATCACTCAATTATGGTGAAAATTGGCGCTATATAAGCGCACAAGGGTTTGGTGCTCCCCTGATGAATCTGCCCAGAAGAAACGCGTCGGGAGCGTTTTAGTCATCTCTATGTTATACCTGACCGTGATTCCATGAATCAGAGGAATCCTGCTGGGTTACTGCGACATACTTGGGTGAGAGCGTTCCTTTATTATGAGTGATGTTGGTGATTGATAAGCATCATTTTAGGAAGACTGCTCTCCTCAGGGTGTTAATATCTTGTACTGACCCCTTGTTTGGTTATACATTTACCTGATGGGTATATGAAACCTTATGTATACATGATTATTTAACTTCTCAGTAAACTGTAGTTCGTAAGAGGACGGTTTATATTGGGTCTAGTACAGATTATTGTGGTCATTTCTTTTTAATGTGCCACAGCCCACATTTGGACCCTTTTGAGCTTGGTGGTCCAGATGTGATGCTTCGTTTATTGTATGTTTTTTATAAGTGGACCTAGGTCATTTTTTATCGTTGAATTTATTAAAAGTTACATTTTAAGACATTTTTCTTGTTCTACACCTTATGCTATTTGATACACTCTATTCAGGTGTTAAGGAATTTTTTCCATGTTGTGATATCTTGCTATCTAGATTATATCACATTATGGGGCCATTTTTACCTATTCCCCTTGTGATAATTGGACATCTGTAGTGTTAATATGCTCACTGCACCCCTTGATCAATTCATAGAGGGGTTCAGTTTGTAAAATGGGGTCACTTGTGGGGGGTTTCTGCTATTCTGGCACCTCAGGGGCTTTGCCATTGTGACATGGCACCTGCAAACCATTCCAACTAAATCTGAACTCAAATATGGTGCTCCTTCCCTGCCGAGCCCCGACATGCGCTCTAACAGTAGATTTCTACCTCATATGTGG
Source organism: Anomaloglossus baeobatrachus (assembly GCF_048569485.1). Classification (NCBI taxonomy): domain Eukaryota; kingdom Metazoa; phylum Chordata; class Amphibia; order Anura; family Aromobatidae; genus Anomaloglossus; species Anomaloglossus baeobatrachus. Next base: position 284,656 of record NW_027441806.1, read on the forward strand.
AATCAGCGTACTTAGGAGAAATTGTGCAACACATTGTAATAATTTTATGGCTAAAGTATGATTTTTGTGGGAAAAAGTACAATTATGATTTTTTCCTTCCATATTGCTTTGGTTCCTGTGAAGCACCTAAAGGGTTAATAAACTTCTTGGATGTGGTTTTGAGCAGTGTGAGGGGTGCAGTTTTGAGAATGGGGTCACTTTGTGGTATTTTCTGTCACCTCGGCCTCACAAAGTCACTTTAAATGTGATGTTGGTCCCTAAAAAATGGTTTTGTAAATTTTGGTGGAAAAATTAGAAATTGCTGATGAACTTTGAACAATTCCTAACAAAAAAAAATTCTGTTTCACAAATTGCACTGATGTAAAGTAGACATGTGGGAAATGTTATTTATTAACTATTTTTTTTACATAAGTTTCTGGTTTAATAGCATAAAAATGAAAAGCTTGAAAATTGTAAATTTTACAAATTTGACCAAATGTATGATATTTTCACAAATAAATGCAAAAAAAAAAAAATCGTCCTGAATTTACAAATGTCATGAAGTACAATACATTGTGAAAAAGGATCTCAGAAGCAGTGGGATCTCTTGAAGCATTCCAGAGTTATAACCTCATAAAGTGACACTGGTCGGAATTGCAAGAAAAGGCCGGTCACAAAGGTGAAAACAGGCTGGGGATGAAAGGGTTAAAATCATAAAATGTCATCAAGGACCTTGTGTGGAGAAATAAACAGCCAAGGAAAGGAAAGGAAAGGAAAGAAAAGAACGAGGAGGTCATATTATCTAAAAAGAACAAAAAAGTGAGAAATTGCAGTAATTGAGTGAGTAAATTGCAGTAATAAGGAGTATTGTATCCAAGATATATGTCATAATGAGGGAACAGGTTGGGCGACCAAAAAGTAAATGGAGGAAGAAGAAATGAAGAACATTAGTTTAGATACTCAGACTTTATTGGGAAAAAAATGTTTTGGGTGTCAGGTTATTGGGACAATTTAGTAAGTATGAGGGGCTGCTGATAAGTCTTTGGCTTTTCCCAGAAAGAAACGAGATAAGTTTCATCATCCTATCATTCATTCCACATACTCTCAACTGATGACAACACACTTCTTACATCAGTATTCCAAGTTCTGTAAGCCTAGCAGAAAGAAGAATTTCGGTTGTGCCTCAAACCAGGCATCCGTAGCAGCCATAGCATAAGAAATGGTGTGAAATTTGGTACCCTTGAAGTGTTTCTTCAGGTTTAGAAACAGATGAGTCAAAGGGAGCTAGATCTGGTGAATAAAGTGGGTGGTCAACCAGCTAGAAGCCCAGCTCTGTCAGTTTTGCCATGGTCGCTTGTGCAGTGTGAGAGGAGGCGTTGTCTTGCAGGAACAAGATTCCTTTGGATAGTTTGCCACGCTTTTGGCCTTCAGAGCTGCCTTCAATTGATCCAAAAGTTCAATGTAATATCTTGGATTGATGGTGGAACCCTTTTGAAGGTAGTCTACTAGCAGCACACCCTCTTTATCCCAGAACACAGACGCCATCACCTTAGTGGCTGATTTTTGCCCCTTGAACTTCTTTGGATGAGGAGGACCACTGTGACTCAACTCTTTTGATTGCTCCTTGTTTTCAGGGTCATACAAATAAATCCAGGTCTCATCCATAGTGACCAGTCGATCAAGGAAGTTCTTATCAGTCCGGAAACGCTGACAAATGGACTGGGAAGTTTTCACTCTCATGCTTCTGATTTGTTGTCAAACATTTGGGGACCCACTTTGCAGATAGCAGCCATTATGGGGATTTCCCGTGAACATGTTTGTCATTATCCATGAACATTTAGACATGGGGAAGCTATTACTTTAGCTGAAATTTGTAGATTCTCCAGTATGAGGTTGTGCACAGCATCGATGATCTCCGGAACAACACTTACTCTCGGTCGTCCATGACATTCCTCATTATTGGTGCTGCAGTGGCCTGTTTTTAATTTGGCAAACCAGTTCTTAACTGTGGAATATGAAGGGCATTGATCCCCCAATGTCTGCGACATACCATCAAGAATATCCTTTGCGGACTTTCCTTGCAGAAACAAGAATTGTATCCCTCCTCTGCTCTCAGTTGCTGTGAATATCGCATTATACTTTGCCATTTTGTTTTCCCGACTGCGTAGAACACTGTTGCCATAAGCAACAAACACAAAATTTTGAAAACATATTTTAGACCAGGGGTCTCAAACACGCGGCCCGCGGGCCGCATGCGGCCCCTCAGGCTGACCCCCAGGCCCGTGCCCCCAGTGACTATCGCGGCCGGTGCAGGGGCCGCAGCCACTGTCTGCACTTTGTTAGATGAATGTTTTGCCGGCGTGCGCTCTCAGAGTGAAGGACTCTGCGCTCTCGTGCCGGCAAAACAATCATCTGACATAAATCACTGACAGTGGCTGCGGCCCCTGCACCTGCCGCGATAGTGAACAGTGGCACGGGCCTGGGGGCCGCATGAAGCAGAGGTGAGGCAGCTGAGGAACGCAGGACAGGTGAGAAGTGTCTGTGTGTGTGAAGGATGGCACATTAACCACTTAGCGACCTATGACGTACTGGGTACGTCATGGCTCCCTGGTACTTAAGGACCCATGACGTACTCAGTATGTCATGGCGAAATCGCGGCCCCGGAGGCTGCGATCACTTTGCAAATACCTTAGATTCGGGGAGGAGAGAACCTCTGCCTGACCTCAGGAGGGGTGGTGTCTGCTCCCCGGACCTACGGAGGCTGTGATTGGCTGAGCGGCATTCGTCAGCCAATCACAGCCACTGTAATGTTTCAACCATTGACAATGGCTAAAACATTGAAATCCAGCCATGGTCAGTGCAGCTGTAGCACCAATCATTGGCTGGAGCTGGGTGACCTCTGTTTCACCCACCCCCAGCTCTGATTGGAGACCGGCCTTGTGACTCATCTCTTCAATCACTGTGGATCTGGGGCCGGAGACCACTCCCTCAGCTTCACTCCGGCGTCTGTGGAAGCTGAGAGCGATCGGTAAGTTATAACGCCCCTGCCCCCTTTCAGCTGCCGCCACTGCCCCCCCACCCATTACTACAGGATGGGGATATTACTATAGAATAGGGACAAGGTGGGCACATGACTATAGGATGGGGACAAGGTGGACACACGACTATAGGATAGGGACAAGGTGGGAACATGACTATAGGATGGGGACAAGGTGGGCACATGACTACAGGATGGGGACAAGGTGGGCACATGACTATAGGATGGGGACAAGGTGGGCACATGACTATATGATTATAGAATGGGGACAAGGTGGGCACATGATATAGGATGGGGACAAGGTGGACACATGACTATAGGATATGGACAAGGTGGGCACATGACTATAGGATGGGGACAAGGTGGGCACATGACTATAGGATAGGGACAAGGTGGGCACATGACTATAGGATCGCGACAAGGCTGGGGACATTACTAAAGAATAAATGGGGGGGGGAGAGCCAGCACTGCTTATGAGTGGCATGCAGCAATGAAAAAGTAAAAAGTGTAATATTCACAAATTCATTCCTACTGTAACAATTCAATGGGATTTTTGGCAAATAATTGATCAATGATTTGAGCCCCCCTGCCCCGTCACGGCAAATCTCTATAAGGGGGGTCCCTACACTACAGTTATAATATACAAACGTACCATAAGGTCTCGTATAATGCGCAGGGCCATATAGGAACATCACCTACCTGAGAAGTGTCAGAACCGCTCCCATGCTGCAAGGGCTGACAACTGCGAGTAGATGGGCAGTCCAGGTGCCAGCGTGTGCGGCGGAACCACACACACCAGCACAATGTCAGAACTAACCCCCACAGTGTCAGACCAGCAGACATGGATGAAGGGCGGAACAGCCCCAGGCAGGTGGTGCTTAAGTAATAATGCCTATGGAACAGGAGGCGGTGGCTGTATGTGTCCTGCACATCACACGAGACCACATGGTACGCATGTATATTATAACTGTAGTGTAGGGACCCCCCTTATAGAGATTTGCAGTGACGGGGCAGGGGGGCTCAAATCATTGATCAATTATTTGCCAAAAATCTCATTGAATTGATACAGTAGGAATGAATTTGTGAATGTTACACTTTTTATTTTGTCATAGTTGCATCCCACTCATAAGCAGTGCTGGCTCCCCCCCATTTTTCTCGATTACTAAAGGATGGGGACATTACAAGGATGGGCATAATACTATTGGATGGGGACATTACTATAGGATGCGGTAAAGGCTGGGGAGATTACAAGGATGGGCACAATACTATAGAATGGGGACATGGCTGGGGACATTACTATAGGATGGGGACTAGGATGGACACAGTACTACAGGATAGGGACATTACTAAAAGGGGAAAAGGATGAGAAACATTACTATAGGATAGGGATAAGGCTGGGGACATTACTATAAGATGGGGACAAGGCTGGGGACATTACTATAGGATGGGGACATTACTATAAGATGGGGACAAGGATGGACATATTGGTACAGGATGGGCACATTATGATAAGATGGGGACAAGGCTGGGGACATTACTATAGGATAAGGACAAGGTGGACACATTACTATAGGATAGGGACATTACTGTAGGATGGGCAAATTACTATAGAATGGGACAACTATATGATGGGGACAGTACTACAGGATAGGGAGATTGCTACAAGGGGACAAAGATGGGGAACATTACTATAAGATGGGGACAAGACTGGAAACATTACTACAGGATGGGCACATTACGATAAGATGGGGACAAGGCTGGGGACATTACTATAGGATGGGGACAAGGATGTGCTCATTACTGTAGGATGGGGACTAGGATGAGGCACAATACTACAAGGGGACAAGGATGGGCACATTACAACAAGATGGAGAACATTACTAAAAGATGTTGGCTAAAATTTCTATATAGTGATAATTGTAACACTATTAGTTACAAGAAAGGGATAAAATGTAAAAAAAAAACCCAAAAAATAAAATAAGGCATGACTTTTTTTCTACCATGAAATTTTTTTTATATATTTAAACAAAGAATGTACACATTTATTATAATAAACAAGTGGAAAATGTTCAAAATTAGTGATCCAAAGGTGTGTAAAAAAAAAAAAAAAAAAAATACGGTACCAATAAAAATGTCACTTTGTCCTGCAAAGAATGCGCCCCCCCAATTTATTTTTTTTCCTCTGTGCGGCCCATACACCCAGCCGAATTTGAGACCCCTGTATTAGACATATAAGGCTTTCATGTGATGTAACATTTGTTACCATAGAAACAAAAAAAAGGTCACAAAGCCTAAGACTTGTCAGCAGCCCCTTGCATTTACAATTAAAGTCCCCTTAAAACCTATAAGATGTGTATTGGGGAATAGAGAAGGGAGTCAGTTCCCAATGATGAGGAAAAAACTACTAAACTTAGTGGAAAGTGATTATAAAACTCGATCACATCAGATGTTCCCACAAAGAAGGAATGGATCGTAGATGGAAATAGAAATTTCTAATATGAACATGTTTATTATTGTAGTATAGAGAAGATACAGACATTGTTCAGACATGGAGATTGTGCGCTGAAAGTAACTGTAATGAATGGCAGATCGCTGAGATTGGGAGTTAGGAAGAAGAGGGTGGAGGAATATTGGGTATTTTGGGGGGAGGGGTGTAATACTCTTCTTCATATAGTGAATATATAAATATACAACAATGTGAAATTTTTGATAAACATGTAATATTGTTTTTTATTTGATTTTTATAAAACAGACGTCTATTAGTAATTGTATATATTATAATTCTAATGTAACTTCTAACGTGCTTTCCCTTTCTTGTTTACTTACTTGCCTTTACTCTTGACTGTTTCTTTTGTGTTTTCTTGTTCAATTTGTCAAATCTATATTTTCTCCCCATGTGAATTTTTCTTAATGGTCGATAAATTATAATTTGAGTAAAACATTTTTCACCTTTTAGGTGTTATAATGGCTTCTACCCTTGTGAGTTTTATGATGTTGAAAAAGATGGCCTTTTTGTGCAAAACATTTCCCACATTCTGAACATGAAAAAGGCTTCTCCCCTGTGTGAGTTCTCTGATGTGTAACAAGCCACGATTTTTGACTAAAGCATTTCCCACATTCTGAACATGAATATGGATTCTGCCCTGTGTGAGATCTTTGATGTGTGAGCAGATGTGATTTATGTGCAAAACATATCCCACATTCTGAACATGAAAAAGGCTTCTCCCGTGTGTGAGATCTTTGATGTGTGAGCAGATGTGATTTATGTGCAAAACATATCCCACATTCTGAACATGAAAAAGGCTTCTCCCCTGTGTGAGTTCTCTGATGTTTAACAAGACACGATTTTTTACTAAAGCATTTCCCACATTCTGAACATAAATATGGCTTCTGCCCTGTGTGAGATCTTTGATGTGTAACTAGATATGATTTAACTGCAAAACATTTCCCACATTCTGAACATGAAAAAGGCTTCTCCCCTGTGTGAGTTCTCTGATGTTTAACAAGACACGATTTTTGACCAAAATATTTCCCACATTCTGAACATGAATATGGATTCTGCCCTGTGTGAGACCTTTGATGTGTAACTAGTTGTGATTTATATGCAAAACATATCCCACATTCTGAACATGAAAAAGGCTTCTGCCCTGTGTGAGTTCTATAATGTATAACAAGATATGTTTGACCTGCAAAACATTTCCCACATTCTGAACATGAAAAAGGCTTCTCCCCTGTGTGAATTCTCTGATGTCTAACAAGATTTAATTTAGTTGCACAACATTGCCCACATTCTGAACATGAAAAAGACTTCTCCCCTGTGTGAGTTCTCTGATGTGCAACAAGATTTGATTTACGGGCAAAACATGTTCCACATTCTGAACATGAAAAAGGCTTCTCCCCTGCGTGAATTCTCTGATGTGCAACAAGATTTGATTTACGGGCAAAACATGTTCCACATTCTGAACATGAAAAAGGCTTCTCCCCTGTGTGAGTTCTCTGATGTTCAAAACGTGTTGATTTACGTGTAAAACATTTCCCACATTCTGAACATGAAAAAGGCTTCTCCTCTGTGTGAGTTCTCTGATGTGTAACAAGATGTGATTTAGTTACACAACATTGCCCACATTCTGAACATGAAAAACACTTTTCCCCTGTGTGAATTCTCTGATGTGCAACAAGATTTGATTTACGGGTAAAACATCTTCCACATTCTGAACATGAAAAAGGCTTCTCCTTTGTATGAGTTTTCTGGTAACTAACAGACTCTGAAGAAAATCTTCTCTCCCCTGTGTTAATTTTTTTATGGATTTTTCGATTTTCTGAAGTTGAAAACTGCTTCTTTGCTGTAAGAACATTTTGATTTTTAATGCCTCTTTTGTGACATTTATTTTTTTTAATAGTCTGTGATGAATCAGAAGGTAGGCGTTGTTTAAAAGAAACTGATGATAGATCTTTGCTGTGGGGGGATGATGGTATATCTGGAATAGTAGCATTCACTTTAGTTATATCTTGTGCGATATCAAGGTCATATGATTGAAAAATTGAAGATGTCAGTTGTGCCTCTATTCTCCTGGTACACTCATCTGCCAAGAATAAAAAATATTTGTAATATATACAAATTGAAGGATAACATTGATAAAATAGCTTGTAACACATTTACTGGCGTACCCACACGGTCCTGCACCCTTTTCCTGCTGGGGACTTCAGCACACTTATCCTCCCGGTCACTCAGTGGAGACTTCCGTGACCATGGTCACTGCTGCCATCTCCCAGGGCCTGCACACACCATGCAGAACTCTTGGGAGAGTGCTTAGGGCGCGAGCACCTATTCTTAAAAGGCCAACGTGCCCTAACCAGGAAGTCAACCTATGGCTGAGAGGCACTGGGTATTTAAGGCATCCTCCCCCTATGGGAAGTGCCAGGGCAACATGGTCTATCCTTAGAGACGTGTTGCTAGTTGTCAGCTCCGTTTCCTGAGTGTTATATTGTGGGTGTGAATATGTGTCTGTATCCTAGTATCCGATGTGCTTAGCAGACCTGCTGCATCTGTCTATACCAGTTGTGCTTGCCAGACCTGCAGTGCCTGTCAGTATAACCTAACCCCGACTCCTGAGGACAGCTGTCGCCATCCCGTGACTCCCTGGAGTAGCACCAAGTAGCTACCTTCCAGCACAAGCCTAGCCTCGCCATCAGAGGCTCTAATAAAGATGAGGTATTTACTTAGCTACGCCCCTTCTGGTTAAGCCAGTGCTGCGGCCCAGTGGGTCCACTCCCGCAAGCGTAACATAGCTAAAAAAAAGCTGCAAGTTATGTAAATTGTAAACAAAAACTGTTTACAATCTAACAGTAGACCTCAGAGCAGGAACCAGTAGACCATGATGTTCAACCCTCTTTGTTCATTTTGCCTCCCGTATATTTTATTAAGTCATCAAATAATATTTTGTAGGCCAGGTTATACCAAACTGCTACTCCGATAGTGGAAAAATGGAGGGTTTCCACAATGGTTGTAGCTGAAAGACTCTTGATTATAAAGAGATATGGCTTCTGTCATTTAGACTAAAGCAGAATACGGTAAATGCTATTTAATGATTATATTTTATGGCATTACTATTTGTTTTAGGAGCATTGAAATGCAATGTTTGATCACTTCTAATTCTTTTATATTTTTGGCGAATTTCAGGTTTGTTTGTTGTTTTTTTAATAAATGCAAAACAAATTATTCTAACAGTACAAGTAAGATAAAGTACAAATCTCAGAAACACTGAGGTCAGATTAAAAATAAGCCATCACCAGATTTGGCCCCTATAAGCTGCAGCCACTACCAATAGGCTCTTAAATTCAGCATTCTAGAATACTGTATAAGAGTCTAGGCTGCTCTGTATAACATAAAAAAACTGAGTCCTCAGTGGTTGATACCTTTTAATGGCTAACTGAAAAGATGGTTATACTGAGCCTGATGAAGACACCTGAGTAGTCTCAAAAGCTTGCTATTATTACCATCTTTTCAGTTAGCCATTAAAAGGCATCAACCACTGAGGACTCTCAGTTCTTTTAAAAAAATGTTTTATCTCTACTGGCTAACACGGTACAAAGATATATTTTACCTGTAACATAAAAAAAGCACTTTTATAATACTCACCTAGGTGCGGTCCGGTCTAATGGGTGTCGCTGGTCTCCGGTCCAGCACCTTCTGCCCAGCTTCATGTGGACAAAGCGTCCTACATCATCCACACAGGCCGGTATTGCAGTCCTTGCGGATGGCAGATCAAAGTATTGTAGTGCGCATGCACGGGCGGTCTTAAACCTTTCCTTTCGCTTGCGCATGCCATTACTTTGACCTGCCGTTAGCAGGGCAGATCAAACTGCACCTGCACATGACTGACATGCCGGCCTGTGTGGATGACGCAGGACACATCATCCCTACGGGCCTGCGAACAAAGAGAATGCTCATCTTAGTAGAGAGGAGGCACCGGACTGCAGAGCAGCAACACCCATCGAACCAGACCACCCCGTAGGTGAGTATAAGTGTTTTTTACGTTATACAGAATGGCCTGGGCTCTTATATACATGATTCTAGAATATTGTATATAAGGCTCACTGGTGGTGGCCGCAGATTATAGTGACCAAATCTGGTGACAGGTTCTCTTTAAGTATTACAAAGTTGTTATCATGTAAAGTGACAGATGTCAGATTGGAGAAATGGGGCCTGGATAGGAGCAGAAAACTGGCTCCAGTGGAAAGCCATGAAATAAGAGCGGCTTTGTACTAACTACTATAGAGAAAACTGTGACTATAGATAATAACACATCAACTAAAATGACCGCCCTCCACCCCGACAGCCTTCACCGTCAGTGATTTAGTAACTAGAGGTGACACATCTAGAATAATTACAGTATGTGGCTCGGGGGCTCTCGGCAATCCAAACTATTGTAGGGGCCAATATCTTCTGTCAGATGAGTTTCTTGAAGAAATATTAGACATTTACTTTCTGCCTCTCGGACTCCACAATGGACGGCTCCAGTACAAGTTCTTATATAATGGACATTTGTAGAATTCAGAGAAAATATCTTTCAGGCTCTTCAAGGTAAAAATATCAGAACTTTATGTGTTAATTACTTTCCTTTTTTTCTAATTACATTTTGGAAATGATGTAGGTGGGCTGCCAGACCTCCATGTACCCACTGTGGGGTAATTCTAACCTCCCTCATATGTTACAGTTACTCTATGCCCAACTTTAGATATAAACGCCCCTATCAGCTCATTCATCAGAAGGGAGTGAAGGAAGATCCATCAATAAGATGCCGAGATTCTAGGAAGATGGATTCATTGCTCTCAGTGGAGAAACAATAAGAATCTTGTAGTTATGATACTTATTAATGGAGAGAGGTCTACTGAGGTCTCATCAACTACAAGATTATTATTTTGTTTCTCCCACTGAGAGCAATCAATCTTTATTCACCTGGAGAACACGGCACCAAACTAAGAATCTAGGACGTCACCAGCATCATTACCCTCCGCTTTCTCTTAGGGGTCCACCATACTGATTAGATTTTTCTTCCCATGATTTTCTAAGTTGTCTGCACATTCTACGTACACTGTCATGACTGCAGTATTGTAGAGGCTTCACCTAGTACCTCAATTTACCTCCCCTTCGGGGTTCGCAACCACCCCATACCTGGATACCCTTCCACAAACGACAGACAACCATTTTGGATTAATTATGGCCAAATCGGCCTTTATTATAACAAAATACAATAAATCAACATGAAAAGTGAGGAGGTTCTTGGAGCTCCAAAGCCTGGCGGAAGCCATAAATACTTGAAACCATCCAGCATTGCCCCCAGCTGCGACCACAAGCTCGGGGGCTCCACTATTGCTGGAAAATTACCAGTCCAAGCTGCAAGCCACGATTTTCCGGGCACAATGTCCGACCACATCACCTTCATATTGGAAATTGACGCCCATGAGCGCAGAAAAAACGTGCCAGATATCCTGAATTAAAACCCCAGAACAATCCCCTTGGATATGTAAAGCAAACCCATCAGGGGAATGGTCCAACCTTCCAAAACGGTGGAATTCCAACAACACTTGTCTCTCAAACCAGACCCCGATCCACCGAACAGTCGCCACACATGTACACAAACCCCACAGTTCCCATTCCCTCACACCCAACGAGCCTCCAATGGCCAACAAACTACACTGCCTGGGTGCTCCATGGGTAATACAATGGGGGGGAGGGGGGAGTAAACAAGGAAAGAAGGTAGGACAGTGACCTCACCACTGTCAAAAGAATCTTACCTAGGAGTTCCAACCTCTCAGGCTATCCTTATGATACCTTCCTTTACCCCCCTACTCCGAATGTGGGCGCAAATACATGTTTATATCTCTTGTATTCTCACCTACCAATTCTTTTCACCACCTCCCGAAGGAAGCCTGCTCGTACAGTCCCAACTGCAACCCCAATTTGAAAAGAATGGAATGAAAAAAACCTGTTAGCCTAACTGCTATAAGGCAGCCAGGCACCATCCACAAAAATGACACGACACAGAATCTTCAACAAAAAGGAACCATCGCTATGCCTTAATAATGGCCCTGGACGATTGGCCCCTAAACTTAGCCAATGTCTAAAACATTCCACAGGATGCCTCCTGAATCCTCTAAAGCCCCAACCTCACCAGCCTGCCCTTATTGTCTGATTCGATCTTTGGCATCTGGATCCCAACAATCCCGACTGAATGCCAGGAATTCCCCCCGCATTGGCACAAATGTCTGGTCCACTTACCAGTTGTCCAATCCAAAAAGGCCCATGAAAAGCAAACAACCCTTCTCAAACCATTAAAATACACCAAATGTAGCCCGGAGGTCATGGCCCCAAAAGAGGCCCATGAAAAAGCCGAATCCAACAACCCTTCTCAAACCGTGAAAATACATCAAATGTAGCCCGGAGGTCATCTCCTTTAGGTCCTTGAATGCAACTGGCCTATGTACATCCATTTAAGTCAGCCCCTCCTGCAACCTTTTAAGGCCTGACACACCAGGAGATCTTTCATGATGCCTGCCGCACCAAACTTATCTCTGAAAACGCCACCCATACCCAACATAATAACTTGATGGACCAACCAACCCTACCGCGCAACCCCATTTACCAACACAGTGACACTCACACTAAATCCTCTTGGGATATTGACTCCACAAATTGTCGCTGCCAGGCGACCCACCCTTCCCCGCTGCATTATAGGGTGAACTACGGCCCAATCACAAAGGAACCGAACTAAACAATGAGCCCTGTGTTCAGAACCCAGCTCAACACTCCACTATCCCATGGCAGCCTCAGACTACGCCCAGGCACCAAAGACCCAAAATTATCCCACTGCTAGTGCGCGAGTGAATCCGTGATGGAGACCTCCAACCTCAGAAACCTGAATACCCCTACCCAGAAAATGAAGTCAAAACACCCGAGATGAGCTATCGCATAAACCGAACCATGGGTGATGACGCCACCATCAGTTTAATTGATGGCCATGACTGCCCACATGTTGTTGTCATGCAAATGTATCCCGATTACTAAACTATAACCCCGAATTGTCCGTCCCCCAATTATGGGAAAAAACTTGGGCAATTCAACTTTCTTGGTGAATCTCAATTCCCCACAACAATCCAGCCAAACGTCTGCTCACCAATTGCCCCTAACATACGAGCCAAAGCAAATACGGCTCACCACATCCGTAAAAGCTCACGGCCAAAACTTTTCAATCACCTCCCTCAATAACAAAGACTGTCCATTGCACATCTCCAGAAAACTTTCCAACACCTGCATAACCACTTTTTGTTTTTTGGAAACCTGCGCTCTAAGCGCACAGTATCAATTGTGATCCCTAAGAAGCTAATGCCAGTTGAGCAACCTTCTATTTTTCTTGTGCGCCAAAAGAACCCCCCCATCAACCGGCTACCCACTCCATGGATGCCAGAAATAACTAACGAAACGTGTGGCCCAGGAGGTCCAATGAACACAAGTTGTCAGGGTAGTGGATCACCCACAAAATCCACCAGCTGGTTACATACTACCATTCCAAAAAAGACAAGATGCTTCAGACTGAGCGCACAGGACCTGAATATCCCATGGGCAAAAAACCTATCCTAAAATAAACACTGACACAAAAACAACCGAACGACCACAGACTGTCAGGGTGGGCCGGTCCATCCTAGCTAACAAATGAACCCTGTACCATAGCATTTATCGCAGTCCAAAACATGTCAACCACTGTCTGCACCACAGTGTAAAGAGCAGGGTTAATACCGCCATAACCAAAACACCCCTTAGGAAATGGCGAATCATACTGATCCAAATTATTCAAGTTACTTTCTTTTTTTTTTTAATTTTACTTTTTGCTCCCCCCCCCCGGCAGCGAATGACCAAATCGCCGAAACAAAGTGAGGGGGGGGGGGTAAAAGAAAGGACCTGCCATGCGTCCCCCGAAAACTGCCTTTTGACTAACCCTACGCCACACCACCAGGGGGCGTTAATAGCCAGACTCCAAATTCTAAATAGAACAGAACTATAAGTGGCGGAGAAGGAATCCTAAACAACCCCAGCAAAAACTGTTCTCTAACAACACCACCTGTTCCTAATCCGAGCACTTCTCAGGTCGCAGACCATCTCTTCAGCCCTCGTCAGGCTCACCCCCTGTAAAGCATCCCCACCTGACTATGACTCCCCCCTCTTAATAAACACCAGGATACCCAGTGCGATGAATCGACTTACCCAGCACACTGGTGCTGAAACTAACAACTACCCTGAACTTGCATAGAACTGCCAGCACTCTTCTGCCTTGAAGCCAGCCCCAAGTGCGCCCCCTGCTGACTGCAGACCTCCTTTATATTAAGTTTTATATACGGTATATTCCCAACACAAACCTCTCCCATGGAAGGACATATTCCTTCCAAAACTATCCCTTCCCATGCCAGGGTACCCCAGCAGTCCTTCAAAACACACATACGCCACGCCATTTTCACCCTGTCATCCAGAATATGATCCCCCTCATTATCCTCTGCTGTCTGCAACCACACCAAGAGTGCACTACCGTGTGATCCCCATATTCAGACTGACCAACCCCTTTTTTCAGTCATCCTCGGGTTCCCAACTGGGATGAGCGACCCCTGTAAACTGCAAAAAATTACAGATAGGTACCTGTAAAATGATTAAAATTAATACATCTAGTTATCAAATATTTCATAGTAAGACATATACGTTCATAGTTCTGTTTATGTTGGAGGGCATAGGTTATTAATAAAGTTTATAAGGGTAAATATGCCCATATTGAATATACTTGAGTGCTGAGCATGGAGGGATATATTTAAATCCTTCCCGAAGCTTCTCGAAGCTTCTAGAAGCTTACGTAATATGGAACTATATTCAACTGTGTTACACTAGAATGCCCTATATGGTTTGAACAGCTGGTATATAATACACGATGGAGGGGGCTACGGGGCGCTCTCCACACTGCCTGCGGTGAGAAGACTCCAGTGCTGCAAGATATGACACGTTGTCCAGGCTAAGAGATGACATCCCCAGCATTGCCGTTCAGGAGCCAAAGAGAGATGGGTAAAGACTTCCCATTGTTCAATATGGACTAAATGAACTCTTTTTACATAAGCTATCAAAGTATATTATTTTTTTCCTTTCTGTAACTGAACCTTGGCAACCATTTTTAAATAGATAAAATACATTTATTTTTTACATTTTTGAGGTCTTTTCTTTCATGCGGCTTTACGTATTTGAAGAAAAATATATTTAAGAGTATATTTTTTAACATTTGGCGAGTCAGCTATTCGTGATTTTTTATATATATATTTTTTTGTTGTTCCTTCACTTTGCATAAGGGGGGTCGAAGTTATCAAAGTCATAAGTATTTTAAGTATCTCCTGCAAAGGATCAGGAATCAACAATTTATAAAAATCACGTAGAACCTAGGAAATACGTATAAGTCAAGTTGCATGAATGTTTTTTTTTTAAATGAACTTTAAAGTCTTTACAAAGTTACAGGAGTTAACTTTCGACGTATTTTTGAGCAAGAAAGATAAAGTCAGTCCATAAGAAGTATTGGACGTGTTGAATAAGGTGGATCAAGTCTTACAGGATCATCCATCAGATCATCTGATCATTTCAGGTAAGAAAATGGATTTTATCTCTTCATATGTGAAGCAAAGTAAACTTCAGTTCACTTATCCAGATATTTCTAATGTAGAAGAGATTTGGTTACGCTTTTATGAGGAGTGTGAACTTGAGAATTCACGTATAGAATGTGCAAGGTCTTTTAATAGAGAGAAACAGAAAATCAGAAATGTCTGTCATTTAGTCTATGATTTTCACAAGTTAATCGTAGAAAAGTGTAAAAATGGTGGAAATAGACAACCTGAATTGTCAGGAGAGTCAGTGACAGAGAGATCCAAAGACTGCTTAGAACCTGGAATGTCAGTCAGTGATATTGTGAATTCTGACTGTAATGTTGGCTGTAATTTTGTAAATCAGAATTTTGATAATGGCGGCAGACATGTGCTACGTAATCAAGGTGCCTTTCAAGATACTGAGAAAGAAGCAGGAAATGACGTAGTGAAGCCAGAAGGGGGAGGAGCCAGAGTGGGACACGTGCAGAAAAGACACGTGGAGAGAGAAAATGGCGACGATCAGTTTCTAAAAATAGAACAGGCTAAGTTAGGGATTACACTTAGAAAAAATTTATTGGACATATGCAAATTAATTCCCGCATATAATCCTAAAATACATGTTTGCAGAAATTCAGAGGTTTTTGAAGGTTCCATCGAGAAGTTAAATTTAACCAATAGTGAGACGAATCAGTTATTCTGTATGTGGTTACCTCAGCATTTGTTTAGACAATTGGCATTAAAAAAGTCTTCTGACAATGAGACATTTGATTGTTCAAATGATAACGACATCATAAGGCTGAAAAATCTCATATTCTGTACAAGGAATGAATCTGATCCAAACTATGAGATGTTGAAGGAATTACAAATTGAACAGAATGAGAGTACGTTCTCACTTATGTCCGTTTTTGAACGTTTATATAGGGCGGTTATTCCAAATGTCAGATTGGATGGAATGATACGTTTATTCATCAAGAAATTTAATTTCCTTGACAATGCAGCCTGTGCGGTGGCATTAAATAAAAAGTCCCTATTCGAATGTCCGACATTTATCGATTTTGTTAGAAATCGCCAAAGTCAATCAAAACAGAAATTAATTAATTCTGAAAAACCAACACAAAAAAGGGTGAGTTTTTGTGAAAAACCAACAGTGTCTCCCAGATCCAAATATTTTTGTGACAAAATTTATGAAATTCGCAGGAAATTTCATGTGAATTATAAGTCATACACCCCCCCTCTTTCCTTGTCACCTTCAATGAAAGAGAAAATTGTCACAAAATCTGATACCGATTATCTCAGACAAGCGATTTTTAAAAGCCCTGAAAGACAGAAACAGGTGTCTTGTGCGGATTCTCTCCCCTGGTCACTAGTGAAAGAAAAAAAGTCGTCCAGAGAATTTGATAGGCAGCGACAGCTGGGTGGTTTTCCAGAGAAAGATATTTTTCCTCATTTAAGGAAAAAAATTGAGTTACAAAATAACTTCAATTCCAATTTTCTGGAAATTACTGTAATAAATCGAATCTTGCAAAAATTGAGGTTTGGTTTTTAGCTGGATAAAAGGGGATTTCTGGATAAATTAATTTTGCTATTTGATAATCATAATTTTTCATATACAGTGAATATATTTATATATTAGAAGTAGTGATAGTAAATCAAGGTCATATTTTCATTTAGTCAAATGATAGTTTAATGTTATAAATTTAATAATTTGATCTCTGTATATGAATAATAATATTTAAAATAAAATAATAAGAGAAAGTAACGGATTTTAAGTGTTTCATTTTTATCATAAATATGATAATAATTTTATTCTTTTATTTCCCTCAGAATTTATCAGTAAAACAGATTGATGAAGTATTAACTTTTTATTTTTACATATGTTCTTGTCTTCAATCAGGTAACATATATTTTCTTGTGAAAGGTTAATTCGCGAAAGCATGATTGAATAATAATTATTATTTTCTCAGGTACCAATGGTCAGAGAAGTATACTTGAACGTTTTTTTTATGAATATATATATCTCCTTTAGAGTTATTAGAAATGTAATCTGAGCTTTGGAATGTAGTAAAACTGCTTGCTGTCTTGGAATGGTGTTCCTTGCACGTGACCAGAGCATGACTTGATACTAAAAGCTAAAAATAAATGTTTGTTCGATGGTCATATGTACAGTGTGTAATACATTGGAATTTGTTTTTTTCGAGAAGTACTTCAAATTAGTAACATAATCTTTGAAATGCGCATAGAATAATTGGGAATACAGGGATTTGAGTCCGTCAATGTTTTTATGTGAAAGTATGTTACAGTCTTGTGTGCATAGATGTGTCAATGAATGATTGATTGTTTGAGCAGCTGCTAAAGTCAAAGTATTTGGATCCAGAGAGAAAAAAAAAAAAGAGAATTTTTGTTTTAACTTAGAAGTTATAAGATATGTATGTATACTATATAGAATAAATAAGTTATAGTACATAAGGAATTTATACAAGATATATATTTTAATTCTTAGACATAGTTCTTTAGTATAGAGATATTAGGATTTTTTATTAAGGGTTTATTCTGAATAGTTACATTCTAGAATAAGGTTATAACGTTTTGATTTTCTTATATCTTTTTGTGTTAGTCACTTCTTTTACTGATACACAGATTGGTAATCATTTTTTCTTTTCAAATATGGAAGTGATATTGATAATATGGTCTTGAAGATATACCACACAAATTTTAATTTAATTTAATCTAAACATATTAATTTTTATAATATCATATTTCATGATATTGAAAGGGGGAGGTTTGGTCTCAATCACACACATTTATATTTGATAAATATATGTGTTTACAGGATACTTTAATAATTAATATTTCAAGTACAAAGGAAGAATTGGGAAAAAAAAATATATATTTGAAGTATATCATAATGCATTTATATACTAAGAGAAGTGTATTATTTGCAAGGTTACATGACTTAATTATTTTTATTGGTTATTGATAGGCTTGGTAATTTTATAAGATACTGGTAACATTAAGGTTATGTATTATTAAAGACATAGGTGTTATATACATAGAAGGCCTTATTTTTATTTCAAGTTTTATTTTTATTCCGATTTTCATTTTTCTTTTTATTCATATTTTTTATATTAATTATTTTAATATTCACATTTTTAAATTAAAATCTTAATTCTACAATTTTATTTTTTTCTTCAGATTTTAAATATCTCAATTGAGAAAACACTTCAATATTTAGTTCAGTAATATCTAATATAAGAATATTACTTTATTAAATATGAATCATATGAAAAGGGGAAAAGTTCCATTTTTTTTTTTTTTTGGAAGAAAAGATACTTCCTTCATCAATACATACAATTGTTTACTTTCTGGTAATACATTATTTTTATATTAGTATGTTAACACATTAAGGGTGAAATATTACTTATAGTTACACATTTTCTTATAGTAGGTTATTTAATAAATAATAGACAAATCAAATAAATTAGAGTAATAAAGATGGAAGATTAAGGTACATCTAGGTTTACCTTCCTATATTTACAAATAATATATATTATATTTTTAATCAATAATAATTTATAATAGGTATTATTGTGTTTTGATGGTATCATCCAGTCTTTTCTAAAAGGTTATTTGCTTTGATTTATAATTTACAAATGATCTAACTAAAAGCCACATTGTTGCTTTCATATTTATAATATGATACATGTTATAGGTACACATTATATTGTTTCATACTTTATATTATATTTTGGTTACATTCAACACATTGCCACCTATGGGTTTGGAAGGGTAATGCACCAATGACAAAAAAGGTCATTACAAGAAAATACTATTGTCTATACCATTATGCAATATTTTATCATTCTGAGTATCAATTATATTAATACTTTTACGATAATAATAATAATGACATGGTATTATAGTATTAGAGTTATGGTACGCTGTGACATTTATTAGTGATAGTTATTGCCATATTTGGTATCTAGATTAGGGAATGAATCAGTCTTCAATCAAGATTACAGAAGATAAAAAGACTTTAAAATTCTTTATTTAACAATAAACATGGAATCACACCAATCTGAGTCAATTACGATACAATTCCCTACCAGTACATGACAATGTATAACAGAGTAGCTGCGACACGAGAAAATTTTCAACAATGAGGCCTTTCCATGTTTACCAAAAGTTTTATATAGCGGGAATACCAGTTTAAGAAGAGAAGAAAATAAAAACAAAAAAGAGGAAAAGCAAGGCGAGAGAGAGAAAAAAAAAAAAAAAAACACGAGTCAGACAAGAAAGATTTAGCGAGAAATGGGAGGAAAAGGGGGAACATAGGGGGAACGAGGTGGGGAAGGGGAATACACTGGGACACGAACAAACACAAAGCAGGGATCCACCCTCTCAGAGTAACTTCTTCCCACGGCGTCCACGGGTCCCCCCTTCAATCTGGGGGGATCCATGTGCCGTATTCGTTAGAATATTTAAACTCGATCCATGGGAACCAAGTCTTGTAAAATGCCTCATGTCTATCGTGGACAGACGCTGTCAGGTCCTCCATATACAGCAGTTCGTTTACCCTACTTGCCCACATCGATAATGTCGGCGGGGAGGGGGATCTCCATCTCAGAGGAATGCACAGATAAAAAGACTTTATATTTTTTCCTAAAGTTAAAAGGGATTTTGCAAAAAGGTCCAAAAGGTAACGTCTCAAATAAGACTGTGTAACATACAAAATACACTTACTGTGCTTGCATCTCAGAAACACAATAGTCCTATGATTTCAGGATGGACAATGACACATGGTCTGTGCATTAAGACCTCCCTAAAGTTACTAAGAAGAGCAATGACGTGTTAAAGTTAACCCCTGTCGTGCTGACCAAGAACGTCTTAACATCTGTTATTCGACAACAGGCAGCATGGAGGATAAAAGGTGACTAATGTAAATTGCACTGCACAGACATCAAAGACTTTTGCTATTCTTCTTCTACACTCATGAACTGTGGTTTATCAACATTGGCTATGGACTTTGTAATAAAGAATAAAGTTTATGGACTTTGATCTAACAATGATAAACGCAATACGGGACTGTACTAAATCGGTAACCATTCATTTTTATCAAAGGATTTATTTCTAAGAGACTGTGTTTATGCCGGATTACATCGGAGATAAGAAGACATCAACTCAGAGGACATCATATGGTGACCGGATTTGGTTTTTGCATTTCTTTTTAGGTCTAGCGAAGTATAGTTATATACATTTTTATATGATTGATCAGTCACAGCCTGTCATAACATAAATCCACATTATTATATTATTGAATTTACAAATTAATTATTCTTCATCATTATTATTGATATTAATCCATTATCGCCAAATAAGGAAAGAAGATTTGTTGTTTTAATGATGTATTAATTAATTTTCGGGGTTGCTCCACCCACTTCAAGGGGGAATTGTAAAATGATTAAAATTAATACATCTAGTTATCAAATATTTCATAGTAAGACATATACGTTCATAGTTCTGTTTATGTTGGAGGGCATAGGTTATTAATAAAGTTTATAAGGGTAAATATGCCCATATTGAATATACTTGAGTGCTGAGCATGGAGGGATATATTTAAATCCTTCCCGAAGCTTCTCGAAGCTTCTAGAAGCTTACGTAATATGGAACTATATTCAACTGTGTTACACTAGAATGCCCTATATGGTTTGAACAGCTGGTATATAATACACGATGGAGGGGGCTACGGGGCGCTCTCCACACTGCCTGCGGTGAGAAGACTCCAGTGCTGCAAGATATGACACGTTGTCCAGGCTAAGAGATGACATCCCCAGCATTGCCGTTCAGGAGCCAAAGAGAGATGGGTAAAGACTTCCCATTGTTCAATATGGACTAAATGAACTCTTTTTACATAAGCTATCAAAGTATATTATTTTTTTCCTTTCTGTAACTGAACCTTGGCAACCATTTTTAAATAGATAAAATACATTTATTTTTTACATTTTTGAGGTCTTTTCTTTCATGCGGCTTTACGTATTTGAAGAAAAATATATTTAAGAGTATATTTTTTAACAGTACCCCAGCCTGTGAGCCCCAATGGGGACGGCGCCGCCACTACATGCAAAGTGCCATGGAACCAACAGCGCTATAAAAACGAATAAATATTACATATTATTATAAACCCCTATTGGTCTGCTTCAATTTTTCTCATAAATCCCGTACTCCCCCCGCATCCCCCATACTCCGCCCACACGATACATCAACAACTTGACTGACATCCACCCCCAGTAAAAAAACTATACTGTATTAGAAAGGGACAAGACACACATAAAGCCCTACTTACCAGGCTGCGCCGGCACGAAGCACCGACCAACCGCCATTCCAGAATCCAGGTGACCCGTCTCCAACCGACACGGCATCTCATCCTCTGCGTCGCCCACCGGTGAGCCCTGACCCACTGATACGCTCAGACCCAGCTCGACTAGGGAGCTGACAGCTCGGTGGGCATCTTCCCGGAATCCAAATCCCAGGAAACCACGGCCAGCATGTATCCGCCTTGTCTCCCCGGCATCGCAAGGTCCCGCAGGTGATGGGTCTCTCGTAGCTAAGCAGCCCCACCGACTGGAGCATCACCGGGTGGAACCGCCGCCATCTTGTTGTTGCCTTTTTCTCTGGTGCTAGAAGCTGGAAGAGGCCCGGTCCCATGACCGACTGCTGGCCCCGCCCACTTCGCAGGTCCCAGCCGCCTCTATGGATTCCTCCCACACCGAGGCCTGCGAACAGGTGCAGAGGGAACAGGCCATGATGAGGAGGGTCCCCGCAGGGGCTCCTGCGGCGCCACCGGGGCCCGGAGCGACGTCAGGGGAGAGGCATTCTGGCAGCCTGGCCCTGCGTGATGGCCGGGCAGGGGTAGAAGCAGCATCCGCTCCTGCCGGCAGTCCTCCCACAATCTCTTGCAGCCGTGCCTGGATCTCTGCTCCATCAGACCTGCTGGCAGCTCCCCTCGCTGTCCCTGAAGATCCTCCAGCGCAGACATCCTCCGATCCAGGCGATGAGAGAAGGCGAGGACGGGCACAGGTACCTTCAGCAGTGGTGGCTACGTGCCGATTGCAGGCCACCACTTTTACCTCACCCTATATACATTCCTACAAATCTCCTGACCACACCTCCCTAAACTACCTCCCCTTAAAGTATCAAACCCCAGCACAGCCCAGCTTGCTCTGCTTTTAACCTCTTGTTTGCCCTCCAAAGGTCACTCTACCCATGGCTGTGCTTAGGGCTCCGTTCTTCCTTTTGGCTTTACAGATTAGAGATCTGGGCAGCTAAGGGTCAACGTCTTCTAATTTCAGGTGATAGGATGGATCCTACCTGTAAGATCTGGCTGATACAGATCTCAATGCAACAGAAGGGCGTCCAATGCCCAAAATAAAGGGAACAGTTTTGGGTGGAGGAGCATGTGGTGGTCTAGGAGGAGAATGGTGACCATTTGATATGGCCGGACTACAACCCTGATAAAGCAGCCACAGCCGGTGACTGAGAAGAATCTGTGACTTCTCTGCATTTAGTGGTCACTACTCACCTGGGCGGTTATCTGTAGGAATCTCCTCTTTACTCCGCTCATCCCGCCTCACATATGTCTCTGTAGTATTAATATGGGACAGATCTTCCCCCTGAAACAAATATTGTAAAAGTCACAGACAGATGGAGAAGTCCCATCTATGATCAGCTCTAATCCTGCCATCTCCACCGCTCTCATTACACAAGTATAACACATATAATACTGGAGGATAAAACAAGACTGAGCACAAGACCTTCACAGCCGTCTACACATCATAGGGAGATTTCATGGCCCCTTCTCTCCATCTACCTGATGATCCTGAGGAACATCGGGATCTTCTTGTTTACAGTCCTGTGGGAGAAGAGGACAGGGACATCTCTCTGGTGTTGTCCTCTTACTGGATAGACCTGGAGGAGACACATACAGGGGCTGAATTCATTCCTTACATACAGATAATTATAGGCCGTGTGTATTTAGTCCTGTCTATTACCTGGTGATGTGAGGGGCTGGGGAACCTCCATCATGACGTCCTTGTACAGATCTTTGTGTCCTTCTAAATACTCCCACTCCTCCATGGAGAAATAGACGGTGACGTCCTGACACCTTATAGGAACCTGACACATACAATGATACCGTCACCCCCCGATCCCTTCATAGCGTTACTGTATAATGTCCCAGCATTCCCAGCAGTGTCACCTCTCCAGTCAGCAGCTCAATCATCTTGTAGGTGAGTTCTAGGATCTTCTGGTCATTGATGTCCTCATGTATCGGGGGGTGAGGTGGAGGCCCCGTGATTGGGCTCAGGGGTCTTCCCCATCCCTCAGACACAGGGGCCTGACAGCGCTCACTAGAGGTCTTCTTCACTACTGTGTAATCCTTGTTATGGAGAGACACAGTAATAAATCTCACTCCAGACATTTCCAGAGTCCTCACCTCTCCAGTTCTGTCCATCTGTTATTCCCATAGATAAGAATGATGTAATGTGACGTCATCAGAATCTCTCACCTCTCCAGTAAGCCGGAAGAGGATCTCTAGGGTGAGGTCTAATATCCTCTCCGCCATCTTGTCCCTGTCCATATCCATCCTTCACGGGGCAATCAGGAGAATTCTCTTCTATAGAAGATCTGTACTGAGAGGATCCGATATTGTAGGGACCTGAATGGGGAGAAGATGACGATGTAACATCATAAAGAATCCTGTACAGTAATATAATTACTGGAGACTTTATATCCGATAACTGGCTGCAGAAATAACGCTAACATGTAGGACATGAAGAAGAAGACAATTCATGGTTTTGGGGCTGCATTAACCGAAATGAAGAACCTCGATTCAATAATATTATGAAGCGGCTTTCTCCCACATGTATGGCACGTGACTATTTGATAATAGTTTGCAGGGGTTTATATTTCCAGATTTTTTCGGCTGATTCTTAAACGTCAATTTTTTTAAATAGTTACTGTGGAAAAGTGACACTGAAAAAGACGTGGGTATCTGGCTGGACGAGAAAACCAATCAGTGCCAGGAAGCTGCTGCCAAGGCAGATAACATAATAGGATGCAGTGAACGAGGCACAGATGCTCCGGACAAGAACAGTTTTGCCTCTATACAAGTCACTAGTGCGGCCACACTTACAATATTCTGCACAATTTTGGGCTCCAGTGAATGAGGAGGACATAACTGAACTAGAGCGGGTGCAGAGAAGAGCGACCAGTAAAGGAATGGAAGGTCTGCAATAGGAGGACAGGTTAGCAAGTTTGGGGTTATTTATTTTAGAAACACAAAGGCTACGGGGCGATTTTATTACAATGTACAAGTATATCAGGGGCATGACTGAGATATTTCTAATGAGCTTTTTACAACTGAGGCCTGCAATGATGACAAGGAGGTTCAATCATAATCACAGATGGGGATTCTCTACTGTAAGAGCAGTGAGAATATGGAACTCTCTGACACATGATGTGATAAATGTTGATAGACTACAAAAATTCAAGGTGGGCTTGGATGCCTTCCGTAAAAAGTATATTATGGCAGGTTATCAGGACTAGATTTTGTGATGGGACATCGATCCAGGGAACTAGTCTGATATTTTTAGTCATGGAGGAATTTTGCCCCTTGTATAGGTATTCACACCCCCAGAACGTTTCCGCTTATTTTTACGTTACACCCACAAACATACATGTATTTTATTGTGATTTTATGCGATATACCAGCATTAAGTAACAAGTATTTGTGAAGTGTAAAGGAAATGATAGATGGTTTTCTAAATATTTAAAAATATAAATCTGAATATAGTGACGTGCATTTGTATTAAGCCCCTTGTAGTATGATGCCCCTGAGTGACCAATTGCTTCCAGAAGTCACATAATTAGTAATTTGAGTCACCTGTATCATTTATTCTCAGTATAACTACAACTGTTTAGTGAAGATTTCACAAGTTTTGTTTCAGAACATTAGGGATCAAACAGCATCTTGAAAACCAAGGAACCCACCAGACAGGTCAGGGATAAAGTTGTGGAGAAGAGTAAAGCAGGGTACAGTTATAAAAAAAATAGCCAAAGCTCTGAACATCTCACTAAGCACTTTTCAATCCATCATCCAAAAATGGCAGGAGTATAGTGTGGAGACATAAGGGTCAGTGGGTGCAGTCGTCCGCTGGCCTGACTGTCTTCAGAAAGACTGCTCGGACCAGGGCTCATCCCACTGAATGCTCGCACTTATTTTTTGTGGGCAGAACACTTCTCAGACAACACAGGGCGAGGGAACTACACATTGGTAGGACGTTACTGGTTCACCAACAGGTAAACACGTATCGTACATTTCCAGCAAGATCACAAGATGGTACAAGCGACAAAGTCTCTCCCATCCGTTGGCTCGCAAGGGATTAGAATCTTTGCGACTTCGGGGCTTCCTGGGCTAACTATCCCAGTCAGCAGCACCCCGCTTTTGATGAGCACCCACTGAGAGGAGATAGTGGCAAGCTTACAAAAATGACTGAGCACAGCAAGATACAGCATTTAGCCAGGCAACTGAATTGTCCTCACCTGGGTTCTCCAGGTACAATTTTGGGCTCAGCATTGAGCAGTGAAGCAGATCTGTGATCTTTCAGCTAAAAATGTTGATTTTAGGCTGAAGGCCTGCAAAATAAATGTGGAAAGAGGAGCAAAGCCCTTTTTATACCCTAAGTTCTCACTTCAGAGTATTGTATCTTACAGGATTGGTGGGAGATGGCTGTTCTCTCATTGGTTCAGTTCAATTCGACTGCATAATATTCCTCTAATTGACATAGTCAAAGAGGCTGAGGCAATCCATATTTAACAGGATATATGGCTCCAGTCAGTCTGACATTAAACAATGGCCAACTTCTCTTGATTTGGCAATCAAAGAAACAAAAGGTTTGGCCTAATTAAGAACAGTTCACCCCTCACACAAATCTCCAGATGCTGAGTTGTCACATATAGCACAACTGCAAAACGGCAAAGACATGGCTGTCCACCTAAACTGACATCCCAAGCAAGGAGAGCACTAATTATAGAGAAGCAGCCAAGAGGCCTGTGGTCAGTGGAAAAGCAGGAGAGATCCAGAGCTCAGGGGGAGGATCTGTCCACAGGACAACTATAAGTCATAAACTCTACAAATTTGGTCTTTATAGAAGAATTAATTTTTTTAAAAGCAAAAGAATAAGAATTGAAAATTGCTTCACAGACGCCGTCATCCAATTTACCTGAGATACAGCTGTTTTGTAAAGTAAAAGGGGCAAAAATGTCACCTCTAGATGTGCAAAGCTGGTAGATGCATGCCCCCAAGAGACTGGTAGCAGCAATTGCAGTGAAAGGAGGGTCCTGCAAAGTATTCACTCAGGGGGCTGAATACTAATGCACATCACAATTTTCAGAGTTAAATTTCTTAACACATTTAGAAATCCATGTATAATTTCCTTTATACGTCACAAGTGTTTGCTACTTTGTGTTCGTATCACATAAAACCCCAATAAAATCCACTTGTTTGTGGCTGTAATGTGAAAAGGTTCATCGGGTGTGAATAGTTTTTAAAGTAACGGTATTTCTACTTTCAAAAAACGATGACATTTTGTCAAAAATGTTGTCAAGTCCACACCCGAGATATTTATGTATAGCAAATATTTTGGTGCAAACTTGTCGCCATTTAGGAAGAAGAGACATTTTGTACTAAAAAGTAAAAAACACAGGTCACAGGGAAAAATACAAAGCGTTTCTATTGTGTGCAAAATTCATGATCCACTTGCTCCATTGTGAAGAATTTGTAACAAAAAACATTAATACGAGAAGATAAAAAAAAGTGACTTAGAAAACACCACAATTGATGAGTTGGATGTGAGTTTTGTGGTGCGGAGCCCGTTATACCGGCAGACGGGATGTGACCGGAGGCAGAAATATTCAGGGAAGGGAAAGATTTTACACTCTCTAGATAAATCCTCTCTTCCCGGGATGTAACGGCCTCTAATGCCGGGATCACACGGCCGGATAAAGAATCATCACAGCTTCATCCAGAAAACTAGGACAAGGCTTTTCTTATTTGTCATCCATACACAATCCGGTATTTACAGCCGCTATTAATAATTTACAAGACCATTTACAGCTTCCTCCATTACAGAACTGCAATGTACCCGTAACACAATGTCTGCTGTATGGTGGAGCTGGTGGGAATCTGATGGATTGTGCAGACACAGACCTGAATGGACGAGTCTCACCCGATTTACAGAAGGCACTAGAGCAGTCATGGCGAACCTTTTACAGGCCGAGTGCCCAAACTGTAATTCTAAACCCATTTTTTTTTCCGAAGTGCCAACCGATCCTATTATGTAAATAATTGATTTTAACCTTACCTTTGCAGTCTTCTCTTCTCTCCAGCAGGGGGCATCACGCTCATTCGTGCTTACCACACATTGAAGCTGAGCCCTTTCCAGACACAGCAGTTGGATTGATCTTTCTGGAAAGAAATTGCAGCATATTAGACAGAGATTTTAGCCTGGAATGCAATCAGATGTCACCCTGTAACCCACATCTACATTTCAAAGTCTGAACATCTTGAAATCCCATAAAGACGTACGAGTGGCTCCCCTCCCCCTCCATTGTGTAGTTATGTCCCCCTTCCTGGCCACTTCCTGGTAAACATGTCCCCCATCCTGATATATATTTCCTACATTCTGGTATATTTGTCCACATCATGGCCCCATCCTGGTAAATGTACCCCATCCTGGTAAATGTACCCCATCCTGGTAAATGTACCCCATCCTGGTAAATGTACCCCATCCTGGTAAATGTACCTCATCCAGGCATGTTCCCTTATCCTGGTAAATGTACCTCATCCTGATAAATGTCACCCTTCCTGCTAAATGTTCCCCATCCTGGCATTTTTCCTCATCCTGGCATGTTCATGTACCCCCATCCTGGCATGTTTCCCCCCATTCTGGTAAATGTATCCCCCTTACTGGTAAATGTATCCCCCATACTGGTAAATGTACCCCCCATACTGGTAAATGTACCCCTTCCTGGCATGTTTCCCTTCCTGCTAAATGTACCCCATCCTGGCATGATTTCCCCCATCCTTACAGTCATGTTTCCCCCCATCCTTGCAGCCATGTTTCCCCATCTTTGCAGCCATGTTTCCCCCATGTTTGCAGCCATGTTTCCCCCATCTTTGCAGCCATGTTTCCCCCATCTTTGCAGCCATGTTTCCCCCATCTTTGCAGCCATGTTTTCCCCGTGCTCTGTTTGCCCCGTGCTCTGTTTGTATATGCCCCATGCTCCCATGTTCCCCCCGTGCTAGCTCTGTCCCCCGTGCTCCCATGTTTGCCCCATGCTGGCTCTGTCCCCCGTGCTCCCCATGTTTCCCCAGTGCTCCCCATGTTTCCCCCGTGCTGGCTCTGTCCCCGTGCGCTCCATGTTTCCCCCGTGCTGGCTCTGTCCCTCGTGCTCCCCATGTTTCCCCCGTGCTGGCTCTGTCCCCCGTGCTCCCCATGTTTCCCCGTGCGCTCCATGTTTCCCCCGTGCTGTCTCTATCCCCGTGCGCTCCATGTTTCCCCCGTGCTGTCTCTGTCCCCGTGCGCTCCATGTTTCCCCCGTGCTGTCTCTGTCCCCGTGCGCTCCATGTTTCCCCCGTGCTGGCTCTGTCCCCGTGCTCCCCATGTTTCCCCCGTGCTGGCTCTATCCCCCAAGCTCCCCATGTGTCCCCCGTGCTGGCTCTATCCCCCAAGCTCCCCATGTGTCCCCCGTGCGCTCCATGTGTCCCCCGTGCGCTCCATGTTTCCCCGTGCTGTCTCTGTCCCCGTGTGCTCCATGTTTCCCCCGTGCTAGCTCTGTCCCCGTGCTCCCCATGTTTCCCCCGTGCTGGCTCTGTCCCCCGTGCTCCCCATGTGTCCTCCGTGCGCTCCATGTGTCCCCCGTGCGCTCCATGTTTCCCCCGTGCAGGCTCTGTCCCACCCCGACATCTTGGCACAGCCACACAGAGGCTAAAAATAAAAAAATTAAAAAAAAAAACTCACCTTCTGGCCCCCACTCCTCCACTGCTGCGTCCTCAGTCACTTCAGTTCCCGCGCGGCCACAAGACACCGGCGCCGCCTACTGACGCTCCTCCGTCTCCTAGGCAACAGGCCTGCAGCCCAGAAGAGGAGGCGTGTCAGAGCGAGGAGAAATGTCTCCTCTGCTAAACACCAGTTTGAGCTGCTGGCGCGACCACACCAGCAGATCAAACTGGCGCAGTGTGGCGACAGCGCGCGTGCCAGCACAAACGGCTCTGCGTGCCCTGTCTGGCACGCGTGCCATAGGTTCGCCATCATTGCACGCAGATTCAGTCAGTGAGAAAGAAAATCCCCATCTGCACTGCCACATCCAATAACAATGGTCTGAGGACGAGACGTTGTGTTATTTTATGGACAGAACTGAAAATACAGTAGTGTGAACGAGGACTAAAAGGAATCATCAAAGCTCTTATCTCTCCTAATCCTGCCATCTCCACCGCTCTCATTACACAAGTATAACACATATAACACTGGAGGATAAAACAAGACTGAGCACAAGACCTTCACAGCCGTCTACACATCATAGGGAGATTTCATGGCCCCTTCTCTCCATCTACCTGATGATCCTGAGGAACATCGGGAGCTTCTTGGTTACAGTCCTGTGGGAGAAGAGGACGGGGACATCTCTCTGGTGTTGTCCTCTTACTGGATAGAACTGGAGGAGACACATACAGGGACTGAATTCATTCCTTACATACAGATAATTATAGGCCGTGTGTATTTAGTCCTGTCTATTACCTGGTGATGTGAGGGGCTGGGGAACCTCCATCATGACGTCCTTGTACAGATCTTTGTGTCCTTCTAAATACTCCCACTCCTCCATGGAGAAATAGACGGTGACGTCCTGACACCTCATAAGAACCTGACACATACAATGATACCGTCACCCCCGATCCCTTCATAGCGTTACTGTATAATGTCCCAGCATTCCCAGCAGTGTCACCTCTCCAGTCAGCAGCTCAATCATCTTGTAGGTGAGTTCTAGGATCTTCTGGTCATTGATGTCCTCATGTATCGGGGGGTGAGGTGGAGGCCCCGTGATTGGGCTCAGGGGTCTTCCCCATCCCTCAGACACAGGGGCCTGACAGCGCTCACTAGAGGTCTTCTTCACTACTGTGTAATCCTGGTTATGGAGAGACACAGTAATAAATCTCACTCCAGACATTTCCAGAGTCCTCACCTCTCCAGTTCTGTCCATCTGTTATTCCCATAGATAAGAATGATGTAATGTGACGTCATCAGAATCTCTCACCTCTCCAGTAAGCCGGAAGAGGATCTCTAGGGTGAGGTGTAATATCCTCTCCGCCATCTTGTCCCTGTCCATATCCATCCTTCACGGGGCAATCAGGAGAATTCTCTTCTATAGAAGATCTCCACTGAGAGGATCCGATATTCTAAGGACCTGAATGGGAAGGAGGTGAGCCGATATGTAAATTAATGGAGATAAGGGAGGTGAGATATATTTTGGGAACTAAAAACTATTCAACATGAAATGTGCTATGTAAATAGTACAACCGTAAAAGTAGCACATTATCTGAACGGAAAAATAAAAGAGTAATTGCTCCCGGAATAAGAGTAGGAAAATACAAAAGAGCCAATTTCCCAGTTTTTCGGTTAAGAACAGGGAATGGAATTAGAAACAAGAAAACATCAAATCCTAACAGAAGAAGAGGGGCCACACATGGCGTACGGATCTGTGCACTCGCTGACGCACAATTTACCACTCTTTTCTTGTATGAAGGCAACAAAATGGGAAAATTAACCCCATTATAAAATGTGCCCACATTATATTTCACTCCTAAACTGGAAAAATTATGTAAATAAATTTTTTTAGATATTCTAAAATGGTTTCAGAGCTCGTAGACTTTAACCCCTTAATGACCGCGGGCAGTAAAATAATGTCCTAGCGATCATAGTGTTAATCCCCACCACTGCTGCCAGCAAGCAATAAAGAAATAAAGTGTATACCGCCCCCAGCATCGCAAAATTTCTATGGTTTTAGCTACCGAGGGTAGCTTAGACCCTGGAGATCACGATTCGGGCTGAAAAAAAATGATTTAGCTCCCATCTGGCATGATCAGTCATGTCAGATGGGAGATAAGTCGCCTCCCCCCGGTCCCCCGATGTGGCCAGAGTGCCCCCCCCAGTCCCACCCGATCATCTAAAATGGTCGGCACGCGCGCTGCGCTCATCCTCCTCCTCTGAGTTCTGTCGTATCTGACATGTCAGAAACGACATCAAAGTTCTCCCCAGGTTCAGCCAGGTCACCCCGTCAATCCTCGGTCTCCCGTTGCCTCCTGCAGTGACGATTCCCCACGATCCCTCCTCTACCTTCTCAGAAGATGCTGGCCACTTGTGCAGTGAGGCACTCAGATGGCTCCCTGCTAGTAGTGACACTGAGCTACTGCAGCTCACACTGCCGTGTTGTGGACCCAAGGAGTGTGAGTGTAGCATCACTGCAACCACACACCTCACATGGAGGGTTTGCACTTCCAGGAAATGGGGGATGCATTCTCTGAGCATGCCCCCCATATTCTGGAAGGGCCATAGTCATCGTAGGACCTCCAAAATGGATCACGGCGGACCAGATTTTTTTTTCTTTTCAATAAATTGGTGAAAGAGGAAATGTGTTAGGGAGTGTTTTTTCAAATATTTTTTTTTGTCTTTTTTTTATTACTGACTGGATTAGTGATGTCGGGTATCTGATAGACGCCGTAAACCCTAACCCCAACCATCCCATTTATTACCCCATTTGCCACCGCACCAGGGCAATGGGAAGAGCCGGAGTGAAGCACCAGGATTAGCACATCTAATGGATGCGCCACTTCTGGGCGGCTGCGGCCTGCTATTTTTAGGCTGGGAAGGGCCAAATAACCATTGTTCTTTCCACCCAGAGAATAAAAGACCACAGCTGTCCACTTTACCTTGGCTGGAAATCCAATTTTGGGGGGAACCCACTTTTTTTTTTAATTACTTATAAATTAAAAATAAAAACAGCATTGGGAGACCTTCATATTGGAATACCAGCCAAGGTGAAGCTGCCAGCTGTGGTCTGCAGCCGTCTGCTTTACCCTGGCTCGTTTGTTTTGATGTTTTTTTTTCTTTAAATTATTTATTTAATTTATTTTTTTTGGGCTAAATACAAGGTTAAACACCCTTTAGTGCCACATGAAAGTTACTAAATGGTGCCAGCTTAGAATATGCAGAGGGGTGGGACATTATATATGTGTTTGACATCTATTTATCTAGCCATCTATCTATCCTAGCTTCTTAGGCTGTGTGCCTATGATCAGGATTTGCATTGGTTTGAACGCAGAGTGTTTTGACTGCGATGTTGTGCAGTACAAGCGCAGTAACGGGATGTTTAGAAATCTCATGCCCACTGTGCTTCTTTTCTCTGCAGCATACCGTATTTTTCGGATTATAAGACGCACTTTTTCCCCCCAAATGTTGGGGGAAATTGGGGGGTGCGTCTTATAGTCTGAATGTGGCTACGGGGAAGGAGGGTGCTGCGTTGGAGCGGGTCATCGGGGGCACAAGCAGGCTGTAGCAGCTCCTGCCGTGACCATGTGGTCCCACTCATTTCATATGCACCCTCCCGGCCATCATCTCTCAGCGCTGAAGCCAGCGCTGGCAGGTGGGCAGGATGATGGGTGGGGGGTGCGCGCATAATTAACAGCCGGCCGTGATCACCCCTGGCAACTACAGCCTGGAGTGATCACGTGCGGCTGTATTCACTGCCCCCCGTGCATCATTATCAGCGCGGGGTGCAGTGAATCAGTACACTCACCCGTCACAGTGTGTGGAGCCGTCCCCCTGCAGTATCGCGATGTCTTCCTGTCTGTGCCGGTCAGCTGATCTGTGTAGAGAGCGGTGAGCACAGCGATGACGTCATTGCTGTGCGCTCCGCTAGTGTCCACACAGATCAGCTGACCGGCACAGACAGGAAGACATTGCGAACCTGCAGACAACAGTGACGGCTCCACACACGGTGATGGCTCCACTCAGAGGCTCTGCTGCTAAGACAGAGAGGAAGATGATCTTTGCTGCATGGAGTGAGGAAAGGTGAGTATAAACGTTTATTTGTTTTTCTGTGCCACAGGATACAGGCCATATACCAGGATGGGGGTATTTTTTGAGCAGGATGGGGGTATATAGCAGGATGGGAGTATATGAGCAGGATGGATGGGGGTTATATGAGCAGGATGGATGGGGGTTATATGAGCAGGATGGATGGGGGAATATGAGCAGGATGGATGGGGGAATATGAGCAGGATGGATTGGGGAATATGAGCAGGATGGATTGGGGAATATGAGCAGGATGGATTGGGGTATATGAGCAGGATAAATTAGGGTATATGAGCAGGATAAATTGGGGTATATGAGCAGGATGGGGGTATATGAGCAGGATCATATATAAGGCAGGAGGATCGTTACCAGAATGGGGTACCTTAGTAGAGAATTTGGGGACATTATCCCCATAACAGTGTCAGCAGCAGCTCCTCGCCCCACAAGTGTGTCATGACCACATTTTTTGGTTAAAATTTTATTTTCCTATTTTCTTCCTCTAAAACCTGGGTGCGTCTTATGGTCTGAAAAATACGGTAAAATGACCTACAGCGCGGCTTCCTGAGACACAGGATGTCAGTTTATGCTGTGGAGAGGAGTGTGTTCTTCGCAGGGAGAATAAAGTCCGCAGCGGCCTGAACCCGGATCGTGGGTACGCGCAGCTGCATTGTCTTGTGGACACCGGCATTTGCGCAGAAGGGCTGACACTGCGTCCTAGACGCAGTGTCGCCGGATTGTGGGCACATAGCCTAAAAGTGAGAAGTTTGGCACTACAGCAACATTTTTTTGAACTACCTGTGAAGTCAAAATGCTCACTGTAACCCTGAATAAAATTCTTGAGTGGTGTAGTGTCCAAAATGGGGTCACTTGTGGGGGGTTTCTGCTGTATAGGTACCTTAGGAGCCCTGCAAATGCGACATGGTGCCCACCATTTATTTCAACTTTTCCAAAATTCACATGGTGCTCCTTCTGTTCTGAGCCCTTCTGTTTGTCCAAACAAAGGTTTTTGGCCACATGTGGGGTATCCCTGAGCTCATAAAAATTTGGTTAAACTGTGGGGTCCACTTTTTGGTGTTTCCTCTTGAAAAAGTGAGAAATTTGGTGGTAAAGCAACATTTTTGTTAAAAAAAAATGAACGTTTTCAATATGACGACCTAAGGTTATCAAATTTTAAGTACCTGTGGGTTAAAAATGCTCAATATATCCCTGGATAAAATTCATGAGGGTTCTAATTTCCAAAATGGGATCACTTGTGGGGGAGCTCCACTGTATAGGCACCTTAGGGGCTCTCTAAACACGACATGGCATTCGCTAATGATTCCAGCCAATTTTACAGTCAAGTGGCGCTCCTTCCCTTCCGAGCCCTGCTGTGTGCCCCAAACAGTTGATTTGCAGCATATATGAGGTATCTCTGTACTCAGGAGAAACTGCACAATAAATTGTATCATGCATTTTTTCCTGTTATCCTTTTGAATTAAAGCTATCTGTTTGAAGTAATATTTTTGTGGTTAAAATGTATTTTTGTTATTTTCCCGGCTCAACATTCTAAAATTCTGTGAAGCCTCCGGGGGTTCCAGGTGCTCACCAAACATCTAGAGAAATTCCTTGGGGGGGGTCTAGATTCCAAACTGGGGTCACTTGTGGGGGGTTTCTGCTGTTTAGGTACCTTAAGGGCCCTACAAATGCTACATGGTGCCCGCAATCTATTTCAGCCAAATTTGCTTTCCAAGATTCAAACATTGCTCCTTCTGTTCTGGCTCCTCCCATTTCTCCAAACAGAGGTTTCTGACCACATGTGGGGTATCACCGCGCTCATAAGAAAGTGGGGAACAAACCGTGGGGTCCACTTTTTGGCATTACCTCTCGAAACCTGTCAAAATGACACTGGTCAGAATTACAAAAAAATGGCCGAGTCATAAAGTACAAAACTGACTCCGTCCTTAAGGGGTTAAATTGAATGTAAATGAGCCGGTTAGAAATAGCGGGAAACTGGTCCTGAACTGGTAAAAAGGTGAAAATAGTTGAGAAATGAAGGGGTTAATGATAATGATGACCCCAAAATAACAGAGCCCCTGCACCTACCTCCACCTGCAGAGCCGCACACTAGATATATAATAACCTGCACCTACCTCCACCTGCAGAGCCGCGCACTAGATATATAATACCCTGCACCTACCTCCACCTGCAGAGCCGCACACTAGATATATAATACCCTGCACCTACCTCCACCTGCAGAGCCGCACACTAGATATATAATACCCTGCACCTACCTCCACCTGCAGAGCCGCACACTAGATATATAATACCCTGCACCTACCTCCACCTGCAGAGCCGCACACTAGATATATAATACCCTGCACCTACCTCCACCTGCAGAGCCGCACACTAGATATATAATACCCTGCACCTACCTCCACCTGCAGAGCCGCACACTAGATATATAATACCCTGCACCTACCTCCACCTGCAGAGCCGCACACTAGATATATAATACCCTGCACCTACCTCCACCTGCAGAGCCGCACACTAGATATATAATACCCTGCACCTACCTCCACCTGCAGAGCCGCACACTAGATATATAATTCCCTGCACCTACCTCCTCCTG
Organism: Anomaloglossus baeobatrachus; assembly: GCF_048569485.1. Taxonomy (NCBI): domain Eukaryota; kingdom Metazoa; phylum Chordata; class Amphibia; order Anura; family Aromobatidae; genus Anomaloglossus; species Anomaloglossus baeobatrachus. The sequence continues at coordinate 320,624 of NW_027441806.1, forward strand.
CAGAGCCGCACACTAGATATATAATTCCCTGCACCTACCTCCTCCTGCAGAGCCGCACACTAGATATATAATACCCTGCACCTACCTCCACCTGCAGAGCCGCACACTAGATATATAATAACCTGCACCTACCTCCACCTGCAGAGCCGCACACTAGATATATAATACCCTGCACCTACCTCCTCCTGCAGAGCCGCACACTAGATATATAATACCCTGCACCTACCTCCACCTGCAGAGCCGCACACTAGATATATAATACCCTGCACCTACCTCCACCTGCAGAGCCGCACACTAGATATATAATACCCTGCACCTACCTCCACCTGCAGAGCCGCACACTAGATATATAATAACCTGCACCTACCTCCACCTGCAGAGCCGCGCACTAGATATATAATACCCTGCACCTACCTCCACCTGCAGAGCCGCGCACTAGATATATAATACCCTGCACCTACCTCCACCTGCAGAGCCGCGCACTAGATATATAATACCCTGCACCTACCTCCACCTGCAGAGCCGCACACTAGATATATAATACCCTGCACCTACCTCCACCTGCAGAGCCGCACACTAGATATATAATACCCTGCACCTACCTCCACCTGCAGAGCCGCACACTAGATATATAATACCCTGCACCTACCTCCTCCTGCAGAGCCGCACACTAGATATATAATACCCTGCACCTACCTCCACCTGCAGAGCCGCACACTAGATATATAATACCCTGCACCTACCTCCACCTGCAGAGCCGCACACTAGATATATAATACCCTGCACTTACCTCCACCTGCAGAGCCGCACACTAGATATATAATACCCTGCACCTACCTCCACCTGCAGAGCCGCACACTAGATATATAATACCCTGCACCTACCTCCACCTGCAGAGCCGCACACTAGATATATAATACCCTGCACCTACCTCCACCTGCAGAGCCGCACACTAGATATATAATACCCTGCACCTACCTCCACCTGCAGAGCCGCACACTAGATATATAATACCCTGCACCTACCTCCACCTGCAGAGCCGCACACTAGATATATAATACCCTGCACCTACCTCCACCTGCAGAGCCGCACACTAGATATATAATACCCTGCACCTACCTCCACCTGCAGAGCCGCACACTAGATATATAATACCCTGCACCTACCTCCACCTGCAGAGCCGCACACTAGATATATAATACCCTGCACCTACCTCCACCTGCAGAGCCGCACACTAGATATATAATACCCTGCACCTACCTCCACCTGCAGAGCCGCACACTAGATATATAATACCCTGCACCTACCTCCTCCTGCAGAGCCGCACACTAGATATATAATACCCTGCACCTACCTCCACCTGCAGAGCCGCACACTAGATATATAATACCCTGCACCTACCTCCACCTGCAGAGCCGCACACTAGATATATAATACCCTGCACCTACCTCCACCTGCAGAGCCGCACACTAGATATATAATACCCTGCACCTACCTCCACCTGCAGAGCCGCACACTAGATATATAATACCCTGCACCTACCTCCACCTGCAGAGTCGCACACTAGATATATAATACCCTGCACCTACCTCCTCCTGCAGAGCCGCACACTAGATATATAATACCCTGCACCTACCTCCACCTGCAGAGCCGCACACTAGATATATAATACCCTGCACCTACCTCCACCTGCAGAGCCGCACACTAGATATATAATACCCTGCACCTACCTCCACCTGCAGAGCCGCACACTAGATATATAATAACCAGCACCTACCTCCACCTGCAGAGCCGCACACTAGATATATAATACCCTGCACCTACCTCCACCTGCAGAGCCGCACACTAGATATATAATACCCTGCACCTACCTCCACCTGCAGAGCCGCACACTAGATATATAATACCCTGCACCTACCTCCTCCTGCAGAGCCGCACACTAGATATATAATACCCTGCACCTACCTCCACCTGCAGAGCCGCACACAGATATATAATACCCTGCACCTACCTCCACCTGCAGAGCCGCACACTAGATATATAATACCCTGCACCTACCTCCACCTGCAGAGCCGCACACTAGATATATAATACCCTGCACCTACCTCCACCTGCAGAGCCGCACACTAGATATATAATACCCTGCACCTACCTCCACCTGCAGAGCCGCACACTAGATATATAATACCCTGCACCTACCTCCACCTGCAGAGCCGCACACTAGATATATAATACCCTGCACCTACCTCCACCTGCAGAGCCGCACACTAGATATATAATACCCTGCACCTACCTCCACCTGCAGAGCCGCACACTAGATATATAATACCCTGCACCTACCTCCACCTGCAGAGCCGCACACTAGATATATAATACCCTGCACCTACCTCCTCCTGCAGAGCCGCACACTAGATATATAATACCCTGCACCTACCTCCACCTGCAGAGCCGCACACTAGATATATAATACCCTGCACCTACCTCCACCTGCAGAGCCGCACACTAGATATATAATACCCTGCACCTACCTCCACCTGCAGAGCCGCACACTAGATATATAATACCCTGCACCTACCTCCACCTGCAGAGCCGCACACTAGATATATAATACCCTGCACCTACCTCCACCTGCAGAGCCGCACACTAGATATATAATACCCTGCACCTACCTCCACCTGCAGAGCCGCACACTAGATATACAATACCCTGCACCTACCTCCACCTGCAGAGCCGCACACTAGATATATAATACCCTGCACCTACCTCCACCTGCAGAGCCGCACACTAGATATATAATACCCTGCACCTACCTCCACCTGCAGAGCCGCACACTAGATATATAATACCCTGCACCTACCTCCACCTGCAGAGCCGCACACTAGATATATAATACCCTGCACCTACCTCCACCTGCAGAGCCGCACACTAGATATAATACCCTGCACCTACCTCCACCTGCAGAGCCGCACGCTAGATATATAATACCCTGCACCTACCTCCACCTGCAGAGCCACACACTAGATATATAATACCCTGCACCTACCTCCTCCTGCAGAGCCGCACACTAGATATATAATACCCTGCACCTACCTCCACCTGCAGAGCCGCACACAGATATATAATACCCTGCACCTACCTCCACCTGCAGAGCCGCACACTAGATATATAATACCCTGCACCTACCTCCACCTGCAGAGCCGCACACTAGATATATAATACCCTGCACCTACCTCCACCTGCAGAGCCGCACACTAGATATATAATACCCTGCACCTACCTCCACCTGCAGAGCCGCACACTAGATATATAATACCCTGCACCTACCTCCACCTGCAGAGCCGCACACTAGATATATAATACCCTGCACCTACCTCCACCTGCAGAGCCGCACACTAGATATATAATACCCTGCACCTACCTCCACCTGCAGAGCCGCACACTAGATATATAATACCCTGCACCTACCTCCACCTGCAGAGCCGCACACTAGATATATAATACCCTGCACCTACCTCCTCCTGCAGAGCCGCACACTAGATATATAATACCCTGCACCTACCTCCACCTGCAGAGCCGCACACTAGATATATAATACCCTGCACCTACCTCCACCTGCAGAGCCGCACACTAGATATATAATACCCTGCACCTACCTCCACCTGCAGAGCCACACACTAGATATATAATACCCTGCACCTACCTCCACCTGCAGAGCCGCACACTAGATATATAATACCCTGCACCTACCTCCACCTGCAGAGCCGCACACTAGATATATAATACCCTGCACCTACCTCCACCTGCAGAGCCGCACACTAGATATATAATACCCTGCACCTACCTCCACCTGCAGAGCCGCACACTAGATATATAATACCCTGCACCTACCTCCTCCTGCAGAGCCGCACACTAGATATATAATACCCTGCACCTACCTCCACCTGCAGAGCCGCACACTAGATATATAATACCCTGCACCTACCTCCACCTGCAGAGCCGCACACTAGATATATAATACCCTGCACCTACCTCCACCTGCAGAGCCGCACACTGGATATATAATACCCTGCACCTGCCTCCACCTGCAGAGCCGCACACTAGATATATAATACCCTGCACCTACCTCCTCCTGCAGAGCCGCACACTAGATATATAATACCCTGCACCTACCTCCACCTGCAGAGCCGCACACTAGATATATAATAACCTGCACCTACCTCCACCTGCAGAGCCGCACACTAGATATATAATACCCTGCACCTACCTCCACCTGCAGAGCCGCACACTAGATATATAATACCCTGCACCTACCTCCACCTGCAGAGCCGCACACTAGATATATAATACCCTGCACCTACCTCCACCTGCAGAGCCGCACACTAGATATATAATACCCTGCACCTACCTCCACCTGCAGAGCCGCACACTAGATATATAATACCCTGCACCTACCTCCACCTGCAGAGCCGCACACTAGATATATAATACCCTGCACCTACCTCCACCTGCAGAGCCGCACACTAGATATATAATACCCTGCACCTACCTCCACCTGCAGAGCCGCACACTAGATATATGGCTGCTCTGTGCTTACAGGACCTGTGATGATGTCACATGGAGGGGAGGAGTCAGGGTCACATGGTCAGCTCCTCAGTGTATGCAGGACTCTGCTGTGCTGGTTGTCATGGTGCTGGATGAGGGGAAGTTTATGTGTGGGGTCAGGAGGGGTTTACAGTGTGGATGTAGCAGAGCCGTGTGTGTACGAGGTGTACGGAGCGGAGCTGCGTCTGTACGAGGTGTACGAAGCAGAGCCGTGTGTGTACGAGGTGTACGGAGCGGAGCCGTGTGTGTACGAGGTGTATGGAGCGGAGCCGTGTGTGTACGAGGTGTACGGAGCGGAGTTGTGTGTGTACGAGGTGTACGGAGCGGAGCCGTGTGTGTACGAGGTGTACGGAGCGGAGCCGTGTGTGTACGAGGTGTACGGAGCGGAGCTGCGTCTGTACGAGGTGTACGAAGCAGAGCCGTGTGTGTACGAGGTGTACGGAGCGGAGCCGTGTGTGTACGAGGTGTATGGAGCGGAGCCGTGTGTGTACGAGGTGTACGGAGCGGAGTTGTGTGTGTACGAGGTGTACGGAGCGGAGCCGTGTGTGTACGAGGTGTACGGAGCGGAGCCGTGTGTGTACGAGGTGTACGGAGCGGAGCCGTGTGTGTACGAGGTGTACGGAGCGGAGCCGTGTGTGTACGAGGTGTACGGAGCGGAGCCGTGTGTGTACAAGGTGTACGGAGCAGAGCCGTGTGTGTGTGAGGTGTACGGAGCGGAGCCGTGTGTGTACGAGGCATACGGAGCGGAGCTGTGTGTGTACGAGGTGTGCGGAGCAGAGCCCTGTGTGTACGAGGTGTACGGAGCGGAGCCGTGTGTGTACGAGGTGTACGGAGCAGAGCCGTGTGTACGAGGTGTACGGAGTGGAGGCGTGTGTGTACGAGGTGTACGGAGCAGAGCCGTGTGTGTACGAGGTGTACAGAGCGGAGCCATGTGTGTACGAGGTGTACGGAGCAGAGCCGTGCGTGTACGAGGTGTACGGAGTGGAGCCGTGTGTGTACGAGGTGTACGGAGCAGAGCCGTGTGTGTACGAGGTGTACGGAGCGGAGCCGTGTGTGTACGAGGTGTACGGAGCGGAGCCGTGTGTGTACGAGGTGTACGGAGCGGAGCCATGTGCGTACGACGTGTACAGAGCAGAGCCATGTGTGTACGAGTTGTATGGAGCGGAGCCGCGTGTGTACGAGGTGTATGGAGCGGAGCCATGTGTGTACAACGTGTACGGAGCGGAGCCGTGTGTGTACGAGGTGTACAGAGTGGAGCCGTGTGTGTACGAGGTGTACGGAGCAGAGCCATGTGTGTATGACATGTAGTGAGTGGGGTTGTGAGTGTGCAGTGACCCAGAGTAGACACTACTAGAAGGTCCCCTGATGGCCGTGTGTTTCTCTATAATGTTGCGCATTATCTGTGCCTTCTGAAGCCTTGCTCTGAGAGTTGTAGCATCTACACTGACCTCTGCTGGCCGTTCTCAAAACTCCCTTTGCCTTATATGGTCAAAGGAAGTGACGCAGCAGTGAGGACATTTCCGGGTCCTTTTCTGACAGGAAAAATAGAGAAAGATGTCTGTGTCTGAGGACTCAGGAGGTGAGGACTGAGTATTGGTGGGAGAGGTGTATGAGCGCTGGAGGCGGTGGGGCTACTTCCAGTCACTTCTATCCTCTAGTGACTGTGTCTGGTAAGGAGAAGGAAACTCTCTGTGGAAAGGAAAATCCAGGCTGCCATTTATCCTAAACTAAATCAAGGTAGGCCCCGAACATAGCGAGATCCAGAAAGCCACAAACTGCTCAAAGCCAAGATGCTACCTACTCCCAGGAAGAGCTTGCACCCAGCTCCGCCACTGCTTTTTTTATGTACATCTTTTTGTATTAATAACTACTAAACTGTGAAGGTAAACCCTGGTGGTGCAGGATACATTTCTTTTTTATATTTGAAGCCCACTAGAGGTCACTAGCATCCGCAGAAGGATGCAATAGAATGATCGATCAAGCCGTAATTCAGTACCAGGAAGTCACGTAGGTACAGAGAGATAAGTGGAGCTGGAGTCAAGTGAGAGCCGAGGGTCGGAAAGCCAGGAAGTATCGTCAGGAGCCGGAGGGGAGCAGAGCCGTAGTCAGATAGCAAGCCGGGGTCCTAAACCGAGAGGACAAGTAAGTATAGAGGGAGTGGAGACGGGATAACAAAGCAGAGGATGGGTTAGGGAGACAGAGCGGTAAGACAAGACGGGAAGGACGGAGGTCAGGGAAACGAGTACTAGGTAGCGGGCAGGATCAGAACAGACTCACAGGAACCAGAAGCACTCACTGCAGAGCAGGAACTATTCACTGGAGGCGTACCAAGGAAAACAGTTCCAAAATAAGGCAGCGTGACCCCCGGAATGAGGCACGACAGAATAGGGTCCTCCCATTGCACCTAACCCTGGAGAATGCAGACAGCAGGAACCAAACACATACAATGGCTTTCCACAAGCAAAGTCATATGAGAATCATGACAGTAATATTTCTGATTTTATTGAACTCTTCATGCACAAAGTACAGGAAAGTGTCCAAAAAATGACCCTGGCTTTCAAAAGTTTAAAAGCTCAATTTTGGAAAAAGATGTATTAATATGTAGTCCTGTGTCATATAGAAATTATAAAATCCATAAAGACTCCTATAAAGGGGGTCAGCTATGAAGCTGACTCCCTCCTTTGGAAACAAGTAACTAAAGAGAATCCTCTAGCAGATATGAGGCCAATCTCAGCTTGAATGCACAAGAATGCAGAAAAGGACAGATTTATGAGCGGTAGAGATAAGAGCAGCAGTTGAACAGGAAAATAGCAGATAAATTCAAATCCTTTGTATCGCCTTACAGAAAATATGAATTGAGGTTTTATGAACTGCATTGTTAAATAGAAAAGTCATATTTTCAAATTTGTGATAAAACGGAGAATGCAAAGAATTGTTTTGCATCATTGGGTGATGGCCAGGGTCTCACCAAATGGATATTGGCCAAAGAGATGAAAATATCTATGCAATGTTTCCTATTTTTGAACAGATAAAATCATGAGAGGAAAGATGACAGTAATATCGTCTGCCTAGAACCTCCAGTGGCAAAGATATTGTAAAAGTTGGGAATCTCATAATTTTCTAAAGGGTGCTTTACAGGCTGCGACATCGCTAGCGATAACTAGCGATGTCGTACGCGATAGCACCTGCCCCCATTGTTCGTGCGACATGTGGTGATCGCTGCCGTAGCGAACATTATCTCTATGGCAGCGTCACACGCACATACCTGCTTCGCGACGTTGCTGGAGACACCAAACAAGCTCTCCTTTAAGGGGGAGGGGCGTTCGGCGTCACTGTGATGTCACACGGCAGCCGTCCAATAGCAGAGGAGGGGCGGAGATGAGCGGCCGTAACCTTCCGCCCACCTACTTCCTAACTCATTGCCGGTGGACGCAGGTAAGGAGATGTTCCTCGTTCCTGCGGTGTCACACATAGCGATGTGTGATGCCGCAGGAAAGAGGAACAACCAGCGGCATGCAACAGCAACGACATTTGGAAAAGGAGCGACGTGTCAACGATCAACGATTTTTTCCGTCTGTTTGATCGTTGATCGTCGCTCCTAGCTGTCACACGCTGCGATGTCGCTAACGGCGCCGGATGTGCGTCACAACCACCGTGACCCCGACGATATATCGTTAGCGATGTCGCAGCGTGTAAAGCACCCTTAAGACTTAGACACATTCTGTAGTTATCTGAAGTCCAGCCATGTTTTGTGTCACCAGAAGGGAAGTATGTGGGTGTAACGTGTGTTAATAAAATGCTAATGCCAAATATGATCCTCATTCAATGAACACAACATTGTTGTATAGGATTGTTCCACGTTCCATTGACGTCCTTCCCTCTATAAATCAGAATCTATGTTTGTGATCTAAGTTCATTTATTTTCTCTCGTTATTCCCTTTTATTTTATGTAATTGCATATGCTGTAATGTTTTGTTCCCCTTTGTAATATCTTTTGTGTATTTTTATAAACACAGCCTACTTTTCAGATGAAATATATAAAATGTAATAACAGAATAAAGGAAAGAAAAAAAGAAGAGAACAACGGGGCGCCAAATCTAAGTGTAGATGTATGGAAACACAGATTGTATGATCATACGAATTTTACACTCACCGTGCAGATTTCTTCTGTTTTCGCTAGTATGATCCGTGTAGTGGATCAACTCTCTTATTAATCCTCCAGTATGCAGCACGAATCCTCGGGAAAAACAATGAGAGTCCTGAACGGGTGCTCCCACGTGGGTAATGGAGTAAAGACAAAATCCCTTTCGGCGCTTCCGGAGGATAAATGGATTATCAGTGCAAGTTTGCAACAACTTCAAGAACAAGAGTTTATTAAGGGTTCAATAAAAAACGGACAATTACGGACAACGCGTTTCAGCTAACAAAAGCCTTCATCAGGTGTAGTTTACATTGCTGGTATTAAGAAAATCTAATTTATAGACTGATCTATATTGGTGTTTAAAATATGCGGTGATATAAAACACATAATAAATTATTTTTTAATCTGAATAATTTATTATGTGTTTTATATCACCGCATATTTTAAACACCAAAATTTTCCTTATTAACAATTAGAATTTTTATTCTTTTTCATTCATAAATTGTATCATTCATGCATAGCAGCAATATTTGCTTGCCCTTACACATGATCCATATAAGGATTTCAGCACAAGAACCACCATTTACCTCTTCGAGGTTGAGTGCTAATCTAATTGGAAGTACACACCCATGTTCCTCATACCCGCCTACATCATACACATAGACAGATCAGTCTATAAATTAGATTTTCTTAATACCAGCAATGTAAACTACACCTGATGAAGGCTTTTGTTAGCTGAAACGCGTTGTACTAGGTATCTCCTCTGCTGGGTTTTCATCCTTTTACTTTAGGTCACTGGGGGGCTCCTCTTTTGTTCAGTTGATAATCATCTGTATTTCCTCTTGGGTTAAAATATTCTCATTTTTCCTGGCCTTGTGATGGAGATATTCAGTTCCTTCACAAGCTCTGGATGCAACCAGGTGGCTTGCACACACCAGTAGGATCGTTGTTGCTCTTTACTGAACTTCTTACTGAGTCGTCTAGCAGTACGTTGTTTGTTGTTTCCCTTGTTTGTTATTCGTGTGTGTCCTTTAGTACTTAGTGAGGTTGATGAAGAGCTCATCCCATCCGTTCCCTATTTAGGGCTCAGTTCAGGGTCAGCCTAGGGTCAGGTATCTGGCTCGGCGCATAGGTGTGGAATCTATATAGGGTGGTGAAGCAACTCAGGGGCCCAGCGGTAGGCTTGGTCAGGGCTCTCATATCCCCTTACCCTAGGCCCAGGGTTTCCCTTCCCTTTCGCCGTTCGCTTGATACCTAGAGTGACACTGTCTACATTATTCTGATTTTTAATTAAGTGACCGAATCCCATTGAATTCACAGAACCCCAGCATAGGTATCATAAATGTTACTTCCTCTCCACCAAGAGATAGACCCCTTTCAGTTCTGGCTTCTTTTACACCCATAATCTAAACTGGAATAAACCTTTGTGGGCAGAGACGAGTGAACCTAAATAGTAAAGTTCAGTGTTTGTACCAAATACAGACTTTATACAAAAAAATCAGTGTTAGAGTTCGGAGTTTTGGTGCTTTATGTTTCCTAACCGCTCGATCTATCAGTGCTTGGCCAGGTGTGATCTGCTTGTAGTGTTTGAATGGCTTTCACGGGGAGGTAAAAACATTGTTATAAGATGTATTGTGTACAAGGAAAAAACCCCGCCATCCGTCCCCCGGTAATAAATGGCTGGATGCATGTGGGCGGAGACCCGAACTACCCAATCAGTGACTTTCAACAGCGTTTAGGACCAGTCCGGTTTCCGAACTGAACTTTATCTAAAGTCCAACTGAGAAAGCTGAACCCAAACTTCAACAGGTCTGTTCATCTCTATTTGTGGGTAGCCCTACAAAAAAATAATCCATTGGATATCAGACAGATAAAATCCTTTAGTTTTTTAATTACAATAATTATCCTTTGTAAAGGGATCATTATTATAACATAAAGGGCTCAATTTATGCGGGGGCCACTATTGATTTATGAAATGGTGCTTGCCTCTTCATGAATTTGGAGCGTTTGACGAGTGGCATGTGCCTCCTAGTGCAATGCAAGAAATATTACTCCCATCAGGGACTGGAGTGAGATTTCTGTATGAAGGAAAAAGCTCTGCTACAACCATGTAATATGTTGGTGCTCAGAATTTTTTTTACATTAATACTAATATTTCTGGCACGCACAGGAAAAAAATGTGTTAGTACCCTCCACGGGTAGGGGGAATGCCCCAGGACTCGGTGATGGTGTTGGGGAGCGCCGTGGGGAGAAAAGGGGGTCACAGTCGTACTCAGTCCAAAAAGCTGACACCGACAACTGGATAAACCAAAGTTCTGGACACTGCTGCCACTGAGGGGAGCTAGTTTGGGTTCCGTCCCCGATGGTGCTGTCTGGTGTTCTGTGACCTTCCTCCTGGCACTTAGTTCTCTTCTCGGTTGGCCCCGGTAGCATAAAACTAGTCGGGTCCCGCTCCCCAGTATGGCTAACTGAGGGAGCTTGCTCTCAGGGTTCACGCTTGAGATTTTCTGGACTGTATTAATGGAAAGTCCTATCCCCCTCGTTGTGCTAGTACCCCGATTCTGGAGCAGGTGGAGAGCGGATCTTGAAGGCTTCGTTCTTGTCGGGGAAATTGTCAGGTTGCCTGAAGCTACTCCCTGACCTAGGGTCCACGTACCCAGTCGTTCCCTGAGCCCAGCCCGGTGATGGTACAAGGCCGCCAGCTGTCCTCCTCGACAGTTCCGTGCCCCTTGTCATGATCCCCTGCGACCAGGAGTCCAGCTCCTACTAGGCCCAGACCACCGTCTGTCACCTAGTTACTACCAAGGAGCCCAGCTCCTGACCTCCTATCTCCTTCACCTCTAACGCAACACTGACCTACTCCTGACACTCCTGACCTCCCCTTACCAACCCCCCAAGTGGGCGACCCTATTCCACTCAGGCCGTCCACTGGTGTGTCTGGTGGGTGTGGTGCAGAGTGTACCTAGGACTTTAATTGACTGATGTTGGCAACACCATACAGTTGGGGACCCATAACCAAGGAGGAGATGGATATTGCACAGAAGGGCAGATTTCACAATACCCTGTGATGCCCTGATAATCCAGGGGCGTCACATATATCTAATAACCAAAGTAAATATAAAGACAATGTCAGTCAAAGGAAAAAAATAAAAAATAAATAAAAAGAAAACAAAAGGTTGTACAGATATGTGCATGGGTTACATAGTGCACTTTAACCATAAACATATTGAATATAATAATTGACGATATGTCATACAGGAATCCATAAGGAAGAAGAATTAAATTATGACATAGAATATATTTTACATCATATGGATGACTAGCATACAGTCTTAATGGCAAATGGAAATTGAGGAACGAGATATATAAGCACGAAATAGTAATACCAAGAACATGGGTCATGTATCTCAATGAGGAAAAGGCTAGTTGCATAAAATTTGGTACTATATGAGTAACGCAGCATGAGGCACCCATACCATGAGGCAGGTAAGCGCAAGTATAGGTGCTCGGCAGAATAGGCTTAAGCGGGCTTTACACGCTACGATATCGTTAATGATTTATCGTCGGGGTCACGTTGTTTGTGACCCACATCCGGCGTTATTAACGATATCGCAGTGTGTGAAACGTACGAGCGACCTTTAACGATCGCAACAGAGGGCAAAATCGTTTACCGTGGAGAGGTCGTCCTGAAACAAAAAATCGTTATCTGCTTTTTAGCGATGTGGTTCGTCGCTTCTGCGGCATCACACATCGCTGTGTGTGACACCGCAGGAACGACAATCATCACCTTACCTCCATTCACCGGAAAAGGAGGAAGGAAGAAGGTGGGCGGCATGTTCCGGCCGCTCATCTCCTCCCCTCCTTTTCTATTGGGCGGCGGTTCAGTGACGCTGCTGTGACGCTGAATGAACCGCCCCCTTAGAAAGGAGGCGGGTCGCTGGCCAGAGCGACGTCGCTGACCAGGTATGTGCGTGTGACGCTGCCGTAGCGATAATGTTCGCTATGGTAGCAATCACACAATATCGCACGTACGACGGGGGCGGGTGCTAACGCACTCGACATCGCTATCCGATGCTAGCGATGTCGCAGTGTGTAAAGCCCACTTTAGACTAGCAAATACCTAGGGAAGATAGAGATGACATGAGTATATAGCAGAGTATAAAATCAACAGTATGAAAGGGTAGAAACATACCAGAGAATGGGGGGAGGCAGAGGTGAGTCATAGGAGACCAGGGTAAGTAGGTGATAGTGCCTGAAAAAGTAATGGTATATTTGTAAAGCTTAATCGTACAGTCTACACAAGTGAAATGGGGAGAGCGGTGAGATGGAAAGTTACCGGAATGAAAGCATGCTGGGTGCAGAAGGAACTATGTCCGGTGAACTGGCTGTCTGGTGGCAAGGTGGTGAATGGATGGCACCAGAAACTTTTATAGAAGTCAGGAGGAGGTAGTGTTTCCCGGGTGACTGTGTGGATGTGCGCGAAAGTGCAGACAGGAGGAGATAGGGAAGGTAGAGAGTGTGCATGTGCGGAGATACGCCGGGACATACGCAAAAGGTGTAAGGACGGCGTAAATATGAGGAAATGGAGTAAAGAATGAAAGTAAGAGCCTGATAGGTACGCGCATGCGTGAATCAGCGTGAAACTGTGTGAATGGAGTGTAAGAGCAGCATGTGTGTAGGAGAAAGATGTGATTGGTTTTGGAAGGCAGTAGAGAGTGCTTGAGAGTATTAGAACGGTCCTGTGGTGGGTGGATGGAGATGCCCAGGTACAAAAGCATGGTAGTATAAATTGCATATAAATAGGAATAACACTATGGATGAATAGAATATCATCACGTGATCCATATACATATCAAGACAAGTTACACAAAAACTTCGTATTCCCTGTTTAGACAAAGTGGTTCTATGGGCTGTAGTGTGTGAATTCAAAAGGATTCACGTAGTCGTAGTCTCTGGATCTTGTTACTACCTCTGCGAGGTACAGGGATATGTTCCAGAACCTGGAACTTAAGCTGTGAAATAGACTGACCTTTGGAAATGAAGTGTGCTGGAATGGGTAGTAATGTTTGCTTGCAATGGATTGTAGACTTGTACTTGCTAATGCGATCTTGGATATGTTGGGATGTTTCACCCACATATCCGAGACCGCACGCGCATTTAATAAAGTAGATCACATAAGATGAGTCGCAGGTGAAGAAACCACGGATCAGGATTCCCTTATCAGTCCTAGGATGGAACACAAGATCTCCTTTCAATACGTTAGAGCATTGGACACAATCTAGACAGGGAAAAGTGCCATTGCGGCTTGTGGTGAGAGTAGTCTGCCGTAGAAAAAGTCTAGAGGTCCCAATGTCAGCCCGAATAAGGATATCTTTGAGATTGCGGTCACGTTTATGACAAAATAATAGTTGTGTTTGAAATTCAGGAATGTGAGGGTAGGAATTGGTTAGGAGGGGCCAGTGGTCCAATATGGTGTTACGTATCAATGTTGAGAAGGGGTGATACGTGTTCACAAAGGCCACCCTTTTTGTTTCCTTGTTTGTTCGAGTAGAGTGAGCTGTCGATGGTTTGGCAATATTGGGTGGGTAACCTCTTGCCAAAAAACGTTCGTTCATCTCTGTATGTGTGCTTTGTCGTGTATGATGTTCCGATACGATCCTCTCAACACAAACCTGTCGAGATTTAGGTAGAGATTTCTTTACATGCATGGGATTGCTGATTTTAAAGTGTAAGAGACTATTCTTGTCTGTGGATTTGGTGTAAAGGTCGGTGATAAGGTGATGAACCTCATCTATAATGACCATCGTATCCAGGAAATTAATACGTCTGGAATGATGATGTAAGGTAAATGTAATCCGTGCTGGGGTGTTGTTTAGATGAGCAAAGAATTGTGTAAGGTCATCTAGGCAGCCATCCCAAATACAGAACACGTCATCAATGAAGCGCTTCGAGGTTTTGGCATGTGACATGAAGAGGGGGTAAGGATAGATGTATAGGTCTTCAAAATGGGCCATAAAGATATTTCCATAAGGTGGTGCTGTGGCGCCCCTGACCTGGTCAGGCACCACTGAGTACTGCACCCATGCTGGGGACAGTACAAAACAGGTAATCCAGAAGGCTGACCGAGGTGTGACTACACAGGCGCATAGTGATCAGGTCTCACACATGTACCTTTGGGAGGACCCCTGGGGATCCCAGGAGGGGGCGAAGCCTCCATCTCCACTCAAGGGGTGTGGTAGAGAGCCTGGTTGCTAGGTGACGTAGGCAGGCACAAAGGGAAAAGTGGAAGAGAGGGCAGTCTGAAGCAGAGTGTGGAGGAGTGAGGAGCATGGAAGTGGAGCTCAGACAGGAGCAGCAGTGCAGGTCCCACGAGTGAGCCGGTTTAGTGTGCAGCTCAGGGAGAGCAGAAGCAGACCCTGGAGCTGTTGCAGTCTAACAGCGTCCGCGCAGTGACTACTGACGGGGGAGAACGGTCACCTAGTGGTGCCGTCCGAAATCCACACAAGGCTAAAGAAAGAGCAACGGAGTGGAGAGTAAGAGGACTGCCAGGGAGGTACCAGGCCCGAAGGGGTAACAGGTCCCAGTGCAGAGATAGATCCAGCTTTCTCCTGCCAAACCTGCTTGAGGGGGCACTTCAAACCCCCAAGACAACACCACAGAGTCCGCAGCCACGTAGCAAAGTGAGGGCCCATAGTTCACAGGAGGCAAGCAGCCGGAGTGACCTGGTCCAGGCTACAAGCAAACGGGCCGAAACGAGGGGAGCAGTAACTTCCCTGGGTGACCCCCATAGGGACTACAAGTCGGGGTTACCACAAACAACAGAAGGGCTAAGGAAGGCGAGTCAGTAGCCACCCTCACAAGTCAGCCTGAAGGACGCCTGGTTCCAGCCTGGTTCATCCCAGCTACGCCCGGGTTACTCACCCTGCCATCAACAGTGAGTAAAACCCCTGAAACACATTCTGCTTGTGTTGAGTTATTCTGCGCCTTGTGGTTCCACACACATACACAGGGACCTGGGGCTTGCCTTACTCTCAGGAGGCTATTACAACCGACTGCACCCACCATCAGCCCCAGGCATCCCTTAACCTGCAGTGGCGGTCCTCACTGACCGCAATTCTGAGAGTGGCGTCACGACAATCAAAATAGAAGATTTCCTACCTGTGACAAGATCCAGCCGCGTGGAGTCCCTGAAGGTAATGCACAGCTGCATCGACACCGCACCTCGGGGCCCCACAGTGCAACGTTACTATCCATAACGGTCCCTTTCTTCTGAAGGTAGAAGTCATCCTCAAATAAGAAAAAGTTTTTGGTTATTAAACCTGCTCATCTTGCTCATCTAAACAACACCTATAATATTACTAATTCGTGCTTATATATCTCGTTCCTCAATTTCCATTTGCCATTAAGACTGTCTGCTAGTCATCCATATGATGTAAAATATATTGTATGTCATAATTTAATTCTTCTTCCTTATGGATTCCTGTATGACATATCGTCAATTATTATATTCAATATGTTCATGGTTAAATTGCACTATGTAACCTGTGCACATATCTGTACATAATTTTGTTTTGTTTTTATATAATTTTATTTTTTCCTTTGACTGACATTGCTTTTATATTTATTTTTGTTATTAGATATACATGCCTTGAAAAAGGCTCAAATGTGAGCCGAAACGATGGCATTTTGGTTGACTCCTTATGCAGAATATGAAAATAAAATATTCTTAGAAACCATATTGACATCTTTTTCCTGTGCATGCCAGAAATATTGGTATTAATGGAGTGAGATTTCTGGCATATGGAACACCACAGCTCGTCATGAATTTAAGGAGTTGTGGTGTCACGCCCCCGTCCCACCCAAACCCTGCCAATATTAGAGTGAAAATGGCAAGAGCCCCAAAAATTTGGCACAATTATGAATTGATCCAAATTTTTGTGACTTTTCAAAGCTTTTGTGACATTTTTTTGGCATAAAAGCTTCGATAAATTGGGACCAGAATGTCTTAACAACTTCCACATATCCAGGATGCAGAATGCGATTCACTTCTCCCCTATCACGGCTGAGGATAGAAGCTATACCATCCGTATAGTACAATACAAAAGGAAGGCAAAAAGAATGCCCTATCACTAGGGAAAGAGGGAAGTGGTGACCCCTGACAATACAGCTCACCCTCACCAACCCTATATAGGTTCTGCACTTGTCGACGAGCAGCAATACCACACCCTAGGCAAACCCTGATCTGGGACTAAGTAAGAATGGCAGGTATGAGTTCTTCGTCAACACCATTAATGCTAAGGGAGACAAAAGGAAACAATACAGGGGAGACACAAATGCTACCACCTGAGCCCAGTTACATAGCAAAATTCAAACACTTATCTTAGGAGCAGCTACCACAAACATCTCTGGAACAACAAGAGGAGACAACCGCTGCAAACCGCAGCCAGGATCAACTATAAACCTCACCCAAAGCACCCCAGGTGAGGTTTATAAAGGAAGTCAGAGGCTGGCAACTTAGAGGAAGGAAAAACTGACAGTTTCCCAGAGTCATAGAGTCCGCTGCTGCAGAAACAAAGAACTGTCAGTTAACAACACATTCTGCAAATCTCTGGGATTTTTCAAAACTTCTGCCACTGGATTGTCAGCCGGCCGTGACACCTCTGTGACATCCCCTCACTATTTTTGTGCTAAATGTCTACAGATCTGCCTCAACCCCAGAGGTTCTGAGGCAAAATCATCACATATAAACAATAGAGAAAGACAGGCATGAATAATATACTGTATATTTTACAAGCATTTATTAACAAAACAAGTTTTGAAATGCAATTATATACAGTGTGATATACTTAAGAGTTCCTATCTCCAATCTGGGGCTGCACTTTTTAGTAAATAAAGCAGTGGGCAACCTGAGATTAGTGAATTATCTAAATATAATCCAGTATCAAAACATTTCACAAATGTTCCTAAATGCTCTTGAAATACCCAACTTACTAGCAAAGTGGAGCTCGAATTTCCATTTTGTGGGATCTTAGTGTGCAGCATGGGATCCCACAAATCTCTTCAGCTGCTCTAAGCACAAGACATTGCTCTCTCAACTAATCCAGTGTGGTCACATACATTTTAACGTTTTACTGAACTGCTTAAGAAGGATGCCGCAGAGCTGGGGTCGTAGAGTTCACTCTTCCACTGTGAATGATCACTGATGGTTGTGGGATCTAACAACCTGGAAGTTCCTTTTGGAGACATTAGGGACAGTTCCAAAAGTTTTAGTACTGGATTATATTAAAAAAAAAAAAAACACTAATCTGCGGCTCTTCACTGTTTTAGGAAATAATAAAGGCAGCCACAGATTTGTTATAAGCACTATTTAAAGGGAAAGTCATCAAACACATAGAAACTGGGGGATATTACCCTCATAAAGTGTCAGCAGCAAATCCCCCCATAACAGTGCGTCATGACCACATACTTATGGTCTGAAAAATACGATAAGTTTAAAAAGAGAGAAAATGGTTCTTTCCCTCACCAATTCTTACTTGAGCAATTGTAGCTGATTTTTAAATAAAACCCTTTGAATTCTAGTACATCATGATGGCTTCTCCCATGTGACTCATCTGACAACAAGACCTGATTAATGATAAAAAACATTTGGCAAATTCTGCAAGCAAGAATGGCTGCTCTGCTCTGTTGGTTTTCTGATGTCGGCAAGACTTGATTTGCCAGTTGAACATTTCAATTATTCACAACATGAAAAAGGTTCCTTCCCTGTGCGGCTTCTTCACATGTTTAACAAGATCTGATTTCTGAGAATTACATTTTCTACAATCAGAACATAAAAATGGTTTATTTTGTGTGATCTTTTTGATGGTAAACAAGACCTGATTTCCTAGTAAAACATTTACCACATTCTGGGCATGAAAACGGCTTCTCCCCTATGTGATTTGTCTGATGTCTAACAAGGTGTGATTTCCGAATAAAACATTTCCCACACTCTGAACATGAAAACGGCTTATCCCCTGTGTGAGTTTTCTGATGTCTAACAAGGTGTGATTTCTGAATAAAACATTTACCACATTCTGGGCATGAAAACGGCTTCTCCCCTATGTGATTTGTCTGATGTCTAACAAGGTGTGATTTCCGAATAAAACATTTCCCACACTCTGAACATGAAAATGGCTTCTCCCCTGTGTGATTTTTCTGATGTCTAACAAGGTGTGATTTCCGAATAAAACATTTCCCACACTCTGAACATGAAAATGGCTTCTCCCCTGTGTGAGATATTTGATGCCAAACAAGATGTGATTTCCAAATAAAACATTTCCCACACTCTGAACATGAAAATGGCTTCTCCCCTGTGTGAATTTTCTGATGTTTAACAAGGTTTCTTTTCTCAATAAAACATTTCGCACACTCTGAACATGAAAATGGCTTCTCCCCTGTGTGAATTTTCTGATGTCTAACAAGGTCTGCTTTCCGAATAAAACATTTCCCACACTCTGAACATGAAAATGGCTTCTCCCCTGTGTGAGTTCTTTGATGCCAAACAAGATCAGATTTCCAAATAAAACCTTTCCCACACTCTGAACATGAAAATGGCTTCTCCCCTGTGTGAATTTTCTGATGTGTAACAAGGTTTATTTTCTGAATAAAACCTTTCCCACATTCTGAACATGAAAATGGCTTCTCCCCTGTGTGAATTTTCTGATGTTTAACAAGGTCTGATTTCCGAATAAAACATTTCTTACACTCTGAACATGAAAATGGTTTCTCCCTTGTAGGAGCCGTTTCATGTTCCACATCCCTTCTGTAACTTTTATTTTGCTTACAATTCTGTGATAAATGGGAATTTTGGACTTGTTTGAAAAGATCTGATGATAGAGTTTTCCATGAAAGGACTGAAGGTATATCTGGGACAACAGCATGCTCCTCATATGTATAATGTGTAATACTTTCATCATCTGTTTTAAATTCTGAAGATATTAGAGGTCCATCTGAACTCCTGATACAGTCATCGGCTAAAAATAAAACACAATATTATTATTTTTTAATTATATAATTTTGAAAGTAGATTTATGTTTTTAAACCATAACATCAGAAATTAAATTAGGAAACAAATTATTCTGAATCTGTTTTCCAATTTCGAGACCTAAGAGTTACATCTTCATTAATTCTGATCTCCCATTCCTAGCACCAGTTCTCTGGAATGTGCTACAGTAAATAATCTGATTGATTGTCGCAATGTGACTGTAGGATAATGAGTAATGAGGGACAGGGGGCTACTATACTTTCCGTCATGCTAGGAGACTTTAGGCTATCCCTAACCTCTGGATTACCCCTGAACGTGGAAGAAAGGGGCAGGAGTATGATGGAAATACAGATTAAGACAGATTGGAAAACCAAAATTCAGACACACTGCAAACTCCCAGAAATAAACAGTGAGATACTAAGGAGAAAAGCAAGAGAAGGAAGGCAGAAACAAAAAGACAACAAGGGTTAACACCACAACTGCTCACAGCAATAATGCACAACAACCACTAGTTTGTATTACAACACCTCACCAGACCTGTATAGGTAAACTATAGCTGGCATTAATGGAATTATCCAGCCAGCATATACAGAAGGGAAGCGAATGATACTGGCTCCCCTACAGCATGTAATCAAAGACATTAACAAGGAGCCCAGCAGAGAATAACTTGCTAGTCTTACTAAGTATGTGGTTCGATGCCTGCGTCTCCCTGCGCTGATCACAGATAACAGAGAAGTTAGCAAGCAAGAGTGCCAGAATGTGTAATTTCCACAGATCCTGATGCTGCCATGACAGTTGGCGATGCCTGCAAGCATCTCGTTGTGACATTGATCCACAACATAGACAATTTCAAAAAGGGTTTTTTTCGAAGATGAAAATATAATAGAGACAGAAGCCAAATATTTAATGGGCTTGTTCGGGACTGTAAGATTGATGGCCTATCCTTAGGCTTTGGAACCAAGCAGGTAGCATGGTCTTGCTATCTGTGCAGGTAAACATTAGCGCTCCGATTCATCAAGACCGGAGATGTACACTGAAAAATGACATCAGGGACTGGCGTGAGATTTCTGGCATAGGGAACGCCACAGTTTGTTATGAATTAGAGAAGCGGTGACATCACACCCATCTTCTGACCAAGCTCTGTCCATTTTTGCGAAGCTGGTTAAAATTGGCGTGAAACCTCCAAAAGTCGCACAATTTATTTTTATTTACATTTATTTTTTATTGACTGTAGAATGGCTATGATGTATCAATGTTTGGAATCAGCGGTACAAAAGGATGTTGATGAAATAGAGACTCATGACTGTAAGGCACTCGGTGTTAATAAGTGCTGAGAAAACCATGCAATGTAAAAACAACAATGGTCATCATAATCAAAACAAATAAGAGACTATAAAAATATATCTCTGCAGTGCAGCCAGGCCAACCATCTGCCTTTATAAAATCCTTCTCCGGTCTTCTTTCGAAGCTTATTGAGTAATTCACTGGAGGCAAAAAGGGGGTTTTCAGGTTCCATCTGGTACCAACCATCAATGGTGTATTTACTAGTGTCAAGACCAACATAATCCAAAGCTCAAAAGGACCGATTTGGTAACGGACCTCCAATTTCATTGCAACATCCATCTCTTCTTTAGATGCATGACCTCTTTCATGAAGATGCACGAATTCCATTAGGTATGGTACCAGAAGACGGCTAACAATGAACCCTGGGGTGTCCTTACATGACACAGGGATCTTTCCTAGTGCTTTACTGAAGTCCATGAGAGAGTTAGAAGTCGTTTGGCTAGTCATTGGTGTCTTAACCCCTTCAGCCCCCGGGCACTTTCCATTTTTGCGTTTTTGTTTTTTGCTCCTTTTCTTCCGAGAGCCATAACTTTTTTATTATTCCGTCAATCTTGCCATATGAGGGCTTGTTTTTTGCGGGACGAGTTGTACTTTTAAATGAAACCATAGGTTTTACCATATATTGTACTGGAAAACAGCAAAAAAATTCCAAGTGTGGAAAAACTGCAAAAAAAGTGTGATCGCCCAATAGTTTTTGGGATGTTTTATTCACCGTGTTCACTATATGATAAAACTGATGTATCTATGTGATGCCTCAGGTCGGTGAGAGTTTGTAGACACCAAACATGTATAGGTTTATGTGGCGCCCCAGGACCTGGTCGCCACAACAGCATTGCCCCTCCAAAGGGTTAATGCTGAGCTTGGAGGTAATTGGGGGGTCTATTGGCCAGTAAGTTTAACATCCAACGCAGTTCTCCCTCAGGCCAGCAGGGGGAGCTCTGAACCTGGAGTTCCAGGGAGCATTCCCTAAGTCTGGCCTGAGGGAGGAGTTAGTGGTCAGTCTGTAGAGAGAAGTCATAGCAAGCAGACGCAGAGTAGTGCTGTCTTGTGGAACTGGGGCCTGGAGCTGGAGTAGCTTGGCCCAGTGAAGCAAGATTAGCAGAGAGGCACAGAATAGACTCAGACATCGGAGTCTGTGGTTGCCAGGGTATAAAATCCTTCCCTGGTGGCCGAATCCGGAGGGCAGGAGAGCTGCAAGCCCCCTGGCCCAGAAGCAATCTGAAGGTACAGCTGCATCCCAAGGGCCCGGTGTGGACTCCTGCAGAGAAGCACCAGAGAGGGCCTGCGCAGCCTACCACACAGAAAAAGGGACGAACCACTGGTCCCAGCAGCAAGAGGGCCATTGCTAAATTCAGAGTGCAGGGTCCTATAGAAGAAAAGGAAAGATCAGGGAGCAGGCCTCATACTCAACTGGCCAAAGAGATCACCCCCAGGCACTTCCAGGCCGGCCGGATCATCTTTACCATCTGTGACGGTCTCCCTGGACTAAACTTCTGCCAAGTAAAAGAGGAGAAGGTAACGAGACTACTGTTTGTGCCTGTTTCTTTCACTGCCTGTCGGCCCTGCACCGTATTATTCACACATCACACCATAGACTCTCACGAGCACCAACTGTTCCCCGGGGCACCGCTCCACCTGTGGGGAGAAGTACCACCATTGCTGCCATTCCATCACCCCGGAGGCCTCATACAGCAGCGGCGGCTTAATAGCCGCATACCACAGGTGGCGTCACGAACACAAACTTTATTCACCTAGTCATATTTAATTGACACCCACCAGGGCAACGGAGTCGGGCCCCGCCACCACTGACGACCCCCGGACTAGTCCGGCCCGGCACCGGGTGTCCCACAGCCCTGGGGTGGGCGAGTCATTTACATGTATCTAAGGGGTTAAAAAAAATCACTAGTTTGTCCAATAAAAGTGGCGCACGTTTTGCGCCATTTTCCGAAACATGTAGCGTTCTTATTTTTTGGGATCTATGGCTCAGTGATGGCTTATTTTTTGCGCCTCGAGCTGACGTTTATAATGGTACCATTTTTGCGCAGATGCTACGTTTTGATCGCCTGTTATTGCATTTTGCGTAAAACTTGCGGCGACCAAAAAATGTAATTTTGGCGTTTGGAATTTTTTTGCCACTACGCCGTTTACCAATCAGATTAATTGATTTTATATTTTGATAGATCGAGCATTTCTGAACGCGGTGATACCAAATATGTGTATATTTATTTATTTTTTAACCCTTTAATTTTCAATGGGTGAAAGGGGGTGATTTGAACTTTTAGGTTTTTTGTTTTTTTTTATTTTTTAAAACTTTTTTTTTTACCTTTTTTTTTTATTTTACTAGTCCCCCTAGGGGGCTATAGCTATCAGCAATCCGATCGCTATTATCTATCTGCTGATCACAGCAATACAGCCGTAAACAGCAGATTCAGTCACTTTGTTTTTCCCTCTGCTCTCGGCCGAGGGAAAACGAAAGTGAAACTTCGTAGCTGCAGGCGTCATCACATGACCCTGTGCTACGATGGCAACCACCAATAGTCACGAGATAAAGCACGTGACTTCCGGTGGGGGCGGCGGTAAGTAAAAAACATGGCCGCGCGCATTTAGATCTTGCTGCCAGACTTTGGCAGCAAGATTTAAGGGGTTAATGGCCGCGGGTGGAAGCGATTCCACCCGCGGCTAGCAGGCACACATGTCAGCTGTTGAAAACAGGTGATATGTGTGCCAATCCACGCCGCCTGCCCGCGGCAGGGGGCGGGGATTAACGGGACACAATCATGGACGGATAGATCCGTCCAAGGTCGTGAAGGGGTTAATGACCTCCACCAGCTTCATCATTGGTACTGTATTAAAGAAATACAGCCCTACGAACTGATCCTGCCTAGTTGTGGAGTTGGCTATGTCAATAAGAATGTGTGTGTTCTGGTGCAAATTTGTCCAGTGTCTTGATTAGTGCGTTTTTCCACTTTCAAGTTTTCTATTATGGCTTCCACCACCAGATCATTGCTGTGCACCACGGCCGCTGGGTCTGTGCTTGTGCTGAAGTTTGAGAGGGTTTTGCTGATGAACTGTGAATTAGCCTCAGGCTTGTCTGCAAACATCTTCTTAGTGACCCTTTTCAAGCTGTCTTCAATACTTTTTGCAGACTTTTTCAAGATGTCATCAGTCTGGTCCACTAAAACAACAGTGTGTCTGGTTGCTGCAGCTACCTGTGCTATCCCGACACCAATCAGACCTCCTCCGATCACAGTCACGTGCTTGATAGTCAGATTATTCGCAGTGGCGAAGGCCATGGCGAGGCCATGTCTGCTTGTACTGCTGGGAGCTGAAGGACATACGATTGGTGTCAGCACAACGCGCCATGATGATTTAGTCACACAATCTTTTTTCACAACTCTGTGTTGCACAAAAAATTGATTGAAAAGTGATTTCTATCAAAATTCTAGCATAATTGCTTTGAAGAATCAGGTTCTAGGTGTCAAATCTCCTTCTGTAGGTGTCTCCAATCCTTCCAGAGTAGTTTGCCAGTAGTTCACATTCTCTAAAGCAATAATTTTATTAGATATTTTATGGTAGTTTAAAAATGTGGTATTTCAGTGTGCGGCTGTAGTCTTTTTTTCTATTATCTAGCTATCTACACACACACACACACACACACACACACATACACACACACACACATACACACACACACATACACACACATACACACACACACCAGCCTGTCTCCTCTTCAGCTTTAGACTCGTGCAATTAAGAGACCTTTGGTCACATGACGTGATGTCAAAAAGGTTCTTAAGCAGTCCTAATCGGCATATAAACACTGAGGCCGCTAGGAAAATGGGGGCCCTGTGAAATTGCCCAGTTTTCTCTCCCTTTTCCCTAATGCCAGTCCAGCATGCCAGCCTGTCTTCTGTTCAATTCTTTTAGACTCCTGCAATTAAGAGACCTTTGGTTACATCATGTCACATGACTTCATCAGAGGTCCTTAAACAATCAACTTCCGAATGCAACTGATGGTGACCGTAAAGGCCACTTTACACACACAGATAAATCTGCGGCAGATCTGTGGTTGCAGTGAAATTGTGGACAATCAGTGCCAGATTTGTGGCTGTGTACAAATGGAACAATATGTCCATGATTTCACTGCAACAACAGATCTGCCAAAGATTTATCTGTGTGTGTAAAGTGGCCTTAAGAGACGGGTTCCTAAAAAATTGCACAGTTTGACTCCTCCCAATGCTGGCCCTGACTGTAACGAGGGCATATTTTTAGGGAAACAGAGTATTCATGAACCCTCTGCAGGTCTTTGAGTTGCCTTCATAACGACATAGAGAAGGGACTAGAAACAAACAGCAGAAGAAGCAGAAGCAAAGAAAATACAGCTGAAAAAAAAAAAACACAGAGCAGAAAACCTTAAAATGTAAACACAAAATTAGTGCAGAAAGTACATGAGTAGAAATCTCTTACTGGATAGAGCTGGAGGAAACACATCCTGAGGAACATCGGGATCTTCTTCTTTACAGTCCTGTGGGAGAAGAGGACGGGGACATCTCTCTGGTGTTGTCCTCTTACTGGATAGAGCTGGAGGAAACACATCCTGAGGAACATCGGGATCTTCTTGTTTACAGTCCTGTGGGAGAAGAGGACGGGGACATCTCTCTGGTGTTGTCCTCTTACTGGATAGAGCTGGAGGAGACACATACAGGGACTGAATTCATTCCTTACATACAGATAATTATAGGCCGTGTGTATTTAGTCCTGTCTATTACCTGGTGATGTGAGGGGCTGGGGAACCTTCATCATGACATCCTTGTACAGATCTTTGTGTCCTTCTAAATACTCCCACTCCTCCATGGAGAAATAGACGGTGACGTCCTGACACCTTATAGGAACCTGACACATACAATGATACAGTCACCCCCGATCCCTTCATAGCGTTACTGTATAATGTCCCAGCATTCCCAGCAGTGTCACCTCTCCAGTCAGCAGCTCAATCATCTTGTAGGTGAGTTCTAGGATCTTCTGGTCATTGATGTCCTCATGTATCGGGGGGTGAGGTGGAGGCCCCGTGATTGGGCTCAGGGGTCTTCCCCATCCCTCAGACACAGGGGCCTGACAGCGCTCACTAGAGGTCTTCTTCACTACTGTGTAATCCTGGTTATGGAGAGACACAGTAATAAATCTCACTCCACACATTTCCAGAGTCCTCACCTCTCCAGTTCTGTCCATCTGTTATTCCCATAGATAAGAATGGTGTAATGTGACGTCATCAGAATCTCTCACCTCTCCAGTAAGCCGGAAGAGGATCTCTAGGGTGAGGTGTAATAACTCTTACCCGCCCCCGTCGCACATGCGATATCTTGTGATAGCTGCCATAGCGAATATTATCGCTATGGCAGCTTCACACGCACTTACCTGCCCTGCATCGTCGCTCTGGCCGACGACCCGCCTCCTTCCTAAGGGGACGGGTCTTGCGGCATCACAGCGACGTCACACGGCAGGCGGCCAACAGAAGCGGATGGGCGGAGATGAGTGGGACGTAAACATGCCGCCCACCTTCTTCCTTTCGCATAGCCGGTGGAGGCAGGTAGGAGATGTTCCTCTCTCCTGCGGCTTCATACACAGCGATGTGTGCTGCCGCAGGAACAAGGAACAACATTGTACCTGTCGCTGCAGCGAAATTATGGAAATGACCGACACTACACAGATCACCGATTTACGACGCTTTTGCGATCGTTTATTGGTGCATCTAGGTTTACACGTTGCGACGTCGTTACTGGCGCTGGATGTGCGTCACTTTCGATTTTGACCCCAACGACATCTCAGTAGCGATGTCGCAACGTGCAAAGTACCCCTAAGAATGAATTTTTCCCTAATTTGATTTCTGATGTTATGGTATAAAAAAATAAATGTACTTTCAAGATATCATTAAAAACTAGTAACATTGTGTTTATTTTTAGCAGATGACTGTATTGGGAGTTCAGGTGGACATCTAATATCTTCAGAATGTGAAACAGATGATAAAAGTATCACACGTGATACATATGAAGAGCATGTTGTTGTCCCAGATATACCTCCAGTCCTTCCTCGGAAAGTTCTGTCATCTGATCTTTTCAAGCAAGTCCAAAATTCTGATTTATCACAGAATTTTAAGCAAAATAAAAGTTACAGAAGGGATGTCGAACAAGAAACGGTTCCTACAAGGGAGAAACCATTTTCATGTTCAAAATGTGGGAAATGTTTTACCAGGCAATCACATCTTGTTAACCATCAAAGATCTCATACAGGGGAGAAGCCATTTTCATGTTCCGAATGTGGGAAATGTTTTAGTCAGAAATCAAATCTTGTTACGCATCAAAAATATCACACTGGCAAGAAGCAGTTTTCATGTTCAGAATGTGGGAAATGTTTTATTCGGAAATCACACCTTGTTAGACATCAGAAAAATCACAAAGGGGAGAAGTCATTTTCATGTGTAGAGTGTGGGAAATGTTTCATTCGGAAATCAGATCTTGTTTGGCATCAAAGATCTCACACAGGGGAGAAGCCATTTTCATGTTCAGAATGTGGGAAATGTTTTATTCAGAAATCAAAACTTGTTGTGCATCAAAGATCTCACACTAGGGAGAAGCCATTTTCATGTGCAAAGTGTGGGAATTGTTTTAGTCGGAAATCAGATCTTGTTTGGCATCAAAGATCTCACACAGGGGAGAAGCCATTTTCATGTTCAGAATGTGGGAAATGTTTTATTCAGAAATCAAAACTTGTTGTACATCAAAGATCTCACACCGGGGAGAAGCCATTTTCATGTTCAGAGTGTGGGAAATGTTTTATTCAGAAATCAGATCTTGTTAGGCATCAAAGATCTCACACAGGAGAGAAGACATTTTCATGCTCAGAATGTGGTAAATGTTTTACTAGGAAATCAGGTCTTGTTTACCATCAAAAAAATCACACAAAATAAACCATTTTATATTCTCAATTTGGAAAATGTTATTCTCAGAAATCCGATCTTGTTAAACATGGGAAGAAGCCGCACAGGTAAGGAACATTTTTCAAGTCGTGAATAATTGAAATGTTTAACAGGTAAATAAAGTCTTTCCGACCATCAGAAATCCAACAGAGTGGAGCAGCCATTCTTACTTTCAGAATTTACCAAATGTTTTTTATCATTAATCAGATCCTGTTGTCAGATGAGTCACACGGGAGAAGCCATCATGATGTACCATAATTCAAAGAGTTTTATCCAAAAATTGGCTACAATTGCTCAAGTAAAGGGCCATTTACATGCTGCGACATCGCTAACGTTATATCGTCGGGGTCACGGTGTTTGTGACGCACATCCGGCGTCGTTAGCGACGTCGCAGCGTGTAACACGTATGAGCGACATTAAACGATCGCAAAATAGCCAAAAATCGTTGGTATGTGAGAGATCGTTCACTTACCAAAAATTGTTGTGTATTCAGTAGCGAGGTTGTTCGTCGTTCCTGTGGCAGCATACATCGCTATGTGTGACACCGCAGGAACAAGCAACAACCTCGTACCTGCGGCCGGCCGCAATGAGGAAGGAAGGAGGTGGGCAGGATGTTCGTCCCACTCATCTCCGCCCCTCCGCTTCTATTGGACGGCTGCCGTGTGACGTCTCTGTGACGCCGCACGTACCGCCCCCTTAGAAAGGAGGCGGATCGCCGGCCATAGCGACGTCGCAGGTAAGGTAAGTCCGTGTGATGGGTGTAAGCGATGTTGTGTGCCACGGGCAGCGATTTGCCTGTGACGCACAACCGACGGGGGCGGGTACGCTCTGTAGCGATATCGGTACCGATATCGCAGCGTGTAAGGTACCCTTAAGAATTGGTGAGTACCATTTTCTTTCTTTTTAAACTTATCGTATTTTTCGGACCATAAGACATACCTGGGTTTTGTAGAAGGAAAATAGGGAGAAAGATTGAAGCAAAAAATGTGGTCATGCCGCACTGATATGTGAGGATCTGCTGCTGACACTGTTATAGGGGTACTCTCCCCCAATTTCTAGCGCAATGATGGCTTTCCCTTTAAATAGTGCTTATCACAAATCTGTGGCTGCCTTTTTTTATTTACTAATATAGTGGAGAGCTTCAGATCAGTGAATTTTCTAAATATAATCCAGTACCAAAACTTTTGGAAGTGTCCCTAATGTCCCCCAAAAGGAACTTCCAGGTTGTGAGATCCCACAACCCTCAGCGATCACTGATAATGAAAGCGTGAGCTCTTCGACCCCAGCTCTGCGGCATCCTTCTTAAGCAATTCACTAAAACCTTAAAGTGTAAGGGACCTCGCTGGATTAGTTGACAGAGGAATTTCTCGTGTTTAGAGCAGCTGCAGAGATTTGTGGGATCCCGCTCTGCACACTGAGATCCCACAAACTAGAAGTTCGGGCTCAACTTTGCTAGTAAGTTGGATATTTTGAGAGCCTTTAGGAACATTTGTAAAATGTTTTGATACTGGATTATATTTATAAATTTGACTAATTTCAGGTTGCCCACTGCTTTAGTTACTAAAAAGATCAAACAATCACTGATCTCGGGAAGACCAGCTAGAAAACACTGCCGGCAGCCAGCAAGGGCGCTCAACACAGTGAAATCCTAGGTGCATTGCCCCCTGAGAAGTATGCAAATCAAAAAGGTCCATGGAGCCTCTGTTAGGAGTCTCGACACAGAAAATAGCCAGAAATACCCCGCCTTGGTATTTCCCTTGTCATATCTTTAAACTCGTCAAGAGCTGCATATTGACTAAAAGGGCAACTTAATATGGTGGTATCCTAAAAAGAGCCACTCCTTGGCTAGGTCCTTCCAGGAGGGATATCTGGCTATTTTCTGTGTCGAGACTCCTGACAGAGGCTCCATGGACCTTTTTGATTTGTTTAGTTACTAAAAAGCGCATCCCCAGATTGGAGATAGGAACTCTTAAATATATCATATTGTATATAATTGCATTTCAAAATTTGCTGTTTTGTTAATAAATGCTTGTAAAATATATATTCTTTATGCCTATCTATATTGTTTAGATGTTATGATTTTGCCTCAGAACCTCTGGAGTGAAGGCAGAGCTGTAGACATTTCGCAGAAAAATAGTGAGGGGCTGTCACATAGGTGTCTCGGTTGGCTGACAATCCATTGGCAGCAAGTGTTGGAAAATCCCAGAGATTGGCAGAACGTGTTTGTTATCTGACAGTTCTCTGTTTCTGCTGCAGCAGACTCTATGACCCTGGGAACCTGTCAGGTTTTTCCTCTCAGTTGCCAGCCTCTGACTTCCTTTATAAACCTCACCCTGGTGTGCTTTCGGTGTGGTTTATAGTTGTTCCTGGCTGTGGTCTGCGGTGGTTGTCTCCTCTTGTTTTTCCTGATAGTTCTGTGGTAGCTGCTCTTAAGAAAAGTATAAAAGTGAAATAAAGTAATAATTTTATAGTAATCTGCGTCACTTTAAGTTATTAAAAAAGGATATAGATAGGGTAAAATAGGGTAACTTGACCGAACGGAGATATTTAAATTTTTTAATTTTTGTTCTTTATTTTTCCACCAAAAATAGTTATAGACACTCAAACAACTATTAATCTATTGTTTGATAAAGATCAATAACTAAATGATGCGCATATAAAATATTTGTGGCACAGCTACAAATAAAATATATGTGCACACAAATAAAATCCCCGGCCGGCGGCTGATAGCTGCAAAACACAGTATGATATTACATATATTTCAATAGTCGCAGAAGTCAAAGTCTGAACAAATTTCCATCAATGTCAATATTAACTCTTGAAAAGTTTCTCAAGACAGACAGTTCAGTTTGTTATTGATAAAAGAAAAACTCAATTAAAAAGGAGTAAAAATGTGATCCTCCAATTATTCAAAGAGATCAAATCATATAAAAACCACCCAGATGTTAATTTATCCAAAAATATCTCAAAACGTATATATTTAAAAAAAAAAAATTATGGAAAAAAAAAAAGAGAAAAAATTTTGACGAGACTTAGGTTCATCCGAAAGTTGCAATAAAACAAATTTCAGATTAGGGGCATCCGAAGTGCACAATAGGAGGAGTACAATAGAAACTAATCAATATGAAATTATTGACGAGAGAGTGTTCCCCAGAAAGGGAAAGTGAGGTGGAAGAATTAGACTTTTCTGTACATGAAACCTCGGTGGACTTCCTACTACAGAGCCCTCAAACAAATAATAATATACCTAATATACCGCTAACTCCCATTGTAATTCAAACTAATGATTCCAATACCCAACAAATTAACAATACAGATATTAATATAGACATACGTACTCCTAATTTAGGAGATGCAAATGAACCAAGTACATCACAAAACGTTAATATTAATAGACGTAATAAAAACACGAGGATCCCCCCTAGGAATACAAAAATATATGGGGGCCAACAATAATTCAAATAAATTAAAGACTAAACCCACCACTTTGGATTTTTTCATAATGGGAAGAAAAACCGCGAGGGGAGGGAAACTCACCGAAAAGAAAACAGACAACCAGATAGTAAAGGCCCCTCAAAATTTTTTTAATCTTAGTCAATACAATCTAACCAAAAATAAAACAACATTATTATAGATAGGTCTGAAATTTGCACCCACCACAAATTTCAATCGATTCCAAGCCTTTATTGGAATTAAACAATTTATGAAGAAATTAGCGTTAAAAAAAATTTCATGAAAAATCTTATATTGAATCAAATCCCTAACAATTCAATTCTAATGTGAAACATACTGACTTAAAAGGTAAATCAAATTTTCATCCTCAAAACGATTATTCAGACGTGTTGTTAACCGCCCAGCAGACAAAGGGGGTGGTATTGTAATTAGGGACCTAGAGAATTATGAAAAGGAGTCAGCTCGACTTCTGGGGGATAGGAAAACATATGAAGTCCTAAAAAAGGACCCTACACGTCAGTATAATGAAGAATTAAATGTCTTAGTTAAAAAAGGTTTTGAATTAAAAATTTAGAATAAGGAAGAAGCTACATATATTAAAAACCAGACCCCTAGGATAGCTGTATTCTACCACATACCAAAAATCCACAAATCATCAGAAAATCCACCGGGACGCCCTATAATATCATGGATCGGCTGTCTGACAGACAATTTATCCAAATATATTGATACACATCTCCAAAAATGTGTTTCATTATTGCCGGCATATCTTAAGGCTAGTACCCAGGTACTACGACTCTTGCAAAAAATTAAGTGTTAATGAGTTTTATCTACACGAGACAGAAGAGAGAAAGAGTATACCTATCAAGGGATCACCAAAAGATTGTATCATGTAAAATTGGAAATCTTTATTACAAAAAGGAAAAATACATAGATCTCCTCACTGGGAGTCAAGGCACACCAAAAGACAGTTAAAAACACTTAAAGGCAGACATGTATTCCCAAGCCAAAAACCATCTATATATATAATTGCCTTATTCTGTCTGTCTGTCTGTCTTGCTCCAAAATTGTGTCATTACAGTGACATTGTGTCCTTACAGTGACAACCGTCAGAATGGCCGCTGGGCTCGGCCTGGCCCCGCCCCTCCACACGGATTGGCCGCTCGGCCTGGCCCCGCCACCCGCATGGATTACCCGTTTGGCCAGGCCCGCCCCCCCCGCACACGATGCCCGCTAGGCCACGCCCCTCACACTATGCCCGCTAGGCCACGCCCCCTCACACTATGCCCGCTAGGCCACGCCCCCTCACACTATGCCCGCTAGGCCACGCCCCCGCACACTATGCCCGCTCGGCCACGACCCCTCACACTATGGCCTCTCGGCCACGCCCCCCGCACACGGGCACCTGTACACCTCCCCCCAGGACAACTCCTCCCATTATACTCCTCTTTCCCCAGGACTACTCCTCCCATTATACTCCTATTATAATCCTCCTATTATACTCCTCTCTGAGGGGTTCGCAGCATGGGAGATGGAGCACGATGGGGAGTGCAGCATGGGGGATGGAGCACGATGGGGGGTGCCCAGAATGGGGGGATGAAACACGAAGGGGGGTGCGCAGCATGGGGGATGGAGCACGATGGGGGGTGCAGCATGGGGGGTGGACCACAATGGGGGGTGCCCAGAATGGGGGGATGAAACACGATGGGGGGTGCGCAGCATGGGGGATGGAGCACGATGGGGGGTGCAGCATGGGGGATGGAGCACGATGGGGGATGCCCAGAATGGGGGGATGAAACACGATGGGGGGTGCGCAGCATGGGGGATGGAGCACGATGGGGGGTGCGCAGCATGGGGGATGGAGCACGATGGGGGATGCGCAGCATGGGGGAAGGAGCACGATGGGGGGTGCACACCTCCCCCCAAAACACACACCGCCACACACGCACCGCACAACACACCACACACACACTGGGAACCACAAACACCGCCCTACACAGACACCCACACACACACAGACAATGCTGCACACACACAACACACAAACACCGCGGCACACACAAATATATGCACATACCGCGCAACACACATTGCACAAAACATAACTCCCCCCAAAACACACCCACGCACCCCAAACACACACACCCACACAAACCGCGCAACACACACAGCACCACACACACACAACGCTACAGACACACAGCGCTCCACAAACAATGCAACACACAACGCAACACACAAACAACACCAGTCTCACACACCCCCCTACCCAGACAACACCCAGAACATTTACAGCGCCCTACACAAACACTTGGCAACTACACACAACAACATCTATATATATATATATATATATATATATATATATATATATAACAAAAATCATACATTAACTACACAATACGTAAATTCTAGAATACCCGATGCGTTAGAATCGGACCACCTTCTAGTTTATAATAAGTATCAATAAATCACGATGTTTCTTAACACCCCTCATGCAAATGCAGCATTGATAAATAGTACAACCTGCTATGCAGCATACAATATTGACCACATAATACAAAATATGATAAAGTATAATGTGCAGGCTTGAGCAGAGCCTTAGATATAATATGGTATGTTAAGGGAGACTATAGTACCTCAGGGGTCACAGGCTGTCGTTTGGAGTAACAGTGGTCTAGTGGACCTTTTCTAAATGGCTTGTTTGTAACAGTCTAACAGACAATATAAGGGACACTTTTTGAGGACCACAGTAACACAGACAAAGCCAGGAGGTACAAACCCTGGTCAATACGAGCATATATTCATATATACACATAAAGTGCAGTAATAAGCACAGGCAGTATGAGCAAACCCCTGAATTCAAAGAGCATAAGAATGAGGCTCACTGACTTCGCCAGTTCAGGGCAAGGCAGGTTGAAACCAATTACACTATCTTGTACGGACAATGTGTGTGAGTCAACCCTTGAAAAACCGCAGTGCTAATATCAGAACTAGAGATTAAATGCCATAGTCAAGGCCTGCAAATGTATGATGCAAACAAAGAGTGCAATAATACGCACAGGCAAAATGCACAAGCCCTAAATGCTATAGTTGTGTGGGCTAGCCGAAACAGTATTTAGGCACACCCTATTCAGTGGTTCAGGGTGATGCCAGTTAGACCCATACTCACTATCACAAAGGGGGAGAAAACATATGCAGCAGGGTATCAAGAGGGGTGGGTTTTGGTGAGATGTTACCCCACGCGTATCGCCCCCATGCAGGAGGCTTCCTCAGGGGAAAAGACAGACGTCTGTGTTACTGTGGTCCTCAAAAAGTGTCCCTTATATTGTCTGTTAGACTGTTACAAACAGGCCATTTAGAAAAGGTCCACTAGACCACTGTTACTCCAAACGACAGCCTGTGACCCCTGAGGTACTATAGTCTCCCTTAACATACCATATTATATCTAAGGCTCTGCTCAAGCCTGCACATTATACTTTATCATATTTTATATTATGTGGTCAATATTGTATGCTGCATAGCAGGTTGTACTATTTATCAATGCTGCATTTGCATGAGGGGTGTTAAGAAACATCGTGATTTACTGATACTTATTATAAATGGTTTTTGGCTTGGGGATACATGTCTGCCTTTAAGTGTTTTTAACTGTCTTTTGGTGTGCCTTGACTCCCAGTGAGGAGATCTATGGATCTATGTATTTTTCCTTTTTGTAATAAAGATTTCCAATTTTACATGATACAATCTTTTGGTGATCCCTTGATAGGTATACTCTTTCTCTCTTCTGTCTCGTGCCTTATCGTATACCTGGAGATCCCATAGGGTGGTGCCCTTCCTCTCCATATATTGTCTCTGAGTTATCTACACTTTACATTTATAATTAGTAAGAAAATTATTAATTTTTGAGATTTAAGTATATTTATTGAAAATGGAAAAATTGAGACCAAAACATATAATTAGCCCACGGATAGTAACAGCTGTATTTCCTTAACAAGTTGCCATCTTCCGAGTTGGCTTTTAAATGTCCCCAAAAGCCAATTCATTAGGGCATATAGAAATTGCAGTAGGCCAGAAGATTTTGAAGTTGAAGCGAAAAAACTGGTAAATAAATTTGAGGAAAAAAGTTATAATAAAGGGTTCCTATATAAAGTATATACAGAAATAAAACAAACCCCAAGGGACAATTTATTTAAGCAGAAAAGAAAAAAATCCGGGTCAGAGAAAATTGAAAAAATTGAAAACCTAGATATCCCCATAATTTTACAGAATACAGGGCAAACGAAAATTTTAAGAAATGTAATAAAAAAGTGGCTGACCCCCACCTTGCCATGTACCTCAATTTGGTATGTTTTTTCATCTGTTTTTTATTTTGGCAATTGGTGTCTGTTCACAATCAGCCATCAGGCCCTGTCCACAGGCTATTTATTTCATGTAGCATTTGCTTGGGCCTGTCCCGCCCACAGCAATGATTCAGTCATGGGTACGGAATTGAAAAGCACCAGGTAGGTGCTGCTATAAACAGTTCTACTTTTTCATATGTGAGGCCGTATGGCACATTTTATATATAAAATATTTTAGAGTAGGACTGCCCCAAAGAGATTTTCCGTGACGTGGCGGGGTAGCTCAAGAAATTGCAATTTTTTTGCCAAAAATCTCAAATTTTTAATAGTACAGTTTGGAATTTTTAGTGCAGTGCACACCTTATAATACATGCTATTTTGAGTTTAGCTGGCTTTCTTGTTTTTTTTGTAATAAAAAAGTATTAGAGTTTATTAAAGGAAGATAAAATGAGGAATTAATCCCTCTTTATCCAAAATTTGTGTATAGAAAGGCTAATAATTTGGGGGATTTGATAGCACCTACCATATGAAGACCTAATAACACTCAGTGTAATAAGGGTGCTATCTGTAATACGAATGGCTACTAGCCTTGTAAAAAATGTATTGTTTGCAAAAACGTAACAAATAAAAAAAGAAAAAACTTTATGAAAGGTAAGGAAAAAGTTATCATTAGTGATTTAATCACATTCCAAATAAAAGGTTTAATTTATTGTATAGAGTGTCCCTGTCAGGAAAGATACATTGGCAGAACAATTAGACCCCTGTATAAAAGAATTCGGGAACATATTAGAAATTTGAATATTGAAAACCCCAGAATTATAAAATTATCCTTTATTATAACAAAGCTAAAATTGACTCACAGACACAATAAACACATTCAGTGTCTCAACTGGGTTCAGCCAGTTAGGGGGTAAGTGAACAAATAGCAGTGCACAATTTCTAAAGATATTCACATTATAGATATTAGAGGGTTTGTGTACAATTCATACTAATATTCGATTTTTGCCCTCCAAACCCCTGCTAAGCTCACTGCCAATCAATGTTATAGGAGCTGACTATAGAGACAAAAAGATTTTTCGTCTCTATGTCCAGTTCCAACCTTTACCCAGTTATAGACCTATAATATATAACCACAGATATCCAGATATCACCCCTAGTAACCCCTATTGATGTTTTCATTGACTGCTATTCAATATCCATATCACAGTCTTAATTAAAAAAAAACAAAACACAGAGGAAAAGCAGGGATGATCTTCAAAATTGGGTGCACCCTGGAATACCTTCAGGTTATTCCCAACAGAACCAAAACCCAACATATAGTGCAAACCCATCCATTGAACTGTTTATTTAAATATCGTGCACACCATGAAATGCCAAAAGAGGTCACTCCGTACAGGACAGAGACATAATATCGGCCTAAGACCGTCATCTGAACTGTTAACTTAGAAAAATTTCCATAGTAAAACAAACACACACATATATGCCACAGATGGTATAAAATAAAAAGTCCAATAACCACAACTTGTTCCTTGGTAGGATTCTTGATAGATGAATAATTTATCACACATCCACTGGAAATTATTCTGAAGGGAAATATTTTATAAATATCCTTCTTCACAGAGGTAGATTTCAGAAGCGTGATATGTCGCAGGTTCCTTCTGGTAATGGTTAGACACTCTGTGCTTGAGAGCTTCACACTCTTTAGGATCCAATTTACACCTTACACCTCGACGCGTTTCCCCCCTTGTATGATAAAACCAAAGGGTTCATCAGGAGGTTTTATTGATCCATGAGTTTAATATCAATATTCAATATGGAGCTAGAAAAGGGAGAGAGAAATATATACAGTCTCTCAGTATAGATGAAACATACTTCTTAATATATACATAAGAAGACTAATCCATTAAGGTCTTTAGCTATATAAAGCTATAAAATAGTCCCACTATTTTAGTGTTTAGGGAAAAAGATAGAAATTCCTGAAAATCAGGATAGTCCCCAAACCATTAGATACTGTGATTATCCCACTTCACATATATAAATGATCACTTCACCATTATAGGTCTACTCCATATAAAATAAAATGGAGAGCCCAAAGATACATATATATATACCACTGTCGCCCCAAAACTACATAGGATAAACCCAGTCAGCTGATTCCAAATACACAAACAAGTACAACCAATGTCACTTACCCCAAACACCTCAGATAAAGTGACCCCTGAACTATCGATGTAGTGGTCCTATCCGGCACTCTACACTTTATCTGAGGTGTTTGGGGTAAGTGACATTGGTTGTACTTGTTTGTGTATTTGGAATCAGCTGACTGGGTTTATCCTATGCAGTTTTGGGGCGACAGTGGTATATATATATGTATCTTTGGGCTCTCCATTTTATTTTATATGGAGTAGACCTATAATGGTGAAGTGATCATTTATATATGTGAAGTGGGATAATCACAGTATCTAATGGTTTGGGGACTATCCTGATTTTCAGGAATTTCTATCTTTTTCCCTAAACACTAAAATAGTGGGACTATTTTATAGCTTTATATAGCTAAAGACCTTAATGGATTAGTCTTCTTATGTATATATTAAGAAGTATGTTTCATCTTTATTGAGAGACTGTATATATTTCTCTCTCCCTTTTCTAGATCCATACTGAATATTGATATTAAACTCATGGATCAATAAAACCTCCTGATGAACCCTTTGGTTTTATCATACAAGAGGGGAAACGCGTCGAGGTGTAAGGAGTAAATTGTATCCTAAAGAGTGTGAAGCTATCAAGCACAGAGTGTCTAACCATTACCAGAAGGAACCTGCGACATATCACGCTTCTGAAATCTACCTCTGTGAAGAAGGATATTTTTAAAAATATTTCCCTTCAGAATAATTTCCAGTGGATGTGTGATAAATTATTCATCTATCAAGAATCCTATCAAGGAACAAGTTGTGGTTATTGGACTTTTTATTTTATACCATCTGTGGCATATATGTGTGTGTTTGTTTTACTTGCAAAGTCTCCTTAAGGAGAATAGTGTTCCCCCGTGGAATTTTAGGGGCATTGCAGCTATAAGTCCCCTTACCTGGCAGCCAGACTGGCTTGCAAAGTCTCCTTAAGGAGAATAGTGTTCCCCCGTGGTCCCCACATAGCTTTCTCATGAGCCAGATCAGACACCCCCATACTTTGCACTGACGAGGGGCAAGCACCCCGAAACACCGTGTCTGCAAATTGGGATTCTGATCTGGCTTATATATCCTGAGTCATATTGCAAAGGATTGTCAAAAATCCACTTGTGACTTTTAGGATCGCTACTTCCAATAGGTGGCGCTGTGCTAGAGTTTGTCTCCTTTACTGGAGAGACAATTTGAATATTTCCCAGAGGGGCATTGCAGCTATAAGTCCCCTTACCTGGCAGCCAGACTGGCTTGCAAAGTCTCCTTAAGGAGAATAGTGTTCCCCCGTGGAATTTTAGGGGCATTGCAGCTATAAGTCCCCTTACCTGGCAGCCAGACTGGCTTGCAAAGTCTCCTTAAGGAGAATAGTGTTCCCCCGTGGTCCCCACATAGCTTTCTCATGAGCCAGATCAGACACCCCCATACTTTGCACTGACGAGGGGCAAGCACCCCGAAACACCGTGTCTGCAAATTGGGATTCTGATCTGGCTTATATATCCTGAGTCATATTGCAAAGGATTGTCAAAAATCCACTTGTGACTTTTAGGATCGCTACTTCCAATAGGTGGCGCTGTGCTAGAGTTTGTCTCCTTTACTGGAGAGACAATTTGTTTTACTATGGAAATTTTTCTAAGTTAACAGTTCAGATGACGGTCTTAGGCCGATATTAAGTCTCTGTCCTGTAGGGAGTGACCTCTTTTGGCATTTCATGGTGTGCACGATATTTAAATCAACAGTTCAATGGATGGGTTTGCACTATATGTTGGGTTTTGGTTCTGTTGGGAATAACCTGAAGGTATTCCAGGTTGCACCCAATTTTGAAGATCATCCCTGCTTTTCCTCTGTGTTTTTTTTTTTTAATTAAGACTGTGATATGGATATTGAATTGCAGTCAATGAAAACATCAATAGGGGTTACTAGGGGTGATATCTGGATATCTGTGGTTATATATTATAGGTCTATAACTGGGTAAAGGTTGGAACTGGACATAGAGACGAAAAATCTTTTTGTCTCTATAGTCAGCTCCTATAACATTGATTGGCAGTGAGCTTAGCAGGGGTTTGGAGGGCAAAAATCGAATATTAGTATGAATTGTACACAAACCCTCTAATATCTATAATGTGAATATCTTTATAAATTGTGCACTGCTATTTCCTCACTTACCCCCTAACTGCTGAACCCAGTTGAGACATTGAATGTGTTTATTATGTCTGTGAGTCAATTTTAGCTTTGTTATAATAAAGGATAATTTTATAATTCTGGGGTTTTCAATATTCACATTTCTAATATGTTCCCCAATTCTTTTATACAGGGGTCTAATTGTATCTTTCCTGACAGGGACACTCTATACAATAAATTACACCTTTTATTTGGAATGTGATTAAATCACTAATGATAACTTTTTCCTTACCTTTCATAAAGTTTTTTCTTTTTTTATTTGTTACGTTTTTTGCAAACAATACATTTTTTACAAGGCTAGTAGCCATTCATATTAAGGCCACGTCACACTAAGCAACATCGCTAGCAACATCGCTGCTAACGAACAACTTTTGTGATGTTGCTAGCGATGTTGCTGTGTGTGACATCCAGCAACAACCTGGCCCCTGCTGTGAGGTCGTTGGTTGTTGCTGAATGTCCTGGGCCATTTTTTAGTTGTTGCTGTCCCGCTGTGCAGCACAGATCGCTGTGTGTGACAGCGAGACAGCAACAACTAAATGTGCAGGCAGCAGGAGCCGGCTTCTGCAGAGGCTGGTAACCAATGTAAACATCGGGTAACCAAGAAGCCCTGTCCTTGGTTACCC
Source organism: Anomaloglossus baeobatrachus (assembly GCF_048569485.1). NCBI lineage: Eukaryota > Metazoa > Chordata > Amphibia > Anura > Aromobatidae > Anomaloglossus > Anomaloglossus baeobatrachus. The sequence goes on from NW_027441806.1 coordinate 361,481, forward strand.
GATATTTACCTTCGATACCAGCCTCCACCGCTCTCACTGCCTGTGCTGCCGGCTCCTGCTCTGTGCACATGTAGCTGCAGGACACATCGGGTTAATTAACCTGATGTGTGCTGTAAGTAGGAGAGCAGGGAGCCAGTGCTAAGCATTGTGCGCTGCTCCCTGCTCTGTGCACATGTAGCTGCAGCACACATCGGGTAATTAACCCGATGTGTGCTGTAGCTAGGAGAGCAGGGAGCCAGCGCTCAGTGTGCGCTGCTCCCTGCTCTCTGCACGTGTAGCTCCGTGCGGTGGTAACCAAGGTAAATATCGGGTTGGTTACCGATATTTACCTTAGTTACCAAGCGCAGCATCTTCCACGCGGCGCTGGGGGCTGGTCACTGGTTGCTGGTGAGCTCACCAGCAACTGGTGTAGCCACGCTCCAGTGATCCCTGCCAGGTCAGGTTGCTGGTGGGATCGCTGGAGCGTCGCAGTGTGACATCTCACCAGCAACCTCCTAGCAACTTACCAGCGATCCCTATCGTTGTTGGGATCGCTGGTAAGTTGCTTAGTGTGACGGTACCTTTACAGATAGCACCCTTATTACACTGAGTGTTATTAGGTCTTCATATGGTAGGTGCTATCAAATTCCCCAAATTATTAGCCTTTCTATACACAAATTTTGGATAAAGAGGGATTAATTCCTCATTTTATCTTCCTTTAATAAACTCTAATACTTTTTTATTACAAAAAAAATAAGAAAGCCAGCTAAACTCAAAATAGCATGTATTATAAGGTGTGTACTGCACTAAAAATTCCCAACTGTACTATTATAAATTTGAGATTTTTGGCAAAAAATTTGCAATTTCTTGAGCTACCGCGCCACATCACGGAAAATTTCTTTGGGGCAGTCCTACTCTAAAATATTTTATATATAAAATGTGCCATACGGCCTCACATATGAAAAAGTAGAACTGTTTATAGCAGCACCTACCTGGTGCTTTTCAATTCTGTAGCCATGACTGAATCATGGCTGTGGGCGGGACAGGCCCAAGCAAATGATGCATGAAATAAATAGCCTGTGGACAGGGCCTGATGGCTGATTGTGAACAGACACCAATTGTCAAAATAAAAAACAGATGAAAAAACATACCAAATTGAGGTACATGGCAAGGTGGGGGTCAGCCACTTTTTTATTACATTTCTTAAAATTTCCGTTTACCCTGTATACTGTAAAATTATGGGGATATCTAGGTTTTCAATTTTTTCAATTTTCTCTGACCCGGATTTTTTTCTTTTCTGCTTAAATAAATTGTCCCTTGGGGTTTGTTTCTGTATATACTTTATTTAGGAACCCTTTATTATAACTTTTTTCCTCAAATTTATTTACCAGTTTTTTCGCTTCAACTTCAAAATCTTCTGGCCTACTGCAATTTCTATATGCCCTAATGAATTGGCTTTTGGGGACATTTAAAAGCCAACTCGGAAGATGGCAACTTGTTAAGGAAATACAGATGTTACTATTCGTGGGCTAATTATATGTTTTGGTCTCAATTTTTCCATTTTCAATAAATATACTTAAATCTAAAAAATTAATAATTTTCTTACTAATTATAAATGTAAAGTGTAGATAACTCAGAGACAATATATGGAGAGGAAGGGCACCACCCTATGGGATCTCCAGGTATACGATAAGGCACGAGACAGAAGAGAGAAAGAGTATACCTATCAAGGGATCACCAAAAGATTGTATCATGTAAAATTGGAAATCTTTATTACAAAAAGGAAAAATACATAGATCTCCTCACTGGGAGTCAAGGCACACCAAAAGACAGTTAAAAACACTTAAAGGCAGACATGTATCCCCAAGCCAAAAACCATTTCTAATAAGTATCAGTAAATCACGATGTTTCTTAACACCCCTCATGCAAATGCAGCATTGATAAATAGTACAACCTACTATGCAGCATACAATATTGACCACATAATACAAAATATGATAAAGTATAATGTGCAGGCTTGAGCAGAGCCTTAGATATAATATGGTATGTTAAGGGAGACTATAGTACGTCAGGGGTCACAGGCTGTCGTTTGGAGTAACAGTGGTCTAGTGGACCTTTTCTAAATGGCCTGTTTGTAACAGTCTAACAGACAATATAAGGGACACTTTTTGAGGACCACAGTAACACAGACGTCTGTCTTTTCCCCTGAGGAAGCCTCCTGCATGGGGGCGATACGCGTGGGGTAACATCGCCCAAAAACCCACCCCTCTTGATACCCTGCTGCATAGGTTTTCTCCCACTTTGGGATAGTGAGTATGGGTCTAACTGGCATCACCCTGAACCACTGAATAGGGTGTGCCTAAATACTGTTTCGGCTAGCCCACACAACTATAGTATTTAGGGCTTGTGCATTTTGCCTGTGCGTATTATTGCACTCTTTGTTTGCATCATACATTTGCAGGCCTTGACTATGGCATTTAATCTCTAGTTCTGATATTAGCACTGCGGTTTTTCAAGGGTTGACTCACACACATTGTCCGTACAAGATAGTGTAATTGGTTTCAACCTGCCTTGCCCTGAACTGGCGAAGTCAGTGAGCCTCATTCTTATGCTCTTTGAATTCAGGGGTTTGCTCATACTGCCTGTGCTCATTACTGCACTTTATGTGTATATATGAATATATGCTCGTATTGACCAGGGTTTGTACCTCCTGGCTTTGTCTGTGTTACTGTGGTCCTCAAAAAGTGTCCCTTATATTGTCTGTTAGACTGTTACAAACAGGCCATTTAGAAAAGGTCCACTAGACCACTGTTACTCCAAACGACAGCCTGTGACCCCTGAGGTACTATAGTCTCCCTTAACATACCATATTATATCTAAGGCTCTGCTCAAGCCTGCACATTATACTTTATCATATTTTGTATTATGTGGTCAATATTGTATGCTGCATAGCAGGTTGTACTATTTATCAATGCTGCATTTGCATGAGGGGTGTTAAGAAACATCGTGATTTATTGATACTTATTATAAACTAGAAGGTGGTCCGATTCTAACGCATCGGGTATTCTAGAATTTACGTATTGTGTAGTTAATGTATGATTTTTGTTATATATATAGATGTTGTTGTGTGTAGTTGCCAAGTGTTTGTGTAGGCGCTATAAATGTTCTGGGTGTTGTCTGGGTGGGGGTGTGTGAGAGCGGTGTTGTTTAGGTGTTGCGTTGTATTGTTTGTGGAGCGCTGTGTGTCTGTAGCGTTGTGTGTGTGTGTGTGTGGTGCTGTGTGTGTTGCGCGGTTTGTGTGGGTGTGTGTGTGTGGGGTGCGTGGGTGTGTTTTGGGGGAGGTATGTTTTGTGCAATGTGTGTGTTGCGCGGTATGTGCATATATTTGTGTGTGCCGCGGTGTTTGTGTGTTGTGTGTGTGCAGCATTGTCTGTGTGTGTGTGGGTGTCTGTGTAGGGCGGTGTTTGTGGTTCCCAGTGTGTGTGTGTGTGTGGTGTGTTGTGCGGTGCGTGTGTGGCGGTGTGTGTTTTGGGGGGAGGTGTGCACCCCCCATCGTGGTCCACCCCCCCCATGCTGCACCCCCCATCGTGCTCCTTCCCTCATGCTGCGCATCCCCCATCGTGCTCCATCCCCCATGCTGCGCACCCCCCATCGTGCTCCATCCCCCATACTGCGCACCCCAATGCTGCGCACCCCCATCGTGCTCCATCCCCCATGCTGCGCACCCCCCATCGTGTTTCATCCCCCCATTCTGGGCATCCCCCATCGTGGTCCACCCCCCAATGCTGCACCCCCCATCGTGCTCCATCCCCCATGCTGCACTCCCCATCGTGCTCCATCCCCCATGCTGCGCACCCCCCATCGTGCTCCATCCCCCATGCTGTGCACCCCCCATCGTTTCATCCCCCCATTCTGGGCACCCCCCATTGTGGTCCACCCCCCATGCTGCACCCCCCATCGTGCTCCATCCCCCATGCTGCGCACCCATCGTGTTTCATCCCCCCTTTCTGGGCACCCCCCATCGTGCTCCATCCCCCATGCTGCACTCCCCATCGTGCTCCATCCCCCATGCTGCGAACCCCTCAGAGAGGAGTATAATAAGAGGATTATAATAGGAGGAGTATAATGGGAGGAGTAGTCCTGGGGAAAGAGGAGTATAATGGGAGGAGTTGTCCTGGGGGGAGGTGTACAGGTGCCCGTGTGCGGGGGGCGTGGCCGAGCGGGCATAGTGTGAGGGGTCGTGGCCGAGCGGGCATAGTGTGAGGGGGGCGTGGCCTAGTGGGCATAGTGTGAGGGGGCGTGGCCTAGCGGGCATAGTGTGAGGGGGCGTGGCCTAGCGGGCATAGTGTGAGGGGCCGTGGCCTAGCGGGCATCGCGTGCAGGGGGCGTGGCCTAGTGGGCATCGCGTGCAGGGGACATGGCCTAGCGGGCATCACGTGCAGGGGGCGTGGCCTAGCAGGCATCGTGTGCGGGGGCGGGCCTGGCCAAACGGTTAATCCATGGGGGGGCCAGGCCGAGCCGAGCGGCCAATCCGTGTGGAGGGGCGGGGCCAGGCCTAGCCCAGCGGCCAATCTGACGGTTGTCACTGTAAGGACACAATGTCACTGTAACGACACAATTTTGGAGCAAGACAGACAGAATAAGGCAATTATATACAGTTAGGTCCAGAAATATTTGGACAGTGACACAATTTTCGCGAGTTGGGCTCTGCATGCCACCACATTGGATTTGAAATGAAACCTCTACAACAGAATTCAAGTGCAGATTGTAACGTTTAATTTGAAGGTTTGAACAAAAATATCTGATAGAAATTGTATGGATAGATTGCTTTCGGTCTAAATATAGCGCAATAAGGACGTCTGCTGGTGATATTTGTTGTACTTTATTAATTAATTAAGTACTCCTATTGATACAACGCGTTTCAGCAGAAATGCTTTCATCAGGTATCAGATACCTGATGAAAGCATTTCTGCTGAAACGCGTTGTATCAATAGGAGTACTTAATTAATTAATAAAGTACAACAAATATCACCAGCAGACGTCCTTATTGCGCTATATTTAGACCGAAAGCAATCTATCCATATACCTTCTCCCTATTGGGAATCGGTAATAGCTGCAAAGGACCTACTGACCCATTAAAGAATCCAGCTGGTTAGCTGGAGGATCGAGGACCAAAAAACCTGAATTCCATGGTGCAGGTGGAGCTCAGTAGCCGACAACGATACCCCAAGTCTGGATTCTTTAAGCCTGAACACAGGATTCAGATCGGAGGAACTCCAGACTGATAAGCTTTCACTGAAGTTGTGCGGGGGCGCACAACCAGCAAAGGTGAGCAGTTCTTTTTATTTAAATGCTAAAAGGTTTCCACGGATGCTTCTCATAGTGCGCTTGTTCTGTTATCTATTTATTTATGATAGAAATTGTAGGAATTGTACACATTTCTTTACAAACACTCCACATTTTAGGAGGTCAAAAGTAATTGGACAAATAAACCAAACCAAAACAAAATATTTTTATTTTCAATATTTTGTTGCGAATTCTTTGGAGGCAATCACTGCCTTAAGTCTGGAACCCATGGACATCACCAAACGCTGGGTTTCCTCCTTCTTAATGCTTTGCCAAGCCTTTACAGCCGCAGCCTTCAGGTCTTGCTTGTTTGTGGGTCTTTCCGTCTTAAGTCTAGATTTGAGCAAGTGAAATGCATGCTCAATTGGGTTAAGATCTGGTGATAGACTTGGCCATTGCAGAATGTTCCACTTTTTTGCACTCATGAACTCCTGGGTAGCTTTGGCTGTATGCTTGGGGTCATTGTCCATCTGTACTATAAAGCGCCATCCGATCAACTTTGCGGCATTTGGCTGAATCTGGGCTGAAAGTATATCCCGGTACACTTCAGAATTCATCCGGCTACTCTTGTCTGCTGTTATGTCATCAATAAACACAAGTGACCCAGTGCCATTGAAAGCCATGTATGCCCATGCCATCACGTTGCCTCCACCATGTTTTACAGAGGATGTGGTGTGCCTTGGATCATGTGCCATTCCCTTTCTTCTCCAAATTTTTTTCTTCCCATCATTCTGGTACAGGTTGATCTTTGTCTCATCTGTCCATAGAATACTTTTCCAGAACTGAGCTGGCTTCATGAGGTGTTTTTCAGCAAATTTAACTCTGGCCTGTCTATTTTTGGAATTGATGAATGGTTTGCATCTAGACGTGAACCCTTTGTATTTACTTTCATGGAGTCGTCTCTTTACTGTTGACTTAGAGACAGATACACCTACTTCACTGAGAGTGTTCTGGACTTCAGTTGATGTTTTGAACGGGTTCTTCTTCACCAAAGAAAGTATGCGGCGATCATCCACCACTATTGTCATCCGTGGATGCCCAGGCCTTTTTGAGTTCCCAAGCTCACCAGTCAATTCCTTTTTTCTCAGAATGTACCCGACTGTTGATTTTGCTACTCCAAGCATGTCTGCTATCTCTCTGATGGATTTTTTTTTTTTTCAGCCTCAGGATGTTCTGCTTCACCTCAATTGAGAGTTCCTTAGACCGCATGTTGTCTGGTCACAGCAACAGCTTCCAAATGCAAAACCACACACCTGTAATCAACCCCAGACCTTTTAACTACTTCATTGATTACAGGTTAACGAGGGAGACACCTTCAGAGTTAATTGCAGCCCTTAGAGTCCCTGGTCCAATTGCTTTTGGTCCCTTGAAAAAGAGGAGGCTATGCATTACAGAGCTATGATTCCTAAACCCTTTCTCCGATTTGGATGTGAAAACTCTCATATTGCAGCTGGGAGTGTGCACTTTCAGCCCATATTATATATATAATTGTATTTCTGAACATGTTTTTGTAAACAGCTAAAATAACAAAACTTGTGTCACTGTCCAAAGATTTCTGGACCTAACTGTATGTCTTATATTCTAGGTTCTTCAAAGTAGCCACCTTTTGCTTTCATTACTACTTTGCACACTCTTGGCATTCTCTTGATGAGCTTCAAGAGGTAGTCACCGGAAATGGTTTTCAAACAGTCTTGAATGAGTTTCCAGAGATGCTTAGCACTTGTTGGCTCTATTGCCTTCACTCTGCTGTCCAACTTACCCCAAACCATCTCGATTGGGTTCAGGTTTGGTGACTGTGGAGGCCAGGTCATCTGGCGTAGCACCCCATCACTCTCCTTCTTAGTCAAATAGCCCTTACACAGCCTGGAGGTGTGTTTGGGGTCATTGTCCTGTTGAAAAATAAAATGATGGTCCAACTAAACGCAAACCAGATGGAATAGCACGCCGCTGCAAGATACTGTGGTAGGCATGCTGGTTCTGTATGCCTTCAATTTTGAATGAATCCCCAACAGTGTCACCAGCAAAGCACCCCCACACAGTCACACCTCCTCCTCAATGCTTCACGGTGGGAACCAGCCATGTAGAGTTCATCCGTTCACCTTTTCTACAAAGACACGGTGGTTGGATCCAAAGATCTCAAATTTGGACTCATCAGACCAAAGAACAGATTTCTACTGGTCTAATGTCCATTCCTTGTGTTCTTTAGCCCAAACAAGTCTCTTCTGCTTGTCCTTAGCAGTGGTTTCCTAGCAGCTATTTTACCATGAAAGCCAGCTGCACAAAGTCTCCTCTTAACAGTTGTTCTAGAGATGAGAAGGTGTGTCTAAACTTTTGGTCTGTACTGTAGGTCTTATTGTCTTGCCTATGTAGTAGTGCCCGCAGGGACAGAAAACAGCATATACTACATTCTTAGTTTTGCAGGTTATAAAATGTCTCATAGTGTGCTGCTTATCTCCTTGACTTCCATGAGTCTTCTCTGGACTTGATGTCCATATTGGCCTGAAACGACTGTAAGGATACAGATAATTAGACGAAACCAAAAAGAATGGCCAAATCTCATTCACAATGGTAACTCCTAATCAACAAACCTATGAAAACAAACCAAGTTTGAAGCCAGAAAAGATGTCTTCTCTTTTATAAAAATCTATTTCTTTATTGAAGAAATTAAAAACAATCTAAGCAATGACAATAGTGGGGATATGCAGAGAACATTCTTCCTCCACAAATCATCCATAAAAGCACGTGTTTATACCAGAAAAACATTTATAATGGCAAATGACAGATATCCATTAGCTGTTACTTAAAAAGGTTTTATGCCCGGGATGAAAAATTCTTATAGAAGTCACTGGAGGTCACAATTTGTGCAAAAAATAAAGAGATTAATCCAATTGGTTGATCCAAATATTCATATATGCCAGACTGAACAAAGTATATCACAACAACTTGTAACCCAGAAATAATATATATTATTGCACCTACCCAAATGTGCAAATACGCTAAATAGCAAATATCCACAAAATATTAATGAATAGAATTTTTTGCCTAGAGAATAAATTACTCAGTGTGGTCACTAGGGGTCACTGTAATGAAAGATAAAGTAAATCTAAACTAGTGCAAATATATATCATAATACACTGGAACCTTAGATTACGAGCATAATTTGTTCCGTCAGTGTACTCTTAAACCAAGTTACTCTTATATCAAAGCAAATTTTCCCATAGGAAATAATTGAAATGTAGACAATTCGTCCACAACCCAGAAATATTTACTGTATTTATTCAAACTTATTACAGTAATATTATTATTTATTTATAGAGCACCATTAATTCCATGGTGTTATACATGAGAAGGGGTTACATACAGAATACATATACAAGTAACAGTAGACAGACTAGTATAGAGGGAAGAGGGCCCTGCCCTTGCGGGCTTACATTCTATAGGATTTTGGGGAGGAGACAGTAGGTTGGGTGTCGGTTGGGCGGCAGCTCCACATGGTGGTCAGGCGGCAGCATGGTGGTGGGGCGGCAGCTCCACACGCTGGTGAAGCAATGAGGTCATTGTAGATTATAGGCATTTCTGAACAGATAAGTTTTCAGGTTCCGTTTGAACCTTGCAAGGGTAGCAGATAGTCTGACGTGTTGAGGCAGTGAATTCCAGAAGACTGGGGATTCTCGGGAGAAGTCTAGGAGTCGGTTGCATGAGGAGCGAATGAGAGAGGAGAGAAGGAGATCTTGTGAGGACTGGAGGTGACGTTTTGGAGTGTAGTGGGAGATTAGTTCAGAGATATACGGAGGAGACAGATTATGGACGGCTTTGTATGTCAGTGTTAGTAGCTAGAATTGGATATGGTGGAAGATTGGGAGCCAGTGGAGAGACTTGCAGAGAGAAGAAGCAGGGTGGTATTGAGGCGAGAGGTGGATCCGTCGGGCAGCAGAATTAAGGATGGACTGGAGAGGGGCGAGCGTGTTAGCAGGGAGGCCACAGAGGAGGATGTTACAGTAATCGAGGTGGGAGATTATGAGGGCATGCACTAGCATTTTTGTAGATTGCAAATTGAGGAAAGGACGGATTCTGGAAATATTTTTGAGTTGATGACGGCAGGAGGTGGTGAGGGATTGGATGTGTGTGCCGCCCTCGTGCCAGCAGCCAGGCAGCTGGGATGCGGATCCGCGGTGGCTCGAGGGGTCTCCGGACCCAGGGGTCGTGCGGCCACTCAGAAAAAAGGGGGGGGGGACTATTTACATGGGGAATGGAAAGTTCGTGGTGCCACCCACGATGTGTGGTAATGTGAGGGACCACCGCTGCCGTTGGGGAGCCCGGTGACGATGGTGTGGCAGCCTGATGTTTAAGCCCTCCATGGGTAGGGGATTTGTGTCCTGGGGCCCTTTGGATGGTTGGTGCTTGGGTGCCGTGGGAGATAAGAACAGGGGTTTTCAGTGTACTCACTCAGTCCAGGAAATAACAACACCGACAGCTTGTAAACCAGAATTCTGAGCACCACTGCAGCTTGTAGGATTTCTTTGGACTGTATTGGGAAGTCCTATCCCATCAGTGCGCTAGTACCCCAATTTTGGAGTGGGTAAGTGATGAATCTTGAAGTCTTCACCCCCGTCGGGTAAATTACCGGAACGCGTGAAGCTAGTTTCCGGCCTGGGGTCCACGTACCCCGTCATGCCCTGGCCCCTGCCCGGTGATAGCTCAAGGCCGCCGGCTGCCCTCCTCGGCTGTCCATGCCTATTGACACTAACCCCTGTGACCGGGGTTCCAGCTCCTACCAGGCCCAGACCAACGTCTGCCACCTAGTACTTCAGGAGCCCTGCTCCCAGCCGGTGACCTCTCCCTCTCAGAGAGTCACCGCTTCACACTCCTCTCCCTTGCTCAACTTCAGCTCAACTCTAGGTCAACTGTCACTTTCTTCACTTTCACTTTCCCCTCACCAACCCCCATGTGGGCGGCCATATTCCCTTCAAGCCCCCCAATGGTGTGTCTGGTGGGTAAAGTGCAAAGTGTTCCTAGGACTTTGATTGGTGTTGCTAACAGCTTAGCCAAAGAACTAGGACCCGTAACCAAGGAGGGTGGATACTGTGCAGAAGAGCAGATTACACAATACCCTGTGACGACCTGATAGGCCAGGGCATCACATTCCCCCTTGGTTAAACATAGCTTGTCCGCGAGCTACAAGATACCAGAGGTTTATTTTTGTTTTGCTTTTAAACTGGAAAAGGTAAATATAACGGTTAACACATTTTTATTAACGGGTCCATCCCACACAGGGGAGGCAATTCACTTAAACGTTACTAAAATCCTGTTTTAAGAGTTCGTCGCCCTACTGGTTTCCATGGCAACGGAGGCTCAACCTACTCCGTTGCAGCCCCTTCCTGCTACAGTCCAGTCCCAACATCCCGGATCCCAATAACCCGCGACCCAAACAACCTGTTCCCCCTGGAAACCTAAGGTGGGTCCTTGACTGGGTTAAGGTCCCGAGTTTTGTACTTTAGACGACTCTGCTTGGCACAGGAGGTGCAACTATTATACAAGACACAAGTTTGTGTTGGTCACGCCAGTCCTGTGACTGTGGTCCATTTTTACTTAATATATTTAAAACTTTGTAACAGAGTCCATGTACTTGTTGTACACTTTTCAACAATTTACTTGTAAATCAGGTAATTTTCACCCTTTTCACTAAAACTGGTTGATTAGGCACTTATTCACTAGCGTTTTTTATATGAAAAATAATAAGCTATGGAAAATAACAAACGAAAACACCGATACCTAACAATTCTATGGCATCGCAACTACTGGTAATGTAACATTTTTAACATTCTTATTCACGCTCACTGGGAGGCAGGTAATCAGGCCTCAGCTCCCTATCTGGTTCTGGCTTTACTTGAACTCGGGCGGCCCCAACAGCCGTCGGGATGCCGCACGGTAACTGAACAGGCACACATCTTGGTTCCGCTCCTGCTGGTGTAGACTAATGAACCAACTGCTCCGCAGCCGGGGTTGCAGGGCCCGGGTGCTCCGCCTCTGAGTACGGGCCCCGAGATGCGGCCGGGTCTGGTCTGGCCGGTGTCTGGGTGACCGCTGCTGTGGCTGGAAAGATGGCCTTGTTCTGGATCGCTGCAGCCGGAGACTCTGATAAATAAACTGAAGGTTCCGCTGCCGGGGTTGGTGGGGCAGCTCGGCGTCCGCCGAGGACGGGGTAGTCGATAGTGGAGCGCTCACCGCGAGCTGGGACGGTCCGGATCCCTCAGCTACTTTGGCCGGATTTGTGCAATATACAGGGACTGGGTAACCGCTTACCCTCTCTTCACGTGGGATTTCAATCTCACGGGCTCGCACCGCCACAGCCAGGCTCCTCATCTCTTCCCTCCAGTGGTTCAGAATGAAGAGGAATTGCATCTGCATCCTCCGGCACACTGCTCTGTTTCTTCCTCTATCCATGCCGCGGTCCCAGGGACGGCATGCTCTGGGACCAGTCTCGCTCCGCCATCTTGCCACTGCGTCTTCCAGTAACGTTGTAACAGAGTCCTGGCGTCCCTGCTCCACTTCCGCTAGTAACACATTCTGGCCCACCCCCTTGGTCTTTTCGCAGCACCCTCTTGCTGACCGTGGCACTCTGGGAACTTCCGGTTCCGGCCTCACTGGGAAGACGAGGGGCAGAGCTTAGTCTTTGCACGCTTTCTCGGAGAAGACGGGCTTTTGGCGCTTAAAAATGGCGGAAAATGGAGGACTTGGCGGGAAACTGAATATTGACTTTCGGTCTTCGGCTTTCAAGGTGCACGTCACCCAGGTAAGTGGGTCCTGCTCGTAGGCTGTTCGTGAAGCCAGAAAATCTGAGTTGTGCCGTCTCCGTGCCAGCAGCCGGGCTGCTCGGATTCGGATCCGCAGTAGCTCAAGGGGTCTCTGGACCCAGGGGTCATGCGACCACTCAGAAAAAAGGGGGGGACTATTTACAGGGGGAATGGAAAGTTTGTGACGCCACCCACGGTGTGTGGTAATGTGAGGGACCACCGCTGCCATTGGGGAGCCCGGTGACGATTGTGTGGCAGGCTGATGTTTAACCCCTCCGAGGGTAGGGGGTTTGTGTCCCAGGGCTCGTTGGATGGTTGGTGCTCGGGTGCCGTGGGGGATAAGAACAGGGATTTTCAGTGTACTCACTCAGTCCAGGAAATAACAACACCGACAGCTTGTAAAACCAGAATTCTGAGCATCACTGCAGGTTGTAGGGAGCACGCTTGGGTCCGTGTCCTTGGTGTTGCTGTTAGCCTGTGGCACTGTCCTTGGCACCTCTGTCTCTGTTGGACCCTTGGGTATAAAACTCTTTGGGTCCCGCTCACCCATATGGCTAACTGAGTGAGCTTGCTCTCAGGGTTCACGCGTAGGATTTCTTTGGACTGTATTGGGAAAGTCCTATCTCATCGGTGCGCTAGTACCCCGATTTTGGAGCGGGTTGAGGATGAATCTTGAAGTCTTCACCCCCGTCGGGAAAAATTACCAGAATGCGTGAAGCTACTTTCCGGCCTGGGATCCACGTACCCCGTCGTGCCCTAGCCCCTGACTGGTGATAGCTCAAGGCCACCTGCTGCCCTCCTCGGCTGTCCGTGCCCTTGACACTATCCACTGCGACCGGGGTTCCAGCTCCTACCAGGCCCAGACCAACTTCTGCCACCTAGTACTACAGGAGCCCTGCTCCCAGCCGGTGACCTCTCCCTCTCAGAGAGTCACTGCTTCACACTCCTCTCCCTTGCTCAACTTCAGCTCAACTCTAGCTCAACTGTCACTTTCTTCACTTTCCCCTCACCAACCCCTCATGTGGGCGGCCATATTCCCTTCAGGCCCCCCAATGGTGTGTCTGGTGGGTAAAGTGCAAAATGTTCCTAGGATTTTGATTGGCTAAGCTGTTAGCAACACCAAAGAACCAGGACCCGTAACCAAGGAGGGTGGATACTGTGCAGAAGGGCAGATTGCACAATACCCTGTGATGACATGATAGGCCAGGGCGTCACATGTGTGGTATGAAGGACAAGGCAGAGTCAAAGGTCACTCCGAGGCACCGAACTTTGGGTACTGGCGAGAGCATGGTGCTATTTATTGTAATAGATAGATCAGGTGGAGAGTGTAGGTGAGATGGAGAAAAGATAATTAGTTCAGTTTTGGCCACATTGAGCTTTAGGAAGCGAGAGGAGAAAAAGGAGGATATAGCAGTTAGACACTCTGGGATTCTGGACAGCATAGATGTGACATCTGGGCCAGAGAGGTAGATCTGAGTGTCATTGGCATATATGTGGTACTGGAAGCCATGGGACTTTATGAGTTATCCCAGGCCAACTATATAGGTAGAAAAAAGTAAAGGTCCCAGGACAGAGCCTTGATGGACGCCAACAGAGAGAGGCTGGGAAGAAGAGGTTGTGTGGGAGTGGGAGACACTAAAAGTGCGGTTGGAAAGGTATGAAGAGATCCAAGAAAGGGCAATATCTCTGACACCAAAGGAAGAGAGGATCTGTAATAGGAGGGAGTGGTCGACAGTGTCAAAGGCTGAGGACAGGTCTAGAAGTAGGAGTATGGAGAAGTGCTTGTTAGCTTTGGCAGTAAAGGGCCGTTTACACACTGTGACATTGCTAACAATATATCGTCGGGGTCACAGTGTTTGTGACGCACATCCGACGTCGTTAGCGACGTCGCAGCGTGTAACACGGATGAGCGACCTTAAACGATCGCAAAAGAGGCAAAAATCGTTGGTATGTGAGACGTCGTTCACTTACTAAAAATCGTTGCCTATTCAGTAGCGAGGTTGTTTGTCGTACCTGCGGCAGCACACATCGCTATGTGTGACACCGCAGGAACGAGCAACAACCTCGTACCTGCGGATGGCCGCAATGAGGAAGGAAGGAGGTGGGCGGGATGTTCGTCCCACTCAACTCCGCCCCTCCGCTTCTATTGGACGGCTGCCGTGTGACGTCTCTGGGACGCCGCACGTAGCGCCCCCTTAGAAAGGAGGCAGTTCGCCGGCCACAGCGACGTTGCAGGGAAGGTAAGTCCGTGTGACGGGTGTAAGTGATGTTGTGCGCCACGGGCAGCGATTTGCCCATGACGCAGAACCGACGGGGCGGGTACGGTTGCTAGCTATATCGATAGTGATATCACAGCGTGTAAAGTACCCTTAAGTCAGTCATTTGTGATTTTAGTCAGGTCAGTTTCGGTAGAATGATGTGGAAGAAGCCGGACTGTAGGTTGTCAAAGAGAGAGTTAGTGGTGCTTTGCACGCTGCGACATCGCTAGCGATCTCGTTAGCGATGTGAAATTCTAGATTGCAAGTGCGATCTTTTGAGATCGCACGTAGGTCACTTTACTGTTATGATCCGGAACCATGGAAGACCACCACAAATCATTGGCAAAAAGGGACAAGAGCATTGGCAACTAATCTGGCCGCCATCCCCTTACTAACCATCACAAACTAGAAGTAGCCAAGGGGTGAACTAACATCCTGTGCACCGCGAACTCAGCCGGAGAACTAACTATCCTAAAGGTAGGAAAGATGAATAACTCTCTGCCTCAGAAAAAAGACAAGAATAGCTAGCCCCCCACATTCAAAGACTGCGGTAATATAGGAAAAACACAATACACAGGTAGATGACAGGATTAGCAAAAGGTGAGGCCCCCTCTGACTAAAATAGGAAAGGACAGGAAAGGGACTTATGGTGGCCAGAGAAAAACCCTGAAAAATACCAACTTCCTGATAGTACAAAAAGGCCCTCAGATCGCACGATCTGAACTCTGTCCTATACCAGGTGCGCCTGTCACACCAATGAACAGAAAACAAGAATCATAACAAAGTCAACAAGCCACAAACACATGGACCCAAAGGAGTTATACTCCACACAGAACTGCAGGGAGTTCCCCAACAATCCACTGAGGGGGAAAATCCCTGCAAGCAAATAAACTGAAACCAACCACAGCAAATGACAAACCCAGATAAACAAAAGAACCAGACAATAAATAAAGAGCAAGCACTTATCTGGGGAAGATGTGGTGTAGAGCAGGATTAAGCAGGCTGGAGATACAAAGAACAACTGACATCCGGCAACAGCCTGCAATCAGACCAGGATTTAAATAAGCAGAGAGTTAGCAAAGGAAACACCCACTGCACAACACACCTATTCCAAGTCCAAACCATTCCTGGCCACTAGAGGGAGCCTCCCAGCAGCCAAAACATAACTAACATTCACAACACTTTACGCATGTGCGATCTCGAAAGATCGCACTTGCTATCTAGAATTTCACATCGCTAACGAGATTGCTAGCAATGTCGCAGCGTGCAAAGTACCCCTTAGATGAGAGGTGGGGGGAAGTTCAGCATGGACATGCTGTTCCAGGAGTTTTGAGGTGAACGGGAGTAGTGATATGGGGCGGTAGCTGGTTGTACAGGTTGGGTTGAGGGAAGGTGTTACGGTTGCTGTGGCTCTGGAGACTATGTCCGGATTTCTTGCTACTGCACATGTGCAAGCGCTGGAGACTAAGTCCTATCTTGGAGCCATTGCACATGTGCGGGTGACATCATCGCTGACACGAGGTCACATGTCTCTGACACCTTCTAAGCTGATTGGCCACTGGTCATGTGCTTGTGACACGTGGTCACATGTCTCTGACACCTTCTATGCCGATTGGTCGCTGGTCAAGTGCTTGTGACGCTTTGCTCGCTGATAGGCCAGCGTGACGTCATTGCTGTCATTCTGGCAGCGGATTGGCTCTGGTGTCCTCCATCTTGGATAAGGCACAGAGTCTATATAAGACCCTGACGCATGCCGCCCGGCGCTCAGTCCTCTTGGTTCATGCATGAGGGTAGACGCCCTGTGCACGTCCCTCTAGGCATCTCTCTGTCTATGTTAGGTGAGCGCTACCGGCATGGTAGCGTTCTTATACCTTACAGCTTCGGGTGCAGTCCGTATCCTTACCTTTTAGTGGAGCGGACATAGGCAGGTGCCTGAGGCACATGGTCCGGCTGGGCCTTGTGATTCTACTCGTAGGTGGACGTTGCCGCTAGGGTAACGTTCCTTATACTGCGTCTGGCAGTTGTTCGTATCTTTTGCACCACTAGAAGAGCGGACCTAGGCAGGTGCCATATCTAGTGGTTCGTGTCCTCGCACACTAGTGGAGCGAACGCAGGTAGGAGCTTTGTGCGGCTTACGCTGCTGTCCGTCTCTTTTGCACCACTAGAAGAGCGGACCTAGGCAGGTGCCATATCTAGTGGTTCGTGTCCTCGCACACTAGTGGAGCGAACGCAGGTAGGAGCTTTGTGCGGCTTACGCTGCTGTCCATCTCCTGGCACCACTAGAGGAACGGACCTAGGTAGGTGCCATTTCACACTCACTGCTTTTGTCTCTGTGATCTTTAACAGAGACCATTCCACACACCCTCCAAGTAAGGGAGGAATTGCTTTATTTTCTAATTATATTCCTCTGTGAGTTTAACAGAGGTATTGCACTCTGCACTTGTGCTATTATTTTTTACAGTGGTACACTTATATACCCCTTTTCCTCTGCCATAGTCTGCAGCAGAGTCTTTGCACGGTGGACCCTGACTGTCTGACATTCCTTTAGGTTTTATTATCAGACAGCCCCCCGTAACATTAGGACTGAGCCAAGGGTCTGGCAGTTATGGCAGAATATCAGCAGTTACACCGTTACATACAAGTACTTGAGTCGCGGCTCAAGAGTATAGAGGATAAACCTCAGACCATGGTGACATCTGCACATGATCCTCGACTTGCTATGCCAAACAGATATTCTGGCGATGCCAGATCATGTCATGGTTTCATTAGTCAGTGTCAGATACACCTAGAGGTCAACTCTTCTCGCTTCTCTACGGAGAGGTCCAGAGTAGGCTTTATCATCTCCTTACTTCAGGACAAAGCCTTAGAATGGGCGACTCCCTTATGGGAGCGCTCTGATGTGGTTACTCTGAGACATCAAGACTTTCTTGATGCTCTTAAAGCGGTATTCATGGGTCCGCAGGTTACCCATGATGCGGCCCTGAGACTCTTAGATCTATCGCAGGGTTCGTTATCCACTAGTTCTTATGCCATTGCTTTTAGAACTCTGGTGGCAGAACTAGATTGGCCAGAGAAGGTGTTGATTCCTATCTTCTGGAGAGGGTTGGCAGGCTATGTCAAGGATGCCCTTGCTACTCATGAGGTTCCTGCTTCTCTGGAGGACTTGATCACAGTAGCAACGAGGATCGACGTACGCCATAGGGAACGTAGACTCGAGGTCTCTTCCTCACGCCTTAAGCATCGGGCTATTCCAGTTGTTGAGGGTTCACTACCATCTTCCTCAGCATCTGAAACATCTCCCACTCCTATGGAGTTAGGTCATACGTCCTCCAGACTACGCAAGTCTGGTCCTCCTATATGTTACATATGTCGTCAGGCTGGGCACTATGCCAACAAGTGTTCTAGTCATCAGGGAAACTCCCAGGCCTAGTAACCATTAGAGGGGGGTTACTAGAGACGTCTTCTGCATCCTCTAAGTGTAGTATCCCAGGTCAGCTCTCGTTCTCTGAGAATACATGGCCTATTATGGCTTTTGTGGATTCCGGAGCTGACTGGACTTTTGTGTCCTCAGGATTTGTAAAAAGACACAATATTCCCTCTATCATGTTAGAGGCGCCTATTCCTGTCCGTGTTGTTAATGGGACTATGTTGTCTGACTCCATTACATTGAGGACAGTTCCCTTGCGCCTTTCCCTGCCTCAGGGTCACATAGAGAAGATTTCTTTTCTTGTTTTGCCTGAGGGTATAGACGACGTTCTTCTGGGTCTCCCATGGCTTCGGACTCATGCTCCTCTAATTGACTGGGAGTCTGACAGCATTATTAGTTGGGGTTCGAAATGTCAGTCCCGATGTCTTCCCTTACCACCTAAGGTCGTTGCGGTTGCATCAACTGATCTCTCTCCCATACCTACACCCTATTTGGATTTCGCTGACGTGTTCTCCAAACAGGGTGCTGAGGTTCTTCCACCTCATAGGCCGTATGACTGTGCCATAGACCTTTTCCCAGGTTCGGTTCCACCTAAGGGCAGGGTTTACCCCCTGTCAATACCTGAGTCAGAGGCCATGTCGACCTATATAAGAGAGAGTTTAGAGAAGGGGTTCATTCGTAAGTCTGTCTCTCCCGCGGGAGCTGGATTTTTCTTTGTTAGGAAGAAAGAGGGTGATTTGCGTCCCTGCCTAGATTACAGGGGTCTCAACGCAATCACAATAAAGAACAAATACCCGTTATCTTTAATTTCGAAGCTCTTTGACAGACTGAGGGGAGCTCAAGTTTTTACGAAGTTGGATCTGCGGGGTGCGTATAACTTGGTACGAATTCGAGAGGGTGACGAATGGAAGACTGCTTTTAACACCCGAGACGGTCACTATGAATACCTCGTCATGCCTTTTGGTTTATGTAATGCACCCGCAGTATTTCAGGACTTCGTAAACGATGTGTTCAGGGATTTACTGTTATCCTCCGTCGTGGTGTATCTGGACGATATCCTGATTTTTTCTCCTGATCTGGAGACTCATTGTCAGGATGTCGTTCGAGTCCTTTCCCATTTAAGGGAGCACTCATTGTTTGCTAAACTCGAAAATTGTGTATTCGAGCAGTCATCCTTGCCTTTTTTGGGCTACATTATCTCACAAGAGGGTCTAGCTATGGATCCTGCGAAGCTCTCTGCTGTCCTGGAATGGTCCGAACCTCATTCCTTGAAGGCGGTGCAATGCTTCTTAATATTCATAAATTATTACAGGCAGTTCATACCCCATTTCTCTACTTTGGTGGCCCCTTTGGTGGCCTTGACTAAGAAAGGTGCTAATCCAAAAGTCTGGTCTACTGAAACATCCCAGGCTTTTGAGGCAGTAAAAAGACACTTTTCAACTGCTCCCGTTCTTCAAAGACCCGATGAGAATAAGCCCTTCCTCTTGGAGGTTGATGCCTCTTCAGTGGGTGCTGGTGCGGACTTGTATCAAAAGAACGGTGCAGGTAGAAAAAGGCCGTGTTTCTTCTTTGCTAAAACCTTTTCACCGGCAGAGAGAAACTATACCATTGGGGATAGGGAACTGCTCGCCCTGAGACTAGCCTTGGAGGAGTGGCGTCACTTGCTGGAAGGAGCGAAACATCCTTTCCAGGTCTATACAGACCATAAGAATCTGACGTACTTACAAACCGCTCAGCGTCTGAATCCTCGCCAAGCCCGCTGGTCCTTGTTTTTCTCCCGCTTTCACTTCTCCATCAACTATCTGTCTGGGAGTAAGAATAACAAGGCAGACGCCCTGTCTCGCTCTATGGTTTCTACCCAGGAAGAGATTGACGAACCTCATCTTATTCTTCCCCCCATGGTTTTTCATACGCTCTCCCCTGTGACATTAGACCAAATCCCACCGGCAAGACCTTTGTTCCGCCGGATCGACAGAATGATATACTGTCGTGGGCCCACACCTCAAAGGTGGGTGGGCATTTTGGTATTAGACGGACACGAGAGTTACTCGAGAGGTGGTATTGGTGGCCACACTTAGCCAGCCACGTCAAGAGATATGTCGGTTCCTGCTACTCGTGTGCTCGCAACCGCCTGTTACGGCAGAGACCGGCTGGGCTCTTGCATCCTTTACCAGTGCCAGATAGACCATGGGAGGTGGTAGGCATGGACTTTGTGGGTGATCTTCCGTGTTCACAGGGACATAGATTTGTGTGGGTCATTACGGACCATTTCTCCCGGATGGTTCATCTCGTACCGTTATCGAGAATCCCATCTTCCTGGGTACTAGCCAAACTATTCCTCAATCATGTCTTTAGGCTTCACGGGATGCCAGATCATATCATTTGTGATACAGGCCCGCAATTTGCTTCCCGTTTCTGGCGAGATCTTTGTAGCCTTCTGCAAATTGAGTTGAATCTCTCTTCGGCATACCATCCGGAGCGTACCAATCAATCCATGATTATATACCTTCGACACTTTGTTGCTGAGAACCACGATAACTGGTCCTCCCTCCTACCCTGGGCAGCATTTGCCTTTAACAATTCGCTGGCTGAAGCCACTGGGCAGACACCGTTCGTACTCAATAATGGGCAACACCCTAGGGTACCGGTACCGTTTTCCGCTGCTGCACCTCCTCCTCTTGTTGCCGACTGGGCAACTAATGCCAGAGAGGTTTGGGATCGGACTCAAGAGTCGATCCAAGCAGCTAAGGACCGTATGAAGACGGTGTCCGATCGGTTTCGTCGCCCGGCTACTGTCTGTTCTCCAGGGGACTTTGTGTGGCTCTCTGCAAAACACGTGAAACTTAGAGTGAGCTCTGTCAAATTTGCTCCTCGCTTCCTGGGTCCTTACGAGGTTCTTCGACAGGTAAATCGTGTAGTCTACCAATTGAAGTTACCCGTCCATCTTACAATCCATGACAAATTCCATGTTTCACTGCTAAAGCCGGCTATTTTACCTCACGCTCGTGAAGTGCACTCTCCTGCCTCTGATTCCTCTCGCTCTAGCTATGAGGTATGAGCCATAGTTGGTTCTAAGATGGTTAGAGGGCGCAGGTTCTTCTTGATAGATTGGGAGGGCTACGGCCCGGAACATCGCTCTTGGGAGCCTGAGGAGGCTGTCCATGCTCCCGACTTAGTTGCCGATTACCTGCGTCGCCGAAAGGGGGGCCCTTGAGGGGGAGGTACTGTTATGGTTGCTGTGGCTCTGGAGACTATCTTCGGATTTCTTGCTACTGCACATGTGCAAGCGCTGGAGACTAAGTCCTATCTTGGAGCCATTGCACATGTGCGGGTGACATCATCGCTGACACGAGGTCACATGTCTCTGACATCTAAGCTGATTGGCCGCTGGTCATGTGCTTGTGACACGTGGTCACATGTCTCTGACACCTTCTATGCCGATTGGTCGCTGGTCATGTGCTTGTGACGCTTTGCTCGGTGATAGGCCAGCGTGACGTTATTGCTGTCATTCTGGCAGCGGATTGGCTCTGGTGTCCTCCATCTTGGATGAGGCACAGAGTCTATATAAGACCCTGATGCACGCCGCCCGGCGCTCAGTCCTCTTGGTTCATGCATGAGGGTAGACGCCCTGTGCACGTCCCTCTAGGCATCTCTCTGTCTATGTTAGGTGAGCGCTACCGGCAGGGTAGCGTTCTTATACCTTACAGCTTCGGCTGGAGTCCGTATCCTTACCTCTTAGTGGAGCGGACATAGGCAGGTGCCTGAGGCACATGGTCCGCTGGGCCATGTGCTTCTACTCGTAGGTGGACGTTGCCGCTAGGGTAACGTTCCTTATACTGCGTCTGGCAGTTGTTCGTATCCTCGCACACTAGGGGAGCAAACAGAGGTAGGAACTTTGTGCGGCTTATGCTGCTGTCCGTCTCTTTTGCACCGCTAGAAGAGCGGACCTAGGCAGGTGCCATATCTAGTGGTTCGTGTCCTCGCACACTAGTGGAGCGAACGCAGGTAGGAGCTTTGTGCGGCTTACGCTGCTGTCCGTCTCTTCTGCACCACTAGAAGAGCGGGCCTAGGCAGGTGCCATATCTAGTGGTTCGTGTCCTCGCACACTAGTGGAGCGAACGCAGGTAGGAGCTTTGTGCGGCTTACGCTGATGTCTGTCTCCTGGCACCACTAGAGGAACGGACCGAGGTAGGTGCCATTTCACACTCACTGCTTTTGTCTCTATGATCATTAACAGAGATCATTCCACACACCCTCCAAGTAAGGGAGGAATTGCCTTATTTACTAATTATATTCCTCTGTGAGTTTAACAGAGGTATTGCACTCTGCCATAGTCTGCAGCAGAGTCTTTGCACGGTGGACCCTGACTCTCTGATATTCCTTTAGGTTTTATTATCAGACAGCCCCCCGTAACAGTCTCCTTTTAAATGCACCTGCTCTGTGATAGTCTCAATGTTCTGTTTAACCCCTTAGTGACAGAGCTAATTTTTACCTTAATGACCAGACCAAATTTTGCAATTCTGAACAGTGTCACTTCATGAGGTTATAACTCTGGAACTCTTCATCGGATCCCGGTGATTCTGAGATTGTTTTTTCATTACATATTGGACTTCATGTTAGTACCAAATTTTGGACAATATTTTTGGCGTTTATTTATAAAATTTGGCAAAAATTTTGAAAAATTAGCAATTTTCAACTTTGAATTGTTATAGCGTTAAACCAGAGAGTTCTGTGACACAAAATGGTTAATAAATAACATTTCCCACATGTCTACTTTACACCAGCGCAATTTTGGAAACAAAATTTGATTTTGTTAAGAAGTTAGAAGAGTTCAAAGTTTATTAGCAATTTATCATTTTTACATCAAAATTTACAAAGCCATTTTTTTAGGGGCCACATCACATTTGAAGTGACTTTGAGAGGCCTAGGTGACAAAAAATACCCAAAAGTGACACCATGCTAAAAACTGCACCCCTCAAAGTACTCAAAACCACATCCGAGAAGTTTATTAACCCTTCAGGTGCTTCACAGGAACTAAAGCAATGTGGAATGAAAAAAAGCAAAAAAAAAAAATGAATTTTACCTAAAAATGTTGCTCTACCCCAAATTAATTCACTTTTAGAAGAAATAACACAAAAAATGGATCCCAAAACTTGTTACCCAATTTCTTATGAGTGCGACAATACCCCACATGTGGTAAGAAACCTCTGTTTGGACAAATGGGAGGACCCAGAACAGAAGGAGCAATATTTGAATTTTGGAAAGCAAATTTGGCTGAAATAGATTGCGGGCACCATGTTGCATTTACAGGTCCGCTAAGGTACCTAAACAGCAGAAACCCCTCACAAGTGATGCCATTTTGGAAACTAGACCTCTCAAGGCTTCTATCTAGGGGTATAGTAAGCATTTTGGACCCACAGGTACTCCACAGATTTTGATAACATTATGTTGTCATATTGAACATTTTCATTTTTTCTCTCAAAAATGTTGTTTTAGCATCAATTTTCTCACTTTATCAAGAGATAATCCCAAAAATTGGACCCCAATGTTTGTTATCCATTTTCTTATAAGCGTAGTGATACCTCACATGTCGTCACAAACCTTTGTTTGGACAATTAGGAGGGCTTGGAACGGAAGGAGCAATATTTGAATTTTGGAAAAGACGTTTGGCTGAAAAAGATTGCGGGCACCATGTCGCATTTGTAGGGCCCCTAAGGTATGTAAATAGCAGAAACTCCCCACAAGTGACCCCATTTTTGAAACTAGGCCTCTCAAGGAATTTATCTAGATGTTTGGTAGTACCCTGAACCCCCAGGTGCTTCACAGAATTTTATAACATTGAGCCATGAAAATAAAATAATAAAATTTTACCACAAAATTGTTACTGCACCCGGGTAGCTTTTTTTCTCACAAGGGTAACTGGAAAAAAATCACCATAAAATGTATTGTGCAATTTCTCTTAAGTTTGGCGATACCTTATATGTGGTGGAAATCAACTGTTTGGGTACACGGCAGGGCTCGGAAGGAAAGGAGTGCCATTTGACTGCAAAATTGGTTGGAATCAATAGCGAACGCCATGTAGCGTTTGGAGAGCCCCTGAGGTGCCTATACAGTGAAGCTCCCCAACATGTGGCCACGTTTTGGAAAATACACCCCTCAAGGAATTTATCTAGATGCTTGGTGAGTACTCTGAACCCCCAAGTGGTTCACAGACTTTAACAACATTGAGCCATGAAAATAAAAAAAAATAATTTTTACCACAAAATTGTTACTTCAACCAGGTAGCTTTTTTCACAATGGTAACAGGAAAAATATGCACGATAAAATTTAGTGTGCAATTTCTTCTGAGTACACCGATATCTCATATGTGGTGGAAATCAACTGTTTGGGTGCATGGCAGGGCTCGGAAGGAAAGGAGCACCATTTGACTGCAAAATTGGCAGGAATCATTAGCAAACGCCCTGTTGCGTTTGGAGACCCCCTGAGGTGCTTAAACAAACAGTGGAGCTCCCCCACAAGTAACCCCATTCTGGAAACTAGACCCCTCAAGGATTTTATCTAGGGGTATAGTGTGCATTTTGAACCCACAGGTACTTCATAGAATTTGATAACTTTAGGTAGTCATATTGAAAATTTTAATTTTTTTCAGAAAAATGTTGCTTTAGCACCAAATTCCTCCTTTTTTCAAGAGGAAATACAAAAAAATGGACCACACAGTTTGTTATCCAATTTATTAGCGCAGTGATACCCCATATGTGACAAAAAAAACCTTTGTTTGGACAAAAAGTAGGGCTCGGAACGAAAGGAGCATGATTTGAATTTTGTAAAAGTTGAAATAAATTGTAGGCAACATATCGCATTTGCAGAGCCCCTAGGGCACCTACACAGCAGAAACCCCAACAAGTGACACCATTTGGAAACTAGACCCTTCAAGCACTCTATTCAGGGGTATAGTGAGAATTTTGAATCTACAGTACTTTACAAAAATGTTGCTGTAGTGCCAAATTTCTCACTTTTAGGCTACCTGCCCACAATCAGCGACACTGTCTAGGACGCAGTGCTTGTACTGCACAACATAGCGTTATGGACGCAGTGACAACACTCTGCATCCAAAATGCTGCACATCCTGATTGTGGGTGCACAGCCTAAAGATCTAGGATGGATGGATGGATAGATGTCTAACACATATATAATGTCCTACCCCATGCATATTCTAAGCTGGTGCCTGTTAGTGACTTTCATTTTGTTGTGCCTTGTATTTAGCTCAAATATAAATAAATAATTAAAAAAAAAAATGACTTGGGGTCCCCCCATTTTTGATAGCCAGCTAGGCTAAAGCAGATGGTTGCAGCCTGTAGACCACAGCTGGCAGCTTCACCTTGGCTGGTGATCCAATTTGGAGGTCACCCCAGGCTGTTTTTTTTTAACTATTTTGAAATTATTAAAAAAAAAAGTGGGGTCCCCCTCAAATTGGATAACCAGCCAAGGTAAAGCAGACAGCTGTGATCTGGTATTATCAGGGTGGGATGGGCCATGGTTATTTGGCCTTTCCCAGCCTAAAAATTGCAGGCCGCAGCCGCCCCAGAAGTGGCGCATCCATTAGATGTGCCAATCCTGGCCCTTCGCCCCACCTAATCCCGCTGCCCTGGAGCGGTGGCAACCGGGGTAATATACGGGGTTGATACCAGCTGTAATGTCACCTGGCATCAAGCCCAGAAGTTTGTCATGTCACGGCATCTAAACAGATACCCGACATCACGAACCCAGTCAGTAACAGAAAAAAATAAAGACAACAAAAAAATGTTATTTGAAAAAATGCTCCCCAAGACATTCCCTCTTTCACCAATTTATTGAAAATAAAAAAATTCTGGTCCACTGTAATCCATTTTGGAGGTCCCACGACGACTCTGGAACTAGGAGCACGCTCAGAGGACGTATCCCCCATTTTCTGGAAAAGCAAGCTCTTCATGTGAGCAGTGTGGGTGCAGTAATCTGAGAATACTGCACTCACACTGCCCCGGTCCAACCTAGGGCAGAGTGACCTGCAGTAACCTCATTCCAGAATATGAGAGGCACGCTCAGAGAACGTACCCCCATTTTCTAGAACAGCAGGTCCTCCATGTGAGGAGTGTGGCTGCAGATTACTGCACTCATGCTCTCCCGGTCCACAGTACAGCAGAATAAGCAGCAGTGAGGTCAGCGTCCCTGCTTGCAAGGAGCCAGCTGACAGCCGCTGTCTGCACATGCGTTGCCAGCTTTCCAGAAAGAAGAGGAGGGATCATCACGGGGACCGGAGCAACAGCCAGGTACCGGGGAAGGAAGACCGGGGGAAGGGGGATGATGGGGGATGATTGGGTATGACATGGCAGGACCTGGGGATGGATCTTCAGTCACGGCCAGCGCGTTGCTGTGCGCGTCGCCATCATGCATGCTCCGGATTCGGGGGGGGGGGTTCTGGAAAACCGGAGGGGTCCAGCGGACCAGAGGGCTTTGGTGTACCGGAGGAGGGTTCAGAGGGAGGACATTTCCCTCCGATATGAAATGTTTTATCACTTCAGATCGGATGGACATGAATGCAGAGTCGTCGGCGGCGGCAGTTTTCGGTGCGCTTCGGCGCCATTTTGAATGTTCCTGAGGGGCGGGGGGTTGGCTGTTGATATTCTCCGGTATCGGGGGCCTTGGGGGCAGTAGGGGTTTATATTTCTTTCTCATCTGACATGTTTGATCATGTCAGATGAAAAAGAAATCAGTTTTACCAGGCATTTCTTTTTTTTTTTATGTGATCGTCGGTATACGGTGTATACCGGCGATCACATTATCGGGGTCCAAAAAAAAACACCCCGATTCATAATCTGGGGGGTCTCAGCTACCCCCGGTAGCTGAAACCCCCAAGATTTTCGGTCGCTGGGGGGGGCGCTACAGGCTTTTTTCAGCCTGATGTCTTAAAGCGTCGGAACAGAATAGGTACCCTGTTTTTCCGACGCTTTAAGTCGTACGGCAGTCGTTATGAGGTTAAAAGGCTTGTTTCATTATGTTCTGTATGGAGACAGAATAAGGATGTGATATCTGAAACGCGTCCTCCTGCTCTATGCTTTGTGTACTTGACATAATGGAATTTTATCTACAATGAAATAAAGAAAAAACTTTTTTTTACTTTTAAATTTTGGACCTGTTTGCTGGACAATCCTACAAAATACTGAGGAATTAACCTGCAGAGTATAATTTTGCATTGAATCACACAGATTTGTGGGTAAATAAGTGGTTAGGATGTGAACAAAACATTTGTGTAGGAACATCACTAATCCCAGTGATCGGAAGAGAAGGAACGATTGTTCCTGCAACAGTTTTGGGGATTCTTGTCAGTAATATACAACTAGTGTTTTATCAATTGCAATACACAGATTGTGCATTCGATGGTGTAAACACTGAACAATTAGACATTTCTTAATGTTTACATTTTGCTTCTAAGGTGATGTGTTTACCTGGACAGGATAAGGTGATCTATCATTCATGTTTCCATAATCATTCTTCTTGTCATGCCAGAATAGAGACTGTACAGACAATACATGATCTGGTGACCCCAGTAAGTCCAAATAAGATTTGTTTCCAGGTCATGTCTGAGACAGAAGCTGTTTCTGCTTTCTATCCTACTTGTGTACATAAGTCAAATTTACCTATGGGATTGTATTGTATAGAAGGAAATGTGAGATCTCTTTCAAAGAAGGAAGGAAATTTCAATATCACTTCTATAGGAAAGAGAAACGTAACGGTGTCCCCAGTACAATTCAATTCATCACAGATTAATGATTTCCCTTGGGATATGTGGACAAGTGAGATAAAGAAGGAGAAGGAATTGCTAGATTCATTAACAAAACAATTAAAGTAAGCAGAAATTATATTCTGGCATGGACAAGGTAAACTGGATGATATTGAGCACGAATGGAGCGCAATGTCAGGTAAAACTTGGTGGAAACGTTTTTGAAAATCAGTACAAACTTGGTCACAGCATTCTGTGAAGATAGCAGTAGAGAATATTTTATTTATTCCTATTATAATCATATTTTTATTAGTTTTGTTTTGCATTATCTATCAAGTTATTGCAATGTGCAAAAGATATATAAGAATATGAAAATAGAGATGAAGAAAGAAGATAATATCCTAAGAGAAATGCTAAGACGCAAACACGACTCTTTGACAAAAAGCTTCATGTTGGTTGGTTGCCAATCAAGGTGTTGGCCCAGGATCTTCAAAAGAATGAATGTGATACGAATGGTGAGAAAATGAATTATGATTTCCAGGGATTTCTCAAAAATTCATTTCAGGGGGGATTGTAAAATAATAAGGATTCATGAATATTTTTAATGAATCTTACATTTAAGCCATTATGGTTTGAATGTACAGGGTTAAATTTTAGAGTACGAATTGATTTTGAAAAAGCTGGCCGACCACCTGTTGGTAATTGTTCAGTATGACAGTTCAAGACTGTTTTCTCCTAGCTAGAACTGTAATTATTTGCAACCTTGACAAGGAGACATATACATTACAGGCTGCCAGGACATATGGTGAACTAAAATATCCATAGTAAAGCCTTGAGAGTGTTTCAAGCTATGTGCAAATATCCATTACAACTAAAAGCTCATATAAAACTATCGATAATTGCATCATGCAAAACCAAGATTGGAAATGAGTTGTATATTGGGTTCTGAAGCTCACTGTAGAACCATGTTTAGTCACGAGTAGGTGAGTGATAGCCAAGGCAAAACAGTATATAAGCTGGCCACGGCTCATGGGAGATAGAAGGCTCTACCATTCTCACAAGGAAGCTGATGGAAGACTGCCAAGAAGCATCACTGCCGTGACATCACAGCTATATGTAAGATACAATGGACTCTTTTAAATACTCAATCTTTCACTAACAAGGCATTATTTTACTGTATCATTTTTAATGATTTTTGAATTTTAAATAAACCCATGTATTTTACCTCATTTTTCTTCTCTGAATAATCTTTAAGTACTGGGCTGATTATTCACGTCAATCCTATTTTTAACAGGGATATAGTCGGGAAATAATAATGTTTATCTGAGAAACCTCCCTAGGGGTTATGTTATGGAACAATCTGTTTAGGGCGTTTACCTTTGTGCCTTTCCCTTTATTCCCTTTGGGACACACTTGTGTACTATTGTTTTATGATTTCTTCCTGTTTGTGGGATTGCTAATTTTTGCAATAAAGATATTTTATGGGGTATTTTGTCTTAGTATTTTTTTTTTTATTTGAGGACCCCTTGATTATCTGCTGTATATATTATACCCCTGTGTGAGATCTTTGATGCACAACAAGTTCTAATTTCCGAATAAAACACTTCCGACATTCTGAACACGAAAATGGCTTCTCCCCTGTGTGATTTTTCTGATGTGTAACAAGATGTGATTTCTGAATAAAACATTTCCCACATTCTGAACATGAAAATGGCTATTCCCCTGTGTGAATTCTTTGATGCTCAACAAGATCTGATTTCCGAATAAAACATTTCCCACACTCTGAACATGAAAATGGCTTCTCCCCTGTGTGAATTTTCTGATGTCTAACAAGGACTGATTTCTGAATAAAACATTTCCCACACACTGAACATGAAAATGGCTTCTCCCCTGTGTGAATTTTCTGATGTTTAACAAGTTTTGATTTCTGAATAAAACATTTCCCACACACTGAACATGAAAACTGCTTCTCCCCTGTGTGATTTCTCTGATGCGAAACAAGATGTGATCTCTGAATATAACACTTCCCACACTCGGAACATGAAAATGGTTTCTCCCCTGTGTGAATTTTCTGATGTCTAACAAGGACTAATTTCTGAATAAAACATTTCCCACACTCTGAACATGAAAATGGCTTCTCCCCTGTGTGAATTCTTTGATGCTCAACAAATTGTGATTTCTGAATAAAACATTTCCCACATTCTGAACATGAAAATGGTTTCTCCCCAGTGTGAATTTTCTGATGTCTAACAAGGACTGATTTCTGAATAAAACATTTCCCACACACTGAACATGAAAACTGCTTCTCCCCTGTGTGATTTTTCTGATGCGAAACAAGATGTGATCTCTGAACATAACACTTCCCACACTCTGAACATGAAAATGGCTTCTCCCCTGTGTGAATTCTTTGATGCTCAACAAGATCTGATTTCCGAATAAAACATTTCCCACACTCTGAACATGAAAATGGCTTCTCCCCTGTGTGAATTCTTTGATGCGCAACAAAATGTGATTTCTGAATAAAACATTTCCCACACTCTGAACATGAAAATGGCTTCTCCCCTGTGTGAATTATCTGATGTCTAACAAGTTTTGATTTCTGAATAAAACATTTCCCACACACTGAACATGAAAATGGCTTCTCCCCTGTGTGATTTTTCTGATGCTCAACAAGATTTGATTTCCGAATAAAACATTTCCCACACTCTGAACATGAAAATGGCTTCTCCCCTGTGTGAATTCTTTGATGCTCAACAAATTGTGATTTCTGAATAAAACATTTCCCACATTCTGAACATGAAAATGGTTTCTCCCTAGTGTGAATCTTCTGATGTCTAACAAGGACTGATTTCTGAATAAAACATTTCCCACACACTGAACATGAAAACTGCTTCTCCCTAGTGTGAATTTTCTGATGTCTAACAACGACTGATTTCTGAATAAAACATTTCCCACACACTGAACATGAAAACTGCTTCTCCCCTGTGTGATTTTTCTGATGGGAAACAAGATGTGATCTCTGAATATAACACTTCCCACACTCTGAACATGAAAATGACTTCTCCCCTGTGTGAATTCTTTGATGCTCAACAAAATGTGATTTCTGAATAAAAGATTTCCCACATACTGAACATGAAAATGGCTTCTCCCCTGTGTGAATTTTCTGATGTCTAACAAGGACTGATTTCTGAATAAAACATTTCCCACACACTGAACATGAAAACTGCTTCTCCCTAGTGTGAATTTTCTGATGTCTAACAACGACTGATTTCTGAATAAAACATTTCCCACACACTGAACATGAAAACTGCTTCTCCCCTGTGTGATTTTTCTGATGCGAAACAAGATGTGATCTCTGAATATAACACTTCCCACACTCTGAACATGAAAATGGCTTCTCCCCTGTGTGAATTCTTTGATGCTCAACAAGATCTGATTTCCGAATAAAACATTTCCCACACTCTGAACATGAAAATGGCTTCTCCCCTGTGTGAATTCTTTGATGCTCAACAAGTTCTGATTTTCGAATAAAACATTTCCCACACACTGAACATACAAATGGCTTCTCCCCTGTGTGAGATCTTTGATGCCAAACAAGTTCTGATTTCCGAATAAAACACTTCTGACATTCTGAACACGAAAATGGCTTCTCCCCTGTGTGATATTTCTGATGTAAAGCAAGATGTGATTTCTGAATAAAACATTTCCCACATTCTGAACATGAAAATGGCTTCTCCCCTGTGTGAATTCTTTGATGCGCAACAAGATGTGATTTCTGAATAAAACATTTCCCCCACACTGAACATAAAAATGGCTTCTCACCTGTGTGAATTTTCTGATGTTTAACAAGGACTGATTTCTGAATAAAACATTTCCCACACTCTGAACATGAAAATGGCTTCTCCCCTGTGTGAGATCTTTGATGCCAAACAAGTTCTGATTTCTGAATAAAACATTTCCCACATACTGAACATGAAAATGGCTTCTCACCTGTGTGAATTTTCTGATGTTTAACAAGGACTGATTTCTGAATAAAACATTTCCCACACACTGAACATGAAAACTGCTTCTCCCCTGTGTGATTTTTCTGATGGGAAACAAGATGTGATCTCTGAATATAACACTTCCCACACTCTGAACATGAAAATGACTTCTCCCCTGTGTGAATTCTTTGATGCTCAACAAAATGTGATTTCTGAATAAAAGATTTCCCACATACTGAACATGAAAATGGCTTCTCCCCTGTGTGAATTTTCTGATGTCTAACAAGTTTTGATTTCTGAATAAAACATTTCCCACACACTGAACATGAAAACTGCTTCTCCCCTGTGTGATTTTTCTGATGCGAAACAAGATGTGATCTCTGAATAAAACATTTCCCACATACTGAACATGAAAATGGCTTCTCCCCTGTGTGAATTTTCTGATGTCTAACAAGTTTTGATTTCTGAATAAAACATTTCCCACATACTGAACATGAAAATGGCTTCTCCCCAGTGTGAATTTTTTGATGATTGGAATTTTGGACTTGTTTGAAAAGAACAGGTGATAGATCTTTCCTAGGAAGGACTGAAGATATATCTGGCACAACAGCATGCTCTTCATATGTAGCATGTGTGATACTTTGATCATCTGTTTTAACTTCTGAAGAGATTATAGGTCCATCTGAACTCCCGATACAGTCATCTGCTAAAAATAAACACAATGTTATTATTATTTAATATTATTTTGAACATTTTTTAAGCCATAACATCAGAAATTAAATTAGAAATAAATGTATTCTGAATCTGTTTTCCAATTTCGAGATCTAAGAGTTACATCTTCGTTAATTCGGACCGCCCAATCCTGTCTCCAAGATATCCCTCCAGTAGCAACAGTTCTCTTAAATGTCAAACAGTAAATAATCTGAGTGACTATCACAATGTTACTGCGGGATAACAAGGGACAGGGGGCTCCTATACTGTCGCTCATGCTAGGAGACCTTAGGCTATCCCTAACCTCTGAATTACCCCTGAAAGTGGAGATGCCAGAGTCTTGTGTAGAGATGAGCGAAGCGGCCGTGGTTCTGCTCGAGTTCGGTTCGACGAACCGAGGTCTGGTTCGCGGTCGGTTCGGCGAACCGGTTCGGCGAACCACTCGAACCCCATAGGAAACAATGGGAGGTAATCACAAACACATAAAAACACCTAGAAAACACCCTCAAAGGTGTCCAAAAGGTGACAAACAACTCACAACACAACACAAACACATGGGAAAGTGACAAGAACAAATTCTCATGCGAAAACAAAATAGCTTGACGAGGAATAGGAGGACGAGACACAGATATAGGCATGGCATGCCCTTCTAAAATCATGCAAAACACCGCAAGGTGTTTGACCAAGGTCTCCCTCATCCGCTGAGTCTTCCATGTCCATGTACAGTTCGTCCTCCATTTCTTCATGTTCTCCTGCACCTTCCTCAACATTTCGCCTGCTACCATGCGCCCTTGTTGATCCCTGTCCCCCATGGTCCCATGCCTGCCGCCTTGGTGATGATGAACATCTGGACCTTGGTGATGTTGTTGTCTCTTGCGCATATGAATCCTCCTGTAGTTCCTCCCCTTCCTGTTGTCCCACCCCCTGAGTCCGAATAGTGTTTAGCGTGTGCTCCAGCATGTAAATGACTGGAATTGTCATGCTGATAATGGCATTGTCAGCGCTAAACATATTCGTCGCCATGTCAAAACTGTGCAGAAGGGTGAATAGGTCCTTGATCTGTGACCACTCCATCATGGTGATCTTCCCCACCTCTGCATCTTGTTGGCCCAGGCTATACGTCATAACGTATTGCACCAGGGCTTGGCAGTGCTGCCACAGTCGCTGTAACATGTGGAGAGTCTAATTCCAGCGTGTCGGCACATCGCATTTCAGGCGATGAACCGGCAGGCCGAAAGACTTCTGGAGCGATGCAAGTTGCTCAGCTGCGGTGGTTGAACGGCGGTAGTGAGTAGACAGTTTTCGTGCCCTGTTCAGAAGGCCATCTAGGCCGGGATAGTGTGTTAAAAATTGCTGGACAACAAGGTTCAACACGACGAAAAAAGGGGATGGCACCTCCTGTCCGTGTGACAACAAGATATTGGGGTGCACTTTAGGTTCCAAAGCCATAAAGTGAGAGATAGACAAGGCACTCCCAAAATGCTTTGCATGAAAATTTATTTATGTGCTTTAGAACGTTTTCGGTCCTATTTGGACCTTCATCAGTAGCACATATGTAGTGAATAAGGTGCACATGGGCTGTCAGGCGTGGATTCCACCGCTGCATGGGGGCTGCCCCCATGCAGCGGTGGAATCCGCGCCTGACAGCCCATGTGCACCTTATTCACTACATATGTGCTACTGATGAAGGTCCAAATAGGACCGAAAACGTTCTAAAGCACATAAATAAATTTTCATGCAAAGCATTTGGGAGTGCCTTGTCTATCTCTCAACAAGGTTCAACACGTGAGCCATACAAGGCACGTGTGTCACCTTGCCCAGGTGAAGGGCCGCACCCAGGTTTGCAGCATTGTCACACACGGCCTTACCAGGCTACAGGTTGAGTGGAGACAACCATTTACCAAACTCAGTCTCCAGAGCTGCCCACAACTCAGCCGCTGTGTAACTCTTATTTTCAAGACATTTCAAGATAAAGACCGCCTGATGCCATTGCGCTCTGCTGCCAGCATAGTAATGAGGGGTGCATGATTCCTTCTGCGCAGTTACAACGCTGGTGGCCTGACCAGGCAGGTTTGGGGCGGAGGTGGAGGACCCAGACAAGGTTGAGGAGGCAGAAGCAGTGGCGGAACTTGGACAGACAGAGGATTGACACACAAGTCGTGGGGACGGCAAGACTTGTGCAGCAGACCCTTCACCATCTATCACCATAGTTACCCAGTGCCCAGTCAGCGACATGTAACGTCCCTGTCCATGCTTACTGGTCCAAGTATCGGTGGTGAAATCCACCCGTTCACACACAGAGTTTCTCAAGGAAGCGGTGATGTTGTGTGCGATATGCTGGTGTAGCGCAGGCACACCTTTCTTAGAGAAGTAGTGGCGACTGGGCATCTGGTACTGGGGCACAGCGACAGACATAAGGTCTCTAAAATCCTGTGTGTCCACCAGGCAGAAAGGCAGCATTTCGGTAGCCAAGAGCTTACAGAGGGATAAAGTCAACCTCTTAGCTTTGTCATGGGTCGCAGAAAATGGCCTTTTATATGTCCACATCTGAGGGACAGAGATCTGGCTGCTGTGTGTAGACGGTGTTGAGTAGGGTGTCCCTGGAAAAATGCAGGTTTGTGAGGAAAGTGCAGGCGTAGACATGATGTTGCCTTCATCAAACGTTGGTGCTATCGATGTCTGAGAGAGCTGTACACATGCACTTGTTTCCCCTTCCAAACCAACTGACAACCTACCAAGCAAACTGCCTGTTGCGGTTACTGTGGTGGAAGTTGTGTGTGGAAAACCAGGTGTGACAGCTGTCCCCACAGTCCTAGAAGATGAAGAGCGCCCGGATGCACTGGAAGGGGCAGGCGGTGGATGGTCCGCTCCGCTAGGCCGCATTGCAGCACGGTGAGCTTCCCACTGGGACATATGATATTTATTCATGTGACGATTCATGGAAGAAGTTGTCAAACTGCTGATGTTTTGGCCTCTACTAACAGATTCCCGACAAATTTTACAGATCACATGATTTGGGCGATCCCTTGCAAGGTCAGAAAAGGACCAGGTTAGGCAAGGCTTAGAGGGCATGCGACCTGCTGAGCCCCCCCGACTAGTGCTCAGAGGCAGAGTGGTGGCTGAGGATGCAGTTGTAGATGTGCTACCAGTACTCCTCCTCTGTCCAGGAAGGCGCAAGGTAACTTCGTCGTCAGTTGCATCCTCCTCCACCGCCTCTGTTGACCTCCTCGAGTGCCTGACTGTGGGTTGACAGTAGGTGGGATCTAGAACTTCCTCATCAATTGTTGTGTTTGCACTCCCCTCACCCTCAGACCGAGCCTCTTCCTGCCCTGAACGAATATTTAAGTTGTCATCCCAATCTGGTATCTGCGTCTCATCGTCATCAGTATGTTCCTCATTGTCTATAACAGGTGTTACAGTTTGTGAAGAAGGATCAACATTATGCTCAGAAATTTGTTCCTCACGGCCTGAATATGAGTCACAAAGGTTCTGGGCATCACTGCAGACCATTTCCTGGTCTGTACTCACTGTAGCTTGGGAGCAGACCTCTGATTCCCAGGCTATAGTGTGACTGAACAGCTCTGCAGACTCAGTCATCTCTGTTCCACCATACTGTGCAGGGCGGATGGAGACTTGAGAGCTGGGAGAAAGCAAGTGTGATTGGGATGACAACTCAGAGGACTGGTGATTTTTGGATGCGGTAGTTGAGGTGGAGGAGAGGGCACTTGTTCGACTACTTGAGATCCATTCAAGCATTTTCTTTTTTGGGCAACATCTACCTTTGTTCCAGTTCTTCGTGTACGTAAAAAAGGGAGCACATCGGATTGTCCACGGAAAGTAGTAGACATCTGACTTTTGCTGGTAGATGGCCTATCTTCAGCAGATGTTAATGGAGCTTTGCCACCTTCCCCACGGACACAAACTTTTTTCCTTTTCCAACACGCCTGTTCACCTTTCCACCAGCATCTGTCATTTTGCCACTCATTTTGATTGAGACAAGATTGTGCACTTAAAATGTGGTAGTAAAAATTGAGAGGTGGTGTAGATTGCAGCGGTGGTCTACCTTTATTGACAGCAGAATAAACAACAATAACTATCCCCGACAATGCAACTATGGCCCTTAAACTGGCAGCACAGTTTGCTATTCTAATAGCTTAGTAAAAATGAGTTTGAGGGTGCAATGCAGAGGTGCTGGAAATAGCTTGGCAC
Source organism: Anomaloglossus baeobatrachus (assembly GCF_048569485.1). Taxonomy (NCBI): domain Eukaryota; kingdom Metazoa; phylum Chordata; class Amphibia; order Anura; family Aromobatidae; genus Anomaloglossus; species Anomaloglossus baeobatrachus. The sequence goes on from NW_027441806.1 coordinate 397,945, forward strand.
CAGTGGGACACTAATGAAGTCCAACAGCCACTTTTAGGATGCCACTAAGTTTCCTCAGTGTTTGCTATTATAATGGCTTAGTAACAATGCGTTTGAGGGTGCAATGCAGAGGTGATAGAAATAGCTTGGCACCAGTGGGACACTAATGAAGTCCAACAGCCACTTTTAGGATGCCACTAAGTTTCCTCAGTGTTTGCTATTATAATGGCTTAGTAACAATGCGTTTGAGGGTGCAATGCAGAGGTGATAGAAATAGCTTGGCAACAGTGGGACACTAATGAAGTCCAACAGCCACTTTTTGGATGCCACTAACTGGCAGCACTCTTTTCAATTAAAATGGCTTTGCAAAAATGTGCAGGAGGGGAGAATGCAGAGGTGCTGGGACATGCGTGGCACAAGTGCCACAATAATGGAGGACAGCAGCCACTCTTTGGATGGCACTAACTGGCAGCACTCTGCAATTAAAATGGCTTTGCTAAAAAGGGCAGGAGGGTACAGTGGCCGGGTTGTGGGTCAGTGTAGAGGAAAGGAAGCCTCACTTTCTATCCCTCCTAATGGTGAAATGCAGCAAGGAAGTCCATGAGCTTAGCTACACAGACACTCTTATCTGTAGCTGTTAAAAACTGTTTCCACGGACCTGACTGTCACCTATGGCTCTGAGCCAGCTGTAATTAGCCCTTAAAAGGGCTGAAAGAAACTTCCATCCCTATTCTTTATAGCGCTGTGTGTAGAGCGTACACAGCAGGATCGGCGACAGGCGATGCGTCTGCGGTGACTGTCACCCAGAAGCAGAAGGCAGATAATGGTGTCCTGACAGTCAGATGCCCGTATTTATAATGCAGGGACATGTGACATGGACATCCTATGACACATGCCATTGCTTCTCTGGCAAAAAGTCCACTTAGCTGTGTGTGTGTCTGGGATTGGCTGACATGCTGGCCCGCCCCACTACGCGCGCGCTTAGGGAAGGAAGAACAGAAAAAAAAGAAAAAAAAAATGGCGATCGCCATTATCCCAGCAGTAGTGATCTGAACGCGTTGTCCCCGCACACTATATGTTGAAATTTCATAATAGTGTGAGTCACAGAGTGACTTACACTATTACAGCGAAAAGCCAGCTATTAATTAACTTGGCTTTTTGCTGCTAGAACCGTTCTCGAACGGAACTCGAGCTATCGAGCTTTTAGCAAAAAGCTCGAGTTCTAGTTCGATCTAGAACACCCCCCAAAATCATTCGAACCACGAACCGCGCTCAACTCTAGTCTTGTGCCTTACTATTCTCCTGACCAGATCTAATCTGTTATCCCCCAGTGAAGGAAGGGGCAGGAGTATAATGGAAATAGATTAAGACAGATGGAAAAAACAAAATTCAGACACACTGCAAGCTCACAGAAAAAAACAGTGAGAGACTAAGGAGAAAAGCAGGAGCAAAAAGACAACAAGGGTTAACACCACAACAGCTCATAGTAATAATGCACAACAACTATCCGTAAGTCTGGATCACAACACCTCACCAGACCAGTATAGGTAAACTATAAAGGGCATTAATGAAATAGTCCAGCCAGCATATACAGGAGGGGAGCGAATGATACTGGCTCCCCTACAGCATGTAATCAAAGACATTAACAAGCAGCCCAGCAGAGATTAACTCTTGCTAGCCTACTTAAGTCTGTAGTTAGACGCCTGAGTCTCCCTGCGCTGCAACACAGACATCAGAGAAGTTAGCAGGCAAAGTGTAGTTTCAACAGATCCTGACACCGCCATAACAGTTCGCCAAACCTGCAAAATCTCCTTGTTACATTGATCCACAACATAGACAATTTCAAAGAGGTTGTTTTTTTCAAAGACAAAAATAAAATAATTAAAGCCACATGTAATAAATAATTATTAGTTCCTATGTGACAATTCACCTGTATCTGATCCATTCCCCAGTTCCTGCTGCTGCGCGACTGATCAGGGAGGAGTAGTGACCATAAAAAGCACATCTGGCATTTTCATCAATTTTTCTCTTTACAGCGTTTACTGATTGTTGTAATTAGTGATGAGCGAGTGTATTCGTTACTATTCGCAGAATAGTACAGTACATGAGGAGCAGGAGCAGGAGAAGGGGAGATAGGAAGTGGCATATGATGAGGCGGAAACACTGGTAGAAGTTGGGCTCGCTATTCTTGGCATGTGTAGAATGTGTGATGTTACAGTTTGCGACTCTATCCCAGCCTCCACCAGGTTCACCCAGTGTGCCATGACAGATATTTATCATTCGTGTCCACAACAACTTGTCTACGTGTTTGTTGTTAGGTGGACCTTCCCGGTTACGGCGTTGGTCAGAGCACGGTTGAGATTATTTATACACGTACTTGTGTAACGAAGGGACGGCACACCGGGCAAAATAGTGGGGGCTGGGAACACTGTATCTTGGGGCAGCCACAGCCTAGAGATCACGGAAACACTGCGTTCCCACAAACCTAAAAGGCAACAACTCCATGGCTAGATATTTGGCAATGTGTGAGTTTAGGTTTTGTACCTGTGGGTGCGTGGCTGGGTATTTACGCTTCTTTTCAAAGCTCTCAGGCACGGACAACTGGACACTTTGCTGGGACAAGGAATTGGATGTGGTTAATGTTTACTGTGTCTGTGCAATCACAGATTGTGGACAGGATGTATGAGTGCCTGCTTCCTGGACAGCAGATTGTGAAGGACGTAGCACAGGTGACATGGCAGTGGTTTGACCCGCAGACACAAATTTAGTACCCTGGTGTTCTGCCCACCTACTGTCTGTCTGCAGTTTCCAATGTCATTTCTGCTTATTATTTGAAACTTCACTTTCCAAAACTGAACTACTTCTATTCCCTCCATCTTCTAACCTCCCCTCTCTGTGTGTGGCACCACGATAACTCCTAGGCAGCAGACTCACTGTCTGGGGGTTATGCTCAACACCGATCTCTCCTTCACCTCCTACAGACAATCTCTTGGCCGCTCCTGTCGCTTGCAACTCAAGCACATCTCTAAAATCCGCTCCTTTCTTACCATGGAAACTACAAAAACCCATACTGTGGCCCTGATTCACTCCTGCCTTGACTACTGCAATTCTCTATTAATCGGTCTTCCCCCAACTAGACTCCTCTACAGTCCATCCTTCATGCTGCAGCCAGGGTCACCTACCTGGCTAACCGCTACTCAGATGCTTCTGTTCTGTGCCAGTCATTGCACTGGCTGTCCATATATCACAGGATCCAATTCAAACTGCTTGTTCTCACCCATAAAGCTCTCCACAGTGCGGCACCCCCCTACATCTCCACCCTCCTCTCTGTCTATCACCCTACCCGTTCTCTATGCTCCGCAAACAATTTTTGACTAACATCCACACTAATCCAAACCTCACACTCCCAGATCCAAGACCTCTCCCGAATTGCACTAATCCTCTGGAATGCTCAGACCCAAGAAACCAGGACAAACCACAACTTACTCAGCTTCAGACGTTTTCTAAAAACGCAGTTTTTTAGGGTGGCCTATCACACTCCTAATAGTCCATCCACGACTTCTCACAACATAACTCGCTATCAAACTCCACCCAAAAGTATCTCAAAGATTGTCTGACTGGTTCAGGCAACCTTTATCTATCATCCATTTCTTTGAGATGGCTGGCTTGTCATTGGAAATGAGCACCTGTACCTTGTCTCTTCTACCACTTCATTGTAGATGTAAGCTCTCATCAGCAGGGTTGTCTTTTTTTGTTTTTTGCTATAATTATTGTATTTTTCATAACTGTTACCTGCTTAGATATGTGCCTCTGAATTGCGCTGCAGAATATGTTGACGCTATAGGAAAAAATATTATTATTATTATTATTACTGGGGTGCTTGGCTGCCATGTGGGTCTGCACACTGGTGGTGCTCAGGTTGCCTTTGCCCTGGCCTCTGCTCAACTTGGATGGCAGATGCTACAGATTACAATGTTTTTCTCTGAAGGACTTTCAGAAAAAAAACTTCCAGACAGCGGCTGAAGGCCTCCTTGCCCTGATTTGGTCCACAGTGGGGGTGCAGTTCGGAACAGTTGACCAAGTTCTCACTCTGGGCAAACCACTACCCCTTGGTGCCTGTGTTGGTGGACATATCCATCTTCCTTTGTGTTGCTGTGCTGGTTATGCATGTCAACGGTCCTGGTTGGATCAGTGGACTCATCATCGACCACCTCATCTTCCATCTCATTTTCCTTCACAGTTGAGATTGTAGGCGGACCTGATGGAAACTGTGTCTTATCATCAGCAGCCTCCACCTCTGGAGACAGTAAATCAAGTTCCTCAAAGTGGCTTTCTTCTGGCTGTAGGTCCTCAAATACTTGCGCATCAACGCACGCCACCTTCTCCCGTCACTCTTCAATGCTGCACGGTGAGAGGCCAGAGCCAACCAAAGGATATGTACAAAACAGATCCTCAGAGTGGCCAAGCTAGGGGTAATATGTCTCATGTGACTGATGATGGGGGGAGGAAGGAGAACCAGGTTGAAGATTGGATGGGCCACCCTTCTGTGTATCCACAGTAGACTGTGTGGTCATGGAAGATTTGTTGCTGCTTGAAAAATGCAAAGAAACCTTGTTGTCTGCCATCCAAGACAGTATCTGCTCTCGCTCTTCTAGCTTACACACGTTCCCATTCCAGACCGGCAAATTTGAGGAGGATGGTAAAGCCCAGTGCCACAATAGGCACATTGTAAACTGCTATGGAATATGTATTCCATCATATGAGTCTCAATGGGGGAGGGACTACCTAAATGTATAAGTGAGCACAGTCCCTCCCAAAAGTATGTTACTGGGCCACCTCAGGGCCCTCACCAAACTCAGCTTTCTTGACAACTGCAGGCCCTCTGAAAACCTGAATTGAGGGCCGCAGAATGAAATGAAGGAGGAGGGTAAAGCCCAACGCTACAATGGGCACATTGTAAACTGCTATGGAATATGTATTCCATCATCTGAGTCTCAATGAGTGAGGGACCGCCCAAATGTACAGGAGTCCCTCCAAGACGTACCGTACAGACCAAAATTTCGGACACACTTTCTCATTCAAAGAGTTTTCTTTATTTTCATGACTCTGAAAATTGTAGATTGGATAGGACAATGACCCCAAACACACCTCCAGGCTGCTTAAAGGCTATTTGACTAAGAAGGAGAGTGATGGGGTGCTACACCAGATGACCTGGCCTCCACAGTCACCAGACCTGAACCCAATCGAGATGAAGGCAAAAGGGCCAACAAGTGCTAAGCATCTCTGGGAACTCCTTCAAGACTGTTGGAAAACAATTTCTGGTGACTACCTCTTGAAGCTCATCAAGAGAATGCCAAGAGTGTGCAAAGCAGTAATAAAAGCAAAAAGGTGGCTACTTTGAAGAACCTAGAATATAAGACATATTTTCAGTTGTTTCACACTTTTTTATTAAGTATTTAATTCCACATGTGTTAATTCATAGTTTTGATGCCTTCAATGTGAATCTACAATTTTCAGAGTCATGAAATAAACAAAACTCTTTGAATGAGAAGGTGTGTCCAAACTTTTGGTCTGCACTGTATGTTACAGGACCACTTGAGACCTCTCAAGTGAATGATCAAGATACCAATAAACGTGTTCTAGGTGGCCTTGTAAAGTACTTGAGAATAGCTAACTAGAAATTATATATGGCACAGGGACCTACAAAATGTATGTCAGGCCCCTCCCAATTATAAAAGAAAAAAAAGTAAAAAACACTACATGTGAATAAAAGTTAAAGGGGACTTTTGTTTTCTCTGGTTTATTTAGCCTTATATACAATTGATTATGCAGGAAAAACTGTTTATCAACCTTTCTGGCCTGTAAAATGCAATTTAGGTTAGGTGTTCTTGTGCATCTGTAAAAGTGGCGTAATACTGTGACATCCTTGTTCCCAGAAACCACATGTGAGTCAGAAATGTATGCAGGCATATCCTCCAGGCTCTCCCCATTCAGTTTCATTACTTTCCCATCCCTTTCATCCTTTTCCTCAGGCCCCCAGACCTCTTTGTTGGGTCCAGCAGAAAATTATTCGCATTTCCCATTGACTTGCACTGTACTCACTATTCAGAACGAATACACGAATATTACAAAATACTCGTTACGATTATAGCGATTACGAATATTACAGTACTCGCTCATCTCTAGTTGTAATTAACTTTCTATTTTCAGCTTGAGAAGAGTAACAATACAGCAGTGATGGGGAACTTAGTAACTCTTCAGCGTCCCGCAATCGCATCACAGGGCGCAGACAGGAGTTGGTATGTGTGAGTTCCATTTTGATGATGCTGTCAAAAATGGACATGCAAGTTTAAAAGGCTAAGAGACGCCTCTGTTAGAGACCGATGCCGGATATTTAAATGGGTTGTCCAGGTGTGTAACATTGATGACCTATCCTTAGGCTTTATAACCGTAGCAGGGTCTTGCGGTCTATGAAGATAAACATCAGGGCCCCAATTCATCAAGATTGTTACTGTACACTGAAAAATGACATCAGGCACTGTAGTGAGATTTCTGGCATAGGGAACACTGCAGTTTATTAAGATGTAAAGACGCGGTGGCATCAACCCCTTGTTCTGGCCAAGCTCTGCCTATTTTGTCAAAGCTGGTTAACACACACACACACACACACCATCTCGTCTCCTTTTCAGCTGTAGACTCCTGCAAATAAGAGACCTTTGGTCACATGCCATGATGTCAAAAAGGTCCTTAAGCAGTCCTATAATTGGCATATAAACACTGAGGCCCCTAAAAGAATGGGGGCCCTATGAAACTGCCCAGTTTGCTCTCCCATTCACCTGATGCCAGTCCTGCATGCCAGCCTGTGTCCTGTTCAGTTTAGACTCCTCCAAATAAGAGACCTTTGGTTACATCATGTCACATGACTTTGAAGTCATCAAAGGTCCTTAAACAATCAACCTCAGAATACAACTGATGGGGACCCTAAGAGACTGGGGTTCTTGATAAATTGTGCAGTTTGACACCTCCCAACGCGGGCCCTGACTGTAACTAAAACTTATTTTTAATCCCATAAAATCATGCTATGGCTTATTTTCAGGGTAGGTCTTATTTTCAGGGAAACAGGGTATTCATGAACCCTCTGCATTTATTTGAGTTGCCTTCATAACAACATAGAGAAGACACTAGAAACAAACAGCAGAAGAAGCAGAAGCAAAGAAAATACAGCTGAAAAAAAACAGAGCAGAAAGCCTAAAAATGTAAACACAAAATTAGTGCAGCAAGTACATGAGTAGATATCTCTTACTGGATAGAGCTGGAGGAGACACATCCTGAGGAACATCGGGGTCTTCTTGTTTACAGTCCTGTGGGAGAAGAGGACGGGGACATCTCTCTGGTGTTGTCCTCTTACTGGATAGAACTGGCGGAGACACATACAGGGACTGAATTCATTCCTTACATACAGATAATTATAGGCCGTGTGTATTTAGTCCTGTCTATTACCTGGTGATGTGAGGGGCTGGGGAACCTCCATCATGACGTCCTTGTACAGATCTTTGTGTCCTTCTAAATACTCCCACTCCTCCATGGAGAAATAGACGGTGACGTCCTGACACCTTATAGGAACCTGACACATACAATGATACCGTCACCCCCGATCCCTTCATAGCGTTACTGTATAATGTCCCAGCATTCCCAGCAGTGTCACCTCTCCAGTCAGCAGCTCAATCATCTTGTAGGTGAGTTCTAGGATCTTCTGGTCATTGATGTCCTCATGTATCGGGGGGTGAGGTGGAGGCCCCGTGATTGGGCTCAGGGATCTTCCCCATCCCTCAGACACAGGGGCCTGACAGCGCTCACTAGAGGTCTTCTTCAGTACTGTGTAATCCTGGTTATGGAGAGACACAGTAAGAAATCTCACTCCAGACATTTCCAGAGTCCTCACCTCTCCAGTTCTGTCCATCTGTTATCCCCATAGATAAGAATGATGTAATGTGACATCATCAGAATCTCTCACCTCTCCAGTAAGCCGGAAGAGGATCTCTAGGGTGAGGTGTAATATCCTCTCCACCATCTTGTCCCTGTCCATATCCATCCTTGATGGGGTAATTAGGAGAATTCTCTTATATAGAAGATGTCCACTGAGAGGATTCGATATTGTAGGGACCTGAATGGGGAGAAGATGACGATGTAACATCATAAAGAATCCTGTATAGTAATATAATTACTGGAGACTTTATATCCGATCACTGGCCACAGAAATAACGCTAACATGTATGGCATGAAGGAGAAGACAATTCATGGTTTTGGGGCTGCAGGAACCGAAATGAAGATTCTTGATCCAATAATATTAAGAAGCGGCTTTTACTTGATATGTATGGCACATGACTATTTTATAATATTCATCTGTTTGCAGGTTTTTAGTTTTCCAGATTTTTTGGGCTGATTTTTAAACTGCAATTGTTTTTTAAATATTTGCAAAATTACTGCATAATAATGACACTGAAAAAGACGTGGGTGGACAGGAAAACCAACCAGTGCCAGGAAGCTGCTGCCAAGGCAGATAATAGGATGTAGTGAACGAGGCACAGATGCTCCGGAAAAGAACAGTTTTGCCTCTATACAAGTCACTAGTGCAGCCACACTGCACAATTTCGGGCTCCAGTGAATGAGGAGGACATAACTGAACTAGAGCGGGTGCAGAGAAGAGCGACCATTAAAGGAATGGAAGGTCTGCAATAGGAGGACAGGTTAGCAAGCTTGGGGTTATTTATTTTGGAAACACAAAGGCTACGGGGCGATTTTATTACAATGTACAAGTATATCAGGGGCATTACTGAGATATTTCTAATGAGCTTTTTACAACTGAGGCCTGCAATGATGACAAGGAGGTTCAGTCATAATCACAAATGGGGATTCTCTACTGTAAGAGCAGTGAGAATATGGAACTCTCCGACACATGATGTGATAAATGTTGATAGACTACAAAATTCAAGGCGGGCTTGGATGCCTTCTGTAAAAAGTATATTATGGCAGGTTGTCAGTACTAGATTTTGTGATGGGACATTGATCCAGGGAACTAGTCTGATATATTTAGAGTCATGGAGGAATTTTGCTCCTTGTAAAAGTATTCACACCCTGGGAACGTTGCACTTATTTTTACATTACACCCACAAATGTAAATGTATTTTATTAGGATTTTATGTAATATACCAGCATTAAGTAACAAGTATTTGTGAAGTGTAAAGGAAATAATAGATGGTTTGCTAAATATTTTAAAAATATAAATCTGAATATTGTGACGTGTATTTGTATTCAGTCCCTTGTAGTATGATGCCCCTGAGGGACCAATTGCCTGCAGAGGTCACATAATTAGTAACCTGAGTCACCTGTATCATTTATTCTCAGTATAACTACAGCTGTTTTGTGAAGGTTTCACAAGTTTTGTTTGAGAACATTAGGGATCAAACAGCATCTTGAATACCAAGGAACCCACCAGACAAGTCAGGTATAAATTTGTGGAGAAGAGTAAAGCAGGGTTTGGTTATAAAAAAAAAAATAGCAAAAGCTCTGAACATCTCACTAAGCACTTTTCAATCAATCATCCAAAAATGGCAGGAGTATAATGTGGAGACATGAGGGTCAGTGGGTACAGTCGTCCTCTGGCCAGGCTGTCTTCAGAAAGACTGCTCGGACCAGGGCTCATCCCACTGAACGCCCGCACTCCTTCCTTGTGGGCAGAACACTTCTTTGACAACACAGGATGAGGGAACCACACCTTGGTAAGATGTTACTGGTTCACCAACAGGCAAACACGTATTGTACATTTCCAGCAAGATCACAAGATGGTACAAGCGACAGAGTCTCTCCCAACCGTTGGCTCGCATGGAATTAGAATCATTGCGATTTCGGGGTTTCCTGGGCTAACTATCCCAGTCAGCAGCACCTCGCTTTTGATGAGCACCCACAGAGAGGAGATAGCGGCAAGCTTAGAAAGCTGACTGAGCACAGCAAGATACAGCATATAGCCAGGCAACTGAATGATCCTAACCTGGGTTCTCCAGGCACAATTGTGGGCTCAGCATTGAGCAGTGAAGCACATCTGTGATCCTCCAGCTGAAAATGTGGATTTTAGGCTGAAGTCCTGCAAAATGAATGTGGAAACAGGAGCAAAGCCCTTTTTATACCCTCAGTTCTCATTTCAGAGTACTGTATCTTACAGGATTGGTGGGAGATGGCTGTTCTCTCATTGGTTAAGTTCAATTCTACTACATAATATTGCTCTAACTGACATAGTCAAAGAGGCTGAGGCAATCAACATTTAACAGGCAATAGGGCTCCAGTCAGTCTGATATTAAACAATGGCTAACTTCTCTTGATTTGGCAAAGAAACAAAAGATCTGGCCTAATTAAGAACAGTTCACCCCTCACACAAATCTCCAGATGCTTAGTTGTCACATATAGCACAACTGCACAACGACAAAGACATGGCCGTCCACCTAAACTGACATCCCAAGCAAGGAGATCACTAATTATAGAGAAGCAGCCAAGAGGCCTATGGTCAGTAGAAAAGCAGGAGGGATCCAGAGCTCAGGGGGAAGATCTGTCCACAGGACAACTATAAGTCATAAACTCCACAAATTTGGTCTTTATAGAATAATGGATATTTTTAAAAGCAAAACATAAGAATTGAAAATTGCTTCACAGATGCAATTCATCCAATTTACCTGAGATAGAGCGGTTTTATAAAGTAAAAAGGGCAAAAATGTCACCTCTAGATGTGCAAAGCTGGTAGACACATCCCCAAGAGATTGGCAGCAGTAATTGTAGTGAAAGGAGCTCCTGCAAAGTATTCACTCAGGGGCTGAATACTAATGCATATCACAATTTTCAGAGTTATATTTCTTAAAATATTTACAAATGTTTGCTACTTTGTGTTGGTATGACATAAAACCCCAATAAAATCTATTTGTTTGTGTAATCTGAAAAAATGTGGAAAAGGTCATCGGGTGTGAATAGTTTTTCAAGGAACGGTATGTCTACCTTCAACCTAAAAACTAGTAAATTTTGTCAGAAATGTTCTCCAGTCCACACCAGAGATATTTTATGTAGCCCAAATATTTTGGTGCAAATTTGTCAAAATTTAGGAAAACATGAAACTTTTTGCACTAAAAAGTCAAAAACACAGGTCAAAGGGAAAAATACAAAGCGTTTCTATTGTGCACAAAATTCATGATCCACTTGAACCAATATGAAGAATCTGGAACAAAAAACATTAATTAATACAAGAAGATAAAAAACGTGACTTAGAAAAACCCAACAGAATTGATGAGTTGGATGTAAGTTTTGTGGTGCGGAGCCCGTTATACCGACAGACGGGATGTGACCGCAGGCAAAAATATTCAGGGAAGGGAAAGATTTTACACTTTGTAGATAAATTATCTCTTCCCGGGATGTAACGGCCTCTAATGCCAGGATCACACGGCTGGATAAAGAATCATCACAGCTTCATCCAGAAAACTAGGACAAGTCTTTTCTTATTTGTCATCCATATAAAATCCGGTATTTACAGCCGCTATTAATCATTTACAAGACCATTTACAGCTTCCTCCATTACAGAACTGCAATGTATCCGTAACACAATGTCTGCTATATGGTGGAGCTGGTGGGAATCTGATGGTTTGTGCAGACACAGACCTGAATGGACGAGTCTCCTCCGATTTACAGAAGGCACTAGAGGATGCTGGGATTATTCTCACACGCAGATTCAGTCAGTGAGAAAGAAAAATCCCCATCTGCACTGCCACATCCAATAACAATGGTCTGAGGACGAGACGTTGTGTTATTTTATGGACAGCACTGAAAATACAGTAGTGTAAACGAGAACTAAAAGGAATCATCGAAGCTCTTATCTCTCCTAATCCTGCCACCTTCACCGTTCTCATTACACAAGTATAACACATATAATACTGGAGGATAAAACAAGACTGAGCACAAGACCTTCACAGCCGTGTACACATCATAGGGAGATTTCATGGCACCTTCTCTCCATCTACCTGATGATCCTGAGGAACATCGGGGTCTTCTTGGTTACAGTCCTGTGGGAGAAGAGGACGGGGACATCTCTCTGGTGTTGTCCTCTTACTGGATAGACCTGGAGGAGACACATACAGGGACTGAATTCATTCCTTACATACAGATAATTATAGGCCGTGTGTATTTAGTCCTGTCTATTACCTGGTGATGTGAGGGACTGGGGAAACTCCATCATGACGTCCTTGTACAGATCTTTGTGTCCTTCTAAATACTCCCACTCCTCCATGGAGAAATAGACGGTGACGTCCTGACACCTTATAGGAACCTGACACATACAATGATACCGTCACCCCCGATCCCTTCATAGCGTTACTGTATAATGTCCCAGCATTCCCAGCAGTGTCACCTCTCCAGTCAGCAGCTCAATCATCTTGTAGGTGAGTTCTAGGATCTTCTGGTCATTGATGTCCTCATGTATCGGGGGGTGAGGTGGAGGCCCCGTGATTGGGCTCAGGGGTCTTCCCCATCCCTCAGACACAGGGGCCTGACAGCGCTCACTAGAGGTCTTCTTCACTACTGTGTAATCCTGGTTATGGAGAGACACAGTAATAAATCTCACTCCAGACATTTCCAGAGTCCTCACCTCTCCAGTTCTGTCCATCTGTTATTCCCATAGATAAGAATGATGTAATGTGACGTCATCAGAATCTCTCACCTCTCCAGTAAGCCGGAAGAGGATCTCTAGGGTGAGGTGTAATGTCCTCTCCACCATCTTATCCCTCTCCTTTTCCATCCTTGATGGGTCAATCAGGAAAATTCTCTTCTATAGATGATCTCCACTGAGAGGATCCGATATTGTAGGGACCTGAATGGGGAGAAGATGACGATGTAACATCATAAACAATCCACTGTAATAATACAATTACTGGAGATAATAAGGGAAAACATAGAATGAGAACATTCTGGGGGAACATTATACTGTGTGAGGGCAGAAAGGGGCCGAGGAGCGAGGGAAGAAAGGAGCCGAGGACCGAGGGCAGAAAGGGGACGAGGGACGAGGTCAGAAAGGGGCCAAGGACTGAGGGCAGGAAGGGGCCGATGACCGAGGGCAGAAAGGGGCAGAGGACCGAGGGCAGAAAGGGGCCGAGGACTGAGGGCAGAAAGGGGCAGAGGACCGAGGGGAGAAAGGGGCTGAGGACTGAGGGCAGACAGGTTTCCTCACTTTCGGCCTCTCATAGTTGGGGCATTTGTATCTATCAGAGGAAAAGGAAAAAAAACCTCACGATTCATAGAAATCAGCGAGAGGAAAACTCCAATAAAGTCTCAAAGCTGAAGGGGTTAATGCCGCCTGTCCCAGTAATGGGGAATCTCCACACACCTCCACCTGCAGAGCCGCACACTAGATATATGGCTGCTCTGTGCTTACAGGACCTGTGATGATGTCACATGGAGGGGAGGAGTCAGGGGTCACATGATCAGCTCCTCAGTGTAGTCCTATATTGGCGTGCACACACTGGATGAGGCGCGGTGTCAGTGAATGGTTATAGTAAACCCCTGTTGCGTATGTATGTGACCCCTGTTGCGTATGTATGTGACCCCTGTTACGCATGTATGTGACCCCTTCACACTCTTATTTCAGTCTTTGCTAAATTGAAAATAAGAAAGCCGCGGAGACACCATCACGTGTTTTTCAACGCTGGCAGGAAACTAGCCAGGTCTTTCACCGGGAAGGAACAACCACGGGAAGGGCAGTCTCCAGTCAAGGAGACCACCTATACCAAACATGGTATCCATCCACAGACAGCCGTTTCGGGGTATTTGCCCCTCATCAGTGTGGAGTAGGAATCTGGCTAGTGGGGGCAATGCCTAGTATAAGACTACTTAAGCAAGCATTGTTGACCTTAGGGAACACGTGATGGTGTCTCCGCGGCTTTCTTATTTGCATACTTCCCAGGGGGCAATGCTCTAGAATCACTGCGTTGAGAAACACGTGATGGTGTCTCCGCAGTGGATATGTTGATCTCCCTAAGGTCAACAATGCTTGCTTTGCTAAATTGAATTCTTTGTTGATAAGTTTAGGTGAGGAGAAGATTTATTGAGCGACTTTAGAAGAAAAACGTTTGGACCTGATCGGTCTTGATCACAAGTTGCTGAAAATTTGTGTATGACGTATATGGAGCAGAGCCGCATGTGTACGATGTGTACAGAACTGTGCCATGTGTGTACGATATCTACGGAATGGAGCTGTGTATGTAACAGAGCCGTGTGTGCATGACATGTATGTAGCGGTGTTGTGTGTGCACAACGTGTATATATACCCTCTTATACCACTTTATTAATCCTCAAAACACCCATGCAAGCAGGGCTGCCACTAGGAATTTCGTGGCCCCATACTGGCAAAATTTCGGGGCCCCTTGAGGCTCCACCCCAGCTCCGCCTCCACCCCATGAATCTTCCACAGTCCCACCGCCACTCTTGGAAAACTTCACTTCTGCACTTCAGCCTCACCAATCACACATTAACCCTTCACACTGAACACCGTGTCACACACGCAGCCATCAGATTTTGTATTGGCCATCAGATTTTTGTAAGCCTGCCTCCACGACAAGGTGGAGTCTTTTGGCAGGGCCCTACTCTGCTCTAACTTTTTTTTTTTTTTATATCTAACTTTTTTGTTATATATATATTTTTGGTTTATCTATTTTTTTTTCTTTAAGGGAATGTGTCACATACAGTTTTTAAACTAATTGAAACCAAATTCTGATAATGCAGACTTGTGGATTTAGACCTGACAAACCCTTCAAATGGAATCTGTCACCAGGTTTTTAACACCTAATCTGAGCGCAGCATAACATAGGGGAAGAGATCCTGATTCCAGCGATTGTCACTTATTGGGCTGCTTAGTGTAGTTTTGATAACATCACTGGTTAATCAGCAGGAGATTATCATTGCAGGACTACTTGGCATGCTGCAAGTAGTCCAGCATATTTATGAGCTCTGTATAACTGCTCGATCTGCAGCAGAGAAAACATGGATTTTATCACAATGATAGCAAACAGCCCAGTAAGTGACACATCACTGGAATCAGGGTATGTGTCTCTACATTATGCTGCTCTCAGATGGGGGAGAAAAAACCTGCTGACAGATTCACTTTAAGGCTCATTCAGCAGTCAGTGAAAACCAGTCTGCATTTGGGCCGCAGTGCATGGCCTGGCCATGGGTCTCCTGACCTGACCTCAGCAGTCTCAGAGCATATATGGAGATGCAGGTCAGGAGATCGGGGCCAGGCCATGCATGGCGTTTTAAGATGAGATTTATACTGATGGTTGTTCTTTATGAGAGCGGAGGAGGGTTGTGAACAAGACATGCCACATAAGGCAGAATTAGGCTGAGTCCACACATCCTGTAATCAGCCGTTGGGAAAAATGATTTCTGCAGGATAAGTTTTCTTTAACATGGGAGTCTATGGAGGACAGATCCGCTAACAGATTTCTATTTATCTTCCAATCTGTAACGGATGGGCATCGTGACCTGTAGGGCCACAAGTCTCCTCCGCAGGAGAACGCAGCTGCCCCTGCCCACGATCAGGGTTCGGTGCGCTGCGGTCTCCTGCTTGTGTTCTCCCTATGCGACTCCACAGCAAATAACTGACATACTGCGGCCTCGGAAAGCCGCACCGCAGGTCAGTTATTGCTGCGGGCCGTGCACTGTTAAAAATATACTCTTAAATATATTTTTCTTCAAATACGCGATAAGACGCATGAAAAATGGACTACAAAATGTATAAAAAATAAATGTAGTTTATATCTGATAAAAATGATTGCTAAATAATAAAGTTGCAGTTCAGTTACAGAAAAGGAAAAAATATATACTTCATTAGCTTACGTAAAAGAGTTCAATTAGTCTTTCTTGAGTTCCTGAGAGAACAACCATATCTTGCTTCGTCTTGGGTGAATGCAGGATCAAAGGAACAGACAGACATGCTTCTTAGAGGCTGGATGGATGGGATGGATCAGCTTCGACATGTGTGGATTGACTCTCGGAGCAGGAGTGAGCAGCCACCCCCTCCCACCGTGTGTCAATGACAACTGTCCAATCCATATAGGGTATTTCAGCTGAACACAGTTACACATGACATAATCACTAGAAGCTTCTAGATGGAAGGATATATATATATATATATATATATATATATATATATATATATATATATATATATATATATATATATATATGTACCATGCTATGTCACCATCTATCCATACTTAATACAGATACCTTATTATTTATTCCTTATAAAAACTTTATCAATAAGCTATGCCCTTCCAATATAGACAAAACTGTGAAAACATATAATATGTCCTACTATAAAATGTTTGATAACTAGATGTATTAATTTTAATGTTTTTTACAATTCCCCCTTGAAGCGGGTGAATTATTATTATTATTATTATTATTATTATTAATGAAACCCCGAAAATGAATTAATACATCATTAAAATAACAGACCTTCTTTCCTTATTTGGCGATAATGGATTAATATCAATAATAATGATGAATAATACTCAATCTGCATTATTCATGTTGTATGTTCAATAATATAATAATGTGGATTCATGTTATGGTAGGCCGTGACTGATAATCATATAAAATATATAATTATACTTTCCTAAACCTAAAAAGATGCAAAACAAATCCGGTCACCATATGATGTCCTCTGGGTTGATGTCTTCTTATCTCCGATGTAATCTGGCATAAACACAGTCTCTTAGAATTAAAGCCTTTGATAAAAGATGAATGGTTACCAATTTAATACAGTCTCATATTGCGTTTATCATCGTTAGATCAAGTCCATAAACTTTATTCTTTATTGCAAAGTCCATAGCCAATGTTGGTAAACCACAGTTCATGAGTGTAGAAGAATAGCATAAGTCTTTGATGTCTGTGCAGTGTAATTTACATTAGTCACCTTTATCCTCCGCGCTGCCTGTTGTCAAATCCTGGAACAGATGTTAAGACATTCTTGGTCAACACGACAGGGGTTAACTTTAACACGTTATTGCTCTCCTTAGTAACTGTAGTGAGGTCTTAAGCACAGATCATGTGTTAGAGTTGTCCAACCTGGCACCATAAGATCACTGTGTTTCTGAGGTCCCGCAGTGGTAAGTGTATTGTATGTAACACAGTCTTATTTGAGACGTTACCTTTTGGACCGTTGAGTTTCAGCCTTTTAAACCTTTTGTGGAATCCCTCTTGACTTTAAAAAATTACTAAAAGTCTTTTATCTTCTGTAATCTTGATTGAAGACTGATTCATTCCCTAAACTAGATACCAAATGTGGTAATGATACTATCACTAATAAATGTCACAGTGTATAACTCTAATACTATAATACCATGTCATTATTATTATCATAGTAGAAGTATTAATATAATTGATACTTAGAATGATAAAATAATACTGCATAATGGTATAGACAATAGTATTCTCATGTAATGACCATTTTTTCATTGGTGTAATTACCTTTCCAAACCCATAGATGGCAATGTGTTGAATGTAACCAAAATGTAATATAAAATATGAAATAATATAATGTGTACCTATAACATGTACCATATTATAAATATGAAAGGCAACAATGTGGCTTATTTAGTTAGATCATTTGTAAAATTATAAACCAGAGCAAATAACCTTTTAGAAAAGACTGGATGATTCCATCAAAACACAATAATACCCATTATAAATTATTATTGATTTAAAAAAAATATAATATATATATTATTTGTAAATATAGGAAGGTAAACCTAGATGTACCTCGATCTTCCATCTTTATACTCTAATTTAGTTTATTTGATTTGTCTAATATTTATTAAATAACCTACTATATAAGAAAATGTGCAACTATAACCAATATTTCATCCTTATTGTGTTAATATACTAATATAAGAATAATGTATTACTAGGAAGTAAATAATTGAATACAGTGATGAATGAAGTGTTCTTTTCTTCCAAAAATTGGAACTTTCCCTTTTAATAAGATTCATATTTAATAAAGTAATATTCTTATATTAGATATTACTTAACTAAATATTGAAGTGTTTCCTCAATTGAGATATTAAAATTAGAAGGAAAAATAAAAAAATTGTAGAATTTAAATTTTGATTAAAAATTTGAATATTGAATAAAAATAATCAATATAAAAATTAGGAATAAAAGGAAAAATGAAAATCAGAATAAAAATAAAATTGAAATAAAAATAAGGCCTTCAATGTATATAACACTTATGTTATATAAATGCATTATGATATACTTCAAATATATATATATTTTTTTTTTATTCCCAGTTCTTCCTTTGTACTTGAAGTATTAATTATTAAAGTATTCTGTAGACACATATATTTATCAAATATAAATATGTAATTAAAACCCAACCTTTTCCTTTCAATATCATGAAATATGATGTTATAAAAATTAATATGTCAAGATTAAATTAAATTAAAATTTATGTTGTATATCTTCAAGACCATATTATAAATATTACTTCCATATTTGAAAAGAAAAATGATTACCAATTTGTGTATCAGTAAAAGAAGTAAGTAACACAAACCTGTATGAAAATCAAAACGTTAAAACCTTATTCTAGAATGTAATTCTTCAGAATAAACCTTTAATAAGGCTCCTAACATCTCTATACTAAAGAAATATGTCTATGAATAAGATATATTCTGTATAAATTCCTTCATTATTTATACTTATGTACTATAACTTATTTATTCTAAATAATATACATACATATTATAACCTTGAAGTAAAAAAAATGTTTTCCCTTTTTTTTTTTTTTCTTTGGAAGCTTCAAAGACCTTGGGCAAGTAACTGACGTTGACAGCTGCTCAGACACTCAATCATTCATAGACACATCTATGTACACAAGACTGTCATGGTTCTTTAACATATACATCCACATAGAAACATTGACAGACACATATCCCTTTTTTTCCAATTTTTCTATGCGCATTTCAAAATATATGATACTAATATGAATAATTTTATTCATTCCATATACTCATGAGTGACAGGTACCTTTGATAGTCACCTACTGTACATTTGACCACAGGACAGACAGACATTTATTATTAGCTTTAGTAATTCAAGTGTCACATGCTCTGGTTACGTGCAAAGAACATTCCATTCCAAAACAGCAAGCAGTTTTAATTACTCCACTCCAAAACTCAGATTACATTTCTAATAACTCTAAGGAAGATATATATTCATAAAAGAAATGTTAAACTAATGGTCCTCTGGCAATTGGTACCTGAGAAAATAATAATTATTATTAATTATGCTTTCGCGATTAGCCTTACACAATAAGATATATGTTACCTGATTGAGGATAAGAACAAATTTATAAATAAAAAGTTAATACTTCATCAATCTGCTTTACTGATAAATTCTGAGGGAAATAAAAGAATAAAATTATTATCATATTTATGATAAAAATGAAACACTTAAAATAAGTTATACTTTTCCTTATTATTAAATTTTAAATATTATTATTCATATACCAAGATCAAATTATTAATTTATAACATTTTAGACTATCATAACTAAATGAAGATATGACTTTGTTTTTACTATCACTACCCTTTTTATATATATATATATATATATATATATATATATATATATATATATATACAAATCCATAGAAGGTATGTATTACATGGATACACTGTATATGAATAATAATAAATATCAAACAATAAAATTAATTTACCCAGAAATCCCCTTTATCCAGCTAAAACCCAAACCTCAATTTTTGCAAGATCCGATCTATTACAGTAATTTCCAAAACATTGGAATTGAAATTATTTTGTAACTCAATTTTTTTCATTAACTGAGAAAAAATGTCTCTCTCCGAAAAACCACCCAGCTGTCGCTGGCTGTCAAATTCTCTGGATGACATTTTTTCTTTCAATAGTGACAAGGGGAGAGGATTTGCACAAGACACCTGTTTCTGTCTTTCAGGGCTTTTAAAAATCGCTTGTCTGATATTGTCGGTATCAGATTTTGTGACAATTTTCTCTTTCATTGAAGGTGACAAGGAAAGAGGGGGGGTATATGACTTATAATTTACATGCAATATCCTGCGAATTCCATACATTTTGTCACAGAAATATTTGGATCTGGGAGACACTGTTGGTTTTTCACTTAATCTCTCCCTTTTTCGTGTTGGTTTTTCAGAATTAATTAATTTCTGTTTTGATTGACTTTGGTGATTTCTAACAAAATCGATAAATGTCGTACATTCAAATAGGGACTTTTTCTTTAATGCCACCGTACAGGCTGCATTATCAAGGAAATTAAATTTCTTGATGAATAAATGGATCATTCCATTCAGTCTGACATTTGGAATGACCGTCCTATATAAACGCTCAAAAACAGACATAAATGAGAACATACTTTCATTCTGTTCAATTTGTAATTCCTTCAACATCTCATAATCTGGATTCGCTTGATTCCTTGCACAGAAGATGAGATTTTTCAGCCTTATGATATCATTATCACTTGAACAATCAAATGTCTCATTGTCAGAAGACTTTTTTAATACCAGCTGTCTAAAGAAATGCTGGGGTATCCACATATCAAATATCTGAGTCTTCTCACTGTCAGTTAAATTTAATTTTTCAACGGAACTTTCAAATATTCGGAATTTCTGCATACATGTATTTTAGGATCGTATGCGGGAATTAATTTGCATAAGTCCAATAAATTTTTTCTTAGTTTAAGTTCTAACTTAGTCTGTTCTATTTTTAGAAACTGATCTCCGCCATGCTCTCTGACTCCTCCCCCTTCTAGCTCCGCTTTGTCATTTCCTTTTCTTACAACTTTTTGCACGTCTTCTACTCTGGCTCCTCCCCCTTCTGACTTCTCTATGTCATTTCCTGCTTCTTCTCCAAAGTCCCGAAGACATGGCACATGTCTATGGCCATCTTGATTACAGTTAGAATTCACAATATCACCTACTGACATTTCAGGTTCTAAGCAATCTTTGGATGTCTCTAACACTGACTTATGGAATTCCTGAACTAAATGCAATAAATTTCTAAACTTCTCTTTTTCTTTGTTAAAAAATACCTTAGAATTTACTCGTGAATTTGCCATTTCACACTCAGCATACAAGTCTAACCATAAATTCACTAAACTAGACTTCTCTAAATGCTTACTTTGTTCAGAAAAAGAATTTAAATTCATTGTCTTACCTTGACTTATAATCAGCACTTGTAGCACTTCTTATGGACTGACTTATCCTTTCTCCTCCAGAGACACGTCTAAAGAGTATCGTGTGTGGCTTAGCAAAGTTCAAAGTTCATTTAAAAAAACATTGATGACAAAATGTATAAAAAATAAATGTAGTTTATATCTGATAAATATGATTGCTAAATTATAAAGTTGCAGTTCAGTTACAGAAAAGGAAAAAAAATATACTTCATTAGCTTACATAAAAGAGTTCAGTTAGTCTTTCTTGAGTTCCTGAGAGAACAACCATATCTTGCTTCGTCTTGGGTGAATGCAGGATCAAAGGAACAGACAGACATGCTTCTTAGAGGCTGGATGGATGGGATGGATCAGCTTCGACATGTGTGGATTGACTCTCGGAGCAGGAGTGAGCAGCCACCCCCTCCCACCGTGTGTTATATGACAACTGTCCAATCCATATAGAGTATTTCAGCTGAACACAGTTACACATGACATAATCACTAGAAGCTTCCAGATGGAAGGATATATATATATATATATATATATATATATATATATATGTACCATGCTATGTCAGCATCTATCCATACTTAATACAGATACCTTATTATTTATTCCTTATAAAAACTTTATCAATAAGCTATGCCCTTCCAATATAGACACAACTGTGAAAACATATAATATGTCCTACTATAAAATGTTTGGTAACTAGATGTATTAATTTTAATGTTTTTACATGCACGCACAGTGGGCACAGGATTTCTACAAATCCCATCCACTTTGCTTGTACTGTACATTGCAGCGTTTTGGACGCAGCTGAAGCAAGCTACATCCAAAACGCTGCAAACACTGATGGTGGGCACACAGCCTAAGGAGAGTCTTTATTACAGCCTGGCTATTAGGGCAGGGGGCACCAAACACTCAGATACAAAGGCCTTACTGCTGCTGTATTCTCCTAAGGAGAGTCTTTATCACAGCCTAGATAATAGCAAAGAATTTACTTAGGAAAATACAGCACCAGTGAGGCCTTTGTATCAGAGATACACCCCCATCCATCCTGCTCATATACCCCCATCCTGCTCATATACCCCCATCCTGCTCATATACCCCATCCTGCTCATATACCCCTATCCATCCTGCTCATATACCCCCATCCTGCTCATAAACCCCCATCCTGCTATATACCCCCCATCCTGCTCATATACCCCATCCTGCTCATATACCCCCATACTGCTCATAATATACCCCCATCCATCCTGCTCATAATATACCCCCATCCTGCTCATAAAATACCCCCATCCTGGTATATGGCTTGTATCCTGTGGCACAGAAAAAAAAAATAAGCGTTTATACTCACCTTTCCTCACTCCCTGCAGCACCGATCAGCTTCCTCTCTGTCTCAGCAGCAGCGCCGCTGTGTGGAGCCGTCACCGTTGTCTGCAGCATCGCGATGTCTTCCTGTCTGTGCCAGTCATCTGATCTGTGTGGACACTAGCGGCGCGCACAGCGATGACGTCATCGCTGTGCTCACCGCTCTCTACACAGATCAGCTGACCGGCACAGACAGGAAGACATCGCGATGCTGCAGGGGGACGGCTCCACACACGGTGACGGGTGAGTACACTGATTCACTGCACCACGCGCCGATAATGATGCACGGGGGGCAGTGAATACAGCTGCACATGATCACTCCAGGCTGTAGTTGCCAGGGGTGATCATGTGGGCCGGCTGTTAATTATGCGCGCACCCCCCCGCCCACCTGTCAGTGCTGGCTTTAGCGCTGAGAGATGATGGGCGGGAGGATGGGCGTGCATATGTAATGAGCGGGCCCACATGGTCACGGCAGGCGCTGCTACAGCCTGCTCGTGCCCCCGATGACCCGCTCCACCGCAGCACCCTCATTCCCCGCAGCCACATTCAGACCATAAGACGCACCCCCCATTTCCCCCCATCATTTGGGGGAAAAAAGTGCGTCTTATAGTCCGAAAAATACGGTACATGTTTTGGCGCTATGCGCCTTCATCACGGAATTACACATTGGAAAAAGGAAATAATTCTCCAGTGCGATCATAGATTCACAGCCGTCTTTAAAATCAAAATCTTTATTCAAATGGTTAAAAGTCCATGAGTAGAGTTGATCGAAGCCGCCAAAATCCGGGAAAGACGATCACTGCCGGATTGAGAAAAAAATGTGGGTCCGCTCCAGACTCCGGTGCCCATATACAGTGCCTACAAGTAGTCTTCAACCCCCTGCAGATTTATCAGGTTTACACATTTGGAATTAACTTGGCATTGTGACATTTGGACTGTAGATCAGCCTGGAAGTGTGAAATGCACTGCAGAAAAAAGAATGTTTTTTTTATTTTTGTTTTTTTTTTTTTAAATTGAGAAAAGTTTATTCAGAGGGTCATTTATTATTCAACCCCTCAAACCACCAGAATTCTGTTTGGTTCCCCTAAAGTATTAAGAAGTATTTCAGGCACAAAGAACAATGAGCTTCACATGTTTGGATTAATTATCTCTTTTTCCAGCCTTTTCTGACTAACTAAGACCCTCCCCAAACTTGTGAACAGCACTCATACTTGGTCAACATGGGAAAGACAAAGGAGCATTCCAAGGCCATCAGAGACAAGATCGTGGAGGGTCACAAGGCTGGCGAGGGGTACAAAACCCTTTCCAAGGAGTTGGGCCTACCTGATTCCACTGTTGGGAGCATCATCCGGAAGTGGAAGGCTTATGGAACTACTGTTAGCCTTCCACGGCCTGGACAGCCTTTGAAAGTTTCCTCCCGTGCCGAGGCCAGGCTTGTCCAAAGAGTCAAGGCTAACCCAAGGACAACAAGGAAGGAGCTCCGGGGGGACATTGGTTTCAGTCAATACCATAAGTAACGTACTCCACCGCAATGGTCTCTGGTCCAGACGAGTCTGTAAGGTACCTTTACTTTCAAAGCATCATGTCAAGGCTCGTCTACAGTTTGCTCATGATCACTTGGAGGACTCTGAGACAGACTGGTTCAAGGTTCTCTGGTCTGATGAGACCAAGATCGAGATCTTTGGTGCCAACCACACACGTGACGTTTGGAGACTGGATGGCACTGCATACGACCCCAAGAATACCATCCCTACAGTCAAGCATGGTGGTGGCAGCATCATGCTGTGGGGCTGTTTCTCAGCCAAGGGGCCTGGCCATCTGGTCCGCATCCATGGGAAGATGGATAGCATGGCCTACCTGGAGATTTTGGCCAAGAACATCCGCTCCTCCATCAAGGATCTTAAGATGGGTCGTCATTTCATTTTCCAACAAGACAACGACCCAAAGCACACAGCCAAGAAAACCAAGGCCTGGTTCAAGAGGGAAAAAATCAAGGTGTTGCAGTGGCCTAGTCAGTCTCCTGACCTTAACCCAATTGAAAACTTGTGGAAGGAGCTCAAGATTAAAGTCCACATGAGACACCCAAAGAACCTAGATAACTTGGAGAAGATCTGCATGGAGGAGTGGGCCAAGATAACTCCAGAGACCTGTGCCGGCCTGATCAGGTCTTATAAAAGACGATTATTAGCTGTAATTGCAAACAAGGGTTATTCCACAAAATATTAAACCTAGGGGTTGAATAATAATTGACCCACACTTTTATGTTGGAAATTTATTAAAATTTAACTGAGCAACATAACTTGTTGGTTTGTAAGATTTATGCATCTGTTAATAAATCCTGCTCTTGTTTGAAGTTTGCAGGCTCTAACTTATTTGCATCTTATCAAACCAGCTAAATCTGCAGGTGGTTGAATACTACTTGTAGGCACTGTAAGTCTATAGGGACCAGAATCCGGAGAGTAAAAACGTTTGTGGAGGGGATGGTGGGTAGGAGAACATGTGGTATACTCACCCTAGGCTGTCATTGCGGCACACTCCTTCCAGGTCACGCTATTCCCTTCCGGAGCCGTCGATTCAATATTCATTGTTTTGCCTGCCCACCAGCGTGTGTAATTGGTTGAAGTTAGATGCACCCTCACCCTGAGTGGCAGCGTGTCAGCTGCCTGGAACCAATCACAGGCGGCAGGACGGCCGGTGGGCGGGGAAAGCAGTGCAAGTGTCTGCAGGTCAGTATAGTGAAGTGCATGTGTTTCAGAAACACATAGCATGTAATATAATGTTAATATGTCATATTAAAGGGGATAATGTGGTGACTCCTGGTGCACAATGTATACAGGATTGTGATATATTAGATAAAAAAGTTGCATTATTATATTTTGAGGAGCAACAAGCGATTCTTGATTTGAGATTGTTTGATAAAAATTATTCCGTTAACATGGTGCAGAGTTCTAACTTATTTTCCACATCTAATAAGGATTGTTATCCATTAAATTCTAGACCGGCGGTATTAGATGCTTTCAGGATGCTAATGAAAAATAACTTTTGGAATGAAGTAAAAATATTGTTAACAAAAATTCCAATCTGACATTCCAGGAAACATGCGCCCTATAAGATTTGACAAATAACAGAGATTTGTTGGTAAAAAAGCGGATAAATTTGGGGCTATAGTCCTGATGGATGCGGGTTTATATCAGAAATTACACTTGTTGGGTTTGGAAAATAAAGATGTGTACACTGAGTTACCACAAAACCCCAGAGAGATCTATAATGCAGAGATGTTGAGTCTATTGGAAATAGGATTAAATTCCGTATAACATGAAAATTAAAAGGATAGGACGTTATATTGGCAATATGGTTTAATGTGTCACTGAAAATGAAGCCGAATTTTTTTGAATACCTAAATGATAATGACTACAATTTAACATTCACTTGTAGCTATGAAAATCGGAGGGTTAATTTCTTGGATGTGACTTTAATTGATAATTCTATAACAGGAAAAGTAGAAGTAGAACCTTCTAGAAAGGATACAGCCTCTAATAGTATCCTCAGAGCCACATCATGTCACCCGCCACATGTGGTGAAAAATCTCCCTGTAGGGGAACTAATGAGGACTAAACATCACAGTTCCCAAGAACAGGTTTTTCTGAGGGAAACTGATAATACTTGTAAAATATTGAAGGCTCGAGGCTATCCTGATTGGAGTTTGGATAGAGCCCAGAAAATTGCAAAGAATAAAGATCGGAATTTATTGTTAAAAAATGAAACGGATAGGGTTAATAATAATAACAAGAATAGGGAATCTATAAATTTGCCACCAAGTATAGTCCCCAGTTCAAAAAGATCACCTCTGTAATAATAAAGTTTTTACCTCTACTGGATCAAGATATTGAAGTAAAAAATATCCTTAAAAAAACAGACAAAATTTGTATCTAAAAGAGCGTCTACAATTGGAGATTTTTTTATCCCCCAGTCTATTCCTTGGTAAGACTGATTCTTCCACACAAAATTGGTTAAAATTATCCGGATTTTATAAATGTGGCGCTAATGTTTGTAAGTGTTGCAATTTTGTCAGTAAAGATGAAAAATGTTCTTCCAATTTCAATCAAAGGGAGTATATGATAAAAGACTTTATGAATTGTAACACGGAAAACTTGATTTATTTGATAGAATGTTGTTAAAAAACACATCAGAAAACACATTTCAGATGCATTAAATCTCCCTATAGCAGGTGCTTCAGTGGTTTCACCACATTTTGCACATAAACACAAAGGAGATCTAAGCAGTTATTTCTTTAAAGGGATAGAGAAAGTTTATAAACCTCTGAGAGGAGCGGATCTCCATAAAAACGTTTTGGCTCATGAAGTAAATGGATATTTTTGTTAGAAACTCGCATTCCTAATGGTTTAAACAGCAGGTTGGATCTGATAACACAGTATTAATGTATGTTGTGAAATTGTTGTTTTCTTCTTGCTAATATCATGTACTATGTTTTTGGTAATAATTGGTAGCTTTGATTCTAACAGAACTAGTGTTTTACATTTTACTGCTGGAATCTTAATGGTTTTGACTTTTTTTAGTGCTTAATTACTGGAAGGTTTCCTCCTTCTCCCTTCTGTGTAAAATAGTCTATTCTAATGGAGCAGTAGTGGACCAGGATGAAGGCAGTTTTGTGCCAAAACATGTAGTCCCTATGTGAACTCACTGCTGTATTTGGACAAATGTATGTCTCATGAACTTTTAACCATCTGAATAAAGATTTGGATTTTAAAGACGGACGTGGATTTGTGATCATGCTGGAGAATTTTTTCTTGTTTCCACATATATATATACACACACACACATATACACAGGTGCGTATGCATCTATTTTTTCTATAATATTAATGTAGGGAATTCTTTTTTTCTTCATCCTCTTTTCCTTTTTTTTTGTAACTTTTTCAAAACTTTTTTTCTTTCGCAATAAAACGCTCAAATATTTTTGGGAAATATATTAGTTCATACAATCTTATATCACTGTACACAAAACACTGTAAAATATATCTTTTTTGAAGACTACATTTAAATAAAAATATATATATATATATATATATATATATATTTATTAAAACATTACACATTAGTGCAAATAAATATATATTAGTTCATTAAAAAATCCATACTAATTTATATCATTCTACAGTACCTTTCATAAAAGAATCTTTTTATAGATCTTCCTCAATAGCTGACTCTACATTCTCTGCCCATATACTGTATATCCTTTACCTTTCCTTGCACTAATCAGGCCTACCAGTTTGTCCCAATATCTTTATATCTATTTGCCTTTTATTCTTTAACTTCGCTCTCTCCTCAAAGTCTATTCATATATCCACCAGTTACTTTACTCTGCCCTTCCCTACCCTTATCACTACCTCTACCTGTCCTACATAGCCAATAGGGCACCATATATTCATGTACCTTGAGACACTCCCAGCTTGTCAAACACATTTGAGCACACACGCTGCCATTCCCATTACTACCAAGCTGCCACAACATGTCTCACAATACATAAACATCTACTATATTAGCACATCACTGATTTTCCAAATGCGCATGCGCCGCCATCTACATTTCCACCAGGATGCTCTAGTACACAGGGCCGTATTTACCATTAGGCACCCGTGGTCCGGTGCCTGGGGCGGCAGGTTGCGGGGGGCGGCGCCAAGGGCGAGAGTAGAAAAAAAATAATTATTTTTTTTTTTTTAAATTTCCTTCCCCAGACTCATTACCATAACCGGAGTCTTTGCGGAAGGGGTGGGGGGGTTGTTGAGGTGGGGGGGTAGTTGGTCCCGTTTTTAATTTGTATTAGCATCTTAAACGCTAATACAAATCATCCTCCATACCTGCTCCCTGCGGCGCTTCCGGGGTCACAAGCTGCAATCAGCTCCCTGGCCTGGCGCGCTCACTGATGACGTCACAGGCAGCGCGATGAGTCACCTCACCACTGCCGGCGTCTCTGCAGACTGTGTGCCGCTGAGGAGCTGAGGAGAGAAGTCACCGGAGCCGGGAGGTAGGCGCTGTAGAGCCGAAGATAGCGGCGGCAGCCGGCGGGGTGTAATGTGCATGGGACAGGGGCAGCAGCCATAGGGGGCGCTCTATGGGAAAAAGAGGTGCATGGGGTATAATCTGTGTGGGGCAGGGGCAGCAGCTATAAGGGGCGCTCTATATAAGAAAGGGGGTGCATGGAGGGGGATCTCTATGGGGCAGGGGCAGCAGACATAGGGGCCGCGCTATATAGGAAAGGGGTGCATGGAGGGGGATCTCTATGGGGCAGGGGCAGCAGCCATAGGGGTCGCTCTATATAGGAAAGGGGTGCATGGAGGGGGATCTCTATGGGGCAGGGGGCTGCAGCCATAGGGGGCGCGCTGTATAAGAAAGGGGGTGCATGGAGGGGGATCTCTATGGGGCAGGGGCAGCAGCCATAGGGGGCGCTCTATATAGGAAAGGGGGTGCATGGAGGGGGATCTCTATGGGGCAAGGGGCAGCAGCCATAGGGGGCCCACTGTATAGGAAAGGGGGTGCATGGAGGGGGATCTCTATGGGGCAGCAGCCATAGGGGGCGCTCTATATAGGAAAGGGGGTGCATGGAGGGGGATCTCTATGGGGCAGGGGCAGCAGCCATAGGGGTCGCTCTATATAGGAAAGGGGTGCATGGAGGGGGATCTCTATGGGGCAGGGGGCTGCAGCCATAGGGGGCGCGCTGTATAAGAAAGGGGGTGCATGGAGGGGGATCTCTATGGGGCAGGGGCAGCAGCCATAGGGGGCGCTCTATATAGGAAAGGGGGTGCATGGAGGGGGATCTCTATGGGGCAAGGGGCAGCAGCCATAGGGGGCCCACTGTATAGGAAAGGGGGTGCATGGAGGGGGATCTCTATGGGGCAGCAGCCATAGGGGGCGCTCTATATAGGAAAGGGGGTGCATGGAGGGGGATCTCTATGGGGCAGGGGCAGCAGCCATAGGGGGCGCTCTATATAGGAAAGGGGGTGCACGGAGGGGGATCTCTATGGGGCAGGGGCAGCAGCCATAGGGGGCGCTCTATATAGGAAAGGGGGTGCATGGAGGGGGATCACTATGGGGCAGGAGTAGCAGCCATAGGGGGCGCTCTATATAGGAAAGGGGGTGCATGGAGGGGGATCTCTATGGGGCAGGGGCAGCAGCCATAGGGGGCGCTCTATATAGGAAAAGGGGTGCATGGAGGGGGATCTTTATGGGGCAGGGGCAGCAGCCATAGGGGGCACTCTGTATGATAAAGGGGGTGCATGTAGTTGGCTCTGTGTGGCTCACAGCACGGGGTGTGATCTGTATGGGGCAGGGGGCAGCCTGCGGGGTGGAATCACTGTGGAAAAGGGGGCAGCATGGGGTGGGCTCAGTATGGAAAAGGGGCCAGCGTGGGGTGGGCTCAGTATGGAGAAAGGGCAACATGGCTCAGTATGTAGAAGTCTAATGTGTGGGAGACAGTTCGAATAGGGGGCAGCATGTGGTCCAGACAGTTTGGCGATCATAGTTCATAAGTGAGGAGGGTGTAGTGGGTGTAACTCATGAGGGGAGACGGTGTGGTATTATAAAGGGGGAAGTGTGGAAGCCATGTACCATAATATAGACAGTGTGTGTGTGTGGGGGGGGGGGGTCATTTTTTTGTGCAGGGATTAAAGTGAGGGACAGTTATTTATTTTGGGGGCTTATTTAGAGAACAGCATGGTTGATTATTTTTATAATGACATGTTATTTTTAAGGGCACTGTGTCGTGATGTGCTGCAGAAGAGCAGAGAAGATGGAGGTCTGCAGAGACGAGCTGTGGATGTGAAGTCATAATGGCACCAGGACCTGTGAGGTACCGAGGTTTGAGGCTGGATAAATGCAGGTGATGGCTAAACACATTGCTAAATGCAGGTTTTAAGTGATAGCTGATCTATATCCAGCAGATGGTCAATGGTTTAACAGCTTCTGAGCCTGTGACCGCACTTTCATGTGCACAGTACGATCTTTACCATGATCGTCCTGTGCACATAGAATAGCATTGTTCTTGGCAGCGTGTGTTCACAGGACAATGTGCGGCCAAGAAAGATATTTAAAGGCGTCTGTCACCCCCCCCAAATGCCAATTAAACTGTACAAACATTTTTTAGGGAACACAGCCCATATAAAAATCATGCCAGGTAGAAACAGTGTAACCTAACAAAATTTTGCAGTGAGGGGGCATTGTGCACTTTTGGAGTGGCCTATGCCATAAACAAAAGTGAATCTTTTATCAAATGTTAAGTTGAGCTGTATACACCTGGTGTGATTTCTGTATGGGTTGTATACACCTGGTGTGATTTCTGTATGGGTTGTATACACCTGGTGTGATTTCTGTATGAGCTGTATACACCTGGTGTGATTTCTGTATGGGTTGTATACACCTGGTGTGATTTCTGTGTGAGCTGTATACACCTGGTATGATTTCTGTATGGGCTGTATACACCTGGTATGATTTCTGTATGGGCTGTATACACCTGGTATGATTTCTGTATACACCTGGTATGATTTCTGTATACACCTGGTATGATTTCTGTATGGGCTGTATACACCTGGTATGATTTCTGTATGGGCTGTATACACCTGGTATGATTTCTGTATGGGCTGTATACACCTGGTATGATTTCTGTGTGAGCTGTATACACCTGGTATGATTTCTGCGTGGGCTGTATACACCTGGTATGATTTCTGTGTGAGCTGTATACACCTGGTATGATTTCTGTGTGAGCTGTATACACCTGGTATGATTTCTGTATGGGCTGTATACACCTGGTATGATTTCTGTATGGGTTGTATACACCTGGTGTGATTTCTGTATGGGTTGTATACACCTGGTGTGATTTCTGTGTGAGCTGTATACACCTGGTATGATTTCTGTATGGGCTGTATACACCTGGTATGATTTCTGTATGGGTTGTATACACCTGGTATGATTTCTGCGTGAGCTGTATACACCTGGTATGATTTCTGCGTGGGCTGTATACACCTGGTATGATTTCTGTGTGAGCTGTATACACCTGGTATGATTTCTGTGTGAGCTGTATACACCTGGTATGATTTCTGTATGGGCTGTATACACCTGGTATGATTTCTGTATGGGTTGTATACACCTGGTATGATTTCTGTGTGAGCTGTATACACCTGGTATGATTTCTGTGTGAGCTGTATACACCTGGTATGATTTCTGTATGGGCTGTATACACCTGGTATGATTTCTGTATGGGCTGTATACACCTGGTATGATTTCTGTATGGGCTGTATACACCTGGTATGATTTCTGTATGGGCTGTATACATCTGGTATGATTTCTGTATGGGCTGTATACACCTGGTGTGATTTCTGTATGGGCTGTATACACCTGGTATGATTTCTGTATGGGCTGTATACACCTGGTATGATTTCTGTGTGAGCTCTATACACCTGGTATGATTTCTGTGTGAGCTGTATACACCTGGTATGATTTCTGTGTGAGCTGTATACACCTGGTATGATTTCTGTATGGGCTGTATACACCTGGTATGATTTCTGTATGGGTTGTATACACCCGGTATGACTTCTGTATAGGCTGTATACATCTGGTATGATTTCTGTATTCAGCTGTATACACCTGGTGTGATTTCTGTATACACCTGGTATTATTTCTGTATGGGCTGTATACACCTGGTATGATTTCTGTATGGGCTGTATACACCTGGTATGATTTCTGTATGGGCTGTGTACACCTGGTATGATTTCTGTGTGAGCTGTATACACCTGGTATGATTTCTGCGTGGGCTGTATACACCTGGTATGGTTTCTGTGTGAGCTGTATACACCTGGTATGATTTCTGTGTGAGCTGTATACACCTGGTATGATTTCTGTATGGGCTGTATACACCTGGTATGATTTCTGTATGGGTTGTATACACCTGGTATGATTTCTGTGAGCTCTATACACCTGGTATGATTTCTGTGTGAGCTGTATACACCTGGTATGATTTCTGTGTGAGCTGTATACACCTGGTATGATTTCTGTGTGAGCTGTATACACCTGGTATGATTTCTGTATGGGTTGTATACACCTGGTATGATTTCTGTGTGAGCTGTATACACCTGGTATGATTTCTGTGTGAGCTGTATACACCTGGTATGATTTCTGTATGGGCTGTATACACCTGGTATGATTTCTGTATGGGTTGTATACACCCGGTATGATTTCTGTATGGGCTGTATACATCTGGTATGATTTTTCTATGGGTGATGTTCCCTATTATGAATATTTGTGCCGGGTGATCGGCATTTTGTGGGTGACAGATATTTTGCTCCTGCATCAGGTGATTGACAGTTTGTTGAGGTAGACCGATAATCCGCAGCAGTGTAAACACACCTTAAAGAGCGACTTAAATGTTTCAGAAATTATTTTATATGTTTTAGGCTACTTTCACACTTCAGTTTTCTGCATTCAGGCACAATCCTTTTTTTTTCCTGATCCAACGGATTCGGCAAAAAATGTAAAAACCGTATCCACCGGATCCGTTATGCCGGATGCGTAAAAAAACTGATCCGTTGGATCCGTTTTGCATCCGTTTTTGCATCCGTTTTGTCAGTTTTTTTTGCTGGATCCGTTTTTTCAAAACATTGGAGCATGCTCAGTTTACAAAATGGATCCGGCATCCATAGGCTTCCATTGTAAAACACGCCGTATCGCACCGGATCCGGCGCGATGCGGTTTTTTTTTTTGCCGGACAAAAAAACCTTACAAGATACGTTGCCTCCGGCCGCTGCTTTAATTAATTTTGCCACATCCGGAAAAAAGCGGATGCAACGCAAAGCCATCAGGCACAATCCGGTAACAATGAAAATCTATGGGGATAAAACGGATGCGGTACCGGATCCGTTTTACCCGTTTTTTTCCGGATTGTGCCTGATGGAAAAAACCTGATGTGTGAAAGTAGCCTTAGGGTAATTAATTTTGAACAGATCTGAGGGGAACCCGGTCCCGAGTCCCCCACAATTGCTCCAAAGACCTATTAGGAAAGTGCAGGAGAGCAGACAGAGCAGCGCGGCTTCAGTAGAAAGTCATAGTTCTGTCTCCTGAGCCGTGCACTTCACCTATGGGGGTCTCAGGACACATTACTGCACCAGTCTAAGAATTAATGGACCTTTTTGATGACCCTTCTTTTGAGAATCCTAGAGCATGGTGCATGCTGGGATACTCGAAAGAAGCGTTATCATGGGGCGGAGGCTGCAGTCACTGCCACAGCCTCTGCCCCTCCCTGAAATGAAGCGTCATCAAGGGACAGGATAGGAAATTATTAATGCAAGTATATTAAAAAAAAAATTATATTTTGGCACTAAATAGATAGGGATTTAGAATGAAAATTACTTTGCCTTCGGACCAAACCTTTAAATTACTCTTTAAATGTTTACTAGTGCAGCTACTAGCAACTAATCAGTACTGTGGTACCTAGTTTGATGATAGTTGGTAACAACAATTTCAATCATCTCCTTACCATTGTTAAGGTATACAAGTTTATATGATAGGGGCTAACCTGACATTGAAAGTGATCGCTGTATAACGGTGATGTGTCATGTATTGACGGTTGTTCTGCGGCTGTATTTCTGATGATTGTTCTGGTGATGTAGGCATGTACTGACTGTTCTGGTGATGTAGGCATGTACTGACTGTGGTTCTGGTGATGTATTTATGTACTGATGGTTGTTCTTCTGAAGTTATGTACGAACGTAAGAGCGCAGCATGTAGCGTTTTTGAGCGTCGGTATCCTTTTTTTCTTTTTCTACTGCGCATGCTCAGCTCTTGTGTTTAATAATTGAAATCAATATTTCTTTCTCTCGGCGGCCGAACGATCAGCTGATTGCCTGGCGGTTGGATTTTGAGATCGATCAGCTGGCTTTTGAGAACGATCATCTGATCGCTCGGCTACTGTGAACAATCAGGTGATCGCCCAGCGGCCGGCCTCCGGGTGATCAGCTGATCGTTCACAATAGCCAGCCACTGGTAAAACAGTAAAAAACCCCAAAAAACAACGGATTGTTGTTTTGCAGCATCAGTCACATCAGTTGTACCACTATCTGCAATGCATCCGTTGCATAAGTCACACAACTGATTGTGACGGATGCAAAACAACGCAAGTGTGAAAGCAGCCTTACCAGTAGGGGGCGTTACAACTTAAAGTGCCTAGGGCAGCATGAATGCCAAATACGGCCCTGCTAGTACACCATTACATAGATTCCCCGCAATGCGCATGTGCCGGCCATCCAGACGCTTTCCAGTGCGCAGGCGCGGACTCTGGTCAGTACACCAACACACGTCATCTCCCTGCAGTGTGAGAGACGGCGAATATGCACAAGACGGCGAATATGCACGTGCCGGTCACCCAGGTGCTCTCTAGTGCGCAGGCGCCATTGTTCCATGTTACACTGAGACATGTCACAACCATGTAATACACAAGATGACCTGTGCACAGGCACCGGGGCTATTTAAAGCCCATGCACTCAGACCGGGCTACATCCAGGATAGTACAGACACAGGAGTGCTCATCACACAAAGGCAATCTACAGTTATCCATATACTATATCCTTTTTCTCCCTCCTCCTTATATGATATAACTTACATTTCCTGACTTAGCTTTCATTTAACATTTCAGGAACCCCCATTACCAAAAAACCCTCACATTTCCAGGAGATCAGCATTAAAGGGGTGGTTCACCCATGTTTTTTATTGTCTAGATCGATATTATATTGAGAAACAATGTTTCTCTCAAATACCTTGTATTGTCAATAGTGCCTGTGAGAGGCGCTATTGCAGACCGCTGTTCCCCGTCCAGTGACGTACCCGTCAAGTGCTGCCACGTCACATCCGTACTGCCGCCTGCATTCTGAGCCCATCTGCTCCCTGCTCTTCCTCCCTCACAGCTCAGCGCGTCTCTTGCTTGCAGGGTTCTGCGAGGAGGGAGGGGGGAGCAGGAGACGCTCTGTGCTGTGAGGGTGGAGGGAGAGGGGAGCAAATGGGCTGTGACAGCAGTGAAACCCCGCTCACAGCTCAGAGTCTGGAAGAATGTAGCCGGCTGCACGGATGTGACGTGGCAGCATTGGACGGGTATGTCACTGGACGGGGAGCAGCGGTCTGCAATAGCGCCTCTCACAGGCACTATTGCCAACACAAGGTATTTGAGAGAAACATTGTTTCTCAATATAATATCAAACTAGACAATAAAAAATATGGGTGAACCACCCCTTTAACAGGTAGTACATAACTGCCTTACATAGGCTATCAATACCTTTTCCTCTACCCTCATCCTCCTTCCTAACCTATTTAAACCTAATGCAACTTGTATGTATTTACTAATATTACTAACAGTTTCATGTGCAAAATTTGATATTCTTATACTGCCATATGTACATCTCGTATTATTTATACTAAGTGTAAATTTTCAATATAATATTCAATGTATATTATGTTTCCAGATTGGGAGATTATTCTCATAATTTTGAAAAATGCTGATCCAAAGAAAGATGTTTACCCTAAGAATATACTGTATTTATTGTATATATCTGTAAATATGTATTTAGATACTGTTTGGCTATGTGCCCACGGGGACAGTGTCCTCCAGTTATATCCGCAAGACATTCCGCAGGAGCTCCCAGAAATCCGCCACAGAACTTTCTCTGTTTCAATGCTGCGGATATACAGCGGAATGTTGTGCGGATATGGTGCGGACATTCTGCATTGAGGATACAGTGCCATGGCTTCGGCACTGCATCCTCAATGCAGAACAAGTGCTGCAGTGATCGGGGTGCTCATACTTACCTCCATCATGCAGCACCTCGCTTTCTGGCGGCCGGGTCACTGTCAGCGTCTTGTCTGGTGCACTGTGCTGGAGGTGGGCGGGCCTGCACTAGCTCCGGCTGTCACATGACCGGAGGTCGTGCAGGCCCCGCCCACCTCTTCCTTCCTGTACCTGGCTGGATCCACCGCGCTGCTGTACACCGGACGGAGAAAGTGACTCAGGTGTCTATCAAGGCAGGTAAGTATATGGGACCCTGCGGAGAAATCCGCAACAATAATTGACATGCTGCA
Source organism: Anomaloglossus baeobatrachus (assembly GCF_048569485.1). Classification (NCBI taxonomy): domain Eukaryota; kingdom Metazoa; phylum Chordata; class Amphibia; order Anura; family Aromobatidae; genus Anomaloglossus; species Anomaloglossus baeobatrachus. The sequence goes on from NW_027441806.1 coordinate 434,715, forward strand.
GATTTTTCCGCACGAAAATCCGCACGATTTCCGCTGCGGAAAAATCCGCAGCGTGGGCACAGCATATCCCAAATGCCATAGAAATGGCTGGGGAGTAGCTGAGCTGCAGATTTCTGGAAAATCCGCGGCTTTTCAGCGAGAAATCCGCGGCAAAATCCACGCATTTTCCGCAGCGTGGGCACATAGCCTTTATATTTCTTTTCCAAGCGACCTCGTGAACACGGCTCCTTGTGCCGAAATGTAGGAATTGATAGTGTTAAAATTTATGATTTCTCCTAAATAAATATAATTCTTTTACTTGCAAAGCAAAGACAAAGTGTGTGCAGTGTATTACTATGGACTGAGCACCATATCTAATTCACGGAGAATGTCTGGTGAGATTTCTGGACTTTATCAAGTGCCGTTATCCAAATATGTGGAAAATTATACATTTGGCCTGGGACAACTCAAAGTCCCATGGCTTCCAGTACCACCTATATGCCGATGACACCCAGATCTACCTCTCTGGTCCAGATGTCATATCTCTGTTGTCCAGAATCCCAGGGTGTCTATCTGCTATATGCTCCTTCTCCTCTCGCTTCCTAAAGCTCAATGTGGCCAAAACTGAACTAATCATATTTCCTCCATCTCACCTACACTCTCTACCTGATCTATCTAGTACAATAAATAACATCATGCTCTCCCCAGTATCCAAAGTTCGCTGCCTCGGAGTAATCTTTAACTCTGCCTTGTCCTTTATACCACACATCCAATCCCTCACCACCTCCTGCCATCTTCAACTCAAAAACATTTCTAGAATCCGTCCCTTCCTCAATTCCCAATCTACAAAAAATGCTAGTGAATGCCCTCATAATCTCCCGCCTGGATTACTGCAACATCCTCCTCCGTGGCCTCGCTGCTAACCATGTTGCCCTCTCCAGCCATCCTTAATTCTGATGCCCGACTGCTCTATCTCTCTCAATACCACCCCGCTTCTCCCCTCTGCAAATCCCTCCATTGGCTCCCAATCTTCCACCGTATCCAATTCAAACTACTAACACTGACCTACAAAGCCATCCATAATCTGTCTCCGTCATATATCTCTGAACTAATCTCTGCAACACTTGCAAGCTTCAAACGGAACTTGAAAACTCCTCTGTTCAGGAATACCTATAATCTCCAATGACCCCACTACTTCACCACCACCACAGCTACTGCCTCACCACCATGTGGAGCCGCCACCTCACAAACGTGTGGAGCTGACGCCTCACGAGCGTGCGGAGCCGCCGCTGCCCAACCAACACCCCATCTATTGTCTCCTCCCCAAAATCCTATAGAATGTAAGCTCACAAGGGCAGGGTCCTCTTCCCTCTGTACCAGTCTCTCTATTGTAGCTTGGATATGTATTCTGTATGTAACCCCTTCTCTTGTACAGCACCATGGAATCAATGGGGCTCTATAAATAAATAATAATAATAATTATCCTCTTGTTATTATGCTTAAATGGGAAAGGGATATTGGGCCGTTACTGACAATCAATAGACAAGGATCCTTGAAGGGGTCAGATCTTTATCTCTAGTGGACATTGTAGACTCTCAGATCTATAAATCATCCATAGGGGATATATGACCCCTCTGTTCCTCCACAAGGTCGGCATACGTACAGAGGACAAAGGTGGGAAGTGCTGAGCGGAAGTTGCGGATCTTACACACAGGCTGCGGATTATAAATACTTTATTGGAGTAAAGTTATTACGATTGTAAAATCATATTCAGCAGGATTGGTCGGAGACGCCAAGGTTTTATAATAAGGGAATATAGAACTGACACTGGACACACGCGGGAAAACTGCGATAGGACGATTATTGTTTCTTACATATAAATTGATAACATTTAGATTGATTCAGACGACTCCGACAAAACGTGATTAACAAAGTCAGTGACAAATTGCAGTAATAATAGTATTGTATCCAAGATATTTAATGCCATAATGAGGGAACAGGTCGATGGAAATAGTAATTTGTAATATAAACATGTTTATTATTGTAGTATAGAGAAGTTACAGACATTGTTCAGACATGGAGAATGTGCGCTGAAAGTAAAGGGTGCTTTACACGCTTCGACATTGCTAGCATTTGCTGGCGATGTCGAGCGCGATAGCACCAGCCCCCGTCGTACGGCTGATATGTGGTGATCGATGCCGTAGTGAACATTATCGCTACAGCAGCGTCACACACACATACCTGTGCAGCGACGTCGCTGTGACCGCCAAACAATCCCTCCTTCAAGGGGGAGGTGCGTTCGGCGTCACAGCGACGTCACTAAGCGGCCGTCGAAACGAAGGGGCGGAGATATCCATAGAACAATGAGAGACAGGGAAGCACTCACCGATAAACTAGGACTATTTTATTTTTTAATGCTGACAGGTGAGACGGACATGAGGGAATGCAGGGAGGGGAGCACGAGGACGACGGTACCGTTTCGCACCACTAGGGGTGCTTTCACGGGTATGGTATGGACCCGTGAAAGCACCCCTAGTGGTGCGAAACGGTACCGTCGTCCTCGTGCTCCCCTCCCTGCATTCCCTCATGTCCGTCTCACCTGTCAGCATTAAAAAATAAAATAGTCCTAGTTTATCGGTGAGTGCTGCCCTGTCTCTCATTGTTCTATGGATATACTTGTTTAAACTGGGCAATAGCACCTCGGTAATGGACTTTGTTGGATCCATCAAGATGAGAAAAAATGTTTTTCTGTGACATCTGAAAATCTAATGGATATAATCAAGGCAACTCCATACTGAACTGTGTTTGGGACAGAAATACCACACTACCTCCAGCATAGGTAAGCAGTGCGGTGCACAATCTTTTCTTATTTTTCGAAGGGGCGGAGATGAGCGGGACGTAACTTCCCGCCCACCTCCTTCCTTCCGCATTGCCAGTGGACGGAGGTAAGGAGATGTTCGTCACTCCCGCGGTGTCACACATAGCGATGTGTGATGCCGCAGGAACGGGGGACAACATCGCTACTAAGCAGACAACGATAGTTGGTTTTGGGACGACCTCTCCAAAACCAATGATTTTTGTCTCTTTTGCGATCGTTTAAGGTCGCTTGTACGCGTCACATGCTGCGATGTCGCTAACGACGCCGGATCTGCATCACAAACACCGTGACGTCGACGATAAATCGTTAGTGATATCGCAGTAAAGCACCCTTAACTGTAATGAATGGCAGATCACTGAGATTGGGAGTTAGGAAGAAGAGGGAGGAGGAATGGTGGGTATTTTGGGGGAGGTTTGCAATACATATATACTCCATATAGTGAATGTATAAATATATAAATGTGAAATGATAAATACACATGGAATATTGCTATTTATTTGATTTTTAGAAAACAGACGTCTATTACTAACTATATGTATTATAATTCTAACGTAACTTCTAACAAGCTTTCCATTTATTCTTTACTTTTACTGTCTCTTTTTTGTTTTCTTGTTCAGTTTTTCATATTTATAGTTTCTTCCCATGTGATTTTTTTTTTCAATATATATTTATTTAAATTTTTCACATAACAACAATCAATACATATCACAATAGGTGTAACACTACGATAGTTTTAACAGCCACCTCAAAGCAACATGGTATAAGGATAAATAAGAAAAAAATAAAAAGCGAGGGGAGAGGGAAAGAACACCAATCCGGTCAATTCTATACATAGGAATTAATAATACAAATACATATAGATCAAAATCCATAGGACAAATAGAATATGAAAAAAATGCCCAAATGCCCCAATTTCTCTGAATTTGTTTTCTCTTCTCTATGTTATGGACAAGTGTAAATTCATAATGAAAATGGAGTATTAATTTTCCTGACAAGCTCCTCAACCGAGGGAACTGAAGGGAGTTTCCACTTTATAGCCTGACATCGTCTGGCCGAGGTAAGTATATCAGCAATAACCGTTTTCACATTTTCAGGGAAGTTATCAAGTCCTATATTCAGAATTGCCAGTAGATCATCCATAATTACAGGAAGACTAGTTACAGATGAAATTAGATCAAACACCTGCTCCCAAAGCCAAAATACCATAGCTTTAGGACAGGACCACCATACATGCCCCAGCGTGCCTTTCTGAAGACAGGCTGTCCAACAGAAAAGGGAATAATCAGGGAACATGTGAGCCAATTTGCCTGGAAACAGATACCACCCTGTATATTTAATATAATTTGTCCTAGGTGATTTATACAAGCTGAGGTCCTATAAGTCCATTCCGTGGCACCCACCATTGTTGAGGGAAGAATGTAAAAGATAGCTCTTGCTCCCATTTTATCACGTATGACAACTTCAGATTTTCCAACGGGGAGTTTAAAAAACTATATAAAATTAAGACCCCTTTAAAGGGAACCGGTCATCAGAAATTTAGCTTGAAACCTAAGAGTTTCCCCCTCTGCAGTTCGTGGGCTGCATTCTAGCAGGTTCCTGTACTTTTTGTGGCCCCTTTTAAACCAAATTAAATACTTTATAAACTTGTACCTTTTGCTATGTAAATTTTGTAAATCGTCCATGGGGGCGGGCTCTCTGCTGACCGTTGCTGTTCCTCCAGCACATTGACGCCATCCCCCCACGCTCCATTTCATCCATCAGGACGCCGCCCACTGTGCCCGAGGTGCCGCCCACGCCAGGATCGCTGGTGATGTGTGTCACAAGCACGAGATTATGGGCGGCGCTGTGATTGCATCGCAAGTGCCCGTCCATAATCTCGTGGATGCGCTTTCCCCCACGGCCTCCAGCATTCTGCGCAAGCGCTCGCCGGCCAAATGACCTGACATCACCTCCTTCCCATCTTACCCTGCAGCAGGGCAAGATGGGAAAGAGGTGACGTCGGGTCATCTGGCCAGCAAGCGCTTGCGCAGAACGCTGGAGGAAGAGGGGAAAATGCGGTCACGAGGTTATGGGCGGCACTTGCTGATGACACTCACAGCGCCGCCCATAACCTCGTGCCTGCGCAAAATGTCACCAGCGGTCACACGTGCACACAGTGCACAGTCCCGCTGCAGTCGCACAGCGCATGCGCGGGACCACAGGCGCCCAGGGGCGGCGTCCTGAGATATGAAATTCAGCGTTGGGGGGGCGGCGTAAATCTGCAGGAGGAACAGCAACGGTCAGCAGAGAGACATTTTGAATAAAACAGAGAATCACTTCACCAACACAAAAGAGAAGAGATAGTAGGGAGGTAAAAAAAAAACAACTTGCATTAAATGGTTTAATTAACACTACTTCCAAAAGGCTTTGAGTAGCCCATGTAAATTTCTCTTAGTGGGCAACAAATTATAATTTGCAAGTAAAAGATTTCACTTTTTCTAGGTATGATAATAGCTTCTACCTTTGTGAGTTTTGTGATGTTCAAAAATAACCCATTTGTGTGTTAAATATTTCCCTCATTCTAAACATGTCAAGGGTTTCTCCCCTGTGTGAATTCTTTTGTGTTTTCCAAGACATGATTTTCGGTTAAAAGATATCCCACATTCTGAACATGAATATGGCTTCTCACCGGTGTGAGTTCTCTGATGTGTAATAAAATGCAATTTATGTGTAAAACATTTCCCACATTCTGAACATGAAAAAGGCTTCTCCCCTGTGTGAATTCTCTGATGTGAAATAAGATGTACCTTTCGCTTAAAAAATCTCCCACATTCTGAACATGAAAAAGGCTTCTCCCTTGTGTGAGTTCTCTGGTGTATAACAAGAGTTGATTTCTGTGCAAAACATTTCCCACATTCTAAACATGAAAAAGGCTTCTCGCCTGTGTGAGTTATCCGATGTGTAGCAAGACTTGAATTTTGGGTAAAACATTTTCCACATTCTGGACATGAATATGGCTTCTCACCTGTGTGAGTTCTTTGATGTGAAACAAGATGTAATTTTCGGTTAAAAAATCTCCCACATTCTGAACATGAAAAAGGCTTCTCGCCTGTGTGAGTTCTCCGATGTGTAGCAAGACTTGAATTTTGGGTAAAACATTTTCCACATTCTGGACATGAATATGGCTTCTCACCTGTGTGAGTTCTTTGATGTGAAACAAGATGTAATTTTCGGTTAAAAAATCTCCCACATTCTGAACATGAAAAAGGCTTCTCCCTTGTGTGAGTTCTCTGGTGTATAACAAGAGTTGATTTCTGTGCAAAACATTTCCCACATTCTAAACATGAAAAAGGCTTCTCGCCTGTGTGAGTTATCCGATGTGTAGCAAGACTTGAATTTTGGGTAAAACATTTTCCACATTCTGGACATGAATATGGCTTCTCACCTGTGTGAGTTCTTTGATGTGAAACAAGATGTAATTTTCGGTTAAAAAATCTCCCACATTCTGAACATGAAAAAGGCTTCTCGCCTGTGTGAGTTCTCCGATGTGTAGCAAGACTTGAATTTTGGGTAAAACATTTTCCACATTCTGGACATGAATATGGCTTCTCACCTGTGTGAGTTCTTTGATGTGAAACAAGATGTAATTTTCGGCTAAAACATTTCCCACATTCTGAACATGAATAAGGTTTCTCACCTGTGTGAGTTCTCTGATGCTTAGCAAGATTTGTTTTCCAGTTAAAACATTTCCCACATTCTGAACATGAAAATGGCTTCTCCCCTGTGTGAGTTTTCTGGAAACTAACAGATTCTGAAGAAAATCTTTTCTCCCCTATGTGAACTTTTTTACTATTTTTTTGATTTTCTGAAGTTGAAAATGGCTTCTTTGCTGTAAAATCACTTTGATTTGTAATGCTGCTTTTGTGATATTTATTTTTCTTAATAGTCTGTGATGATTCAGAACATAGGACTTGTTTAAAAGAATCAGATGATAGATTTTTGCTGTGAAGTGATGATGGCATATCTTGAATAGTGGCATTCACTTCAGTTCTATCTTGTGTGATATCAAGGTCATCTGATTTTAAAATTGAAGATGTCAGTTGTGCCTCTGTTCTCCTGGTACAGTCATCTGCCAAGAAGGAAAATTATTGACGATAATATATACAAATTTAAGGATATAATTTATAAAAATAGCTTGTAATGCCATTACCAGTGTCCCCGCAGTGCCCCCGCAGCCTTTCCCCGTTTAAGGTCTCCTGGGAGTGCGCTTAGAGCATGCTTATATATTCTTAAAGGGCCAAAGTGCCCTTACCCGGAAGTGCCTCACAAGTCACAACCTACAGCTGAGAGGCACTAGGTATTCAAGGCATCCTCCCCTATGGGAGGTGCCTGGGCAACGTGGTCTATCGTTAGAGACGTGTTGCTAGTTGTCAGTTCCTGTTCTGTTTTCTGAGTCTCATGCTGTGCGTGATAACAGATGTCTGTTTCCTAGTAAACGCTGTGCCCACTGTAGTTGCTACATCTGTCTATACCAGCTGTGCCTGTTGTAGCTACTGCACCTATTTTATTAGCCATATCCACTGCACCTGCATACACCAGCCGTCTGGTCTGCACACGACCACATCAGTGACTGTCAGAATACAATCGCCGACCACTGGGGTCAACTATCACAGTACCAAGTCTCCGTGGCGTTACATCTGGCAGCTTCCTCCCAGCACAAGCCTATCCTCACCATCAGAGGCTATACATGTGAACATATAGTGAACATGGTAAATAAAAAAACATTGTGTAATTCCCCTAACTTTTTGCAATTTCACTGCACTTGGAATTTTTCCACTATTTCACAGTACACTATATGATAAATGAATACTGTAATTCAAAAGTACAACTCATCCTGCAAAAAATAATCCCTGATATGTCTATGCTTATTTAAAAAAAAATCGCCCAGGGGTGAAGAAGTTAAATTTTGGAAATCATGTGGGTGGGCTGCTCGGCCTCCATTTACCCACTGTGGGATAATCCTAACCCCTATCATGGTACAGTTAGGGGTGCTTCACACACAGCGAGCTCGCTGCCGAGATCGCTGCTGAGTCACGCTTTTTGTGACGCAGCAGTGACCTCATTAGCGATCTCGCTGTGTGTGACACTGAGCAGCGATCTGGCCCCTGCTGCGAGATCGCTGCTCGTTACACACAGCCCTGGTTCGTTTTCTTCAAAGGCGCTCTCCCGCTGTGACACACAGATCGCTGTGTGTGACAGCGAGAGAGCGACAAATGAAGCGAGCAGGGAGCAGGAGCCGGCGTCTGGCAGCTGCGGAGGCTGGTAACTAAGATACACATCGGGTAACCAAGGTGGTTACCCGATATTTACCTTAGTTACCAGCCTCCGCAGCTCTCACGCTGCCTGTGCTGCCGGCTCCGGCTCTCTGCACATGTAGCTGCTGTACACATTGGGTTAATTAACCCGATGTGTACTGTAGCTAGGAGAGCAAGGAGCCAGCGCTCAGTGTGTGCGGCTCCCTGCTCCCTGCACACACAGCTAAGCGGTGTGCGCTGGTAACTAATGTAAACATCGGGTAACCATACCCGATGTTTATCTTAGTTACCAGTGTCCGCAGCTTCCAGACGCCGGCTCCGTGCAAGCGCAGCGTCGCTTGCACGTCGCTGCTGGCTGGGGGCTGTTCACTGGTCGCTGGTGAGATCTGCCTGTTTGACAGCTCACCAGCGACCATGTAGCGATGCAGCAGCGATCCTGACCAGGTCAGATCGCTGGTCGGATCGCTGCTGCATCGCTAAAGTGTGAAGGTACCCTTACCCTGTGCTGAACTTTGGATATAAACGCCCCTATCAGCACATTCATCAGAAGGGAGAGAAGGAAGATCCATCAATAAGATGCCGAGATTTTAGGAAGATGGATTCATTGCTCTCAGTGGGAGAAACAATAAGAATCTTGTCAAGGGGCGGACACAGACTGTAGTGGGTCCTTGTGCAAGAAATCTTTTTGCCCCCCCACCTTCATATGGTAACAAAATTATGTAAACATATAGATTGTAGTGTTTATTACTATTCTAGGACACAACTATCAAATCTAAACAATAAAGAAGCTCCATATTCACCATCTGAATATAACACAGACCAGTCCTGCCGCCCTCCTATCTGCTGCAGCTTCAGCGCTGTCTCCAATGCTTCTATTTACATTGGCTGGAGATGGCACAGCCGTATACTGTGTGTGGTTTGCAGCTTGTCAGTGGTATACAGCTCAAGAGTCTGAAGCCAGTGATTGTCTGCAGCGGTCACATGAGAGACACTTGCGCTGTGATGTCTGCAGCCATTGTAAACAGAAGCATCAGGGAATGTAACACTAGAGCTGTCAGGTGCAACAAAGATGAGGATTTATAGTTTATTAAAGGGATTGTCCAGACAAAGGTCATTACCTGGAGGCCAGATTCTGTAAAAATAACAAAACAAATTGTGTTCCCCTGCTGTCACCTCCTGGATCCAGCGCCGGCCGTCCTGTGCTCAGTGCCAGCATTAATTATGTCACTGTTCTATCAGACATAGGACCACTGCAGCTTGTGATGCCTGCAGTTCAAGTCACCTGACCGCTGCAGTCTATCACAGGCTGCAGCGGTCCTGTGTCTGGTAGAACAGTGACATAATTATGTCACAGACTACAGGACAGCAGCGCTGGATCCAGGAGGGTGACTGCAGGTGTGAATAATTTAATTAGTTTTACAAAATTGAACCCCTATTAGATCCTTTTGCCAGACAATGTCTTTACAGTAAATGTATTATTTCAGACAACTCCTTTATACGGAACCTGCCAGCTGAGACCCATGCGCTGTGGCAGCCTGTACCAGGCAGTGGCAGCCTGTACCAGGCAGTGGCTGTATGATCTCAGCCAGGGGTTTGTTACCCTAAAACACTGCGGAGATTCAGAGAAAAAAAAACCCACTTTAATAGATGTCTGGGACTGAGCCGCATCAGTTGTAGTAGTTGTACAGATGTGATGTCTGATACAAGCTGCTTGATCCACGGGTGACATGTATCCGCTGGCAAGATCCTTTTAAGCAGCTCTATATGACAGGTGGTTACAGCAGAGAAGAAGAGGAAATACAACAAAAAAACAGCCGCACCATAGACCTGATTAAAGAAGCCCCCACTAAGTTGTTTACTGATGGAATGTGTGTTTATGCATGAAGTGTCATAATATACTCACCTACCGCTGCTCTCTCTGGTGGCCAGCTCCGTTCTGCTACTCCTCTCAGTGACATCACCACCGCTCTCTCCGGTGTCCAGCACTGTTCTGCTCCTCTTCTTAGTGAAGTCACTGTTGTTCTCTCTGGTATCCAGCGCTGTTCTGCTCCTCTTCTCAGTGACGTCACTGCTCTTCCTTATCTCTGGTGACCAGCGCTGTTCTGCTCCTCTTCTCAGTGACGTCACCACTCTCTCGTATTTCTGGTGTCCAGCGCTGTTCTGCTCCTCTTCTCAGTGACATCACTGCTCTCCCGTATCTCTGGTGTCCAGCGCTGTTCTGCTCCTCTTCTCAGTGACGTCACCACTCTCTCGTATCTCTGGTGTCCAGCGCTGTTCTGCTCCTCTTCTCAGTGACATCACTGGTCTTCCTTATCTCTGGTGTTCAGCGCTGTTCTGCTCCTCTTCTCAGTGACGTCACTGCTCTTCCTTATCTCTGGTGACCAGCGCTGTTCTGCTCCTCTTCTCAGTGACGTCACCACTCTCTCGTATTTCTGGTGTCCAGCACTGTTCTGCTCCTCTTCTCAGTGACGTCACCACTCTCTCGTATCTCTGGTGTCCAGCGCTGTTCTGCTCCTCTTCTCAGTGACATCACTGGTCTTCCTCATCTCTGGTGTTCAGCGCTGTTCTGCTCCTCTTCTTAGTGACGTCACCACATTCCAGTACCTCCAGGTCACACTGTGCTCTGCTGGACCTAAAAGTGACTTACAATGTAAGTCTATGGAGAAACAGAAAGAGGCTCTATAGGCTTTAATTGTAAAAGACTTCTGGCTCAGAGTGTAGTGTGACCCGAGATACTGGAGAGCGGTGATGTCACTCAAGAGAGTAGAAGAGCGGCGGTAGGTGAGTATATAAATACACACACTACATTACATGCACATACACACTCCATCAAAAAAGAGAGTAGGAGTCTTCTTTATATGTATGTATTCACCTATACCCTGTGTGCAGAATTATTAGGCAAGTTGTATTTTAGGATTTTTTTTATTATCAATCAACTCAAAAAACTCATATCAAAGTTTAAATATTTTTGGAAGTTGGAGTGGGTTTTTTTAGATTTGGCTATCTTAGGAGGATATCTGTTTATGCAGGTAACTATTACTGTGCAGAATTATTAGGCAACGTAATAAAACCCAAATATATTCCCATCTCACTTGTTTATATTCACCAGGTAAACCAATATAACTGCACAAAATTTAGAAATAAACATTTCTGACATGCAAAAACAAAATCCCAAAAAATTAGTGACCAATATAGACATTCGATGACACTCAGCAGCCGACCATCCATAGATTCTGTCATTTGCTTGATCTGTTTACGATCAACATTGCGTGCAGCAGCCACCACAGCCTCCCAGACACTGTTCCAAGAGGTGTACTGTTTTCCCTCCCTGTAGATCTTACATTATATGATGGACCACAGGTTCTCTATGAGGTTCAGATCAGGTGAACAAGGGGGCCATGTCATTATTTTTTCATCTTTTAGACCATTACTGGCCAGCCACGCTGTGGAGTAGTTGGATGCATGTGATGGAGCATTGTCCTGCATGAAAATCATGTTTTTCTTGAACGATACCGACTTCTTCTATGCCACTGCTTGAAGAAGTTGTCTTCCAGAAACTGGCAGTAGGTCTAGGAGTTGAGCTTCACTCCATCCTCAACCCGAAAAGGTCCCACAAATTAATCTTTGAAAATTCCAGCCCATTCCAATACCCCCCCTCCACCTTGCTGGCGTCTGAGTCGGAGTGGAGCTCTCTGCCCCTTACTGATCCAGCCTCTGGCCCATCAAGAGTCACTCTCATTTCATCAGTCCATAAAACCATTGAAAAATCAGTCTTAAGATATTTCTTGGCCCAGTCTTGACGTTTTATCTTCTGTTTCTTGTTCAAAGGTGGTGGTTTTTCAGCCTTCCTTACCTTGGCCATGTCCCTGAGTATGGCACACCTTGTGCTTTTTGATACTCCAGTAACATTGCAGCTCTGAAATATGGCCAAACTGGTGGCAAATGGCATCTTGGCAGCTTCACACTTGATTTTCCTCAATTCATGAGCAGTTATTTTGTGCCTTTTTTGCACAACACGCTTCTTGCGACACTGTTGGCTATTTGACATGAAACGCTTGATTGTTCGGTGATCAAGCTTCAAAAGTTTGGCAAGTTCAGGACTGCTGTCTCACTTTCTCTCCCTCTCAACCTATAGATAAATTCACGGCGGTGAAAGAGATCCATTCATTTTCCCGCAAGCTGATCCTACGCCGGCTACACCATAAATCTAGTGGGGGTGAATTATTTAATACATCGGTTGAGAGGGAAGCATTGGAGACATTGGAATCTCTAGCAAGAGAAAGTGACACCACTCCTACAAGTAAGTTTCCTATGCACCTTATGTACAAGTCCAAAACTTTTTCATCACTTAGTTTGTGCCCAGCGGTGGAGTTGTTCACGAAACTGGTTTGTAGAGATATTGAGCGGATGCGATTGGATGGATTTACGTCAAAACCTAATTTGAGTAAAGTTGAAAAAGAAGCACTTCAAGATCTCAGTCAACTATAAAATGTTTTCTTTAAACCAGCCGACAAAGGCGGAAATCTAGTTGTCTGGCCGTCAGCTTTGTATGAAAAACAAGCTTAGATTATTAAATGACGGCAAGTGCTATAAACAACTATCCACCAATCCGTCTGCTCAGTACCAAAGCAAATTGGTTTCCATTTTGGAGAGGGCTTTTGAGGATGGAACAATCCCAAAAAATTTTTTAGATCTCATTAGGAAGCTCCACCCATGTCTGCCGACTTTATGGATCGATCTTTGGGATCAGATACAAAGACCCCAGGGACCCCCCCGGGGCGACCTATAATATCGGGTAATGGCAGTCTGTGCGAACTCGTCTCTGTCACCATCGATCACTTTCTGAAGCCCATTGTGGCAACTTTACCATCATACATTCAGGACACCACTTCCGCGTTGTGGAGAATAAGTCACATTCAGGTGGAGAGGGAGATGATCATGGTGACAGCAGACGTGGAAGCTTTACATACATCAATCAAACATGCCGATGGACTCCGGGCTACAAAATGGTTTTTACAGACCAGCAATGTCGACGCATCCATTTCTGAACTCCTATTGACGCTTTTGGAATTTGTTTTATATCACAATTTTTTTACTTTTAACAAAAGGGTTTATTTACAGTTACAAGGCACAGCGATTGGGGCCTCATGTGCCCCTTCGTATGCCAATTTATTTTTAGGTTTTTGGGAGCGCCATCTTTTTTTAGGCGATATTATACCAGCGGTGTCGGGAGTTCAGGAATGGATGCGTTACATTGACGATATTTGGTTTCTGTGGTCTGGATCAGAACGGGATCTAGTTGAGTTTATGAGTGAGCTCAACAAAAACTAATTAAACATCAAACTCACTTACAAATACGACAGACGTTTGGAGTTTCTTGACCTCCAAATTGAGGTATTGGATGACGGTTTTATACAAACAGATATGTTTCGTAAACCGACTGCAACAAATTCTTTGTTGCATGCCACCTCCTCCCATCTGCCCTCTCTTATACATGGGATCCCTATAGGACAATTTCTAAGGGCCAAAAGGATATGTTCCAGCGATGCAAATTTTGAGTCTCAATCAAAAGATATCACCCGAAGATTCATCAAACGTGGATACAGCAAGAGGAGTGTCAAAAATGGCTATAAATGTGCAAGAGATAGCAATAGAAATGATTTCCTCTTTGCCCCCATAGACAGATCCAAGGCAAGGCCTGATATGACTAGAGTAATAACAACGTACAACTCATAGTGGAGGAATTTAAAGGCCATTCTAGAAAAACATTGGAGTGTCCTGCAAACGGACCCGCTTTTAAACAACTATATTTCTTCAAAACCTTCAATGGTGGCAAGACGTTTCCGCAATTTGCGTGATATTCTTGTGCACAGTCACTATGAGGCCCGTCAAAAAATCAAAAACAAAGAAGTCTCCAATCCGTTGAATGGTTTCTTTCCGTGTGGCCTTTGTAAGGCCTGCGGAAATTGTATCAAGACTAAATTCTTCAAAAATCATGACGGCACACGTACGTTTGGCATTTGGTAGACACGTAACTGTTCGTCAAGTGGCGTGATATACCAGGCGGAATGCCCCTGGGCCAAGATATATGTTGGCCTTACGACACGGGAGTTCAAAGTTAGAGCTTTGGAACACCTCAAAGACATTAGAAATGCCCATACAATAAAAGATCCATCTCTATTAAAAACGATACCGAGGCATTTCAAAAAGTACCATGATTGCAATCCGAATGGTTTGAAGTTCCGTGTCATAGACCAGATTCATCTTGGGCCCAGGGGAGGGGATCTTGGTCAAGCCTTGGCTAGATTAGAGTGTAGATGGAGCTACAGGTTGGGGTCTTTGGCCCCACAAGGATAAAATGAGAATGAAGGCTTTGGTTCTTTTCTATAGTTGGGGTCTGTTTAGGAGGTACTTTATATAAGATTTAGTCCCCTCTTTGTCAAATAATAGGGTTTTCTTTTATGGGTGGGTATGGTTTTTAGTTTGGGTTGCTTTTGTGATTTTAATTCTTTGCTCTTTTTAGTCCTAGATGAGCTGTCCAATGGGCGGTTATGTGGGACTTTGTTTCCAGCAATTTATTCCAATCTGCGAGCAACAAGATCTAGCTTGATACAAGATGGACACTGCGGAAAAGCGACAAGAACCTGGATTCAATAGGATGTAGAATACTGTGTACAATTCTGGTCACCGATATATAAGAAGGACATAGCTGAACTGGAGAGGGTGCAGAGAAGAGCCACCAAGATTATTAGAGGAATGGGTGGGCTGCAATACCAAGACAGGTTATTAAACCTGGGGTTATTTAGTCTGGAAAAACAAAGGCTTAGGGGGGATCTAATCACAATGTATAAATATATGAGGGGACAGTACAGAGACCTTTCCAAAGATCTTTTTACACCTAGGCCTGCGACTGGAACACGGGGGCATCCGCTACGTCTTGAGGAAAGAAGGTTTAATCATAATCACAGACGAGGATTCTTTACTGTACGAGCAGTGAGACTATGGAACTCTCTGCCGCATGATGTTGTAATGAGTGATTCACTACTAAAATTTAAGCAGAGCCTGGATGCCTTTCTTGAAAAATTTAATATTACCAGTTATGTATATTAGATTTTATGACAGGGTATTGATCCAGGGAACCAGTCTGATTGCCGGATGTGGAGTCAGGAAGGAAATTTTTCCCCATTGGAACTTGTTTGCCACATTGGGGTTTTTTTTGCCTTCCTCTGGATCAACATGTTAGGCTACGGGTTGAACTAGATGGACTTAGAGTCTCCCTTCAACCTTAAAAACTATGATACTATGATACTATGTATTTTAATATCATTACCAGATAGGGTTATCTTTAGGATTGTTATGGGGGGGAATTTTCTTCCGGTAAAATCAATTTTCTGCAGTGTCTTATTTGTCTGTATGTTAGGATTGTTTTAGACACATCCCTTAACAAATAGTGTTTCCTTTTGGAAGATATCGTTGTTAGTAAATTAGCATATTAGTGGATCACTAATGTGATCCCCTTGTGTTTGAAATGTATTGCTTCTCTGTCCAAATATTTATGAACTGTTGGCATTAAACAATGATGCATATAAGCATCAAGATACATAAATATTAATGTATATATTGAAATGCATTGCTTTTCTATTTAAACAGTTTGTAAACACTATCTGCACTGGAGAATGTGGAGTGCAATGCACATAGATAGAGATTATATATATATATATATATATATATATATATATATATATATATATACACATACACATACACACCAACGTACAGACCCCTGTTTAGTCGTTTTGAGGATGCTTATTCCTAATTATCGTTAACATTGCTGTGCAGTGAGTGTGCCTTGCTTGGTATATATTCACACTAAGTCCCAGCCCGCTGGTGGTGCATATGCGCCGGTCTCCGCTCCTTACACTTCCTGATGCGCGCCTCACGTAGTCATTGTGTGTCACGCTGTGTCCTAGCGCGCGCATCTAAGGAAGTTATTTAACAAAGGCAGGCGGCGACCGCCCCATGCGCCGACGTCACTAGTGTCATGTGACAGGGGCGTTTTCGGAGGCTTGTCTAAATCGCCTCTGCCATTGGCTGCTCTACTATCTTAAATACCCAGACATCTCCCCACCCTGACACGCCCCTTTTGAAGAAGCAAGGCGAACACGACGTCAGGGGTGGTGGAGAGCTCACCCAGGTGACCCTCTCTTAAGGTATATTGTTCTTTATCCTGCACTATTCAGTGTGATGTCCAGGTTATTATGAATATGCGTTATTGTTGACAGCTAGTACGCATTTATCTAGACTTATAGTACATATGGGATGTGTACCGCCCTGAGAGGGGCCGGCCGCTTCCTCCGCTTGCTCGGGCCGAGCTGCTCAAGGTCCGGGCTTGGGTTGTTGGTGGCACGAGCGCCTCTGGACCGTGGGGCCACGTCGCTCTGTTAGAGGGGAGAAGTAGCGGGGTGGTGGTGGTGGTGTGGGACGAGGCGCGCAGCCGGGGAGGGCCGCGCTGTCGTCCAACGGGTCGTGACGCCACCCACGGGTCGTGGTGACGGGATGCACCACCGCTGCGGCTGGGGTGAAGGCGGGCTCATCCGGGTTCGGTATCGCGGCTGCAGCCTAGATTTTAGCCCCTCCGAGGGTAGGGGCGGTATGTCCTGGGGCCCCGGAGCGGTCGGGGACTGGAGCGCTGATGTTGTTGTCGGGGTGCAGGGTGCTGTGCCGCGGTGTAGTGTCGTGCCCGGATGGCACTTGTGTACTCACGATTGATTCACACTCAGAGTCACTGGTAAATCAAAGTTCGGATGTGGTCGGTTCCCGCGGCTGGCTGCTGATGTCCCCTGTGGGGTTGATGGTGGCCCCTTTTCCCTTGCACCTCTGGATGTTGTGTTTCGGCCCCCCTGCCTGAGCAGTGGTGGCCGGAGGAGCCCTCAGTTGCCCGCAGGCGCTGGCCCGTCGGGTGTTTGGCCCTTGGCGGTGGCGCTCACCCGGTCTTGGTGGGCTTTTGCCTTCTTTCGGGACTTTGGGTGTGGATGAACCCGTGAGGTCCAGCCAGCAATCAGTTAATTTGCCTATACTCAGTGGCTTCTAAGCTAGGACGGGGTCTGAGTACCCGGTTTCTGGTGCTCCGGTACACGGTTTACTCCCCGGTTCGGGATCGGTGGGCTCCAACCCAGGCCCGGTCCGTACGGTTCCGCCGGTTGCTGTACCGGTACTCCTGCAGACGGCCACCAACGTCTGCCTGCCTGATGTTTCCAAAGGGGCCCAGGCTCCTACCCGGGTCCCTGACAGCTGCTCCACTACCACTCACTGTCAACTCAAAACTTATCTGTTTGAACTTCCTGCCCCAGGACAGTAGTCTCCTCGGTGGGCGTGCCTTTCCACCTGACTCCGCCCACCTGGTGTGCTCTACTAGCCCTGAGGGAGGAATCAGGTCTCCCTTTCGGGTGCCATGTGTGTGACCTCACAGGGAATGGGGGTGTGTGTGTATGTGGTTGATGTAATTACCTGTGACACCTGGGATCCAGGGCGTCACATATATATCTATTACCGTCTGTTTTCAGTTGCCTGCCGCATGGCTGTCAGCATTGGAGGGCTGTACCATCCTCCCATCAAGGCAGAAACCAGTACCACTGTGAATCAGTATTTTTCATGCACACTGTGGACAGTTATATTACATATTGTATGTTATTGATCGGTGGATGCTATAGCCCCAATATTATCTAGTTGCAGCTATAGATACGGAAAGCTGATTAGTCATACAGAATTCCTTATGTAGAAATTCTGCATCGTGAAAAAGCATTGACAACAGACTGCTAGTATCTCTAAAAGTAACTGTATTCAATTATATTCATTCATAACTGGGCTGCCATTTGTTGGCTGGCATGGTGGCGATGTTGTAATAAAATGATTGGGTTTATACGTGTCCCATAAATAAATAAACAAATAAATATACACTGTCTCCGTTGCCAACCAACAATGGCTGTATACAGTGACATATGCCTGTGAATTTATTCATATATTTTTGAGGGTTATCAATTGGGGATGATGTGCTCCACTTTGTGGGTTTTCCCTGTTTTTAAATGTTTATGAAGTTGCATTAATAAAGTTTTGTACTTTTAAAAAATTTGCGATGTATCCGCTTCTCACTTCATACCTGAACATTATGGTGCTCAGGTTGTTGTTTTGATCAGTTTTGAAGTGTGTGTTTACTTTGGACAATTGACATTTAAGTCTTCTCTCTGGAGCCTGCACTTCCATCTCCTCTTATGGTGCAGCCTCCCCTCCTCCTGGGGGGCAAGGGGGGCAACTCAGCCATGATGGGAGGTAGGGGCCTTGTCTGTTATACAGCGGCCTATCTGCTCTGCTGCAGATGTAGCTGGTGGGTGGAGACTCCTTTCTAGCTCTAAGACACAGACATCCTCTGCGCGGCTTTTGCAGAGGTGATGAATCCTCCCTCCTAGTTTCATAGTTTTTAAGGTTGAAGGGAGACTCTAAGTCCATCTAGTTCAACTCGTAGCCTAACATGTTGATCCAGAGGAAGGCAAAAAAAAAAAAAAAGAAAAAAAAAAACCCAATGTGGCAAACAAGTTCCAATGGGGAAAAAATGTCCTTCCTGACTCCACATCCGGCAATCAGACTAGTTCCCTGGATCAATACCCTGTCATAAAATCTAATATACATAACTGGTAATATTACATTTTTCAAGAAAGGCATCCAGGCTCTGCTTAAATGTTAGTAGTGAATCACTCATTACAACACCATGCGGCAGAGAGTTCCATAGTCTCACTGCTCGTACAGTAAAGAATCCTCGTCTGTGATTATGATTAAACCTTCTTTCCTCAAGACGTAGCGGATGCCCCCGTGTTCCAGTCGCAGGCCTAGGTGTAAAAAGATCTTTGGAAAGGTCTCTGTACTGTCCCCTCATATATTTATACATTGTAATTAGATCCCCCCTAAGCCTTCGTTTTTCCAAACTAAATAACCCCAAGTTTAATAACCTGTCTTGGTATTGCAGCCCCCCCATTCCTCTAATAATCTTGGTCGCTCTTCTCTGCACCCTCTCCAGTTCAGCTATGTCCTTCTTATATATCGGTGACCAGAATTGTACACAGTATTCTAAGTGCGGTCGTACTAGTGATTTGTACAGAGGTAGAACTATATTTTTTTCATGAACACTTATACCTCTTTTAATACATCCCATTATTTTATTAGCCCTGGCAGCAGCTGCCTGACACTGTCCACTAAAGTGAAGTTTACCATCCACCCATACACCCAAGTCTTTTTCTGTGTCTGTTTTACCCAGTGTTCTACAATTAAGTACATAATCATAAATGTTATTTCCTCTACCCAAGTGCATGACCTTACATTTATCTACATTAAACTTCAATTGCCACTTCTCAGCCCAATCCTCCAATTTACATAAATCTCCCTGTAATATAAAATTATCCTCCTCTGTATTGATTACCCTGCAGAGTTTAGTATCATCTGCAAATATTGAAATTCTACTCCGCATGCCCCCAACAAGGTCATTTATAAATATGTTGAAAAGAAGCGGGCCCAATACTGACCCCTGTGGTACCCCACTATGAACTGAGACCCAGTCCGAGTACGTACCATTAATAACCACCGTTTGTTTCCTATCACTTAGCCAGTTTTTAACCCAGTTACACATATTTTCCCCTATCCCCATTATTCTCATTTTATGTACCAACCTTTTGTGTGGCACCGTATCGAAAGCTTTTGAAAAGTCCATATACACAACATCCACTGCATTTCCCTGGTCCAGGCTTGAACTTACCTCTTCATAGAAGCTGATCAAATTAGTTTGACAGGATCGATCCCTCATAAACCCATGTTGATACTCTGTCATAAGGTTATTTTTCTTGAGATACTCCAGTATAGCATCTCTCAAGAAACCCTCAAGGATTTTACCAACCGTAGAGGTTAAACTTACCGGCCTATAATTTCCCGGCTCAGTTTTTGTCCCCTTTTTGAATATTGGCACCACATTTGCTATGCGCCAGTCCTGCGGTACCGACCCTGTTATTAAGGAATCTGAGAAGATTAAAAATAATGGTCTATCTATCACAGAACTCAATTCCTGTAGTACTCTGGGGTGTATGCCATCCGGGCCCGGAGATTTGTCAACCTTAGTGATTTCGAGGCGGCGGCGTACTTCCTGCTGGGTTAAGCAGGTAATATTCAAGGGTGAATTTATGGTATCACTGGTCATGTCATCTGCCATGGCATTTTCTTGTATAAAAACCGTAGAAAAAAAGTCATTCAGCAGGTTGGCTTTACCCTCATCCCCTTCCACCATTTCACCAAGACTATTTTTAAGGGGGCCAACACTATCGCTTTTCAGTTTTTTACTGTTTATGTAGTTAAAGAATATTTTAGGATTATTTTTACTTTCTCTCGCAATGAGTCTCTCTGTCTCAAACTTAGCTAACTTAATTTGCTTTTTACATATTTTATTTAATTTTCTATAATTATATAATGCCTCATCACTACCTACCCTCTTTAATTCTTTTAAGGCTTTCTGTTTTTCTTTTATTGCTTCCCTTACAGCTCTATTTAGCCATAGGGGTTTCCTCCTATTTCTAGCATGTTTGTTCCCATAGGTTATATTTTCTGCACAAGCCCTATTCAGGATGCTCATAAAAGTCTCCCATTTGCTTTGTGTACTTTTATTACTTAGTACATCATCCCAGTTTATTGCACTAAGATCATCTCTCAACCGTTTAAAATTTGCTTTCCTGAAGTTTAGTGTCCTTGTAGCCCCTCTACTAGACATCTTACTAAAAAATACATGAAAACCTATTATTTTGTGATCACTATTCCCCAAGTAACCCCCAACTTGTATATTTGATATGCGGTCTGGCCTATTGGTTAGTACAAGGTCTAGTAGTGCTCCCCCTCTTGTGGGGTCCTGTACCATTTGTGAAAGGTAATTATCTTTCATTGTTATCAAAAATCTATTTCCTTTGCTGGAACTGCAAGTTTCTGTTCCCCAATTTATATCAGGATAGTTAAAGTCCCCCATAATAATTACCTCTCCGAGACTCGCTGCTTTATCAATTTGCTTTATGAGGAGATTCTCTAACTCTTCCATAATATTCGGCGTCTTATAACACACCCCTATCAGTATTTTATTATTCATTCTCCCCCCCTTATCTCCACCCATAGGGACTCTACATTCTCAGTACCCTCACATATGTTGTCACGCAGGATGGGTTTTAAGGATGATTTTACATATAGACACACACCTCCCCCTCGCTTATTTGTACGGTCATTCCTGAATAGGCTATAACCCTGTAAATTAACAGCCCAGTCATAGCTCTCATCCAGCCATGTCTCTGATATCCCCACTATATCATAATTTTCTTCCAACAATATTAATTCTAATTACTCCACCTTATTTGTGAGGCTTCGGGCATTAGTGTACATGCACGTTACGTATGACTCTGTACCTGTATTCCTGCTTACTGTATTAACTGTCCTAACCCTTCCCCCCGTACCACCCCCAATTTCATTACTTGTGCCCTGGTCACTATCTGCACTACATTCCCCTTCTATAAAGTGAATACCCTCGCCCCCCATTCCTAGTTTAAACACTCCTCCAACCTTCTAGCCATTTTCTGCCCCAGCAGAGCTGCACCTTCCCCATTAAGATGCAGCCCATCCCTAGCATAGAATCTGTAGCCAACTGAAAAGTCGGCCCAATTCTCCAGGAACCCAAAACCCTCTTTCCTACACCAATTCCTGAGCCACCTGTTAACCTCCCTGATCTCTCTTTACCTCTCTGGTGTGGCTCGTGGCACAGGTAGTATTTCCGAAAATACCACCTTTGAGGTCCATGCTTTAAGCTTACAACCTAATTCCCTGAAATCATCTTTAAGGACCTTTCACCTACCTCTAACTTTGTCATTTGTGCCAATGTGTACAATGACCGCTGGGTCCTCCCCAGCCCCTCCCAGTAATCTGTCAACCCGATCAGCGATGTGCCGAACTCGAGCGCCAGGAAGACAACACACTGTTCGGCGATCCCTGTCTTTGTGATCCCTGTCTCCTGCACGTCCCTAACAGGTGAGGGAAGGGGCCCATGTCAGCTCAACATAATCATATGCATTCAGCTGATCTTGGCCCCTGCTTTTCCTGTTAGTATTAAAGCTGCCACTGACAAAGGAAATTCCCATGTGTTTTCCGGCCCTCAGGGCCCCAATGTGGCTGCACCATGGTATGTCTGTCACTGAATCTTGTAGTTATGATGCCTTTTAATTGTGAACAAAAATGAAATAAATGATATTACAAAGCAAGCTTTCCAGACTACTGAGGTCTTTTCATCAACTAAAAGATTATTATTTTGTTTCTCCCACTGAGAACAATCAATCTTTATTCACCTGGAGAACACGGCACCAAACTAAGAATCTAGGAGGTCACCAGCATCAGTACCCTCCGCTTTCTCTTAGGGGTCCACCATACAGATTAGATTCTTCTTCTTCCCATGATTTTCTAAGTTGTCTGCACTTTCTACGTACACTGTCATTTGGCTTTACAGATTAGAGATCTGGGCAGCTAAGGGTCAATGTCTTCTAATTTCAGGGGATAGGGTGGATCCTACCTGTAAGATCTGGCTGATACAGATCTCACTCCAACAGAAGGGCGTCCAATGCCCAAAATAATGGGGGCAGTTTTGGGTGGAGGAGCATGCGGTGGTCTAGCAGCAGAATGGTGACCATTTCCTATGGCCGGACTACAACCCTGATAAAGCAGCCACAGCCGGTGACTGAGAAGAATCTGTGACTTCTCTGCATTTAGTGGTCACTACTCACCTGGGCAGTTATCTGTAGGAATCTCCTCTTTACTCCGCTCATCACCCCTCACATATGTCTCTGTAGTATTAATATGGGGCAGATCTTCCCCCTGAAACAAATATTGTAAAAGTCACAGACAGATGGAGAAGTCCCATCTATGATCAGCTCTAATCCTGCCATCTCCACCGCTCTCATTACACAAGTATAACACATATAATACTGGAGGATAAAACAAGACTGAGCACAAGACCTTCACAGCCGTCTACACATCATAGGGAGATTTCATGGCTCCTTCTCTCCATCTACCTGATGGTCCTGAGGAACATCGGGATCTTCTTGTTTACAGTCCTGTGGGAGAAGAGGACGGGGACATCTCTCTGGTGTTGTCCTCTTACTGGAAAGACCTGGAGGAGACACATACAGGGACTGAATTCATTCCTTACATACAGATAATTATAGGCCGTGTGTATTTAGTCCTGTCTATTACCTGGTGATGTGAGGGGCTGGGGAACCTCCATCATGACGTCCTTGTACAGATCTTTGTGTCCTTCTAAATACTCCCACTCCTCCATGGAGAAATAGACGGTGACGTCCTGACACCTTATAGGAACCTGACACATACAATGATACCGTCACCCCCGATCCCTTCATAGCGTTACTGTATAATGTCCCAGCATTCCCAGCAGTGTCACCTCTCCAGTCAGCAGCTCAATCATCTTGTAGGTGAGTTCTAGGATCTTCTGGTCATTGATGTCCTCATGTATCGGGGGGTGAGGTGGAGGCCCCGTGATTGGGCTCAGGGGTCTTCCCCATCCCTCAGACACAGGGGCCTGACAGCGCTCACTAGAGGTCTTCTTCACTACTGTGTAATCCTGGTTATGGAGAGACACAGTAATAAATCTCACTCCAGACATTTCCAGAGTCCTCACCTCTCCAGTTCTGTCCGTTATTCCCATAGATAAGAATGATGTAATGTGACGTCATCAGAATCTCTCACCTCTCCAGTAAGCCGGAAGAGGATCTCTAGGGTGAGGTGTAATATCCTCTCCGCCATCTTGTCCCTGTCCATATCCATCCTTCACGGGGCAATCAGGAGAATTCTCTTCTATAGAGCGATTGTTCTCCCCAGCATCTAATGTGTATGGAGCCTGAGCCCAGTAATGGGGAATCTCCACACACCTCCACCTGCAGAGCCGCACACTAGATATATAATAACCTGCACCTACCTCCACCTGCAGAGCCGCACACTAGATATATAATACCCTGCACCTACCTCCTCCTGCAGAGCCGCACACTAGATATATAATACCCTGCACCTACCTCCACCTGCAGAGCCGCACACTAGATATATGGCTGCTCTGTGCTTACAGGACCTGTGATGATGTCACATGGAGGGGAGGAGTCAGGGGGTCACATGGTCAGCTGTTCCATGTATGGTGGAGGCTTAATCCAAGAGGGCTACAGGACCTGTGGTGATGTCATGCCCATGTGAGGGAATGATATCACAAGAAGGGGCGGGGCTTCTTTCAGTGCAGACTGAGCTGATAGACTGAGGGGCTGCAGATTGGAGCTGTTTTCTTTGCTTACATAGGACTTAAGGGGGCTTTACACGCAGCGATATCGCTAGCAAGCGTACCCGCCTCCGTTGTTTGTGCGTCGACTCACGGGCAAATCGCTGCCCGTGGTGCACAATATTGTTAGACCCCGTCACACATACTTACCTGCCTAGCGACGTCGCTGTGGCCGGCAAACCGCCTCCTTTCTAAGGGAACGGTTTGTGTGGCATCACAGCGGCGTCACTAAGCAGCCGCCCACTTCCTTCCTTCCTCATTACCGGCGGCCGCAGGTAAGCTGTAGTTCGTCATTCCCGAGGTGTCACACGTAGCGATGTGTGCTGCCTTGGGAACAACAAACAACCTGCGTCCTCAACAATCAACGATTTTTTGAAAAAGAATGACATGTCAACGATGGACGATTTGGTGAGTATTTTCCATCGTTAACGGCCGCTCGTTGGTGTCACACACAACGACGTCGCTAACGATGCCGGATGTACGTCACAGAATCCGTGACCCCGGCGGTATATCGTTAGCTACGTCGTTGCGTGTAACGGGCCCTTTAATGTGGGCGATCTGAGGAGATGTTCTGTGTTTTAGGGGCACAGATGAGTGGATGTTCCTACAGGGGGGCTGCTACTTGTAAAGGGATGAATATCCTCTCATCTCAGCTGAAGACTTTGCCTCTTTCTTCAAGCAGAAGATTGACAACAGCAGAGCAAGCTTTGGCCCACAATCCCCACAGCCCCTCATCATAGCCACTCAGCTCTCTTCTTCCAAATCCAGCTTCTCCCCCATGACAGAAGATCATCTTTCCACTCTACTCTCAAGATCACATCTAACCACCTGTGTACTTGACCTCATCCCCAACATCACCACAGTCCTTATCCCAGCCCTAACCCATCTCTTCAACCTATCACTATCAACTGGTGTATTGCCTTCATGCTTTAAACATGCTTCAATCACACCCATCCTTAAAAAGCCCTCCCTTGACCCATCCTCTGTGTCTAGCTACCACCCCATATCCCTTCTCCCCTATGCCTCAAAACTACTGGAATAGCATATCCATCTTGAACTGTCCTCATACCTCTCCTCCTGCTCCCTCTTTGAACAGCTACAATCTGGCATCCGACCGCATGACTCTACTGAAACTGCCCTAACTAAAGTCACTAATGACCTATTAACTGCCAAAGCCAAGCAAAACGAGGCCTCGGGGGCCCACCGGAGGATTCTCCAGTGCTTAGATAGGTTGAAGCAGCGTCGGACTGGCCTATCACTAACAACTGGTGTATTCCCTTCATGATTTAAACATGCCTCCATCACACCCATCCTCAAAAAGCCCTCCCTTGACCCTTCCTCTGTGTCAAATTATCGCCCCATATCACTTCTTCCTTATGCCTCAAAACTACTGGAACAGCATGTCCATCTTGAACTGCCTTCGTACCTCTCTTCCTGCTCCCTCTTTGACCGGTTACAATCTGGCTTCCGACTCCATCATTCCACTGAAACTGCCCTAACCAAAGTCACTAACGACCTACTAACCGCAAAATCCATTGGACACTACTCTTTCCTCCTCCTCCTGGACCTGTCCTCTGCCTTTGACACAGTAGACCATTCCCTCCTACTACAGATTCTCTCATCTCTGGGCATCACAGTCTTGGCCCTATCTTGGATCTCTTCCTACCTAACCGACCGAACTTTCGGCATCTCCCACTCTCACACCACCTCCTCATCCCACCCTCTATCCGTTGGTGTCCTCCAAGGTTCAGTTTTTTGACTCATGCTGTTCTCCATCTACACCTTCGGCCTGGGACAGCTCATAGAGTCCCATGGCTTTCAATATCATCTCTATGCCGATGTTACTCAGATCGACCTCTCTGGACCTGACATCACCTCCTTATTAACCAAAATCCCATAATGTCTCTCTGCTATTTCATCCTTCTTCTCTGCGCGATTCCTAAAGTTTAACATGGACAAAACAGAATTCATTGTCTTTCCTCCTCCTCATTCAACTCCTCCACCAAGCCTATCCATCAAAGTTGATGGCTGCTCACTCTCCCCAGTCTCACAAGCTCATTGCCTCCAAGCTCTCTTCACCTCATGCCGACTACAGCTCAAAAATATCTCCTGGATCCGTGCCTTCCTTAACCAAGAATCAGCAAAAACATTAGTACATGCCCTCATCATCTCCTGCCTCGACTACTGCAACCTTCTGCTCTCTGGCCTCCCTTCCAACATTCTTGCACCCCTCCAATCTATCCTGAACTCTGCAGCCTGCTTAATCCACCTCTCCCCTCGTATTCCCCAGCCTCACCACTCTGCCAATCCCTTCACTGGCTTCCCAATGCCCAAAGACTCCAGTTCAAAACATTAACCATGACCTACCAAGCCATCCACAATCTGTCTCCTCCTTACATCTGTGACCTAGTCTCCCGGTATGCAACCTCAAATCCTCACAAGATCTCTTTCTCTACTCCTCTCTTATCTCCTCGTCCCACAATCGCATATAAGCTTTTTCCCGTACCTCCCCCATACTCTGGAACGCTCTACCCCAGCATATCAGACTCTCTCCTACCGTGAAAAGCTTCAAGAGGAACCTGAAGACCCACCTCTTCCGACAAGCCTACAACCTACAATAACCCTCAGTCCAGTATACCACTGCACAACCAGCTATGTCCTCACTCTGCCCTCACCCATTCCCTTTAAACTGTGAGCCCTCGTGGGCAGGGTCCTCTCTCCTCCTGTACCAGTCTGTTTTGTACTGTTAATGATTGTTGTACTAGTTTTTATGTATTCCCTTTTTCACTTGTAAAGCGCCATGGAATTTATGGCGCTATAATAATAATAAATAATAATAATAATAAATTGGGGTAATGGAGGGCTGAACAGGAAAGGGGGTGATATTTTTTGCATGGCGCTTATATAGTGATGGGCAGTCCAGCTCTTCTTGGTGATCCGGTTCCCATGGCTCCGCTCACCAAAAAGAGTTGGCTCTTTCGGATCGTTCATGGCTCACTATTCAATATGTGTTTACCCCAGGTGAATACATATTTAAGAATATATTAATGCAGTTGAAACCCCGCCCACTTACAGCAGGCCAATAGTGATGAGCGAGTACTAAAAAGCTCGGGTGCTCGAAGCTCGGGCCGAGCCTCCCAAGATACTCGTGTACTCGGGCCGAGCAACGAGCCCAATGTTATCCTATGGGAGACCCGAGTATTTTTGTGAAATGACCCCCCGGCAGCATGGAGAAACCCTAAAAATGGCACAAAAGTCTCAGAAGAGTGCTCAAATGACATGGCAACAGCATGGGGAAGACCCCTTGAAGCATTTATCACTGAAAAGTCACAGCTGTGAACAATTTTGTCCGCGTTTTACGCCATTTTTACGGACTCACCAGAAAACCTTCCAAAATGACCCCAAAATGATTTTTCATGGCGGAAATGTTAAGGGCACATACCCAATAGTGAGATAGAGCTGGTGTATGTTACTTTTTGAGATTAATACATGAAAGATTTTACGTGAAAACATTGTGTGGCACTCCGATGTCCCTGAGAAGAGACGTACATGAAGGCCTCTTGAGTCTAATGTGCCCATTTTGAGGAAGTGAGTCTTTGTAGTATTTTCCTTTGCCAGGGCAGTCCAAAATTGTGAGGTTCACCAATGCACCTGCATACAGACGTGCATGAGGGCCTGTAAACCTGAAGTGCCCATTGTAAGGAAGTGGGTCTATTGTAGTATAGCCCTTAGGCAGGGCAGCCAAAAATTGGGAGGCTCCACATTGTCCCTGGATAGAGACGTGCATGATGGCCTGTAAACCTGAAGTGCCCATTGTAAGGAAGTGGGTCTATTGTAGTATAGCCCTTAGGCAGGGCAGCCAAAAATTGGGAGGCTCCACGTTGTCCCTGGGTAGAGACGTGCATGAGGGCCTCAAAACATTAAGTGTCCATTTTAAGGAAGTGGGTGTATTATAGTATAGCCCTTAGGCAGGGCAGCCAAAAATTGGGAGGCTCCACGTTGTCCCTGGGTAGAGACGTGCATGAGGGCCTCAAAACATTAAGTGTCCATTTTAAGGAAGTGGGTGTATTATAGTATAGCCCTTAGGCAGGGCAGCCAAAAATTGGGAGGCTCCATGTTGTCCCTGGGTAGAGACGTGCATGAGGGCCTCAAAACATTGTTCCCATTGCAAAGGAGCGGGTCTCCTGTCGTTGTAATGTCCATTCTGCAAAGAATGGGCGAAAAAATTTACCACTGGGGGTATACCTGAAACAAAGGCCTAAGTATTGCAATTTGTAACGGTCATCATCATGGTGGCGCATGAGGAGAAGGAGGAGCAGTCCAGCGATTATCCAAAGTCCAGAAGTGTGTACCCATGGGTGAGTGGAGGTACATGGCAAACTTTAAATTCCGCTCTCATTTGCTGGTGGTGTGGTGAAGTCTGGCCCAATCCAACCCTTGTTCATCTTGATCAGAGTCAGCCTGTCAGCATTTTCAGTTGACAGGCGGGTGCGTTTATCTGTAATGATTCCACCTGCGGCACTAAAAACACGCTCTGACAAAACGCTAGCAGCAGGGCAGGCCAGGACTTCCAAGGCGTAGAGAGCCAATTCATGCCACGTGTCCAGCTTGGATACCCAATAATTGTAAGGCACAGAGGAATGTCGGAGTACAGTTGTTCGATCTGCAAGGTACTCCTTCAGCATCTGGGCAAACTTAGGATTTCTTGTGGCACTACCCCGCACCTCAGGGGCTGTGGTACGTGAGGGGCTGAGAAAACTGTCCCACATCTTAAAGACTGTTCCCCTACCTCTGGCGGATTGGACTTGTGCCTCTCTCGGCTGAACGCCTCGGTTGTCCACTGATTCCTGACCTATGCCGCTAGCGTTTTGTGAGGGGAATGCTTTGCCTACTTCCGTGAGTATGGCCTTCCGGAACTGCTGCATTTTGGTTGACCTCTCCTCCACGGGAATAAGAGACAAAAAGTTCTCCTTGTAGCGTGGGTCTAACAGTGTTACCAACCAGTAATGATTGTCGGCCAAGATGTTCTTAACGCGAGGGTCACGAGACAGGCAGCTTACCATAAAGTCAGCCATGTGCGCCAGACTCTTAACAGCCAGGACTTCAGTAGCCTGACCAACAAGATGACTGAACATGCTGTCCTCCTCCTCCTCCTCCTCCTCCTCCTCCTCATCTACCCTGTCCTCTGGCCAGCCACGCTGAACCGAGGATATGACTGGTGTGCATGTCATATCCTCAATTTGGCCGGAGAGTTGCTCCATGTCTTCATCCTCCTCCTCGTCATAGTCCTCCACTGCACGTTGTGATGAGACGAGTCTGGGCTGTGTGTTATCACCCACACCCACTACTGTTTCTTGCTGCAACTCATCGCGCTCCGCCTGCAATGCATCATGTTTGTTTTTCAGCAGAGACCGTTTTAGAAGGCAGAGTAGCGGTATGGTGACGCTAATAATGGCGTCATCACCACTCACCATCTTGGTGGAGTCCTCAAAGTTTTGGAGGATGGTACATAGGTCTGACATCCATCTCCACTCCTCAGGTGTTATGTGTGGAGTTTGACCCATTTCCCGACGGCTTAGGTGATGCAGGTACTCAACAACTGCCCTCTTCTGCTCACATATCCTGACCAACATGTGCAGAGTTGAATTCCAACGCGTGGGGACATCACACACCAGTCTGTGAGCCGGAAGATGCAAACGGCGCTGAAAGCCGGCAAGGCCGGCTGAAGCAGTAGGTGACTTTCGAAAATGTGCAGACAGGCGGCGAACTTTTACCAGCAGATCAGACAGCTCTGGGTATGACTAAACCGCTGAACCACGAGGTTGAGCACATGGGCCACGCATGGAACATGTGTCAGCTGGCCTCGCCTCAAAGCCGCCACCAGGTTCCGGCCATTGTCACACACGACCTTTCCTGGCTTTAGGTTCAGAGGTGTGAGCCAGTGATCTGCCTGCTGTTTCAGAGCTGTCCACAGCTCTTCTGCATTGTGGGGTTTGTCACCTATGCAGATTAGCTTCAGCACAGCCTGTTGCCGCTTCGCCGAGGCAGTGCTGCAGTGCTTCCAGCTTGTGACTGGTGTGGAGGGCACAGTGGATGAGGATGCGCAGAAGGAGGAGGAGGCTGAAGAGCATGACATTCCGGAGCTGTAGAGTGTGGGTGAAACACTGACTGAGGTAGGGCCTGCAAACCTTGGTGTGGGAAGGACGTGTTCCGTCCCTCGCTCAGACTGGGTCCCAGCTTCCACAATATTAACCCAGTGTGCCGTCAACGAGATGTAGCGGCCTTGCCCACAAGCACTTGTCCACGTGTCTGTGGTTAGGTGGACCTTGGGTGAAACAGCGTTGTTCAGGGCACGTGTGATGTTTTGTGACACGTGGTTATGCAACGCGGGGACGGCACACCGGGAGAAATAGTGGCGGCTGGGGACCGAGTAACGTGGGACAGCTGCCGCCATCAGGTCGCGGAATGCTTCTGTCTCCACCAGCCTAAAAGGCAACATTTCCAGCGCAAGCAGTCGCGAAATGTTAGCATTTAGAACTGTGGCATGTGGGGTGTTGGCAGTGTATTTGCACCTGCGTTCAAAGGTTTGCTGAATGGATAACTGAAACGCTGCGCTGGGACAAGGACGTGCTTGATGATGGTGTTCTTTCTGCGTAGGCAACTGCAGGTGCAGGAGTGGAGGAGGCTTGTTCGCAGGCAGCATGGACAGAGGATTGGCTCGCATGCACAACCAGCGAAGACGTAGCAGTGACATCAGCAAGCACTGCTCCTCGACTCTGTTGTACTTCCCACAAAGTCGGGTGCTTGGCTGACATGTGCCTGATCATGCTGGTGGTGGTCAGGCTGCTAGTTTTGGTACCCCTGCTGATGCTGGCACGGCAGGTGTTGCAAATGGCCTTTTTTGAATCATCTGGATCCAACTTAAAAAACTGCCAGACTCGGGAAGACCTAACATTTGTACAGGCACCTTGTGTCGTCGTGTTGTTCCGGGGAACGGTTGCCTGACTTCTGCCTGGGGCCACCACCCTGCTTCTTACTGCCTGTTGTGATGCTACGCCTCCCTCCCCCTGTGCACTGCTGTCCTCGCTCTGCATATCCTCCTGCCAGGTTGGGTCAGTTACTGGATCATCCACCACGTCGTCTTCCTCTTCCGCACCCTGCTCCTCCTCCTGACTTGCTGACAATTGTGTCTCATCATCGTCCACCACTTGTTGGGACACGTTGCCAACTTCGTGAGAACGTGGCTGCTCAAATATTTGGCTATCTGTACAGACGATCTCCTCATGACCCACTTCAATATGAGCTGGCGAGAGGCCAGAATGTGTGAATGGAAACGTGAACAGCTCTTCCGAGTGTCCAAGTGTGGGATCATTAATGTCCGAGGAGAACGTGTACTCAGCCTGGTGGTAGGAAGGAGGATCAGGTTCAGAAATGTGCGGTGCAGTATCACGGCTACTGACACTTGACCGTGTGGAAGACAGAGTGTTTGTGGTGGTGCCAATCTGACTGGAAGCATTATCTGCTATCCAACTAACAACCTGTTGACACTGGTCTTGGTTCAAGAGCGGTGTACTGCTGCGGTCCCCAAGAATTTGGGACAGGACGTGCGACCGACTAGATGTGGCCCTTTGTTGTGGCGAAATTAGAGCTTGCCCACGACCTCGGCCTCTGCCTGCACCACCATCACGTCCACTTCCTTGTTCCTTGCCAATGCCCTTGCGCATTTTGCAATGCTGTGCACTGCTGACGTGTATATTCACTACTTGTGCGTTATATCAAAGTTTGTGGAAATTGCACACAAGTGCACCTGTACGCTGCCACCAACAGGCACACACGTGCGGTTTTAAAAACCAAGCACGGACGCAATAAGAACCTAACAGGTTTTTTTGGGGAGCGACAATTACAGACAAGTCAGACACTATCTGGACTGTTTTACACTGTGTACACCAGCCCCAGATATGATGAAGGCTGGTATACGGTCACCACTACCCTGCCTGCCTGCCTGCCTGTATACTGGTACAATAGTCCTGACAAGGACTCTTTTGGTCACTAGCCTGTATTCAGACCTGGCTATACCCTGCCTGTATATAGCAACAATAGTCCTGAGAAGGACTCTGCTACTGTACTCCGACCTGGCTATACCCTGCCTGCCTGTATACAACTAGAATAGTCCTGAGAAGGACTTTTGGTCACACTGTTTGCAGCCCTGCAACTGAAAAAGCTATAAAGGGCCGCAAAGCTTTCCCTGAATCAGCGACACTCTCCCTGCACTGACTGTCTGGATAGCTGTGAGCACAGCACAGCGCGCCGGCCGATATAAAGGCTCGGTCACGCTGTGCAGGCCGGCCAATCACTGCAATTCCACAACTAACAGGGCTGTGGCATTGCAGTGGTCTGCCGGCCAATCCCTGCATGAGGGCTGGCTCTCAAAAGAGCGCCAACATGCAGAAATGAAGACCACGAGTACAGCACGAGTATCGCGAGATTACTCGGTCCCCGCCGAGCAGCCCGAGTACAGCGATACTCGTGCGAGTACCGAGTAGTTACAAGCATGCTCGCTCATCACTACAGGCCAATTAAATTGTTGAGTGGGCAGGGTTTTGATCAGGTGAGCGGGGTTTCATCCACTGAACACCTGACTTTTACGTCCAGTGAGAGCCATTAAGAGAATTTAGTGGCACTCACTGGGGACCGACTCTTCCCAGTCACAGCATGGAGCCGAATCTTTTTGTCGGTTCATTCATCACCAACACATCACTAGCGCTCAATGGGAAAAGATAATAATAATAATAATTTTATTCATTTATATAGCGCTATTAATTCCACAGCGCTTTACATACATTGGCAACACTGTCCCCATTGGGGCTCACAATCTAGAGTCCCTATCTGTATGTCTTTGGAGTGTGGGAGGAAACCGGAGAACCCGGAGGAAACCCACGCAAACACGGGGAGAACATACAAACTCCTTGCAGATAGTGTCCTTGGTGGGATTTGAACCCAGGACCCCAGCGCTGCAAGACTGCAGTGCTAACCACTGAGCCACCGTGCCGCCCATGTATGTAAAGATGTAATGTTTCTCAGGTGGGGCTGCATGCTGGACGGGTGATGTTACTCGCGTGCAGCTGTGTGCTGGGGTTTTACACATGGACTGACAGGGTGATGCTCCTTGATGTGGGGGAAGGAGATGATGTTGATCACATGGATTTGCGTGAAGAAGGAAGCGGTGATGTTATTTCACTGCTAGTGGGCTGCGTAGGGAAGGGAGTGATGTTACTGGCATTGACTCCAATGTCCTATCTCAGATTAACTCTTTGAATAGGAGTCTATAGCTGCTCATCCAGATACACTGGCAGGGCAAGATATCTCCCATACTCTTCACAGCAGCCGATGTCAGATAACTATAATGCCTCCTGATATCACCGCTTATCACAGTGATAGGGGATGGGCTGCTGATGTCACCACTTATCACAGTGATGGAGGATGGGGCTCCTGATATCACCGCTTATCACAGTGATGGGGGATGGGCTCCGGATATCACCGCTTTTCACAGTGATGGGGGATGGGCTCCTGATATCACTGCTTATCACAGTGATGGGGGATGGGCTCCTGATATCACTGCTTATCACAGTGATGGAGGATGGGTTTCTCATATCACCGCTTATCACAGGGATGGGCTCCTGATATCACAGGTTATCACAGTTCAGATTTGATTTCACTAATTTTTCCCATACAATTCAGCAAAATCAAATCCATTATGTGTCGCTGTTTGCCCATTTTATATGAGGACTCCTCTCTATCTGACATTTTGCAGCATAGTTGTTTGGTGGCTGTGAAGAGCGCTGTTACCATTTGGCAACCTTCTTTCTCCCAGTTTATTTCTATCTAAGAAAAGAATTTCTCCAACTTGGTTAAATCATCAGGGTTTCTATAGGTGCGGTAGTAATAGATGTAGAGGGTTTCTATAGATGTGGTAGTAATAGATGTAGAGGGTTTCTATAGATGTGGTAGTAATAGATGTAGAAGGTTTCTATGGGTGTGGTGGTAATAGATGTAGAGGGTTTCTATGGGTGCGGTGGTAATAGATGTAGAGGGTTTCTATAGATGTGGTAGTAATAGATGTAGAGGGTTTCTATGGGTGCGGTAGTAATAGATGTAGAGGGTTTCTAAGCGTGTGGTGGTAATAGATGTAGAGGGTTTCTATGGGTGTGGTGGTAATAGACGTAGAGGGTTTCTATAGGTGCGGTGGTAATAAGTGTAGACGGTTTCTATAGGTGTGGTGGTAATAGCTGTAGAGGGTTTCTATGGGTGCGGTGGTAATAGATGTAGAGGGTTTCTATAGGTGCAGTGGTAATAGATGTAGAACATGTCAACATTCTTCTATTACGCATGAATTTTACAATCAATCAATCTGAACATTTCAGGATTAAATAGTATATTAATTGCAGCACCCAGCACCTTGTATATATTATTGGATGTGTGGGATGTAACAAAATATAATATGTGGGATGCACTATGAGAAAGTTAAACGCGTCTCAGAACATTTACGTGACATTATCTCTCCCTCTAGTGCACATCGCAATACCTCACACGCTTCGCAGCATTTTGTGCAATACCATGATCTCCAGACTTAGGGGCGATGTCGGTGGGGTCAAATTGAAAGTGACGTACTTCTGACGTCGCTCTCGACATCATAGTGTGTAAAGCATTTTTTATACGATTAACGAGCACAAAAGTGTCGTAATCGTATCATCAGTGTAGCGTCGGTCATTTCCATGAATTGGGAAAAACCGATGTTACGATGTTGTTCCTCGTTCCTGCGGCAGCACACATCGCTGTGTGTGAAGCCGCAGGGGCGAGGAACATCTCCAACCTGCATCCCGGCCGGCTATGCGGAAGGAAGGAGGTGGGCGGGATGTTTACATCCCGCTCATCTCCGCCCTTCCGCTTCTATTGGACGTCGCTATGACGCCACACGACCCGCCCCCTTAGGAAGGAGGCAGTTCGCCGACCAGAGCGACGTCGCAGGGCAGGTAAGTGCGTGTGAAGCTGCTGTAGCGATAATGTTCGCTACGGCAGCTATCACCATGATATCGCAGCTGCGACGGGGACGGGGACTATCGCGCTCGGCATCGCAGCATCGGCTTGCAATGTCGTAGTGTGCAAAGGGCCCCTAACCTTTTGAAAGTGTTCAGCATTGAACGGGTGTTTTCCCCTCATAGAGGAGGAGATCTCAAGAGACGGCTTCTCACACGAGACGCCTTCTGGATATATTATCTGAACACCCGCTATCCAAATAGATTAAATGGATGGTGAAGAAATTATATTTCATTATTAGTCTTTACATAGTCAACTGATGTGTGTCACATTATCAATTATTTATTTTTATTTTTGTCTTTTTTGTATTTTGTGTTTTTTTTTGACCGTATGTTTAACTATTCTTCCGTAACGTGTGACTTTCATGTACTCTGATTGGACATATTGATGTACTGTATATAACTGGTACGCCATATTCTTTGTAACAATCTTTGATAAAGAACGTGTGCTGCGTTTGAAACTCGTTGCTTTTACTCAGTGGTGGATCTGATTTTTTAATAACTTTTTCAATAAACCTTGGAATTTTATGGAGATGGAAGTTTCTCTCTTTTGCTTTTTCATCAATCTACGTGTTGGTCATATGGTTCCTTACTCGATTGCACACCCAGAGCTAATTTAAACAGGTGAGCTGGCTTTATTTCTTTTTATTATTGACTTGCATGCTGGGATAGTCAAAGGAAGCGTCATCGGGGGGCAGGGGCTGCAGTCAATGCCACAGCCTCTGCACCTGCCTGAAATGAGTCGTCATCAGTGATGCAGGTTTCAGGAGCTGGGCTAGTCTCTGTGCACTGTGCATAATGACAGCGCACTCTTTCTTGCCGGCTAACATTAGCAATAACTGTTGCAAATTTGTTCGGCTTCAGCAGAAGTAACAGCAGTCAGACATTTGTGGGAGAAAACAGGGTTTACTAGAGATATACAGGAACAATACACATCATCAATGGAAAAACATGACTTATCCTAAGATGGCCGATATAACACAAACAGATAAGACATACTACATGTTATTAAGCATTAATGTGACGCCCTGGCAAAACCAGGTAGTCACAGTTAGGCCCCTGCATAACACCTTCCCTCACAAGGAATCACACAGCCGACCAGAAACCCTGGTCACCCCCCCTTAGGGACAGATAGACACACCAGTGGGCATGACCAGGCGGTTGGAACACGATCACCCAGGGGTCTAGACAGCCAGGGGCGGGAAAACAGACAGTTTTGCTTAGAGTTCAGTTTGGAGAGGAGTGTGGGCTGGAGCTAGGTGTAGCTCCAGCAGTGAAGTTCAAGTTGAACGGTACCAGGGTAGGAGCCCTGGTACCACTGGCTAGGAGGCAGACGGTGGTCTCCATCAGCAGGAGCGGGGAAGACGGCTCGGCAGAACCGAGGTGGACCGGGACAGGGTTGTAGCCCGCCGGTACCTACACCGGGGATCCGACTGGAAACCGTACACAAAGGGGGGTACTCGGACCATGAAGCCAGCACCAGAACCTACTGGAACTGGTTAATTAACCAATTGAGGTCAGGACTAGAGGTCCTGTCCCACCCAAAGTCCCTCATAGAAGACAACAGCCCACCGAATAGGGATAAGAGGTCACCACCAAGGCCCAGAGATCCCACGGGCTAGCGTCTGCGGGCAAAGCTCCTTAGGCCACATCCAGCCGGGAGTGGACTCCCTAGTTCCATACCGGGAAAGTCCACTTTACACAAAAGGTGCAGGAAAAGGATAGAGACCACCAGCCGGGTGGGGGACCCCGAACGCAACAAGCCGCGGCACCGGCCACCACCATCTTGGTTTACCAGAGACTTGTGTGTGTTACTAATCGTGAGTACTCCAGCACCCCCTGCAGTTGCCATCCCCTGCACCGAGCCACTGGGTCCCGGGGCCACCATCCCTGCCCACGGAGGGGTTAACAACTTGCTGCACAACATCTCCCCCGGGTGCCCCATAACAGCAGCGGTGGTGTCCTATATCATCACACACCGTGGGTGGCGTCACAAACTTACTACGGCCTAGCCCGTACATCTATGTCCCCCCATTTATTCAGCGTTTCCGCGAGGCCCCCGGGTCCGGAGACCCTCAAGCCACCACCCCTGAAGGCCCGGACCCGAGCAGCGCCGGCTGCTGGCACGGGGGCGGCACGTTAACACCTAGAATAGTGCCATCTGCTGACACTGCAATGTAACTCCTCCAACATATAATAATGACAGCATGACAGCAGATGGACTTCAAGTCAATTGTAATGTTCCTTTTATTTTGGTGTATTCTCATGCACCACTTCCCACCCAAACAAGGGTATACAGTCCTTGTTTTCATCTTTGTTTTTTATCTCGTGGTGCCTATATATTGTTTGCCCACATTAATTATTTTCTCTGTCCCATTATATTTATAGTTATTGCCCCTTTATGTGGATCTGGCATCTTCTGTTCCTATTTCCCACCATAGACTACTCATGTTTTGAATATATTCTTTTCATCACCAAAGATGTTATCTCTATGGACATTCCTGCTCTGAATATATCCTTCTATCACCAAAGAGATTACCTTTTTCGTTCTGTCTGGATCCAGGGACTTTAAGAACTGTCTTGGGGATTTTCTCCTATATTGGACTGAGATGAGACATTGCAATTAACATCTCAAGGCTTAGGATGGGGAGTGGATGTGTGGCGCCCCTGACCTGGTCAGGCACCACTGAGTACTGCACCCATGCTGGGACAGTACAATACAGGTAATCCAGAAGGCTGACTGAGGTGTGGTACACAGGCGCATAGTGATCAGGTCTCACACATGTACCTTTGAGAGGACCCCTGGGGAACCCAGGAGGGGGCCAGAAGCCTCCATCTCCTCTCGAGGGGTGTGGTAAGAGAGTCTGGTTGCTAGGTGGCGTAGGCAAGAACAGGAGAGGAGGGGCAGTGAGTCGGTTAGAGCAGAACTCCAGAGGGCTCAGTGAGGAGCAGACCTGTGGGGCTGTTGCTGTCTAACAGCGCCCGCGCAGTGGCTATTGACGGGGGAGAACGGTCAACTAGGAGTGCTACCCGAAATCCATCTTCAGCTAGAGAGAGAGCACGGAGTGGGAAGTAAGGAGACTGCTAGAGAGTACCAGGCCCAAACGGGCGGCAGATCCCGAAGCGAAGATAGATCCAGCTTTCTTTTGCTAAACCTGCCGGTGTGGGGCTCTCAAAGCCCACACCACAACACCACAAAAGCCGCAGCCACGTAGCCACAGTTAGGGCCCATAGGTCACAGGAGGCAAGCAGCTGGAGTGGCCTGGTCCGGGCGACAAGCAAACGGCAAACGAAGGGGAGAGAGGCTGCAGCATCTTCCCTGGGTGACCCCCATAGGGACTAAAAGTCGGGGTTACCCCAAACCACCAAGGGCTAAGGAAGGCGAGTCAGTAGTCACCCTCATAAAGTCAGCCGGAAGGATACCTGGTTCCTGCCTGGTTCATCCCAGCTACGCCCGGGTTACTCACCCTGCCATCAAATGTGAGTAAAAAACCCTAAAAGACATCCTGCCTGTGTGGAGTCATTCTGCGCCTTGTAGTTCTACGCATCTACACTGGACCCTGGGGCATGCCTCACTCTCAGGAGGCTACTACATCTGACTGCACATATCATCAGCCCCAGGCACCCCTAACCTGCAGTGGCGGTCCCCACTGACCGCAATACTGAGAGTGGCGTCACGATCAAAACCGAAGATTCCCTACCTGTGACCAGCACCAGCTACGTGGAGTCCCTGAAGGTATGCACCGATACAGTACATGCGGGGCTTCACATCTGGCGTCACGAACAGGATAAGGACTAGACCTGTTCAGACAGGTGACCATGTGCCTGGGCGGTCCGCTTGAAAAGTTGGAAGCGCCGCCATATTGCCACCATGAAAAGCGCGCTGAAAAACAACAGCAGCCCGCGCTGGAAGAAGATACCGCCCACGAAGAGGTGTGGCTACCCAGAGATCCCCTGCAGAGTTCTGACCTCGCTTGTAAAGAGAGCGGAAGCGTCCAGAGACGGCGGGAAGGAAAGAGAGCCACAAGCCTGCTGCTGCTGCAGAGGGAAGAAATGGAGTCCAGACGCGGATACCCAGAACCAGGCTCTGCTGCCTGGTGGTGCCGGGAGCTTGCTATCTTCTGCGACCAGCTGGAGGCCAGGATTGTACGGCAGCTCAGTGAGGGACGCACGGAGCTCCTGGAGATGGCTGCGGCGGTTCGGACCTACGAGGAGGGAGCCGCGCGACGCCTACCCGACCGAGCGGCGACGACTCAGACCCCGATAGTGCCACCGACGGGTGAGTCCAGAGATGCCCCGGCCAGCGCAAGTGCCCCGACTCCTGCTGCTACGCCCGCGGCCCCGGAAGAGGCGCCCGGCGCGGAGACGCTGAACCAGGCCGCAGCCACGCTGGATGCGGCCCGCCAAGTCCAGGCCGCCGCAGCGATGCCCCGCCTGGCCCGCAAAGGCCCGACTGCCACTGCAATACTCATCCGTGCCGCAGGTGTGACGCTGACCCAGGCTGCCACCCTGCTGAGCCCAGTCCGCCAGGACCCCACCGCAGCAGCGACGCTCGTCCGCGCCGCAAGTGAGATGCTAAACCAGGCCGCAGCCACGCCAGGTGCGGCCCGTCCAGCCCCGATCACTGCAGCGACGCCCAGCTCAGCCTGCACGGATCCCATCGAGGCTGCGACGCCAATCCAGGCCGCCGCAGCGATGCCCTGCCCGGCCCGCCAAGACCAGGCCGCCGTCACGCCCGGCGCGGCCCGCCAAGACCAGGCCGCCGCCATGTCAGGCGCGGCCCGCCAAGACAAGACTACACCAACGTTTACCCCGGCCTGCAAGGCCAGAGCAGACACCGCTCCCCAGACTAAGGACGTCCCTGCTAGGAAATCCCTGGTAGGTGAGGACTCCGCA
Source organism: Anomaloglossus baeobatrachus (assembly GCF_048569485.1). Lineage (NCBI taxonomy): Eukaryota > Metazoa > Chordata > Amphibia > Anura > Aromobatidae > Anomaloglossus > Anomaloglossus baeobatrachus. The sequence goes on from NW_027441806.1 coordinate 475,245, forward strand.
TACTGGCAGTTGAAGGCTGACATGGAGGCCAAGTTCCCACAGGAGATGGTGGCACAATATTTGCTTCCCCCGCACACTCCCAAGGCAACTCCTGCAGCAACCACGCCCAAGAGTCCACCGCCCGGGCCTGCTGAAGAACATCCATCCCCAGCACTGCCACAGCCAGAGTGCAGCGAAGAACTAAGGGGGAGAGGAGGCCAGGAGGCTGAGGAGCTGACTCCAGAGCCACCAGCAGTGGACCCATACCCAGAGCCGGAGATGCTGCCCTATTCTCGCTGGGATGAGGAAGACCTGACACCGTCTGCTGACGAAGATCAGCCCAAAGACCTCACCTGGGGGCCTGCAGGCATGGAAGAAACAGCCCAGCAGAATCCAGCCCGCAAGACACGGCGCAGCAGAACACAGTTTGCTCCAGCACCACAGTCTCCAGAGCAGAAGGATGACATCACGGCCAGAGACCTACAAGAAAAACGGTTCCTGAGAAGAGCCAAAGCCCAGGTCAGAGGACCCCTTTGCAGAGGAATTGTGGAAGATTTTAATCTGAAGTCAGGGTACGGATTCATCGTTGCCCCTGGTATAAAGGGAGGCATTTTCGTAAATAGGAGAGATGTGAGAGCCCATCTGCCCAGAGGACACCCTGGCAGAAACTTAAGAATGGGAGATTCAGTACAGTTCACCATACATCAAGGAGAAAGAGGCTGGTACGCGCTTGACGTAGCCCCATGTCCTAAAGAAGAAGAAAGGAAAGACAGAGATAAAGAAACAGATACAGAAAAGGAAACAGATGAAGACCAAGAAAGAAAAGACAAAGAACCTACAGATGAGACGACCACAGACGACGACAAAGAGCAAGAAAGCAACAGGAGCCGCAGCCCTACAGGCCCAAGCCCTGGTGAAATGGAGGAGTAAAGAAAAGTAAGAAGAACAGCAGTTAGAAAGTTAAAGTTTTGACCAGTTTGAAAAGTTTGTTTTGCAACGTTCTCAAGTTCAAGTATGTGCCCACATAAACTCATGTGAGAAATGAACCTTAAGGCTATGAACTGGCTATAGCCACAAACTCTCGCAGTGTAAATAGTTACACCAGAGGCACCACCACCAGAGCCAGCCTGTTTAGGGGCTTGGCTCGTCTGCAACCAGAGGGGGCCCGTCCGTATATAGGGCCTTGGCTCACCTGCGACCAGAGAGCATGCCTGTTTATGGGGCCTGGCTCTCCACCACGAAGAGGGTACCTGGTCGGCACCAACTGTGGAGGCCGCCTCTACATCCTGCCAGAAGAGGCTGAAGGCGCGGATCCACCAGGCCAGGTATACCCTGAAACCACCAGACCCTGAAAGCCGCCTCTACATCCTGCCAGAAGTGGCTGAAGGCGCGGCCAACGGGAGAGGAAGATTGGAGGAAAGGTCTGGGGAAGTGGATGGCCCAGACCTGGTTACCAACAGGACCGGTGACCTGCCTCCTAAAAGGGGTTTTGGGTGGGTTAACGGACTTGTGGGTGGAGGGTGGTGATGTATAGTGCCTGGTGGTTTTAAAAATGTTTTACCATGTTTTAATGTTTTATGCATTTTAAAATGTTGTCTTGCAGCCCGAGGACGTGCTGGTGATAACTAAGGGGGAATGTGGCGCCCCTGACCTGGTCAGGCACCACTGAGTACTGCACCCATGCTGGGACAGTACAATACAGGTAATCCAGAAGGCTGACTGAGGTGTGGTACACAGGCGCATAGTGATCAGGTCTCACACATGTACCTTTGAGAGGACCCCTGGGGAACCCAGGAGGGGGCCAGAAGCCTCCATCTCCTCTCGAGGGGTGTGGTAAGAGAGTCTGGTTGCTAGGTGGCGTAGGCAAGAACAGGAGAGGAGGGGCAGTGAGTCGGTTAGAGCAGAACTCCAGAGGGCTCAGTGAGGAGCAGACCTGTGGGGCTGTTGCTGTCTAACAGCGCCCGCGCAGTGGCTATTGACGGGGGAGAACGGTCAACTAGGAGTGCTACCCGAAATCCATCTTCAGCTAGAGAGAGAGCACGGAGTGGGAAGTAAGGAGACTGCTAGAGAGTACCAGGCCCAAACGGGCGGCAGATCCCGAAGCGAAGATAGATCCAGCTTTCTTTTGCTAAACCTGCCGGTGTGGGGCTCTCAAAGCCCACACCACAACACCACAAAAGCCGCAGCCACGTAGCCACAGTTAGGGCCCATAGGTCACAGGAGGCAAGCAGCTGGAGTGGCCTGGTCCGGGCGACAAGCAAACGGCAAACGAAGGGGAGAGAGGCTGCAGCATCTTCCCTGGGTGACCCCCATAGGGACTAAAAGTCGGGGTTACCCCAAACCACCAAGGGCTAAGGAAGGCGAGTCAGTAGTCACCCTCATAAAGTCAGCCGGAAGGATACCTGGTTCCTGCCTGGTTCATCCCAGCTACGCCCGGGTTACTCACCCTGCCATCAAATGTGAGTAAAAAACCCTAAAAGACATCCTGCCTGTGTGGAGTCATTCTGCGCCTTGTAGTTCTACGCATCTACACTGGACCCTGGGGCATGCCTCACTCTCAGGAGGCTACTACATCTGACTGCACATATCATCAGCCCCAGGCACCCCTAACCTGCAGTGGCGGTCCCCACTGACCGCAATACTGAGAGTGGCGTCACGATCAAAACCGAAGATTCCCTACCTGTGACCAGCACCAGCTACGTGGAGTCCCTGAAGGTATGCACCGATACAGTACATGCGGGGCTTCACAGATGCCATTTTGTTACTTACATGTATAATTTGACCACAATTGCACCCTCCCTATCCAATCATTGCTTGTTGTTATGGTTATCTGGTCGCTAACCACGTCATCCTTCGTACGCGTGCTGCGGCCTTGTTGCTTCACTGCTGATGGGTCTTCTGTCTCTGGGTGGTGGTGCATGCACGTGAGCTGGATGATGCGTCTGGTTCGCACCAGTCCTGCCCCAGCAGCGGTCGAACCGCTCAGATCCGGGTGTCACTACTCATGGCTCGAAGGTCTCTGGACCCAGGGGCTCGTGGTCACACCGAAACGTGATGGGGGTTATTTACAGGAGAGTTCATAACGCCACCCGTGGTATGCGGTAATAGGGAGTACCACCGCTGCCGTTGGGAGTACCCGGGGTGATGGAGTGGGGTAGCCAGATGACGTTAACCTCCACGGGTAGGGAAAGGCCCCAGGACCCCAAATGGTGGGATGAATTGCAGGGGGAGCGCAGGCTTGCTGGTAGCAGGGGTTAATCAGGTACTCAGAAAGAAAGCAGACACTGACAACGTAGTAAACCAAGTCTCTTGGTGCCGCTGCCCTCTTGGGGAGCTCGTCCGGGTTCCGTCCTCTGCAACACTGCCTGGTGGTCTGTAACCTGACTCCGTGCACAGAATTTGAAAAGTGTTCAGGTGGCCCATAAGCTTGGAGCTCTCCGGGCCCCGCTCTCTACTATGGGTAGCAGAGGAGCTTGCTCTCAGGAGCTCACCCTTGGGATTTCAGTGGGCTGCTTTCCTTGGAAAGTCCTATCCCCCTCGTTGCGCTAGTGCCCCCGATCTCTGAGCTTTGTGGGAACAGTCCATAAAGGCCCTGTCCTCCGCAGGTTAATTGCCGGGTTGCTTTAAGCTTCTCCCCGACCTAGGGTCCAGTACCCCGATGTGCTTTCGGCCCCAGACCGGCTATTGGACTGCAGCTGCCAACCGTCCTCCTTGACTAAGCCAGCACCCAGTCCCAATCTCCCACGACTGGGTCTCCGACTCCTCCGGATCCAGACTACCGTCTGCAACCCAATCTACGTTTTCCTCTGGGAGCTCCAAATCCCAGCATCCTCCAAGCTCCTCACAGCTCGAGGGCTACCACTCAACTCTTTGCTCTCCTGGAGATGACAGACTTGTCACCTCCCACCTCCCTGCCTGATCCCTAAGTGGGCGGCCCTATTCCAGCTTAGCGGCCCGTGGAGTGTCTGACAGGGTGTGGTGTGAGGTGTGATTGGGATTTATGGATGCTGATGGAGGCAGTACTGCAAGTTGGGAACCCAGAACCATGGGGGGTTGAGTCCTGCACTGGGAGATGAAGAGCATGCAGTACCCTGTGATGACCTAACTAGTCCAGGGGCGCCACATGTCTTCACTCCCGCGCATGAGCCGCAATGGCTGATGGCCAACTTGTCTGTTGTGGGGTAGGTAGTGGTCAGCGCATGCGTCATCAGGTGAATGACATGTGATGCAACTAATTAGGGCGGGCACAAAATCTGGCACCCAGGAGAGAGGACGCTACTCCCCATCCCTGGAGAAGCCGTTTGGATTGAGAATCACTCTGGCGAAACGTGCGTCGGGGGTGTTTTTGTTCTTGGGGACAACCTTATTACCATGGCCAAACTTGAATCCCAACTTGAATTGGGCACTTTCACTCGGTATGTATAGGGCAGCAGCAATTGAATATAATATTATGCCCCATCATTTCCATTTGGTATTCTTTAAAAAGACATTTTAAACCCTATAATGCAGCATGTTTTTGACTGTTGGTTATATGTAAACACAAGGGAGTGATGCCTATTATTTAATGAATTTAAAGGGATAGTTTTGTTGTATGTTTTCACAGGATAAGGCGGTGATGAATATAATTCAATGAATTTAAAGGGTTAGTTCTGCCATAAACATGCATGCTGTATCTATTGTTTCAACCACATAGGTGTTCTATCATTTCACTTTCCCTCAGGACCTATGGCACATACTATTTAAAGTGATATTACCCTTATAGCCATAATATTTGGTTCCCACAAAATACGGTAAGCGATGGCTATTAACCCTTTCTTCACATGGAGCATTTTTGCTGCATTTTTAATGCATTTGATGGGAATTAAAATCTGATTTTATAGTCCCAGCAAAAGTGCTGAGATTTAATAAAGCTCAGGAACACAATTACAGTGGTACCTGGCTTAACGAGTAACCCTCTTAACGAGAATTTCGCTTAACAAGCAAAGCTTTCTGTAAATTTGTAACCCGCTTTACGAGAAAGCTTTGCTGTACGAGCGAAATTCTCTCCGCACACACTTCCGGTTCTGTCCATCCACCACACTCTGACCCGCACTTGCAGTCCACACAAACACACACATGCACGCACAAACACACACAAACACACACGCATGCATGCACACACATTATGCTCACCTTACCTTCCGTTCCACCGCCGGTCTCATGGTTCTTGTAGTTCCTGGGTACATCGCGACGTCCTCGTGGCGAACTACAAGACCCAGGAGGCCTGCGATGGAACGGAAGGTAAGGTGAGCATATAATATAACATATGTTTACCTTTCGTTTCATCGCCGGCCTCCTGGGTGCTGTAGTGCGCCGCTGCGCTCCAGTCCACGGTGTGTATCTGCATCCATAGCGACGAGGGAGGAACTTCCTGTCACCGCTAATGAAAGGCAGAGCGCTGGCCAATGAGAGGCAAGCGGCTCTGCCTTTGACGTCAGCGCTCTGGCCGGGAACTTCCTGCCTCGTCGTTATGGTAAAACTTTACACAGCCCGGCCCCGTACCAGAGAACAGCAAGTCCCAGCAGACCGGCGATGGAACGGAAGGTAAGGTGAGCATATAATATGCATGTGTGTTTGTGTGTGTTTGTGTTTGTTTGTGTGTGTGTGTTTGTGCATGTGTGGAATGATACAATAGGGGACCAGGATGGGACATTTAGCAGGTTGTGGAACGGATCGTCAGCATTGCAATGATATCCTATGGGAAATCTTGCTTTGCTGAACGAGTACCTTGATTAACAAGCACAGTCCCAGAACGGATTGTTCTCGTTAAGCAAGGTTCCACTGCATTTATTTTTTCTGACTGAAACGGAAAATGGCTGTGTTTTTGAAAGAACTCCAAGTGTGAATGTAGCCAAAGGGGAGGAGGAGGCAGCTTCTCTCTTTTTTCATTTTCCGTATATACAAGTCATTATGCAGGACAGAATGCTTCCTAACAATGTCTCCTTTAAAATCCACTTTATGTTCGGTTTTGTATGTTTTATTATCAGTCTGTAAAAGTGATGAAATACTCTGACAACATTGTTCCCAGAAACCACCAGTGAGTCAGGGTGCAGCAAGGTTTCTTCCCCATGCAGTTCCCATTCGATTTCAGTGATTTCCAGCCCCCCCAGATCCCCCGGGGTTCAGCCAGAGAAATGTTCACGTTTTCCATTGACTTCCATTATGCTTGGGACGAGTACCTGAGCATTTTAGTGCTCGCGCATCACTAATAACAATTCTAGTGGAAGTGGTGGTTAGAGCTTATTACCTGGCCCATCGGAGGGGGCGGGAGGGGGGGGGGGGTAGGGGTTCTGATACATTAGTCTCTGACCCATTCCTGTGTTTCCATGTGGAAAGGAGGGGGACACCACTAGCTTCATCGGCCGAGGGCAACAAAATCCACATCCAGGCCCTGCTGTGAAGAAGCCACACAAGTCACCCTTTAAATACACTTAGGAGCTGATCATGTGACCCTGACTCCTCCCCTCCATGTGACATCATCACAGGTCCTGGAAGCACAGAGCAGCCATATATCTAGGGTCGTGGCTAAATCCCAGTGGCTAGAAGGACCTGGTCCCTCTGCCCACTGGGAAATAGCCAACTCTATAGAGAGAAAGCTAAATCCCAGTGGGCTAAAGGACCTGGTCCCTCCTTCCACTGGGATTTAGCTTTCTCTCTATAGAGTCGGCTATTTCCCAGTGGGCAGAGGGACCAGGTCCTTCTGCCCACTGGGATTTAGCCTGTTCTCTATGAGAAATCTAAATCCTAGTGGGCTAAAGGACCAGGTTCCAATGAGTGTTTTAATACAAGATTTAGCGATCTAATGGATTACGTACTTCTGCCCACTGGGATTTAGCCTGTTCTACATAAGAAAGCTAAATCCTAGTGGGCTAAAGGACCAGGTTCCAATAAGTGTTTTAATACATTTCTTAGTGGGAAAAAGGACCAGGTCCTTCTGCCCACTGGGATTTAGCCTGTTCTACATAAGAAAGCTAAATCCTAGTGGGCTAAAGGACCAGGTCCTAATAAGTGTTTTAATACAAGACTTAGTGATCTAATGGATCCTTCCACTGGGATTTAGCTTTCTCTATCCAGAGCCAGCTATTTGCCAGTGGGCAGAGGGACCAGGTCCTTCTGCCCACTGGGATTTAGCCTGCTCTCTATTAGAAAGCTAAATCCTAGTGGGCTAAAGGACCAGGTCCTAATAAGTGTTTTAATACAATTCTTAGTGGGAAAAAGGACCAGGTCCTTCTGCCCACTGGGATTTAGCCTGTTCTACATAAGAAAGCTAAATCCTAGTGGGCTAAAGGACTAGGTCCTAATAAGTGTTTTAATACAAGACTTAGTGATCTAATGGATCCTTCCACTGGGATTTAGCTTTCTCTATCCAGAGCCAGCTATTTGCCAGTGGGCAGAGGGACCAGGTCCTTCTGCCCACTGGAATTTAGCCTGCTCTCTATTAGAAAGCTAAATCCTAGTGGGCTAAAGGACCAGGTCCTAATAAGTGTTTTAATACAATTCTTAGTGGGAAAAAGGACCAGGTCCTTCACAATTCTTAGTGGGAAAAAGGACCAGGTCCTTCTGTCCACTGGGATTTAGCCTGTTCTCTATGAGAAATCTAAATCCTAGTGGGCTAAAGGACCAGGTTCGAATAAGTGTGTTAATACAATTCTTAGTGGGGAAAAAGGACAAGGTCCTTCTGCCCACTGGGATTTAGCCTGTTCTACATAAGAAAGCTAAATCCTAGTGGGCTAAAGGACCAGGTCCTAATAAGTGTTTTAATACAATTCTTAGTGGGAAAAAGGACCAGGTCCTTCTGCCCACTGGGATTTAGCCTGTTCTCTATGAGAAATCTAAATCCTAGTGGGCTAAAGGACCAGGTTCCAATAAGTGTTTTAATACATTTCTTAGTGGGAAAAAGGACCAGGTCCTTCTGCCCACTGGGATTTAGCCTGTTCTACATAAGAAAGCTAAATCCTAGTGGGCTAAAGGACCAGGTCCTAATAAGTGTTTTAATACAATTCTTAGTGGGAAAAAGGACCAGGTCCTTCTGCCCACTGGGATTTAGCCTGTTCTCTATGAGAAATCTAAATCCTAGTGGGCTAAAGGACCAGGTTCCAATAAGTGTTTTAATACAATTCTTAGTGGGAAAAAGGACAAGGTCCTTCTGCCCACTGGGATTTAGCCTGTTCTACATAAAAAAGCTAAATCCTAGTGGGCTAAAGGACCAGGTCCTAATAAGTGTTTTAATACAATTCTTAGTGGGAAAAAGGACCAGGTGCTTCTGGCCACTGGGATTTAGCCTGTTCTACATAAGAAAGCTAAGTCCTAGTGGGCTAGAGGACCAGGTCCTAATAAGTGTTTTAATACAATTCTTAGTGGGAAAAAGGACCAGGTCCTTCTGGCCACTGGGATTTAGCCTGTTCTCTATGAGAAATCTAAATCCTAGTGGGCTAAAGGACCAGGTTCCAATGAGTGTTTTAATACAAGACTTCGCGATCTAATGGATTGCGTACTTCTGACCACTGGGATTTAGCCTGTTCTACATAAGAAAGCTAAATCCTAGTGGGCTAAAGGACCAGGTCCTAATAAGTGTTTTAATACAATTCTTAGTGGGAAAAAGGACCAGGTCCTTCACAATTCTTAGTGGGAAAAAGGACCAGGTCCTTCTGTCCACTGGGATTTAGCCTGTTCTCTATGAGAAATCTAAATCCTAGTGGGCTAAAGGACCAGGTTCCAATAAGTGTGTTAATACAATTCTTAGTGGGGAAAAAGGACCAGGTCCTTCTGCCCACTGGGATTTAGCCTGTTCTACATAAGAAAGCTAAATCCTAGTGGGCTAAAGGACCAGGTCCTAATAAGTGTTTTAATACAATTCTTAGTGGGAAAAAGGACCAGGTCCTTCTGCCCACTGGGATTTAGCCTGTTCTCTATGAGAAATCTAAATCCTAGTGGGCTAAAGGACCAGGTTCCAATAAGTGTTTTAATACATTTCTTAGTGGGAAAAAGGACCAGGTCCTTCTGCCCACTGGGATTTAGCCTGTTCTACATAAGAAAGCTAAATCCTAGTGGGCTAAAGGACCAGGTCCTAATAAGTGTTTTAATACAATTCTTAGTGGGAAAAAGGACCAGGTCCTTCTGCCCACTGGGATTTAGCCTGTTCTCTATGAGAAATCTAAATCCTAGTGGGCTAAAGGACCAGGTTCCAATAAGTGTTTTAATACAATTCTTAGTGGGAAAAAGGACCAGGTCCTTCTGCCCACTGGGATTTAGCCTGTTCTCTATGAGAAATCTAAATCCTAGTGGGCTAAAGGACCAGGTTCCAATAAGTGTTTTAATACATTTCTTAGTGGGAAAAAGGACCAGGTCCTTCTGCCCACTGGGATTTAGCCTGTTCTACATAAGAAAGCTAAATCCTAGTGGGCTAAAGGACCAGGTCCTAATAAGTGTTTTAATACAATTCTTAGTGGGAAAAAGGACCAGGTCCTTCTGCCCACTGGGATTTAGCCTGTTCTCTATGAGAAATCTAAATCCTAGTGGGCTAAAGGACCAGGTTCCAATAAGTGTTTTAATACAATTCTTAGTGGGAAAAAGGACCAGGTCCTTCTGCCCACTGGGATTTAGCCTGTTCTACATAAAAAAGCTAAATCCTAGTGGGCTAAAGGACCAGGTCCTAATAAGTGTTTTAATACAATTCTTAGTGGGAAAAAGGACCAGGTCCTTCTGGCCACTGGGATTTAGCCTTCTGGCCACTGGGATTTAGCCTGTTCTACATAAGAAAGCTAAGTCCTAGTGGGCTAGAGGACCAGGTCCTAATAAGTGTTTTAATACAATTCTTAGTGGGAAAAAGGACCAGGTCCTTCTGGCCACTGGGATTTAGCCTGTTCTCTATGAGAAATCTAAATCCTAGTGGGCTAAAGGACCAGGTTCCAATGAGTGTTTTAATACAAGACTTCGCGATCTAATGGATTGCGTACTTCTGACCACTGGGATTTAGCCTGTTCTACATAAGAAAGCTAAATCCTAGTGGGCTAAAGGACCAGGTTCCAATAAGTGTTTTAATACATTTCTTAGTGGGAAAAAGGACCAGGTCCTTCTGCCCACTGGGATTTAGCCTGTTCTACATAAGAAAGCTAAATCCTAGTGGGCTAAAGGACCAGGTCCTAATAGGTGTTTTAATACAAGACTTAGTGATCTAATGGATCCTTCCACTGGGATTTAGCTTTCTCTATCCAGAGCCAGCTATTTGCCAGTGGGCAGAGGGACCAGGTCCTTCTGCCCACTGGGATTTAGCCTGCTCTCTATTAGAAAGCTAAATCCTAGTGGGCTAAAGGACCAGGTCCTAATAAGTGTTTTAATACAATTCTTAGTGGGAAAAAGGACCAGGTCCTTCACAATTCTTAGTGGGAAAAAGGACCAGGTCCTTCTGTCCACTGGGATTTAGCCTGTTCTCTATGAGAAATCTAAATCCTAGTGGGCTAAAGGACCAGGTTCCAATAAGTGTGTTAATACAATTCTTAGTGGGGAAAAAGGACCAGGTCCTTCTGCCCACTGGGATTTAGCCTGTTCTACATAAGAAAGCTAAATCCTAGTGGGCTAAAGGACCAGGTCCTAATAAGTGTTTTAATACAATTCTTAGTGGGAAAAAGGACCAGGTCCTTCTGCCCACTGGGATTTAGCCTGTTCTCTATGAGAAATCTAAATCCTAGTGGGCTAAAGGACCAGGTTCCAATAAGTGTTTTAATACAATTCTTAGTGGGAAAAAGGACCAGGTCCTTCTGCCCACTGGGATTTAGCCTGTTCTCTATGAGAAATCTAAATCCTAGTGGGCTAAAGGACCAGGTTCCAATAAGTGTTTTAATACATTTCTTAGTGGGAAAAAGGACCAGGTCCTTCTGCCCACTGGGATTTAGCCTGTTCTACATAAGAAAGCTAAATCCTAGTGGGCTAAAGGACCAGGTCCTAATAAGTGTTTTAATACAATTCTTAGTGGGAAAAAGGACCAGGTCCTTCTGCCCACTGGGATTTAGCCTGTTCTCTATGAGAAATCTAAATCCTAGTGGGCTAAAGGACCAGGTTCCAATAAGTGTTTTAATACAATTCTTAGTGGGAAAAAGGACCAGGTCCTTCTGCCCACTGGGATTTAGCCTGTTCTACATAAGAAAGCTAAATCCTAGTGGGCTAAAGGACCAGGTCCTAATAAGTGTTTTAATACAATTCTTAGTGGGAAAAAGGACCAGGTCCTTCTGGCCACTGGGATTTAGCCTGTTCTACATAAGAAAGCTAAGTCCAAGTGGGCTAAAGGACCAGGTCCTAATAAGTGTTTTAATACAATTCTTAGTGGGAAAAAGGACCAGGTCCTTCTGGCCACTGGGATTTAGCCTGTTCTCTATGAGAAATCTAAATCCTAGTGGGCTAAAGGACCAGGTTCCAATGAGTGTTTTAATACAAGACTTCGCGATCTAATGGATTGCGTACTTCTGACCACTGGGATTTAGCCTGTTCTACATAAGAATGCTAAATCCTAGTGGGCTAAAGGACCAGGTTCCAATAAGTGTTTTAATACATTTCTTAGTGGGAAAAAGGACCAGGTCCTTCTGCCCACTGGGATTTAGCCTGTTCTCTATGAGAAATCTAAATCCTAGTGGGCTAAAGGACTAGGTTCCAATAAGTGTTTTAATACAATTCTTAGTGGGAAAAAGGACCAGGTCCTTCTGCCCACTGGGATTTAGCCTGTTCTACATAAGAAAGCTAAATCCTAGTGGGCTAAAGGACCAGGTCCTAATAAGTGTTTTAATACAAGACTTAGTGATCTAATGGATCCTTCCACTGGGATTTAGCTTTCTCTATCCAGAGCCAGCTATTTGCCAGTGGGCAGAGGGACCAGGTCCTTCTGCCCACTGGGATTTAGCCTGCTCTCTATTAGAAAGCTAAATCCTAGTGGGCTAAAGGACCAGGTCCTAATAAGTGTTTTAATACAATTCTTAGTGGGAAAAAGGACCAGGTCCTTCTGTCCACTGGGATTTAGCCTGTTCTCTATGAGAAATCTAAATCCTAGTGGGCTAAAGGACCAGGTTCCAATAAGTGTGTTAATACAATTCTTAGTGGGGAAAAAGGACCAGGTCCTTCTGCCCACTGGGATTTAGCCTGTTCTACATAAGAAAGCTAAATCCTAGTGGGCTAAAGGACCAGGTCCTAATAAGTGTTTTAATACAATTCTTAGTGGGAAAAAGGACCAGGTCCTTCTGCCCACTGGGATTTAGCCTGTTCTCTATGAGAAATCTAAATCCTAGTGGGCTAAAGGACCAGGTTCCAATAAGTGTTTTAATACATTTCTTAGTGGGAAAAAGGACCAGGTCCTTCTGCCCACTGGGATTTAGCCTGTTCTACATAAGAAAGCTAAATCCTGGTGGGCTAAAGGACCAGGTCCTAATAAGTGTTTTAATACAATTCTTAGTGGGAAAAAGGACCAGGTCCTTCTGGCCACTGGGATTTAGCCTGTTCTACATAAGAAAGCTAAGTCCTAGTGGGCTAAAGGACCAGGTCCTAATAAGTGTTTTAATACAATTCTTAGTGGGAAAAAGGACCAGGTCCTTCTGGCCACTGGGATTTAGCCTGTTCTCTATGAGAAATCTAAATCCTAGTGGGCTAAAGGACCAGGTTCCAATGAGTGTTTTAATACAAGACTTCGCTATCTAATGGATTGCGTACTTCTGACCACTGGGATTTAGCCTGTTCTACATAAGAAAGCTAAATCCTAGTGGGCTAAAGGACCAGGTTCCAATAAGTGTTTTAATACATTTCTTAGTGGGAAAAAGGACCAGGTCCTTCTGCCCACTGGGATTTAGCCTGTTCTACATAAGAAAGCTAAATCCTAGTGGGCTAAAGGACCAGGTCCTAATAAGTGTTTTAATACAAGACTTAGTGATCTAATGGATCCTTCCACTGGGATTTAGCTTTCTCTATCCAGAGCCAGCTATTTGCCAGTGGGCAGAGGGACCAGGTCCTTCTGCCCACTGGGATTTAGCCTGCTCTCTATTAGAAAGCTAAATCCTAGTGGGCTAAAGGACCAGGTCCTAATGAGTGTTTTAATATGATTTTTAGTGGAGAAAAAAGGACCAGGTCCTTCTGCCCACTGGGAATTAGCCCACTACATAGGAAAGTTAAATCCTAGTGGGCTAAAGGATCAGGTCCTAATTAGTGTTTTAATACAATTCTTAGTGGGAAAAAGGACTGGGTCCTTCTGCCTGCTAGGATTTAGCCTGCTCTCTATGCGAAAGCTAAATCCTAGTGGGCTAAAGGACCAGGTACCAATAACTGTTTTAATACAAGACTTAGTGATCTAATGGACCAGGTCCTTCTGCCCACTGGGCTTTAGCCTGCTCGCTATGAAAATGCTAAACTCTAGTGGGCTAAAGGACCAGGTCCCTAGGGGCGTCTTTAAAATGGACACACTTGGCTAAAAACCATGTCATCATGCCAATTGGGATTTATTCTACTGTATCTGTAGATTATCTGCAGTAGAATCATAGAATGTTATAGTTGAACGGGACCTCCAGGGTCATCAGGTTCAACTCCCTGCTCAAAGCAAGATTCACTATATCATCCCACACAGGTGTCTGTCCAGTCTCCTTTTTACGTCTTCCATTGAAGGGGAACTCACTACCTCTTGTGGTTCCAGTCATTGATCACCCTCACTGTCAAAAGGTTTTTATTCCAAAATCTAATCTGTGACGCTTCCCAATCAGTTTCATTCCATTGCTTCTATTCTTTCCTTGTCCTTGTCCTTGTCAACCCTAGTTCGACAGCCTTTGAGATATTTGCAGACGGCTATTAAGATTCCTCTCCGTTTTCTTTTTTTCAAGCTAAACATTCCCAAATCCTGTAACCATTCCTCATCGGACAGTTTATAGACCGGTCACCATTCTGGCTGCTCTTCTGTGAACTTGCTCCAATTTGTTGATGTCTTTTTTTAAGACGTGGTGCTCAGAATTGCAGATGAGGTCTGACCAAAGAGGAGTAGAGGGTGATAATTACTTCACGTGATCGATGGCTGGACCATATATGACAAGCTTTTCTCCCCCCATTCACCTTTTGTGTCTCCTCTATTTCCTCATAGAATGTAAGCTTACGAGCAGGGCCCCCACTCCTCCTGGTATCTTAATTTTGTTATTTTGTATTCTCATATTGTCTGTACATGTCCCCTCTGAATTGTAAAGCGCTGTGGAATATGTTGGCGCTATAGAAATAAAACTTATTATTATCTGTGCTTCTGTAAATACATTGCACAATTGTGCTTGTCTTTTTTGCTGCTGCATCACACTGTTGACTCATGTTCAGTCTGTCATCTATCAGTATGCGATTAGTATATTAGTGGTACTAGATTTGAAAGTGTTCACATTATTTTTTTTCACATTGACTAAGTGATATGGAAGACTACAAAGTAAGCTCTTAGGTTGCATGTACAGCAGCTGACGCAGTGTCAGCCCGCCTGTGGAAATGTGAGTGTGCTCTGCAGGAGAATGCAGCAGTCCGCGCCTACTATCAGGGTTCAGTGTGCTACCTACTTTTGCTTTTTTCTCCCTATGGAGAACATTCTGGCCACAGGAACATAAATTGACATGCTGCAGCTTGGAAAGCCGCGCCACATGTAAGTTTACGGAGCAGAGAAAAGAAGCACCGTGGGCAAGAGATTTCTATAAATCCATCCACTGTGCTTGTACTGTAGAACGCAGCATTCTGTATGCAAACAAACACGTTACTTCCAAAACGTTGCAAACACTGACTGTGCAAATACACTGTGTGCAGAATTATTAGGCAAATGAGTAGTTTGATCACATGATGCTTTTTATACATGTTGTCCTACTACAAGCTGTATAGGCTTGAGAGCCAACTATCAATTAAGTAAATCAGGTGATGTGCATCTCTGTAATGAGGAGGGGTCTGGTGTAATGACATTAACACCCTATATAAGGTGTGCTTAATTATTAGGCAACTTCCTTTCCTTTGGCAAAATGGGACAGAAGAGAGATTTGACGGTCTCTGAAAAGTCCAAAATTGTGAGATGTCTTTCAGAGGGATGCAGCAGTCTTGAAACTGACAAACCTTTGAAGCGTGATCACTGAACAATCAAGCGTTTCATGTCAAATAGCCAACAGGGTCGCAAGCAGCGTGCTGGGCAAAAAAGGCGCAAAATAACTGCCCATGAATTGATGAAAATCAAGCGTAAAGCTGCCAAGATGCCATTTGCCACCAGTTTGGCCATATTTCAGAGCTGCAACGTTACTGGAGTATCAAAAAGCACAAGGTGTGCCATACTCAGGGACATGGCCAAGGTAAGGAAGGCTGAAAACCACCACCTCTGAACAAGAAACATAAGATAAAACGTCAAGACTGGGCCAAGAAATATCTTAAGACTGGTTTTTCAAAGGTTTTATGGACTGATGAAATGAGTGTGACTCTTGATGGGCCAGATGCTGGATCAGTAAAGGGCAGAGAGCTCTACTCCGACTCAGACGCCAGCAAGGTGGAGGTGGGGAACTGGTATGGGCTGGTATCATCAAAGATGAACTTGTGGGACCTTTTCGAATTGAGGATGGAGTGAAGCTCAACTCCCAGACTTACTGCCAGTTTCTGGAAGACAACTTCAAGCAGTGGTACAGGAAGAAGTCGGTATCGTTCAAGAAAAACATGATTTTCATGCAGGACATTGCTCCATCACATGCATCCAACTACTCCACAGCGTTGCTGAACAGTAAAGATCTAAAAGATGAAAAAAATAATGACATGGCCCCCTTGTTCACCTGATCTGAACCCCATAGAGAACCTGTAGTCCCTCATAAAATGTAAGATCTACAGGGAGGGAAAACAGTCCACCTCTCGAAACAGTGTCTGGGAGGCTGTGGTGGCTGCTGCATGCAATGTTGATCGTAAACAGATCAAGCAACTGACAGCATCTATGAATGGTCGGCTGCTTAGTGTCATCATAAAGAAAGGTGGCTATATTGGTCACTCATTTTTTGGGGTTTTGTTTTTGCATGTCAGAAATGTTTATTTCTAAATTTTGTGCAGTTATACTGGTTTACCTGGTGAAAATAAACAAGTGAGATGGGAATATATTTGGTTTTTATTAAGTTGCCTAATAATTCTGCACAGTAATAGTTACCTGCACAAACAGATATCCTCCTAAGATAGCCAAATCTAAAAAAAACCCCACTCCAACTGCCAAAAATATTAAGCTTTGATATTTATGAGTCTTTTGGGTTGATTGAGAACATAGTTGTTGATCAATAATAAAAAAAATCCTCTAAAATACAACTTGCCTAATAATTCTGCACGCGGTGTAAATGTACACCCCCAAACCAGATTGAGAACCGTCTTCACTGCGGTGATGTTCTATGCTGTTTGGCTGTGACATCACGTCAACATTGCTGCAGCCAATCACAGATCTGCGTGGCTCATCCGATGTAGCTGGAAAAAGTTGCTGAGGTCAGTGATTGGCTGGAAGAGACCAATGTCTTGATGAAGACACTTCTGAACGTTACTAAAGTTTCTTGTTGTTGTGTTACACATGGAGTCGAAGGAAAGAAAAAAAAATTAATGAGTAGTTAATCAGGATAAGACCTTTAGTTGCAGGGCGCCCTTTGCAGATGGTTTTTTTTCTTTCAACTCACTATTACAAACTTTGCTATGTAAGGTTTATTCCATTTAAAGTGGTTATTTTATGAGATAAATCTATTCACAATGATGTACATGCTGCCATAATCATCATCTAGGGCAAATGTGTCTGACCGCAGCTTGTAATGTATTCCATGTAATAGGGCGGTCGCTCAATGCTTCATAACTTCTGTCGGGGCCATAAATCACTAGTGAGTAACGTTATGCCAGGTAATAAAATAAAGAGGTAAGGCTGTGGTGCGGTCAGAGGCCGTTCTCACACCTCCTGTCCATCTGCCACACATTACACACCGGCCAGGTAATATAATGAAGAGCTAAGGATGTGGTGCGGTCAGAGGCCGTTCTCATACCTCCTGTCCATCTGCCACACATTACACACCGGCCAGGTAATATAATGAAGAGCTGAGGATGTGGTGCGGTCAGAGGCCGTTCTCACACCTCCTGTCCATCTGCCACACATTACACACCGGCCAGGTAATATAATGAAGAGCTAAGGATGTGGTGCGGTCAGAGGCCATTCTCATACCTCCTGTCCATCTGCCACACATTACACACCGGCCAGGTAATATAATGAAGAGCTGAGGATGTGGTGCGGTCAGAGGCCGTTCTCATACCTCCTGTCCATCTGCCACACATTACACACCGGCCAGGTAATACAATGAAGAGCTAAGGATGTGGTGCGGTCAGAGGCCGTTCTCACACCTCCTGTCTGTCTGCCACACATTACACACCGGCCAGGTAATATAATGAAGAGCTAAGGATGTGGTGCGGTCAGAGGCCGTTCTCACACCTCCTGTCCGTCTGCCACACATTACACACCGGCCAGGTAATAAAATGAAGAGCTGAGGATGTGGTGCGGTAGAGGCCGTTCTCATACCTCCTGTCCATCTGCCACACATTACACACCGGCCAGGTAATAAAATGAAGAGCTAAGGATGTGGTGCGGTAGAGGCCGTTCTCATACCTCCTGTCCATCTGCCACACATTACACACCGGCCAGGTAATATAATGAAGAGCTAAGGATGTGGTGCGGTAGAGGCCGTTCTCACACCTCCTGTCCATCTGCCACACATTACACACCGGCCAGGTAATAATATGAAGAGCTAAGGCTGTGGTGTGGTCAGAGGCCGTTCTCATACCTCCTGTCCGTCTGCTACACATTACACACCGGCCAGGTAATATAATGAAGAGCTGAGGCTGTGGTGCGGTAGAGGCCGTTCTCACACCTCCTGTCCGTCTACCACACATTACACACCGGCCAGGTAATATAATGAAGAGCTAAGGATGTGGTGCGGTAAAGGCCGTTCTCACACCTCCTGTCCATGTGCCACACATTACACACCGGCCAGGTAATAAAATGAGGAGCTAAGGATATGGTGCGGTCAGAGGCCGTTCTCATACCTCCTGTCCGTCTACCACACATTACACACCGGCCAGGTAATAAAATGAGGAGCTAAGGATATGGTGCGGTCAGAGGCCGTTCTCATACCTCCTGTCCGTCTGCCACACATTACACACCGGCCAGGTAATATAATGAAGAGCTGAGGATGTGGTGCGGTCAGAAGCCGTTCTCATTCCTCCTGTCCGTCTGCCACACATTACACACCGGCCAGGTAATATAATGAAGAGCTAAGGCTGTGGTGCGGTCAGAGGCCGTTCTCACACCTCCTGTCCATCTGCCACACATTACACACCGGCCAGGTAATACAATGAAGAGCTAATGATGTGGTGCGGTCAGAGGCCGTTCTCACACCTCCTGTCCATCTGCCACACATTACACACCGGCCAGGTAATAATATGAAGAGCTAAGGATGTGGTGCGGTCAGAGGCCGTTCTCATACCTCCTGTCCATCTGCCACACATTACACACCGGCCAGGTAATATAATGAAGAGCTAAGGATGTGGTGCGGTCAGAGGCCGTTCTCATACCTCCTGTCCATCTGCCACACATTACACACCGGCCAGGTAATACAATGAAGAGCTGAGGATGTGGTGCGGTCAGAGGCCGTTCTCATACCTCCTGTCCGTCTGCCACACATTACATACCGGCCAGGTAATATAATGAAGAGCTAAGGATGTGGTGCGGTCAGAGGCCATTCTCATACCTCCTGTCTGTCTGCCACACATTACACACCGGCCAGGTAATACAATGAAGAGCTGAGGATGTGGTGAGGTAGAGGCCGTTCTCACACCTCCTGTCCATCTGCCACACATTACACACCGGCCAGGTAATACAATGAAGAGCTGAGGATGTGGTGCGGTCAGAGGCCGTTCTCACACCTCCTGTCCATCTGCCACACATTACACACCGGCCAGGTAATATAATGAAGAGCTAAGGATGTGGTGCAGTCAGAGGCCGTTCTCACACCTCCTGTCCATCTGCCACACATTACACACCGGCCAGGTAATATAATGAAGAGCTATGGATGTGGTGCGGTAGAGGCCGTTCTCACACCTCCTGTCCATCTGCCACACATTACACACCGGCCAGGTAATAAAATGAAGAGCTGAGGATGTGGTGCGGTAGAGGCCGTTCTCATACCTCCTGTCCATCTGCCACACATTACACACCGGCCAGGTAATAAAATGAAGAGCTAAGGATGTGGTGCGGTCAGAGGCCGTTCTCATTCCTCCTGTCCATCTGCCACACATTACACACCGGCCAGGTAATAATATGAAGAGCTAAGGCTGTGGTGTGGTCAGAGTCCGCTCTCATACCTCCTGTCCATCTGCCACACATTACACACCGGCCAGGTAATATAATGAAGAGCTGAGGCTGTGGTGCGGTAGAGGCCGTTCTCACACCTCCTGTCCGTCTACCACACATTACACACCGGCCAGGTAATATAATGAAGAGCTAAGGATGTGGTGCGGTAGAGGCCGTTCTCACACCTCCTGTCCATGTGCCACACATTACACACCGGCCAGGTAATAAAATGAGGAGCTAAGGATATGGTGCGGTCAGAGGCCGTTCTCATACCTCCTGTCCGTCTACCACACATTACACACTGGCCAGGTAATAAAATGAGGAGCTAAGGATATGGTGCGGTCAGAGGCCGTTCTCATACCTCCTGTCCGTCTGCCACACATTACACACCGGCCAGGTAATATAATGAAGAGCTGAGGATGTGGTGCGGTCAGAAGCCGTTCTCATTCCTCCTGTCCGTCTGCCACACATTACACACCGGCCAGGTAATATAATGAAGAGCTAAGGCTGTGGTGTGGTCAGAGGCCGTTCTCACACCTCCTGTCCATCTGCCACACATTACACACCGGCCAGGTAATACAATGAAGAGCTAAGGATGTGGTGCGGTCAGAGGCCGTTCTCACACCTCCTGTCCATCTGCCACACATTACACACCGGCCAGGTAATAATATGAAGAGCTAAGGATGTGGTGCGGTCAGAGGCCGTTCTCATACCTCCTGTCCATCTGCCACACATTACACACCGGCCAGGTAATATAATGAAGAGCTAAGGATGTGGTGCGGTCAGAGGCCGTTCTCACACCTCCTGTCCATCTGCCACACATTACACACCGGCCAGGTAATACAATGAAGAGCTGAGGATGTGGTGCGGTCAGAGGCCGTTCTCACACCTCCTGTCCATCTGCCACACATTACACACCGGCCAGGTAATAATATGAAGAGCTAAGGATGTGGTGCGGTCAGAGGCCGTTCTCATACCTCCTGTCCATCTGCCACACATTACACACCGGCCAGGTAATATAATGAAGAGCTAAGGATGTGGTGCGGTCAGAGGCCGTTCTCATACCTCCGGTCCATCTGCCACACATTACACACCGGCCAGGTAATACAATGAAGAGCTGAGGATGTGGTGCGGTCAGAGGCCGTTCTCATACCTCCTGTCCGTCTGCCACACATTACACACCGGCCAGGTAATATAATGAAGAGCTAAGGATGTGGTGCGGTCAGAGGCCATTCTCATACCTCCTGTCCGTCTGCCACACATTACACACCGGCCAGGTAATACAATGAAGAGCTGAGGATGTGGTGAGGTAGAGGCCGTTCTCATACCTCCTGTCCATCTGCCACTCATTACACACCGGCCAGGTAATATAATGAAGAGCTAAGGATGTGGTGCGGTCAGAGGCCGTTCTCATACCTCCTGTCCATCTGCCACACATTACACACCGGCCAGGTAATATAATGAAGAGCTAAGGCTGTGGTGTGGTAGAGGCCGTTCTCACACCTCCTGTCCATCTGCCACACATTACACACCGGCCAGGTAATATAATGAAGAGCTAAGGATGTGGTGCGGTCAGAGGCTGTTCTCATACCTCCTGTCCATCTGCCACACATTACACACCGGCCAGGTAATACAATGAAGAGCTAAGGTTGTGGTGCGGTAGAGGCCGTTCTCACACCTCCTGTCCATCTGCCACACATTACACACCGGCCAGGTAATATATTGAAGAGCTAAGGATGTGGTGCGGTCAGAGGCCATTCTCATACCTCCTGTCCGTCTGCCACACATTACACACCGGCCAGGTAATACAATGAAGAGCTGAGGATGTGGTGAGGTCAGAGGCCGTTCTCATACCTCCTGTCCATCTGCCACACATTACACACCGGCCAGGTAATATAATGAAGAGCTAAGGATGTGGTGCGGTCAGAGGCCGTTCTCATACCTCCTGTCCATCTGCCACTCATTACACACCGGCCAGGTAATATAATGAAGAGCTGAAGAGCTAAGGATGTGGTGCGGTCAGAGGCCGTTCTCATACCTCCTGTCCGTCTGCCACACATTACACACCGGGCAGGTAATAAAATGAAGAGCTAAGGATGTGGTGCGGTCAGAGGCCGTTCTCACACCTCCTGTCCATCTGCCACACATTACACACCGGCCAGGTAATACAATGAAGAGCTGAGGATGTGGTGAGGTCAGAGGCCGTTCTCATACCTCCTGTCCATCTGCCACACATTACACACCGGCCAGGTAATATAATGAAGAGCTAAGGATGTGGTGCGGTCAGAGGCCGTTCTCATACCTCCTGTCCATCTGCCACACATTACACACCGGCCAGGTAATATAATGAAGAGCTGAGGATGTGGTGCGGTCAGAGGCCATTCTCACACCTCCTGTCCATCTGCCACACATTACACACCGGCCAGGTAATACAATGAAGAGCTAAGGTTGTGGTGCGGTAGAGGCCGTTCTCATACCTCCTGTCCGTCTACCACACATTACACACCGGCCAGGTAATATAATGAAGAGCTAAGGATGTGGTGCGGTAGAGGCCGTTCTCACACCTCCTGTCCATCTGCCACACATTACACACTGGTCACTGTCACAGGTCTGGGAAGTTAACAAACAGCAATTCCATCTTTAGGCCCTGTGCGCACGCTGCGTATTTTGCCATGTTTTTTGGTGGTTTGTTGCCCAAAGCTGCATGCATTGTCTTCCCCAGCAAAGTCTATGAGAACTCAGACAGGCTGCGCACACGTCGCTTCTTTGTTCCTTGCAGTTTTTGTGGAAGGAAAGAGCAGCAGCATGTCACTTCTTTCTGTGTTTTGGAGGACTGGCAGATCAATCCCCCGCTGGCTCCAGGTCAGCGGGGGATTGATCCCCGGTGTCTGCTCAGATGCTGGTCCCCATATAAAGTCTATGGGAACCAGAATCCGGCATAAAGGGGTAGGAGCAAGCACTTCATACTCACCGATCACCGGCGCGGCTGTCACACTGCTCCTGCGGCCTGTCATTCTTCTTCCTGGGCCACTCATTAGGATCATACATATTCACGGCTTCCCCTGCCCACTGGTGGCTGTGATTGGTTGCAGTCAGATGCGCCCCCACACTGACTGACAGCTGTCTGACTGCAACCAATCACAGCCGCCGGTGGGTCTATATTGTACAGTAAAATAACAGCGTGCAGTCCCCTCAATTTTGATACCCAGCTAAGGTAAAGCGTCACAACTGGTGGCTGGTATTCTCAGACTGGGGATGCCTATGGTTATTAGGCTGCCCCCCCCCCAGCCTAAAAATATCAGCCTGCAGCCTCCCGAATCGCTGCATCATTACATGTGATAATCCCAGCACTTTACCTGGATCATCTTGATTGCCCTGGTGTGATGGTAATCGGGGTAATAAGGAGTTAATAGCAGCCCATAGCCGCCACTAAGTCCTAAATTAGTGATGGTAGCATCTATGAGACCCCAAATAAGAGAGGAAATCCAGAAACAGCTTAATTAAAAGAAACTTTATTAAAGACAAGTGGAAAAAAAGTACACCCTTTCCATCACCGCGTCTCACACAGATGACTGCTCTTACATGACAATATCAAAGTGAATGCAGCCACTTATAAAACCCACACAACCTCTGAGGGGGGAACAAACACCGTCACCGCATCATCACATCACCAAGACACGAGCAAATGACAACTACAATGATAGAAGATCACAAGAAGCATCAATACAACATTATATAAGTACACCACATATACTACACAGCACAGAGAATATATAAGTACACCCCATATAATACACAGCACAGAGAATATATAAGTACACCCCATATAATACACAGCACAGAGAATATATAAGTACACCCCATATAATACACAGTACAGAGAATATACACAGAGAAGCATCAATACAAACATTATATAAGTACACCCCATATAATACACAGCACAGAGAATATATAAGTACACCCCATATAATACACAGCACAGAGAATATATAAGTACACCCCATATAATACACAGCACAGAGAATATATAAGTACACCCCATATAATACACAGCGCAGAGAATATATAAGTACACCCCATATAATACACAGCGCAGAGAATATATAAGTACACCCCATATAATACACAGCGCAGAGAATATATAAGTACACCCCATATAATACACAGCGCAGAGAATATATAAGTACACCCCATATAATACACAGCGCAGAGAATATATAAGTACACCCCATATAATACACAGCACAGAGAATATATAAGTACACCCCATATATTACACAGCGGAGAATATATAAGTACACCCCATATAATACACAGCGCAGAGAATATATAAGTACACCCCATATAATACACAGCACAGAGAATATATAAGTACACCCCATATAATACACAGCGCAAAGAATATATAAGTACACCCCATATAATACACAGCACAGAGAATATATAAGTACACCCCATATAATACACAGCACAAAGAATATATAAGTACACCCCATATAATACACAACGCAGAGAATATATAAGTACACCCCATATAATACACAGCACAGAGAATATATAAGTACACCCCATATAATACACAGCACAGAGAATATACAGAGATATCCTCTTATGTCACTTGTGGGATTCTCTCCAATAGATGAAACCTTCATATTCAGAGGATGAGGAAGAATTCTCTGTGGAGCCGACATTGCCCCGAACTCTATAAAGAAAAATGACCAATAATTACTAATAATAATGCCACAAATTCCCATAAACTGTGTATAATGAATGCGCTGATAATCACCTGCTAATAAACACATCAGTATCAGTCACAGATCATTGTGGAATTCAGCCCTTGGGATCTCTGGCTCCAGCTTTAATATCCAATGGGCTTCCCTTATATACAGTGACTGCTCCAATCCCCTCCTCCTGGATCTCCCCCCCCCCCCGCTCCATGCCTCTAACGGGAAAAGACAACAGGGACGCCGGGTGCTGCTCTGCGACCCCCCACAGACAGAGCATTGCATTCCCCCCCCCTTCTCCCGGGCAGAGCATTGCACCCTCTCTCTCTCCCCCCCTTCCCACAGGCAGAGCATCGCACCCTCTCTCTCCCCCCCTTCCCCCAGGCAGAGCATCGCACCCTCTCTCTCTCCCCCCCTTCCCCCAGGCAGAGCATCGCACCCTCTCTCCCCCCCCCTTTCCCCCAGGCAGAGCATCGCACCCTCTCTCCCCCCCTCTTCCCCCAGGCAGAGCATCGCACCCTCTCTCCCCCCCCTTCCCCCAGGCAGAGCATCACACCCTCTCTCTCTCCCCCCCCTTCCCACAGGCAGAGCATCGCACCCTCTCTCTCTCCCCCTTCCCACAGGCAGAGCATCGCACCCTCTCTCTCTCTCCCCCTTCTCACAGGCAGAGCATCGCACCCTTTCTCTCTCTCCCCCCCTTCCCCCAGGCAGAGCATCGCACCCTCTCTCTCCCCCCCCTTCCCCCAGGCAAAGCATCGCACCCTCTCTCCCCCCCCCTTCCCACAGGCAGAGCATCGCACCCTCTCTCTCTCCCCCCCCTTCCCCAAGGCAGAGCATCGCACCCTCTCTCTCCCCCTTCCCACAGGCAGAGCATCGCACCCTCTCTCTCTCCCCCTTCCCACAGGCAGAGCATCGCACCCTCTCTCTCCCCCTTCCCACAGGCAGAGCATCGCACCCTCTCTCTCTCCCCCTTCCCACAGGCAGAGCACCGCACCCTCTTTCTCTCCCCCTTCCCACAGGCAGAGCATCGCACCCTCTCTCCCCCCCCCCTTCCCACAGGCAGAGCATCACACCCTCTCTCCCCCCCTTCCCACAGGCAGAGCATCGCACCCTCTCTCTCCCCCTTCCCACAAGCAGAGCATCGCACCCTCTCTCTCCCCCTTCCTACAAGCAGAGCATCGCACCCTCTCTCTCCCCCTTCCCACAAGCAGAGCATCGCACCCTCTCTCTCCCCCTTCCCACAGGCAGAGCATCGCACCCTCTCTCTCTCCCCCTTCCCACAGGCAGAGCACCGCACCCTCTTTCTCTCCCCCTTCCCACAGGCAGAGCATCGCACCCTCTCTCCCCCCCCCCTTCCCACAGGCAGAGCATCACACCCTCTCTCCCCCCCTTCCCACAGGCAGAGCATCGCACCCTCTCTCTCCCCCTTCCCACAAGCAGAGCATCGCACCCTCTCTCTCCCCCTTCCTACAAGCAGAGCATCGCACCCTCTCTCTCCCCCTTCCCACAAGCAGAGCATCGCACCCTCTCTCTCCCCCTTCCTACAAGCAGAGCATCGCACCCTCTCTCTCCCCCTTCCCGCAGGCAGAGCATCGCACCCTCTCTCTCTCCCCCTTCCCGCAGGCAGAGCATTGCACCCTCTCTCTCCCCCTTCCCACAAGCAGAGCATCGCACCCTCTCTCTCCCCTTCCCACAGGCAGAGCATCGCACCCTCTCTCTCTCCCCCTTCCCGCAGGCAGAGCATCGCACCCTCTCTCTCCCCCTTCCCACAGGCAGAGCATCGCACCCTCTCTCTCCCCCTTCCCACAGGCAGAGCATCGCACCCTCTCTCCCCCCCTTCCCACAGGCAGAGCATCGCACCCTCTCTCTCCCCCTTCCCACAGGCAGAGCATCGCACCCTCTCTCTCCCCCTTCCCACAGGCAGAGCATCGCACCCTCTCTCCCCACGGTCAGAGCATTGCACCTACTGCTGCACACTATTGCACCCAGAGCCGGTGACCTACAATCCCTTTTTATTTCCCCCTGATGGTCATACGAGATAATCTCCATCAGATATGACCTCCTGTTATATCACAAACGTCGGGGTAGAAAAACAGCAAAAACAGGGAAGGCTGGTTTCACACTACGTCTTTTTAACATCCGTTAAAAACGTTTTTTTAACGGAAGTACGGATCCTGCTTTTACAGCAAATAACGTATGCAAACGCATCTGTTATTTTGCAGGATCCTGCACTGGATATTTAGGGGCGGGCATTGGAGTCATGTGATCGGGAGTGAGGGGAACTAGACTGGGAGCCGGCTTCTGACAGCTGCAGACGCTGGTAACCAAGGTAAACATCGGCCTTGGATACCCGATATTTATGTTGGTTACGAGTGTCTGCAGCTGCTAGGAGCCGGGCTGCCTGCACACGTAACCAACGTAAACATCGGGTAACTAAGAGAAGTGGTTACGCGATATTTACCTTGGTTACGAGTGTCCGCAGCTCTCAGGCAGGGGAGAGAGAGAGGGAGGGGAGGAAGGGGGAAAGACAGAGATAGAGAGAGAGGGGGTGAGGGAGGGAGTAGAGAGATAGACAGATCACTGGAGACTGGTTCTGGGCATGCTCAGTACTTTCTGGGCATGCTCAGTACAAAAGCAGGATCCTGTTACAAGGCAACTGAACGCATTCTGCTAGGCAGGATCCAGCACTCATTGAAATGCATTGCAGCTCGCGGCGCAATGTGAAGGATCCTGTGAGATGCGTTATTTTGACAAAGCAAAAAAACGCTACATGTTGCGTTTTTGAAACATGTCAAAATAACGCATCTCACAGGATCCTGCGTCTAACGGACGCAAACGCATGCAAACGCAGGTGGACGCGAGTCCATTGAAAATGCATTGCAGTGAAAACGGATTTGCACAGGATCCGTACTTCCGTTAAAAAAACGTTTTTAACGGATGTTAAAAAGACGTAGTGTGAAACCAGCCGAAGACGGGAAACATCCTGCTGCTTGTACAGCAACTGCGCACCGCACTGACTGCCGGGAACTACTGGCTCCTCCCACACAAGAGGCCGGTCACATGGGCGTGACGTCAGCAGAGGTCCCTCTGGCCACTGGGATCTAGACTCTACCATATATCTAGTGTGCGGCTCTGCAGGTGGAGGTAGGTGCAGGGTATTATATATCTAGTGTGCGGCTCTGCAGGTGGAGGTAGGTGCAGGGTATTATATATCTAGTGTGCGGCTCTGCAGGTGGAGGTAGGTGCAGGGTATTATATATCTAGTGTGCGGCTCTGCAGGTGGAGGTAGGTGCAGGGTATTATATATCTAGTGTGCGGCTCTGCAGGTGGAGGTAGGTGCAGGGTATTATATATCTAGTGTGCGGCTCTGCAGGTGGAGATAGGTGCAGGGTATTATATATCTAGTGTGCGGCTCTGCAGGTGGAGGTAGGTGCAGGTTATTATATATCTAGTGTGCGGCTCTGCAGGTGGAGGTAGGTGCAGGGTATTATATATCTAGTGTGCGGCTCTGCAGGTGGAGGTAGGTGCAGGGTATTATATATCTAGTGTGCGGCTCTGCAGGTGGAGGTAGGTGCAGGGTATTATATATCTAGTGTGCGGCTCTGCAGGTGGAGGTAGGTGCAGGGTATTATATATCTAGTGTGCGGCTCTGCAGGTGGAGGTAGGTGCAGGTTATTATATATCTAGTGTGCGGCTCTGCAGGTGGAGGTAGGTGCAGGGTATTATATATCTAGTGTGCGGCTCTGCAGGTGGAGGTAGGTGCAGGGTATTATATATCTAGTGTGCGGCTCTGCAGGTGGAGGTAGGTGCAGGGTATTATATATCTAGTGTGCGGCTCTGCAGGTGGAGGTAGGTGCAGGGTATTATATATCTAGTGTGCGGCTCTGCAGGTGGAGGTAGGTGCAGGGTATTATATATCTAGTGTGCGGCTCTGCAGGTGGAGGTAGGTGCAGGGTAATATATATCTAGTGTGCGGCTCTGCAGGTGGAGGTAGGTGCAGGGTATTATATATCTAGTGTGCGGCTCTGCAGGTGGAGGTAGGTGCAGGGTATTATATATCTAGTGTGCGGCTCTGCAGGTGGAGGTAGGTGCAGGGTATTATATATCTAGTGTGCGGCTCTGCAGGAGGAGGTAGGTGCAGGGTATTATATATCTAGTGTGCGGCTCTGCAGGTGGAGGTAGGTGCAGGGTATTATATATCTAGTGTGCGGCTCTGCAGGTGGAGGTAGGTGCAGGGTATTATATGTCTAGTGTGCGGCTCTGCAGGTGGAGGTAGGTGCAGGGTATTATATATCTAGTGTGCGGCTCTGCAGGAGGAGGTAGGTGCAGGGTATTATATATCTAGTGTGCGGCTCTGCAGGTGGAGGTAGGTGCAGGGTATTATATATCTAGTGTGCGGCTCTGCAGGTGGAGGTAGGTGCAGGGTATTATATATCTAGTGTGCGGCTCTGCAGGTGGAGGTAGGTGCAGGGTATTATATATCTAGTGTGCGGCTCTGCAGGTGGAGGTAGGTGCAGGGTATTATATATCTAGTGTGCGGCTCTGCAGGAGGAGGTAGGTGCAGGGTATTATATATCTAGTGTGCGGCTCTGCAGGTGGAGGTAGGTGCAGGGTATTATATATCTAGTGTGCGGCTCTGCAGGTGGAGGTAGGTGCAGGGTATTATATATCTAGTGTGCGGCTCTGCAGGAGGAGGTAGGTGCAGGGTATTATATATCTAGTGTGCGGCTCTGCAGGAGGAGGTAGGTGCAGGGTATTATATATCTAGTGTGCGGCTCTGCAGGTGGAGGTAGGTGCAGGGTATTATATATCTAGTGTGCGGCTCTGCAGGAGGAGGTAGGTGCAGGGTATTATATATCTAGTGTGCGGCTCTGCAGGTGGAGGTAGGTGCAGGGTATTATATATCTAGTGTGCGGCTCTGCAGGTGGAGGTAGGTGCAGGGTATTATATATCTAGTGTGCGGCTCTGCAGGTGGAGGTAGGTGCAGGGTATTATATATCTAGTGTGCGGCTCTGCAGGTGGAGGTAGGTGCAGGGTATTATATATCTAGTGTGCGGCTCTGCAGGTGGAGGTAGGTGCAGGTTATTATATATCTAGTGTGCGGCTCTGCAGGAGGAGGTAGGTGCAGGGTATTATATATCTAGTGTGCGGCTCTGCAGGTGGAGGTAGGTGCAGGGTATTATATATCTAGTGTGCGGCTCTGCAGGTGGAGGTAGGTGCAGGGTATTATATATCTAGTGTGCGGCTCTGCAGGTGGAGGTAGGTGCAGGGTATTATATATCTAGTGTGCGGCTCTGCAGGTGGAGGTAGGTGCAGGGTATTATATATCTAGTGTGCGGCTCTGCAGGTGGAGGTAGGTGCAGGGTATTATATATCTAGTGTGCGGCTCTGCAGGTGGAGGTAGGTGCAGGGTATTATATATCTAGTGTGCGGCTCTGCAGGTGGAGGTAGGTGCAGGGTATTATATATCTAGTGTGCGGCTCTGCAGGTGGAGGTAGGTGCAGGGTATTATATATCTAGTGTGCGGCTCTGCAGGTGGAGGTAGGTGCAGGGTATTATATATCTAGTGTGCGGCTCTGCAGGTGGAGGTAGGTGCAGGGTATTATATATCTAGTGTGCGGCTCTGCAGGTGGAGGTAGGTGCAGGGTATTATATATCTAGTGTGCGGCTCTGCAGGTGGAGGTAGGTGCAGGCTATTATATATCTAGTGTGCGGCTCTGCAGGTGGAGGTAGGTGCAGGGTATTATATATCTAGTGTGCGGCTCTGCAGGTGGAGGTAGGTGCAGGGTCTCTATTATTTGGGGTCATCATTTTCATTAACACCTTCATGTCTCAGCTATTTTCAACTTTAACCAGTTCAGGACCAGTTTCCCTTCCCGCTATTCCTGACTGCCTCATTTGCATTCAGTTTAACCCCTTAAGGACGGAGCCAGTTTTGTACTTCATGACTCGGCCATTTTTTACAATTCTGACCGGTGTCACTTTGACAGGATTCGAGAGGTGACGCCAAAAAGTGGACCCCACGGTTTATTACCCACTCACTGGAGCCGGAATAGAAGTAGTGATATTTGAATTGTGGAAAGCAAATTTAGCTGAAATAAATTGCGGGCACCATGTAGCATTTGTACCTTCAGGTACCTAAACAGCAGAAAACCCTACAAGTGACCCCAGTTTGGAATCTAGACCCCTCAAGGAATTTCTCTACATGTTTGGTGAGCACCTGGAACCCCCAGAGGCTTCACAGAATTTTATAACGTTCAGCCGTGAAAATAAAAAAAATACATTTTTACAACAAAATTGTTACTTTAACTAGATAGCATTTATTCACAAGGGTAACAGGAAAAAATGTACCATACAATTTATTGTGCAGTTTCTCCTGAGTACACTGATACCTCATATGTGGTGGAAATCAACTGCTTGTGCACATGGCAGGGCTCGGAAAAGAAAGAGTGCCATTTGACTTTAAAATTAGCGAATGCCATGTCGTGTTCAGAGAGCCCCTAAGGTGCCTAAACAGTCGAGCTCCTCCACAAGTGATCCCATTTTGGAAACTAGACCCTTCATAAATTTTATCCAGGGGTATATTGAGCATTTTGAACCCACGGGTACTTCACAGAATTTGATAACCTTAGGTCGTCATATTAAAATATGTTCATTTTTTTTAACAAAAATGTTGCTTTTGCACCAAATTTCTCACTTTTTCAAGAGGAAACTTCAAAAAGTGGACACCACAGTTTGTTATACATATTTTTATGAGCTTCTTGATATGTGGCCAAAAACCTCTGTTTGGACAAACAGGAGGGCTCAGAACAGAAAGAGCACCATGTGAATTTTGCAAAAGGTGAAATAAATTGTGGGCACCATGTCACATTTGCAGGGCTCCTAAGGTGCCTATACAGCATAACCCCCCCCAAGTGACCCCCTTTTGGTTACTAGACCAATCAAGAATTGTATTCAGGGTTACAGTGAGCATTTTGACTCCACAGGTATGTGACGCCCTGGCACAGCCAGGTTGTCACATAAAGAGTTAATCCTCCTTGGTAATATGATCTCACACAGTGCAGCCAGACAAGACACAGCCCCAGTGTAAGGGAAAAGCAGAGGAGAGGGGAGGGGCTGGAGCAGAGAGTGTGTGGAGGCAGACAGGACAGAGGTCTGAAGTGGTGGCTTCCAGTCTGGGAGGGAAGCGTGCTCTGAAAGGGCCGGGACAGGCCGTAGTGAGGAAGGGGCCAGAACAGGTAGCCGGAGCCGGGCGAAACATTTGGCGTCACGAACAGGATCGAACCCATCCAGTTACCTGGAGGAAGTGCGCCTCATTCTGGACTGTCAGCGGTGATCCGCTGCAAAAATCTTAAAATCGCCATCTTTGCCGCCATTTTGGCGCGAAAATCTCCCGCCCAGCACCTTCTTCCCCAAGCGTTGGGCGCGAAATAAGAGGCTCCGCCCCCCCGAGAACGCGGGCGGAAGTGAAGCTCCGGAGGACCGGAAGCGAAAGGGAAACTTTAAAAGTTGCTGGAAGGACTGCTCCCGAGTACCAAGTACCAAGGAACCGCAGCTTATGTGACAAGGACTGTGGAAGCAGGGACGCCAGGACTCTGCCAGCATTTGGTTCCTGGAAGAGGCCGCCGCAGCGATGCACCGAGCCGTTACCCCTGTTACCGGTAGCGGAGCCCGCAGCGTCTGTGGGGGAGGACCCAGACCTGGGGTCCCCAGGCCTCACCTTTGTCACCACCCTGCCACCGGCCCCGGCAGTCCGCCCGGCCGCGACGGAGATGACGACGGCTCCGGCAGTCCGCCCGGCCGCAACGGCAGCGAAGTACCGGTCCCGTTGACCAATTTGGAGCCGTTTCTGGACTGGGGTCAAGGGGTGCTGCCTGGGTTTTAGGGGCAGCACCAAGGCTAGGTTGTTTGGGTGGGTGACTGAAGGACCCGTTACGTTAACATTATTAAAAGTGTTATTTGTTGTTGCAATGTTGAAGCAATGTGCATCCCGTTGTGGGAGGATTGAACATGCTTGTGTTTGATGTTTTATCTTTTTCCAGTTTAATAAAATGTCGGTGCCTAGACGGCCCGAGGACGGGCCGTGTTTTACCAAGGGGGTGTGTGACGCCCTGGCACAGCCAGGTTGTCACATAAAGAGTTAATCCTCCTTGGTAATATGATCTCACACGGTGCAGCCAGACAAGACACAGCCCCAGTGTACGGGAAAAGCAGAGGAGAGAGGAGGGGCTGGAGCAGAGAGTGTGTGGAGGCAGACAGGACAGAGGTCTGAAGTGGTGGCTCCCAGTCTGGGAGGGAAGCGTGCTCTGAAAGGGCCGGGACAGGCCGTAGTGAGGAAGGGGCCAGAACAGGTAGCCGGAGCCGGGCGGTGGCCCCTCGGTACCTGGGTACCCGGATCACTACAGGGGAGTGAATTCCCCGTTCCCGGCTGAGGAGACAGAGGAAGAGAGAGGAGAGAAAGGCACCTGGCTGCAGGGAGAGAACAACAAGGGCTGCTGCACCGTGTGTGGGACACTAACACCCCCGTACCGGAGGCCGTGGACACCGGCAATTCTTAGTTCACCAGTGACTCCGTGTGACTTTCTTGTGAGTACACCCGTGCCCTCGGGCACCACACTGCAGCACTGCGCCCTGCCCCCTGCTTACCCCATCACCGGGCCCCGGGACAACCAACCCCCTACCCACGGAGGGGACATAACAACTACGCTGCTCCCTGTCATCGCTCCCGGGATCCCCTTCCAGAGCAGCGGTGGTGTTCCAACTTCACCACAACCGTGGGTGGCGTCACGGACAATCTCCCTTACCCAAATCCCCTTTTACTGTGGAGCCTGGGATCACAGACCGGGTCACGCCATCGTGATACCCACAGAAGTGACTCTGTGGCCCGGATCTGAGTACCCCTGGTCCCCGGGCGAAACATTTACTTCACAGAAATGTTGTTGTAGTGCCAAATTTCTCACTTTTAGGCTGTGTGCCCACAATCCGGCAACACTGCATCTAGGACACAGTGTCTGCCCTTCTGCAGAGATGTGAGTTTTGTCCACATGAGAATGCAGCTGCCCATGCCCACGATCCGGGTTCAGGCTGCTGCAGACTTTATTTTCTCTACGAAGAACAATATCATCTCCACAGCATAAACTGACATCCTGCGTCTCAGGAAGCCGCACCGCTGGTCAGTTTATGCTGCAGAGAAAAGAAGCACAGTGGGCAGGAGATTTCTAAACATCCCACCACTGTTCTTGTACTGCAAAACACTCTGCGTCCGAATCACTGCAAATCCTGATCGTGGGCACACAGCCTAATAAGCTAGAATGGATAGATGGCTGGATAAATAGATGTCAAACACATATATAATGTCCCACCCCCCTGCATATTCTAAGCTGGCACCATTTAGTGACTTTCATGTGGCACTAAAGGGTGTTTAACCTTGTATTTAGCTCAAAAAAAATAACTAAATAATTAAAGAAACAACAAAGCAAAAAAAAAAAAACAGCTAGGGTAAAGCAGACGGCTGGAGACCACAGCTGTCAGCTTCATATTGGCTGGTAATCCAAAATGAAGGTCTCCCCATGCTGTTTTTTAATTTATAAATAATTTAAAAAAAGTGGGATCCCCCTGTGAAGGGGTCCTTCTCCCATATCACCCAATCAACAGAGCGAGAGATGAGTGAACAATCCAAAGCATATTTATTCCTTGCAACATAGAATGACCATCAAATAATCCACCACACGGAGGGTAAAACTAGTCCAGAAATGGCATAAATGTCCCGGAGTTCAGTCACACTCCTCCAGCAGTCCTTCACCAGTGAAATCGAGGTTTCTCACAGTGTCTTTGGGGTGCTGGCCGCAGCCTCAACGTCTCCCTCAGAGGTTCAATCTTGCTTCATCTCTCTTGTAAAGGCCACGTCTCACTAAGTGACATCGCTAGCGAAGTCGCTGCTGAGTCACGTTTTTTGTGATGCAACAGTGATCTTGCTGGCGATGTCGCTGTGTGTGACATCCAGCAATGACCTGGCCCCTGCTGTGAGGTCGCCGGTTGTTGCTGAATGTCCTGGACCATTTTTTAGTTGTTGCTCTCCCGCTGTGAAGCACACATCGCTGTGTTTAACAGCGAGAGAGCAACGATCTGAATGTGCAGGGAGCAGGGAGCCGGCTTCTTCGGACGCTGGTAACCAAGGTACACATAGGGTAACCAAGCAAAACGCTTTGCTTGGTTACCCGATATTTACCTTGGTTACCAGCGTCCGCAGCTTCTAGAAGCCGACTCCCTGCACACATAGCCAAGGTACACATCGGGTAACTATAAGGAAAGCGCTTTGCTTAGTAACCCGATGTGTACTATGGTTACCAAGCACAGCGTCGTTACACGGGTCGCTGGTGGCTGATCTCTGATCGCTGTGGAGATCTGCCTGATTGACAGCTCACCAGCGACCATGTAGCTCCAGCGATCCCTGCCAGGACAGATCGCTGGTCGGATCGCTGGAGCGTCGCTAAGTGTGACGGTACCTTTAGTCTCACCCAGAATCACTAATCTCTCAGGTAAACAGAGTTTAGGTGGATCCCAGACCTAGGCACAGAAGCACTTCAAGGGGATATAACCTGACTTAATAGGACAAACAATATATCGAATAGACAGACCACCACACCCCAAATATGAACCCACACAAAATGGTACATAACCCACAATATCACACCATCACATTTACACCCCACAAATTGTATTTCCAACCAAGGTAAAGTGGACAGCTATGGTCTGGTATTCTCAGGGTGGAAAGACCCATGGTTATTTGGCCCTTCCCAGCCTAAAAATAGCAGGCCGCAGCCACCCAGAAGTGGTGCATCCATTACATGCTCTAATCCTGGCGCTTCGCCCCGACTCTTCCCATTGCCATAATGCGGTGGCAAATGGGGACATACAGTGCAAACCAAAAGTTTGTACACACCTTCTCATTCAAAGAGTTTTCTTCATTTTCATGACTCTAAAAATGGTAGATTCACATTGAAGGCATCAAAACTATGAATTAACACATGTGGAATGAAATATTTAACAAAAGAAGTGTGAAACAACTGAAAATATGTCTTATATTCTAGGTTCTTCAAAGTAGCCACCTTTTACTTTGATTACTGCTTTGCACACTTTTGGCATTCTCTTGATGAGCTTCAAGAGGTAGTCACCGGAAATGGTTTTCACTTCACAGGTGTGTCCTGTCAGGTTTAATAAGTGGGATTTCTTGCCTTATAAATGGGGTTGGGACCATCAGTTGTGTTGTGCAGAAGCCTAGTGGATACACAGCTGATAGTGCTACTCAATAGACTGTTAGAATTTGTATTATGGCAAGAAAAAAGCAGCTAAGTAAAGAAAAACAAATGGCCATCGATACTTTAAGAAATGAAGGTCAGTCAGTCCGAAAAAGTGGGAGAACTTTGAAAGTATCCCCAAGTGTAGTGGCAAAAACCATCAAATGCTACAAAGAAACTGGCTCACATGAGGACCGCCCCAGGAAAGTAAGACCAAGAGTCACCTCTGCTGCGGAGGATAAGTTTATCTGAGTCACCAGCGCAAGCTAACAGCAGCTCAGATTAGAGACCAGGTCAATGCCACACACAGTTCTAGCAGCACACACATCTCTAGAAAAACTGTTGTGAAGCAGGCCTTCATGGTAAAATAGCTGCTAGGAAACCACTGCTAAGGACAGGCAACAAGAAGAAGAGACTTGTTTGGGCTAAAGAACACAAGAAATGGACGTTAGGCCAGTGAAAATCTGTGCTTTGGTCTGATGAGTCCAAATTTGAGATCTTTGGATCCAATGACCATGTCTTTGTGCGACACAGAAAAGGTGAACGGATGGACTCTACATGCCTGGTTCCCACCGTGAAGAATGGAGAAGGAGTTTGATGGTGTGGGGGTGCTTTGCTGGTGACACTGTTGGGGAATTATTCAAAATTGAAGGCATACTGAACCAGCATGGTTTCCACAGCAACTTGCAGCGCCATGCTATTCCATCCGGTTTGAGGTTAGTTGGACCATCATTTATTTTTCAACACGACAATGACCCCAAACACACCTCTAGGCTGTGTAAGGCCTATTTGACTAAGAAGGAGAGTGATGGGATGCTACGCCAGATAACCTGGCTTCCACAGTCACCAGACCTGAACCCAATTGAGATGGTTTGGGGTGAGCTGGACCGCTGAGTGAAGGCAAAAGGGTCAACAAATGCTAAGCATCTCTGGGAACTCCTTCAAGACTGTTAGAAGACCATTTCCGGTGACTATCTCTTGGAGCTCATCAAGAGAATGCCAAGAGTGTGCAAAGCAGTAATCAAAGTAAAAGGTGGCCACTTTGAAGAACCTAGAATATAAGACATATTTTCAGTTGTTTCACACTTCTTTTGTTAAGTATTTCATTCCACATGTGTTAATTCATAGTTTTGATGCCTTCAATGTGAATCTACAATTTTAAGAGTCATGAAAATAAAGAAAACTCTTTGAATGAGAAGGTGTGTCCAAACTTTTCTTCTGTACTGTAAATAGGGTTGTTGGGGTTAGAGTTAATGATGTCACGGCGTCTATCAGATACTTGACATCACTAACCTAGTCAGTAATAAAAAAAAAAAAGACAAAAAAATGTTATTTGAAAAAACACTCCCCAACACATTCCTGGCTCTTTCAGCAATTTATTGAAAAGAAAAAAAAATCTGGTCCGCTGTAATCCATTTTGGAGGTCCTACGACGACTTTGTACCTTCCAGAATATGGGTGGCACACTTTGAGAATGTATCCCCCATTTTCTGGAAGTGCAAACCTTCCATGGGAGGAGTGTGGGTGCTACTGCACTCACACTCCCCGGGTCCACAGCATGGCAGTGTGAGCTGCAGTGAACTCAGTGTCACTACTAGCAGGGAGCCGGCTGAGAGCTACTCTGCACATGGGGTGACCTGGCTGGACCTGGGGAGAACTTTGATGTCGCATCTGACAGATACGCCAGAACTCAGAGGAGAAGGATGATCCATTTTAGATGATCGGGTGGGGAGGCATTTTGGCCACATTGGGGGCTTGGGGTAGGCGACTTATCTCCCATCTGACATGATTGATCATGCCAGGTGGGAGATAAATCTTTTTTTTTCTACCCAAATTGTGATCTTCAGGGTCTGAGCTACCCTTGGAAGCTGAAACCATGGAAATTTTCCAATGCTGCGGGGCGGTATACACTTTATTTCTTTATTGCTTGCCGGCAGCAGTGGGAGGGGATTAACACTGACCGCTAGGACATAATTTTACTGCCCGCGGTATTTAAGGGGTTAAAGTCTACGAGCTCCAAAACCAGTTTAGAATATCTAAACTTTTTTATTTACATAATTTTTCTAGTTTAGGAGGGAAATATAATGTGGGCACATTTTGTAATTGGGTTGAATTTCACTATTTTGCTGCATTCATACGAGAAATGGGTGGTAAATTGTGTGCGTCAGCGAGTGCACAGATCCGTACACCATGTGTGGCCCCTCTTCTTCTGTTAGAAACAAGAATACATCGAATCCTAATTCCATTGTCCTGTTCTTACCCGAAAAACTGGGAAATTATTTGTTTTTGCACTTTCTTATTTTCCTACTGTTATTACATAGCACATTTCATATTGAATATTTGTAAGTACTCAAATGATATCTCACCTCCCTTATCTCCATTAATTTTCCATAAGGGCTCATCTCCTTCCTATTCAGGTCCCTACAATATCGGATCCTCTCAGTGGAGATCTTCTATAGAAGAGAATTCTCCTGATTGCCCCGTGAAGGATGGATATGGAGAGGGACAAGATGGCGGAGAGGATATTACACCTCACCCTAGAGATCCTCTTCCGGCTTACTGGAGAGGTGAGAGATTCTGATGACGTCACATTACATCATTCTTATCTATGGGAATAACAGATGGACAGAACTGGAGAGGTGAGGACTCTGGAAATGTCTGGAGTGAGATTTATTACTGTGTCTCTCCATAACCAGGATTACACAGTAGTGAAGAAGACCTCTAGTGAGCGCTGTCAGGCCCCTGTGTCTGAGGGATGGGGAAGACCCCTGAGCCCAATCACGGGGCCTCCACCTCACCCCCCCGATACATGAAGACATCAATGACCAGAAGATCCTAGAACTCACCTACAAGATGATTGAGCTGCTGACTGGAGAGGTGACACTGCGGGGAATGCTGGGACATTATACAGTAACGCTATGAAGGGATCGGGGGTGACGGTATCATTGTATGTCAGGTTCCTATAAGGTGTCAGGACGTCACCGTCTATTTCTCCATGGAGGAGTGGGAGTATTTAGAAGGACACAAGGATCTGTACAAGGACGTCATGATGGAGGATCCCCAGCCCCTCACATCACCAGGTAATAGACAGGACTAAATACACACGGCCTATAATTATCTGTATATAAGGAATGAATTCAGTCCCTGTATGTGTCTCCTCCAGGTCTATCCAGTAAGAGGACAACACCAGAGAGATGTCCCCGTCCTCTTCTCCCACAGGACTGTAAACAAGAAGATCCCGATGTTCCTCAGGATGTGTTTCCTCCAGCTCTATCCAGTAAGAGATATCTACTCATGTACTTTCTGCACTAATTTTGTGGTTACATTTTTTGACTTTCTGCTGTTTTTTTCAGCTGTATTTTCTTTGCTTCTGCTTCTTCTGCTGTTTGTTTCTAGTGCCTTCTCTATGTCATTATGAAGGCAACTCAAAGACCTGCAGAGGGTTCATGAATACCCTGTTTCCCTGAAAATAAGACCTACCCCAAAAATGCTCAAACATGATTTTATGGGATTTTTGGAGAATGCTTGAAATATGAGCCCTACTCCAAAATTAAGTCCTAGTTACAGTCAGGGCCAGCGTTGGAAGGAGTCAAAATGCGCAATTTTTCAGATTTCCCAGTTTTTCAGGGACCCTATCAGTTGTATTCTAAGGTTGATTTTTTAACCCTGGGCGATTTTCCGTTTTTTTGTGGGGGGTTTTTTGCTCCACTTCTTTCGAGAGCCGTAACTTTTTTTTTATTTTTTCCGTCAATCTTGCTACATAAGGGATTGTTGTTTATGTAGTTTTAAATGACACCATAAGTTTTACCATATAGTGTATTGGAAAAATTTCAAGTGCGGATAAACAGCAAAAAAAAGTGCAATCGCACAATCATTTTTGGGATATTTTATTCACCATGTTTACTATATGGTAAAACTCATATGTCTGTGTCATGTCTCAGGTCGGTACAAGTTTGTAGACACCAAATATGTATAGGTTTACTTTTATCTTAGGGGTTAAAAAATGTGTTTGCCGCTACGCCGTTTACCAGTCAGATTGATTGATTTTATATTTTGATAGATCCGGCATTTCTGATTGTGGCGATATTAAATATGTGTATATTTTTTTATTTTTTTAATTCTTTAATTTTCAATGGACCAAATGTAGGGTGATTTTAATTTTTAAATTTTTTTTTAATTTTTTAAAACTTTTTTTTACTTTTATTTTTTGTATTTTAATAGCCCCCTTAGGGGGCTATAACTATCAGCTGTCTGATCGCTCTTCCATTTCTCCAGATCACAGCTACACAGCTGAGATCTGGAGAAAAGCTGCTTTAGGCCTCTGCCACACTTACGTGACAAAACGTACCATTTTTGTCACGTACGTGTTAAAGGGGTGGTTTGATCCGTGTGTGCCGTGTTTGTGGCACGCACGTGTTCTCCGTGTGTTATACGTAATAACACACGGAGAACGGAAAGCCCCGACTTACCTACTTCTTCCGGTGCTGTCTGCGGTGCTGAATGTCAATCTCCGCCCCAGGCCATGCCCCGCTGACGCTACTTCCGGCCCCCAGTGAAGGAGAAGCGCTGTTCAAATTCACTGGGGGACGGATGCAGGGGACAGCCGCGGCAGAGACAGCAGGACTCGTGGAGGTGAGTATGTGTTTATTTAATTTTTAACATGTCACGTGACTTTCTCCGGCGCGTGTCACACTGACCCGCATCCACACTACATCCGAGTGGTACGGGTGCGGGCCGTGTGACACCCGTGGTCCCGGAAAAAAACTGACATGCTGCCGTTTTGAAAAAATGGACACACGTAAGTACGGAACGGACACACGTTCCGTTCCGAAATACTTACGTGTGTCCTAATCATTATGATTACCTAGGTCCCCGTGTGCACGTGTCTCCGGTACGTGGAAAAAAAGGCACACACGTTCCAGAGACACGTGAGTGTGGCAGAGGCCTTACTCTCACACACGGCTGTCTGCCGGCAGTGAGAGAAAGTGACTCATGATAGCTACAGGCAGGGCCGGATTATAGGCGGGGCAGGCAGGGCTCCAGCCCCGGCACCCCACCACAAGAGCTTCTAAGGGGTCCCCACCACCAGGGCCGCCATAAGTTTATTAAGCCCCGGCCGCCCCTTCTTCACCGAGCGCACGGGCGGCACTGCACCTTAATCTTCCTGTCTGGCCACTTCAGATGTGGCTACGCAGCACGCTGTGCGTGGTCAGGTCCTGGCAGATCATCTGAAGAGGATCCCGGCGTCTTCTCTGCTGTCCAGACAGGACCTGCAGAGCTCAGTTTAGGCTCTGCCCTCTCTTCCTCCTGTGCTGTGATTCCTCGCTTCTCTTCTCGACATGGAGCTCCTGGCCAGTCAGAGGCTGGTAAGATAGATGTGTGGAGACAGCTCATGACAGGGGTCTGGGTCTGCTATACTTTGCACTGTGGTGGGCTGGATGGAGGGCTAAAACAGGGTCTGTACCTTGCTATGTTAATAGGGGCTGAGGGGATGTGTATATTATAAGAAGGTGGGGGGGTGTTTGAGCTGTGTGTGGACCCTCAAATCTGTGTGTGCACATACAGCGTCTCACCTGCCCCCAGCATAAGCTACAACCCTTGTATAAAAAGGAGATAATTAAAACAGCGTGTGAGAGCAGCAGACTTGTATGTGTGCACAGAGCTGTGTGTGTGCAATAGAGCTGTGTGTGTGCAGCAGAGCAGTGTGCGTGTGTGTGCAGCAGAGATGTGTGTGTGTGTGTGTAAGCAGCAGAGCTGTGTGCAGTGCAGTAGAGTTTTGTGTATGTGTGCAGTGCAGTAGAGCTTTGTGTATATATACTCTTTGGGTAGCAGAGATGTGTGTGCTGCAGAGCTGTATGTATATATACTCTTTGGGCAGCAGAGCTGTGGACAGCAGAGCTGTGTGAATACGTACTTTTTGGGCAGCAGAGTTGTGTGTGTATATACAGTAGTACTTTGTGTATTGCAGTGTTGTGTGTGCATGAAGGCAGCAGAGCTGTGTATTTTTCTGTCTGTACATATGCAGCAGAGCTGTGTGTATACAGATACAGTATTTACTCTTTGTGCAGCAGAGTTCTGTTTGTGCATGTATATACCAGTGTTTTGTGTAGTAGTGCAGTGTGCATGAAGGCAGCAGAGCTGTGTGTGCTGTTGTGTCTGTACATCTGCAGCAGAGATGTGTGCAACAGTGCTATCAGGATATGTGTGTGTGTGTATGTGAAGCAGAGCTGTGTGAGTGTGTATGCATGCATCAGAGCTGTGCGTGATGCCACCCAGAGCCATCTGTGCAGCCCCCCCAGAGCACTATGCCACCAATCCCAGTAAAGTGTATGCTCCCAGAGCTGTTTGCCACTCTAGTAACATCTGTGCCCCCCCAGTAAAGTTTATGCCCCCAGCCCCTCCTGTAATGTATATATTGTAGCCCCCAGCCCCTCCTGTGATGTATATACAGCCATGTCTGATAGTGATGGCCACCAATCAGTGCGGCACAGCCACATATCCTGGAGGAGCTGGACGGAAACAACCGGGGAGGTGAGTGAGGCTGCTGGCGACTTCCCCATATTAATACCTCCTAATGCGTCTGTGTCTGTATCTGTATGTATGATGTATATATCTATGTATGATAGTGTATATGACTGTGTATATATTATGTCTGTTTATATGTATCTTTGTGAATTTGCCTTCAAATATGTATATGTACGTATGCCTGTATGTGTATGTATCTGTATGTGCGTGTCTGCGTGTGTATGGGGCCACTGTGACTTTTTCACCCGGGGCCCACAAAAACCTGGAGCCGGCCCTGGTTGCTTTAACATAGGGATCAATAAAAAAAAATGTGAGTAACTACTTTCTGTGTATAAGTGGACGGCTGTGAGTTATCCTGGACTGTATCTGTATTGTAGTACTGTAAATCTGAAAGTGGCAGAACAACAATTTATATCTAATGCTACAATTCGCGCTCTACTGTTATAGCTAAAAATGTTAACGTTATTGGGCCCCCACCAGATTTTCCGCCCAGGGGTCCCCACCAACCTTCATCTAGC
The DNA here is from genome assembly GCF_048569485.1 of Anomaloglossus baeobatrachus. Classification (NCBI taxonomy): domain Eukaryota; kingdom Metazoa; phylum Chordata; class Amphibia; order Anura; family Aromobatidae; genus Anomaloglossus; species Anomaloglossus baeobatrachus. Next base: position 517,692 of record NW_027441806.1, read on the forward strand.
CCTGGCTACAGGAGTCATCACATGACCCTGTGCTACCATGGCAACCACCGGAAGTGACGTGATCACGTCACATGTCTTCTGATGGCACTTGGTTAGTTATACTTACATCGGCGCGCTGTTAGGCTATGTGCGCACTTTGCATTTTCACCTGCGTTTCCGCAGCGTTTTGAGCAGCAGCGTTTTCATGCCAAAAGGCATGCGTTTTGATTTTCCAGCAAAGTCAATGGAAAAGGGGGATTTCTTGTGCATACTTTGCAGTTCTAAACGCTGCGTTTAATTTGCATAATTTGTGGCCAAAAAACATGCGTTCAAAGAAGCAGCATGTCAATTGTTTTTGCCATTTCTGCTGCGTTTTGCTAACATTGAAGTCAATGAGAAATAGCATAAAGCAACCAACATCAAAATTTCTGCTTTTTACCTGCTTTTTAGCTGCAGAAACACTGCGTTTTGAGCAAATAAAACGCATGCTTTTCTGACATTAAAATAATGGAATAATATGTCCCTTTACACACACACATAGTCCGACAATTAAATGAAAGAAAAATATTAATTTAAAATAAAAAGTTAAAATCATTAAAACTACTATAATTATATGAAAAATAAATATATTCTTTATTATTCCCATATTTTTTTTTCTTTCTTTTCATTTTTTCCAATGTGGTTGACTGTGCAAACTTTATTTAGCAGTGTCCTTATGATCAAAACGCATCTGTCAAAAAGCAATGGAAAAGCATGTAAAAAGCGCTAAAAACGCGGTAAATACGCAGGCGTTTTTACCGATTTTTATTTATTTATTTTTTTTATGGTCAAAAGCAACTTTGGCAAAATCAATTACTGCCAGAGGATGCGTTTAGAACTGCAACTAGGACGACGCAACGTGCTCACATAGCCTAACATCTCACTGTCAGATTTTGACACCGAGATGTAAGGGGTTAATAGGCGCGAGTGGAACGCGATTCCACTCACATCTGGCAGACAAACGTCAGCTGTTGAAATCAGCTGATATCTGCGCGGATCGCCGAGAACTTTCCACTGCAGGGATTAACCTCACACGATCCATGATGTACCCAATACGTCATGTGTCATGAAGAGGTTAAGGACCTTCGATGACTTCAAAGTCATGTGAGATGAGGTAACTAAAGGTCTCTTAATTGCAGGAGTCTAAACTGAGCAGGACACAGGCTGGCATGCAGCACTGGTATTAGGGGAAAGGGAGACCAAACTGGGCAATTTCACAGGGCCCTTATTCTCCTAGGGGCCCCAGTGTTTATATGCCAATTATAGGACTGCTTAAGGAACCTTTTGACATCAAGTCATGTGACCAAAGGTCTCCTAATTGCAGGAGTCTAAAGCTGAAGAGCAGATAGGCTGGTGTGTGTGTGTTCACACCATTTTTAACCAGCTTTGCCAAAATGGGCAGAGTTACAGCCGCACACTGAAATGCAAAAGTTTTCAACTACTAAAGAAGATGTAATAAAATTATTGCTTTAGAGAATGTGGACTACTGGCAAACTACCCTGGAAGGAATGGAGACCCCTACAAAAGGAGATTTGACACCTAGACCCTGATTCATCAAAGCAATTATGGCAGAATTCTGGCATAAATCACTTCAAAAGTTCTCAAAAAATGTTGTGCAACACAGAGTTGTGAAAACAATTGTGTGACTTTTGGAGGTTTTACGCCAATTTTAAACAGCTTTACCAAAATGGGCAGAGCTTGGCCAGAAGAAGGGTGTGATGCCGCCGCTTCTCTAATTCATAACAAGCTGCGGTGTTCCCTATGCCAGAAATTTCACTCCAGTCCCTGACGTCAGGTGTTTCCCATCAGTTTTAATCTGTGTTTCCATTCTATTCCTGCCCCTTTCTTTCCTTGGGGGATAACAGAATAGATCTTGTCAGGAAAATAGTAAGGCTCAAGACTCCGGCATCTCCATCTTCAGGGGTAATCCACAGGTTAGGAATAGCTTAGGGTCCCCTAGTGTGAGGGACAGTATAGGAGCCCCCTGTCCCTCATTATCCTGCAGTCACATTGTCACAATCAGATTATTTACTGTAGCATATTCCAGAGAACTGGTGCTAGGAATGGGAGATCAGAATTAACAAAGATGTAACTGTTAGGCCATGTGTCCACGGGACAACGAACCTGCGGAATTTGCCGAAGGTATGTCCACAGGTTTGGAATCCGCAGCTGCTCCCCGGAATCTGCAGCTATCCATTGCTGTGGTATTCGAGCATTTTTGTTGCGGTAAACCTGCGGTACAAGTGCGGAAATACCTGCAGAAGTCCTGCCCTCTGTCTCCATAGTGGAAAGAAGGGACATCCGCAGATATTTCCGCATGAATAATTGACATGCAGTTACCTGCGGCTGCAGCATATTCCGTAGACGCACATACCGCAGAATTGATACAGCACTCCCCAAATCCCATAGGATAACACGGGGAGTGTCTGTACTTGCATAAACCTGCAGATTTATCTGGAAAATCCAGATAAATCTGCGGGTTGTCGGCAGCAAATTCCGCGGGTATGTTGTCCCGTGGGCCCATAGCCTTAGAAGTCGAAATTGGACAACAGATTCAGAATACAGTTTTTCCTAATTTAATTTCTGATGTTATAGTTTAAAAAAATAATTGTACTTTCAAGATAATATCATTATAAAATAATAATATTGTGTTTATTTTTAGCAGATGACTGTATTGGGAGTTCAGATGGAAATCTATTATCTTCAGAATTTATAACAGATGATGAAAGTATCACACATGATACATATGAAGAGCATGCTGTTGTCCCAGATATACCTCCAGGCCTTCCTAGGAAATCTCTATCATCTGATCTTTTCAAACAAGTCCAAAATTCCGATTTATCACAGAATTGTAAGCAAAATAAAAGTTACAAAAGGGATGTTGAATGTAAAACGGCTCCTACAAGGGAGAAACCATTTTCATGTTCAAAATGTGGGAAATGTTTTACCAGGAAATCACATCTTAATGGCCATGAAAAAACTCACACAGGGAAAAAGCCATTTTCATGTTCAGAATGTGGGAAATGTTTTATTCGGAAATCACATTTTGTTATGCATCAAAGATCTCACACAGGGGAGAAGCCATTTTCATGTTCAGAGTGTGGGAAATGTTTTCGAAGGAAAGCAAGTCTTGTTGACCATGGGAAACTTCACACAGGGGAGAAGCCGTTTTCATGCTCAGAATGTGCTAAATGTTTTACTAAGAAATCAAGTCTTGTTGACCATGGAAAACTTCACACAGGGGAGAAGCCATTTTCATGTTCAGAATGTGGGAAATGTTATATTCAGAAATCAAATCTTGTTGTACATCAAAGATCCCATACAGGGGAGAAGCCATTTTCATGTTCAGAGTGTGGGAAATGTTTTCGAAGGAAAGCAAGTCTTGTTGACCATGGGAAACTTCACACAGGGGAGAAGCCATTTTCATGTTCAGTGTGTGGGAAATGTTTTATTCAGAAATCAGGTCTTGTGCATCAAAGATCTCACACAGGGGAGAAGCCATTTTCATGTTCAGAATGTGGGAAATGTTTTATTCATGAATCAGACCTTGTTAGACATCAGAAAGGTCACACAGGGGAGAAGTCATTTTCATGTTCAGAATGTGGGAAACGTTTTATTCAGAAATCAGATCTTGTTAGACATCAAAGATCTCATACAAGGGAAGAAGCCGTTTTTATGCCCATAATATGTTAAATGTTTTACTATGACATTAAGTCTTGTTTACCATCAAAAAAAATCACACAAAATAAAACATTTTTATGTTCTGAATGTAGAAAATGTAATTCTCAGAAATCAGATTTTGTTAAACATCTGAAGAAGCCGCATAGGGAAGGAACCTTTTTCATGTTGTGAATAATTGAAATGTTTAACTGGTAAATCAAGTCTTGCCAACCATCAGAAAACCAACAGAGTGCAGCAGCCATTCTTGCTTTCAAAATTTGACAAATGTTTTTATCATTAATCAGGTCATGTTGTCAGATGAATCACACAGGAGAAGCCATCATGATGTACTATAATTCAAAGGGTTTTATCCAAAAATCAGCTACAATTGCTCAAGTAAGAATTGGTGAGGGAAAGAACCATTTTCTCTCTTTTTAAATTTATCTTATTTTTTGGACCATAAGAGTCACCTAGGTTTTGAAGGAGGAAAATAGGGAAAATGATTAATTTAAAAAATATGGTACTGTTGGGGGGGGGGGGAGATCTGCTGCTGACACTGTTACGGGGATTCATTTCTCCAATTCTGTACTAATTTCCCCCATCCTGGGCCCCTTCCAGGTATATGTGTCTCCCATACTCGTATATATGTCTTTCATCCTGGTATACAGTGCTGGCGAAAAGTATTGGCACCCCTGCAATTCTGTCAGATAATACTCAGTTTATTCTTGAAAATGATTGCAATCACAAATTCTTTGGAATTATTATCTTCATTTAATTTATCTTCATTGAAAAAAAACAAAAAAAATTGTCATAAAGCCAAATTGGATATAATTCCACACCAAACATAAAAAGGGGGTGGACAAAAGTATTGGCACTGTTTTAAAAATCATGTGATGCTTCTGTAATTTGTGTAATAACAGCCCCTGTAACTTACCTGTGGCACCTAACAGGTGTTGGCAATAACTAAATCACACTTGCAGCCAGTTGACATGGATTAAAGTTGACTCAACCTCTGTCCTGTGTCCTTGTGTGTACCACATTGAGCATGGAGAAAAGAAAGAAGACCAAAGAACTGTCTGAGGACTTGAGAATCCAAATTGTGAGGAAGCATGAGCAATCTCAAGGCTACAAGTCCATCTCCAAAGACCTGACAGTTCCTGTGTCTACGGTGCGCAGTGTCATCAAGAAGTTTAAAGCCCATGGCACTGTGGCTAACCTCCCTAGATGTGGAAGGAAAAGAAAAATTGACGAGAGATTTCAACGCAAGATTGTGCGGATGATGGATAAAGAACCTCGACTGACATCCAAACAAGTTCAAGCTGCCCTGCAGTCTGAGAGTACAACAGTGTCAACCCACACTATCCGTCGGCATCTGAATGAAATGGGACTGTATGGTAGGATACCCAGGAAGACCCCACTTCTTACCCCGAGACATAAAAAAGCCAGGCCAAAACTTACCTGAGAGAGCCTAAAACGTTTTGGAAGAATGTTCTCTGGTCAGATGAGACAAAAGTAGTGCTTTTTGGGAAAAGCCATCAACATAGAGTTTACAGGAAAAATAAAAAAGAGGCATTCAAAGGAAAGAACACGGTCCCTACAGTCAAACATGGCGGAGGTTCCCTGATGTTTTGGGGTTGCTTTGCTGCCTCTGGCACTGGACTGCTTGACCGTGTGTATGGCATTATGAAGTCTGAAGACTACCAACAAATTTTGCATCCTAATGTAGGGCCCAGTGTGAGAAAGCTGGGTCTCCCTCAGAGGTCATGGGTCTTCCAGCAGGACAATGACCCAAAACACACTTCAAAAAGCACTAGAAAGTGGTTTGAGAGAAAGCACTGGAGACTACTAAAGTGGCCAGCAATGAGTTCAGACCTGAATCCCATAGAACACCTGTGGAGAGATCTCACAATGGCAGTTTGGAGAAGGCACCCTTCAAATCTCAGGGACCTGGAGCAGTTTGCCAAAGAAGAATGGTCTAAAATTCCAGCAGAGCATTGTAAGAAACTCATTGATGGTTACCGGAAGTGGTTGTTCGCAGCTTTTTTAGCTAAAGGTTGTGCAACCAAGTATTAGGCTAAGGGTGCCAATACTTTTGTCTGGCCCATTTTTGGAGTTTTGTGTGAAATGATCAATGATTTGATCTTTGTTTCATTCTCTATTGTTTTTTCATTGCAAGCAAAATAAATGAAGATAATAATACCAAAGAATTTGTGATTGCAATCATTTTCAAGAAGAAACTGAGTATTATCTGACAGAATTGCAGGGGTGCCAATACTTTTGGCCAGCACTGTATATGTTGCCCATCTTTATCCCATCCTGGTATATATGTTGCCCATCCTGGTATATACAGTATGTCCCTTGTCCTAGTATATATGTCGCCATCCTTGTATATATGGCTCTCATCTCGGGCCCATTCTTGTATATATTTCCCCATCACGCTGCACACATAAGAAAATAAATGGTTATACTCACCATCCCTCCGCTCTCTCTGTGCACGGTGTTCTCTTCTGATGCTGGCAAGTGAGTTTGGCATGTAAGCGGCGCAGTGCATGACATTACTGCCATGTGCCCCGAGTTACACGCGGACATCAGCTGCCGGAATATTCATTGCTCCCCACAGCCGGGATTTTGCGCTTGGGGAGCAGTGAATATTCATTCTTTAATAGACACACGTGATCGTCCAGCCACAGCAGTAAGTTGACGGCTGGGTGATCATGTGTACCCGATATTAAAGAGAATGAATATTCACTGCTCCCCACGCTAACAATACCGCCCACCTCTTGGTTGGCGCTGGCTTCATTGCCTAGAGGTGGGCCGGATTATGGCGTGGGGAGCTGTGAATATTCATTTTCTTTTTTAGCTGGCACACTGTTAGCCTTTTTGAGAGCCTTTAGGAACATTTGTGAAAGGTTTTGATACTGGATTATATTTAGATAATTCACTAATCTCAGGTTTCCCACTGCTTTATTTACTAAAAAGCGCAGCCCCAGATTGGAGATAGGAACTCTGAAGTATATCACATTGTATATAATTGCATTTCAAATCTTGTTGTTGTGTTAATAAATGCTTGTAAATATATATTCGTCATGCCTAGCTTTCTCTATTGTCTAGATGTGATGATTTTGCCTCAGAACCTCTGGAGTTGGCGCAGACCTGTAGGCATTTCACACAAAAATATTGAGGGGAGAATTGAATCACACTGCATCCTAGATATGTGGAAGTTGTTAAGACGCTCTGGTCCCAAATCATCAAAGCTTTTATACTAAAAAAAATTGTCACAAAAGCTCTGAAAAGTCTCAAAAATTCAGAAAGTTGTGTCAACATTTGGTGGCTTTTGACATTTTCACTCCAAAATTGTCAGAGCTTGGGTGGGACGGGGGCGTGACAGCACATCTACTTTAACCCCTTAACGACCGAGGGCCGTAAAATTACGTCCTTGCGGTCATAATGTTACTGCCCGCGGTCTGCCGGCAGCATCATGCTGCGATCGGCACACATCTCAGCTGATTTTCACAGCTGAGATGTGTGCCTGCTAGGCACGAGCAGAATCGTTATCTGCTCGTGCCGTTTAACCCCTTATATGGCGCTGTCAATATGTGACAGCGCCATTATAAGCGCGATCGCGGTAACCATTTACTTACCGCCCGATACCGGAAGTTACGTGACGCGATCACGTGACTTCCGATAGTTGTCATGGTAGCACAGGGTCATGTGATGACTCCTGTACTACACCTGACTTGCTTTCACTTTCGCTGTGCCAGCGGCACAGCAAAAGAGAAAGAGAGCGTATCTGCTGTTTACAGCCTTGTAGCTGTGATCAGCAGATACTGCAGAGCGATCAGATTGCTGATCGCAATAGCCCCCTAGGGGAACTAGTAAAATAAAAAAAAAGTTAAAAAAAAAGTTTTAAAAAATTAAAAAAAAAACAAAAAACCTAAAAGTTCAAATCACCCCCCATTCGCTCCATTGAAAATTAAAGGCTTAAAAAAATAAAAAATATACACACATTTGGTATCGCCGCGTTCAGAAACGCCGGATCTATCAAAATATAAAATCAATTATTCTGATCAGTATACAGCGTAGCGGCAAAAAAATTCCAAACGCCAAAACGATGTTTTTTTGTCGCCACAACTTTTGCGCAAAATGCAATAAGAGGCGATCAAAACGTAGAATCTGCGCAAAAATGGTACCGTTAAAAACGTCAGCTCGAGACGCAAAAACTAAGCCGTCATTGAGCCATAGATCCCGAAAAATGAGAACGCTACGGGTCACGGAATATGGCGTAAAACGTGCGCCACTTTTTTCGGACAAACTTCCGATTTTTTTTTTTAACCCCTTATATAAAAGTAAACCTATACATGTTTGGTGTCTACGAACTCGCACTGACCTGAGGCATCACACCCACACATCAGTTTTACCATATAGTGAACACAGTGAATAAAATATCTCAAAAACCATAGTGCTATCGCACTTTTTTTGCAATTTTTCTACATTTGGAATTTTTTTGCCGTTTTCTAGTACACTATATGGTAAAACTGATGGTTTAATTTAAAAGTACAGCTCGTTTCGCAAAAAATGAGCCCTCACATGACCATATTGACTGAAAAATAAAAAAGTTACGTCTCAGAAAAAGAATGGCGAAAAAAAAACGGAAAGCGAAAAATCGGCCGGTCGTGAAGGGGTTAATTCATGATGAGCTGTGGTTTTCCCTATGCCAGAAATCTCACTCCAGTCCCTGATGGAAGTAATATTTTAGCATGACACAAGGAGGCACATGCCACTCATCAAACGCTCCAGTTTCATGGAGAGTCATGCATCACTTCATGAATCAGGCGTCGCCCCCGCATAAACTGGACTTTTTATGTTTTAAAAATGATCTTTTTACAAAGGATAATTATTGTAATAAAAAACTAGAGGATTTTATGTCTGATATCCAAGAGATTTTTTTTTTGTGAGACTAACCACAAATAGAGATGAGTGCGCCAGTTGAAGTTCGGGTTCGGCTTTTTCAGTCCGACTTTAGATAAAGTTCAGTTTGTGAACCGGACTTGTCCTGAACCCCATTGGAAGTCACTGATTGGGCAGTTCGGGTCTCCGCCCGCATGCATCCAACCATTAACAGAGTATTTATTACCGGGGGAGGGAGGATAGCGTTCATTCCTTGTACACAATACATCCTAAAACAATGTTTTTACCTCCCCGTGAAAGCCATTCACACACTGCAAGCGGCTCGCACTGGGCCGAGCACTGAGTGTACCCGAGCACAGCGATGCTAGATCGAGTGGTTAGGATACATAAAACACTCGAAATCCGAACTCTAACTCTGATTTTTTTTATAAAGTCTGTATTTGGTACAAACCTCGAACTTTACTATTTAGGTTCATTTGTCTCTGCCCACAAACCTTTATCACAGTTTAGATTATGGGTGTAGAAGAGGCCAGAACTGAAAGGGGCCTATCTCCTAATGAAGAGCAAGTAACATTTATGATACCTATGCTGGGGTTTTGTGAATTCAATGGGATTCGGTCACTAAGTGTTTACCCCTTAATTAAAAATCAGAATAATGTAAAGACAGTGTCACGCTAGGTACCAAAGTACCAAATGAATGGCGAAAGGGAAGGGAAAGCCTGTGCCTAGGATAAGGGGAGATGAGAGCCCTGACCAAGCCTATCGCTGGGCCCCTGAGTTCCCTCACCATCCTATATAGATTCCATACCTATGCGCCGCGCCGGATACCTGACTCTAGGCTGATCCTGAACTGATCCCTAAATAGGGAACGGATGGGATGAGCTCTTCATCAACCTCACTAAGTACTAAAGGACACACACGGATAACAAACAAGGGGAAAAAATATACAACTTATCTCTAGACGGCTCAGTAAGAAGTTCAGTAAAAAGCAACAAAGATCCTACTGGTGTGTGCAAGCCACCTGCTTGCATCCAGACCTTGTGAAGGAACTGAATATCTCCATCACAAGCCCAGGAAAAATGAGAATATTTTAACCCAAGAGGAAATACAGGTGATTAGCAGCTGAAGGGAAGAGGAGCTCCCCTGGGTCCTAAAGTAAAAGGATGAAAACCCAGCAGAGGAGATACCTAGTACACAGAATACTAACAGCTGGAAAAATAGAAAGTCAGGGAACATTTTGCACAGCCAAAGACTGTGACCTTCTATTGCCGGATACCACATCACTGTCCTGTGACACACCTGTGAAAGAGAGGTACTCTGATTCCAATGATGTTTCAGTTTCATTTACTGGGCTGCTTGCTGTAGTGTAGTGTAGTTTTGATAAAATCACTGTATTATCACTAGGGGATTATCACTAGAGAACTAGTAAACCTGCTGCTATGTATCCTCTATCTCCATAAGCTCTGTATAACTCCAACCCTGATTGGCAGCTTTCTATCTATGCTTATTGTATACAGCTGCCAATCAGTGGTGTGGGTGGGGTTATACACAAAGCAGTTTTTCGACAACTGGTAGATTTTAAACAGAGAAAACTGATTTTCAAAACTTCAGCAAGCAGCCAAGTAAGTGACACATCGCTGGAATCAGGGTCTCTGCTTATACAGGTCGATTGGACACACATTACAAGTAGCTTTGTTCCTCTTAATCTATAACCCACATCCCAAAGCCATACGCTATTAAATTCTATATACAGTGTGTCCACCAATATCCTGTCCACCGCGATTAACTTGAGAACGGCGGCAGCTATAGGCATAGAAGTGGTGTCTAGGTATAGTAAAGTAGCCATGCACTATGCAATGAAACCACCTATAGCGCCACCTGGTGGAAAACGGGAGTTAGCATTTTTATCTCGAAACGGAACGAGATACAGAAAAAAAGTAAATTACAAAGTTGTAGGGCATCATCAATACGAATCGACACCTTGCATACAGAAATGCTATGATATGAAACCCATGACCCACCCAAAACATTGAATGCTGGTCACGCATATGGCGCTCATTTAAATTTGATGCTCAAAGTGACCACCGTTAGCTGCAATACACATCTGGATTCTGCACAGCATACTGTATCTTGCTGCACGTTGTGCAATATGGTAGGTGACACCTTCGCACAAGCATCTGTGATACGTCGTCATAGGTCCTGCAATGTTGGTGGAGGGGTCGCATACACCTGCTGTTTGATGTGACCTCACAGAAAGAAGTCCAATGGGGTCAGGTCAGGTGAGCGTGGAGGCCACTCCATGCAGCCACCATACCCAATGACTTGTAGGAAGGTCTCCATGAGGTATCGCTTCACGTCCGCAGCCTTGTGAGTTTTACACATTCTAATCATTGCATTTCTGTATGCAAGATGTCGATTTGTATTGAATTGATGATGCCCTACAACTTTGTAATTCACTTTTTTTCCTCTATCTCTTTCTGTTTTCAAGATAAAAATGCTAACTCCGTTGTTTTTCACCAGGTGGCGCTATAGGTGGTTTCATTGCGTAGCGCATGGCTACTTTACAATACCTAGACACCACTTCTATGCCTATAGCTGTGCCGGCGTTCTCAAGTTAATGGCGGTGGACAGGATATGGGTGGACACACTGTATTTAATCTGAAAAGTAGGCAGTGTTTATAAAAATACACAAAAGATATTACAAAGGGGAACAAAATGGAAAATTACTGAACTTAGGTCACAGTAATGGCTTCAGATTTCCGGAGACACAGCAATGTTCCTTTCATTGAATGAAGATCATAATTGGAATTAGTTTTTTATTACCACAAGTTACACAAGTCTAAAGGCCCCGTCACATGCAACGACATATTAACGATATATCGCCGGCATCGATAGCGACGTCGTTGCGTGTGACACCAACGAGCGACCGTTAACGATCAAAAATACTCACCTTATCGTTGATCGTTAACACGTCGTTCATTTCCAAAAAATCGTTGATTGTTGAGGTTGCAGGTTGTTCGTCGTTCCCAAGGCAGCACACATCGCTACGTGTGACACCTCGGGAACGACGAACTACATCTTACCTGTGGCCGCTGGCAATCAGGAAGGAAGGAGGTGGGTGGGATGTTACGGCTCCTCATCTCCGCCCCTCCGCTTCTATTGGGCGGCCGCTTAGTGATGCCGCTGTGACGCCGCACGAACCGCCCCCTTAGAAAGGAGGCGGTTGGCCGGCAACAGCGACGTCGCTAGGCAGGTAAGTCCGTGTAACGGCTCCTAACGATTTTGTGCGCCACGGGCAGCGATTTGCCCGTGACGCACAAATGAAGGGGGCGGGTGCTTTCACCAGCGATATCGCTGCGTGTAAAGCCCCCTTAAGTCTTAGAAAATTATGAGATTCCCAAACTTTTTGATAACTTCACCCCTGGAGGTCCCAGGTGGAAGATATTTCAGTCATCTTTCCTGTCACAATTTTATCTGTACATAGAAAGGAGACATTGCATAGATATTTTCATCTTTCTTGCCGATATCCATTTATCGGGAGCCCAGCAGTCACCCAAAGATGCGGAACAATGCTTTAGCACAAATTTAAAAAATTGACTTTCCTACTGTATCTATTATATCAATGCACTTTATACTTTCTATAAGGGTAAACAAAAGATTTGAATTTCTTTGTTATTTTTCTGTTCATCTGCTGCTCTTATCTCTACCTGTCATAAATCTGTCATTCTCTGCATTCTTATGCATTCAAGCTGAGATTGGCCTCACATCTGCTAGAGGATTCTCTTTAGTTACCTGTTTCCAAAGGAGGGGGTCAGCTTCATAGGGGTGTTGTTGGTCTTTATGAATTTTCTAATTTCTATATGACACACCACTACATATTGATGTTTTTCACAAAATCAAGCTTTTATCCCCTTGAAAGCCAAGGTAATTTTTTGAATACTTTCCTCTACTTGGTGCTTGAAGAGTTCAATAAAATCAGAAATGTTACACTCCCATCTGCCCAAAATAACCTAAATAAAAAAGAAAAGGTTGGCCTAAAATCATTATGCAATGATTCAGATATAGTAACTCTATCAGCCGACAAGGGGGATGGAAGTAGTCATCCAAAACAGGGATAACTATATAAGGAAGCTCAGAATATTCTCTCCAACCCCATACACTAAGGGATTACAACTATGGGTGCTTTTTGTACATTTAAAACAAAATATGCTCTCCTCATAACAAAAGCTTTTGCGAAAGGAATCTCAAATAGAACCAACCACCAGGCTTTTGCTATATGCAGTAAAGGCAGTGCCATACTGGCACAAGGATGCTGAATCCAAGCATACCTGTTATAGAAACAGGGGTTGCTGAAATATGTAATCAGAGTTGCAGAAATGCACTGCACTTTGATTGAGCTGTGCATTGTGGGTGGGCCTTTGTAGGTCGGGTTCTGCTCTGTTCACCCGCCTCTGTCTGCTTTCCTATGCGGGAGGACCAGGGGAGAAAGGTCAGGACTCAGCTGACTCCGTTTTTCTGCCTCAGTCTGAAATGTACCGTGAGATGTTACAGATGCGGGACCAAATATAACAACTTCTGGTCCATCTTCAGTCAATGAATGTCTTCCTGAACAGCTCCGGCCCTGTCTGAATCCACTTCTCCTCTGGATGCTCCACCATGCTTTGACGGTGCTCCCAAGCAATGCCAAGGTTTCATCAACCACTGCACCCTGCACTTTAAGCTGATGGCTCATCAGTTTTTTTCATACCAGTCCAAAGTGGCATTTCTGATGTCGCACCTCGGAGATGCTCTTGCCTGGTCTGTCCCCTGGGGGAAAGAAATGACCCAATTACTGCTGACCTCTTCGAATTTCTGCAGTCCTTCTGGAGAGTTTTTGAGGAACCAGCTCGAGTCATCTTGGCTGCGTCCTTTCTTCTGCACTAGTGTCATGGAGTTCTAACTGATGGTCAGTATGCATCTCAGTTCTGCGCCCTCACTACTCAATTAAGATGGAATGATCAGACACTGGCGGACACGTTTTGGAAAGATTTATCCAAGAGAACCAAGGATGTAGGGGCTGGTCTTGATATACTTGCTACTCTGGATGATCTTATCTCCTTTGCTGTAGACAGGTTGATCAGAAGTTCCGGAAACGTGCCAAGGAAGTCTGCCGTGTGAAGAAACCTATTCTCCTGGCTCCATTCATCCAGAAGCCATTTGCTTCCCAGGTTTCTGTTTCCACTCCTGTTCCTGAGCCTAAAGAAGTAATCGATTTTAAAACATCTGATCTATGATGTGAAAATCTTCAAGTCAAGGTCCTGGGTGGAGGAGCAGAGCACTTTGTCCAACCTGTCGTTTGACGCCGAAACCCTCTTGCCTGGGCTTTGTAGGAGGGATTACCCTCGGCAGAAGCAAGCCTTCTTCCTCTTCCTCGTTTCAGTACATGTCCGCATTGTTTGGAGAACTTCAGCTCCCTGAGGCCGGTTTCAGACGTTCGTGTTTCAGGTCCGTGTTTCCGTTTTTAACACGGATACCACACGTACCCATGTTATTCTCTGGTGTTACTCACACTGCCGTGTTTTCACATGGACCGGGGGACCCCTTCTGGCCCCACACGCACACAAGGAGACATGTCCGTTTTGTCTCCGGCAACACGGGTACCGCATACTGATGTGCTCAGTGTGATATCAGTGTGACATGTACCGGAGAAAACACGAGTCTTTGAGATAAAAAGATGTTCTATATTCACCTGTATCCAGCACGTTTTCTTCGGCTCTGCTGCCTCTCACTTCTGATCGCCGCTCATTATGTTCATTGATTATTCACTGCACTGAGGAGCTGAAAGCCGGAGCTTCACGGGGATAGCGCTGGGTGCAGCATCACCGAGGACAGCATCGTGGGGACAGCGCTGGGCACAGCATCGCTAGTGACAGGTGAGTATTCAGCAAGCAAGCAGTGTGTGTGCAGTGACGTCCAGGAGGTCATCAGAGTTCCCCATGAACTCTGATGAACCCGTGAAGTCACCCTCCTGACACCTGCTGTAGCACGGGTGTCGCGGGGTGTCATCAGGAGCTCATCAGAGTTCATTCGGAAATCCGATGACCTCCTGGACGTCACTGCACATACTGCTTGCTGGATACTCACCTGTCACCGGCGATGCTGTCCCTGGCAATCCTGTACCCAGCGCTGTCCCCGCGATGCTCCGGCTTCCAGCTCCTCAGTGCAGTTAATAATCAATGAATATAATGAGCGGCGGTCAGAAGCGGGAGGCAGCAGAGGCAAAGAAAACAGCACTGGATACTGGCGAACATAGAAAACCTTTTTATTTCAAAAACTCGTGTTTTCTCCGGTACATGTCACATGTATGCAAACACAGATGACACACGCGTGACACACGTATGACCATACCGATGCGTGTGGCTTGTACCTGATTAAACACGGATGTCTGAAACCGGCCTTAGACAGCTCATCTGGACTCCAGTTTCATTGGGAATTTTGTTCAGTGAGCTGTGATTTGACACCTTCTGAAGCCCTTGCTGGTGTCATGTGTGGGTGGAATGCTCCTGTCTAAACCCAGACGCTTCGTTCCTGAGCCTGTAGAATCATGTGTGGGAGATACGCATTCAAAGAAGATCCCCTTTCTTGTGCTTCCAAACTTGGTTTGTCAGTTTTTTCTAAGTCTGCCTTGGCTCCGTGCTCTTGAGTCTTTTCTGGACTGGTAATTTGGTGAGGTGCCCCGCTGGAGTCTGAGAGGAATCGAGACCTGCTTGGTTGGTACATTTCCGTTCCAGTCTTCTATGGTTCCTTTTTTCAAGCCTGTTTGGCTTTCTGCCTGTCTGCCAGCTACCGATGATATCGAGGAGAGAATACTTTCTTCAGGCCTAAGGAAGAGGATGTGTAAGAGGGGGGTACTGTAGTGCCGGCATCCTTGCACTGCTCTCTCTCCCTCTTGTAGGGACACCAACTCACTCACTGCCACAGCCGGCCCGCACCATGCTACCTGGCTTCCCCGTGGTCTTCCACGTGGGTGTCAACTGTGCATGCTGCAAAGCGCCTCCGGGATTGCTCCTAGGGCATGCATGTGCACCGCTGCCCTTCTTTTAAAGGGCCAGCACACCATTTCCTGGAAGTGCTTTTCAGCCTATTGATGAGAGGCATTGGGAAGTTAAGGCACTCTCCTGCAATACTATTGGTTAGTTAGTGGTTTATTCCCTAGCCAACTAGTTGTCAGGTCCCCTTGTCCATTGTCTAGTTCCTAGTTATTACCTTGTTCCTATCTGTCCTGCCTTGTTGGTACCTTGTGCCTGCCCGCACAATTGATTCTCCTTCCTCCTCTTCATTTTCTGAATTCCAAAATTCCCTGAATGACGTATTAGAATGAACATTTTCTCTTTGATAATTGTGTCGCCCTGGGCAAGCCAGGGGACACAGGTCACAACACCACCACACCCCACACTCCAGGTAGGCACATCATGCTAACCTACAAATCCTTGTTGCCTTCCTCCAGGAGTCTGTTGATGCACACCAGGGGGTGGGCCAGGCGGTTGGCTCCGCCCACCGAGGAGCTCACAACTCTGGAGGCAGGAAGTACCAGGCAGTTCTGTCAGGGAGGAGGAAGTGGAAGGAGTGAAGTGAAGCCCAGGCAGGGCAAGTGTGAGGAGCTAAAAGTGAGAGAGTAAACAACAGCTAAGTGAAAGTGAAGGAAGTAAAGTGGAACAAAGGAAAGAAAGCCTGAAGGGTCCAGCTCTGTGTAGGGCCAGAACAGCAAGGTCAGCGACGGCGGTGACTGTCTGGAGGGGGACCGTTTGGAAGTTCCTGGAAGGACCCCGTTGGCTGTGTGCCCGGTGGTCTGGAGCAGTGTTCCGAAGGACAGTCAGCACCAGGGCAGGGGCCTCTCGGACCCCGGCAAGGCTAGGAGTCGCCAAATTTGCCGAATCCGTCAGTGAAGGGGACGTAGATCCCCCAACAACCAAGTCCCGATTGACGGCAACAGCCCAACCATTACAGGGGAGACACCGCCACCGCCAGGGCACCAGTTTCCCCAGGGCCAGCGCCTGCGGGCAAAGTGTAGAGCTCCTCCGGCCCAGATTGCAGTCGGGGAGCGGGTAACCGGAGGGAATCCACCGCTACCATCAGACAACACAGGTGCAAGGAAGAGAGACGTCACCGTCACCTACCGGGAGTGCAGGTGCAGCCGTCTGTGGGACCGTCCTACCAGCCGTTGGTTTACCGTACAAACTGTGTCCGTGTCTCAGGCTGAGTGAGTACCACAGTGCCGCAAGGCACAGCGCTGCCCCCGCGTCCCTGCGCCCACCAGGCCCCGCACCTCCTTCTCCACCACCGGGCCCCGGGATCACCAACCCCTACCCACGGAGGGGCAACACAACACCTGGCTGCTCCGCATCACCATCCCCGGGATCCCCGAATCGAGCAGCGGTGGTGAAATCACCACAACCGTGGGTGGCGTCACGAACTATAACAATTCCCCCACACCCAACCACAACAACCCCCTTTCACTCACGGGCGAGGAGTGTCGCTCGAGAAAACCCCGGGATCCGGCCCACAGCTCGAGCCACCACTGAGCAGCTGCCGGACCCGAGCAGAAGGGGTGAGCGTAGTGTGCCGACACCCTCCTCCCCGCCCGCGACATAATCACTTACATTGATCAGGATTACAGTCTGAAGATTCCAGATCTGTGGATCTTTGCAGCGTCCGTGCAATAGTTATTCTGAGGGATTTTCTATAAGATTTACTTTTGTGAAAGAAGGTGTTTGCCCGACATTGCGCTATGAGCCAAATGTCTATCATGGTGCAGAGAAAGGCGGCAATCGCTCTCCCCCCTAGAAGTGGGACTCCTGGGACAAACAGGGGACACATTTGTGTGGGAAAAATGTGTGATCAGTGTTGGACAGAAATAAAACCCATTTTAGTATAGATTATTACTCATGTTGTGCTCTGATCTGGAAGAACAGGAATTGTGAGCACTTTGGGAATGTCACAGAATGGATTGATAAAGGTGTAACTAGATTGTCCCATTATTAGAGGAATGTGATATGTACATTGTGTAATGTTCAGCAGAGATTTGGGAAACAGAAGAATGACTTTCACTATCTGCAATTATTATTTTACTTGATAAAGGATAAAAATAAATGATATTCACTGATAAAGGGGTGAATAGATCAATAGAGAATTAATCAATAGATGTAACGGGAAGAGAAATTCAGAGTTGTCACAATTTTATGGATCATTGTTGGATATTTGGCTGACAACATCCACTTGTTACACGCCTGTCCCGTGTCTGGGATCTGCTCCTTCCCCCGCTCTGCTAAACTTTCCTGTGCTCCATGTTGGGCTTTGTAAGTAGCCGGACACGCTCCATGTGCTGAGCTTAACTGGCCTATATAAGGCTACCAAGATACTCACCTGTGTCCTGGTATTAGGACTATTAGTCTGTGCACAGCGACCTGTCTGCAGTCTCCAGAACATCTCCAGACTATCTGTGGCCTCCAGCACCTCAGCTACCAATCTGCCTGTGGCTTCCAGTATGTCAGAAAGCCATGGACCCCATAGGGGGGAGGGGCGACATGACCAGAGGGAAGGGAGGGAGTGAGGGGTTAATAAAGTTATAATGAGGGGCATTATGGGAAGGTATGGGGGATTGGTGGAGAAAGGATCCCTGTAGGGGAGGGGGGGGGGGAGTATAAAAGCGATGAGGGAGGGTCTTACCTCCCTTTTTTGGACTCCGGACGGCGTCAGATTCCCGCCCACCCTCCCTTTTTGTGTTTGTGAGTTGTTTAACTATGTTCAAAAAAGAAAAAAAAAAACAAACAAGAAGACAACAAGGAATTATTATAAAAGGGATGTATGTTTTGTCGCAGCAGCGGGGGTAGGTCTGGTCCAGAAGCGGTTGGAAGGGATTTGTAGCTGGACCGAGAGGCACTGTCTTGGTATGGTGTCTCTGGGTTCCGGGAAATTGCAGGCACGGGGTTCTGCAAAGTTTGGGGGGTATTAATCCGTGGGGTGATTAATACCTCATCTCTGGGTCGGAGTGTTGCGGCCAGGGATATTGGTGTAGAAAAGGGTTTCTGGACCGGGCCTACATAGGGTTTCATGTACCGTTTATTATTATGTGTTACCTATTATTCTGTGTTTGGGGTCGCCCGTTGGACGGCGCCCCCTTTGTGGTTAGTATGTTAATAATAGGTAATAAAGGCTGCTGTGGCCAATTTGTTTAACCAAGTCGCATGCAGTCGGTGTATTATTTTTAGGTTAAGTTTTAAGGGGTATAGTAACCATCACGACCGGAAAATCCTTCCTCAGTGGTCATGCACCTGTCTGCAGTCTCCAGAACATCTCCAGACTATCTGTGGCCTCCAGCACCTCAGCTACCAATCTGCCTGTGGCTTCCAGTATGTCTGCACCTGTCTGAGGTCTCCAGGTCTTCCAATACTTTAGTTACCTGTCTGCGACTTTCAATACAGTGGAACCTTGGTTAACGAGAACAATCCGTTCTGGGAGTGTGCTTGTTAACCAAGTTACTCGTTCAGCAAAGCAAGATTTCCCATAGGAAATCATTGCAATGCAGACAATTCGTTCCACAACCTGCTAAATGTCGCATTCCACACACACACAAACATACACAAACACGCACAAACATGCACGCACACACACATACTATGCTCACCTTACCTTCCGTTCACTCGCCGGCCTCCTGGAACTTGTAGTTCGCCCGTGTAGGCTGTATATCGGGAAACCATCGCAACCGCCGATGCTTCCGCTCCCAGCGCGCTGACGTCAAAGGCAGGAGCCACTTGCCTCTGATTGGCCGGCGTGCTGCCTTTGAGTAGCGTCTGACAGCGGAAGTTTCTCCCTCGTCGCTACAGGATGTGTATCGGTAACCATCGCAACGAGGGTGGACCTTCCCCTGTTAGACGCTACTCAAAGGCAGCGCGCCGGCCAATCAGAGGCAAGTGGCTCCTGCCTTTGACGTCAGCGCGCTGGGAGCGGAAGCATCGGCGGTCGCGATGGTTACCTTATATACAGCGTACACGGGCGAACTACAAGTTCCAGGAAGCCGACAAGGGAACGGAAGGTAAGGTGAGCATAATATGTGTGTGTGTGCGTGCGTGCGTCTTTGTGTGTGATTGTGTGTGCTTGTAAGGGTTTGTGCGGACTGCAAGAGCGGGTCAGAGCGCGGTGGATGTACGGAACTGGAAGTGTGTGCGGTGAGTATTTTGCTCGTACAGCAAAGCTTTCTCGTAAACCGAGTTACAGATTTACAGAAAGCTTTGCTCGTTTAGCAAAATACTCGCTAACTGGGTTACTCATTAAGCGAGGTTCCACTGTACTTCAGTTAGGCTGGTTTCACACTACGTTTATTTAACATCCGTTCAAAACGTTATTTTAGCGGAAATACGGATCCTGTTTTTACAGCAAAAAACGCATTCAAACGCATCTGTTATTTTGCAGGATCCTGTCACTGGATGTTTAGGGGCGGGCATTGGAGTCATGTGATCGGGAGTGAGGGGAACTAGACTGGGAGCCGGCTTCTGACAGCTGCAGACGCTGGTAACCAAGGTAAACATCGGCCTTGGATACCCGATATTTATCTTGGTTACGAGTGTCTGCAGCTGCTAGGAGCAGGGCTGTCTGCACACGTAACCAACGTAAACATCGGGTAACTAAGATAAGTGGTTACGCGATATTTACCTTGGTTACGAGTGTCCGCAGCTCTCAGGTGGGAGAGAGAGGGAGGGGAGGAAGGGGGAAAGACAGAGATAGAGAGAGAGAGGGTGAGGGAGGGAGGAGGAGAGAGACAGATCACGCGAGACTGGTTCTGGGCATGCTCAGTACTTTCTGGGCATGCTCAGTACAAAAGCAGGATCCTGTCTATCAGCACGCCAGCGTTCACCTGCGTTTGCGTGCGTTATAGTCAGGATCCAGCAATTTGCAGTATTTGGACGCAGCTCAAAAACGCTACAAGTAGCGTTTTTGAAACATGTTAAAAAACTGCAAGTCGCTGGATCCTCACTATAACGCACGCAAACGCAGGTGAACGCATGTTAACGCGAGTCCATTGCAAATGCATTGAAATGAAAACGCATTTGCACTGGATCCGCTTTTCCGCTAAAAAAACGTTATGGACGGATGTTAAATAAACGTAGTGTGAAACCAGCCTTACTTGTCTGTCTGTGGGAGTCAGTACCTCTGCAGCCTGTCTGTAGTTTTCAGGACTTCTGCTGTATGCCTGCGACATCTTTTGCCTCTACTACATGTACCTCAGCTACCTGTCTGTGGTCTCCAGGATGTGTTCTGTATGCCTGTGGCTTCTGGTACCTCACCTACCTGTCTGTGGTCTCCAGGATGTGTTCTGTATGCTTGTGACTTCTGGTACCTCTGCTACGTGTCTGTTTGCAGCTTCCAGTGCCGCACTTTATGAGCCCTTGACATAAACTTCCCCTCATCCAGCACCATGACACCCAGCACAGCAGAGTCCTGCATACACTGAGGAGTAGTGATGGGTATCTCCTGAACGAGCCGGCTCTAAGAGCTGGCTCTTCATAGTGAATCATATGAGTCGGCTCCTGGCAGGGAGGAGCCAATTGAAATTTAAACGGCTTTTTGCCAGTTCCGTTCCATAGTGAGTGCCCTCTTGCCCCGCCCCTCTCGGCCCCTCCCTCCCGGCAGTAGTCACTCTGATCTTATCCAGGAGACTGAGAATGCTCCTCCTGCTGCCGCACATAGCACTGACTCACAGCCCCGCCCCCCTCCAATCTGTGACAAGCAAGTGTAACGCCCCTGTAAACGGGTCGTTACAGGGTATTAAATGTTACCCCATTTTTCCCGGGCAGGAGGAAGAAGGGTCCCCACAACACACACTAACATCACACTGGCAGGAAGGAGTTAACAGCATTTGCAGCATGAAGTTTGTTCTGAATCCATGACTTATCCTGTCTCCTTAATGAGCAGGTGGCTGGACACAGGCAGGTCCTTATGACAACCAAGGGGAGGGGGGCCTGAAGGAGTGAGTTTAGTGAAGAGCACACAGAAGTTTTAGGGAGAACGTCAGGGGCTGCAAGGGAGAGCAGACGTCCAGAGAACCGCTCCTGTTGAGGAGATGCCACGAGACCAGGGCTGATAACACCAAGAGGAGGGGAACGGAGCTGAGGACTGGGGTTCCCTGGAGAAAGTTGTACCCGGTGGCGGTTGGTGGTGTCCGCTACCGGAGATGAGAGAGACAGACAGGCGGCGAGTTCCAAGATGCTCTATGCCACGGGGACGGCACTAACGCACCGAAAGGGAGAGACCCCCAGAACACCTCACCGGACACCCCTAACTCCTACCTGCCCGGGACCGACCAAAGGCTACAGGCGGCGAGGACCAGCTCCCGGGTGCGATGTGAAACGGACTTTAAATAAAGAACAACTGGAACCGCACACCGTGACTGCTGTGAGTAATGCCGCCGCCCTGTGCCCCCGGAGTCCCTGAGGACTGTTGCCCTGGGTCTCATTAACCTCTCGGGCTCCCCCACTCCACCCGTGGGGAGCGATTCCATCCGGCTGCCCGTAACACCTGCCCCGGAGAGAAACCGTGCAGCGGCGGCTTAACACCTGGCCGCAAACCACGGGTGGCGCTGCAAGCATCCCCCGTCCCTGTCCCGTACCGCTTCCTGATGGAGAGCGATGGCAAGCCCCCTCCAGGGACCCCGTTACCCTCCTTCCGTCCCCCTTGTAACACCGGACTGACGGTCGGACTTTACTTTTTATTGAAACCCGCCGGGGGTCACGGAAGCCGGGTTGGGCCACTCACAGCCTGACCCCGAATACCACCGGCCCGGTTACCGTACGAGCCCTGTAAGCCCCGGCGTGGGCGTTTCACAAGCAGCAGTCAGGCACTTTATTAAAGGAACACTGACATCTGGATTTCGCCTGATTCTAGTTATTTCCCGCCAGCTTGTAAATCCTCGCTGAGCGAGGGAGAAACAGCGGATGGAAATGTGCGTCCCTTGTTCTCTCCCATTCACTTGAATGGAAGAGAACAAATGATCCAGCGATGCATATGGGCAGGGCAGATAAGGATCTCCTCTGCAAACATCCCATCACTGGATTGAGCATCACTGGATCGCAGGCTCGGGTGCTGCAGCGACTGTGTAAATGCACCATTAGCTAGTGCAGCTTGGAATGGTTCTGTTGTTTCTGGTGAATAACCTCCCAGCAGCCCCTGTTACATGATAGCAGTGCCAATCTGAGGGACCACTTCATGCACAGAACTAGCACTATACAAGGCAGTGCAGCCTCTCACATCACATCCCATTCTGCATACAATTGCCAGTAGTGTTGAGCTCATTGCATTGCACTTGTTTGATTTCTGCACTCTTTTTTATCAAACATTTCTCGTTTTGTGCGGTGCTGGCAATTTCCAACACTTTGTGCAGTCCAATTTGAATGTTTAAATTAAACCGCATTGTGAATATACACGATACTGCGGCTAAAATCGCTAATATTCGCTATTTTAGCGGCCGCATTGTGTTTATTCGCAATGCGGTTCAATACTGACCTGTACAAAAATGGCTCTCGGCACAGGACAACTTCCATGGAAACCCATGTAAACAGTTCCATAGGTTTTTATGGAATACCAGCAGGATTGAAGCAGAATTTTTAAAATAAGTATATGGAGAATATACCTATTATAAAAAGTTCTCTTCAATTAATGGCCCTTGCCCATGTGATCCAACCCCTTTACTGCCATTATATTAGTGATGGCAGAAGACATTGGTCCTTGATGGGACACCAATAAACAGTCTTTTCCAAAACAGATAATAACAGAGGAAATAAACTGAATCCGTCCATCCAGGCTATGGCACTTAGTTTATCCAATGGGCCCTAGAGACACTTTTCGGCTGCCTTCACACTTTGTGGATTTGCAGCGGAGTTTCCAGCAGATCATCAGCGTGGAAATTCCATGGCATTTACAGAAGCCGACAGCGGCAATGGCTTTATCCAAAACACATTCTCACTTCATGGAAAACTTCAGAATGTGACACGAGGTGTGAAACTGGCTTCAGCAGCGTCACTATGTGCAGAATATCCGATATGCCACATTCATTGCAGTCAATGGACGGGGGAATTCCGCAGCAGATTCCTTCTCTAAATCCGCCTGGATGCAGAGGCCACATCTGACGCTGCAGATTTGCTGCAGACTGTTTGCAGCAGACACAGCCCACAGCGAACTCGCCAAGTGTGAATGGGGCTCTACAATGTGGCGCTGACAATTAGGATCTTGTTGCTATTTTGCATGTTCATTTTGTGTTTGTTAAAGTTTTTACAGCAAATAATATAAAATCCGGTTATTCTGGAAACTATTCTGTTTTATGTCATAAATTGGCACATGTGTAGATTTTTACTAAAAGGTACAATCATGGGTGAAAACATACCAGAATTGGGCTTCAAATTTAAAGCCAAAGGTAATAGGAAATGAAGAGCCGTTTTCGGAGCCAAAAGCCCCGGCTCACCAAAAAACCGCATTTTACCCATCACTACTGAAGAGCTGACCATGTGACCCTGACTCCTCCCCTCCATGTGACATCATCACAGGTCCTGGAAGCACAGAGCAGTCACATGTATCCTGTGCGGCTGTTACGCTAGATGCGGGGGTTGGGAAGCACCAAGCGAACAGCAAAAAGGAAGGTAACGGAAACCCTGTGTCTAGGGAAACTAAACTAGAGTAAACCTACCGCTGGTCCCTGGGTCCCTCACCACCATAGATAGGTTCCTCACCTCTGCCCCGAGCCGGATACCTGACCCTAGCTATAACTACTGCTGGTCCCTGGGTCCTCACCACCATAGATAGGTTCCGCACCTCTGCCCCGAGCCGGATACATGACCCTAGCTATAACTACTGCTGGTCCCTGGGCCCTCACCACCATAGATAGGTTCCTCACCTCTGCCCCGAGCCGGATACCTGACCCTAGCTATAACTACTGCTGGTCCCTGGGCCCTCACCACCATAGATAGGTTCCTCACCTCTGCCCCGAGCCGGATACCTGACCCTAGCTATAACTACTGCTGGTCCCTGGGCCCTCACCACCACAGATAGGTTCCTCACCTCTGCCCCGAGCCGGATACCTGACCCTAGCTATAACTACTGCTGGTTCCTGGGCCCTCACCACCATAGATAGGTTCCTCACCTCTGCCCCGAGCCGGATACCTGACCCTAGCGATAACTACTGCTGGTCCCTGGGTCCTCACCACCACAGATAGGTTCCTCACCTCTGCCCCGAGCCGGATACCTGACCCTAGCTATAACTACTGCTGGTCCCTGGACCCTCACCACCATAGATAGGTTCCGCACCTCTGCCCCGAGCCGGATACCTGACCCTAGCTATAACTACTGCTGGTCCCTGGGCCCTCACCACCATAGATAGGTTCCGCACCTCTGCCCCGAGCCGGATACCTGACCCTAGATATAACTACTGCTGGTCCCTGGGCCCTCACCACCATAGATAGGTTCCTCACCTCTGCCCCGAGCCGGATACCTGACCCTAGCTATAACTACTGCTGGTCCCTGGGCCCTCACCACCATAGATAGGTTCCGCACCTCTGCCCCGAGCCGGATACCTGACCCTAGCTATAACTACTGCTGGTCCCTGGGCCCTCACCACCATAGATAGGTTCCGCACCTCTGCCCCGAGCCGGATACCTGACCCTAGCTATAACTACTGCTGGTCCCTGGGTCCTCACCACCATAGATAGGTTCCTCACCTCTGCCCCGAGCCGGATACCTGACCCTAGCTATAACTACTGCTGGTCCCTGGGCCCTCACCACCATAGATAGGTTCCTCACCTCTGCGCCGAGCCGGATACCTGACCCTAGCTATAACTACTGCTGGTCCCTGGGCCCTCACCACCATAGATAGGTTCCGCACCTCTGCCCCGAGCCAGATACCTGACCCTAGATATAACTACTGCTGCTCCATGGGCCCTCACCACCATAGATAGGTTCCTCACCTCTGCCCCGAGCCGGATACCTGACCCTAGCTATAACTACTGCTGGTCCCTGGGTCCTCACCACCATAGATAGGTTCCGCACCTCTGCCCCGAACCAGATACCTGACCCTAGCTATAACTACTGCTGGTCCCTGGGTCCTCACCACCATAGATAGGTTCCGCACCTCTGCCCCGAGCCGGATACCTGACCCTAGCTATAACTACTGCTGGGCCCTCAATAGGGAAAGGGTGGGATGATCTCTTCATCAACCCCACTAAACACTAAGGCTATGTGCGCACTAGACCGTTTTTCCCGCGGATTTGCCCCGGAAATTTCTTGAGAAATGTCTGCAATCTTTGTGCAGACATTTCCCATGAAATTCAATGAGAAAAAAAAATAGCTGTGCGCACTGTGCGGATTTTTCTCAAGAAAATTTCTTGAGAAAATTTTCTCGAGAAACTTTCTTGAGAAAATGTGCATGTCCATTAATTTCCGCAGGTACCTGCGGTATTCCGGGGGTATTCCGCAGGTAGCAATGATGTGCGGTATACCACCGGAATAGCCGCGATTTACCTGCGGTAATGCCCATCGCTGCCTGCGGTTTTGCAGGAAGCGATGTCATTATGCCAGGAAGAGGAAGAGGAGCAGAGTAAACACACGTCACACTCCCTGGACGCCGCACAGAAGCACTTCCGTGCGACCTCCAGGTGTCTGTGCAGTGTGTGTCCTGCTCCGGCCTCGCGGCTGCCAGCACTGCAGGGTGTCAGTGTCTGCCCGCAGTGTCAGCAGCCTGTCACGCTGCAGCGCAGGCAGACACGGACATCCTGCAGTGCTGGGAGCCGCGGGGATGACGATCGCTGCTGTCAGGAGGTGAGATCATTACCTGCTGTGACGATCTCCTGCCTCCTGACGTCAGCGCTGTCACTGCTGTGTAGGGCCGACTCGCGAGCGGCCCGAGACTGTCACTAGCGGTGACGTCACGGGCTCTCGCGATAAGTCAGTGACAGCGCTGACGTCAGCAGTACAGGAGATGATCACAGAAGGTAATGATCTCATCTATGCTCCTGATGGCAGCGCTCGTCATCCCCTCCAGTGACCTGAGCTGACCTATTGATGTTAGCTCAGGTCACTGCATTGCTCTCCCAGCCAATGGGGAACATTCTGTTTTTCATTGACTGGGACAGCGACTATGGTATGGATCGCCGTGCCCCCACCCCCCCCCCTTATTGGATTACGCCGGACGTGGAATTGATTGTGCTCTTTTCAATAAATTGGTTAAAGAGGGAATGTTTTGGGGAGTGTTTTTTCAAATAAAACTTTTTTTGTTGTCTATTTTTTAATTATTACTGACTGGGTTGGTGATGTCGGGTATCTGATAGACGCCTGACCTCACCAACCCCAGGGCTTGATGCCAGGTGACATTACACATCTGGCATCAACCCCATATATTACCCCGTTTGCCAACGCACCAGGGCGCGGGATGAGCTGGGGCAAAGCGCCAGGATTGGCACGTCTAATGGATGCGCCACTTCTGGGGCGGCTGCGGCCTGCTATTTTTAGGCTGGGGAGTGTCCAATAACAGTGGACCTCCCTAGTCTGAGAATATCAGACCCCAGCTGTCCGCTTTACCTTGGCTGGTGATCCAATATGGGGGGGACCCCACGTTTTTTGTTTTAAATTATTTATATAATTTAAAATAACAGCGTGGGGTGCCCACTGTTTTGGATTATCAGCCAAGGTGAAGCTGCCAGCGGTGGTCTGCAGGCTGCAGCCGTCTGCTTTACCCTAGCTGGCTACAAAAAATAGGGGGACCTCACGTCATTTTTTTTTTAATTATTTATTTATTTTATGGCTAAATACAAGGCTAAGCACCCTTTAGGCTACTTTCACACATCCGGCTTGAGCTCTGCGGCTCAATCCGGCTGTGCAAGCTATGCAACGGATGCGGTGAAAACACCGCATCCTTTGCATAGGTTTTTCCTTTGCGGCCAGTCCGGTTTTTGCCGCTTGCGGCATGCTACTGAGCATGCGCAGTGGCAAAAACCGCATGCGGCGGCCGGATGCGGTTATTGCCGCATCGCGCCGCATCCGGCCGCCATAGGCATGTATTGAAAAATGTGCCGCATCGGCCGAATGCGGCGCGATGCGTTTTTTTTTTGCCGCACGAAAAAACGTGCCAGGCAACGTTCCATCCGGCCGCCGCATCGGCTACATCTTCCGCATGCGGCAAAAAACGGACGGAACGCAAGGCCATGCGGCACAATGCGGCACTAATTAAAGTCTATGCAGGAAAATCGCAACCGGCAGCAAAAAAAACCGGTTGCGATTTTCATGCAAAGTGCCGGATTGTGCCGCATAGCAAAAACCGGAGGTGTGAAAGTAGCCTAAGTGCCACATGAAAGTCACTAAAGGGTGCCAGCTTAGAAAATGCAGGGAGGTGGAACATTATATAGGTTTTTCTCATCTATCTATCTATCTATCCCTCTATCTATCTATCTATCCCTCTATCTATCTATCTATCTATCCCTCTATCTATCTATCTATCCCTCTATCTATCTATCTATCCCTCCAGCTATCCCTCTATCTATCTATCTATTCATCTATCTATCTATCTATCCCTCTATCTATCTATCTATCCCTCTATCTATCTATTCATCTATCTATCTATCCCTCTATCTATCTATCTATTCATCTATCTATCCCTCTATCTATCTATCTATTCATCTATCCATCTTTCCCTCTATCCATTATCTGTCTATCGATTATCTTTATTATTTATTGCAGGGACAAACCTGCGGTAAATCCGCGGTAAATCCGCGGCAAATCCGCGGCAAAAACGCATGCGGATTTGGTGCGGATTTTTTCCGCAGGTCCGGAAATCTTTCACTGGCAGAAGTTTCTCAAGAAATTTTCTTGAGAAACTTCACATTTCTAGTGCGCACATAGCCTTAAGACGACACAAGGAGGACACACAGGAAAATGCATGAACTACTTATCTACAGGTGACACAGGTAGAAGTTCAGCAGCAATACCACAGAGGAGCACAAGCCACCTGCTTACAACCAAGGCTTGAATGAACTAAAAATATCACCAGCATCATTCCAAGGAAGTATTGGGTATTTAAGCACCCAGACAATGCTGATGATCTGGTGTAAGGTGAGCTCCTGCTGGGTCCAGAAGGGGGAGAGATAAATCCAGCAGGAAATTAATACTGACAGCAGGAACAATGGAAAGTCAGGGAGCATTCTGCGCAGCCAGATGCTGTGACCTTCTATAGCCAGAAACCACATGACTGTCACCCATGACAGCGGCTCTGCAGGTGGAGGTGTGTGGAAATTCCCCATTATTGGTTACAGGTGACATTAACCCCTTCAGCACTGAGACTTTCTTGGAGTTTTTCTCTCGCTGATTTCTATGAATTGTGAGGTTTTTGTTCCTTTTCCTCTAATAGATACAAGCGCCCCAACTATGAGAGGCCGGAAGTGAGGAACCCAAATAAGGAATAACGTTTGGAACACCATTCTAAGTCTGAACTGGGTGCAAAAACCTAAAAAACATCACTATGGGGAGATAAGGTATGCACACCAGTGACTATGTAAGGGGAATACATGGAATAGCAGAAACTGCTGTGTGAATACTGACCTGAAAATCCAATAGCTATATGTAAGAGTGAAAATGTGAAAAATGGAATCTGCATTACTGCCATGAACATATGAATCAAGAGAAATTTAGCTACTGAATTGATCAATGCAATAGAGCCCCAACACTACGCCAAAGTATTTCTCTACGTTGGGGTCCCTAGCTTGTGTGCGTCCTCTCATGCAGTTAAAAAACTTACCATGTATGGGAAGCTGAGACCCAGGCTATTTATGCGTATGATATGGATTGGCAATAGGTGTGGTTGGGGAGGGTTCGTTAGTAGTTTTTCGTTTGTGAACCCTCCCCACCACACCTATTGCCAATCCATATCATACGCATAAATAGCCTGGGTCTCAGCTTCCCATACACGGTAAGTTTTTTAACTGCATGAGAGGACGCACACAAGCTAGGGACCCCAACGTAGAGAAATACTTTGGCGTAGTGTTGGGGCTCTATTGCATTGATCAATTCAGTAGCTAAATTTCTCTTGATTCATATGTTCATGGTAGTAATGCAGATTCCATTTTTCACATTTTCACTCTTACATATAGCTATTGGATTTTTCAAGTCAGTATTCACACAGCAGTTTCTGCTATTTCATGTATTCCCCTCGCATAGTCACTGGTGTGCATACCTTATCTCCCCATAGTGGAAGTGAGGAACCCGTCTGCCCTCAGTCCTCGGACCCTTTCTGCCCTCAGTCCTCGGCCCCTTTCTGCCCTCGGTCCTCGGCCCCTTTCTGCCCTCGGTCCTCGGCCTCTTTCTGCCCTCGGTCCTCGGCCCCTTTCTGCCCTCGGTCCTCGGCCCCTTTCTGCCCTCGGTCCTCGGCCCCTTTCTGCCCTCGGTCCTCGGCCCCTTTCTGCCCTCGGTCCTCGGCCTCTTTCTGCCCTCGGTCCTCGGCCTCTTTCTGCCCTCGGTCCTCGGCCTCTTTCTGCCCTCGGTCCTCGGCCCCTTTCTGCCCTCGGTTTTCTGCCCTCAGTCCTTGGCCCCTTTCTGCGCTCGGTCCTCGGCCCCTTTCTGCCCTCGGTCCTCGGCATCTTTCTGCCCTCGGTCCTCGGCCTCTTTCTGCCCTCGGTCCTCGGCCCCTTTCTGCCCTCGGTTTTCTGCCCTCAGTCCTCGGCCCCTTTCTGCGCTCGGTCCTCGGTCCCTTTCTGCCCTCAGTCCTTGGCCCCTTTCTTTCCCCACACAGTATAATGTTCCCCCAGAATGTTCTCATTATATGTTTCCCCTTATTCTCTCCAGTAATTGTATTATTACAGCGGATTCTTTATGATGTTACATCGTCATCTTCTCCCCATTCAGGTCCCTACAATATCGGATCCTCTCAGTAGAGATCTTCTATAGAAGAGAATTCTCCTGATTGCCCCGTGAAGGATGGATATGGACAGGGACAAGATGGCGGAGAGGATATTACACCTCACCCTAGAGATCCTCTTCCGGCTTACTGGAGAGGTGAGAGATTCTGATGACGTCACATTACATCATTCTTATCTATGGGAATAACAGATGGACAGAACTGGAGAGGTGAGGACTCTGGAAATGTCTGTAGTGAGATTTATTACTGTGTCTCTCCATAACCAGGATTACACAGTAGTGAAGAAGACCTCTAGTGAGCGCTGTCAGGCCCCTGTGTCTGAGGGATGGGGAAGACCCCTGAGCCCAATCACGGGGCCTCCACTTCACCCCCCGATACATGAGGACATCAATGACCAGAAGATCCTAGAACTCACCTACAAGATGATTGAGCTGCTGACTGGAGAGGTGACACTGCTGGGAATGCTGGGACATTACACAGTAACGCTATGAAGGGATCGGGGGTGACGGTATCATTGTATGTGTCAGGTTCCTATAAGGTGTCAGGACGTCACCGTCTATTTCTCCATGGAGGAGTGGGAGTATTTAGAAGGACACAAAGATCTGTACAAGGACGTCATGATGGAGGCTCCCCAACCCCTCACATCACCAGGTAATAGACAGGACTAAATACACACGGCCTATAATTATCTGTATGTAAGGAATGAATTCAGTCCCTGTATGTGTCTCCTCCAGGTCTATCCAGTAAGAGGACGACACCAGAGAGATGTCCCCGTCCTCTTCTCCCACAGGACTGTAAACAAGAAGATCCCGATGTTCCTCAGGATCATCAGGTAGATGGAGAGAAGGTGCCATGAAATCTCCTATGATGTGTAGACGGCTGTGAAGGTCTTGTGCTCCGTCTTGTTTTATCCTCCAGTATTATATGTGTTATACTTGTGTAATGAGAGCGGTGGAGATGGCAGGATTAGGAGAGATAAGAGCTTTGATGATTCCTTTTAGTCCTCGTTCACATTACTGTATTTTCAGTGCTGTCCATAAAATAACACAACGTCTCGCCCTCAGACCATTGTTATTGGATGTGGCAGTGCAGATGGGGATTTTCTTTCTCACTGACAGAATCTGCGTGTGAGAATAATCCCATCATCCTCTAGTGCCTTCTGTAAATCGGAGGAGACTCCTCCATTCAGGTCTGTGTCTGCACAAACCATCAGATTCCCACCAGCTCCGCCATACAGCAGACATTGTGTTACGGGTACATTGCAGTTCTGTAATGGAGGAAGCTGTAAATGGTCTTGTAAATGATTAATAGCGGCTGTAAATACCGGATTGTATATGGATGACAAATAAGAAAAGACTTGTCCTAGTTTTCTGGATGAAGCTGTGATGATTCTTTATCCGGCCGTGTGATCCCGGCATTAGAGGCCGTTACATCCCGGGAAGAGAGGATTTATCTAGAAAGTGTAAAATCTTTCCTTTCTCTGAATATTTCTGCCTCCGGTCACATCCCGTCTGCCGGTATAACGGGCTCCGCACCACAAAACTTACATCCAACTCATCAATTCTGTTGGTTTTTTTCTGTGTCACCTTTTTTTAATCTTCTTGTATTAATTAATGGGTGTTTTTTTTCAAAATTCTTCAGAATGGAGCAAGTGGGTCATGAATTTTGCGCACAATAGAAACGCTTTGTATTTTTCCCTTTGACCTGTGTTACTGACATTTTATTGCAAAAAGTCTCATGTTTTCTTAAACAGCGGCAAGTTTGCACCAAAGTATTTGCTATACATGAAATATCTCGGGTGTGGACTGGAGAACATTCGTGACAAAATTTCCTAGTTTTTAGGTTGAAGGTAGACATACCTTTCCTTGAAAAACTTTTCACACCCGATGAACTGTTCCATGTTTTTTTACATTACAGCCACAAAAAATGTATTTTATTGAGGTTTTATGTGATAACAACACAAAGTAGCAAACATTTGTGAAGTATAAAGGAAATTATACATGGATTTCTAAATGTGTTAAGACATTTGATGAAATTGTGATGTGCATTAGTATTCAGCCCCCTGAGTGAATACTTTGCAGGACCCTCCTTTCACTGCAATTGCTGCTGCCAGTCTCTTGGGGGATGTGTCTATCAGCTTTGCACATCTAGAGGTGACATTTTTGCCCCTTTTACTTTATAAAACAGCTCTATCTCAGGTAAATAGGATGACGGCGTCTGTGAAGCAATTTTCAATTCTTATTCTTTTGCTTTTAAAAAAATTAATTCTTCTATAAAGACCAAATTTGTGGAGTTTATGACTTATAGTTGTCTTGTGGACAGATTCTCCCCTGAGCTTTGGATCTCTGCTGCTTTTCCACTGTCTACAGGCCTCTTGGCTGCTTCTCTATAATTACTGCTCCCCTTGCTTGGGATGTTGGTTTAGGTGGACGGCCATGTCTTTGTCATTTTGCAGTTGTGCTATATGTGACAACTCAGCATCTGGAGATTTGTGTGAGGGGTGAACTGTTCTTAATTAGGCCAAACCTTTTGTTTCTTTGATTGCCAAATCAAGAGACGTTGGCTATTGTTTAATGTCAGACTGACTGGAGCCCTATATCCTTTTAAATATGGATTGCCTCAGCCTCTTTGAGTATGTCAATTAGAGGAATATTATGCAGTCGAATTGAACTGAACCAATGAGAGAACAGCCATCTCCCACCAATCCTGTAAGATACAATACTCTGAAGTGAGAACTTAGGATATAAAAAGGGCTTTGCTCCTCTTTCCATATTTATTTTGCAGGACTTCAGCCTAAAATCCACATTTTTAGCTGAAAGATCACAGATCTGCTTCACTGCTCAATGCTGAGCCCAAAATTGTACCTGTAGAACCCAGGTGAGGACAATTCAGTTGCCTGGCTACATATCTTGCTGTGCTCAGTCATCTTTCTAACCTTGCCGCTATCTCCTCTCAGCGGGTGCTCATCAAAAGCGAGGTGCTGCTGACTGGGATAGTTAGCCCAGGAAGCCCCGAAGTCGCAAAAATTCTAATCCCTTGTGAGCCAACGGATGGGAGAGACTTTGTCGCTTGTACCATCTTGTGATCTTGCTGGAAATGTACGATGTGTTTGCCTGTTGGTGAACCAGTAACGTCCTCCCAATGTGTAGTTCCCTCACCCTGTGTTGTCTGAGAAGTGTTCTGCCCACAAAAAATCAGTGCGAGCGTTCAGTGGGATTAGCCCTGGTCCGAGCAGTCTTTCTGAAGACAGTCAGGCCAGCGGACGACTGTACCCACTGACCCTTATGTCTCCACACTATACTCCAGCTATTTTGGATGATGGATTGAAAAGTGCTTAGTGAGATGTTCAGAGCTTTGGCTATTTTTTTATTTTTTTTTTATACCTGAACCCTGCTTTACTCTTCTCCACAACTTTATCCCTGACCTGTCTGGTGGGTTCCTTGGTTTTCAAGATGCTGTTTGATCCCTAATGTTCTGAAACAAAACTTATGAAATCTTCACAAAACAGCTGTAGTTATACTGAGAATAAATGATACAGGTGACTCAATTTACTTATTATGTGACTTCTGGAGGCAATTGGTCACTCAGGGGCATCATACTACAAGGGGCTTAATACAAATGCACGTCACAATATTCAGATTTATATTTTTAAATATTTAGAAAAACATCTATCATTTCCTTTACACTTCAGAAATACTTGTTACTTAATGCTGGTATATCACATAAAATCACAATAAAATACATTTATGTTTGTGGGTGCAACGTAAAAATAAGCGGAAACGCTCTGGGGGTGTGAATACCTATACAAGGGGCAAAATTCCTCCATGACTAAAAATATCAGACTAGTTCCCTGGATCGATGTCCCATCACAAAATCTAGTCCTGATAACCTGCAATATATACTTTTTACGGAACTCATCCAAGCACGCCTTGAATTTTTGTAGTCTATCAACATTTATCACATCATGTGTCAGAGAGTTCCATATTCTCACTGCTCTTACAGTAAAGAATCCCCATCTGTGATTATGATTGAACCTCCTTGTCATCATTACAGGCCTCAGTTGTAAAAAGCTCATTAGAAATATCTCAGTCATGCCCCTGATATACTCGTACATTGTAATAAAATCGCCCCATAGCCTTTGTGTTTCTAAAATAAATAACCCCAAACTTGCTAACCTGTCCTCCTAGTGTAGTCCTTCCATTCCTGTAATGGTCGCTCTTCTCTGCACCCGCTCTAGTTCAGTTACGTCCTCCTCATTCACTGGAACCCGAAATTGTGCAGAATATTGTAAGTGTGGCCGCACTAGTGACTTGTATAGAGGCAAAACTGTTCTTGTCCGGAGCATCTGTGCCTCGTTCACTGCATCCTATTATATTATCTGCCTTGGCAGCAGCTTCCTGGCACTGGTCGGTTTTCTCGTCCTCCCGCACACCCACGTCTATTTCAATGTCACTTTTCCACAGTAACTATTTAAAAAAATTGACGTTTAAGAATCAGCCGAAAAAATCTGGAAATCTAAACCCCTGCAAACATACAAAGAACAAAAACCCAACAGATTAATATTATCAAATAGTCACGTGCCATACATGTGGGAGAAAAGCCGCTTCATAATATTATTGGATCGAGGTTCTTCATTTCGGTTAATGCGGCCCCAAAACCATGAATTGTCTTCTCCTTCATGTCCTACATGTTAGCGTTATTTCTGCAGCCAGTGATCGGATATAAAGTCTCCAGTAATTATATTACTGTACAGGATTCTTTATGATGTTACATCGTCCTCTTCTCCCCATTCAGGTCCCTACAATATCGGATCCTCTCAGTGGAGATCTTCTATATAAGAGAATTCTCCTGATTGCCCCTTCAAGGATGGATATGGACAGGGACAAGATGGCGGAGAGGATATTACACCTCACCCTAGAGATCCTCTTCCGGCTTACTGGAGAGGTGAGAGATTCTGATGACGTCACATTACATCATTCTTATCTATGGGAATAACAGATGGACAGAACTGGAGAGGTGAGGACTCTGGAAATGTCTGGAGTGAGATTTATTACTGCGTCTCTCCATAACCAGGATTACACAGTAGTGAAGAAGACCTCTAGTGAGCGCTGTCAGGCCCCTGTGTCTGAGGGATGGGGAAGACCCCTGAGCCCAATCACGGGGCCTCCACCTCACCCCCCGATACATGAGGACATCAATGACCAGAAGATCCTAGAACTCACCTACAAGATGATTGACCTGCTGACTGGAGAGGTGACACTGCTGGGAATGCTGGGACATTATACAGTAACGCTATGAAGGGATCGGGGGTGACGGTATCATTGTATGTGTCAGGTTCCTATAAGGTGTCAGGACGTCACCGTCTATTTCTCCATGGAGGAGTGGGAGTATTTAGAAGGACACAAAGATCTGTACAAGGACGTCATGATGGAGGTTCCCCAGCCCCTCACATCACCAGGTAATAGACAGGACTAAATACACACGGCCTATAATTATCTGTATGTAAGGAATGAATTCAGCCCCTGTATTTGTCTCCTCCAGGTCTATCCAGTAAGAGGACAACACCAGAGAGATGTCCCCGTCCTCTTCTCCCACAGGACTGTAAACAAGAAGACCCCGATGTTCCTCAGGATCATCAGGTAGATGGAGAGAAGGTGCCATGAAATCCCCCTATGATGTGTAGACGGCTGTGAAGGTCTTGTGCTCAGTCTTGTTTTATCCTCCAGTATTATATGTGTTATACTTGTGTAATGAGAGCGGTGGAGATGGCAGGATTAGAGCTGATCATAGATGGGACTTCTCCATCTGTCTGTGACTTTTACAATATTTGTTTCAGGGGGAAGATCTGTCCCATATTAATACTACAGAGACATATGTGAGGGGGGATGAGCGGAGTAAAGAGGAGATTCCTACAGATAACCGCCCAGGTGAGTAGTGACCACTAAATGCAGAGAAGTCACAGATTCTTCTCAGTCACCGGCTGTGGCTGCTTTATCAGGGTTGTAGTCCGGCCATATCAAATGGTCACCATTCTCCTCCTAGACCACCACATGCTCCTCCACCCAAAACTGTTCCCTTTATTTTGGGCATTGGACGCCCTTCTGTTGCATTGAGATCTGTATCAGCCAGATCTTACAGGTAGGATCCATCCTATCACCTGAAATTCGAAGACGTTGACCCTTAGCTGCCCAGATCTCTAATCTGTAAAGCCAAAAGGAAGAACGGAGCCCTAAGCACAGCCATGGGTAGAGTGACCCATGACTCAGCTTTGGAGGGCAAACAAGAGGTTAAAAGCAGAGCAAGCTGGGCTGTGCTGGGGTTTGATACTTTAAGGGGAGGTAGTTTAGGGAGGTGTGGTCAGGAGATTTGTAGGAATGTATATAGGGTGAGGTAAAAGTGGTGGCCTGCAATCGGCACGTAGCCACCACTGCTGAAGGTACCTGTGCCCGTCCTCGCCTTCTCTCATCGCCTGGATCGGAGGATGTCTGCGCTGGAGGATCTTCAGGGACAGCGAGAGGAGCTGCCAGCAGGTCTGATGGAGCAGAGATCCAGGCACGGCTGCAAGAGATTGTGGGAGGACTGCCGGCAGGAGCGGATGCTGCTTCTACCCCTGCCCGGCCATCACGCAGGGCCAGGCTGCCAGAATGCCTCTCCCCTGACGTCGCTCCGGGCCCCGGTGGCGCCGCAGGAGCCCCTACGGGGACCCTCCTCATCATGGCCTGTTCCCTCTGCACCTGTTCGCAGGCCTCGGTGTGGGAGGAATCCATAGAGGCGGCTGGGACCTGCGAAGTGGGCGGGACCAGCAGTCGGTCATGGGACCGGGCCTCTTCCAGCTTCTAGCACCAGAGAAAAAGGCAACAACAAGATGGCGGCGGTTCCACCCGGCGATGCTCCAGTCGGTGGGGCTGCTTAGCTACGAGAGACCCATCACCTGCGGGACCTTGCGATGCCGGGGAGACAAGGCGGATACATGCTGGCCGTGGTTTCCTGGGATTTGGATTCCGGGAAGATTCCCACCGAGCTGTCAGCTCCCTAGTCGAGCTGGGTCTGAGCGTATCAGTGGGTCAGGGCTCACCGGTGGGCGACGCAGAGGATGAGATGCCGTGTCGGTTGGAGACGGGTCACCTGGATTCTGGAATGGCGGCTGGTCGGTGCTTCGTGCCGGCGCAGCCTGGTAAGTAGGGCTTTATGTGTGTCTTGTCCCTTTCTAATACAGTATAGTTTTTTTACTGGGGGTGGATGTCAGTCAAGTTGTTGATGTATCGTGTGGGCGGAGTATGGGGGATGCGGGGGGAGTACGGGATTTATGAGAAAAATTGAAGCAGACCAATAGGGGTTTATAATAATATGTACTATTTATTCGTTTTTATAGCGCTGTTGGTTCCATGGCACTTTGCATGTAGTGGCGGCGCCGTCCCCATTGGGGCTCACAGGCTGGGGTCCCTATCTGTAATTTTTTGCAGTTTACAGGGGTCGCTCATCCCAGTTGGGAACCCGAGGATGACTGAAAAAAGGGGTTGGTCAGTCTGAATATGGGGATCACACGGTAGTGCACTCTTGGTGTGGTTGCAGACAGCAGAGGATAATGAGGGGGATCATATTCTGGATGACAGGGTGAAAATGGCGTGGCGTATGTGTGTTTTGAAGGACTGCTGGGGTACCCTGGCATGGGAAGGGATAGTTTTGGAAGGAATATGTCCTTCCATGGGAGACGTTTGTGTTGGGAATATACTGTATATAAAACTTAATATAAAGGAGGTCTGCAGTCAGCAGGGGGCGCACTTGGGGCTGGCTTCAAGGCAGAAGAGTGCTGGCAGTTCTATGCAAGTTCAGGGTAGTTGTTAGTTTCAGCACCAGTGTGCTGGGTAAGTCGATTCATTGCACTGGGCATCCTGGTGTTTATTAAGAGGGGGGAGTCATAGTCAGGTGGGGATGCTTTACAGGGGGTGAGCCTGACGAGGGCTGAAGAGATGGTCTGCGACCTGAGAAGTGCTCGGATTAGGAACAGGTGGTGTTGTTAGAGAACAGTTTTTGCTGGGGTTGTTTAGGATTCCTTCTCCGCCACTTATAGTTCTGTTCTATCTAGAATTTGGAGTCTCGCTATTAACGCCCCCTGGTGGTGTGGCGTAGGGTTAGTCAAAAGGCAGTTTTCGGGGGACGCATGGCAGGTCCTTTCTTTTACCCCCCCCCCCTCACTTTGTTTCGGCGATTTGGTCATTCGCTGCCGGGGGGGGGGAGCAAAAAGTAAAATTAAAAAAAAAAAAAGAAAGGAACTTGAATAATTTGGATCAGTATGATTCGCCATTTCCTTAGGGGTGTTTTGGTTATGGCGGTATTAACCCTGCTCTTTACACTGTGGTGCAGACAGTGGTTGACATGTTTTGGACTGCGATAAATGCTATGGTACAGGGTTCATTTGTTAGCTAGGATGGACCGGCCCACCCTGACAGTCTGTGGTAGTTCGGTTGTTTTTGTGTCAGTGTTTATTTTAGGATAGGTTTTTTGCCCATGGGATATTCAGGTCCTGTGCGCTCAGTCTGAAGCATCTTGTCTTTTTTGGAATGGTAGTATGTAACCAGCTGGTGGATTTTGTGGGTGATCCACTACCCTGACAACTTGTGTTCATTGGACCTCCTGGGCCACACGTTTCGTTAGTTATTTCTGGCATCCATGGAGTGGGTAGCCGGTTGATGGGGGGGGGTTCTTTTGGCGCACAAGAAAAATAGAAGGTTGCTCAACTGGCATTAGCTTCTTAGGGATCACAATTGATACTGTGCGCTTAGAGCGCAGGTTTCCAAAAAAAAGTGGTTATGCAGGTGTTGGAAAGTTTTCTGGAGATGTGCAATGGACAGTCTTTGTTATTGAGGGAGGTGATTGAAAAGTTTTGGCCGTGAGCTTTTTACGGATGTGGTGAGCCGTATTGGCTTTGGCTCGTATGTTAGGGGCAATTGGTGAGCAGACGTTTGGCTGGATTGTTGTGGGGAATTGAGATTCACCAAGAAAGTTAAGTTGCCCAAGTTTTTTCCCATAATTGGGGGACGGACAATTCGGGGTTATAGTTTAGTAATCGGGATACATTTCCATGACAACAACATGTGGGCAGTCATGGCCATCAATTAAACTGATGGTGGCGTCATCACCCATGGTTCGGTTTATGCGATAGCTCATCTCGGGTGTTTTGACTTCATTTTCTGGGTAGGGGTATTCAGGTTTCTGAGGTTGGAGGTCTCCATCATGGATTCACTCGCGCACTAGCAGTGGGATAATTTTGGGTCTTTGGTGCCTG
Source organism: Anomaloglossus baeobatrachus (assembly GCF_048569485.1). Classification (NCBI taxonomy): domain Eukaryota; kingdom Metazoa; phylum Chordata; class Amphibia; order Anura; family Aromobatidae; genus Anomaloglossus; species Anomaloglossus baeobatrachus. The sequence continues at coordinate 557,483 of NW_027441806.1, forward strand.
GGCGGAGTCCGAGGCTGCCATGGGATAGTGGAGTGTTGAGCTGGGTTCTGAACACAGGGCTCATTGTTTAGTTCGGTTCCTTTGTGATTGGGCCATAGTTCACCCTATAATGCAGCGGGGAAGGGTGGGTCGCCTGGCAGCGACAATTTGTGGAGTCAATATCCCAAGAGGATTTAGTGTGAGTGTCACTGTGTTGGTAAATGGGGTTGCGCGGTAGGGTTGGTTGGTCCATCAAGTTATTATGTTGGGTATGGGTGGCGTTTTCAGAGATAAGTTTGGTGCGGCAGGCATCATGAAAGATCTCCTGGTGTGTCAGGCCTTAAAAGGTTGCAGGAGGGGCTGACTTAAATGGATGTACATAGGCCAGTTGCATTCAAGGACCTAAAGGAGATGACCTCCGGGCTACATTTGATGTATTTTCACGGTTTGAGAAGGGTTGTTGGATTCGGCTTTTTCATGGGCCTCTTTTGGGGCCATGACCTCCGGGCTACATTTGGTGTATTTTCATGGTTTGAGAAGGGTTGTTGGCTTTTCATGGGCCTTTTTTGGGGCCATGAGGATTGGACAACTGGTAAGTGGACCAGACATTTGTGCCAATGCGGGGGGAATTCCTGGCATTCAGTCGGGATTGTTGGGATCCAGATGCCAAAGATCGAATCAGACAATGAGGGCAGGCTGGTGAGGTTGGGGCTTTAGAGGATTCAGGAGGCATCCTGTGGAATGTTTTAGACATTGGCTAAGTTTAGGGGCCAATCGTCCAGGGCCATTATTAAGGCATAGGGATGGTTCCTTTTTGTTGAAGATTCTGTCTCGTGTCATTTTTGTGGATGGTGCCTGGCTGCCTTATAGCAGTTAGGCTAACAGGTTTTTTTCATTCCATTCTTTTCAAATTGGGGTTGCAGTTGGGACTGTACGAGCAGGCTTCCTTCGGGAGGTGGTGAAAAGAATTGTTAGGTGAGAATACAAGAGATATAAACATGTATTTGCGCCCACATTCGGAGTAGGGGGGTAAAGGAAGGTATCATAAGGATAGCCTGAGAGGTTGGAACTCCTAGGTAAGATTCTTTTGACAGTGGTGAGGTCACTGTCATACCTTCTTTCCTTGTTTACTCCCCCCTCCCCCCCATTGTATTACCCATGGAGCACTCGGGCAGTGTAGTTTGTTGGCCATTGGAGGCTCGTTGGGTGTGAGGGAATGGGAACTGTGGGGTTTGTGTACATGTGTGGCGACTGTTCAGTGGATCGGGGTCTGGTTTGAGAGACAAGTGTTGTTGGAATTCCACCCTTTTGGAAGGTTGGACCATTCCCCTGATGGGTTTGCTTTACATATCCAAGGGGATTGTTCTGGGGTTTTAATTCAGGATATCTGGCACGTTTTTTCTGCGCTCATGGGCGTCAATTTCCAATATGAAGGTGATGTGGTCGGACATTGTGCCCGGAAAATCGTGGCTTGCAGCTTGGACTGGTAATTTTCCAGCAATAGTGGTGCCCCCGAGCTTGTGGTCGCAGCTGGGGGCAATGCTGGATGGTTTCAAGTATTTATGGCTTCCGCCAGGCTTTGGAGCTCCAAGAACCTCCTCACTTTTCATGTTGATTTATTGTATTTTGTTATAATAAAGGCCGATTTGGCCATAATTAATCCAAAATGGTTGTCTGTCGTTTGTGGAAGGGCATCCAGGTATGGGGTGGTTGCGAACCCCGAAGGGGAGGTAAATTGAGGTACTAGGTGAAGCCTCTACAATACTGCAGTCATGACAGTGTACGTAGAATGTGCAGACAACTTAGAAAATCATGGGAAGAAAAATCTAATCAGTATGGTGGACCCCTAAGAGAAAGCGGAGGGTAATGATGCTGGTGACGTCCTAGATTCTTAGTTTGGTGCCGTGTTCTCCAGGTGCCGTGTTCTCCAGGTGAATAAAGATTGATTGCTGTCAGTGGGAGAAACAAAATAATAATCTTGTAGTTGATGAGACCTCAGTAGACCTCTCTCCATTAATAAGTATCATAAGTACAAGATTCTTATTGTTTCTCCACTGAGAGCAATTAATCCATCTTCCTAGAATCTCGGCATCTTATTGATGGATCTTCCTTCTCTCCCTTCTGATGAATGAGCTGATAGGGGCGTTTATATCTAAAGTTGGGCATAGAGTAACTGTAACATATGAGGGAGGTTAGAATTACCCCACAGTGGGTACATGGAGGTCTGGCAGCCCACCTACATCATTTCCAAAATGTAATTAGAAAAAAAGGAAAGTAATTAACACTTAAAGTTCTGATATTTTTACCTTGAAGAGCCTGAAAGATATTTTCTCTGAATTGTACAAATGTCCATTATATAAGAACTTGTACTGGAGCCGTCCATTGTGGAGTCCGAGAGGCAGAAAGTAAATGTCTAATATTTCTTCAAGAAACTCATCTGACAGAAGATATTGGCCCCTACAATAGTTTGGATTGCCGAGAGCCCCCGAGCCACATACTGTAATTACTCCAGATGTGTCACCTCTAGTTACTAAATCACTGACGGTGAAGGCTGTCGGGTGGAGGGCGGTCATTTTAGTAGATGTGTTATTGTCTATAGTCACAGTTTTCTCTATAGTAGTTAGTACCAAAGCCGCTCTTATTTCATGGCTTTCCACTGCAGCCAGTTTTCTGCTCCTATCCAGGCCCCATTTCTCCAATCTGACATCTGTCACTTTACATGATAACAACTTTGTAATACTTAAAGGGAACCTGTCACCAGATTTGGTTACTATAAGCTGCGGCCACCACCAGTGAGCCTTATATACATGATTCTAGAATCATGTATATAAGAGCCCAGGCCGTTCTGTATAACGTAAAAAACACTTATTATACTCACCTACGGGGTGGTCTGGTCCGATGGGTGTTGCTGCTCTGCAGTCCGGTGCCTCCTCTCTACTAAGATGAGCGTTCTCTTTGTTTGCAGGCCCATAGGGATGATGTTTCCTGCGTCATCCACACAGGCCGGCATGTCAGTCCTGTGCAGGTGCAGTTTGATCTGCCCTGCTAACGGCAGGTCAAAGTAATGGCATGCGCAAGCGAAAGGAAAGGTTTAAGACCGCCCGTGCATGCGCACTACAATACTTTGATCTGCCATCCGCAAGGACTGCAATACCGGCCTGTGTGGATGATGTAGGACGCTTTGTCCACATGAAGCTGGGCAGAAGGTGCTGGACCGGAGACCAGCGACACCCATTAGACCGGACCGCACCTAGGTGAGTATTATAAAAGTGCTTTTTTTATGTTACAGGTAAAATATATCTTTGTACCGTGTTAGCCAGTAGAGATAAAACATTTTTTTAAAAGAACTGAGAGTCCTCAGTGGTTGATGCCTTTTAATGGCTAACTGAAAAGATGGTAATAATAGCAAGCTTTTGAGACTACTCAGGTGTCTTCATCAGGCTCAGTATAACCATCTTTTCAGTTAGCCATTAAAAGGTATCAACCACTGAGGACTCAGTTTTTTTATGTTATACAGAGCAGCCTAGACTCTTATACAGTATTCTAGAATGCTGAATTTAAGAGCCTATTGGTAGTGGCTGCAGCTTATAGGGGCCAAATCTGGTGATGGCTTATTTTTAATCTGACCTCAGTGTTTCTGAGATTTGTACTTTATCTTACTTGTACTGTTAGAATAATTTGTTTTGCATTTATTAAAAAAACAACAAACAAACCTGAAATTCGCCAAAAATATAAAAGAATTAGAAGTGATCAAACATTGCATTTCAATGCTCCTAAAACAAATAGTAATGCCATAAAATATAATCATTAAATAGAATTTACCGTATTCTGCTTTAGTCTAAATGACAGAAGCCATATCTCTTTATAATCAAGAGTCTTTCAGCTACAACCATTGTGGAAACCCTCCATTTTTCCACTATCGGAGTAGCAGTTTGGTATAACCTGGCCTACAAAACATTATTTGATGACTTAATAAAATATACGGGAGGCAAAATGAACAAAGAGGGTTGAACATCATGGTCTACTGGTTCCTGCTCTGAGGTCTACTGTTAGATTGTAAACAGTTTTTGTTTACAATTTACATAACTTGCAGCTTTTTTTTAGCTATGTTACGCTTGCGGGAGTGGACCCACTGGGCCGCAGCACTGGCTTAACCAGAAGGGGCGTAGCTAAGTAAATACCTCATCTTTATTGAAGCCTCTGATGGCGAGGCTAGGCTTGTGCTGGAAGGTAGCTACTTGGTGCTACTCCAGGGAGTCACGGGATGGCGACAGCTGTCCTCAGGAGTCGGGGTTAGGTTATACTGACAGTCACTGCAGGTCTGGCAAGCACAACTGGTATAGACAGATGCAGCAGGTCTGCTAAGCACATCGGATACTAGGATACAGACACATATTCACACCCACAATATAACACTCAGGAAACGGAGCTGACAACTAGCAACACGTCTCTAAGGATAGACCATGTTGCCCTGGCACTTCCCATAGGGGGAGGATGCCTTAAATACCCAGTGCCTCTCAGCCATAGGTTGACTTCCTGGTTAGGGCACGTTGGCCTTTTAAGAATAGGTGCTCGCGCCCTAAGCACTCTCCCAAGAGTTCTGCATGGTGTGTGCAGGCCCTGGGAGATGGCAGCAGTGACCATGGTCACGGAAGTCTCCACTGAGTGACCGGGAGGATAAGTGTGCTGAAGTCCCCAGCAGGAAAAGGGTGCAGGACCGTGTGGGTACGCCAGTAAATGTGTTACAAGCTATTTTATCAATGATATCCTTCAATTTGTATATATTACAAATATTTTTTATTCTTGGCAGATGAGTGTACCAGGAGAATAGAGGCACAACTGACATCTTCAATTTTTCAATCATATGACCTTGATATCGCACAAGATATAACTAAAGTGAATGCTACTATTCCAGATATACCATCATCCCCCCACAGCAAAGATCTATCATCAGTTTCTTTTAAACAACGCCTACCTTCTGATTCATCACAGACTATTAAAAAAAATAAATGTCACAAAAGAGGCATTAAAAATCAAAATGTTCTTACAGCAAAGAAGCAGTTTTCAACTTCAGAAAATCGAAAAATCCATAAAAAAATTAACACAGGGGAGAGAAGATTTTCTTCAGAGTCTGTTAGTTACCAGAAAACTCATACAAAGGAGAAGCCTTTTTCATGTTCAGAATGTGGAAGATGTTTTACCCGTAAATCAAATCTTGTTGCACATCAGAGAATTCACACAGGGGAAAAGTGTTTTTCATGTTCAGAATGTGGGCAATGTTGTGTAACTAAATCACATCTTGTTACACATCAGAGAACTCACACAGAGGAGAAGCCTTTTTCATGTTCAGAATGTGGGAAATGTTTTACACGTAAATCAACACGTTTTGAACATCAGAGAACTCACACAGGGGAGAAGCCTTTTTCATGTTCAGAATGTGGAACATGTTTTGCCCGTAAATCAAATCTTGTTGCACATCAGAGAATTCACGCAGGGGAGAAGCCTTTTTCATGTTCAGAATGTGGAACATGTTTTGTCCGTAAATCATATCTTGTTGCACATCAGAGAACTCACACAGGGGAGAAGCCTTTTTCATGTTCAGAATGTGGGCAATGTTGTGCAACTAAATTAAATCTTGTTAGACATCAGAGAATTCACACAGGGGAGAAGCCTTTTTCATGTTCAGAATGTGGGAAATGTTTTGCAGGTCAAACATATCTTGTTATACATTATAGAATTCACACAGGGGAGAAGCCTTTTTCATGTTCAGAATGTGGGATATGTTTTGCATATAAATCACAACTAGTTACACATCAAAGGTCTCACACAGGGCAGAATCCATATTCATGTTCAGAATGTGGGAAATATTTTGGTCAAAAATCGTGTCTTGTTAAACATCAGAGAACTCACACAGGGGAGAAGCCTTTTTCATGTTCAGAATGTGGAACATGTTTTGTCTGTAAATCAAATCTTGTTGAACATCAGAGAACTCACACAGGGGAGAAGCCTTTTTCATGTTCAGAATGTGGGAAATGTTTTGCAGTTAAATCATATCTAGTTACACATCAAAGATCTCACACAGGGCAGAAGCCATATTTATGTTCAGAATGTGGGAAATGCTTTAGTAAAAAATCGTGTCTTGTTAAACATCAGAGAACTCACACAGGGGAGAAGCCTTTTTCATGTTCAGAATGTGGAACATGTTTTGTCCGTAAATCAAATCTTGTTGAACATCAGAGAACTCACACAGGGGAGAAGCCTTTTTCATGTTCAGAATGTGGGATATGTTTTGCACATAAATCACATCTGCTCACACATCAAAGATCTCACACACGGGAGAAGCCTTTTTCATGTTCAGAATGTGGGATATGTTTTGCACATAAATCACATCTGCTCACACATCAAAGATCTCACACAGGGCAGAATCCATATTCATGTTCAGAATGTGGGAAATGCTTTAGTCAAAAATCGTGGCTTGTTACACATCAGAGAACTCACACAGGGGAGAAGCCTTTTTCATGTTCAGAATGTGGGAAATGTTTTGCACAAAAATGCCATCTTTTTCAACATCACAAAACTCACAAGGGTAGAAGCCATTATAACACCTAAAAGGTGAAAAATGTTTTACTCAAATTATAATTTATCGACCATTAAGAAAAATTCACATGGGAGAAAATATAGATTTGACAAATTGAACAAGAAAACACAAAAGAAACAGTCAAGAGTAAAGGCAAGTAAGTAAACAAGAAAGGGAAAGCACGTTAGAAGTTACATTAGAATTATAATATATACAATTACTAATAGACGTCTGTTTTATAAAAATCAAATAAAAAACAATATTACATGTTTATTAAAAATTTCACATTGTTATATATTTATATATTCACTATATGAAGAAGAGTATTACAACCCTCCCCCCAAAATACCCAATATTCCTCCACCCTCTTCTTCCTAACTCCCAATCTCAGTGATCTGCCATTCATTACAGTTACTTTCAGCGCACAATCTCCATGTCTGAACAATGTCTGTAACTTCTCTATACTACAATAATAAACATGATCATGTTACAAATTACTATTTCCATCTACGATCCATTCCTTCTTTGTGGGAACATCTGATGTGATCGAGTTTTATAATCACTTTCCACTAAGTTTAGTAGTTTTTTCCTCATCATTGGGAACTGACTCCCTTCTCTATTCCCCAATACACATATTATAGGTTTTAAGGGGACTTTAATTGTAAATGCAAGGGGCTGCTGACAAGTCTTAGGCTTTGTGACCTTTTTTTTGTTTCTATGGTAACAAATGTTACATCACATGAAAGCCTTATATGTCTAATACAGGGGTCTCAAATTCGGCTGGGTGTATGGGCCGCACAGAGGAAAAAAAATAAATTGGGGGGGCGCATTCTTTGCAGGACAAAGTGACATTTTTATTGGTACCGTATTTTTTTTTTTTTTTTTTTACACACCTTTGGATCACTAATTTTGAACATTTTTCACTTGTTTATTATAATAAATGTGTACATTCTTTGTTTAAATATATAAAAAAAAAATTTGATAGTAGAAAAAAAAGTCATGCCTTATTTTATTTTTTGGGGGTTTTTTTTTTACATTTTATCCCTTTCTTGTAACTAATAGTGTTACAATTATCACTATGTAGAAATTTTAGCCAACATCTTTTAGTAATGTTCTCCATCTTGTTGTAATGTGCCCATCCTTGTCCCCTTGTAGTATTGTGCCTCATCCTAGTCCCCATCCTACAGTAATGAGCTCATCCTTGTCCCCATCCTATAGTAATGTCCCCAGCCTTGTCCCCATCTTATCGTAATGTGCCCATCCTGTAGTAATGTTTCCAGTCTTGTCCCCATCTTATAGTAATGTTCCCCATCTTTGTCCCCTTGTAGCAATCTCCCTATCCTGTAGTACTGTCCCCATCATATAGTTGTCCCATTCTATAGTAATTTGCCCATCCTACAGTAATGTCCCTATCCTATAGTAATGTGTCCACCTTGTCCTTATCCTATAGTAATGTCCCCAGCCTTATCCCCATCTTATCATAATGTGCCCATCCTGTAGCAATGTGTCCATCCTTGTCCCCATCTTATAGTAATGTCCCCATCCTATAGTAATGTCCCCAGCCTTGTCCCCATCTTATAGTAATGTCCCCAGCCTTATCCCTATCCTATAGTAATGTTTCTCATCCTTTTCCCCTTTTAGTAATGTCCCTATCCTGTAGTACTGTGTCCATCCTAGTCCCCATCCTATAGTAATGTCCCCAGCCATGTCCCCATTCTATAGTATTGTGCCCATCCTTGTAATCTCCCCAGCCTTTACCGCATCCTATAGTAATGTCCCCATCCAATAGTATTATGCCCATCCTTGTAATGTCCCCATCCTTTAGTAATCGAGAAAAATGGGGGGGAGCCAGCACTGCTTATGAGTGGGATGCAACTATGACAAAATAAAAAGTGTAACATTCACAAATTCATTCCTACTGTATCAATTCAATGAGATTTTTGGCAAATAATTGATCAATGATTTGAGCCCCCTGCCCCGTCACGGCAAATCTCTATAAGGGGGGTCCCTACACTACAGTTATAATATACATGCGTACCATGTGGTCTCGTGTGATGTGCAGGACACATACAGCCACCGCCTCCTGTTCCATAGGCATTATTACTTAAGCACCACCTGCCTGGGGCTGTTCCGCCCTTCATCCATGTCTGCTGGTCTGACACTGTGGGGGTTAGTTCTGACATTGTGCTGGTGTGTGTGGTTCCGCCGCACACGCTGGCACCTGGACTGCCCATCTACTCGCAGTTGTCAGCCCTTGCAGCATGGGAGCGGTTCTGACACTTCTCAGGTAGGTGATGTTCCTATATGGTCCTGCGCATTATACGAGACCTTATGGTACGTTTGTATATTATAACTGTAGTGTAGGGACCCCCCTTATAGAGATTTGCCGTGACGGGGCAGGGGGGCTCAAATCATTGATCAATTATTTGCCAAAAATCCCATTGAATTGTTACAGTAGGAATGAATTTGTGAATATTACACTTTTTACTTTTTCATTGCTGCATGCCACTCATAAGCAGTGCTGGCTCTCCCCCCCCATTTATCCTTTAGTAATGTCCCCAGCCTTGTCGCGATCCTATAGTCATGTGCCCACCTTGTCCCTATCCTATAGTCATGTGCCCACCTTGTCCCCATCCTATAGTCATGTGCCCACCTTGTCCCCATCCTATAGTCATGTGGCCACCTTGTCCCCATCCTATAATCATGTGCCCACCTTGTCCCCATTCTATAGTCATATAGTCATGTGCCCACCTTGTCCCCATCCTATAGTCATGTGCCCACCTTGTCCCTATCCTATAGTCGTGTGTCCACCTTGTCCCCATCCTATAGTCATGTGCCCACCTTGTCCCTATTCTATAGTAATGTCCCCATCCTGTAGTAATGGGTGGGGGGGCAGTGGCGGCAGCTGAAAGGGGGCAGGGGCGTTATAACTTACCGATCGCTCTCAGCTTCCACAGACGCCGGAGTGAAGCTGAGGGAGTGGTCTCCGGCCCCAGATCCACAGTGATTGAAGAGATGAGTCACAAGGCCGGTCTCCAATCAGAGCTGGGGGTGGGTGAAACAGAGGTCACCCAGCTCCAGCCAATGATTGGTGCTACAGCTGCACTGACCATGGCTGGATTTCAATGTTTTAGCCATTTTCAATGGTTGAAACATTACAGTGGCTGTGATTGGCTGACGAATGCCGCTCAGCCAATCACAGCCTCCGTAGGTCCGGGGAGCAGACACCACCCCTCCGAGGTCAGGCAGAGGTTCTCTCCTCCCCGAATCTAAGGTATTTGCAAAGTGATCGCAGCCTCCGGGGCCGCGATTTCGCCATGACATACTGAGTACGTCATGGGTCCTTAAGTACCAGGGAGCCATGACGTACCCAGTACGTCATAGGTCGCTAAGTGGTTAATGTGCCATCCTTCACACACACAGACACTTCTCACCTGTCCTGCGTTCCTCAGCTGCCTCACCTCTGCTTCATGCGGCCCCCAGGCCCGTGCCACTGTTCACTATCGCGGCAGGTGCAGGGGCCGCAGCCACTGTCAGTGATTTATGTCAGATGATTGTTTTGCCGGCACGAGAGCGCAGAGTCCTTCACTCTGAGAGCGCACGCCGGCAAAACATTCATCTAACAAAGTGCAGACAGTGGCTGTGGCCCCTGCACCGGCCGCGATAGTCACTGGGGGCACGGGCCTGGGGGTCAGCCTGAGGGGCCGCATGCGGCCCGCGGGCCGCGTGTTTGAGACCCCTGGTCTAAAATATGTTTTCAAAATTTTGTGTTTGTTGCTTATGGCAACAGTGTTCTACGCAGTCGGGAAAACAAAATGGCAAAGTATAATGCGATATTCACAGCAACTGAGAGCAGAGGAGGGATACAATTCTTGTTTCTGCAAGGAAAGTCCGCAAAGGATATTCTTGATGGTATGTCGCAGACATTGGGGGATCAATGCCCTTCATATTCCACAGTTAAGAACTGGTTTGCCAAATTAAAAACAGGCCACTTCAGCACCAACCAATAATGAGGAATGTCATGGACGACCGAGAGTAATTGTTGTTCCGGAGATCATCGATGCTGTGCACAACCTCATACTGGAGAATCCACAAATTGCAGCTAAAGTAATAGCTTCCTCATGTCTAAATGTTCATGGATAATGACAAACATGTTCACGGGAAATCCCCATAATGCATGCTATCTGCAAAGTGGGTCCCCAAATGTTTGACAACAAATCAGAAGCATGAGAGTGAAAACTTCCCAGTCCATTTGTCAGCGTTTCCGGACTGATAAGAACTTCCTTGATCGACTGGTCACTATGGATGAGACCTGGATTTATTTGTATGACCCTGAAAACAAGGAGCAATCAAAAGAGTTGAGTCACAGTGGTCCTCCTCATCCAAAGAAGTTCAAGGGGCAAAAATCAGCCACTAAGGTGATGGCGTCTGTGTTCTGGGATAAAGAGGGTGTGCTGCTAGTAGACTACCTTCAAAAGGGTTCCACCATCAATCCAAGATATTACATTGAACTTTTGGACCAATTGAAGGCAGCTCTGAAGGCCAAAAGTGTGGCAAACTATCCAAAGGAATCTTGTTCCTGCAAGACAACGCCTCCTCTCACACTGCACAAGCGACCACGGCAAAACTGGCAGAGCCGGGCTTCCAGCTGGTGACCACCCACTTTATTCACCAGATCTAGCTCCCTTTGACTCATCTGTTTCTAAACCTGAAGAAACACTTCAAGGGTACCAAATTTCACACCATTTCTTATGCTATGGCTGCTACGGATGCCTGGTTTGAGGCACAACCGAAATTCTTCTTTCTGCTAGGCTTACAGAACTTGGAATACTGATGTAAGAAGTGTGTTGTCATCAGTTGAGAGTATGTGGAATGAATGATAGGATGATGAAACTTATCTCGTTTCTTTCTGGGAAAAGCCAAAGACTTATCAGCAGCCCCTCATACTTACTAAATTGTCCCAATAACCTGACACCCAAAACATTTTTTTCCCAATAAAGTCTGAGTATCTAAACTAATGTTCTTCATTTCTTCTTCCTCCATTTACTTTTTGGTCGCCCAACCTGTTCCCTCATTATGACATATATCTTGGATACAATACTCCTTATTACTGCAATTTACTCACTCAATTACTGCAATTTCTCACGGTTTTTTTTTTTTTTAGATAATATGACCTCCTCGTTCTTTTCTTTCCTTTCCTTTCCTTGGCTGTTTATTTCTCCACACAAGGTCCTTGATGACATTTTATGATTTTAACCCTTTCATCCCCAGCCTGTTTTGACTTTGTGACCGGCCTTTTCTTGCAATTCCGACCAGTGTCACTTTATGAGGTTATAACACTGGAACGCTTCAAGAGATCCCACTGCTTCTGAGATCCTTTTTCACAATGTATTGTACTTCATGACATTTGTAAATTCAGGACGATTTTTTTTTTTTTTGCATTTATTTGTGAAAATATCATACATTTGGTCAAATTTGTAAAATTTCACAATTTTCAAGCTTTTCATTTTTATGCTATTAAACCAGAAACTTATGTAAAAAAAATAGTTAATAAATAACATTTCCCACATGTCTACTTTACATCAGTGCAATTTGTGAAACAGAATTTTTTTTTGTTAGGAATTGTTCAAAGTTCATCAGCAATTTCTAATTTTTCCACCAAAATTTACAAAACCATTTTTTAGGGACCAACATCACATTTAAAGTGACTTTGTGAGGCCGAGGTGACAGAAAATACCACAAAGTGACCCCATTCTCAAAACTGCACCCCTCACACTGCTCAAAACCACATCCAAGAAGTTTATTAACCCTTTAGGTGCTTCACAGGAACCAAAGCAATATGGAAGGAAAAAATCATAATTGTACTTTTTCCCACAAAAATCATACTTTAGCCATAAAATTATTACAATGTGTTGCACAATTTCTCCTAAGTACGCTGATTCCACATATGTGGTAGAAATCTACTGTTAGAGCGCATGTCGGGGCTCGGCAGGGAAGGAGCACCATATTTGAGTTCAGATTTAGTTGGAATGGTTTGCAGGTGCCATGTCACAATGGCAAAGCCCCTGAGGTGCCAGAATAGCAGAAACCCCCCACAAGTGACCCCATTTTACAAACTGAACCCCTCTATGAATTGATCAAGGGGTGCAGTGAGCATATTAACACTACAGATGTCCAATTATCACAAGGGGAATAGGTAAAAATGGCCCCATAATGTGATATAATCTAGATAGCAAGATATCACAACATGGAAAAAGTTCCTTAACACCTGAATAGAGTGATATATCAAATAGCATAAGGTGTAGAACAAGAAAAATGTCTTAAAATGTAACTTGTAATAAATTCAACGATAAAAAATGACCTAGGTCCACTTATAAAAAACATACAATAAACGAAGCATCACATCTGGACCACCAAGCTCAAAAGGGTCCAAATGTGGGCTGTGGCACATTAAAAAGAAATGACCACAATAATCTGTACTAGACCCAATATAAACCGTCCTCTTACGAACTACAGTTTACTGAGAAGTTAAATAATCATGTATACATAAGATTTTATATACCCATCAGGTAAATGTATAACCAAACAAGGGGTCAGTACAAGATATTAACACCCTGAGGAGAGCAGTCTTCCTAAAAATGATGCTTATCAATCACCAACATCACTCATAATAAAGGAACGCTCTCACCCAAGTATGTCGCAGTAACCCAGCAGGATTTCTCTGATTCATGGAATCATGGTCAGGTATAACATAGAGATGACTAAAACGCTCCCGACGCGTTTCTTCTGGGCAGATTCATCAGGGGAGCACCAAACCCTTGTGCGCTTATATAGCGCCAATTTTCACTTTCAATTTCAATTTTCAGTGATTTCATAATTTTTCCCCATGTTTGGTCTTGAAAAGTAACCGTTACTGGCTGCACATTATGTTTAAATTATTTTTTTAGTGTTTCTTAAAGCCAGAAAGTTGACATTTGAAATTACTTTAGTTTTGTGCCATGTCTATGATCTGCTTTTTTTAAACAATAGTAAACAACTGAATGAACATCCTCAGAGCCAGGGGAGTCCATCACTTTTGCCAGGGGTTGTCTGTTGAAAATAAACTGCAGGAACTTGGTTAAAGTGAGTGACTGGGGGCCAGGCACAAACCACAAAATCTCTCCCTCCTGCAATAGAAGGGTTATCAATTCCACTGAACCCCCCTGAAGACCAGCGGCGGGCTACACAGCGCCCCCCCTACCCCCCTGTGTAACGTCACATTAGATGAGGAGACTGACACCGTTGTCCCACTGTGTGCCAGATCTGTGATCCCATGCTGAGGGTCAGATAAATCATATAAAATTAGGGATTCCAGAAAAGAGAAAGAAGAAATAAAGCAAAGTAGAAAATATAACTGAATCCATTAAACTTACAGCTGCCAATATCACTATAGCAGTCATGGCGAACCTTTTACAGGCCGAGTGCCCAAACTGTAGACCTAAACTCAATTTTTTCCCCGAAGTGCCAACCGATCCTATTATGTAAATAATTGATTTTAACCTTATCTTTGCAGTCTTCTCTTCTCTTCAGCAGGGGGCATCACGCTCATTCCTGCTTACCACACATTAAAGCTGAGCCTCTCCCACTGCCCGTTCCAGACACAGCAGTTGGATTGATCTTTCTGGAAAAGAATTGCAGCATATTGGACAGAGATTTTAGCATGGAATGCAATCAGATGTCACCCTGTAATCCACATCTACATTTCAAAGTATGAACATCTCGAAATCCCATAAAGACATATGAGTGTCTTCCCTCCCCTTTCATTGTGTAGTTATGTCCCCTTCCTCTGCCACTTCCTGATAAAAATGTCCCCCATCCCGATATATATTTCTCACATTCTGGTATATTTGTTCCCATCATGGCCCCATCCTGGTTAATGTACACCATCCCAGCATATTCCCCATCCTGGTAAATGTTCCTCATCCTGGTAAATGTTCCCCCATCCCAGCATGTATCTCATACTGGTAAATGTACCCATTCCTGGTAAATGTTCCCCAATCCTGGTAAATGTCCCCCTTACTTAGGACTTTTCTTCCCCTGGGTCAGCCAGGGGAGGCGAAAGGCACACGTATTTTTGAGAGTGCTTCATGCAAAGCATCTTTTTCTTTTTCAAAAGGGGGTCAACTGATGCCAGTCAAGTGGGGTGTGTGTGGCCCAATTAGTGGAAACGAGGGAGACTGTGGTTGGAGTCCCCTCGATTTTGAAAAAAAGAACCAAGATGAACAAGTCATGGCTCTCAGAGGACTTTTCTTCCCCTAGGTCAGCCAGGGGAGGCGAAAGGCACGCGTATTTTTGAGAGTGCTTCATGCAAAGCATCTTTTTCTTTTTCAAAAGGGGGGTCAACTGATGCCAGTCAAGTGGGGTGTGTGTGGCCCAATTAGTGGAAACGAGGGAGACTGTGGTTGGAGTCCCCTCGCTTTTGAAAAAAGAACCAAGATGAACAAGTCATGGCTCTCAGAGGACTTTTCTTCCCCTGGGTCAGCCAGGGGAGGCCAAAGGCACGCGTATTTTTGATAGTGCTTCATGCAAAGCATCTTTGTAAGCTTGAAAATGGGGGTCAATTGATGCCAGTCAAGTGGGGTGTGTGTGGACCAATTTTTGGAAACAAGGGAGGCTGTGGTTGGAGTCCCCTTGCTGTGTTTTACATGCTTTTAGAAGGGCATGACATGGCTTAGAGGTTGACTTTCTGCATCTGCAAACTGTTGGCTACCAAAAAGCTGCCTTTCCAACCTTTTTAACCGAGGATTTTCGAGACCTTATGCCCATCTCAGTGCCCCAAGAGCCGATGCCCAGGCACCACTCCTCCAACAAAGGCGTCCACGCGCTACACCAGCATGTCGCACCAAACATCACCGCTTCTTTGAGAAACTGTGTGACAGGGTGCATTTCACCACAGATACTTGGCCCAGTAAGCATGGACAGGGGCATTACATGTCGCTGACTGGGCAATGGGTTACTATGGGGAGAGATGGAGAAGGGTCTGCTGTACAAGTCTTGCTGTCCCCATGAGTTGTATCAATCCTTCCTCTGTATGTAGAAGTTAATACACTGCTTCTGCCTCCTCAACCTCGTGTGGGTCCTTCACCTCGGCCCAAACCCTGTGTGGTCAGGGCACCCTTCCTTGTAACTGCGCACAAGGAAAACCACACACCTCCTTACTATGCTGCCAGCAGAGCTCAATGCCATCATGCAGTCAAATGTTTACTTTGAAATGTATGGGAAATGTGAGTCACACCGCTGAGAAGTTGTGGACGGTTAGCTCTGGAGACCAAGTTTCATCAATGGTTGTCTCCACTCAACCAGCAGCCAGGGAAGGCCGGGTGTGACAATGATGCAAACATGGGTGCGGCCCTTCGCCGTGACAATGTGACACACGTGCCTTGTGTGGCTCACGTGTTGAATCTAATTCTCCAGCAATTTTTAAAACACCATCCCGGCCTACATGGCCTTGTGCAGCGGGTACGCTCACTATGTGCTCACTTCCATCGTTCGCACACAGCAGCTCAACAACTTTCCTCGCTCCAGAAGTCTTTAGGTCTGGTGGTTAAACGCCTGAAATGCGATGTGCCGACACGCAGGAATTTGAATCTGCACATGTTGCAGCGTTTGTGGCAGCACCGCCGAACCCTGCTGCAATACGTTATGACATATAGCCTGGCCTAACTTGATCCAGAGGTGGTGCAGATCACGCTGCTGGAGTGGTGTCAGATCAAGGACCTATGCACCCTTCTACACAGTTTACAAATGTCGACAAAGATGTTTAGCACTGGCAATGCCATTCTCAGCGTGACAATTCTGGTCATCTACATGATGGAGCACACTGTAAGCATTATTCGGAGTCAGGTGTTGGGACAAGAGGAAGGTGAGGAAGTACAGGAGGAGTCATATGCGGAAGGGATAACAAGATCTATGAGGTCCAGATGGTCAGCGGCACCTAGGCGGCAGTCATGGTGGGGGAGAGGGATTAACAAGGGCGCATAGTATCAGCAAAAAGTGTTGAGGAAGGTGCAGGAGCCCATGAAGAAATGGAGGACGAACTGGCGATGGGCATGGAAGACTCAGCAGATGAGTGAGAGCTTGCTCACATTTCGGTTGTGCGAGGTTGGGGGACAGGGCAGAGGAAGGAGGCACGATTCTCACCTCTCTGCCACCAACATACCAAGGACTTGGTCCTCCTGGATGCACAAGACACATGAGCGCCTTCTTGCTGCACTACCTATAACATGACCCTTGGATTGTACGAATTCGAAGTAATGCTGACTACTGGGCTGCCACACTGTTAGATCCCCGGTACAAGACAAAATTTGACGAAATAATTCCTGCCATAGAAAGGGACGCACGTATACAGGAGTATCTGCAGAAGGTGGTAGCAATCTTAGATCTGCTTTTCCACTAAACACCAGTGCTGCACAGAGTGAATCTCAACGCTTTGTCGTGGATAGGAGGAAATGGTCTTTTACTTGTCCACATCTGAGGGACCGAGGGCTGGCTGCTGTACTGAGATGGCATTGAGTACGGTGTCCCTGCAGCGTTGCACTTTTGGTCTTATACAAAATGAGTCGAAAAAGGACAGATGCTGGTGGAAAGGGGAACAGGTGTGTTGGAAAGGGGAAAAAAGTTTTTGTCCGTGGGTTTGGTGGTTAAGCAAAAGTAACATTTGCTGAAGAAACACCATCTGTTACGGTGGGACTGGCAGATTTGGATAAGGTGGTATATACTATGTTACCGCTATATAACGAAAATTAATAAGAAAAGAAAGAGAAAGGTATATATCCCCATCAGCAGTCAGTGTCCACCGTGCTCCCAGATGGAAAAGGAGAGGTTGGCAACTGGAAGGTTAGGTGGAGGATACAGAGCTGTGTGGCTATGAAACTAATAGTAGCCTGAACCGAGTTAGACGCCACTTGGATCTGGAGACTGGGAGCCCTGTTAGCGTCACAGGGTCAACACGCCCACCCAGCCCAGGAACTCCCTGTTAACATCACAGGGGCCATTGAGTACGCTGACCGTGTGCATTGGGGCCACACCTGTGGACAGCAGGCGCATCAGCAGCAGCAGGCCTGTTAATGCCACTGGGCTGCACAAGCAGGACTGGTAGGACAGGAGCTGGTCTTAACCGTTCTGCGTTACCAACTGTGGTGGCGGCCTGCATCGACGCCCTATCCCTGCCTACCTCTGGCATAAAGCCGCAATGGGTTCAACACATGGAGGTGTGCTCTTTCGGAGCATAATAGAAGACTGCGCACCTCCTTGTTGGCTCCAGCCCGTTTTATAACCTGGGTCCGCCCCAAACCAGGGTCGACCACAATGCACCTCCTGGAGACAAAAGCAGAGTGACACGTCATGAGTGGCATAACTAGCGTCCTATTTGGAACCGCAACTTCAATAATGACCTCATGGCTGCCACGACACAAATACCTCACCAGTCATCGTCTGACCATCAATAATGAGGTGACAAGTCATAGGGGCGGGCCTCTGCAAGCCATTTGGGAGTGGCCTGGCCACATCGTCAGGACACCTGATGCCCTGTGGTCTATATGGGCCCCCCACATCAGGGGCAGGGCCAAAGAGTTCATTACCGGAACTAGTCTCTGATACAGTAAGTGTCTGAGCATGCTCAGTAGCATGAAATACAGTCTCTGAAAAAAGACTATCAGCTTTAGCATGGTGTCTAGGCACAAAACAGGACTTAGACCCGGCACGGAGTGCAAGTACCTGTGCAAAGAGGCTTTTCGCACTAAGTGTGGGATCATGCGCTGTATTCCGAAATGAAGACTTAGCCTCAGGAATGGCACAGTCAGGCTGAGCATACTCACTAGGCGAAACACTGTAGTTAGGCTGCGGCTGGGGTAAATCGGCACACGCATGCGCACTAGCTGCCTCTCCACACTTAGACGTGGAGGAGAAATTGCTCTTCGGGTGTGGACTTGGAGATGCTGTCTATGAACAGAAGGAAAAGCTAAAGGTGTGTGTTACAGCAAGGAGCCACTGCGGAAACACTTCGTTCAATTGTGAGGGGAGTCATTTTGGAGTTTGGTGAGGAGTACCGTAACGCCAGTGAGCAGCATCCTGTGCCACAGACCAACATTCTTACGGTACTGTCTATACTGCTTACCGTGAGAGGAGCGTAAAGTCTGTATTTCTGGCAACTGGACATCACAGTACCCGGGTACGGTAGGCTGTACCCAGACAATAATGCGGGCACGCAACACTTTGTTTTATTAGCAAAACACATATCTGTTCTTGGTAGGCCGACTATTTATAGACAATAAGACTTGCTGCCTCTGCACTGTCAAATTGTCACGTACAGTTTAAATCATAGAGGGACAGCGACACATGTTTGCATTGACTGTTGCTTTTCAAGATTTCCATGACTGTGTTGCAGAGCTGTGTGGTTTGCATTCACACTGTTATCATCTGCCTTATCTGTGAGGCTGCAGCTAACAAGGGTATTCAGGGGGGGTCATGTGTTTTGTCTATGTTTAGGTAGATAACTGGGAAGCTCTTGTGATGCGCCACTGGTAAGTCGTGTTCGCACACACACACACACGCACAAACACACAATTACTGCTACGCAGAGGGATTAGCAGGTAGTAGGCAACAGAATAGATTGTTCAATTATTTAAATTGTATGCATGGTTCTTATTGTTTGTTTTGGTAAAGTTAAACAATCATTTATCAACCCAACTGCCTAGAGTCCTTTTCCTTTTGCCTGGTTTTGCTGCATACTGGGGAGCCCACCCTGTACACGACTTAAAATGAAGCATAAGTCACAATGTGAATTTCACTGTGCTACAATGCGGCCTAGCGTGCCTGTGCAACCACCGCCTGCCCCATCAAGTGCATCTGTGTGCTCTTCATCCTCTGTGACTGTGGGGACAGCAGTCTCACATGGTTTTTCACACTGAACTTCCACCCCTTTACACGCAACAGGGAGTGTGATTGGCAGGTCATCACTTGTTTTGGAAGTGAAAACAGATGGTATTGTTGAGCTGTCAGACATCGAGAAAACCAACATTGGATGCAGGCAACATTATATCCACAACTTCACCTTCGTCACAGATTGGCTGGACTACCTGCAGTTAATTATTGCATTCCAGAAATGGAAAGGAGTGTAGAATGCACATGTGTTGTACCTTGCTTGGCAGCAAAGGAACACTAACTTAGTATTACAGACAATTTTAGGAAGGCAGAAAAAGAGTCAGCTCTTTGGGCAAATTAAATAGCGTGGCAAAAGTGGACAGGTGGGTACAGTGGCCGTGTTCTGTGGGTACCAGGACAGTAAAGGAAGCCTCACTTTCTATCCCTCCGAATGATCAAATGCAGCAAGGAATTCCCTGAGTTTGCTATAAAATTAGCGTAGCAAAATGAGCAGGAGGGTGTAATGCAGAGGTGCTGGAAATAGATTTGCACCAGTGGGACACTAATGGAGTACAACAGCCACTACTTGTATGCAACTAAATGGCAGCATTTTTTGCTATTATTATAGCTTATTAAAAACAGAGCAGGAGGGTGTCATGCAGAGGTGCTGTAAATAGCTTTGCACCAGTGGGACACTAATGGAAGTCCAACAGCCACTTCTTGTATGCCACTAAATGGCAGCATCTTTTGCTATTATTATAGCTTATTAAAAACAGAGCAGGAGGGTGTAATGCAGAGGTACTGCAAATAGCTTTGCACCAGTGGGACACTAATGGACGTCCAACAGCCACTTTTAGGATGCCACTGAATGGCAGCATTTTTTGCTATTATTATAGCTTATTAAAAACAGAGCAGGAGGGTGTAATGCTGTGGTACTGCAAATAGCTTTGCACCAGTGGGACACTAATGGAAGTCCAACAGCCACTTTGTGTATGCCACTAAGTTGCAGCATTTTTTGCTATTATTCTAGCTTATTAAAAACAGAGCAGGAGGGTGTAATGCAGTGGTACTGCAAATAGCTTTGCACCAGTGGGACACTAATGGAAGTACAACAGCCACTTTCAGGATGCCACTAAATGGCAGCATTTTTTGCTATTATTATAGCTTTTAAAAACAGAGCAGGAGGGTGTAATGCAGTGGTACTGCAAATAGCTTTTCACCAGTGGGGCACTAATGGAGTACAACAGCCACTACTTGTATGCAACTAAATGGCAGCATTTTTTGCTATTATTATAGCTTTTAAAAACAGAGCAGGAGGGTGTAATGCAGTGGTACTGCAAATAGCTTTGCACCAGTGGGACACTAATGGAAGTCCAACAGCCACTTTTAGGATGCCACTGAATGGCAGCATTTTTTGCTATTATTATAGCTTATTAAAAACAGAGCAGGAGGGTGTAATACAGTGGTACTGCAAATAGCTTTGCACCAGTGGGACACTAATGGAAGTCCAACAGCCACTTTTAGGATGCCACTGAATGGCAGCATTTTTTGCTATTATTATAGCTTATTAAAAACAGAGCAGGAGGGTGTAATGCAGTGGTACTGCAAATAGCTTTGCACCAGTGGGACACTAATGGAAGTCCAACAGCCACTTTTAGGATGCCACTAAATGGCAGCATTTTTTGCTATTATTATAGCTTTTAAAAACAGAGCAGGAGGGTGTAATGCAGTGGTACTGCAAATAGCTTTGCACCAGTGGGACACTAATGGAAGTCCAACAGCCACTTTTAGGATGCCACTGAATGGCAGCATTTTTTGCTATTATTATAGCTTATTAAAAACAGAGCAGGAGGGTGTAATGCAGTGGTACTGCAAATAGCTTTGCACCAGTGGGACACTAATGGAAGTCCAACAGCCACTTTTAGGATGCCACTAGGTTTACTCAGTGTTTGCTAGTATAATGGCTTAGTAACAATGAGCTTGAGTGTGCAAAGGGCAGGAGGGTACAGTGGCAGGGTTGTGGGTTTGGGTAGAGGAAAGGAAGCCTGCCGTTCTATCCCTCCTAATGGGGAAATGCAGTGAGGAAATCCCTGACCTTAGCTACACAGACGCTGTCATCTTGTGTAGCTGTTAAAATCTGTTTTCACGGACCTGACTGTCACCTATGGCTCTGACCCTGCCGGTATTAGCCCTTAAAAGGACTAATAGAAACTTCTATCCCTATTCTGTATAGCGCTGTGTATAGAGCGTAAACAGCAGTATTGGAGACAGGAGCTACGCCAGCGGTGACTGACACCAAGACGCAGAAGGCAGATAATGGCGTGCTGGAGGAAAATGTCCGTTTTTATAATGCAGGGACATGTGACATGGACATCCTATCACACATGCCGTTGCTTCTCTGGCTAAAAGTCCACTTAGCTGTGTGTGTGTCTGGGATTGGCTGACATGCTGGCCCGCCCCACTACACGCGCGCGCTTAGGGAAGGAAGACAAGGAAAAAAAAAAAATGGCGATCGCCATTATCCATACAGCAGTGATCTGAATGCGCTGTTCCCGTACACTATACACTGAAATTTCATAATAGTGTGAGTCACAGAGTGACTTACACTATTACAGCGGAAAGCCAGCTAGTAATTAGCTTGGCTTTTTGCTGCTAGAACCGTTCTCGAACGTATCTAGAACTATCGAGCTTTAGCAAAAAGCTCGAGTTCTAGTTCGATCTAGAACAGCCCCCAAAATCACTCGAGCCGCGAACTGGAGAACCATGAACCACGAACCGCGCTCAACTCTACTCAGAAGATGAAACAAAGCTCACTCACACTCAGCCAGTGGTCAGAGAGCGACGAAGACTAATTCTATCCAAAAGGATTGGGACATTAAAGAGTACATAAGAGCCATACTAACAGCAGAGTGTATGAAAAACCTATTTAAAGATTTTACTCAAGCAGTGAAAGAAGAAATCGCAGATCTCAGAAATGATGTCAAATTCACCCATGACAGAATACAAAAATACGAAATTTGGAGAATAGCTCAGAACAGATCACAATGCATGCCACAAGAGTTACAGATATCCTAATAGAAAGACAAAAATAATTTCATATTAACCTTTATAATAAAATTACTTAATTACTTTCTTTAAAGCCATATCTGAACTTTAGTGCTAAAAATATAGCAAAACATTTGGCGTAGTCGGCAGGATATACGCAGAAGGCTCTGATGTTATTTTTGTTAGTGTGATATTGCGTAAAATATGCCTCTTTTTAAGAAAAAAGTGGATGTGAGTGAATGCATTGAGATTCCAGGTTGGGAACAGACTTCCTATGATATTTTGGCAACCAAGTGGTCGCAGAGTGTTGGTTTGAGTGAATCATGGGAAAAATGTTTGAAAAATGCTGAACCTGTTGATGTGGTTGAATGCTTGCAGAAAGTGAAAGTGGAAAAAGGTAAAGAATTGGGTGCTGTTGGTAGGCGTGGATGGATCCTGTTGTCTGCATATAGAAAACAGCATGAGGAAAAGATACGTATGGTAACAAAAGTTCAGGAATTAGAGAGACAGTTGTGTGAGGTCCAGACTGCATTGGTTATAGCACAGTGTCAGAATAAGTTTTCAGTGGACAAATGTGATGGATATCAGCATGTTGCAGACAAGTCTGCTGTATGTATAGAGCAGTATAAATACAGAAAGAAGAGCGGGAAGGAGACCCTCCAATAGTCCAACGGCAGTGGCAGGAGCTGATGTACCCCCCGCAACTGGGACGGCATTACCTCCAGCGGCGCCATTCCAAGATGGCGGCCGCGATCCTGGGACGCTAGTAGGCAGCCTAGGGCTGGAGGACGGCTCTCCCGCGGCTGCGGCCCTACCTGCATCGCCCTCCGTTGTGCCTCCGCTGCGACCGGGTGGCTCCGGCGACCTGCCTGCAGCTGTACATCGTGAAGCTGGGAGTGCGGCGTGCGGGAGCGGGACGCATGGGTGCTCGGGCCCAGGAGATGACTCACCGCTGCGAGCCCGAGCACTGAAGAAGCAGACGACACAGGGAGAAGCTGCAGCTCTGACACCACCGCTCCTGTCCACACAAGCAAGCGCAGGGACCAGAGGTGAGGAGGGAGCAGCAGCAAACCCTGCGGGCCGGCTGTACTACAGGAATTAGGTACAGGGCCCACAGGTGGACCTGGGGAGCGGGATGCACTCTAGTGGGGGGAACAACACCCCCAGTCACTCACCAAGAGCTACACAATCCTCAGGGGGAGCAGGCAATGGAGGAGGGCCACCTACATATCAGATGGCTGCCAATGAGCCCTGGGGGACACCTCAGAGAGAAGCACATTCACCAGATACCTGGTCCACTGGGTCCTCTTGGGCTGAGAGTCCGACAGCCACAGTCAGGGACCTAGATGGGGGCCCATTAATCCCCGTGAATGGGGGACCCAGAATACTGGGGGCACCCCCAATACGTCTCACATCTGTACCACAAGTATGGGACGGCATCAAAAACCCCCAGAACACGCAGACGCTGACATATGGACCGGCCCTTCAGGACTCTTTTTACGCATACCCAAATATGTTTCACGTGGCCGCCACGATGGGCGACGAGCGCCCGGCATCTCTGGCAGACCTACGATCCCTGCTACAAGCAATCCGCACCAAGAGTGACATTGCAGCTCTGGCTAATCAAGTAGTGGCGGAGTGCAAACAAGAATTTATGCAGCTGCGACAAGATCTCTCTTCACTTACTCACAGGGTAGATACCCTGACAGAGCAACAATCTGATTCTCAGGTGTCTATCCGATCTACCCAAGAAACTGCTGAAAACCAATCTAAGCAACTATTTGCCCTCCAGTAGCATGTGGATGACCTAGAGAACAGAAACAGACGAAACAATCTGCGGATTAAAGGTCTTCCGGAATCTATTGCCGGCCCTGATATCCCTGCTGCTCTTCGTTCCATCTTCAACAATTTGTTAATGAGGCCACCAGGAGCTCCCCTTGAACTTGATAGAGCCCATAGAGCTCTACGCCCTCTGGATCCAGATGACTCCCGCCCAAGAGATATCGTATGCAGAGTACACTTTTTCGCTGTAAAAGAGGCCATTCTACAGGCAGCCAGGAGAAAACAGAACTTATCATACAATGGCTCTACCTTTCGCATAATGCCTGATCTCTCACGACACACTCTGGCCCAACGTGCGACTCTTAAACCCCTCCTTGATGTCTTATAAGAGAGAGGTCTGCCATTCCGGTGGGGATTTCCGTTTTCCCTATCGGTACAGAAGGACTCCCGATGAATGACCCTGCGTTCTCCAGAGGACCTCCCGGCTTTTATCAAGAGTCTGAATCTGCCTGCAATGTCTATTGCAGCCTGGCCGACTACACTACTCCAGCCGTGGGTGCCCAGGAGACGGCCTACCTCCTCTAGACCACCTCCACCTCCTGAGTCCAGCAGGGGGTTGCCTCCGAGAGGAGAACGGGATCGCAGGGCGGGCCGCCCGCGTTAGCTGATGCTGAGGAAACCAAAGGCTGAAAACGCCTGTATGACTTATACCTCTTACAGCAATGAGGCTCACGTGGCTTCCACATGTTACCCTCCAGTCTATTCATAGCCCGTATCACATAAGAATTTATTACCTTTACTGGTGTCTATGGTTATCCATAATGTTTTTTCTTTCTTAGTATATATGGAGCTCTGCTCAGATATGTCTGACTTCCTTTTTCCCCAAATAGGTTGGGATCCTCTGTCCTGCCTAGATGAGGCGGATATGTTCCCTAGGAACGTTTGTTCGGATTTAGTTAACTATGCTAGGCTTTTTTTGCCTGTTGTTCTTCTTGTTTTTTTCTCTCTCTTCCTTTTTTTCCCACTACTTCTTACTTTCCTCAAGTCTCCCCTTCTCCATATCTTCAGCGGCCGGGCTGAACGTGTCCGATTCTCTTTCTTAAATATCTCTAATGACTTATTCTTTTATAGATGGCGGACTTAACCATCGCTTCTTTCAATGCCAGGGGCCTCAATATCCTGGAGAAAAGGACACAGATATTGTATCATCTTCATAAACAGAAGGTGAGAATAGCGTGTCTACAAGAGACACACTTCAAACAAGGACATGCCCCTATTCTTAAAAATAAATATTACCGGACATGGGTATCCTCGGATAACCCTGACTCCCGCTCTAAAGGGGTGGCGATAGCCATCCATAAATCCCTCCCACATCAAATCATAAAGTGCACGACAGATAGTCTTGGCAGATACATTATTCTCTCAGTGAGGGTGGGGACCCACATCTTCACGATAATTAACGCGTACGCCCCAAATCAAAAACAGGATAGTTTAATTTCCCGCCTGATCAATACCGTGATCCCCCTGATACAAGGTACGGTGATTTTATGTGGGGACCTTAATATCACCCTGGACCCTACTTTAGACAACTCGAAAGGGAAATCCAGTATTGCATACACCACTATCAAACGAATTAAAAAAGCTTTACTACGCATGCTGCTGTTCGATACCTGGAGAATACAACACCCATCGGACAGAGACTACAGTTTCTATTCCCACACCCAGGATTCATATAGCCGTCTTGATTACATACTGGTACAACATAGCGCGCTCCCTTGGGTCCAACACATGAGAATGGATAACATATTATGGTCAGACCATGCGTCGGTATATTGCACGATTGAGATCCCCTCCCTTACGGCTCCTAGGGGGTCGTGGCGTCTGAACGAGTCATTGCTACCGGATGAGCTTTGTGTTTCGGATATCCAGACCTCCATTGCAAGATTCATGGAGGACCACTCAGTAGATGACACAGCCCCCACTTATAAGTGGGAGGCACTGAAATGTGTCCTACGTGGCATTTTTATTAAGCATGGGTCTCGAATCAAGAAAGGGAAAGCCCAAGACATAGTAAAAGCTCTCCATAGGGTATCTGAACTGGAGCTCATCCACAAGCAAGCTTTATCGGCCACGAACTTACGGGCACTCCTACAGGCTAGGTTCGAGGTTAAGAAACTGCTTGATTCCTCATATCAGCGTCTGATACAGGTAGGGAAGGGGAAGTTTTATGAGTTTGGGGATAAACCCGGCAGGCTGTTAGCAAACGCGTTGAAGGAGGACAGAGCTCACACCCTCATTCCCTGCATCAAGAACTCACGCGACGAATTACTTTACGCCACCCCAGACATCTCAAATACCTTTCATGACTATTATTCCAAGTTGTATAATCTACCTGTCGAGCCCCATAGACCGAGTGATGTAAATCCCTCAATGCCCTCACCTTTTAGATGTCCCGACAGTTCTATAATAGACAACCTGGAAAGTCCATTTTTACTGGAAGATTTATTGGCAGTGATTCGCGATACCCCGGGCAATAAGTGTCCTGGCCCTGACGGGTTCCCCGCCAAATTTTATAAATCCTTCTCGTAACAATTAGCGCCTCTAATGCTCCTTTCCTTCAATTCAATCTCGGACTAAGTCTCCTTTCCGCCCCACTCCACCACGGCTCATATTTCACTAATTCAAAAGGCCGGAAAAGATCCCATGACGTGTAGCAGTTATAGACCAATATCACTCCTTAACGTAGATTTAAAAATTTATGCCAAGCTTTTGGCAAACAGACTTAGCCCCTTGCTCCCTAACTTGATCCACCTTGATCAGGTCGGATTTGTCCCAGGTAGAGAGGCAAGGGACAATACCATAAAAACCCTGGATTTAATCCAACACGCACACAATAAAAAGCTGCCCATGATGTTACTGTCTTTGGATGCTGAGAAGGCTTTCGACAGAGTCTCCTGGCAGTCGTTATCACAGACCCTAGACCATATAGGCCTGGGGCCAGTTTTCTCGTCTAAAATTATGGCGTTATATCACTCCCCGACTGCTCTCCTTAAGATTAATGGCACTCTGACGAAACCCTTCTCCATCCGAAACGGGACCCGACAGGGTTGCCCCTTGTCACCGTTACTATATGTATTAGTCATGGAACACTTGTCAGCCATCCGGGCTAACCCAGACATACGGAGAATTAGGATTGCCAATCGGGAGCATAAATGCGCTGCCTTCGCCGACGATCTTCTGGTATATTTAAGTAGCCCCACCACATCCCTCCCGTCCTTAATGTTGGAACTAAACCGGTTTAGTAAGTGGTCCAATTTTAAAATTAATTTTGATAAATCAGAGGCCCTAAATATCTCCTTGCCCCAATCGACTGTAAATGTTATAAAACCAAACTTCCCCTTTAGATGGCCACCCCATGGTAGCATCGGATACTTAGGCATCAAGATTCCATCTGACCTATCCAGACTCTTTCAATTAAACTACCAGAGTTTTCTGTCACGGCTCGAGGGAGATCTGACTCGGTGGCATAGGGGCACTCTTTCATGGTTTGGCAGGATCAGTGCACTCAGGATGACGGCCCTCCCGAGATTGCTATATTTGCTGCAGACGGCCCCGGTCTATGTACCGGCAACCTATTGGGCCAAGATGCAGCGCATGTTCGGTAGATTTTTCTGGTCTGGAAGACGCCCTCGTATAGGAAGTGGCGTCTTGACTAGGACCAAAGGTGCAGGAGGAACGGGGCTGCCCGATTGTAGGCGATACTACTTGGCGGCCGCTCATGCCAGGGTTTTGGATCTCCTACATAATTCTAGTTCTAAACTGTGGGTTAGCCTGGCACAAGAAATATGCCCCTTATCAATACCGACCCTGCCGTGGACCTGGCCACTCCTCACCAAACATAAGATTGAGATGTCTTATAGCACCAAGCAGACTCTGAAAACGGTGCACTCTGGGCCGTCACGTAATCTCCTGATCCAACCTAGAGGGCCCCTTATGCCACTGACGGACAACCCGGAGTTTCTGCCGGGGGCATCATCCAACAATTTTCTAGGAAGCACGAAATTGAACCCCTTGAGGCTAAATCGAGTGATTCCGAGGGGGTCCATTATCCCACTTCAGGAGATAGTAGAGAGTTGTAATTTTAAACTACGTTTCCATTTTGAATATGCCCAACTCAAGCACTTCTTGACTTCCCAAGATACTATCATGACTCACCCCTCACCCCAAACCCCTTTTGAAAATCTATGCACTGGTTCCTCTAATATGCGCCATGCTATATCAAGGGTGTACAAGCTTCTGACGAGTACAGTAGAGGCGTCGCCTCCTCGCTTCTGTAAAGCTTGGGAGTTAGAGCTCAACCAACCGATTACCGGGAGCCAATGGGAACGTTGTTATCGCCTGACCCACAGGTCCGTGATTGCCACTAAGATGCAAGAAACTAGCTATAAAATACTTTCCAGGTGGTACAGGGTACCGGCGTCTCTACACGTGTGGTGCCCCGAAATACCTGACTCTTGCTGGCGATGTGGAGCCTCTGGAGGCACCATGTCCCACATCTGGTGGCACTGCCCGAGCCTGTCGGTCTTTTGGAGCAAGGTACTGGCAGCCATACGGGGGGCCACAGGGATTGTAGTCCCCAGTCGCCCGGAGGCAGTTTTACTGTATATCTTTGACGTATCAGAAAAGGTTTTTAGGAAATCGATCCTAGGCCACCTTCTCCAGGCCGCCAAGACCGTGATCCCTCGGCGGTGGAAAGATCCTAACCCCCCGACGGTAGATGAGTGGATAACAGAGGTAAATGTTATTCACCGCATGGAAATGGTGATGGCCCAATCTCGAGGGCAGACGGTGGAAACGGCCTCCAAGTAGTTCCAATGGGACTCCTTCTTGTCTAGTAAAACACTTCTTGAACTAATTTAACCTCTGGACGGGGGGCACTCTGGCCTTTTCTCTTCCAGATAGTTCACACCGCACTCTTGACAAATTTTCAGCTCAACGGACATTGCATCAGTCCCGGTCGCCTCACTCTGCTTTCTATCCTCTCCCTTCTCTGCACTACCCCTATTTCTCTAGACTCTGACTTCCTCTTGTCTGAATATCTTCTCCTTGATTTATCGTTTTATTGTTTTTTAAGTGATTATCTATGTTCCATTTCTACCATCCATAGAATGTTGCGAAGCCGGCGAAGGCTTGGTCTAGCATTAACTTCTGATCTGTTTCATTTGCAATAGTATGGATGTATGTTCTAATTTTGTATTTCCTGGAAAATTAATAAAATCTTAAATTGGAAAAAAAAAAGAATAGGTCAGTTGATGGTACTGTCTATTTCTAAAACGTAGATAGTCAGAGGGAGGGCTCCTTCAGTTCTGCAGAGAAGATAAATGATTTGGATCTTCACATCCTATCAATGATTGTGCAAAAATTTGGGTGAAACAATTGAGTGACAAAAGGTATTCCAGAACCTGCTGAAGTTATTGCTCCAGGAGCAGACAATTTGCTGACAGTTATGAAACAATAAAAGTGGGAATACATCCCAACTGACAGATGAGTAATATGTGTATTTTTGTCCCTTTAGATCAAAATCTGGAAATGTTGCATTATTGGCGCCACCATGGGCATGGATCTACTTCCGTCAGAAGCCAAGCAACCTTCAGACCGAAAACACAGAGACCAACCGTGGAAAATGTGGCCTTATGAAAAACCAAACAGAATCTATGGGTGTACCTGGCTCAGCTGATGAATACGAGCCATTTTCGTATGACAAAAACTACCCGTGATAACAATATATGAGAAACTTGTATGGAGGTACTACTGACCCCTTTACATAAATGAAGGATTACTAGTAGTGATGAGCGAGTATGCTTGTTACTACTCGGTACTCGCACGAGTATCACTGTACTCGGGCTACTCGGCGGGGACCGAGTAATCTCGCGATACTCGTGCTGTACTCGTGGTCTTCATCCCTGCATGTTGGCGCTCAGCCCTCATGCAGGGATTGGCTGGCAGACCACTGCAATGCCACAGCCCTGTTAGTTGTGGAATTGCAGTGATTGGCCGGCCTGCACAGCGTGACCGAGCCTTTATACCGGCGGGCACGCTGTGCTCTGCACACAGCCATCCAGACAGTCAGTGCAGGGAGAGTGTTGCTGCTTCAGGGAAAGGTTTGCGGCCCTTTATAGTTATTTCCGTAGCAGGGCTGCAAACAGTGTGACCAGAAGTCCTTCTCAGGACTATTATAGTTGTATACAGGCAGGCAGGGTATAGCCAGGTCGGAGTACAGTAGCAGAGTCCTTCTCAGGACTATTGTTGCTGTATACAGGCAGGGTATAGCCAGGTCGGAATACAGGCTATTGACCAGAAGAGTCCTTGTCAGGACTATAGTAGCAGTATACAGGCAGGCAGGCAGGCAGGGTATATAGCCATTCCTAGTGGTGACCGTATACCAGCCTTCATCATATCTGGGGCTGGTGTACACAGTCTAAAACAGTCCTGATAGTGTCAGACTTCTCAGTAATTGTCGCTCCTAAAAACCTGTTAGGTTCTTAGTGCGTCCGTGCTTGCATTTAAAAACCGCACGTGTGTGCCTGTCGGTGGCAGCGTACAGGTGCACGTTTTGCACAAACTATTATATAACGCACAAGTCTAGTGAATAATACACGTCAGTCAGCAGTGTCTGATAGTGTCAGACTTCTCAGTAATTGTCGCTCCTAAAAACCTGTTAGGTTCTTAGTGCGTCCGTGCTTGCATTTAAAAACCGCACGTGTGTGCCTGTCGGTGGCAGCGTACAGGTGCACTTGTGTGCGTTTTGCACAAACTTGGATATAACGCACAAGTCTAGTGAATACACGTCAGCACAGCATTGCAAAATGCGCAAGGGCGTTGGCAACGAACAAGGAAGTGGACGTGATGGTGGTGCAGGCAGAGGCCGAGGTCGTGGGCAAGCTCTAATTTCGCCACAACAAAGGGCCACATCTACTCGCTCGCACGTCCTGTCCCAAATTCTTGGGGACCGCAGCAGTACACCGCTCTTGAACCAAGACCAGTGTCAACAGGTTGTTAGTTGGATAGCGGATAATGCTTCCAGTCAGATTGGCACCACCACAAACACTCTGTCTTCCACACGGTCAAGTGTCAGTAGCCGTGATACTGCACCGCACATTTCAGAACCTGATCCTCCTTCCTACCACAAGGCTGAGTACATGTCCTCGGACATTACTGATCCCACACTTGGACACTCGGAAGAGCTGTTCACGTTTCCATTCACACATTCTGGCCTCTCGCCAGCTCATGTTGAAGTGGGTCATGAGGAGATCGTATGTACAGATGCCCAAATATTTGAGCAGCCACGTTCTCACGAAGTTGGCAACGTGTCTCAACAAGGGGTGGACGATGATGAGACACAATTGTCAGGAAGTCAGGAGGAGGAGCAGGGTGCGGAAGAGGAAGACGACGTGGTGGATGATCCAGTAACTGACCCAACCTGGCAGGAAGATATGCAGAGCGAGGACAGCAGTACACAGGGGGAGGGAGGCGTAGCATCCCAACAGGCAGTAAGAAGCAGGGTGGTGGCTCCAGGCAGAAGTCAGGCAACCGTTCCCCGGAACAACAACACGACACAAGGTGCCTGTACAAATGTTAGGTCTTCCCGAGCCTGGCAGTTTTTTAAGTTGGCTCCAGATGATTCTAAAAAGTCCATTTGCAACACCTGCCGTGCCAGCATCAGCAGGGGTACCAAAACTAGCAGCCTGACCACCACCAGCATGATCAGGCACATGTCAGCCAAGCCCCCGACTTTGTGGGAAGTACAACAGAGTCGAGGAGCAGTGCTTGCTGATGTCACTGCTACGTCTTCGCTTGTGCATGCGAGCCACTCCCCTGTCCATGCTGCCTGCAAACAAGCCTCCTCTGGTCCTGCACCTACAGTTGCCTACGCAGAAATAACACCATCATCAAGCACGTCCTTGTCCCAGCGCAGCGTTCAGTTATCCATTCAGCAAACCTTTGAACGCAGGCGCAAATACACTGCCAATGCCCCACATGCCACAGTTCTAAATGCTAACATTTCGCGACTGCTTGCGCTGGAAATGTTGCCTTTTAGGCTGGTGGAGACAGAAGCATTCCGCGACCTGATGGCGGCAGCTGTCCCACGTTACTCGGTCCCCAGCCGCCACTATTTCTCCCGGTGTGCCGTCCCCGCATTGCATAACCACATGTCACAAAACATCACACGTGCCCTGAACAACGCTGTTTCACCCAAAGTCCACCTAACCACAGACATGTGGACAAGTGCTTGTGGGCAAGGCCGCTACATCTCGTTGACGGCACACTGGGTTAATATTGTGGAAGCTGGGACCCAGTCTGAGCGAGGGACGGAACACGTTCTTCCCACACCAAGGTTTGCAGGCCCTACCTCAGTCAGGGTTTCACCCACACTCTACAGCTCCGGAATGTCATGCTCTTCAGCCTCCTCCTCCTCCTGCGCATCCTCATCCACTTTACCCTCCACACCAGTCCCAAGCTGGAAGCACTGCAGCACTGCCTCGGCGAAGCGGCAACAGGCTGTGCTGAAGCTAATCTGCATAGGTGACAAACCCCACAATGCAGAAGAGGTGTGGACAGCTCTGAAACAGCAGGCAGATCACTGACTCACACCTCTGAACCTAAAGCAAGGAAAGGTCGTGTGTGACAATGGCCGGAACCTGGTGGCGGCTTTGAGGCGAGGCCAGCTGACACATGTTCCATGCGTGGCCCATGTGCTCAACCTCGTGGTTCACCTGTTTCTAAAGTCATACCCAGAGCTGTCTGATCTGCTGGTAAAAGTTTGCCGCCTGTCTGCACATTTTCGAAAGTCACCTACTGCTTCAGCCGGCCTTGCCGGCTTTCAGCGCCGTTTGCATCTTCCGGCTCACAGACTGGTGTGTGATGTCCCCACGCGTTGGAATTCAACTCTGCACATGTTGGTCAGGATATGTGAGCAGAAGAGGGCAGTTGTTGAGTACCTGCATCACCTAAGCCGTCGGGAAATGGGTCAAACTCCACACATAACACCTGAGGAGTGGAGATGGATGTCCGACCTATGTACCATCCTCCAAAACTTTGAGGACTCCACCAAGATGGTGAGTGGTGATGACGCCATTATTAGCGTCACCATACCGCTTCTCTGCCTTCTAAAACGGTCTCTGCTCAAAAACAAACATGATGCATTGCAGGCGGAGCGCGATGAGTTGAAGCAAGAAACAGTAGTGGGTGTGGGTGATAACACACAGCCCAGCCTCGTCTCATCACAACGTGCAGTGGAGGACTATGACGAGGAGGAGGATGAAGACATGGAGCAACTCTCCGGCCAAATTGAGGATATGACATGCAGTCATATCCTCGGTTCAGCGTGGCTGGCCAGAGGACAGGGTAGATGAGGAGGAGGAGAAGGAGGAGGACAGCATGTTCAGTCATCGTGTTGATCAGGATACTGAAGTACTGGCTGTTAAGAGTCTGGCGCACATGGCTGACTTTATGGTAAGCTGCCTGTCTCGTGACCCTCGCGTTAAGAACATCTTGGCCGACAATCATTACTGATTGGTAACACTGTTAGACCCACGCTACAAGGAGAACTTTATGTCTCTTATTCCCGAGGCGGAGAGGTCAGCCAAAATGCAGCAGTTCCGGAAGGCCATAGTCACGGAAGTAGGCAAAGCATTCCCCTCACAAAACGCTAGCGGCATAGGTCAGGAATCAGTGGACAACCAAGGCGTACAGCCGAGAGGGGCACAAGTCCAATCCGCCAGAGGTAGGGGAACAGTCTTTAAGATGTGGGACAGTTTTCTCAGCCCCTCATGTACCACAGCCCCTGAGGTGCGGGGTAGTGCCACAAGAAATCCTAAGTTTGCCCAGATGCTCAAGGAGTACCTTGCAGATTGAACAACTGTACTCCGACATTCCTCTGTGCCTTACAATTATTGGGTATCCAAGCTGGACACGTGGCATGAATTGGCTCTCTACGCCTTGGAAGTCCTGGCCTGCCCTGCCGCTAGCGTTTTGTCAGAGCGTGTTTTTAGTGCCGCAGATGGAATCATTACAGATAAATGCATCCGCCTGTCAACTGAAAATGCTGACAGGCTGACTCTGATCAAGATGAACAAGGGTTGGATTGGGCCAGACTTCACCACACCACCAGCAAATGAGAGCGGAATTTAAAGTTTCTAACGGGAATTTGCCATGTACCTCCACTCACCCATGGGTACACACTTCTGGACTTTGGATAATCGCTGGACTGCTCCTCCTTCTCCTCATGCGCCACCATGATGACCGTTACAATAGTTAGGCCTTTGTTTCAGGTATACCCCCAGTGGTAAATTTGTTCGCCCATTCTTTCAGAATGGACATTACAACGACAGGAGACCCGCTCCTTTGCAATGGGAACAATGTTTTGAGGCCCTCGTGCACGTCTCTATCCAGGGACATTGTGGAGCCTCCCAATTTTTGGCTGCCCTGCCTAAGGGCTATACTACAATAGACCCACTTCCTGACAATGGACACTTCAGGTTTACAGGCCCTCATGCACGTCTCTATCCAGGGACAACGTGGAGCCTCCCAATTTTTGGCTGCCCTGCCAAAGGGCTATACTACAATAGACCCACTTCCTTACAATGGGCACTTCAGGTTTACAGGCCCTCATGCACGTCTCTATCCAGGGACAATGTGGAGCCTCCCAATTTTTGGCTGCCCTGCCTAAGGGCTATACTACAATAGACCCACTTCCTGACAATGGACACTTCAGGTTTACAGGCCCTCATGCGCGTCTCTATCCAGGGACAACGTGGAGCCTCCCAATTTTTGGCTGCCCTGCCAAAGGGCTATACTACAATAGACCCACTTCCTTACAATGGGCACTTCAGGTTTACAGGCCCTCATGCACGTCTCTATCCAGGGACAATGTGGAGCCTCCCAATTTTTGGCTGCCCTGCCAAAGGGCTATACTACAATAGACCCACTTCCTTACAATGGGCACTTCAGGTTTACAGGCCCTCATGCACGTCTCTATCCAGGGACAATGTGGAGCCTCCCAATTTTTGGCTGACCTGCCAAAGGGCAATACTACAATAGACCCACTTCCTTACAATGGGCACTTCAGGTTTACAGGCCCTCATGCATGTCTCTATCCAGGGACAACGTGGAGCCTCCCAATTTTTGGCTGCCCTGCCAAAGGGCTATACTACAATAGACCCACTTCCTTACAATGGGCACGTCAGGTTTACAGGCCCTCATGCACGTCTCTATCCAGGGACAATGTGGAGCCTCCCAATTTTTGGCTGCCCTGCCAAAGGGCTATACTACAATAGACCCACTTCCTCAAAATGGGCACATTAGACTCAAGAGGCCTTCATGTACGTCTCTTCTCAGGGACATCGAAGTGCCACACAATGTTTTCACGTAAAATCTTTCATGTAATCTCCAAAAGTAACATACACCAGCTCTATCTCACTATTGGGTATGTGCCCTTAACATTTCCGCCATGAAAATTCATTTTGGTGTCATTTTGGAAGGTTTTCTGGTGAGTCCGTAAAAATGGCGTAAAACGCGGACAAAATTGTTCACAGCTGTGACTTTTGAGTGATAAATGCTTCAAGGGATCTTCCCCATGCTGTTGTCATGTCATTTGAGCACTCTTCTGAGACTTTTGTGACATTTTTAGGGTTTCTACATGCTGCCGGGGGTCATTTCATAAAAATACTCGGGTCTCCCATAGGATAACATTGGGCTCGGTGCTCGGGCTGAGTACACGAGTATCTTGGGATGCTCGGCCCGAGCCTCGAGCACCCGAGCTTTTTAGTACTCGCTCATCACTAATTACTAGTAGAAGAAGACGTGACCTAAAACTTCATCTCCAATCTGTATTGTGCCTGTATGAACTGCACTGGGGAACATTCTCTAACAGAAGAGATGATTGCCCTAAGGACTCAAAGTATTACACCAGCCGATTTATCAGATGACTTGTGATAGGAACAAAATAGGCAGATGTGAACAAATAAAAATACAGAATCAGACAGGCTATAAAGAGATTGCTATTATTTGTGGTCTCATACAGATGAAAAATGCAAACGTATGAGGGCAGGAAATAATATGAGATTAACAATATAGTGACCTCTATACACAAGATGTAAAATTGTTAACGAAATCATAGATACAAGGATTATCTATAATAATTGTAGGAACACTCACAGTAGCGGCATATGCTGCTAAAGCAATAGGCCGATTCTCTTGTTTGGTGGCTAAATTTATAAATACCACAAGTAGAGATACATTTATACTAGATTGATTACATTACACAAGATGATGGTAGATGGTGGGAATGGGTATTTTCTTAGTTACCTGATTTTTTTGATATATGCATTATATATTAGGAGTAATTTTTGCTTTTGTGCATGCATTGCTTTTTGTTGTTGTATCATCCGCTAAAACTATGCCGTTAGGGTATGGTACCTGGTATAACTAATGTTTGGCTCAAAATAGCCAAGTGTGGAATGTATTGCAAATATATAAATGGCTATTTTTGAGTTTATACATTATGTTATACTATAACATATTGATTAATCAGACAGACAAAGTGTACATGGTTACAAAATCTTGTATATACTTAAGGATTTCTGTGTGTTTGTCTTGAATATACACAGACAGACAATATATCCATTTACCTAGCTCAAATACCTGATGTGTATTCTTGGGAGATTTGAATGTCTGTGGGTTTATTACCCCATTGTCTGATGTGTGGTGTATCTCTGATTCATCTATGCCCAAAGACTGGCCATCAAAGGGCATGGATAAATAAGGCTACAACACATTAACTTTAAGGCTTGTAATATTGTTCAAGCCTCTATAAGATCAGATGAAATATAGCACAGACAGAAGCTCGTGTTTGCTGCTCCGTGAGACGTCCGGGCAGTGATGTCCAGGAGTCCTCTGTCTATGTCATGCTTCTCTGACTGTAGTTCCAGACAGATGATGTCCAAAACTCCTTGGTGATGTAAGTATTTAACTGTACTTAACCTTTGTATGTTCAATATACAAAAGTGTACGCAATATCATACTTTTCCTTTAAGTTTGTATTTCATATTAACCTTTATAATAAAATTACTTATTTGTCTTCTTTAAAGCCGTATCTGAACCTTAGTGATAAAATATAGCAAAACAATTGGCCAATACATAAACTAAATATCTCTCTTTTGCAGTAATGCAGTGCCATATTTTCCCTAGTACATTTTTGGCTTTTTCGGCCCACTCTGCTAGGCCACATTGTAGCACAGTGAGCTTCCCACTGGGACTTATGCTTGTTATCCATGTGACGATTCATGGACGAAGTAGTCAAACTAGTGAGGGTTTTTGGCCTCTACTTAGAGATTGGCGACAAATCTTACAGATGACATGAGTTGGGAGATCCTTTGCAATGTCAAAAAAGGACCAGGCTAGGCAAGGCTTAGAGCCCATGCGACCTGCAGAGCCACACTGACTTGTGCTGAGAGGCAGAGTCTGTGTTCAGGAAGGCTCAAGCTAACCTCGTCGTCAGTCGCATCCTCCTCCACCACCTCAGCTGATCTCATCGAGTGCCTGACTGTGGGTTGACAGTAAGTGGGATCTACAACCTCATCATCACCCTGTGTGTTTGCATTCCCCTCGTCCTCAGAGCCAATCTCTTCCTGCATTGACCGAATAGTTAAGTTGTCATTCTAATCAGGTATCTGAGTCTCATCGTCATCAGCATGTTCCTCATTGTCTCCCCAAACTGTAACTCCTCTTGGTGAATGAGGGACTACATTATGCTCAGAAACATTTTCATCAGGGCGTGAATCTGACTCACAAAGCTTCTGGGCATCACTGCAGATCATTTCCTGGTCTGGACTCACTGTAGCTTTGAAGCAGACCTCTGATTCCCAGGCTATAGTGTGACTGAACAGCTCTGCCGACTCAACCATCTCTGTTACCCCATACTCTGCAGGGCGGGTGCAGACTTAAGAGCTGTTAGAAAGCAAGTGCAATTGGGGTGACAATTCAGGGGACTGGAGTCTTTGGGATGTTGAAGTTGAGGTGGAGGAGAGGCCACTTGATGGAGCACTTGAGATCCATTCAAGCATGCGCTTTTTTTGTGCATCATCTTGGTAGAGTTGGTCGTTTCCGTAACAAAGGGATCATATCAGATTGTCCACAGAAAGTAGTAGACATCTTACTTTTGTTGGAAGATGGCCTTTCTTCAGCAGATGTTACTGTTGCTTTACCACCTACCCCACGGACACAAACTTTTTTTCCCTTTCCAACACGCCTGTTACCCTTTCCACCAGCATCTGTCCTTTTGCAACTCATTTTGTTTGTGACCAAATTGGACACTTAAAATTGCGTAGCAAAAATGAAAAGGTGGTGTAGAATGCAGAGGTGGTTTAGCTTTATTGACAGCTGAAGAACCAACACGTACTATCCCAGACAATGAAACTATGCCCCTAAAACTGGCAGCACTTTTTGCAATTAAAATTGCGTAGAAAAAATGGACAGGTGGTGTAGAATGCAGAGGTGGTGTAGCTTGCGTGTCAGCAGAGGAACCCTTACGTACTATCCCAGACAATGAAACTATGCCCCTAAAACTGGCAGCACTTTTTGCACTTAAAATTGCGTAGCAAAAATGGACAGGTGGTGTAGAATGCAGAGGTGGTGTAGCTTGCTTGTCAGCAGAGGAACCCTCACGTACTATCCCAGACAATGAAACTATCCCCCTAAAACTGGCAGCACTTTTTGCAATTAAAATTGCGTAGCAAAAATGGACAGGTGGGGTACAATGCAGAGGTGGTCTAGCTTTCTTGTCAGCAGAGGAATCCTCACATACTATCCCTTACAATGAAACTATGCCCCAAGGAATTGCCTGAGCTGATTTAGACAGACGCTGTGATAAAACCTTGCACAGCTCTGGCAAAGACCTGCCTAGCAAAAATGGCTATAAAAAGGTAATGTAGCCCTGAAAAGGGCTGAAATTACAAGTAGTCCCTAATCCCTAAACCGATATGTAGATTGCACTGTATAAGTCTATAGCGCACACATCAGCAGCAGCAGGAGCGGTGACTGTCACACACCCGCAGCAGAGAGATAATGGCGGCGAAGGGGAAAATGGCCGGGTCTTATAGGGCAAGGACATGTGACATGCACAGCCTATGACACATGCCCTTGCTTGTCTGGCAAAAATCCACTTTGCTGTGTGTGGCCCGCCCCACTGTACGCGCGGTTAGGAAAAAAAAATGGCGATCGCCATTCTTTCAGCACTCAGCAGCACTGATCTAAACCCCATCCCCCCCGCACACTATACGCTGAATTTTGATAATATCATTATTAACAGTGACTGACAGTATTACAGTGAAAAGCCAGCTAGTAACTAGCCACGCTTTTGGTGATTGAACTGTTATCGAACGGTAACTCGAACTGCCGAACTTGAAGCAAATCGTTCGAGTTCGTAAAATGAATCGAACACTGAGCAAAATCACTCGAATTTGAAATTGGCGAACCGTTCGAATCGAACATCGCTCATCTCTATAAACCAATACTCGTTATGCAGTGTGCTATGTATATACACCAATACTCGTTATGCAGTGTGCTATGTATATACACCAATACTCGTTATGCAGTGTGCTATGTATATACACCAGTACTCGTTATGCAGTGTGATATGTATATACACCAATACTCGTTATGCAGTGTGATATGTATATACACCAATACTCGTTATGCAGTGTGATATGTATATACACCAATACTCGTTATGCAGTGTGATATGTATATACACCAATACTTGTTATGCAGTGTGATATGTATATACACCAATACTCGTTATGCAGTGTGCTATGTGTATACACCAATACTTGTTATGCAGTGTGCTATGTATATACACCTATACTTGTTATGCAGTGTGCTATGTATATACACCAGTACTCGTTATGCAGTGTGCTATGTATATACACCAATACTTGTTATGCAGTGTGCTATGTATATACACCAATACTCGTTATGCAGTGTGATATGTATATACAACAATACTCGTTATGCAGTGTGCTATGTATATACACCAATACTTGTTATGCAGTGTGCTATGTATATACACCAATACTCTTTATGCAGTGTGCTATGTATATACACCAATACTCGTTATGCAGTGTGATATGTATATACACCAATACTCTTTATGCAGTGTGCTATGTATATACACCAATACTCGTTATGCAGTGTGATATGTATATACACCAATACTCGTTATGCAGTGTGCTATGTATATACACCAGTACTCGTTATGCAGTGTGATATGTATATACACCAATACTCGTTATGCAGTGTGATATGTATATACACCAATACTCGTTATGCAGTGTGATATGTATATACACCAATACTCGTTATGCAGTGTGCTATGTATATACACCAATACTCGTTATGCAGTGTGCTATGTATATACACCAATACTCGTTATGCAGTGTGATATGTATGCGTTATATCTGTCACATGTGTTAGATATGCTTAGGAGGATTTTTGAGTCTGTTGATATCAGTGTCTGTTACGGCCGATATGTTGTACATCAATGTATCATTTCTGCAAATTTACAGAACTATTTCCTACCGTATTTGTCTTGGATAATTTCTGAACCCATTCTCTTTCCTCCATTCCCCTCTGTGATGTGGTGCGGGAGGTGGGTTGGAATTAATTAGGACTTGCCAAAGTCTCATTGGTCACCGTCTAGTCTTCCATATGTTATAAGTGTATGTGATTGTATTACATGGATGCTCTGAGTATCTGCAACAACTGCTGGAAACGCATTGTCCGGTGCGATCCTCGTCCTCTACTGTCACCAAATACATGATGTCTTTACTATAAAGAAAGAAGAGAGACTCACTCCATACAATCTGTGCGGAGCCGGATACTGAGCCCCTACCAGACACTGAGGAGCTGATCATGTGACCCCCTGACTCCTCCCCTCCATGTGACATCATCACAGGTCCTGTAAGCACAGAGCAGCCATATATCCGGTGTGCGGCTCTGCAGGTGGAGGTAGGTGCAGGGTATTATATATCTAGTGTGCGGCTCTGCAGGTGGAGGTAGGTGCAGGGTATTATATATCTAGTGTGCGGCTCTGCAGGTGGAGGTAGGTGCAGGGTATTATATATCTAGTGTGCGGCTCTGCAGGTGGAGGTAGGTGCAGGGTATTATATATCTAGTGTGCGGCTCTGCAGGTGGAGGTAGGTGCAGGTTATTATATATCTAGTGTGCGGCTCTGCAGGTGGAGGTAGGTGCAGGGTATTATATATCTAGTGTGCAGCTCTACAGGTGGAGGTAGGTGCAGGGTATTATATATCTAGTGTGCGGCTCTGCAGGTGGAGGTAGGTGCAGGTTATTATATATCTAGTGTGCGGCTCTGCAGGTGGAGGTAGGTGCAGGGTATTATATATCTAGTGTGCAGCTCTACAGGTGGAGGTAGGTGCAGGGTATTATATATCTAGTGTGCGGCTCTGCAGGTGGAGGTAGGTGCAGGGTATTATATATCTAGTGTGCGGCTCTGCAGGTGGAGGTAGGTGCAGGGTATTATATATCTAGTGTGCGGCTCTGCAGGTGGAGGTAGGTGCAGGGTATTATATATCTAGTGTGCGGCTCTGCAGGTGGAGGTAGGTGCAGGTTATTATATATCTAGTGTGCGGCTCTGCAGGTGGAGGTAGGTGCAGGGTATTATATATCTAGTGTGCGGCTCTGCAGGTGGAGGTAGGTGCAGGGTATTATATATCTAGTGTGCGGCTCTGCAGGTGGAGGTAGGTGCAGGGTATTATATATCTAGTGTGCGGCTCTGCAGGTGGAGGTAGGTGCAGGGTATTATATATCTAGTGTGCGGCTCTGCAGGTGGAGGTAGGTGCAGGGTATTATATATCTAGTGTGCGGCTCTGCAGGTGGAGGTAGGTGCAGGGTATTATATATCTAGTGTGCGGCTCTGCAGGAGGAGGTAGGTGCAGGGTATTATATATCTAGTGTGCGGCTCTGCAGGTGGAGGTAGGTGCAGGGTATTATATATCTAGTGTGCGGCTCTGCAGGTGGAGGTAGGTGCAGGGTATTATATATCTGGTGTGCGGCTCTGCAGGTGGAGGTAGGTGCAGGGTATTATATATCTAGTGTGCGGCTCTGCAGGTGGAGGTAG
The DNA here is from genome assembly GCF_048569485.1 of Anomaloglossus baeobatrachus. NCBI lineage: Eukaryota > Metazoa > Chordata > Amphibia > Anura > Aromobatidae > Anomaloglossus > Anomaloglossus baeobatrachus. Next base: position 599,962 of record NW_027441806.1, read on the forward strand.
GTGCAGGGTATTATATATCTGGTGTGCGGCTCTGCAGGTGGAGGTAGGTGCAGGGTATTATATATCTAGTGTGCGGCTCTGCAGGTGGAGGTAGGTGCAGGGTATTATATATCTGGTGTGCGGCTCTGCAGGTGGAGGTAGGTGCAGGGTATTATATATCTAGTGTGCGGCTCTGCAGGTGGAGGTAGGTGCAGGGTATTATATATCTAGTGTGCGGCTCTGCAGGTGGAGGTAGGTGCAGGGTATTATATATCTAGTGTGCGGCTCTGCAGGTGGAGGTAGGTGCAGGGTATTATATATCTAGTGTGCGGCTCTGCAGGTGGAGGTAGGTGCAGGGTATTATATATCTAGTGTGCGGCTCTGCAGGTGGAGGTAGGTGCAGGGTATTATATATCTAGTGTGCGGCTCTGCAGGTGGAGGTAGGTGCAGGGTATTATATATCTAGTGTGCGGCTCTGCAGGTGGAGGTAGGTGCAGGGTATTATATATCTAGTGTGCGGCTCTGCAGGTGGAGGTAGGTGCAGGGTATTATATATCTAGTGTGCGGCTCTGCAGGTGGAGGTAGGTGCAGGGTATTATATATCTAGTGTGCGGCTCTGCAGGTGGAGGTAGGTGCAGGGTATTATATATCTAGTGTGCGGCTCTGCAGGTGGAGGTAGGTGCAGGGTATTATATATCTAGTGTGCGGCTCTGCAGGTGGAGGTAGGTGCAGGGTATTATATATCTAGTGTGCGGCTCTGCAGGTGGAGGTAGGTGCAGGGTATTATATATCTAGTGTGCGGCTCTGCAGGTGGAGGTAGGTGCAGGGTATTATATATCTAGTGTGCGGCTCTGCAGGTGGAGGTAGGTGCAGGGTATTATATATCTAGTGTGCGGCTCTGCAGGTGGAGGTAGGTGCAGGGTATTATATATCTAGTGTGCGGCTCTGCAGGTGGAGATAGGTGCAGGGTATTATATATCTAGTGTGCGGCTCTGCAGGTGGAGGTAGGTGCAGGGTATTATATATCTAGTGTGCTGCTCTGCAGGTGGAGGTAGGTGCAGGGTATTATATATCTAGTGTGCGGCTCTGCAGGTGGAGGTAGGTGCAGGGTATTATATATCTAGTGTGCGGCTCTGCAGGTGGAGGTAGGTGCAGGGTATTATATATCTAGTGTGCGGCTCTGCAGGTGGAGGTAGGTGCAGGGTATTATATATCTAGTGTGCGGCTCTGCAGGTGGAGGTAGGTGCAGGGTATTATATATCTAGTGTGCGGCTCTGCAGGTGGAGGTAGGTGCAGGGTATTATATATCTAGTGTGCGGCTCTGCAGGTGGAGGTAGGTGCAGGGTATTGTATATCTAGTGTGCGGCTCTGCAGGTGGAGGTAGGTGCAGGGTATTGTATATCTAGTGTGCGGCTCTGCAGGTGGAGGTAGGTGCAGGGTATTGTATATCTAGTGTGCGGCTCTGCAGGTGGAGGTAGGTGCAGGGTATTGTATATCTAGTGTGCGGCTCTGCAGGTGGAGGTAGGTGCAGGGTATTGTATATCTAGTGTGCGGCTCTGCAGGTGGAGGTAGGTGCAGGGTATTGTATATCTAGTGTGCGGCTCTGCAGGTGGAGGTAGGTGCAGGGTATTGTATATCTAGTGTGCGGCTCTGCAGGTGGAGGTAGGTGCAGGGTATTGTATATCTAGTGTGCGGCTCTGCAGGTGGAGGTAGGTGCAGGGTATTGTATATCTAGTGTGCGGCTCTGCAGGTGGAGGTAGGTGCAGGGTATTGTATATCTAGTGTGCGGCTCTGCAGGTGGAGGTAGGTGCAGGGTATTGTATATCTAGTGTGCGGCTCTGCAGGTGGAGGTAGGTGCAGGGTATTGTATATCTAGTGTGCGGCTCTGCAGGTGGAGGTAGGTGCAGGGTATTGTATATCTAGTGTGCGGCTCTGCAGGAGGAGGTAGGTGCAGGGTATTGTATATCTAGTGTGCGGCTCTGCAGGAGGAGGTAGGTGCAGGGTATTATATATCTAGTGTGCGGCTCTGCAGGTGGAGGTAGGTGCAGGTTATTATATATCTAGTGTGCGGCTCTGCAGGAGGAGGTAGGTGCAGGGTATTATATATCTGGTGTGCGGCTCTGCAGGTGGAGGTAGGTGCAGGTTATTATATATCTAGTGTGCGGCTCTGCAGGAGGAGGTAGGTGCAGGTTATTATATATCTAGTGTGCGGCTCTGCAGGTGGAGGTAGGTGCAGGGTATTATATATCTAGTGTGCGGCTCTGCAGGTGGAGGTAGGTGCAGGGTATTATATATCTGTGTGCGGCTCTGCAGGTGGAGGTAGGTGCAGGGTATTATATATCTAGTGTGCGGCTCTGCAGGTGGAGGTAGGTGCAGGGTATTATATATCTAGTGTGCGGCTCTGCAGGTGGAGGTAGGTGCAGGGTATTATATATCTAGTGTGCGGCTCTGCAGGTGGAGGTAGGTGCAGGGTATTATATATCTAGTGTGCGGCTCTGCAGGTGGAGGTAGGTGCAGGGTATTATATATCTAGTGTGCGGCTCTGCAGGTGGAGGTGTGTGGAGATTCCCCATTACTCGGCTCAGGCTCCATACACATTAGATGCTGGGGGAGAACAATCGCTCTATAGAAGAGAATTCTCCTGATTGCCCCGTGAAGGATGGATATGGACAGGGACAAGATGGCGGAGAGGATATTACACCTCACCCTAGAGATCCTCTTCCGGCTTACTGGAGAGGTGAGAGATTCTGATGACGTCACATTACATCATTCTTATCTATGGGAATAACAGATGGACAGAACTGGAGAGGTGAGGACTCTGGAAATGTCTGGAGTGAGATTTATTACTGTGTCTCTCCATAACCAGGATTACACAGTAGTGAAGAAGACCTCTAGTGAGCGCTGTCAGGCCCCTGTGTCTGAGGGATGGGGAAGACCCCTGAGCCCAATCACGGGGCCTCCACCTCACCCCCCGATACATGAGGACATCAATGACCAGAAGATCCTAGAACTCACCTACAAGATGATTGAGCTGCTGACTGGAGAGGTGACACTGCTGGGAATGCTGGGACTTTATACAGTAACGCTATGAAGGGATCGGGGGTGACGGTATCATTGTATGTGTCAGGTTCCTATAAGGTGTCAGGACGTCACCATCTATTTCTCCATGGAGGAGTGGGAGTATTTAGAAGGACACAAAGATCTGTACAAGGACGTCATGATGGCGGTTCCCCATCCCCTCACATCACCAGGTAATAGACAGGACTAAATACACACGGCCTATAATTATCTGTATGTAGGGAATGAATTCAGTTCCTGTATGTGTCTCCTCCAGGTCTATCCAGTAAGAGGACAACACCAGAGAGATGTCCCCGTCCTCTTCTCCCACAGGACTGTAAACAAGAAGATCCCGATGTTCCTCAGGATGTGTTTCCTCCAGCTCTATCCTGTAAGAGATATCTACTCATGTACTTTCTGCACTAATTTGTGGTTACATTTTTAGACTTTCTACTCTGGGTTTTTTCAGCTGTATTTTCTTTGCTTCTGCTTCTTCTGCTGTTTCTTTCTATTGCCTTCTCTATGTTGTGGTGAAGGCAACTCAAAGACCTGCAGAGGGTTCATGAATACCCTGTTTCCCCGAAAAGACGACTAAAACCGAAAATAAGCCATAGCATGATTTTATGGGATTTTTGGAGAATGCTTGAAATATAAGCCCTACTCAAAAAAAACCCCTAGTTACAGTCAGGACCAGCGTTGGAAAGGAGTCAAACTGCGCAATTTCTCAGGAACCCCACTCTCTTAGTGACCCCATCAGTTGTATTCTAAAGTTGATTGTTTAAGGAACTTTGATAACTTCAAAGTCATGTGACATGATGTAACCAAAGGTCTCTTAATTGCAGGAGTCTAAACTGAACACGACACAGGCTGGAATTAGGGGAAAGGAAGAGCAAATTAGAATTGTGCGACTTTTGTAGGTTGGCCAGAAGAAGGGTGTGAAGCTACTGCTTCTCTAATTCATAATAAACTGCAGCCTTCCCTATGACAGAAATCTCACTCCAGTCCCTGATGTCATTTTTCAGTGTCCATTGCTGGTATTCATGAATTAGAGCCCTAATTTTTATCTGCACATACAGCAAAACCCTGCTACCTGTTTTAGTTACAAAGGATAGGCATTCAATTTTACAGTCCAGTCCCTATTTAAATATCCGGAATCTTTCTGTAACTATTACACTGTGTGCCGAATTATTAGGCAAATGAGTATTTTTATCACATGATACTTTTCATACATGTTGTCCTACTCCAAGCTGTATAGGCTGAGAGCCAACTACCAATTACGTAAATCAGGTGATGTGCATCTCTGTAATGAGGAGGGGTGTGGTGTAATGACATCGACACCCTATATAATGTGTGCTTAATTATTAGGCAACTTCCTTTCCTTTGGCAAAATGGCTCAGAAGAGATATTTGACTGGCTCTGAAAAGTCCAAAATTGTAAGATGTCTTGCAGAGGGATGCAGCACTCTTGAAATTGCCAAACTTTTGAAGCGTGATCACTGAACAATCAAGTGTTTCATGGCAAATAGCCAACAGGGTCGCAAGACGTGTGTTGGGCAAAAAAGGCGCACAATAACTACCCATGAATTGAGGAAAATCAAACGTGAAGCTGCCAAGATGCCATTTGCCACCAGTTTGGGCACATTTCAGAGCTGCAACATTACTGGAGTATCAAAAAGCACAAGGTGTGCCATACTCAGGGACATGGCCAAGATAAGGAAGGCTGAAAAACGACCACTTTTGAACAAGAAACGTAAGATAAAACATCAAGACTGGGAAATATCTTCAGGCTTTATCAGTTAAGGGCAGAGAGCTCCACTCCGACTCAGACGCCAGCAAGGTGGAGGTGGTGTACTGGTATGGGCTGGTATCATCAAAGATGAACTTGTGGGACCTTTTTGGGTTGAGGATGGACTGAAGCTCAACTCCCAGACCTACTGCCAGTTTCTGGAAGACAACTTCTTCAAGCAGTGGTACAGGAAGAAGTCGGTATCGTTCTAGAAAAACATGATTTTCATGCAGGACAATTCTCCATCACATGCATCCAACTACTCCACAGCGTGGCAGGCCAGTAAAGGTCTAAAAGATGAAAAAATAATGACATGGCTCCCTTGTTCACATAATCTGAACCCCATCGAGAACCTGTGGTCCCTCATAAAATGTGAGGTCTACATGGAGGGAAAACAGTGCACCTCTGGGAGCAGTGTCTGGAGGCTGTGGTGGCTGCTGCACGCAATGTTGATCGTAAACAGATCAAGCAACTGACAGAATCTATGGATGGTCGGCTGTTGAGTGTCATCATAAAGAAAGGTGGCTATATTGGTCACTAATTTTTTTGGGTTTTGTTTTTGCATGGCAGAAATGTTTATTTCTAAATTTTGTGCAGTTACATTGGTTTACCTGGTGAAAATAAACAAGTGAGATGGGAATATATTTGTTTTTTTATTAAGTTGCCTAATAATTCTGCACAGTAATAGTTACCTGCACACAGATATCCTCCTAAGATAGTCAAATCTAAAAAAAAACCACTCCAACTTCCAAAAATATTAAGCTTTCATATTTATGAGTCTTGATTTTGATTTGATTGGTTGATTGAGAACATAGTTGTTGATCAATAATAAAAAAAATCCTCTAAAATACAACTTTCCTAATAATTCTGCACACTGTGTATATAAAGGGTACTTTACACGCTGCGATATCGGTACCGATATCGCTAGCGAGCGTACCCTTCCCCTTCGGTTGTGCGTCACGGGCAAATCGCTGCCCATGGCACACAACATCGCTAACACCCGTCACACGGACTTACCTTCCCTGGGACGTCGCTCTGGCCGGCGATCCGCCTCCTTTCTAAGGGGGCAGGTTGTGCGGCATCACAGCGACGTCACACGGCAGCCGACCAATAGCAGAGGAGGGGCAGAGATGAGCGGCCGGAACATACCACCCACCTCCTTCCTTCCTCATTGCCGGTGGACGGAGGTAAGGAGATGTTCGTCGTTCCTGCGGTGCCACACATAGCGATGTGTGATGCCGCAGGAACGACGAACAACATCGTACCTGCAGCAGCAACGATATTAAGGAAATGAGCGACGTGTCAACGAGCAACGATTTTTCACGTTTTTGTGCTCGTTGATTGTCGCTCATTGGTGTCACACGCTGCGATGTCGGTAATGGCGCCGGATGTGCGTCACTACCGACGTGGCCCCGACACTATATCGTTACCGATGTCGCAGCGTGTAAAGCACCCTTTAGTCTTTGAAAAAAATCTCTTTAAATTGTCTATGCTGTGGATCAATGTTACAAGGAGATTGCAGGTTTTGACAACTGTCATGGTGGTGTCAGGATCTGTGGAAATTATAGTACTCTACATGTTAACTTCTCTGATGTCTATGAGCAGTGCAGGGAGACGCAGGCGAGGAACCACAGGCTTGGGTAGGCTAGCAAGAGTTATTCTCTGGTAGTCTGCTTGTTAATGTCTTTGATCACATGCTGTGGAGGAGAAAGTATCATTCGCTCCCCTTCTGTATATGCTGGCTGGGCTATTTCATTAATGCCAGCTATAATTTACCTATACTGGTCTGGTGAGGTGTTGTGATCCAGACAAAAGGCCCTGTCACACACACAGATAAATCTGCGGCAGATCTGTGGTTGCAGTGAAATTGTGGACAATCAGTGTCAGGTTTGTGGCTGTGCACAAATGGAACACTATGTCCATGATTTCACTGCAACCACAGATCTGCTAAAGATTTATCTCTGTGTGTGACGGGGCATTTGCAGGTAGTTGTTGTGCATTATTGCTGTGAGCTGTTGTTGTTCTCTTTTTATCGCTGCCTTCCTGCTCTTGCTTTTGTCTTTAGTCTCTCACTGTTTATTTCTGTGAGTTTGCAATATGTCCTGTCTGTCTTAGGCCCCCTTCACACACACGTGTCTCCGGTATGTGCTACGTCCGTTTCCGCATGTACCGGAGACACGGGCACATGTATACCCATTAAAGTCAATGGGTTTATGTGCACGCACGTGTTCAGCCATTGGCCCGTGCCTCCGTGTGGAGCAGACGTGAGCCCGTGTGCTCCATACGGAGGCATGTCCGTTTTTCTGCAGCAGCGCGGGTGTCACGCGGCCCGCACATGTACCACACGGATAGTGTGGATGCGGTCCTGTGTGACACACGCCGGAGAAACACGTGTCATTATTTTAAAATAAAAAAACACATACTCACCTCCACCAGCCCTCCAGAATCTTCCGCTGCAAACAGTTGCTGCCGACCGCTGCACATTATGAGCGTGTTAAGGAGGTCGGCGTGGTGTCACAGCCGCTGATCTCCGCCCCCCTATTCTCAGCTGGAAGCAACATCAGCGGGGAGTGGGCGAGGCTGGAGCCGAAGATCAGTACCCTGGACAGCAGGAAGGACCACGTGAGTATTCAAATTACAGGTTCTCCGTGTGTTATCGCGGATAGCACACGTAGAACACACGTGGCCCGCACGTACCGGAGACACGTACTTACCAAACGCAACACGCAAGGAAAATACGCGTCTCGCGGCACGTGCGTAATTTTCACGTGAGTGTGAAGGGGGCCTTAATCTGTGTTTCCATCATACTACTGCCCCTTCCTAACAGATTAGATCTGGTCAGAAGAATAGTAAGATATGGGCGTCTCCATCTTCAGGGGTAATCCACAGGTTAGGAATAGCTTAGCGTGTGGGACAGTATAGGAGCCTCCTGTCCCTCATTATCCTGCAATCACATTGTGACAATCAATCAGATTATTTACTGTAGCACATTCCAGAGAACTGGTGCTAGGAATGGGAGATCCGCATTAACTAAGATGTAACTCTTAAGTGGGCTTTACACGCAACAATATCGCTAGCGAGCGTACCCGCCCCCGTCAGGTTGTGCGTCATGGGCAAATCGCTGCCCATGGCGCACAACATCGCTTACACCTGTCACACTATACTTACCTGCCTAGCGACGTCGCAGTGGCCGGCAAAACGCCTCCTTTCTAAGGGGGCGGTTTGTGCGGCGTCACTAAGCAGCTGCCCAATAGAAGTGGAGGGGTGGAGATGAGCGGGCCGAACATCCCGCCTACCTTCTTCCTTCCTCATTGAGTGCGGCCGCAGGTACGATGTAGTTCCTCGTTCCTGCGGTGTCACTCAGAGCAAATGTGTGCTGCTGCAGGAACGACGAACAACATCGTACCTGCAACAGCAATGATAATCGGGATAGGAACGACTGGACAACGATATGGTGAATATTTCTGATCGTTAACAGTCGTTCCTGCGGTGTCACACGCAACGACGTCGCTAACAAGGCTGGATGTGCGTCACGAATTCCGTGACCCCAACGGCATCTCGTTTGCGATGTCGTTGCGTGTAAAGCCCGCTTTAGATGTCGAAATTGGACAAGAGATTCAGAATACATTTTTTCCTAATTTAATTTATGTTCTGGTTTAAAAAAGTAAATGTACTTTCAAGATAATATCATTAAAAAATAATAACATTGTGTTTATTTTTAGCCGATGACTGTATTGGGAGTTCAGATGGAAATCTTATATCTTCAGAATTTATAACAGATGATGAAAGTATCACACATGATACATATGAAGAGCATGCTGCTGTCCCACATATACCTCCAGTCCTTCCTCGGAAAGCTTTATCATCAGATCTTTTCAAAGAAGTCCAAAATTCCGATTTATCACAGAATTGTCAGCAAAATAAAACTTACGGAAGTGATGTGGAGCATGAAATGGCTCATACAAAGGAAAAACCATTTTCATGTTCAAAATGTGGGAAATGTGTTACCAAGAAATCACATCTTGTTAACCTTCAAAAAGTTCTGACACATGAAAATCCGTTTTCATCTCCTCAATGTGAGAAATCTTTTGCTCGAAAATCAAACCTTATTGATAATCAAAAATATCAGATAGGGAAGAAGCTATTTTCATGTGCAGAGTGTGGGAATTGTTTTAAATGGAAATCAGAACTTGTCCGGCATCAAAGATTTCACACAGGGGAGAAGCCATTTTCATGTTCAGAATGTGGGAAATGTTTCCACCAGAAATCAGATCTTGTTATGCATCAAAGATCTCACACAGGAGAGAAACCATTTTTATGTTCAGAGTGTGGGAAATGTTTTATTCGGAAATCAGATCTTGTTATGCATCAAAGATCTCACACAGGGGAGAAACCATTTTCATGTTCAGAATGTGGGAAATGTTTTAATTGGAAATCAGAATTTGTCCGGCATCAAAGACTTCACACAGGGGAGAAGCCATTTTCATGTTCAGAGTGTGGAAAATATTTTATTTGGAAATCAGATCTTGTTGAGCATCAAAGATCTCACACAGGAGAGAAGCCATTTTCATGTTCAGAGTGTGGGAAATGTTTTATTCAGAGATCAAGCCTTGTTAGGCATCAGAAAATTCACACAGGGGAGAAGCTATTTTCATGTTCAGAGTGTGGGAAAGGTTTTAGTCAGAAATCAGACCTTGTTAGACATCAGAAAATTCACACAGGGGAGAAGCCATTTTCCTGTTCAGAGTGTGGGAAATGTTTTATTCGGAAATCAGAACTTGTTGGGCATCAAAGATTTCACACCGGGGACAAGCCATTTTCATGTTCAGAGTGTGGAAAATGTTTTATTCAGAAATCAGACCTTGTTAGACATCACAAAATTCACACAGGGGAAAAGCCTGTGTGAAAAGGTTCTAACCACACAAGGGGTTTCACCAACAGTAGATATAACAAGACTAGGTTTCAGCAATTCAGTAGAATTAGATCACATTCTGCTGATCCTTGTGTGTCATCACCACTACTAGCCAGTGGTGGAGACAATAGGTCACAAAACATTGACCAAGCGACCCCTCCTGTACGGACCACTACCCCCTACAGTCCTTGAGAAATACTCATCTCTTCCTCCTATTGAAGTTATTAAAGTACACATTTCTTCTTCTATTGCTCCTATCACTACTAATACAACGCTTATGTGGGCAAATACTCTGTCCTCGGATGTTAATAAGGTTTTTGATACCAATACAGACATATCCAACACTGATACACAACAGGATTTGGCTATCATTCAGACGCAATTTGATAAATTGAGAAAAGAGAAATCTGTGGTTTCTTTGATGGTAGCTAATTCCAGAAACTTTAAGGAGATTGGAATAGTTGACTGTGTATCTAACCCTCTGGCATCTGATACATATATCAACCCTCTAGTATCTAACACATGTAACAATACTTATTATTATTATTACTTATTATTATAGCACCATTTATTCCATGGCGCTTTACAAGTGAAAGGGTATACGTACAACAATCATTAACAGTACATAACAGACTGGTACAGGAGGAGAGAGGACCCTGCCCGCGAGGGCTCACAGTCTACAGGGAATGGGTGATGGTACGATAGGAGAGGACAGAGCTGGTTGCGCAGTGGTCTACTGGACTGAGGGCTATTGTAGGTTGTAGGCTTGTTGGAAGAGGTGGGTCTTGCTTGAGGTTCCTCTTGAAGCTTTCTACGGTAGGGGAGAGTCTGATGTGCTTTGCTTGATCTCTCCATTCATTATAATATAGACGATTTTACTGCAACCCCTGGTTCATCCTCTAGACTACGTGATGATAATAAACTTATCACTATTGATAATTCTACTAATGCTGCAACATTGGTGCCTTTTTTTACCCAAGGCCACCCCCGGTCAGAACAATGTGATAACTACTTATCTAACTCCAAAGTCGGTAAAAAGAAAAAGCGTTACAGAGGGACCAGAACTGGAGCCAAAACAAAGCAGAAAAGGGAAAAAAGTTTATCTGCTGGATGCTTAAATAAGACAAATAATATATTTCATCTTTCGGATACACCTACTACTGCTGCAATTTCTTTACTTAATAAGGGCCTTTCTTTTTGTACTACTTTTAATATAAAAGATTTTTATTTATTTACCGATCTACAGACATTTATTAGAAAATTGACTCTGCAGAGACACTATACCATTATGGCGGGTAGGGCGACACCCAATAGTACACTGTTAGGTGATTCGGTCACCGATCAATTCTTACACACTGACTTTAAAAGGACCTCTAATTTTTATCCAACGGAAAGTAAAGGACACAATTTACACACATTCTGTAAAATGGTGCTTCAGGATTTCAACCTGTTAAAAAGCCGATGTGGAAATATTCCTTGGAACTTATCCAGATCTGAAAAGAGGGCATTAAACTCACTAAAAGGGAATAATGATATTATCAGACCAGCGGATAAAGGGGGGTTGTCCTACAGAATAAATCAGACTATATAGCACAGGCTTTTAGAATCCTATCTGATCCCATGAATTATCAGCGGATGACACAAAAGGATTAGCAACTAGAGATGAGTCACCCCCCTAGAGTTCAAGTTCGGTTCGGTTCGTCGAACGGAGAACATGTTCGTCGAACATTCGACGAACCAATTCGAACCTCATTGAAAACAATGGCAGGCAAACACAAACACATAAAAACACATAGAAAACACCTTCTAAGGTGTCCAAAAGGTGACAAACAACTCACAAGACACCACAAACACATGGAAAAGTGACAAGGACATATACTCATGCGAAAACAAAAGAGCTGGACGAGTAAAAAGAGGAGGAGACAGATATCGGAGTATCTGCAAGTGAACATCGATGCCATTACTGTGCAACCTGAGCCTTGCTCATTTTGGGCTTCCAATCTGGATAAACTGCCTGAGCTTGCCACTTACGCCTTGGGGATCTTGTCGTGTCCCGCAGCCAGTGTTTTCTCTGAATGTGTCTTCAGTGCTGTTGGGTGTGTGCTGACAGATAAGCGCATGCATCTGTTCAGTGACAATGTGGACAGACTAACGTTCATCAAGATGAACAAGTCATGGATCCGCAAGGACTTTTCTACCCTGTGTCATCCAGGGGAAACTAAAGGCTGGTGGATTTTTAATAGTGCTTCATGCAAATCAACTTTTTAAGTTTGCAACTGGGGGACAACTGATGCCAGTGAAGTGGTGTGTGTGGCCCAATTTTTGGAAAAGAGGGAGACTGTGGTTGGAGTCCGTTTACTGTGTTTTACATGATTTTAGAAGGGCATAAAAAGTTGTTCAAAAGAACTGAAGTCCTCAGTGGTTGATACCTTTTAATGGCTAACTGAAAAGATGGTAATAATAGCAAGCTTTCGAGACTACTCAGGTCTCTTCATCAGGCATGGTATAACACAAAATCTATTTATATATTATATTTATTTATTATCTATTTAAATATTTATACACAACAGGACATAGAATAGTGCAGTAAAAAAAAAAACAAAAAAAACCAAACCCAAGTTATATGAAACAGAACTATCACTATGGCAGGGGGGCAAACTGCTGTGGCCATAAATATTGCTGCAGTTCAGTGTGAAAGTTTCATTGTCCTCTGATTAGGGTCTGGTCCGGGCTGTGACACGCTCAGATGGTCAGAGGAGCACATCTCTTGACTGATGTAAAAAGACATGAATCCATGAGACACATTCATTCCTGCTCTGAATGTGTCAAAGGTCATCATAAGTTTGTACTCCCATAGTCTCCTATCTCTCTGGGACTTGAAATTTCCTTTCAATACCAGCAATTTCATGTCCATCATGCTGTGGTCTGAGTTACAAAAATGTTTGGCCACAGGTAGATCTATTCTTTTTTCCTTAATTGTGTGGCGGTGAGAATTCATCCTTGTCCTGAGCTGTTGTCCTGTCTCCCCTACATACAGACCCCCAGTTGGACATTTTGTACATATAATTAAGTACACCACATTGGTTGTGGTGCAGCTGAAGGTACCTGGGATCTTGTAGTCCTGATGTGATCTGGGAATCTTTATCCTGTCCGTTGTCAAAATAAATGGACAGGCGAAGGGGCGAAGTCTTCTTCAGTTCAGTGCAGACTGAGCTATTAGACTGAGGGGCTGCGTACATTACACTGAGAGGACCGAGGGGCTGCAGAAGTGTGAGGACTGAGGCACTGTTTAGGGTTACTTGCTGGGAGCGTTGCTTGGGGAAAGGGGTTATTATTATTATTTATTATTATATAGCGCCATTTATTCCATGCTGCTTTACAAGTGAAAGAGGGTATACGTACAACAATCATTAACAGTTCAAAACAGACTGCTTTAGGAGGAGAGAGGACCCTACCAGTGAAGGCTCACAGTCTACAGGGAATGGGTGATGGTACAATAGGTGAGGACAGAGCTGGTTGCGCAGTAGTGTACTGGACTGAGGGCTATTGTAGGTTGTAGGCTTGTTGAAAGAGGTGGGTCTTGAGGTTCCTCTTGAAGCTCTCCGCGGTAGGGGGGAGTCTGATATGCTGAGGTAGAGCGTTCCAGAGTATGGGGGAGGCACGGGAGAAATCTTGTACGCGATTGTGGGAAGAGGAGATAAGAGAGGAGTAGAGAAGGAGATCTTGTGAGGATCTGAGGTTGTGTGCAGGTAGGTACCGGGAGACTAGGTCACAGATGTAGGGAGCAGACAGGTTGTGGATGGCTTTGTATGTCATGGTTAATGTTTTGAACTGGAGTCGTTGGGTGATAGGAAGCCAGTGGAGGGATTCGCAGAGTGGCGAGGCTGGGGAATAGCGAGGGGAAAGGTGGATTAAGCGGGCCGCAGAGTTTAGGATAAATTGGAGGGGTGCAACAGTGTTCGAAGGGAGGCCAGAGAGCAGGAGGTTGCAGTAGTTGAGGCGGGAGATGATGAGGGCATGTACTAATGTTTTTGCTGATTCTTGGTTAAGGAAAGCACGGATCCGGGAGATATTTTTGAGTTGTAATCTGCATGAGGTGAAGAGGGCTTGGATGTGCGGCTTGAAGGATAGAGCAGGGGTTGACATTTCTTCCATGTGCTGCTGGTGTTAATTTCTTGCGGCTGCATTCTGGGGGCTGATGTTACTCGTGTGGAGCGTGTGCTGGGATTTTGCATGGGTACTGAGAGATTGATGTTCCTTGTTGTGGGGGAAGGAGGTGATGTTTCTCATATGAGGCTACGTGGGAAAGGAAGGGGTGATTTTTTTTACTGTTGGTGGGCTATATAGGGAAGGGGGTGATGTTAACACTTGGGGCTGCATTGGAAAGGCGGTGATTTTAATCGTATCAGGCTGTGTGCTAGGAGGGGCTGCGTGGGAAAGTGAGTGATATTACTTGCATGGGGTTGCATTCTAGGTGCTGATGTTGTTTGCGTGGGGTTGCGTGCAGGAGGGCTGATGTTACATGTGTGTGAAAGGGTGATGTTATGTGCAGGGGGCTCTGTGGCAAGAGAGCTGCATGGTGGGGGGTTGCATAGGGAAATGGGTGATTTTACTCGCATGGGGCATTGGCAAGGGGCTGATGTTACGTGTGTGGGACTATGTGCTTGGGGGCTGCGTTGAGGAGGGGGTTATATTCTTAGCGTGGGTCTGTGTGGTGATGTATGGGGTGATGTTACTCGAATGGATCGAGATAACAGAGCAACCCAGGATTAAGTTACATAGTTAATCGCCTTCAGGGCACACTAGACAAAACACTATATGCACAATGGATATACAGATACAATGGTCAGATAGGCAGACACAGGAGGTAATACAAGAGGTATAAGTAGACTTAAATAAGTCATTTACCAGGTAGATGTTTAGGCCTTGGTGCAGGCAGAAATATGGGAGGTGTGTGGTGCCAGGGGTTTCCGATTATTTCCACCACGATATACAGCGTACCCTCCCTAGAAAACAACATTTGGCGACTGCCTGACCCTGGAAATAAGCTCTTGGTCAGAAACTCCCTTTCCCGCCCATTGAATTGTTCGTCTCCCTCCCCTGGGTCTGATGGATGAAAACTCCCAAAAACCTATAATAGGTCAGAACTTCTCGCTGGGAGGTCGTAGAGAGGCTATTCTGGTGCCATTGGATCTGGACAGGCCCTAATTATGCTTGGAGACCAAATACAGCTTCACTGCCTGGCTTTTACTAGCCATTCTCCGTATCTCCCCACCCCGGGGTGCTGGAGAGAGTTGAGACCCATGTGCGTGTACGGCCTGTCCCCACGGTCCTGGAAATATAATCAATGTACGGCTAGGACATGCAATAATTTCATAACTCCTTATGGCATTATGTCTCCTGTTTGTCTGAAGAATGTGAATCCTGAACTCACAGCAGGGGGTTCATTGTGCCAATAACTTGTCTGTTGTGAATACATTTTCCAGTTTGGGGCTCCCTCTTGTGGTCAGTGCAGTTGATGTGTAGAATGAAAGCCACACACCTGTGGAGGACTGGCAATCAGGTATTTCTGATTAGACTATATAGCTGAGCAGTTTTCTCCTGTTACTTGCCGATGCTCAATGGATATCCTGTGTGTTAAGGACATTCTGAAACCAGCCCTGCTCACTACCAGAACTCCTCTCTCAGATAAGTGGTCTTTGTACCTCTGCTAATTGTTTTCACTCTCTTGTTGTTTTTTCGGTTTTGATACTAATGCTTGATTCCTATTTTGTCTGTGTGGAGTTCTTGGTGGAATTGAATCATTCCCTGCTGGAAGTGTCTGTATACTTAACTCCATGATTCTGCAATGTGTTTTGTCATGCTTGGTATTAATTCAGTCCCTCATCTATATTAGTGTTTTTGGATTCCAGTAACCGTGTGCTGATATAGTGGAGGAGAGGTTGTGCTACCTCAGGGTTTTTCCATATCAGGCGTGCTGGTATTTATTAGGGTTTTTACGGCTGCAGACAGTGCTCCTTCCTATCCTTTCCTATACATGTAGTTTGGGCCTCACCTTTGCTGAATCTGTTTTTTAGCTTTGTATTGTGTTTTCCTATATCACCGCAGTCTTTACATGTGGGGGGCTATCTATATCGTTGGGGATTGCTCCAAGGCAGATTAGCTTTCTAATATCTCTATAAGAATATCTAGTTCTCCGGCTGTGTCGAGACGACTAGGTCATTGTAGGCTCGTCCCACGGCTACTTCTAGTTGTGTGTCAGGATTAGGTCTGCAGTCCGTTAAGATTCCAGCCACTCTGTTACCTTTTGGGTTTCCGCGTTTTTTGATCCTCCTCGGTCCCTGAATCATAACACTTGTCCCAGCTGTCAGCTGCTGGAGAGGTGAGGTTTTCCCTTTGAAGCTGGTTACACTGAACCACTTGCTGGCTCCGATATCCTGTCTCAGATTCACTCTTTGAATAGGAGTCTATAGCTGCTCAACCAGATACTGTATACTGACAAGGCAAGATATCGCCCATATTTTTCACAGCGGCCAAAGTCAGAAAGATGACTATAATTCTGTGACTCCACTGTAATTATGACCCCACTGCCCCACCACCGTGTGGAGCTGCCGCCCCACCACCATGCGGAGCTGCCGCCCCACCACCGTGCGGAGTTGCCGCCCCACCACCGTGCGGAGCTGCCGCCAGACTTACACCCCACCTACTGTCTCCTCCCCAAAATCCTTTAGAATGTAAGCCCTCAAGGGCAGGGTCCTCTTCCTTCTGTACTAGTCTATCTAATGTAAGTTGTATATGTATTCTGTATGTAACCCCCTTTTCATGTACAGCCCCATGGAATCAATGGTGCTCTATAAATAAATAATAATAATTATAATAATAATTCCTTCTTACGGGCAGTTTGACTTGTATTAATCTATTGCTATGGTTTTGACAAAAAAAATCTTTAAAGTGATCAATTTCATTTACAGAAGAAAAGTAGACGATGGGGTCTAATGTGGCCCCACCGTATGCCAACATTTTTATGCCTGCCTTTAAAGATCATTTTGTATATCAACATTCCCTATTTAGACACAGTGTGCGGTTATTTGGAGGCGTTTTATAGACAATGTGTTTTTGATTTGGAAGGGTGATTTACAGTCAGGGCCGGCCTTAGCCTGAATGGTGCCCTGTGCAAAACATGCATTTGGTGCCCCCACCCTACTAATTTTTTTTACCTAGTTTCCCAGGAAACAAACGAGGACAGGAGGGTATTTTTTTTCTACATGCTAATGTGAAGCCCCACAGGTGTTGTGTCGGTGCATTACCTTCAGGGACTCCACTCGGCTGGATCCTGTCACAGGTAGGAGATCTTCTTCTTGTCGTGACGCCACTCTCAGTATTGCGGTCAGTGGGGACCGCCACTGCAGGTTGAGGGATGCCTGGGGCTGATGGTGGGTGCAGTCAGTTGGAATAGCCTCCTGAGAGTGAGGCAAGCCCCAGGGCCCTGTGTAGGTGTGTAGAACCACAAGGCGCAGAATAACTCCACACAAGCAGAATGTCTTTCAGGGGTTTTACTCACTTCAGATGGCAGGGTGAGTAACCCGGGCGTAGCTGGGATGAACCAGGCTGGAACCAGGTGTCCTTCAGGCTGACTGGTGAGGGTGACTACCGACTCGCCTTCCTTAGCCCTTGGTGGTTTGGGGTAACCCTGACTTTTAGTCCCTATGGGGGTCACCCAGGGAAGTAACTGCTCCCCTCGTTTGGTTGCCGTTTGCTTGTCGCCTGGACCAGATCACTCCAGCTGCTTGCCTCCTGTGAACTATGGGCCCTAACTGTGGCTACGTGGCTGCGGCTTTTGGGTGTTGTGGTGTGGGCTTTGAGGGCCCCACACCGGCAGGTTTAGCAAGGAAAGGTGGATCTATCCCCGCTCCGGGATCTGCCGCCCGTTTGGGCCTGGTACTCCCTAGCAGTCTCCTTACTTCCCACTCCGTGCTCTCTCTTTAGCTGAAGATGGATTTCGGGTAGCACTCCTAGGTGACCGTTCTCCCCCGTCGGTAGCCACTGCGCGGGCGCTGTTAGACTGCAACAGCCCCAGGGGTCTGCTCTCCTCCGAGCTCCCTGGACTCTGCACTAAACCGGCTCACTTGAGGGACCTGCACTGCTGCTCCTGTCAGAGCTCCACTTCCATGCTCCTCACTCCTCCACACTCTGCTTCAGACTCTCTCCTCCTTCTCCCTCTTGTGCCTGCCTACGCCACCTAGCAACCAGGCTCTCCACCACACCCCTTGATTGGAGATGGAGGCTTCGCCCCCTCCACTCTTCCAGTGGAGGTGAAGGCTTTACCCCCTCCTGGGATCCCCAGGGGTCCTCTCAAAGGTACATGTGTGAGACCTGATCACTATGCGCCTGTGTAGTCACACCTCGGTCAGCCTTCTGGATTACCTGTATTGTACTGTCCCCAGCATGGGTGCAGTACTCAGTGGTGCCTGACCAGGTCAGGGGCGCCACATTCCCCCTTAGTTATCACCAGCACGTCCTCGGGCTGCAAGACAACATTTTAAAATGCATAAAACATTAAAACATGGTAAAACGTTTTAAAACCACCAGGTACCATACATCACCACCCTCCACCCACAAGTCCGTTAACCCACCCAAAACCCTCTCACGTTGGCCGCGCCTTCAGCCACTTCTGGCAGGATGTAGAGGCGGCTTTCATGGGCTGGTGGTTTCAGGGTATACCTGGCCTGGTGGAGCCGCGCCTTCAGCCTCTTCTGGCAGGATGTAGAGGCGGCCTCCACAGTTGGTGCTGACCAGGTACCCTCTTGTGGTGGAGAGCCAGGCCCCATAAACAGGCATGCTCTCTGGTTGCAGGTGAGCCAAGGCCCCATAATGGACGTGCTCCCTGGTTGCAGACGAGCCAAGCCCCTAAACAGGCTGGCTCTGGTGGTGGTACCTCTGGGGTAACTATAAACACCGAGAGTTTGTGGCTATAGCCAGTTCATAGCCTTAAGGTTCATTTCTCACATTAGTTTATGTGGGCACATTGCTTAAACTTGGAAACGTTGCAAAACTTCAAACTTGTCAAACTGGTAACGTGCTGTACTTTACTTTTCTTGCTTTACATGGATTCCTCCTCACCAGGGCTTGGGCCTGTAGGGCTGCGGCACCTGTTGCTTCCTTCATTTCTCTCATCATCCGTGGTGGTCTCATCAGTGGGTTCTTTGTCTGTTCTTTCTCTATCTCTATCTTTCCTTTCTTCCTCTGTGTCTGTTTCTTTTTCTTTAGGACATGGTGTAACATCTAGTGCATACCAGCCTCTTTCTCCTTGATGCATGGTAAACTCCACTGAATCTCCCATCCTTAGATTCCTTCCAGGATGTCCTCTGGGCAAATGAGCTCTAACGTCTCTTCTGTTGACAAAAATGCCTTCTTTCATACCAGGTGCTACTATGAAGCCGTATCCTGATTTTAGGCTGAAATCTTCTACTACACCTCGACAAAGTGGACCTCTAACCTGGGATTTGGCTCTTCTCAAAAACCGTTTCTCCTCTAAGTCTCTGGCCGTGACTTCATCTTTATTCTCTGGAGACTGCGGTGCAGGGGAAAACTTGGTTCTGCTACGGCGCCGTGTCCTGCGGGCCGGGCTCTGCTGGGTCGCTACTTCGCGGCTTGCAGGCTGGATTCTGGATACATCTTCCTCAGCAGAGGGTATCGGGTCTTCTTCATCCCAGCGGGAATATGGCAACATCTCTGGCTCTGGGCATGGATCCACTGCTGATGGCTCCGGGGTCAGCTCCTCAACTTCCTGGCCTCCCCTCCCCCTTAGTTCTTCTGAGCACTCCTGTCGTGGCAGTGCTGGGGATGGATGTTCTTCAGCAGGCCCAGGCGGGGGACTCTTTGGCGTGGTTGCTGCAGGAGTTGCCGGAATCCTCCTGGGGGTATGCGGAGGGAGCAGATACCGGTCCACCATCTCCTGTGGGAACTGGGCCTCTAGGTCAGCCTTCAGCTTCCAGTATGCGGGGTCCTCTCCTATCAGGGACTTCCTAGCAGGGACTTCCTTGGACTGGGGAGCGGTGTCTGCTCTGGCCTTGCAGGCCGGGGTAAATGGTGATACAATCTTATCTTGGCGGGCCGCGCCTGACATGGCGGCGGCCTGGTCTTGGCGGGCCGCGCCCTGCATGGCGGCGGCCTGGTCTTGGCGGGCCGCGCCTGACATGGCGGCGGCCTGGATCAGCGTCGCTGTTGCAGCTGGCGGCTTAGCGGGCGTCGCTACTGTGGCCGGTTCTTGGCGGGCCGGGCAGGGCATCGCTGCGGCGGCCTGGATTGGCGTCGCTATCGTGGCCTGGATCGGCGTCGCAGCTGCGATGGGATCTTTGCAGGCTGGGCTGGGCGTCGCTGCAGCGATCTGGGCTTGGCGGGCCGCACCTGGCGTGGCTGCGGCCTGGTTCAGCACCTCGCCTGCGGCGTGGATGAGCGTCGCTGCTGCGGTGGGGTCTTGGCGGGCCGGGCCTAGCAGGGCGGCGGCCTGGGTCAGCGTCACACCTGCGGCATGGATGAGGGTCGCGGTGGCAGCCGGTTCTTTGCGGGCCGAGCAGGGCATCGCTGCGGCGGCCTGGGCTTGGCGGGCCGGGCAGGGCATCGCTGCTGCGGCCTGGTCCAGCGTCGCCGCGCCGGGCGCCTCTTCAGGGACCGCGGGCGTGGCAGCAGGGGTCGGGGCACTCGCGCTGGCAGGGGCATCACTGGACTCACCCATCGGTGGCAGCATCGGGGTCTGAGTCGTCGCCGTCCGGTCTGGCACTCGTCGCGTGGCTCTCCCCTCGTAGGCCTGAACCGCTGCAGCCATCTCCAGAAGCTCCATGCGTTCCTCTCTGATCTGCTCTTCGACCCGGGTCTCCAGTCGGTCGCAGAACTGGGCAAGTTCCCGATACCACCAGGCAGCGGAGCCTGGCTCTGGGTCTCTGCGTTCAGACGCCATTTCCTCTGCGCCTTCTTCTGCACGATTTCCCAGCAGCGGACTCGTCGCTGCCTCCAGTAGCAGGCTCTTCAGTTTCTGCTCTGCCTCTTCCAGCAGCAGGCTTCTGGCTCCCTTTCTGTCCCGACGTCTCTGAACGCTTCCGCTCTCTTCACTTGCGAGGTCAGGACTCTGCAGGGGATCTCTGGGTAGCCACACCTCTTCGTGGGCGGTAACTTCTCCCAGCGCGGGCTGCTGTTGTTTTTCAGCGCGCTTTTCATGGTGGCAATATGGCGGCGCTTCCAATTTTCCAAGCGGACCACCCAGGCACATGGTCACCTGTCTGGACAGGTCTAGTCCTTATCCTGTTCGTGACGCCAGATGTGAAGCCCCACAGGTGTTGTGTCGGTGCATTACCTTCAGGGACTCCACTCGGCTGGATCCTGTCACAGGTAGGAGATCTTCTTCTTGTCGTGACGCCACTCTCAGTATTGTGGTCAGTGGGGACCGCCACTGCAGGTTGAGGGATGCCTGGGGCTGATGGTGGGTGCAGTCAGTTGGAATAGCCTCCTGAGAGTGAGGCAAGCCCCAGGGCCCTGTGTAGGTGTGTAGAACCACAAGGCGCAGAATAACTCCACACAAGCAGAATGTCTTTCAGGGGTTTTACTCACTTCAGATGGCAGGGTGAGTAACCCGGGCGTAGCTGGGATGAACCAGGCTGGAACCAGGTGTCCTTCAGGCTGACTGGTGAGGGTGACTACCGACTCGCCTTCCTTAGCCCTTGGTGGTTTGGGGTAACCCCGACTTTTAGTCCCTATGGGGGTCACCCAGGGAAGTAACTGCTCCCCTCGTTTGGTTGCCGTTTGCTTGTCGCCTGGACCAGATCACTCCAGCTGCTTGCCTCCTGTGAACTATGGGCCCTAACTGTGGCTACGTGGCTGCGGCTTTTGGGTGTTGTGGTGTGGGCTTTGAGGGCGCCACACCGGCAGGTTTAGCAAGGAAAGGTGGATCTATCCCCGCTCCGGGATCTGCCGCCCGTTTGGGCCTGGTACTCCCTAGCAGTCTCCTTACTTCCCACTCCGTGCTCTCTCTTTAGCTGAAGATGGATTTCGGGTAGCACTCCTAGGTGACCGTTCTCCCCCGTCGGTAGCCACTGCGCGGGCGCTGTTAGACTGCAACAGCCCCAGGGGTCTGCTCTCCTCCGAGCTCCCTGGACTCTGCACTAAACCGGCTCACTTGAGGGACCTGCACTGCTGCTCCTGTCAGAGCTCCACTTCCATGCTCCTCACTCCTCCACACTCTGCTTCAGACTCTCTCCTCCTTCTCCCTCTTGTGCCTGCCTACGCCACCTAGCAACCAGGCTCTCCACCACACCCCTTGATTGGAGATGGAGGCTTCGCCCCCTCCACTCTTCCAGTGGAGGTGAAGGCTTTACCCCCTCCTGGGATCCCCAGGGGTCCTCTCAAAGGTACATGTGTGAGACCTGATCACTATGCGCCTGTGTAGTCACACCTCGGTCAGCCTTCTGGATTACCTGTATTGTACTGTCCCCAGCATGGGTGCAGTACTCAGTGGTGCCTGACCAGGTCAGGGGCGCCACACTAAGAAAATTAATCTCTTCTAATGTACAATAAACTCCTCCAGATTTGTGCTGGAGAATCTGCACCTCAAATCTACATTAATGTCACTGTTACGGTTGCTGCGAGCACTGGAGACTATGTCCAGATTTCTTGCTACTGCACATGTGCGAGCGCTGGAGACTAAGTCCAGATTTCTTGCTACTGCACATGTGCGAGCGCTGGAGACTAAGTCCAGATTTCTTGCTACTGCACATGTGCGAGCGCTGGAGACTAAGTCCTATCTTGGAGCCATTGCACATGTGCGGGTGACATCATCGCTGACACGAGGTCACATGTCTCTGACACCTTCTATGCCGATTGGTCGCTGGTCATGTGCTTGTGACGCCTTGCTCGGTGATAGGCCAGCATGATGTCACTCTTGTCGTTCTGGCAGCGGATTGGGTCTGGTGTCCTCCATCTTGGATGAGGCACAGAGTCTATATAAGACCCTGACACACGCCACATGGCGCTCAGTCCTCTTGGTTCATGCATGAGGGTAGACGCCCTGTGCACGTTCCTCTAGGCATTCCTCTGTCTAGGCTAGGTGAGCGCTACCGGCAGGGTAGCGTTCTTATACCTTACAGCTTCGGCTGCTGTCCGTATCCTTACCTCTTAGGGGAGCGGACATAGGCAGGTGCCTGAGGCACATGGTCTGGCTGGGCCTTGTGATTCGACTCGTAGGTGGACGTTGCCGCTAGGGTAACGTTCCTTATACTGCGTCTGGCAGTTGTTCGTATCCTCGCACACTAGGGGAGCGAACAGAGGTAGGAGCTTTGTGCGGCTTACGCTGCTGTTCGTCTCTTTTGCACCACTAGAAGAGCGGACCTAGGCAGGTGCCATATCTAGTGGTTCGTGTCCTCGCACACTAGTGGAGCGAACGCAGGTAGGAGCTTTGTGCGGCTTACGCTGCTGTTCGTCTCTTTTGCACCACTAGAAGAGCGGACCTAGGTAGGTGCCATTTCGCACACATTGCCTTTGTCTCTGTGATTATTAACAGAGATCATTCCACACACCCTCCAAGTAAGGGAGGAATTGCTTTACTTTCTTATTATATCCTTCTGTGAGTTAACAGAGGTATTGCACTCTGCCATAGTCTGCAGCAGAGTCTTTGCACGGTGGACCCTGACTGTCTGATACTCCTTTAAGTTATTATCAGACAGCCCCCCGTAACATTAGGACTGAGCCAAGGGTCTGGCAGTTATGGCAGAATATCAGCAGTTACACCGTTACATACAAGTACTTGAGTCATGGCTCAAGAGTATAGAGTATAAACCTCAGACCATGGTGACATCTGCACATGATCCTCGACTTGCTCTGCCAAACAGATATTCTGGCGATGCCAGATCATGTCGTGGTTTCATTAGTCAGTGTCAGATACACCTAGAGGTCAACTCTTCTCGCTTCTCTACGGAGAGGTCCAGAGTAGGCTTTATCATCTCCTTACTTCAGGACAAAGCCTTAGAATGGGCGACTCCCCTATGGGAGCGCTCTGATGTGGTTACTCTGAGACATCAAGACTTTCTTGATGCTCTTAAGGCGGTATTCATGGGTCCGCAGGTTACCCATGATGCGGCCCTGAGACTGTTAGATCTATCTCAGGGTTCGTTATCCACTAGTTCTTATGCCATTGCTTTTAGAACTCTGGTGGCAGAACTAGATTGGCCAGAGAAGGTGTTGATTCCTATCTTCTGGAGAGGGTTGGCAGGCTATGTCAAGGATGCTCTTGCTACTCGTGAGGTCCCTGCTTCTATGGAGGACTTGATCACAGTAGCAACGAGGATCGATGTACGCCATAAGGAACGTAGACTCGAGGTCTCTTCCTCACGCCCTAAGCCTCGGGCTATTCCAGTTGTTGAGGGTCCACTACCATCTTCCTCAGCATCTGAAACATCTCCCACTCCTATGGAGTTAGGTCATACGTCCTCCAGACTACGCAAGTCTGGTCCTCCTATATGTTACGTATGTCGTCAGGCTAGGCACTATGCCAACAAGTGTCCTAGTCGTCAGGGAAACTCCCTGGCCTAGTAACCATTAGAGGGGGGTTACTAGAGACGTCTTCTGCACCCTCTAAGTGTTGTATCCCAGGTCAGCTCTCGTTATCTGAGAATACATGGCCTATTATGGCTTTTGTGGATTCCGGAGCTGACGGGACTTTTGTGTCCTCAGGATTTGTAAAGGGACACAATATTCCCTCTATCATGTTAGAGGCGCCTATTCCTGTCCGTGTTGTTAATGGAACTATGTTGTCTGACTCCATTACATTGAGGACAGTTCCCTTGCACCTTTCCCTGTCTCAGGGTCACATAGAGGAGATTTCTTTTCTTGTTTTGCCTGAGGGTATAGACGACGTCTTTCTGGGTCTTCCATGGCTTCGGACTCATGCTCCTCACATTGACTGGGAGTCTGACAGCATTATTAGTTGGGGTTCGAAATGTCAGTCCCGATGTCTTCCCTTACCACCTAAGGTCATTGCGGTTGCATCTACTGATCTCTCTCCCATACCTACACCCTATCTGGATTTCGCTGACGTGTTCTCCAAACAGGGTGCTGAGGTTCTTCCACCCCATAGTCCGTATGACTGTGCCATAGACCTTATCCCAGGTTCGGTTCCACCTAAAGGCAGGGTTTACCCCCTGTCGATACCTGAGTCGGAGGCCATGTCGACCTATATAAGTGAGAGTTTAGAGAAGGGGTTCATTCGTAAGTCTGTCTCTCCCGCGGGAGCTGGGTTTTTCTTTGTTCGGAAGAAAGAGGGTGATTTGCGTCCCTGCATAGATTACAGGGGTCTCAACGCAATCACAATAAAGAACAAATACCCATTACCTTTAATTTCGGAGCTCTTTGACAGACTGAGAGGAGCTCAAGTTTTTACGAAGTTGGATCTGCGGGGTGCGTATAACTTGGTACGAATTCGAAAGGGTGACGAATGGAAGACCGCTTTTAACACCCGAGACGGTCACTATGAATACCTCGTCATGCCTTTTGGGTTATGTAATGCACCCGCAGTATTTCAGGACTTCGTAAACGATGTGTTCAGGGATTTACTGTTATCCTCAGTAGTGGTGTATCTGGACGACATCCTGATTTTTTCTCCTGATCTGGAGACTCATCGTCAGGATGTCGTTCGTGTCCTTTCCCGTTTAAGGGAGCACTCATTGTTTGCTAAACTCGAGAAATGTGTATTCGAGCAGTCCTCATTGCCTTTTTTGGGTTACATTATCTCACAAGAGGGCCTAGCTATGGATCCTGCGAAGCTCTCTGCTGTCCTGCAATGGTCCGAACCTCATTCCTTGAAGGCGGTGCAACGCTTCTTAGGATTCATAAATTATTACAGGCAGTTCATACCCCATTTTTCTACTTTGGTGGCCCCTTTGGTGGCCTTGACTAAGAAAGGTGCTAATCCCAAAGCCTGGTCTACTGAGACATCTCAGGCTTTTGAGGCAGTAAAAAGACACTTTTCAACTGCCCCCGTTCTTCAAAGACCCGATGAGAGTAAGCCCTTCCTCTTAGAGGTTGATGCCTCTTCAGTGGGTGCTGGTGCGGTCTTGTATCAAAAGAACAGTGCAGGTAGAAAAAGGCCGTGTTTCTTCTTTGCTAAAACCTTTTCACCGGCAGAGAGAAACTATACCATTGGGGATAGGGAACTGCTCGCCTTGAGATTAGCCTTGGAGGAGTGGCGTCACTTGCTGGAAGGAGCGAAACATCCTTTCCAGGTCTATACAGACCATAAGAATCTGACGTACTTACAAACCGCTCAGCGTCTGAATCCTCGCCAAGCCCGCTGGTCCTTGTTTTTCTCCCGCTTTCACTTCTCCATCAACTATCTGTCTGGGAGTAAGAATAACAAGGCAGACGCCCTGTCTCGCTCTATGCTTTCTACCCAGGAAGAGATTGACGAACCTCGTCTTAACCTTCACTCCAGGGTTTTTCATACGCTCTCTCCTGTGACGTTAGACCAAATCCCACCGGGCAAGACCTTTGTTCCGCCTGATCGACAGAATGATATACTGTCATGGGCCCACACCTCAAAGGTGGGTGGGCATTTTGGTATTAGGCGGACACGAGAGTTACTGGAGAGGTGGTATTGGTGGCCACACTTAGCCAGCCACGTCAAGAGATATGTCGGTTCTTGCTACTCGTGTGCTCGCAACCGTCCATTACGGCAGAGACCGGCTGGGCTCTTGCATCCTTTACCAGTGCCAGATAGACCATGGGAGGTGGTAGGCATGGACTTTGTGGGTGATCTTCCATGTTCACAGGGACATAGATTT
Organism: Anomaloglossus baeobatrachus; assembly: GCF_048569485.1. Taxonomy (NCBI): domain Eukaryota; kingdom Metazoa; phylum Chordata; class Amphibia; order Anura; family Aromobatidae; genus Anomaloglossus; species Anomaloglossus baeobatrachus. The sequence continues at coordinate 626,518 of NW_027441806.1, forward strand.
GTGTGGGTCATTACGGACCATTTCTCCCGGATGGTTCATCTCGTACCGTTATCGAGAATCCCATCTTCCAGGGTACTAGCCAAACTATTCCTCAAGCATGTCTTTAGGCTTCACGGGATGCCAGATCGTATCATTTGTGATAGAGGCCCGCAATTTGCTTCCCGTTTCTGGCGAGATCTTTGTAGCCTTCTGCAAATTGAGTTGAATCTATCTTCGGCATACCATCCGGAGACCAATGGTTTGGTTGAGCGTAACAATCAATCCATGATTATATACCTTCGACACTTTGTTGCTGAGAACCACGATAACTGGTCCTCCCTCCTACCCTGGGCAGAATTTGCCCTTAACAATTCACTGGCTGAGGCCACTGGGCAGACACCGTTCGTACTCAATAATGGGCAACACCCTAGGGTACCGGTACCGTTTCCCGCTGCTGCACCTCCTCCTCTTGTGGCCGACTGGGCAACTAATGCCAGAGAGGTTTGGGATCGGACTCAAGAGTCAATCCAAGCAGCTAAGGACCGTATGAAGACGGTGTCCGATCGGTTTCGTCGCCCGGCTCCTGTCTTTTCTCCAGGGGACTTTGTGTGGCTCTCTGCAAAAAACGTGAAACTTAGAGTGAGCTCTGTCAAATTTGCTCCTCGCTTCCTGGGTCCTTATGAGGTTCTTCGACAGGTAAATCCTGTAGTCTACCAATTGAAGTTACCCGTCCATCTTAGGATCCATGACAAATTCCATGTTTCACTGCTAAAGCCGGCAATTTTACCTCACGCTCGTGAAGTGCACTCTCCTGCTTCTGATTCTTCTCGCTCTAGCTATGAGGTACGAGCCATAGTTGGTTCTAAGATGGTTAGAGGGCGCAGGTTCCTCTTGATAGATTGGGAGGGCTACGGCCCGGAACATCGCTCTTGGGAGCCTGAGGAGGCTGTCCATGCTCCCGACTTAGTTGCCGATTACCTGCGTCGCCGGGAGGGGGGCCCTTGAGGGGGAGGTACTGTTACGGTTGCTGCGAGCACTGGAGACTATGTCCAGATTTCTTGCTACTGCACATGTGCGAGCGCTGGAGACTAAGTCCAGATTTCTTGCTACTGCACATGTGCGAGCGCTGGAGACTAAGTCCAGATTTCTTGCTACTGCATATGTGCGAGCGCTGGAGACTAAGTCCTATCTTGGAGCCATTGCACATGTGCGGATGACATCATCGCTGACACGAGGTCACATGTCTCTGACACCTTCTATGCCGATTGGTCGCTGGTCATGTGCTTGTGACGCCTTGCTGGGTGATAGGCCAGCATGATGTCAGTCTTGTCGTTCTGGCAGCGGATTGGCTCTGGTGTCCTCCATCTTGGATGAGGCACAGAGTCTATATAAGACCCTGACACACGCCGCATGGCGCTCAGTCCTCTTGGTTCATGCATGAGGGTAGACGCCCTGTGCACGTTCCTCTAGGCATTCCTCTGTCTATGCTAGGTGAGCGCTACCGGCAGGGTAGCGTTCTTATACCTTACAGCTTCGGCTGCTGTCCGTATCCTTACCTCTTAGGGGAGCGGACATAGGCAGGTGCCTGAGGCACATGGTCTGGCTGGGCCTTGTGATTCGACTCGTAGGTGGACGTTGCCGCTAGGGTAACGTTCCTTATACTGCGTCTGGCAGTTGTTCGTATCCTCGCACACTAGGGGAGCGAACAGAGGTAGGAGCTTTGTGCGGCTTACGCTGCTGTTCGTCTCTTTTGCACCACTAGAAGAGCGGACCTAGGCAGGTGCCATATCTAGTGGTTCGTGTCCTCGCACACTAGTGGAGCGAACGCAGGTAGGAGCTTTGTGCGGCTTACGCTGCTGTTCGTCTCTTTTGCACCACTAGAAGAGCGGACCTAGGTAGGTGCCATTTCGCACACATTGCCTTTGTTTCTGTGATTATTAACAGAGATCATTCCACACACCCTCCAAGTAAGGGAGGAATTGCTTTACTTTCTTATTATATCCTTCTGTGAGTTAACAGAGGTATTGCACTCTGCCATAGTCTGCAGCAGAGTCTTTGCACGGTGGACCCTGACTGTCTGATACTCCTTTAAGTTATTATCAGACAGCCCCCCGTAACAGTCACCATGTCTGATCTTGTTCTTATAGGGGGTCTTCTGATTTCATCCATTTATGCTGTATCCCTAGATGTTACATCATGGATGGTACATGCGGATCTCACCAATGGGGCGCACTTGTATCTGGAGAATGAGGCGCTGCCGCTCTTCGTGGAGAGATGGTATAAATCGCTGTACACTTAGATGGGAGTTCTGCGTCTCTGGACTGAGAACGGCGCATGTCGTGGCCACATTGGTGGGATCAGCATCTACTATACAAATCCTGTGGATAAATGTACCAGATGATTCCAGGCAAGGCACCATGGAGCCGTCGGACGATGATGCGTGTACTCCGGACCAAAAAGTCCAAAATACAGATGTTAAAGGGGAATGTAAGAAATTAGAAAACAAATCTCTGCTTTCTACATAATAAAGTGTTCTCAGGTTATATGTGTCGCTGCCTCTCAGCTCCATTGACCTGAACAGATTGAGGTGCAGTACCACATACACACCATAAGGACAGAAGGTGCTGTGTATGTGTCAATGCCTCTCAGCTCCACTTACCTGAACACAATGAGGTGCAGTACCACATACACACCATAAGGACTGGGGGTGCTGTGTATGTGTCACGGCTTTTCAGCTCCACTGTCCTGAACAGACTGAGGTGCAGTACCACATACACACCATAAGGACGGGGGGTGCTATGTATGTGTCACTGCCTCTCAGCTCCACTGACCTGAAGACACTGAGATGAAGTACCACATACACACCATTAGGACGGGGGGCGCTGTGTATGTGTCGCGGCTTTTCAGCTCCAATGACCTGAGCAGAGTAAGCTGCAGTACCACATACACACCATGAGGGAGGGGCACTGTGTATGGAATAACTATGGCATATATACTGTAATCCCTTCATTAATCAGTCTGGGCTCACACCAGCTGGCAATGCTGCAAATAATTTTGTTGGAAAATTTGTAAGATAAATCCATGCTGAATAATGTGATATTCTGCAGAATATTCTGCTTCTCCCTGCTCTGCTGCCCTAGACTGACCAGTGTCTCCCCTAGGTTTGACATTCTGCACATTGACCGGCCGGATCTCCAAAGTGGGTTATATACGCTGTCAGGATTTCATTTGCCAATCTGAGTGGTCATGTGATCGCTCACCAGTGATTTGCAGACTGGGGGTCATCTGCAGAATGACATCTCCCCCTGCTTCTCTCATTGTTATAATTTTCTCATTGTTATAATTTTCAATTTGAGAGAAACAGACATCATTCAGTAGATGACCAAACATTGCAAATCACATGTGATCGATCAGATGACAACAACCCGAATCGACAAGTGAAATCCTAGCAGAGCGCATATTACACACCTTTAGGATATGGCAGGTAAATATTCAGAATTACATTACACACTATACGTGACAGGTACAGGGCATATGTAGGGTCTATAATAAATATACATGTATCTCTTACCCCCTACACATGCTCTGCACCCACTCTGACCCCCTGATGTCATTACACTATCTCAGACCCACAGCTGCAGAGCAAGGGCGAAACGGAGCCAGTGGCCATCAGCTCCTCAATGGTGTTCAACCATGCATCCGAGGAAACAGCAATGGCCCCCATCACCCACAGTCCCAGTCGTTTTAGATACTATGGATGCAGGGTCGGACTGGAGTGTATGGGGTCCACAGGAGTTAAATCTAGAGGCCACACCACAACTATATGCAAATACCTGCAGCAGCCCCCACACAGCCTCCTATGCACAGCAGGAGCCCCCATACAGCCTCCTATGCACAGCAGGAGCCCCCACACAGCCTTCTATGCACAGCAGGAGCCCCCACACAGCCTCCTATGCACAGCAGGAGCCCCCACACAGCCTCCTATACACATCAGGAGCCCCAACACAGTCTTCTACACACAGCAGGAGCCCCTATACACAGCAGGAGCCCCCACACAGCATCGTATACACAGCAGGAGCACCCATACAGCCTCCTTTGTACAGCAGGCAACCCCACACAGCCTCCTATGCAAAGCAGAAGCCTACACACAGCTTTCTATACACAGCAGGAGCCCCCACAAAGCCTTCTATACACAGCAGGAGCCCTCATACAGACTCCTATACACAGCAGGAGCCTCCACACAGGCTCCTATGCACAGCAGGAGCCCCCACACAGTCTCCTATGCACAGCAGGAGCCCCTACACAGCCTCCTATGCACAGCAGGAGCCCCCACACAGCCTCCTATGCACAGCAGGAGCTCCCACACAGCCTCCTATGCACAGCAGGAGGCACCACACAGCCTCCTATACACAGCAGGAGCCCCCACATTGCCTCCTATACACAGCAGGAACCCCTACACAGTCTTCTACACACAGCAGGAGCCCCTATACACAGCAGGAGCCCCCACACAGCCTCTTATACACAACAGGAGCACCCACACAGCCTCCTTTGTACAGCAGGTAACCCCACACAGCCTCCTATGCAAAGCAGAAGCCTATACACAGCCTTCTATACACAGCAGGAGCCCCCACAAAGCCTTCTATACACAGCGGGAGCCCTCACACAGCTTTCTATACACAGCAGGAGCCTCCACACAGGCTCCTATACATAGAAGTGACCTCCACATAGCCTCCTATATACAGCAGGGGCCCCTACATAGCTTCTTATGTACAACAGAAGCCCCCACAGATCCCATATAGACATTAAAAAAAATATACTCACCTAATCCTGATTCCCAGCACCGCAGCTTTCTTCTCCTCTTCTATGGTGGCCTCCAGAGGCAGCGCGATGCAATGATGTCACTGCACTGCGTTCGTGGGCATATGGTCTTCTAAGCCACAGGCCTGTAGCAATCTGAGGCTTAGGAAACAGGCAGTGATAGAGCATGAAACTCTTCCTCCATTCTCTGACACAGGATTGAACTGTATCAGGGCAATGCGACGCCGACACAGTTCAGTACGGTGGTTGCAGAAGATTCCGTGCTTTAGGCAAGACGTTCTGGGCTGGAGCCCCGCCTCTTTGATGCCAGTGGTGCCCTTACCGGCGGGTCCCCTCTATATCCAGTTGGAGAGCCCACCGGGTCTCAGTGTGCCAGACCAACGCTGGATAGATGATAGACAAATACATATCAGACAGACAGATCAATAGACAGATAATATATAGAGAGATACTGTAGATAATAGATAGAGGGATAGATAGATATATGATTGATAGATAGATAATAGACAGACAAATAGATAGATGGATAGACAAAAATAGATGGATAGATAGATATATAGTAGAGAGATATACAGACTGATAAATAATGTAGAGATAGATAGATAGATAGATAATAGCGAGATAGACAGAAAGACAGATATATACCATAATAGAGACATATATGGATAGACAAATATATAATTGAGAAATAGATAGAAAAGACAGATAGATTAGATAGATAATAAAGAGATACAGACAGATATAGACAGATATATAATAGATAGCTAGACAGACAGAGGGATAGATAGATAGACATAGACAGACAGCCAGAATGGATGTATAGACAGACAGACAGCTAGATATTGCACAGTATACAGGACACACAAGTTATACATCACACATTCAGATAGCACATAATACATTACAGATATGACACACAGCCCATTATACTCACATACAAGTTACTTCCTGGGCTCCAGGATTTTAGTGGGGCTTTAGCAGCATCTCTAGTACTGCAGGCGCCCCTCCCCCCTCTCTCTGGTAAAGACGGGAGAAGAGAGGAAACCGAGCCCAGGAAAGGGGAGGGCACCCCCTGCTGTAGATTGTGCAGAGCGGGAGGAGACTAGACACAGGGCACAGAGGAGGGTGCTGACTGCTGGAGGCTGTGCAGAGCGGGAGCAGACAGTAGAGCAGAGAGGAGGGGAGGGCGCCCTCTGCTGGAGCCTGTGCAGAGAAGGAGCAGCAAAGTGAAAGTGAATTGCTGCTTCTCAGGCGCCTCCTCTGCTGTCTGCCAGCCGGCGCCCTGTGCGACTGCACCACTCGCACATAGGTAAAGCCAGCCATGATGGGTGGGGACTGTAGGAAGGATGGATGGGGCACATCCAGGGTGGGGACTGTGGGGGCACATCTAGGGTGGGGGTTATGGAAGTCCATGGCTTATGATGGGGCATATTTAGGGTGGGGACTGTAGGAAGGATGGATGGGGCATATCCAGGGTGGGGACTACTGTGGGGGCACATCTAGGGTGGGGGCTATGGAAGTCCATGACTTATGATGGGGCATATCCAGGGTGGGGACTGTAGTAAAGATGGATGGGGCACATCCAGGGTGGGGACTGTGGGGGCACATCTAGGGTGGGGGCTATGGAAGTCCATGGCTTATTATAGTTCTCTTTCTCAAAGTCTATGACATTCGCTCACATAGTGCGCTGCTATCTCCACTGCGCTCTCTTCTTCCCCCAGTAGGATATATGTTTCCTCGTCCTCCTTCATGGAGCTGAAATCCGGGAAGAGATCGGAAAGTCTCCTGAAGTGAGTGTCCCTCACTGCTGAGTACTTGGTGCAGTGTAGCAGGAAGTGGGTTTCATCCTCCAGGGCCTCCAGGTCACAGTGTTGGCACAATATGGAGATAAGGTATGCACACCAGTGACTATGCAAGGGGAATACATGTAATAGCAGAAACTGCTGTGTGAATACTGACATGAAAAATTCAATAGCTATATGGAAGAATGAAATGTGAAAAATGGAACCTGCATTACTGCCATGAATATATGAATAAAGAGAAATTTAGCTACTGAATTGATCAATGCAATAGAGCCCCAACACTACGCCAAAGTATTTCTCTACGTTGGGGTCCCTAGCTTGTGTGTGTCCTCTCATGCAGTTAAAAAACTTACCGTGTATGGGAAGCTGAGACCCAGGCTATATATACGTATTATGTGGATTGGCAATAGGTGTGAGTGGGGAGGGTTCACAAACGAAAAAATACTAACAAATAGGAATAACGTTTGGAACTCCATTCTATGTCTGAACTGGGTGCAAAAAACCTAAAAAAACATCACTATATGGAGATAAGGTATGCACACCAGTGACTATGCAAGGGGAATACATGTAATAGCAGAAACTGCTGTGTGAATACTGACATGAAAAATTCAATAGCTATGTGTAAGAATGAAAGGTGAAAAATGGAACCTGCATTACTGCCATGAATATATGAATAAAGAGAAATTTAGCTACTGAATTGATCAATGCAAGCATCTCTAGTACTGCAGGCGCCCCTCCCCCCTCTCTCTGGTAAAGACGGGAGAAGAGAGGAAACCGAGCCCAGGAAAGGGGAGGGCACCCCCTGCTGTAGATTGTGCAGAGCGGGAGGAGACTAGACACAGGGCACAGAGGAGGGTGCTGACTGCTGGAGGCTGTGCAGAGCGGGAGCAGACAGTAGAGCCGAGAGGAGGGGAGGGCGCCCTCTGCTGGAGCCTGTGCAGAGAAGGAGCAGCAAAGTGAAAGTGAATTGCTGCTTCTCAGGCGCCTCCTCTGCTGTCTGCCAGCCGGCGCCCTGTGCGACTGCACCACTCGCACATAGGTAAAGCCAGCCATGATGGGTGGGGACTGTAGGAAGGATGGATGGGGCACATCCAGGGTGGGGACTGTGGGGGCACATCTAGGGTGGGGGTTATGGAAGTCCATGGCTTATGATGGGGCATATTTAGGGTGGGGACTGTAGGAAGGATGGATGGGGCATATCCAGGGTGGGGACTACTGTGGGGGCACATCTAGGGTGGGGGCTATGGAAGTCCATGACTTATGATGGGGCATATCCAGGGTGGGGACTGTAGTAAAGATGGATGGGGCACATCCAGGGTGGGGACTGTGGGGGCACATCTAGGGTGGGGGCTATGGAAGTCCATGGCTTATTATAGTTCTCTTTCTCAAAGTCTATGACATTCGCTCACATAGTGCGCTGCTATCTCCACTGCGCTCTCTTCTTCCCCCAGTAGGATATATGTTTCCTCGTCCTCCTTCATGGAGCTGAAATCCGGGAAGAGATCGGAAAGTCTCCTGAAGTGAGTGTCCCTCACTGCTGAGTACTTGGTGCACTGTAGCAGGAGGAGGGTTTCATCCTCCAGGGCCTCCAGGTCACAGTGTTGGCACAGTCTGTCCTCCCTGGGCTTGTAGCTCTGCTTGTGTCGGCCGGATTTGATGGCTAGACTGTGGGCACTGAGTCTATATCGGCTCAGGGTTTTGCGGTCTCTGGGGTCTGGGAGTTTTTCCAGATATGGGGCCAGTCAGTCTCTCTGTAGTCTCTCTGTAGACTCTGGTACGTGGTCAGTTTATGTGAGGTGTTGATGTCGGTCCTCCAGTCACTGACACCTCTTCTGGCCCTGGTCTACCATCTTCCTGATTCTGGTTTTTGTTAGACTGCTGTGATTGGTTATTTTATCCAGTCGGGTTTGCGAGAGCTGTGCCAGGGGTCCTGGTTCATCTGGACCACGTATATACTGTATATCAGAGCTTTGTGGTAATAGGAGCTTGGATGGCTACTCTGTAGGTGAGCCTGAAATGATAGTGACCTCTTCAGAGCTGCTAGGTGTAGAGGAAATCTGCCCAGCTCAGCTCGACAGGCGCTGTTGGAGGTGCTTCGATGGACCTGGAGAAGGTTCTTACAGAATTCCAGGTGAAATGTTTCTGTTGGGCTGGAATCCGACCTTGACCAATCTGGGTAAGTGTGAGGGCCCCAGACTTCACTGCCATACAGGAGGATTGGGGCGATGATGGAATCGAATCTAGTGTGCGGCTCTGCAGGTGGAGGTAGAGTGCTGCATACACTGAGGAGCTGATCATGTGACCCCTGACTCCTCCCCTCCATGTGACATCATCACAGGTCCTGTAAGCACAGAGCAGCCATATATCTAGTGTGCGGCTCTGCAGGTGGAGGTAGGTGCAGGGTATTATATATCTAGTGTGCGGCTCTGCAGGAGGAGGTAGGTGCAGGGTATTATATATCTAGTGTGCGGCTCTGCAGGTGGAGGTAGGTGCAGGGTATTATATATCTAGTGTGCGGCTCTGCAGGTGGAGGTAGGTGCAGGGTATTATATATCTAGTGTGCGGCTCTGCAGGTGGAGGTAGGTGCAGGGTATTATATATCTAGTGTGCGGCTCTGCAGGTGGAGGTAGGTGCAGGGTATTATATATCTAGTGTGCGGCTCTGCAGGTGGAGGTAGGTGCAGGGTATTATATATCTAGTGTGCGGCTCTGCAGGTGGAGGTAGGTGCAGGTTATTATATATCTAGTGTGCGGCTCTGCAGGTGGAGGTAGGTGCAGGGTCTCTATTATTTTGGGGTCATCATTATCATTAACCCCTTCATTTCTCAACTATTTTCAACTTTAACCAGTTCAAGACTAGTTTCGTGCTCTTCCTGACCGACTCATTTACATTCAGTTTAACCCCTTGGATGGACCCAGTTTTGTACTTTATGACTCGGCCATTTTTTGCCATTCTGACCAGTGTCACTTTGACAGGTTTCGAGATGAAACGCCAAAAAGTGGACCCCACTGTTTATTACCCACTTTTTGAATGAGGTGATACCCCACATGTGGTCAGATACCTCTGTTTGGACAAATGGGAGGAGCCGGAAAAGAAGGAGCACCATTTCAATTTTGGAAAAGTTGATATAAATTCCGGGCACCATGTCTCATTTGTAGGGCCCTAAGATACCTATACAGTAGAAACCACCACAAGTGACCCTATTTTGGACACTAGACCCCTCAAGGATTTTATTCAGGGATATAGTGAGCATTTTGAACCCGCAAAAATGTTGCTTTAGTGCCAAATTTCTCACTTTTAGGCTATGTGCCCACGATCCGGTGAGGATGCAGTGTCAGCCTTACTGCGCAGATGTCAGTGTTGTCCACAGGAGAATGCAGTTGCCCGTGCCCATGTTTTAGGTTCAAGCCGCTGCGGACTTTATTCTGGAACCCTGCAAAGAACACTCTCATCTTCACAGCATAAACTGAAATCCTGCGTCTCAGGAAGCCGCGCCGCTGGTCAGTTTATGCTGCAGAGAAAAGAAGCACAGTGGGCAGGAGATTTCTAAACATCCCGCTACTGTGCTTGTACTGCACAACATCGCAGTCAAAACACTCTGCGACCAAACCGCTATAAATCCTGATCGTGGGCACACAGCCTAAGAAGCTAGGATTGGTTGGATGAATGGATAGATGGCTGGCTAAATAGACGTCAAACGCATATATAATGTTCTACCCCCTGCATATTCTAAGCTGACACCCTATAGTAACATTCATGGGGCACTAAAGGGTGTTTTACCTTATATTTAGCCCCAAAAAATAAATTAAAAAAATAGCTAGGGTAAAGCAGACAGCTGCAGACCACAGCTGGCAACTTCACCTTTGGCTGGTAATCCAAACTGGAGGTCTACCCATGCTGTTTTTCTTAAATTATTTATCAATTCCCCCCAAATTGGATTTCCAGCCAAGGTAAAGTGGAAAGCTGTGGTCTTGGTATTCTCAGGGTGGGAAGGACCATGGTTATTTGGCCCTTCCCAACCTAAAAATAGCAGGCCGCAGTCACCCCAGAAGTGGCGCAACCATTAGATGCACTAATCCTAGTAATTTGCCCTGACTCTTCTCATTGCCCTGAAGCAGTGGCAAATGGGGTAATAAATGGTGTTGATGGGGTTGGGGTTAATGATATCATGGCGTCTATCAGATACCCGCCATCACTAACCTAGTCAGTTATAAAAAAAAAGACAAAAAAAAATGTATTTGAAAAAACTCTCCCCAACACATTCCCTCTTTCACCAATTTATTGAAAAGAAAAAAAAATCCGGTCTGCCGTAATCCATTTTGGAAATCCAATGACGAAAATCCAGAATATAGGGTGCACGCTCAGAGAACATATCTCCCTTGAGAGGAGTGTGGGTGCAGTGATGCTGCACTCACACTCCCTGGGTCCGCAGCATGACAGTGTGAGCTGCAGTAAGCTCAGTGTCACTACTAGCAGGGAGCCAGCTGAGAGCGATTCTGCACATCTTTTTAGAAGGAGGAGAAGGGATCGTCGCTGCAGGAGGTAGGCTGCTTTCACACTACGTCGTTTTAACATGCGTCCTGAACGGTTTTTTGCTGCAAAAGCGGATCCTGCTTTTACAGCAAAAAATGCATGCAAACGCATGTCTTATTTTGCAGGATCCTGTCACTGGATGTTTAGGGGCGGGCATTGGAGTCATGTGATCGGGAGTGAGGGGAACTAAACGTGCCAGACTGGGAGCCGGCATCTGACAGCTGCGAGGCTCGTAACCAAGGCAAACATCGGGTATACTTGCTTGGATACCCGATATTTACTTTGGTTACAAGCGTCTGCAGCTGCTAGGAGCCGGGCTCTCTGCACACGTTACCAACGTAAACATCGGGTAACTAAGATAAGTGGTTACCCGATATTTACCTTGGTTACGAGTGTCCGCAGCTCTCAGGTGGGGGAGAGGGAGGGGGAGAGACAGAGAGGTAGGAGAGAGATAGACTGATCACGGAGGCTGGTTTCTGGGCATGCTCAGTAGAGCAAGCAGGATCCTGCCTATCAGCATGCCAGCGTTCACATGCGTTTGCGTGCTGTTTAGTCAGGATCCAGCAATTTGCAGAAGTTGGACGCAGCTCAAAAACGCTACAAGTAGCGTTTTTGAAAGATGTTAAAAAACTGCAAGTCGCTGGATCCTCACTATAACGCACGCAAACGCAGGTGAACGCATGTTAACGCGAGTCCATTGCAAATGCATTGAAATGAAAACGCATTTGCACTGGATCCGTTTCTGCGTTAAAAAAACGTTCAGGACGCATGTTAAAAAGACGTAGTGTGAAAGCAGCCGTAACGAGAGACCGGGGATTGACAGGGGGTGACCTGGCTGGACCTGGGGAGAACTTTGATGTCACATCTGACATGTCAGATGCGACAGAACTCAGAGGAGGAGGATGAGCGCAGCATGCGCGGCGGCCATTTTAGATCATGGGGTTGAGTGGGACTAGGGGGCACTTTGGCCACATCGGACACCAGGGAGGCGACTTATCTCCCATCTGACATGATTAATTATACCAGGTGGGAGATAAATCATTTTTTTCCGCTTTAGTTTACGTTTGTTGTTAAATCTGTAAAAAGAAAAACAGAAAAAAAATTCAAATAAGAAACTAACTTCAGCATCGAGTTTTTATTGCTGATGTCGAGTGATACTGGTGGGAAAATAAGGGAAATGTCTGTTATTACCACATATATACCCTGCCCCCCCCCGCAGTGACTGACAGCCGCTCAGCATTAGAACCTGCTGTCAGTCAGTGGTGAGAGCGCGTATACAACCACTGATCACTGTATACTGAGCAATGACTAAAACCTCATCGGGGCCATTCCTATCACTGAAAGCCGGACACTGTCATATTATGTTTATGACCTCATGTAAATATTTCTTAGCTATTTAGTAACACTTATTATTTTGTATATATGACTGATTTTTACCTGGTCGGGGCTAATAACAGAGATTTGGATTCACAGTGGCATTTATCTATATTTCACATATTCCAAGGAGAGGGAGGCAGGGGGGGGGGCAGTTCCGTATTTAAGTATTTTTAATTTACTTCTTAGCAGTGACCACATGGCCTCTGCGTATGGGGGAGAAAGCACAGTCGGCTCTTTCCACCTTGAAAATAAGACCTACCTGGAAAATAAGCCCTAGTAGGATTTTTAGGGCTTTTTTGACTATACTGTAATTAAAATATAAGCCCTACTCTAAAAATAAGCCCTAGTTTCCATAGGGAAGTGTCCAAGCATCTAAAAAAGTTAAAGAATACAGCAGGACTCGTCATCAAAGAAAGCAGACATCCCCAAAAGAAAGCAGACCGACCCCCCCCCAAAACAAAAACCGCACTTACCAGACCCCAAACAATTACAGTTGGCAAGTACCGATGGTGGATGGGCTCTCACACAGAGATCTGTGTCACTGTCAGGTCCCTCACTGTTCCAGCTGCATTGCACCGCAGAGCTGTGTATACTGTGACAGAGAAGGCAGAGGCAGTAATAAACCGTCTCTGCCTTATGTAGAGATGGACGGATTTCCTCTCCGTTGCTACATGTTTGTGTATAGATGCACTGCTATGTAATGACATTGTAGAACATCACTGCAGAGTAGGAGTCAAATACATATAGGAGGTCGGTACATATTCGTAAACATCAAACATGAATAGGTTTACTTTTCTCTAAGGGGTTAAAAAAAAATCAGAAGTTTGTCCAAAAAAGTGGCGTACATTTTGCGCCATTTTCCGTAACCCATAGCGTTCACATGATCTATGGCTCAGTGACGGCTTATTTTTTGTGTCTCAAACTCAAGATTTTAATGGTACCGTTGTTTGCGCAGATACTACAGTTTGATCCCTGTTATCGCATTTTGCGCAAAATTTACTGCGACCAAAAAACGTAATTTTGTCGTTTAGCATTTTTTTGCCGCTATGTCGTTTAGCAATCAGATTAATTGGTTTTATATTTTGATAGATCAGGTATTTTTGAACGCGGCGATACCAAATGTGTGTATATTTTTATTTTTTTTAACCCTTTCATTGTCAATGGGGTGAAAGGAGCGTGATTTGAACTTATAGGTTTGTTTTATTTTTTTTTTAATTTTTGAAAACTTTTTTTACTTTTTTTTATTTTACTAGTTCTCCTAGGGGGCTATAAGGATCATTAGTCTGATCGCTCATTCATTTATCCAGATCAGAGCAGCGCTGGTCAGATCAGGAAAAATACTCATCTCCTGTAACCTGCAGTACCTGGCTGCTTGTTACAGGACCTAAGTCATGTGGGCTACAGGAGTCATTATATGTACCACCATAACAACCATCGGATCCACGTGATCATGTCACGTGACTTCCGGTGGAGGCCTATGAGTAAAGTTTTATGGCAATTGCGATTATACTGGCACTGTCATATTTTGACAGCGCAATTTAAGGGGTTACCAGGCACGGGCAGATCGCGGATCTGCTCGTACCTGCTAGGCACACATCTCAGATGTACAAATCAGCTGAGGTGTGCGCCTATCTCCGCCGGCTGCCGGCAGCAGCGAGAGGAAATACACACTATGACCGCTAGAACATAATTTTACTGCAGTCGTTAAGGGGTTAAAGTCTACGAGCTCCGAAACCAGTTTAGAATATCTAAACTTTGTTATTTACATAATTTTTCTAGTTTAGGAGTGAAATATAATGTGGGCACATTTTGTAATTGGGATAATTTTCACTATTTTGCTGCCTTCATACAAGAAATGATTGGTAAATTGTGCCCGTCAGCGAGTGTGTCGCGGGCGGAGGAGGGGACGCTGCGCTCTCCCACTGCTCGGGTCCGGCTGCTGCTGCTGCTGCTCAGTGGCTCGAGCGGTGGGCCGGATCCCGGGGACTCGAGCGGCGCTCCTCGCCCGTGAGTGAAAGGGGGTGGTTTGGTTTAGGGATATTGTCCGTGACGCCACCCACGGTTGTGGTGATTTTGGTGACACCACCGCTGCTCTGGACGGGGATCCCGGGAGCGGTGACAGGGAGCAGCTTGGTTGTTAGTTCTCCCCTCCGTGGGTAGGGGGTTGGTTGTCCTGGGGCCCGGTGATGGGGTAGGGCTGGATGGCAGGCGGGTTGCGGGGCCTGGTGAGGTGCAGGGTCGCAGGGCAGCGCTGTGCCGCACGGCACGGTGGTACTCACTCAGCCCAATGATGAAGACACAGTCCTCGGTAAAACACTCGGCTGGATGGACGGGTCCCACAGACGGCTGCGGTGTTGTTGCTCCCGGCAGGTTGGTGGTAACTGCCTTTCCCTGCACCTAAGTTGCTTGTACGGTTCCAATGGGTTCCCACCGGTAACCCGCTCCCCGACTTGGATATGGGCCGGAGGAGCCCCTTTTGCCCGCAGGCGCTGGCCCTGAGAAACGGTTGCCTTGGCGGTGGCGGTGTCTCCCTCACTAGGTTGGACTGTTGCCTTGTCGGGACTTGACTGTTTGGAAACCCAGGAGGTCCCCTTCACTAACGGATTCGGCAAATTCACGGCGACTCCTAGCCTTGCCGGGGTCTGAAAAGCCCCTGCCAGATGGTGCTAGCTTCTCTTCGTGTACCGGTCCGGTACCTCCGGGCCACCGCCCGTCCACGGTCCTTACGGTAGACTCCAATCGGCCACTCCTGCAGACAGTCACCACCGTCTGCCAACCTTGCTGATCTGTCCGGGCCACACACCCGGACCAACTTCAGTTTGCTTAGCTGTCACTTTTCTCCTCTCTCAACACTTTCCCTCCTTCCACTTTCACTTCCAAACTCTATCTGCCTGTTTTTTCCCGCCTCCAGGACTGTGAACTCCTCGGTGGGCGGGACCAACCGCCTGGCCCACCCCCTGGTGTGAACATCAGCCCCTGGAGGAAGGCAACAAGGGTTTTGTGTCTGACTTTGATGTGCCTGCTGGGAGTGTGGGGTGTTGTGGTGTTGTTCTCTGTGGCCCCTGGCTTGTCCAGGGCACCACATTCCCCCTTAGTTAAATGCAGACCGTCCGCGGGCTGCCCGTCCATCACCGGTTTTATTTTTACCAACTGAAAAAGATAAAAAACGGTAACAGACATACAATCATAATAACGTCTTCCCACAGCAGGAGGTACTCTTACTTAAAACGTTGCGTAAACGGGTACGGCTTCCGCTTTCTCCCACCCAAGCAAACTGGCCCTGATGCTGCCCCTAAGCAAATGGGCAGCACCCCTTGACCCCAGTCCTGCACAAGTTGCCAGAGCAGGTTCTGTCCTTTTCAGGGGACCCACATCCATGGGGACCCTCTGAAACCCCCAGAGGATTGCCACCGGTTCCGGTGGTGGCTGGGCCCCAGCCTGCTCCACTGCGGGCCCTTCCTCCAATCTGCCTCTCCGGAGGCGGTCACGGTAGAAGCTGTAACAACATTTTTATTTACAGGCCACAAGTTTGTGGTTGCCTTGCAAGTTCTCAGGCATGTTCATAGTAGTTTCTATGTAAAATGGTGAAGGGGGTCCCAACGGGGACCAGTTGCCGGCTACGACCGGTTCCAAATCAGGTTGACAATCAGGTAATTCTTTCACGGTTTCATTCACTTATCATTTGCAAAAACTTTCAAAACTTTAACACACTGGTGGTCCCAATGGGGACGGTGACAACGGCATTCCGCTGCCCTTACTCTGAGTCTTCTGATGAGGCGGCCCCATCCTCTGCTACCAGCATATCAAACATGCAGTGACATGCCTGCTGTGACATGGGTGCCCGGTATCCGTTCCCACCATTATGCGCGATGTAATAAACTACCGGTTCTCCCACATAGCGGAGACGCTCACTTGCCTCCTCACCTTCAGGGGTGGGCTCAGCACCAGAGCTGGAGTCACTGGAGTCACCATCGCTTGTCTCTGCGTCAGGCCGGTTGCCGCCAGCTGCCGCAGCCTCCTGGCTTCCAGTATCCAGCACATCAGATCCTTCTGCAGTAGCACGGGGCAGCAGGTCAGGCGAGTTTACACTGAGGCGCCCCATAAGTAACGGCAAGGGCGATGCATGGGTCGAGACTAGGCCGGGCCCCTCAGCCGCAGTGGCCGATCCTGGTAGGACATAGGGACGTGGGTCACCAGTCGGCTCTGTTACATCTGTTCCCATCCCGTACATCGGGGTAGTTGCAATCAGCATCTCCACCTCGTTGGTCCACTGCTCCATCATCCGGAAGATCTGATTCTGTTGACGTTGGTTGAACTCAACTACTCTGGCCCTCATCCACACCACAGTCCCGGGCTCGGGCACGGAACCCGGTGCAATCACTGCCGGGGCCTCCAACACATTTTCGTTAAGGGGCCTTGGCTCCGGTGGCCTCTGGGGAAGCAGTTCAGGGCTGCCCCGGGCGTCTGCAGCCGGTTGGTCTGCTTGGGCGGGCGGGCAGGGTACCGCTACCGGTTGGACAGGTAGCGGGCCTAGTGGCGGGGCGGCACCGGCCAACGCGGGTAGCGGGGGAGGCAGCAGGGTGAACGGGTATAGGCCGGGCCCCTCAGCCGCAGTGGCCGATCCCTCGGGAATACAGGGACGTGGGTCTCTTACCCGTTCCTCCAAATCTTCCTCCACCTCGCATCTTCGCATAGCAGCCACCACGTCCGCCATGTCGGCCTCCCACTCCTCCAGGAGGAGCTGCATGCGGGCCTGCAGACGATGATTGAGCGGGGCGGTCCGGTCCTCCACCCACACCGCTGTGCCGGGCGCAGGGGTTTCGCTGCTGGTAGTTGGAGCGGACATCTTAGCAGTCGTGCTCTCCAGGAACTAGCAACAAGATGGCCGCAGAGTCCTGGCGTCCCTGCTTTTATAGCCGCGCTCACATGCGACCAGCCGCCATTTCGTCCCCCTTAGCCTCTTTCCGGCTCCTCCTCTATTGGGGCGGGGTTTAGGCCTTCGCGCCTCCACTACTCGAGGAGACGCTCGAGCGGGAACTCTTCACGCCCAAGATGGCGGCTTTTCAAATTTTCCGGCCGGACACCTCCAGCGGTCACACTTCCACCAATCGGTAGAACGGTAGGATCCTGTTCG
This sequence comes from Anomaloglossus baeobatrachus, assembly GCF_048569485.1. Lineage (NCBI taxonomy): Eukaryota > Metazoa > Chordata > Amphibia > Anura > Aromobatidae > Anomaloglossus > Anomaloglossus baeobatrachus. The sequence goes on from NW_027441806.1 coordinate 644,161, forward strand.
TGACGCCAAGTTGTCGCGGGCGGAGGAGGGGACGCTGCGCTCTCCCACTGCTCGGGTCCGGCTGCTGCTGCTGCTCGGTGGCTCGAGCGGTGGGCCGGATCCCGGGGACTCGAGCGGCGCTGCTCGCCCGTGAGTGAAAGGGGGTGGTTTGGTTTAGGGATATTGTCCGTGACGCCACCCACGGTTGTGGTGATTTTGGTGACACCACCGCTGCTCTGGACGGGGATCCCGGGAGCGGTGACAGGGAGCAGCTTGGTTGTTAGTTCTCCCCTCCGTGGGTAGGGGGTTGGTTGTCCCGGGGCCCGGTGATGGGGTAGGGCTGGATGGCAGGCGGGTTGCGAGGCCTGGTGAGGTGCAGGGTCGCGGGGCAGCGCTGTGCCGCACGGCACGGTGGTACTCACTCAGCCCAATGATGAAGACACAGTTCTCGGTAAGACACTCGGCTGGATGGACGGGTCCCACAGACGGCTGCGGTGTTGTTGCTCCCGGCAGGTTGGTGGTAACTGCCTTTCCCTGCACCTAAGTTACTTGTACGGTTCCAATGGGTTCCCACCGGTAACCCGCTCCCCGGCTTGGATATGGGCCGGAGGAGCCCCTTTTGCCCGCAGGCGCTGGCCCTGAGAAACGGTTGCCTTGGCGGTGGCGGTGTCTCCCTCACTAGGTTGGACTGTTGCCTTGTCGGGACTTGACTGTTTGGAAACCCAGGAGGTCCCATTCACTAACGGATTCGGCAAATTCACGACTCCTAGCCGGGGTGCTGGCTTCTCTTCGTGTACCAGTCCGGTACCGCCGGGCCACCGCCCGTCCACGGTCCTTACGGTAGACACCAATCGGCCACTCCTGCAGACGGTCACCACCGTCTGCCAACCTTGCTGATCTGTCCGGGCCACACACCCGGACCAACTTCAGGCTGCTTAGATGTCACTTTTCTCCTCTCTCAACACTTTCCCTCCTTCCACTTTCACTTCCAAACTCTATCTGCCTGGTTTTTCCCGCCTCCAGGACTGTGAACTCCTCGGTGGGTGGGACCAACCGCCTGGCCCACCCCCTGGTGTGAACATCAGCCCCTGGAGGAAGGCAACAAGAGTTTTGTGTCTGACTTTGATGTGCCTGCTGGGAGTGTGGGGTGTTGTGGTGTTGTTCTCTGTGGCCCCTAGCTTTTCCAGGGCGCCACAAGTGCACAGATCCGTACACCATGTGTGGCCCCTCTTCTTCCGTTAGAGACAAGAATACATCGAATCCTAATACCATTGCCCTGTTCTTAACCGAAAAACTGGGAAATGTTTTGACTTTGCTCTTTTGTATTTTCCTACTCTTATTCCGGGACCAATTACCTTTTTGTTTTTTCCATTCACATTGCCATATGAAGGATTGTGTTTTTTTTATAAAAATGATGTGCTACTTTTATCGGTCGGTTTTACTACTTATATAGCACATTTCATGTGAATTTTTTTCCTATCCAAATTATATCTCACCTTCATTATTATCTACATTAATTTTACATATCATCACTCTCCCCATTCAGGTCCCTACAATATCGGATCCTCTCAGTGGAAATCTTCTATAGAAGAGAATTCTCCTGATTGCTCCGTGAAGGATGGATATGGACAGGGACAAGATGGCGGAGAGGATATTACACCTCACCCTAGAGATCCTCTTCCGGCTTACTGGAGAGGTGAGAGATTCTGATGACGTCACATTACATCATTCTTATCTATGGGAATAACAGATGGACAGAACTGGAGAGGTGAGGACTCTGGAAATGTCTGGAGTGAGATTTATTACGGTGTCTCTCCATAACCAGGATTACACAGTATTGAAGAAGACCTCTAGTGAGCGCTGTCAGGCCCCTGTGTCTGAGGGATGGGGAAGACCCCTGAGCCCAATCACGGGGCCTCCACCTCACCCCCCGATACATGAGGACATCAATGACCAGAAGATCCTAGAACTCACCTACAAGATGATTGAGCTGCTGACTGGAGAGGTGACACTGCTGGGAATGCTGGGACATTATACAGTAACGCTATGAAGGGATCGGGGGTGACGGTATCTTTGTATGTGTCAGGTTCCTATAAGGTGTCAGGACGTCACCGTCTATTTCTCCATGGATGAGTGGGAGTATTTAGAAGGACACAAAGATCTGTACAAGGACGTCATGATGGAGGTTCCCCAGCCCCTCACATCACCAGGTAATAGACAGGACTAAATACACACGGCCTATAATTATCTGTATGTAAGGAATGAATTCAGTCCCTGTATGTGTCTCCTCCAGGTCTATCCAGTAAAAGGACAACACCAGAGAGATGTCCCCGTCCTCTTCTCCCACAGGACTGTAAACAAGAAGCTCCCAATGTTCCTCAGGATCATCAGGTAGATGGAGAGAAGGTGCCATGAAATCCCCCTATGATGTATAGACAGCTGTGAAGGTCTTGTGCTCAGTCTTGTTTTATCCTCCAGTATTATATGTGTTATACTTGTGTAATGAGAACGGTGGAGATAGCAGGATTAGAGCTGATCATAGATGGGACTTCTCCATCTGTCTGTGACTTTTACAATATTTGTTTCAGGGGGAAGATCTGCCCCATATTAATACTACAGAGACATATGTGAGGGGTGATGAGCGTAGTAAAGAGGAGATTCCTACATATAACCGCCCAGGTGAGTAGTGACCACTAAATGCAGAGAAGTCACTGATTCTTCTCAGTCACTGGCTGTGGCTGCTTTATCAGGGTTGTAGTCCGGCCATAGGAAATGGTCACCATTCTGCTGCTAGACCACCACATGCTCTTCCACTCAAAACTGTCCCCAGCAGGGTCGAACTGGGGTGTCTGGGGCCCACCAGGGGAATTGACTCCAGGGGCCCTCCCTACAGCTAAATATAAACACCCCATTATTTCGTTGTTTTGACTGTATACACAGGCGGCTCCTGCACATCTATATTGTGCACCATAACTGGAATGTACAATTATAGTAGTTTGCAGTAATGGGGTCTTTGGTGAAAACAAGTTATCACCGATCCACAGGTTCAGTTGGTGATAACTTATTGATCGGTGAACAGACCAGTGGAAACCGCACCGATCGGAAGATTGGGAACTTTTTGCAGCAGCAGGTGGGGTGTGTGACCGCAGCTCCATTCATCATCTGTGGGGTGGGATGTGTGACCGCAGCTCCATTCATCCTCTGTGGAGCAGCCAGATAAATACAAGCACAGTGCTCACAACCACTGAGGAATGAATGGGTCAGTGGTTGATTCGGACACGAGCTCCAGTGTAATGGGGGATAAAAGTTGCACGATCGGTGCAGGTCCCAGCAATCGGACCCCACTGATGAATAAGTTATCACTTATCCTTAGGCCACGTTCAGTGTTTGGTCAGTATCTTACATCAGTATTTGTAGCCAAATTCTGGAGTGGGTGATAAATACAGAAGTGGTGCCCGTATTTCTAGTCTACTTTTCCTCTGATTTTACCGCTCCTGGTTTAGGCTTCCAATATGGAGGTAAAAAACTCACTGAATAGTGTGTGCATGTGGCCTTAGTAAAGGTGATTACTTGCTTTCACTGGAGAATCTCTGTAAGTGCATATTTACTGCAGTGTAATAGTCACAGGACAGGGAGGGGTTAAATGTTGAAGTATTTAATTTCTACTGGAAATAATCTCCCCCTTATAGAGAGAAAAAGTGACCTCCATACACAACACAATCCACTATACCAAGACCAATAATATCACATACAAGGGAGAAATACCGTCACACCATGACCAGACCACATATTACCACCAAACAGTGACCAAATACAGCCACATACAAGGGAGAAATACCACCACGCTGTGGCCAGACAACATATTACCACCAGTGACCAAATACAGCCACATACAAGGGAGAAATACCACCACACTGTGACCAGACCACATATTACCACCAAACAGTGACCAAATACAGCCACATACAAGGGAGAAATACCACCACCACACCGTGACCAGACCACATATTACCACCAAACAGTGACCAAATACAGCCACATACAAGGGAGAAATACCACCACACCGTGACCAGACTACATATTACCACCAAACAGTGACCAAATACAGCCACATACAAGGGAGAAATACCACCACACCATGAACAGACCACAAAGAGACCGAATAATACCACATACAATGGAGAAATACCATGACACTATGACCAGATAACATACTACCAACACATAGTGATCAAAAGCAACCACATACCAGAGAGTAATGCCACCACATCATCACATCATAATTAGACCACATAGTAACCGAATATCACCACATACAAGGGAGAAATACCGCAACACTATAACCACACCACATAAGGACCGACTATAACTACATACAAGAAAGTAATACCGCCACACCATAATCAGACCACATAGTGACCGAATACAACCACATACAAGGGAGAAATACCGTCACACTATTACCACATCACATAATGAACAAATAATACCACACACAAGACAAATATCAGTACATGACCAGACGACATATTACTACCACAAGGACATATAATACTACAATAACGATCATGAATAAAAACTACAATGCTAATAACACTAATATTTTCATCAGTGTCATTATACACAGGAGCTCTGTATATAGTGTATAGGTAATACAGTGATCACCAGTGACATTATATACAGGAGCTCTGTATACAGTGTACAGTATAGTGTGTGTGTACATGTAACACACTGAGTTACCAGTGACGTCTCTAGTTGAAGTTATTCATCTTCGCTTTTTCTCTTCATCCGGCGCTGACCGTCATCACTTCTTCCTGCCATGACGCGACTCTGCAGAAAATAACAGTCACCTATAGCTGATCACTCCCAGAGCACATTCCTCACTATTTCCCCAATTTCTACACCACGTCAAACTCTTGTTCCCCAATTGGAGACAGTATCCTCAAAATTAACTTATATTTCATCAGTAATAATGTCCCCTAATTTGCCCCTACAGTAATTATGCCCCACGTGCCACCATAAACTAATAATGTACGTCCCTCATCCTGGCCCCATATAGTAATTATGTCCCTCATCCTGGCCACTTTTATTTAATAATGTCTGGGGAAACAAGTGGAATGAGAAGGGGTTCTTAATTGCTTCCTGCACAAAATATCCCCACACACTGCTCCTCTCCAAAATAGCTCCACAAAGTGCCCCTTTCCAAAATGTCCCCCCAAAATTTGCCCTTTCTATAATATCTCCCCCCAACTATATCCCTGTATAAATTCCCCCCCTCCTCATTATACTATGCTGCCTTCCACAATCTTTGATGCCTCATAATGTCCCCCATTGCCCTATAATGTCCCAATTTCTTTCATAACGTCCCCCACTGACCTATAATGCCCCAATTTGCTTCATAATGGCACCCATTACCCTATAGTGTCCCCCACTGCCCTATAATGTCCCACACTGCCCTATTATGTTCCCTACTGCCCTATAGTGTCCCCCACTGCCCTATAGTGTCCCCCACTGCCTTATAATGTCCCCTCTGCACTATAATGTCCCCCACTGCATTATAATGTCCCCCACTGCCCTATTATGTCCCCCACTGCACTATTATGTCCCAAAGTGACCCATAATATGCTCCATAAAGTCCCCCACCGCTTCCTAATGCCCCTTGTAAAATAACACTGCTCCTCCCCCACCCGCAGCCCCTCATGTACATCTTCGGCTCCTCTGGAGCGCTTAGCTGTGCCTGCGCGTCCTCCTCTTCATCCCTGCAGCTGCGGCCCCGGTGATGATGTCATGTCGGTGCAGGAGTGAGGCGCGCTCCTCTGCCTCAGTCCTGTGGCGTCCTCCTCCTCTGCAGCCCCGGCCCCAGTGATGACGTCGCGGTGCGGGGCTGAGCAGCGGTGCTCTACCTCCTGTACAAATGTATGCGCGCCTGAAAGACACGCATACATTTGTATACCGGCGCTATCTCCAAGTCCTCCACACCTCATCTGTGCAGGCCTGGGGACTCCCGCAGTCCACCGCTAGGACCTTTTGTGAGTCACATGACACATATGATGTCACTAAAGGTCCTGCAACTGCGGAAACTTCAGTGATCGTACAGAACTTGTACAATCACTGAAGTTTCCGATTGAAAGGCTGGGGGCCTGTGATGCCCTGTGGCCTGGGAGCTGCCTGAGGGCACCATACTGGGGAGGGGGGAGGGGGCAGCTGCACTACAGGCCCCCAGCAGCAGGACAGATGGGATGGTGGTGGCGGCTGGAGCACTGTCTGGGGACCCCTGGCCTGGGGCTGGCCCCAGGCAGGTCACTGGTGAGGTAAACGGCCCCCCGCGCCCCCCCCGGGGCCCCTGCTCACCCCCCCCAGCCCCCACCTTCTATGCTCACATGCTGCTGCTCCTGCAGCCTGGCCTGGGGGCGACGCCGGATCCGTCCTCCGCAGCGCGATGCTGCCTGCACTGGGGCAGGAAGGAAGCAGTCATCGCTCTGTGACTGCCTCCTCCTGCAGTATCGCTGCGCAGAGGAGTCAGAGCGGCACTGACAGTGACAGCAGGCAGAGCAGGGAGATCGCTCTCCCTGCTTTCCGCTGCAGAGGGAATGGGAATGTCACTAATATCGGCAATGTGCCGATATGATTAGTGAAATTACTGGCCGGGGGGGCCTCTCACACATATCCATAGGGGCCCACGGTGGATAGGGGGGCGGAGCGTGGCCATCAATAGCAGGGACCCACCGGGGGTTCTCCCGACCTCCTGGTGGGCTAGTTCGACCCTGGTCCCATTATTTTAGGCATTGGACGCGCTTCTGTTGGAGTGAGATCTGTGTCAGCCAGACTGTACAGGTAGGATCCACCCTATCCCCAGAAATTAGATGATGTTGACCCTTAGCTTCCCAGACCTCTAATCTGTAAAGCCAAATGACAGCGTACGTAGAATGTGCAGACAACTTAGAAAATCATGGGAAGAAAAATCTAATCAGTATGGTGGACCTCTAAGAGAAAGCGGAGGGTATGGCTATGTGCACACACTGCGTTTTTTTGACCCTGCGTTTTTGTGCGTTTTTTTAGCGCTAAAAACGTACAGAAAGGCAGTGTCTTTAAAAAACGCATGAAAAAAACGCATGCGTTTCTACCGCGTTCTGGTGCATTTTTGGCTGCGTTTTGCTGCGTTTTTGCTCACTGCGGTTTTTTGCGTTTTTTTATCAACATTGCCATTGCCATTTAAGATTGTTGAAAAAAAAAAAGAGGTCTGATGTCATTTCCTTCTGCCATATGTTCTTCATTCTCCACTAGTGTATGCAGGAGAGCAGACAGCTGCAGAACTACAAGGCTCAGTATCCTCCATCCAATAGTGTATGCAGGAGAGCAGACAGCAGCTGTCGAACTACAAGGCTCAGAATCCTCCTTCCAGGACTGTATGCAGGATTTCTTTGCCCCCCCAAACAAAAAAAATGATGTGGGCTTCGCCATATTTTTGTATGCTAGCCGGGTACAGCAGGCAGGTATGGGCTGCCCCCAACCCCCTGCTGCCTATTTGTACCCGGCTGGGAACCAAAAATATAGGGAAGCCCTTTTTTTTTTTTAATTATTTCATGAATTTCCTGAAATAATAAAAAAAAAAATGACGTGGGCTTAGCCTACTTTTTGTGTCCAGCCAGGTACAACTAGGCAGCTGGGGATTGGAATCCGCAATGCAGAGTGCCCAAGCTTTCTGGGCACCCCCGGTGCGAATTGCAGTCCGCAGCCACCCCAGAAAATGGCGCTTTCATAGAAGCGCCATCTTCTGGCGCTGTTTCCAACTCTTCCAGCTGCCCTGATGCCGGGTGGCTCGCTGGGTAATAATGGGGTTAGGGCTAGCTGTATATTATCAGCTAGCCCTAAGCCAGAAATTCATGGTTTCACGCCAATATTAGACATGGCCACCATGAATTTCTAGTAAAGATAAAAAAATAAACACAACACACAGAAAAATATTTTTATTAGAAATAAAACACAACTCAATTAGTGACTCCCATCTTTTTTGAAATAAAGAACCCCCTCCGCAGTAATCCTGGGTCAAGGGTCCCGCGCCGTCCAAATCGGATCCAATGTCATCTGATAGGTTTGCTGGAAGGCAAAGCGATTGTCACGTCCCCACCGGAGCCCGCTCCTGCGACTTCTGCTCCGATCGCCAGACAACGCCATGTTCCCACCATGGATAGTGCTGGTGATGGGAGAGGAGTCGGTGCCCGTGGCTTTGCGGAGCACAGGCTCCGCTCATCCACCAGGCTGGGTTTCCCTGGAACCTGCATTACCATTGGCTGACTGTAGGTGGCGTGTGTGTCTTCCAGCTGAAGTTGCCAACATTCACCTGCAGCCAATGGGAAGACACCACACCCTTCTTATTCCCCCTCCTGTCACATGACCACTGCCAGAGATAGTTCTGTACTCCTGGCTCATGTGCTGTTTGTATTTTGATTCCTGTGCGCTGACCTTTGCTTGTTTTTTGACTACCCTCCTGCCTGTCGTTTTTCTACCTTGCTGCCAGTTCCGGATTTGACCTCTGCTTTGTCTCCTCACTACGCCCTTGCCTGCCGATTCGGTTCCTGTTTTGCATCTCCTGGTTTTGACCCTGCCTGATGACCACGGACTACAGCCTACCACAGGTAGTGATCTCTGGAGCTCTGTGTAATTCCAAATCCCTGTATAGGGGTTAAAGGGTTGCAGAGTTCTTGGGGTCCTGCTTTGTGAGCGGCTTTTCTCTAGACTCCCCTTACAGCCAGTCTGAGTCTGTGGCTCCAATCAGGCATTACAGCGATCAGATGATGTGTCAGGTTCAAGGGCCTGAATCACATTTGACAGCAGCTGATTGTATAAACGGCTTTTATACAATCAGCTGATGCATCAGTGCAAAAAAAAAAACATGTCTGTGCAGCGTCGGACTGGCTACCGGAGGAATCTCCAGTAATGCCAGGCCTGGATTCAGGTACCTGCACTGCACTTCGGAGCTCTCACCTGAGCTCTGGCGTGCAGCCTGGACTTTACAGCGAGCGCCGAGTGATTGATTCCCCGGCACTTGCGATTCAGTTCATGACAGCTGCAGACATTCCGGGCTAATCTCCGGTGCTCTCACCTGAACTCCGGAGATCACCCCAGCCTGTCTGCAGCTGTCATGAACTGACTGCAAGCGCCGGGGAATCAGTCACTCAGCGGTAAAATCCGGCGTCACCACGAGACTTACGATCAGCTGATGCGTCAGGTGACCGCATCAGGTGATCACCGCCAGGTCCTCACGGCCAGGTCATGCAGCTATAGGACGTGCCTGGGACCTGGCACACAGCCGGAGCGGGGGTGGCGCGACCGGGAGAGGAGCTGGGAGCGGAAATGGCACCGGGAGTCTGCAGACAGGGGAGTATGACATTTTTCTACTGTTCACTTTTGATTCAGCAGCCGCTTCCACCTCCTGCACGGGAGCGGACATGGCACCGAGCGGGAAATGGAAGCGGCGGTGGCGGTACTGGGAGGATTCACTCTTCTTCGTTTACTGACTTTACTGAAGAAATCCTCTTCCTGTACATGTCACTTTACTACTCACCCCTTGCGTTTATAGCTGCGTTTTTAGTAATTAAAACGCAGCTATATTTGCAATTTGCTGTTTTCATTGCGTTTATGAACATCTCATTGAACTCAATGGGTGGAAAACGCAGTGAAAAACGCAAAAATAATTGACATGATGCGTTTTTATGGGCACCACAAAAACGCAGCTAAAAAAAAACGCTGTGTGCGGACAGCAAAAATGAAAACTCATAGACTTTGCTGGGGAAGCAAAGTCATGCAGTTTTCTGAGCAAAAACGCACCTAAAAAACGCGCAAAAACGCCACGAAAAACGCACTGTGTGAACTTACCCTAATGATGCTGGTGACTTCCTAGAGTCTTAGTTTGGTGCCGTGTTCTCCAGGTGAATAAAGATTGATTGTTCTCAGTGGGAGAAACAGAATAATAATCTTGTAGTTGATGAAGAGACCTCAGTAGTCTGGAAAGCTTGCTTTGTAACATCATCATTTTTTTTAATTTTTATTCACCATTTAATAAGTATAATCCATCCAGAGAAAGAAAGGCAGCGATCACCGTACTTCAGTATCCACAGTTTATTTGTGAGCGCGGATCAGATACATAAAAAGTGGGGGGAGGTGAGGAGAGGCAGTGGGGTGAGGACGACGGCACACCGTTTCTCACAAATGTGATTTGGCAGGTCCTTATAAGTATCATAACTACAAGATTCTTATTGTTTCTCCCACTGAGAGCAATGACTCCATCTTCCTAGAATCTCGGCCTCTTATTGATGGATCTTCCTTCTCTCCCTTCTGATGAATGTGCTGATAGGGGCGTTTATATCCAAAGTTGGACACAGGGTAACTGTAACATATGAGGGAGGTTAGAATTACCCCACAGTGGGTACATGGAGGCTGGGCAGCCCACCCACAAGATTTAATTAGAAAAAAAAGGAAAGTAACACATAACGTTCTGATATTTTTACCTTCAAGAGCCTGAAAGATATTTTCTCTGAATTCTACAAATCTCCATTATATAAGAACTTGTACTGGAGCCGTCCATTGTGGAGTCCGAGAGGCAGAAAGTAAATGTGTAATGTTTCTTCAAGAAACTCATCTGAGAAGATATTGGCCCCTACAATACACTGTGTTCCAAATTATTATGCAAAAAGAGTTTTGGAGTGATAAGGTTAGACATTTTTTGTTTGTCATTTAAACTCATTGATGGTGATGTGTGTCAGGGCTCTTTATATCACTGAGGGCTCCGCCACACATCCGTGAAAACCACGTTCGTGTAAAACGGGCCATTTTTCGGGTCCGTTTTCCGTTTTTTAGGTCCGTTTTTATGGTATGTGTGGCCTGCGTGTGTATCCCGTATGCTAGCCGTATGTGCGTGTGGAATGTCCGTGTGTGCGTGAGTGAAATAACTGACATGTGTATGTGTTGTCCGTGTGAAATGTACGTGTGTGATGCAAAATGTGGTTACTACATGTCGGAAGACAGAGTAGCGGGATGAGAATGAACTCGGGTGAACTTCACCCGACTTCATATTCATGCTGCGGCTCTGTCTGTGTGCCGTGTACTGATTAGCGGTCACCTGTGAAGGATTCACCGGTGACCACTAATTCCCCGAGTGACTGAAGTGTCCCCCCCTCTCTCATACTCACCGTTCCCCGATCACCGGCGCTGCACGGCGTTCACACTGCTTCGGCGGCTTTTTCTAATTTGAAAAAGCCGGCCGCCCATTAATCAATCTCGTATTCCCTGCTTTCCCCGCCCACCGGCGCCTGTGATTGGTTGCAGTCACACACGCCCACCACGCTGAGTGACAGCTGTCTAACTGTACCCAATCACAGCAGCCGGTGGGCGTGTCTATACTGTGCAGTGAAATAAATAAATAAATAATTAAAAAAAACGGCGTGCGGTCCCCCCCCATTTTAATACCAGCCAGATAAAGCCATACGGCTGAAGGCTGGTATTCTCAGGATGGGGAGCTCCACGTTATGGGGGGCCCCCCACCCTAACAATATCAGTCATTAGCCGCCCAGAATTGCCGCATACATTATATGCGACAGTTCTGGGGCTGTACCCGGCTCTTCCCGATTTACCCTGGTGCGTTGGCAAATCGGGGTAATAAGGAGTTATTGGCAGCCCATAGCTGCCAATAAGTCCTAGATTAATCATGTCAGGCGTCTATGAGACACCCTCCATGATTAATCTGTAAGTTATAGTAAAAAAACACACACACACGAAAAAATCCTTTATTTGAAATAAAAAACACAAACAAATTCCCTCATTACCAATTTATTAACCCCGACAAACCCTCCATGTCCGGCGTAATCCACGGACTCCAGCGTCGCTTCTAGCTCTGCTGCATGGAGGTGACAGGAGCAGCAGAAGACACCGCCGCTCCGGTCACCTCCACGCAGCTAATGAGATGAGTAGCGCGATCAGCTGCTGTCACTGAGGTTACCCGCGGCCACCGCTGGATCCAGCGGTGGCTGCAAGTTACCTGACTGACAGCAGCTGATCGCGCTACTCACCTCATTAGCTGCGTGGAGGTGACCGGAGCGGCGGTGTCTTCTGCTGCTCCAGTCACCTGCATGCAGCAGAGCTAGAAGCGATGCTGGAGTCCGTGGATTACGCCGGACATGGAGGGTTTGTCGGGGTTAATAAATTGGTAATGAGGGAATTTGTTTGTGTTTGTTATTTCAAATAAAGGATTTTTTCGGGTGTGTGTGTTTTTTTACTGTAACTTACAGATTAATCATGGAGGGTGTCTCATAGACGCCTGACATGATTAATCTAGGACTTATTGGCAGCTATGGGCTGCCAATAACTCCTTATTACCCCGATTTGCCAACGCACCAGGGTAAATCGGGAAGAGCCGGGTACAGCCCCAGAACTGTCGCATATAATGTATGCGGCAATTCTGGGCGGCTAATGACTGATATTGTTAGGGTGGGGGGCCCCCCATAACGTGGAGCTCCCCATCCTGAGAATACCAGCCTTCATCCGTATGGCTTTATCTGGCTGGTATTAAAATGGGGGGGGACCGCACGCCGTTTTTTTTAATTATTTATTTATTTATTTCACTGCACAGTATAGACACGCCCACCGGCTGCTGTGATTGGGTACAATTAGACAGCTGTCACTCAGCGTGGTGGGCGTGTGTGACTGCAACCAATCACAGGCGCCGGTGGGCGGGGAAAGCAGGGAATACGAGATTGATTAATGGGTGGCCGGCTTTTTCAAAAGAGGAAAAGCCGCCGGAGTTTTTATAACAGCAGTGCAGCGCCGCGCCGGAGATCGGGGAATGGTAAGTATGAGAGAGGGGGGAACTGACCGACAGACAGCTAGAGGGACAGACAGACATAGAGACCGACTGACGGACTGAGGGAGAGAACGAAACATAAAAAGAAAAAAGACTGACATCACATGAAAAAAGCACAAAACATACAGGGAACAAACAGAGATGCGTCCGTGTCACTCGGACGTGCGCACAGACCCATTGACTTTCATTGGGTCCGTGCTGCGTGTTGCGTGAATAAAACGGACATGCTGGCGTTTGACACGGCCCACAAAACGCATCACGGAGACGGACTAACGGACATAAACAAAAACGCAAATGTAACCGCTCAGATATAGTAACATTGGTGCACGTTTGGCCGTGTCTCCAGTATACACGGAAACGGACCAAACACGCACGTGTTTCACGGATGTGTGGCGGAGCCCTGAAAGCAATTGCAGATACCTGTGCACATTAGTTTGGAAGGTGTGTCCAAATAAAGGCAAGACTACTTAAGAAGGCTGTTCCACATTATTAAGCAGCCTACATCTTTTGCCAAAATGGGGAAGAAAAAGGATGTGTCGGCTGCTGAGAAGCAACAAATTGTGGAGTATTTAGGTCAAGGCATGACTACAATCAACATTGCCAAGACACTTCATCGTGATCATCGCACAATCAAGAAGTATGTAGCTGATTCACAGCACACGCGTGTGCGTGCTGATAAGGAAAAATTGAGGACTCTTTCCAACAGGCAATTGCATCAGGTTAAAAGAGCAGCTGCTAAAATGCCTTGTCATAGCAGCAGACAAGTTTTTGAAGCTTCTGGTGCCTCCAACGTCCCCCGAACAACAAGATGCAGGGTCCTTCAGAGCTTTGCATCTGTGCATAAGCCATCCTGTCGACCACCTCTATCCACTGCACACAACCAGAAACGGCTCTAGTGGGCCAAACGATACATGAAGACCGACTTCCAAACTGTTTTGTTCACCGATGAGTGCCGTGCAACGCTCGATGGTCCAGATGGATGGAGTGGAGGATGGCTGGTTGATGGACACCCCATGAAAACACGGTTAAGGCGCCAACAAGGAGGAGGTGGAGTAATGTTTTGGGCTGGAATCATGGGGAGAGAGATTGTCGGCCCCTTTAGGAACCCTGAAGGGGTCAAGATGAACTCCATAATCTATGTGGAGTTTCTAAAACCGCACTTCCTGCCATGGTTCAGGAGGAAGAACCGTGCATTCCGCAGCAAGATCATTTTCATGCATGATAATGCACCGTCTCATGCTGCAAATAACACATCTGCATCTCTGGCTGCTATGGGCATAAAAGAGGACAAACTTATTGTGTAGCCACCATCTTCTCCTGACCTCAACCTCATTGAGAACCTCTGGAGCATCATCAAAAGGAGTGTCTATGATGGCGGGAGGCAGGTCACATCTAAGCAACAGCTCTGGGAGGGTATTCTGTCCACATGCAAAACAATTGAAGCACAAACCATCCAAAAACTGACAAATTCAATGGACGAGAGAGTTCAGAAGCTTCTTTCAAACAAGGGGTCCTATGTGCAAATGTAACATCACCTAGAATTAAGTTTTGACTTGAAAACTGTTTGATTTCATTTTGTGATAAGCTGATAATGCTTAGAATTTCACAATTGACCATATTGTTTTTTTCAAAATAAAAATAAAGAGGTTGAAAACTGCTGGGCATAATAATTTGGAACATGCATTTTGAGTGCACTTTGAGTGTTTATTTTTAAAAATATACTGTTTTCATAGGCAGTTTGATCAAAAACATTTCAATTCTACTCGAATAGTAGATGACTGGAAAATAACAATGACTATAATTGATAAAGTTAATTTAGGAAAATATGAAAAAATATTTTTTGCATAATATTTTGGAACACAGTGTAGTTTGGATTGCCGAGAGCCCCCGAGCCACATACTGTAATTACTCCAGATGTGTCACCTCTAGTTACTAAATCACTGACGGTGAAGGCTGTTGGGCTGGAGGGCGATCATTTTAGTAGATATGTTCTTGTCTACAGTCACATTTTTTCTGTACAGTAGTTAGAACCAAAGCTCACGGAACGATTGCGGTCGCAGGTGTTTAGGCGGCCCAGGGATCTCAGCCAATAGCGGCGGCCAAACAACTGCTGTGGGGCCCGGTGCAAACGCTGGTATCGGGCCCCCCGCCAAGGATAGCACTTTCAATTGTATTGGCATCACAGATGGCATTCTCCCACTGTGTCTGCGCTCTGATGTGTCAGCACACTAGAGCGCAATGACATCACTACTGCACACTGTGCTGAGATGTGCAGAGTGGCAGAAGATTGGACACACGCTGAGGAGACCGCAGTAGCGGGGGAACAAGGAGAAGTGAATATGTATTTAATCACAGTGGCCAGAGGACTATGGGGGTGCATTAACCCCTTCACGACCATGGACGGATATATCCGTCATGGAGCGTGTCCCGTTAAGCCCCACCCCCTGCCGCGGGCAGGCGGCGGCGGTCGGCACACATGTCAGCTGTTTTCAACAAATGGCCCCCAAAGGTTAGTAGGAAATTCTAAATGGCCCCCGGCAGTAAAAAGGTTCCCCACCCCTGTTGTAGAGTGAAAATAGCAAATCTGCCATTTTAGTGCCCAACACCTAGTGGCCAGCTTGTGCTCCACGAGACATGCAAACCGTAAATGTTTATGTGGGTTCTTCCCTGTGGCAATGCCAAATGTGGATAATGACAGTGTCTGGGTACACTGCAAGGCTGAGATGCATCGAGGACATTTGGCTTTGGGATTTTGATGGATTGGATTATGAAGCCATATCTCTTTATCAAGAATCTTTCAGCTACAACCATTGTGGAAACCCTCCATTTTTCCACTCACAGAGAAGTAGTTTGGTATAATTTTATCTTACAAAATATTATTTGATGGTTATTATTCCAATACACGGGAGGCAAAATGAACATCCTGGTCTACTGGTTCCTGCTCTGGGGTCTACTCTTAGATTGTAAATGTTTTTTGTTGGAGTAAATAATTACAATTTGTATACCTTGTAAGTTCTTTAGCTATGTTATGCTCGCGTTTGAAAGCATGAGTGGACCCACTGGACCACAGCACTGGCGTAACTAAGTGACTACCTCATCTTCACTAGAGCTTCTGTTGGTGATGGAAGGCTTGCAAGCAGGTTTCCACTGACTGCAAGTAGATCAGGATCTGGTCTTGTTGTTCCTATTAATGGACAATCTCTTCCTCAATACCCGTGAGCTAAGGAGTTCTGGAGCCAGTGGGATCCATGGCCTGGGCAAACTGTTATGCTTGCTGGTGCAAACAGGAGTAGGCCCACTGGGCCGTAGCACTGTCTCAACCAGGAGGGGCATGACTCAGCGACTACCTTGGCTTCATTAGAGCCTTTGATGGTGAGGATAGGCTTGTGCTGGAAGGTAGATGCCAGGTTTTACTCCAGGGAATCCCAGTACTGCAACAGCTGGCCTCAGGGGTTGGGGGTGAGATACTGACAGTCACTGCTGCTCCAGCAGGCACAGCTAGTATAGATGAATGTAGTAGGTACGATATGCATAGCTTATATAGATAGATGTAGCAGGGTTGCCAGGCACAACGAGTACTAGGATACAGACACGTGTTCACTCACAGAGCATAAGACTCCGCAAACGGAATAGGACTTGACAACTAGCAATATGTCTCTGAGGATAGAACACGTTGCCCAAGTACCTCTGACGTGCCCACCTGGGCCGTGGGTGACTCGTCACCAGGCTGCGGTTCTGCTGCTGATCAGGCAACGCGGTGGCGTGGCCTGGTTCTGTGACCCCGGCGGTGTTGTTTAATAAAGATATACAAGATGATGGTTGATTTGTGACGTCACCTGTGGTATGCGGCAATATAGGTGCCGCCGCTTCGGGATTGGGGAACCTCTGGGGCTGATGGTGACGCAGCTTGGATGGTGTAACTCTCCACAGGTAGAGCTGGGCCCAAGGACAGAGGGAGGGTGGTAGTAGTAGTCTATTATGGTGGGCGCAGGCGAATAATGGAGCGACTCAGGGGTGCAGTCAATAGGTGTTTACTCACTGTAGCCTCACGGATAGTTTGGAGGTTGTGTCCGGTGCACCTTTCTTTATGTATGCTTTCTCTGGCCGACTTCTGCGCTGGCTTCTCCCTCCTGCCATGCGCACTCTCTCACTGAACCCTGTTCCAGTGCTTGTGAACCCTATCGGGCGGCGTGAAGCGCTATCTCTTTGGTCCTTTTTGGGTCACCTTCCAACGAATTCGTGTGCGGTGGTAGCTTTGGTGCTTGACGTCACCTCAGTCACTGGTTTTACAAGGGAGCCCGTGGGTTTAATCTCCGCTAGCCTAGGAACCAGTTCCTGATTTGCGACCATGTCCCTCCACTTGATTTTGTGTAGAACAAGGCCACGGGGTAGTGTAGTAATTCTCCTGGTCTCTGGGACCTTTCTGTTTGAGCCCGTGCCGAGCGGTACCAGCTTCAGACCATGGGTCTTAGCTCCTCCACTGCTCCTCACCTGACTTGATATTTAGACTGTTCTAACTTCCTCCAGACGACACCTCTGTTCCCACTCAGCTGACTTCACCCCCCGGTCTGGTTCAGGTATAATCACGCCCTCACCATGTTTGGTGATGTGTTGCTAAGTGAGTGTGCTGTGCTTTTGCATGAACCTGCATTGACCTCTTCCTTACCCAGGATGGGATACCACACCTCTGGCTGAGGTGCAGTACCTCTGTGGTGACTGAAGCCTCAGGGGCGCCACACCTCCCCTAAGGGGAGGATTCCTTACATACCTAGTGCCTCTCAGCTATAGGCTAGGAGGCACTTCCAGGTTGGGGCACACTGGCCCTTTAATAATAGGTGTGCCAATGCCCTAAGCATGCTCCCAGGAGACCTGCATGGCATGTGCAGGCCCTGGGAAATGGTGGCAGGGACCAGGGAAATTGAAGCCAACGCTGGGCGACAAGAAAGTAAGTGTGCTAGCGTCTCCGCTGGGGAAAGCGGACAGAACCATGCAGGAACGCCGGTAACAGCCTTACAGTGCACCGCCTTGTGTCCCTCCCCCCTTTTCCAGGCCTGAAAGGAATCTTTTTCAGCACAAGATGGGCATTACTGTTCTCCACCAAACCCCATTCAGTCAACCAAAAAGAAAGTTTTACCTTTCACTTTTTTCATGGCAAGGATGCCTTTTGCCTCAAAGACACCTTTCACACTTACCGGTGAAGGCAGGGTACCAGGATTTCTGAAGTAGAGGCTCAGGACGACAGGCTTGAGGAAGAACACATGAAAGGAGTTGGGATTCCGCAAGGAGGCTAAAATCTTCAGCTTATAGAACACTGTTGATCTTTTGAAGCACCTAGAAGGGACAACTTGAAAGAAGGCATTTTGAAACCGACATATCTAGAAGAGAGCCACACCTTGACTCTAGGACAGAACGAAGGAGGATCCAGGCATCACTTTTCTGCATGGCTTTTCATTCTATTGGAGGACTGCTCCAGGGAGGCCTTGGTCTTCACCTAGACTTTGGAGAACCCCTTGACAAGAACATCGGAGGTAGGATTGCCGGAGGTGATAACCACAGGGAGAGTGTTCTTGGGCTGCTGTCCATATACGATGAGGAATGTAGAGTTACTGGATGACTCACATGATTATTATAGGAGCACTCCGCCCATGGTAGAAGCTTGACCCAATCGCTGTGGTGTTCATTAACAAAGTACCACAGGAAATTTGTCAGAACTGAGATGTGACTTGGACACCTCTATCAGACACAATGTGGAGATTAAAGGGTGCTTTACACGCTGCGACATCAGCCGTCCAATAGTAGAGGAGGGGCGGAGATGAGCGGGACGTAACATCCCGCCCACCTCTTTCATTCCTCATTGCGGGCGGGACGCAGGTAAGGAGAGGTTCCTCGTTCCTGCGGTGTCACATAGCGATGTGTGCTGCCGCAGGAACGACGAACAACATCGTTACTGCAGCAGAAACGATAATTGAGCTTAGGGGGGGCATGTCACCGATTAGCGATTTTCAACGTTTTTGCAACGATTCAAAATCACTAATAGGTGTCACACGCACGACATCGCTAACGCGGCCGCATGTGCGTCACAAAATTCGTCACCCCCAACGAGATTGCTTTAGTGATGTCGTAGTGTGTAAAGCGGCCTGAACTCTATCTCTGGCAACAAACCAAGGTGTAATGCAGGTAGATATACACAGGGCGTTGGGATAAGGATTAGCAGCTGAATTGCCAAGGTGTTCGCAGGTTCCTAGAGGGGAAAGCTTTAACCCTGACAGAGAACATACCTGAAACTCAATTCACATCAGGGAAAAAAGAATGAAATATCAAGGAGCAATTAGCGCAGGAAAATGCAACAACCTTCTGCAGCCGGTCTGTCACCATGACAGTATCGGCACACCTCTAGAGCTATCTTGATCACCAACAATTCTCGGTTAACAATTGACTAGTTGCGCTCAGGAGCAGAGAAGCCCTTGAAGAAGAAACAACAGGTTACCCACTTACCAGAAGCTGACTTCTGCATGGGGATCACACCGGCCCTTGAGGACAAAGCATCCTTTTCCAAGAAGAACTGTCTGTTAATCTCTGTTCTATGTAGTGGCGGAGCTGATGAGAATGTCTACTTGAGGATGATAAATGGACTCTCCCCTTCAGAAATACACATCTTAGGATTCCCCCCTGTGAGTCAGGGCCATGATAGGGAGAATCTGATGCAAGAATTGAGGAATGAATTGGCAGTAATAATTTGTGAAACCCAGGA
This sequence comes from Anomaloglossus baeobatrachus, assembly GCF_048569485.1. Taxonomy (NCBI): domain Eukaryota; kingdom Metazoa; phylum Chordata; class Amphibia; order Anura; family Aromobatidae; genus Anomaloglossus; species Anomaloglossus baeobatrachus. The sequence continues at coordinate 663,747 of NW_027441806.1, forward strand.
ACTGCTGAATCACGTTCACTCCATCAGGACGAAGCCATACTTCAGAACTGCTGACACCTTCTCCGGATCCATATTAAAACTGGTGTCTGAGAATATGTAGCCCAGGAAAAGAAATGAAGTGCATTCAAAAAGGTACTTCTCGAATTTGGCATATAAACAATTCTACAATCTATGTAGAACCTGGCCAATATTACTCCTGTGCGTTGTCAGATTAGGTGAGAATACCAGAATGTCATCCAGATACACCACTGCGCTTGAGTAGAGCAGATTTCAGAAGATATGGTTCACTAATTCCTGGAAAACCGCCACAGCATTGCGGAGTCCGAATGGCATTACCTAAAACTCATAGTGGCCACCATGGCTATTAAAGGCAGGCTTCCCTTTGTCTCCCGACCATATACGGACAAGTTTGTATGCACCACGGAGGTCGAGCTCTGAGAAGATTCTGGAACCTTGGTTATGGTTGAACACCTCCAGTATAAACAGCAGAGGATACTTATTCTTTACCTTGATATGGTTGAGACCTTTATAATCTACACAGGGGGGCAGAGGACCATCTTTTTTTTTTTTTTTGAAAGAAGAAGAACCCGGTTCCATCTGATAAGGACTTCTGGACAAATACCCTTGCCAGATTCTCCTTGATTTGCTCTCGCAAGGCTTGGCTTTTTGCCTGGGACAGAGGGTAGACATGGCCGATGGGAGGTGAGAAACCAGAAAGTATGTTGATAAGGCAATCATATGGCCTGAGTGGAGGAAGAGTCTCAGCCTCCTCTTGTCAAAGACATCAGCATAAACGCAGCAGGCGGATGGCAGACCCAGAAGATTTGAGGGCATCACTGGTCATCGGGCATGACGGACTGAAATGAGACATTTTTCTGAACAGGGCTGACTCCATCTGAGCACATCTCTGGATCGCTAGTCCAAGACAGACTCGTTAATCTGAAGCCATGTCAGAGCCAGTAGTATTGGGTGCGACGGTCCTGCAAATTTATAGAAGATGATCTTCCTTGAGTGCAGCATTTCCACCCAGAGTTCAACTTGTTCAGTGATGAACAGGTTAGTCTCCTACAGAAGTTTTACATCCACAGATGAAACTGCTATAGGAGCTTGAAGTCATTGAATTGGAATCTGTTACTGATCCACAATGGGCTGTTGTATGAAGTTTCCGGCAGAACTAGTGTCCAGATAGGCCAACTCAGTGAATCTGTGCTGCCACAGGATACGGACACAGATAATAATTAATAATAATAATTTATTCATTTATATAGCGCTATTAATTCCATAGCGCTTTACATACATTGGGAACACTGTCCCCATTGGGGCTCACAATCTAAATTCCCTATCTGTATGTCTTTGGAGTGTGGGAGGAAACCAGAGTACCCGGAGGAAACCCACGCAAACACGGGGAGAACATACAAACTCCTTGCAGATGGCGTCCTTGGTGGGAGTTGAACCCAGGACCTCAGCGCTGCAAGACTGCAGTGCTAACCACTGAGCCACCGTGCCGCCCGTGATATGGATAAATACAGAGAGGACTTGCTTTCATCTAGGATAGCCTCTCCTACGGACCCTAGGCTTGGAAGTTTCCCGGCTTCAAAGGACATAAACGTATGTGACTGTGTTGCGATGGTTCACTGGACGAGGCTTTGCCAGGTTCACGTTATCTACCTTCATGCACTTAGAGAAAGCAGCAGGAACTGCAGTTCTTAGAACCTGAGATAAATGCGGACAGCCAGAGATACCAAGTCGTCCAGGGAATATGGTATATTATGGCCTGCCAGTTCGTCTTTGTTTCTGCAGGACAGAACCTCTCAGAATGAAGCCACCAGTGCCTCATTATTCCAGCCTAGTTTGGAAGTGGGGAAATGAATGGCATAGTGGCCTATGGTGAGAATTTCGTGGCAGTCTATGGAGTGCAGATTCTACCCAGTTCTTCGATTATCTTGCAGAATGCCCCCTGAAAGATTTGTACATCTAATACGACAGGCTGAATTCTCTACTATAATTAATTGATCTAAGCAAGGGGCTCACCGTTCATATCTGACATCATAAAGGCTACTTTGGACCTGTCCAAAATTAATAAAAGTTCAAAGTGCATGGAGCACTGATTTTATGAATCTTTCTTCATTGCTTGGGGTCACCGTTAGAGCACAGAGGAGCATAGATGAGGACCAAAGATTGGAGCTGGATATGGTGTCGGGGTGGAGACTACAACTGGGACAAGATCGAGTGGAGGCATTGGGGTGAAGGCTTTCAAGCAGGTGTCCACTGACTGCAAATAGTTCAGGATCCAGTCTTGTTCCCATTGACGGACAATCTTGCTGCGAGATGAAACGTTCTGGAGCCAGTGGGATCCATGGCCTGGGCAAACTGTTATGCTTGTGGGCGCGAACGGGAGTGGGCCCACTGGGCTGCAGCACCATCTCAACCAGGAGGAGCATAACTAAGCAGATATCTCGGCTTCATTAGAGGTTTTGATGGTGAGGATAGGCTTGTGCTGGAAGGTAGATGCCAAGGGCTATTCCAGGGTGCCCTGTCACTGCAACAGCTGACCCCTGGGATCCTGGATTGGTTACTAACAGTCACTGATGCGGTTGGGTGCGTAAGCAGGTGCAGTGGATATAGCTGATACGACAGGTGAAGCAAATATGGTAGACACAGCTGATATAGATAGATAAATGCAGCAGGTTTCCCGGGCATTGTGGATACCAGGATACAGACACATGTTCGCACACACAGAACATAAGACTCAGCAAATGGAACAGGAACTGAGAGCTAGCAACACTTCTCTAAGGATTGACCATGTTGCCTAGGCACTTTCCATAGGGGGAGGATACATTAAGTACCTAGTGCCTCTTAGCCATAAGTTGAGAGGCACTTCCTGGTTAGGGTATGCTGGACCTTTAAGAATAGGTGCACGGATGCCTTAAGCACACTCAAAGGAGATTTGCATGGCATGCGCAGGTCCTGGGAGACAGCAGCAGGGATAGAGGCCATGGAAGACATTGTTGGGCGGCCTGGAAGGTAAGTATGCAGTGATGTCTGTAACGTTTCAAGCTATCTTATAAATGATATCCTTAAATTTGTATATATTATTAAAAATATTTTTTATTCTTGGCAGATGAATCTACCAGGAGATTAGAAGCACAACTGACATCTTCAATTTTTAAATCAGATGACTTTGATATCACACAAGATATAACTGAAGTGAATGCCTCATCAAATCAAAGTGCTCTCACAGCAGAGAAGCCGTTCTCAACTTCAGCATATGGAAAAATCCATAAAATTCACACAGGGGAAAAAAGACTTTCTTCAGAGTCTGTTATGTTCCAGAGAACTGACATAGGGGAGAAGCCATATTCATGTTCTGAATGTGGAAAATGTTTTAACCAAAAATCAAATCTTGTTAGACACCAGAGAATTCACACAGGGGAGAAGCCTTTTACATGTTCAGAATGTGGGATATCTTTTGCATGTAAATCACATCTTGTTTCACATCAGAGAATTCACACAGGGGAGAAGCCATATTCATGCTCTGAATGTGGAAAATGTTATAACCAAAAATCATATCTTGTTACACATCAGAGAACTCACACAGGGGAGAAGCCTTTTAAATGTTCAGAATGTGGGATATGTTTTGCACGTAAATTAGCTTGTGTTACACATCAGATAATTCACACAGGGGAGAAGCCATATTCATGTTCTGAATGTGGAAAATGTTTTAACAAAAAATCACATCTTGTTACTCACCAGAGAATTCACACAGGGGAGAAGCCTTTTACATGTTCAGAATGTGGGAAATGTTTTGCAGATGAATCAAATTTTGCTAAACACAAAAGAAGTCACACAGGGGAGAAAATATTTTCTTCAGAGTCTATGTTCCAGAGAAATCACACAGGGGAGAAGCCATATTCATGTTCTGAATGTGGAAAATATTTTAACCAAAAATCACATCTTGTTACTCACCAGAGAATTCACACAGAGGAGAAACCCTTGTGCTCAGAATGAGGGTAATGTTTTACACACAAATAGCATCATTTTAAACATCACAAAATTCACAAGGGTTGAAGCCATTATCATACCTAGAAGGTGAGAAATGTTTTACTTGAAAATTATAGTTTATTGCCAACTAATTATCCAATGTTGTCCTAAATGACTGATGATGATAAATATAAGCCACCTGTGTGTAATCAAGTCTCCGTATAAATGCACCTGCTCTGTGATAGCCTCAGTGTTCTGTTTAAAGCGCAGAGAGCATCATGAAGACCGAAGAACACAACAGGTAGGTCCGTGATACTGTTGTGAAGAAGTTTAAAGCCGGATTTGGTTACAAAAAGATTTCCAAAACTTTAAACATACCAAGGAGCACTATGCAAGCGATCATATTGAAATGGAAGGAATATCATACCACTGCAAGTCTACCAAGACCTGGCCGTCCATTCAAGCTTTCATCTCAAACAAGGAGAAGACTGATCAGAGATGCAGCCAAGAGGCCCAAGAGGATCGCTCTGGATGAACTGCAGAGATCTAGAGCTAAAGTGGGAGAGTCTGTCCATAGGACAACAATCAGTCGTACACTGCACAAATCTGGCCTTTATGGAAGAGTGGCAAAGTCATTTCTCAAAGATATCCATAAAAAGTGTAATTTAAAATTTGCCACAAGGTACCTGGGAGACACATCAAACATGTGGAAGAAGGTGCTCTGGTCAGATAAAACCAAAGTCGAACTATTTGGGCACAATGCCAACGATATGTTTGGCGTAAAAGTAACACAACTCATCACCCTGAACACCCTATCGCCACTGTCAAACATGGTGGTGGCAGCATCATGGTTTGGGCCTGCTTTTCTTCAGCAGGGACAGGGAAGATGGTTAAAATTGATGGGAAGATGGAGGGAGCCAAATACAGGAATATTCTTGAAGAAAACTCCTGGAGTCTGCAAAAGACCTGAGACTGGGACAGAGATTTGTCTTCCAACAAGACAATGATCCCAAACATAAAGCAAAATCTACAATGGAATGGTTCACAAATAAACGTATCAAGGTTTCGTTAGAATGGCCAAGTCACAGTCCAGACCTGAATCCAATCAAGAATCTGTGGAAAGAGCTGAAAACTGCTGTTCACAAACGCTCTCCATCCAACCTCACTCAGCTCCAGCTGTTTACAAAGGAAGAATGGGCAAGAATTTCAGTCTCTCGATGTGCAAAACTGATAGACACATACCCCAAGCGACTTGTGCTGTAATCACTGCAAAAGGTGGCGCTACAAAGTATTAACTTAAACGGGACGAATAATATTGCACGCCCCAATTTTCCGTTATTTATTTTTTTAAAAAGTTTAAAATATGCAATAATTTTCGTTCAACTTCACAATTGTGTCCTACTTGTTGAAGATTCTTCACCATAACATTAAAATGTTTATCTTTTATGTTTGAAGCCTGAAATGTGAGTTACCCACACTTTGCACTGACGAGGGGCAATCACCCCGAAACACCGTATCTGCAAATTGGGATTCTGATCTGGTATATATCCTAGGTCATATGAAAAGGCTTGTTAAAAGGCCAATTTTGACTTTTGGGATTGCTATTTCCAATAGGTGGCGCTAGAGTTTGTCTCCTTTCCTGGAGTGACAATTTGGAAAAGGTTGAAAAATTCAAGGGGGCCAAATACTTTCGCAAGGCACTGTAGATGGCTACAAGAAATGTTTGGAGGCTCATCAATGCCAAAGGGTGTACAACCATGTATTTATTAGGGGTGTAACCAAGTATTAATTAGGGGCCTTTATTGCTGCACATGCTGTTTATTCTGTTTCGTCTTTGAAATTGCAACATGTAAGTTGACAAACAATGTTTTATTGTTGTATTTTAGACCACTAATTAAAAATACTGAGGATATAATTTTGGTGCATTTCCATTTATTTCTGAAGATATTGTACAGTCTATAAAAAAATGAAAAGGTGCCAATAATGGTGAGCAGCACTGTATATTGTAAATAGTGATGGGTGATCCCCCCGATGATCAGGGAGCCTCGCCCGATCATATTGTAAAGATCGGGATCGAGATAACATGGTCTTGCATCCGATCACTGATCTTGGACTACAGTCATGTGATGGGGGGGGCTGTAAAATAAAGAATATAGTTAATAATAAACATTGTCATTATACTTACAGGTCCCACGACTAGAGTTGAGCGCGGTTCGTGGTTCGAGGTTCTCCAGTTCGAGGCTCGAGTGATTTTGGGGGCTGTTCTAGATCGAACTAGAACTCGAGCTTTTTGCTAAAGCTCGATAGTTCTAGCTACGTTCGAGAATGGTTCTAGCAGCAAAAAGCAGGGCTTTTTACAGCTACAGTGTGCAGGAGCCATCGCTGGCAGCCTGCCACAAGCTGGTAACCAAGATAAACATCGGGTATCCAACCAAAGCGCTTTGGTTAGTAACCCGATGTTTATCCTAGTTACGTGCAGGAAGCCGACACTTCCCCGCTCAGCTCACTCCGCCCCCTCCTGCCCGCGGCATGTACACATGTACACACACACACACACACACACACTCTGCACACATGGTCCCGCTCGGCTTACCTGCGGTGATGAAGTCCCGCCATCCCGACCTCAGCGCTGTCACTGTCCTCCATGGCCGCCGCTTGTCACATCACCTTCTCTCGCTTCCGACCCGAGACTGACTAGTGGTGACGTCACGTGCCTCTCGCGATACTTGGCTGTGAAGGCGGCGGTCATTGAACTCAGTGACAGGTGCTGTCAGTGTGCTGGAGATCAGCGCAGGTAATGTACCTCGCTGACAGCAGCACTTGTCATCCCCTGCAGTGACCTGGGCTGACCCATTGATGTTGGCTAAGGTCACTGCATTGCTCTCCCAGCCAATGGGGAACATTCTGCTCTTCATTGACTGGGACAGTGTGGATCGTCATGGCAACCCCTTGGATTACACCAGACCTGGATTTGTTTTTCTTTCTAATAAATTGTTTGAAGAGGGAATGTATTGGGGAGTGTTTTTTCAAATAAAAATGTGTTTGTCGTCTATTTTTTTTATTAATGACTGGGTTGGTGATGTTGGGTATCTGATAGACGCCTGACCTCACCAACCCCAGGGCTTGATTCCAGGTGACATTACACATCTGGTATTAACCCCACATATTACCCCATTTGCCACTGCACCAGGGCGCGGTATGAGCTGGGGCGAAGCACCAGGATTGGCGCATCTAATGGATGCGCCACTTCTGGGGCGGCTGCGGCCTGCTATTTTTAGGCTGGGGAGAGTCCAATAACCATGGACCTCCCTAGTCTGAGAATATCAGACCCCAGCTGTCTGCTTTACCTTGGCTGGTGATCCAATTTTGGGGGGACCCCTACGTGTTGTTTTTTTTTTAATTATTTATTTAATTTAAAATAACAGCGTGGGGTGCCCTCAGTTTTGGATTACCAGCCAAGGTGAGGTTGCTAGCTGTGGTCTGCAGGCTGCAGCCGTCTGCTTTACCCTAGCTGGCTACAAAACTAGGGGGAACCCTACGTCATTTTTTTTTTCATTTTTTTGGCTAAATACAAAGCTAAGCACCCCTTAGTGCCACATGAAAGGCACCAAAGTGTGCAAAATTACAAAATGCAGGAGAGTGGGACATTATGTGTCTTTCTGCCATTATAATGACAGAAAAGACTGATATGAAGTGCACAAGCACAAGAAAATCACCAGAACGCTCTACGCTGTGAAAAGCAGTAGAAAATGGCACTGGAGTGAACATGTGACCGCCTCATGTAGGATGAAGCTATGGATCCTGGGTAAATTTATGCATTTACCCTCCTTCAGTTTTTTTGCAGTACACAAAAAAAAACGGAAGGCACACGGATGACAAATAGATGACATACGGACCGTCTACGGAACGGAAATGGATGCCACACGGATGCACCCGTGAAAAAAAACGGACTGTTTTTTGCAGACCGCAAAAATGGATCAGTCGTGTTAATGTAGCCTTATTCTGATCTGCCGTTTATAAACAGCAGGCAGAAATAAGTGAATAACGCCCCCCGGCGTCAGAAAATCTCCGCCCACGTGATCACAGGTATACACCGTACACCGATGATCACGTTACAGTAAATGACAGCGCCGGTAAAAAATTATTTATCTCCCATCTGACATGAACAAACACTTCTTTTCCACTTCTTTTCCACTTTTTCTCCATTTTTTTCTCCACCTTTTCTCCACTTTTTCTACATTTTTTCTCCACTTTTTCTACATTTTTTCTCCACTCTTTCTACACTTTTTCTACACTTTTTCTACACTTTTTCTACATTTTTTCTCCACTTTTTCTCCACCTTTTCTCCACTTTTTCTACATTTTTTCTCCACTTTTTCTACATTTTTTCCTCCACTTTTTCTCCACTTTTTCTACATTTTTTTCTCCACTCTTTCTACACTTTTTCTACATTTTTTCCTTCACTTTTTCTACATTTTTTCTCCACTTTTTCTCCGTTCTTTTTCTATGGTCGGTCTACCCATTAGCTCTGCCATGCATAGTGTAGCTCTACACCTACTGCACATGTTACTTTATGATTGACATCTCTTTCGTACCAGAGCCTACTCTGACCCCATATTTGTCATTACTATATTGTCCTTGTACTGTATTATGACATTTGTATCATGTGTTTCATTTCTTTCTGTGTTGCAATTTTTTTGCTACATCCCAATTGTACCTCTACATTGTTCGAGTTTATGTTATTGTTCTCTCACTCTGATGTGATACTGATTATTGTCATTTTTCATGATTACATGCAGATAAGTCCAATCTGACGAAGGCTCAGGCCGAAACGTCATTTGTAACTTGTTTTGGACAAAAACATATATGCTTATGAAAAAAAAAAATTTCTTAATACGGACCAATAAAGAGTGATTTTGCATTACTATCCGTTGTGACTTACTGACTTAGTCTGGGAGATTTAGAGTGCCGAGGTTACTCACTAATTTTATCTATTATTACTTCTGAGCACCTATATACCAGTGAGCAGAGCTTCCTCTACAGTAGTTCTCCTGATTAGGCATGCCCTTACCTTATGAGCAGGGCATTGCAGCTTTGGTAGCAACCATTACGACATGGAATCTGCTGCTGTGGACCCGGGGAGAGTGAGTGCAGATTCATTGCACCCACACTCCTCACATGAAGGGTCCGCACTCCTAGAAAATGGGGGATACGTTCCCTGAGTGTCTCCCCCCCATATTCTAGACGGTGCAGAGTCGTCGTGGGACCCCTTTATTTTTTTTCTTACAATAAATTGGTGAAAGAGGAAATGTTTTGGGGACTGTTTTTTCAAATAAATTTCTTTTGTCGATTTTTTGTTTTTGTTAGTACTGACAGTTTATGATGTTGGGTATCTAATAGACGCCATGACATCACAAACTGCTGGGCTTGATCTCAGGTGACTTTACAGCTAGTATCAACCCCATTTATTACCCCGTTTGCCACTGCACCAGGGCACGGGATGAGCTGGGGTGAAGCGCCAGGATTGGCGCATCTAGTGGATGCGCCACGTCTGGGGTGCCTGCGGCCTGCTATTTTTAGGCTGTGAAGGCCCAATAACTATGGACCTTCCCACCCTGAGAATACCAGACCACAGCTGTCCGCTTTACCTTGGCTGGTGATCCAATTTGGAGGGGAAAAATCCAGCTTCCGGAGTAGTAGTAAAACTGATGCAAAATTTTATTAAAGGACGTAAAAATTAATGTGATGACAAAAATAGGGAGCCCATATGCGGCGTAAGGCTACGCGTTTCGAACGCTGCCTGCGTTCTTTGTCAAGCCTGAGTGAACATGTCTTGCTCACAAGCATTTAAACTCACTCCTACCAATGGGAGGAGTGTGTTTAATCAGAAAGCACATGTGCCAGCATGGGGTAGATAACATACAAAGCAACAATACAAAAATTCAACAATAAGTGAACAGATTTTTTTTTTTTTTTTTTCATCTATACAGAAAAGATTTTTGATATTAAAATTCCACATAAAAAAAAACTCTATCATCCGAAATGTACATGCGAACATTATCTACCAAGATTTAATAATGAAACATGACATCTCGTCTCAGATTAAGACCATTGGGTATTCTAGTTCCCAAATGAAATATCCAAAAAGCCTCACGTGTGAGAACCTGATGTTGGATATCACCACCACGAGGAGAGATTTTAACTTTTTCTAAGCCAAAAACACGCAGGGAGTCAGTATTGCAATTGTGATGTGAAATAAAATATCTGGATGCCGATGAGAGATTTCTGGCTGGAATAACGGTGCCCTTAGAATTATAAATATCCCGGATATGTTCATTAAAACGCACCTTGAGTTTTCTCACTGTACAACCAATATAAAGTAGGTTGCAGCTGGTGCACTTAATGCAATAAACCACATTGGTGGTATTACAATTAATGTACCTCGAAATGAAATATGTGACAGTCTCACCAGTATTTGAAAATGAGCTACAAGGTAAGGCAAATTCACATGTGCGGCAGCGTGAGGTGCCGCACCTAAAAAATCCCTTGTGTTCAAGCCAGGTGGAAACAGGTTTATTTTTTACAAAAAAACTAGGTGAAAGAATGTTGCCCAGTGAAGGTGCTTTTTTAGCAACCACATTGCAACCAGATTGCAGTATGGTTGCAAGAACAGGGTCTTCATTTAAAACGCGTAAATAACGTTTAATAATATTTTTGATGTGATTAAATTGTGTGCTGTATTGTAAAGATAGCACTATTTTGTTATGCAATTTCATATTATTCTTATTGTTTTTACATTCAGAGTTTTTATTTGAAAAATCTATCAAATTATCACGTTTTTTATTTTCTACTATCTTGCGTGCTCTCTGAAGTGTCCAGGATGGATAACCCCTTGCACTTAATCTGGATTCAGCTGATCTGACTTCATTGTTATATACAGAATGCTCACTGCAATTACGCAAAACCCTGGTAAATTCACCCACTGGTACAGCTTTGATTGTATGATTAGGAAGACTACTCATAGCATGTAAAATTTTGCATCAGTTTTACTACTACTCCGGAAGCTGGATTTTTCTTTCTTCTATTGGACCCTTTCACTGCCAGAGTGTTATCCTTGCATGCCGGACTTTGCCCCAGTTGAGCTGGATCACCTTTTTTCCTTCTCATCGACTTCTGACACTCCGCGCTCCTGGTGGTAAGCTGGACGTTTGATTTATACTCTATTACTTATAAATCAATAATTCATGAACGGACAATATTATGGCTAATAGGGAAGCCAAAGCTGCCTCTGTGTTTGATGAAAGTGTTAGGCTATGTTCGCACGTTGCGTTTTTTCCCGCGTTTCTGCAGCGTTTTTAGCTGCAGCGTTTTTGTGCCAAAATGCATGCGTTTTTGTTTTCCAGCAAAGTCTATGGGAAAAGCTGAAATCCTGTCTGCACTTTGCTTTTTTTTCTGCAGCGTTTAATTTGCATATTTGTGGTCAAAAACCATGCTGAAAAAGAAGCAGCATGTCAGTTGTTTTTGCCATTTCTGCAGCGTTTCCTTAACATTGGAGTCAATGAGAAATGGCAAAAAGCAACCAAAATCACAATTCCTGCGTTTTTCATGCTTTTTACCTGCTTTTCCACTGCGTTTTTGGCTCCAAAAACGCATGCTTTTCTGGACATAATTTAATGGGTTCTAATGTTCCTTTACACACACACAATAACCGAAAATTTGAATGTTAAAAAATTATAAACTTCACCTATTTTTCTGATAGAATGTGCATAACCACTATTTTTTCATTAAAAATGATAATTTCCCATATCGTTTTATTAAAAGTTAATTTTATACTTTTTTTCTCTTTTTTTCATTCTTTTTGACTAATTCAACTTTATTTCTCAGTGTCTTGATCTAAAAAACGCATCTCCAGAAACGCAGGTGAAAACACAGGTAAAAAGTGCTAAATACGCACTAAAAACGCGGCAAAAACGCATGCGTTTTTAGCGCTAAAAAATGGTCAAAAGCCATTTGGTCAAAAACCAAGGGAAGGAAAACGTGCAGAATAAACTGCAGGTACTCCGACGCAACGTCTGCACATAGCCTTAATCCTCAATCATCATCATCAGGCTCCATGTTATCGGATATGCGTGAGCTGGAAAAATTATTGTTTATAGAAAATAAAACGTGGTGGGATTGTACAACCTTAAACAAGTACGTTTCAAAGGACATGATCCCAAGAGGTCTTCGCATTAAAAAATCCCCTACCACGATTTTCTGTTCTGCCTTTCAAGAGGAATGGAATCAGATTCTCAGTACCTGTTCATTGAACCTGATGCGACTCATTGTCAAGTATGAGGAGCTCAAATTAACAGAACTTCAAAAGGACATTTCCACATTAAAGCAGAGTGTTCTCACAATATAACAAACAGGAATTTGATACTGCCATGGAACGAATTAACAAATCAGTTTCAAATTTGGATGATAACATTATGTTTTTAAAAAAGAAAAAGTTCCAAAGGGATCTCAATGACTATGCTGCAAACAAAATTTATGAAAAAAGAAACAACAAAGAGCCAGCACCAATGTGCACTAAGGCATCAAATATTCCAAACTGCATTATAAAAATTTTTTTTGTTTTTTTTTGAGATTTTTGGCAAAAAATTGCAATTTCTTGAGCTGCTTCGCCACGTCACGGCAAATCTCATTTGAAGCAGTCCTACACTAAAATATTTTTATAAAATGTGCCATGCGGCCTCACATATAAATAGCAGAACTGCTCTCAGCAGCACTCACCTGGTCTATTGCAGTCCCGTACCCATGACTGAGTCATGGCTGTGGGCGGGACAGGTCCAAGCAAATGCTGCATGAAGTATATATATAGCCTGTGGACAAAGCCTGATGACCCAATGTGAACAGTCACCAAACGCCAAAATCTATACAGATGGAATACATCCCAAATTGGGGTGCATAGCAAGGTGGAGGTCAACCACCGACCAATTCAACAAAGAATGCCTTAGTGCACATTGGTGCTGGCTCTTTGTTGTTTCTTTGTTGAATTGGTCGGTGGTTGACCTCCACCTTGCTATGCACCCCAATTTGGGATGTATTCCATCTGTATAGATTTTGGCGTTTGGTGACTGTTCACATTGGGTCATCAGGCTTTGTCCACAGGCTATATATATACTTCATGCAGCATTTGCTTGGACCTGTCCCGCCCACAGCCATGACTCAGTCATGGGTACGGGACTGCAATAGACCAGGTGAGTGCTGCTGAGAGCAGTTCTGCTATTTATATGTGAGGCCGCATGGCACATTTTATAAAAATATTTTAGTGTAGGACTGCTTCAAATGAGATTTGCCGTGACGTGGCGAAGCAGCTCAAGAAATTGCAATTTTTTGCCAAAAATCTCAAAAAAATTTTTTATAATGCAGTTTGGAATATTTGATGCCTTAGTGCACATTGGTGCTGGCTCTTTGTTGTTTCTTTGTTGAATTGGTCGGTGGTTGACCACCTTGCTATGCACCCCAATTTGGGATGTATTCCATCTGTATAGATTTTGGCGTTTGGTGACTGTTCACATTGGGTCATCAGGCTTTGTCCACAGGCTATATATATACTTCATGCAGCATTTGCTTGGACCTGTCCCGCCCACAGCCATGACTCAGTCATGGGTACGGGACTGCAATAGACCAGGTGAGTGCTGCTGAGAGCAGTTCTGCTATTTATATGTGAGGCCGCATGGCACATTTTATAAAAATATTTTAGTGTAGGACTGCTTCAAATGAGATTTGCCGTGACGTGGCGAAGCAGCTCAAGAAATTGCAATTTTTTGCCAAAAATCTCAAAAAAAATTTTTATAATGCAGTTTGGAATATTTGATGCCTTAGTGCACATTGGTGCTGGCTCTTTGTTGTTTCTTTGTTGAATTGGTCGGTGGTTGACCTCCACCTTGCTATGCACCCCAATTTGGGATGTATTCCATCTGTATAGATTTTGGCGTTTGGTGACTGTTCACATTGGGTCATCAGGCTTTGTCCACAGGCTATATATATACTTCATGCAGCATTTGCTTGGACCTGTCCCGCCCACAGCCATGACTCAGTCATGGGTACGGGACTGCAATAGACCAGGTGAGTGCTGCTGAGAGCAGTTCTGCTATTTATATGTGAGGCCGCATGGCACATTTTATAAAAATATTTTAGTGTAGGACTGCTTCAAATGAGATTTGCCGTGACGTGGCGAAGCAGCTCAAGAAATTGCAATTTTTTGCCAAAAATCTCAAAAAAATTTTTTATAATGCAGTTTGGAATATTTGATGCCTTAGTGCACATTGGTGCTGGCTCTTTGTTGTTTCTTTGTTGAATTGGTCGGTGGTTGACCTCCACCTTGCTATGCACCCCAATTTGGGATGTATTCCATCTGTATAGATTTTGGCGTTTGGTGACTGTTCACATTGGGTCATCAGGCTTTGTCCACAGGCTATATATATACTTCATGCAGCATTTGCTTGGACCTGTCCCGCCCACAGCCATGACTCAGTCATGGGTACGGGACTGCAATAGACCAGGTGAGTGCTGCTGAGAGCAGTTCTGCTATTTATATGTGAGGCCGCATGGCACATTTTATAAAAATATTTTAGTGTAGGACTGCTTCAAATGAGATTTGCCGTGACGTGGCGAAGCAGCTCAAGAAATTGCAATTTTTTGCCAAAAATCTCAAAAAAATTTTTTATAATGCAGTTTGGAATATTTGATGCCTTAGTGCACATTGGTGCTGGCTCTTTGTTGTTTCTTTGTTGAATTGGTCGGTGGTTGACCTCCACCTTGCTATGCACCCCAATTTGGGATGTATTCCATCTGTATAGATTTTGGCGTTTGGTGACTGTTCACATTGGGTCATCAGGCTTTGTCCACAGGCTATATATATACTTCATGCAGCATTTGCTTGGACCTGTCCCGCCCACAGCCATGACTCAGTCATGGGTACGGGACTGCAATAGACCAGGTGAGTGCTGCTGAGAGCAGTTCTGCTATTTATATGTGAGGCCGCATGGCACATTTTATAAAAATATTTTAGTGTAGGACTGCTTCAAATGAGATTTGCCGTGACGTGGCGAAGCAGCTCAAGAAATTGCAATTTTTTGCCAAAAATCTCAAAAAAAATTTTTATAATGCAGTTTGGAATATTTGATGCCTTAGTGCACATTGGTGCTGGCTCTTTGTTGTTTCTTTGTTGAATTGGTCGGTGGTTGACCTCCACCTTGCTATGCACCCCAATTTGGGATGTATTCCATCTGTATAGATTTTGGCGTTTGGTGACTGTTCACATTGGGTCATCAGGCTTTGTCCACAGGCTATATATATACTTCATGCAGCATTTGCTTGGACCTGTCCCGCCCACAGCCATGACTCAGTCATGGGTACGGGACTGCAATAGACCAGGTGAGTGCTGCTGAGAGCAGTTCTGCTATTTATATGTGAGGCCGCATGGCACATTTTATAAAAATATTTTAGTGTAGGACTGCTTCAAATGAGATTTGCCGTGACGTGGCGAAGCAGCTCAAGAAATTGCAATTTTTTGCCAAAAATCTCAAAAAAAATTTTTATAATGCAGTTTGGAATATTTGATGCCTTAGTGCACATTGGTGCTGGCTCTTTGTTGTTTCTTTGTTGAATTGGTCGGTGGTTGACCTCCACCTTGCTATGCACCCCAATTTGGGATGTATTCCATCTGTATAGATTTTGGCGTTTGGTGACTGTTCACATTGGGTCATCAGGCTTTGTCCACAGGCTATATATATACTTCATGCAGCATTTGCTTGGACCTGTCCCGCCCACAGCCATGACTCAGTCATGGGTACGGGACTGCAATAGACCAGGTGAGTGCTGCTGAGAGCAGTTCTGCTATTTATATGTGAGGCCGCATGGCACATTTTATAAAAATATTTTAGTGTAGGACTGCTTCAAATGAGATTTGCCGTGACGTGGCGAAGCAGCTCAAGAAATTGCAATTTTTTGCCAAAAATCTCAAAAAAATTTTTTATAATGCAGTTTGGAATATTTGATGCCTTAGTGCACATTGGTGCTGGCTCTTTGTTGTTTCTTTGTTGAATTGGTCGGTGGTTGACCTCCACCTTGCTATGCACCCCAATTTGGGATGTATTCCATCTGTATAGATTTTGGCGTTTGGTGACTGTTCACATTGGGTCATCAGGCTTTGTCCACAGGCTATATATATACTTCATGCAGCATTTGCTTGGACCTGTCCCGCCCACAGCCATGACTCAGTCATGGGTACGGGACTGCAATAGACCAGGTGAGTGCTGCTGAGAGCAGTTCTGCTATTTATATGTGAGGCCGCATGGCACATTTTATAAAAATATTTTAGTGTAGGACTGCTTCAAATGAGATTTGCCGTGACGTGGCGAAGCAGCTCAAGAAATTGCAATTTTTTGCCAAAAATCTCAAAAAAATTTTTTATAATGCAGTTTGGAATATTTGATGCCTTAGTGCACATTGGTGCTGGCTCTTTGTTGTTTCTTTGTTGAATTGGTCGGTGGTTGACCTCCACCTTGCTATGCACCCCAATTTGGGATGTATTCCATCTGTATAGATTTTGGCGTTTGGTGACTGTTCACATTGGGTCATCAGGCTTTGTCCACAGGCTATATATATACTTCATGCAGCATTTGCTTGGACCTGTCCCGCCCACAGCCATGACTCAGTCATGGGTACGGGACTGCAATAGACCAGGTGAGTGCTGCTGAGAGCAGTTCTGCTATTTATATGTGAGGCCGCATGGCACATTTTATAAAAATATTTTAGTGTAGGACTGCTTCAAATGAGATTTGCCGTGACGTGGCGAAGCAGCTCAAGAAATTGCAATTTTTTGCCAAAAATCTCAAAAAAAATTTTTATAATGCAGTTTGGAATATTTGATGCCTTAGTGCACATTGGTGCTGGCTCTTTGTTGTTTCTTTGTTGAATTGGTCGGTGGTTGACCTCCACCTTGCTATGCACCCCAATTTGGGATGTATTCCATCTGTATAGATTTTGGCGTTTGGTGACTGTTCACATTGGGTCATCAGGCTTTGTCCACAGGCTATATATATACTTCATGCAGCATTTGCTTGGACCTGTCCCGCCCACAGCCATGACTCAGTCATGGGTACGGGACTGCAATAGACCAGGTGAGTGCTGCTGAGAGCAGTTCTGCTATTTATATGTGAGGCCGCATGGCACATTTTATAAAAATATTTTAGTGTAGGACTGCTTCAAATGAGATTTGCCGTGACGTGGCGAAGCAGCTCAAGAAATTGCAATTTTTTGCCAAAAATCTCAAAAAAATTTTTTATAATGCAGTTTGGAATATTTGATGCCTTAGTGCACATTGGTGCTGGCTCTTTGTTGTTTCTTTGTTGAATTGGTCGGTGGTTGACCTCCACCTTGCTATGCACCCCAATTTGGGATGTATTCCATCTGTATAGATTTTGGCGTTTGGTGACTGTTCACATTGGGTCATCAGGCTTTGTCCACAGGCTATATATATACTTCATGCAGCATTTGCTTGGACCTGTCCCGCCCACAGCCATGACTCAGTCATGGGTACGGGACTGCAATAGACCAGGTGAGTGCTGCTGAGAGCAGTTCTGCTATTTATATGTGAGGCCGCATGGCACATTTTATAAAAATATTTTAGTGTAGGACTGCTTCAAATGAGATTTGCCGTGACGTGGCGAAGCAGCTCAAGAAATTGCAATTTTTTGCCAAAAATCTCAAAAAAATTTTTTATAATGCAGTTTGGAATATTTGATGCCTTAGTGCACATTGGTGCTGGCTCTTTGTTGTTTCTTTGTTGAATTGGTCGGTGGTTGACCTCCACCTTGCTATGCACCCCAATTTGGGATGTATTCCATCTGTATAGATTTTGGCGTTTGGTGACTGTTCACATTGGGTCATCAGGCTTTGTCCACAGGCTATATATATACTTCATGCAGCATTTGCTTGGACCTGTCCCGCCCACAGCCATGACTCAGTCATGGGTACGGGACTGCAATAGACCAGGTGAGTGCTGCTGAGAGCAGTTCTGCTATTTATATGTGAGGCCGCATGGCACATTTTATAAAAATATTTTAGTGTAGGACTGCTTCAAATGAGATTTGCCGTGACGTGGCGAAGCAGCTCAAGAAATTGCAATTTTTTGCCAAAAATCTCAAAAAAAATTTTTATAATGCAGTTTGGAATATTTGATGCCTTAGTGCACATTGGTGCTGGCTCTTTGTTGTTTCTTTAAACAAAATTTATGATTGGCATGAAGAATTCTTCTATAACAGGACGCCAAAATCCATTCTCAAGAAGAAAAAATTTAATCGAGCTTCACGTGTAAGTTTCAGTTCTTCTGAGGCAGAAATGTCTGATGGACATAATGTGGTCACTGATAATGTTTCCAATAATTCCTCCTTCAATGAATTGCCCAGGACTTTTGTACCTTCTAAATCAAAAAACGGAGGAGGGGGAGGAAACATCGGAGGAACCTACAATGTTATAACAAGAGGCAAGAAGCACAATTACCGCTAAATCAGAACAGCGTTCTTAATTTGTCATCGCGTCTTTTATCAGATGACCATATTGAACTCTTATCACGAGGTATGAACTTTGTTCCTGCACGGGAATTTAATCTATTTTCAACATTACTGGATATTAACAGGTTTATGAGAATTCTCACTGTTAAAAAACATTTTTTTCATGATGCTGTTGGTGAAAATTTTTCTAATGTGAATGATCCTGTCAGTATTAACCCTTATCGTTCTTATGACTTTTCAGAACAACGTGCAGTGTTGTGCTTGGAGGATTTGAGTGTGAATACTGCTGATGATAATTCCATTGATCAAGCTACTCAGTTTTTTCCAAAAAAACCCTGCATTTTATCCAATAAATTCACGGGTTGAATGCATGGATAGATTTCAGGATTTAATAGAACAGGATTTAAAAAAGCTGCATGACAGTGTTCACACTCTACCTGCCAGGCACAATTTGTCTTTTAAATTAAGAAAAGCACTGCAGGATCTTGAAACAATGACTGATATTGTAAGTAGAATGTCAGATAAGGGTGGGGTTGTTGTAGTAATGGATTCACTGGCTTATTGCACCCAGGTTGAATCCATGCTCAAGGACCCCACTGTATACAAAAAATTGGATTTTGATCCTACTGAGAAATTTTCTGCATTGATTGTCCGATTGATTGATGAAGGTGTACATTTGAATTATATTACTGAGAAACAAAAGGATTATCTCATTGTACAACATCCTGTTACCCCGACTCTGCACGCTTTACCCAAAACACACAAGGGAATATCACCTCCCCCAATGAGGCCAATAGTCTCAGGTATCGGCTCTTCCAATGAACACATGAGTGAATGGCTGGATTCAATACTGCAGCCTTTAACCCATAGAACTCCAGGGTACATCAAAGATAGTATTGACATTCTTGATCAGTTCTCCAATAAAATTTGGCAAACAGGCTTTAGTTGGCTTAGTTGCGATGTTATATCACTGTACACTACTATTCCTTTATCTGTAGCTATACAAGCTTTGATTTTTCATTTGAATAAATATAGCTCCTATTCTTCAGCGTTTCAAAATTATATCATACAAGTTGCGCAATTTTTGATGGAGCATAATTTTTTCGTGTTCAATAAACAGTTTTATTTACAGTACCACGGAGTTTCTATGGGTGCTAAATTTTCGCCTTCAATTGCGAATTTGGTTATGGCTCATTGGGAGGAAAAATACTTATATGATATTAATAACCCTTACTGTAAATTCATCCACTGGTACGGTAGATTTATTGATGACCAGTTATTCATTTGGAATGGTCCCATCTTATTAATTCCGGAGTTCATTAATTATTTAAACAATAATCAATTCAATCTAAAATTCACCCATTTTTGTGACAATAATAAAATTAATTTTTTGGATTTGACTTTCACAGGCATGCCTAACCAGATTATATCTACTTGTATTTATCGTAAACCATTGGCTGGAAATACAATTTTACATGCTATGAGTAGTCCTCCTAATCATACAATCAAAGCTGTACCAGTGGGTGAATTTACCAGGGTTTTGCGTAATTGCAGTGAGCATTCTGTATATAACAATGAAGTCAGATCAGCTGAATCCAGATTAAGTGCAAGGGGTTATCCATCCTGGACACTTCAGAGAGCACGCAAGATAGTAGAAAATAAAAAGCGTGATCATTTGATAGATTTTTCAAATAAAAACTCTGAATGTAAAAACAATAAGAATAATATGAAATTGCATAACAAAATAGTGCTATCTTTACAATACAGCACGCAATTTAATCACATCAAAAATATTATTAAACGTTATTTACCCGTTTTAAATGAAGACCCTGTTCTTGCAACCATACTGCAATCTGGTTGCAATGTGGTTGCTAAAAAAGCACCTTCACTGGGCAACATTCTTTCACCTAGTTTTTTTGTAAAAAATAAACCTGTTTCCACCTGGCTTGAACACAAGGGATTTTTTAGGTGCGGCACCTCACGCTGCCGCACATGTGAATTTGCCTTACCTTGTAGCTCATTTTCAAATACTGGTGAGACTGTCACATATTTCATTTCGAGGTACATTAATTGTAATACCACCAATGTGGTTTATTGCATTAAGTGCACCAGCTGCAACCTACTTTATATTGGTTGTACAGTGAGAAAACTCAAGGTGCGTTTTAATGAACATATCCGGGATATTTATAATTCTAAGGGCACAGTTATTCCAGCCAGAAATCTCTCATCGGCATCCAGACATTTTATTTCACATCACAATTGCAATACTGACTCCCTGCGTGTTTTTGGCTTAGAAAAAGTTAAAATCTCTCCTCGTGGTGGTGATATCCAACATCAGGTTCTCACACGTGAGGCTTTTTGGATATTTCATTTGGGAACTAGAATACCCAATGGTCTTAATCTGAGACGAGATGTCATGTTTCATTATTAAATCTTGGTAGATAATGTTCGCATGTACATTTTGGATGATAGACTGTTTTTTTATGTGGAATTTTAATATCAAAAATCTTTTCTGTATATATGAAAAAAAAAAAAAAAAAATCTGTTCACTTATTGTTGAATTTTTGTATTGTTGCTTTGTATGTTATCTACCCCATGCTGGCACATGTGCTTTCTGATTAAACACACTCCTCCCATTGGTAGGAGTGAGTTTAAATGCTTGTGAGCAAGACATGTTCACTCAGGCTTGACAAAGAACGCAGGCAGCGTTCGAAACGCGTAGCCTTACGCCGCATATGGGCTCCCTATTTTTGTCATCACATTAATTTTTACGTCCTTTAATAAAATTTTGCATCAGTTTTACTACTACTCCGGAAGCTGGATTTTTCTTTCTTCTATTGGACCCTTGCACTGCCAGAGTGTTATCCTTGCATGCCGGACTTTGCCCCAGTTGAGCTGGATCACCTTTTTTCCTTCTCAATTTGGAGGGGACCCTACTTTTTTTGTGTAATTATTAATATTTATAAAATAATTATAAAAAAAGAGCCTGGGGGGACCTCCACATTGGATCCCCAACCACGGTAAAGCTGCCAGCTGTGGTTTTCAGGCTACAGACGTCTGCTTTACCCTAGCTGGCTATCAAAAATGGGGGGACCCAACGTCATTTTTTTTTAACTATTTTTTAAATAGAAAAAATTAATGGGCTTCCCTGTATTTTGATTGCCAACCAAGGTAACGACAGGCAGATGGGGGTGGCAACCCATAGCTGTCTGCTTTATCTGCGCTGAGAATCAAAAATACCGCGGAGCGCTACGTCATTTTTTTTAAAGATTTATATTTACAGCACTGTGATGTCCAGCAATCAAAATACAGGGAAGCCCATTTTGTTTTTAGTTAGTTAAATAAATAATTAAAAAAAATATATATGGGCTCCCGCTGCATTTTTTGTATTGCTTGCTAAGGGTAATCCAAGCAGCTACTGGCTGCTAACCCCCACTGCTTGGTGTTACCTTCACTGGCAATGGAAAATCCAGGGAAGCATTTTTTATTTTTTTTGCCAAAAAACTACAAAAAAAGGACGTGATCTTCGCCATATTTTTGTATGCTAGCCAGGTATAGCAGGCAGGTGCTGGAAGAGTTAGATACAGCGCCAGAAGATGGCGCTTCTATGAAAATGCCATTTTCTGAGGCGGCTGCAGACTGCAATTCGCAGCAGTGGGGCCCAGAAAGCTCAGGCCAACCTGTGCTGCGGATTCCAATCCCCAGCTGCCTAGTTGTACCTGGCTGGACACAAAAATGGGGCGAAGCCTACGTCATTTGTTTTCTAATTATTTCATGAAATTCATGAAATAATAAAAAAAGGGCTTCCCTTTATTTTTGGTTCCCAGCCGGGTACAAATAGGCAACTGGGGGTTGGGGGCAGCCGTACCTGCCTGCTGTACCTGGCTAGCATACAAAAATATGGCGAAGCCCACATAATTTTTTCAGGGGGCAAAAAACTTCTGCATACAGTCCTGGATGGAGTATGCTGAGCCTTGTAGTTCTGCAGCTGCTGTCTGTCTGTATGGAGAAGAGCAGACAGCAGCTGCAGAACTACAAGGCTCAGCATACTCCATCCAGGACTGTATGCAGAAGTTTTTTGCCCACCAAAAAAATGACGTGGGCTTCGCCATATTTTTGTATGCTAGCCAGGTACAGCAGGCAGCCACAGGCTGCCTCCAACCCCCAGTTGCCTATTTGTACCCGGCTGGGAACCAAAAATATAGGGAAGCCCGTTTTTTTTAATTATTTCACTTATTTCATGAAATAATTAAAAAACAAATGACGTGGGCTTCACCCCATTTTTGTGTCCAGCCAGGTACAACTAGGCAGCTGGGGATTGGATTCCGCGGCACAGGTTAGCCCGAGGTTTCTGGGCGCTTCTGCTGCGAATTTCAGTCCGCAGCCGCCCCAGAAAATAGCGCTCTCATAGAAGCGCCATCATCTGGCGCTGTATCCAACTCTTCCAACAGCCCTGGAGCCGGGTGGCTTGTTGGGTAATCATGAGTTAATACTGGCTTTGTTTTACTAGCCAGTATTAAGCCAGAGATTCTTAATGTCAGGCACGTTTGACCCGGCCATTAAGAATCTCCAATAAAGGGTTAAAAAAAAGACACCACACAGAGAAAAAATACTTTAATAGAAATAAATACACAGACACATTAGAGACTCCATCTTTATTACCCCCTGTCAGCCCAATAAATCCTCAATAAACCAGCGCTGATAAGAGGTTTTTTTATTAATATTTTATACTTTTTATTGCTATCCTTGTTTTAGACACAAATTTATTCAAACCAATTCACACAATAGAACAAGGAAAAAGAAAGAAGAATAAACCACATATGGTAGAAATAAAAATAAAAGTAAAACTAAATAAGTAATTGATAGTGCAGCAAACAGATACCAGGTGTCTGGTTGCAGTACCCCGGCCGGTAGTAGAGCAATTATTAAATCTAGTATAGTTTATTAAATGATGCTTCAAGGCATATGATATTTAATGCCAATTGAAACTATCACTGCAATATGATTTTTCAGATACCTGGAGAGTTTTTTTCAATCCATAAGCAAAAAGGTTTTTAATAGAGGCTTAAATAAGCAGCAATTTCAGCGTTCCAAGTGCCTTTAAATGAATTTGAAGAAACTGCACTTCAGGATTGTATACTAGTGAGGATGAGGTGCCCCAGCTCATCACTTGATGAGCTGGGGCACCTCATCCTCAGTACAATCCTCACTAGTGTAGCAGTAGTGAGGATGAGGTGCCCCAGCTCATCACTTGATGAGCTGGGGCACCTCATCCTCAGTACAATCCTCACTAGTGTAGCAGTAGCGAGGATGAGGTGCCCCAGCTCATCACTTGATGAGCTGGGGCACCTCATGCTCAGTACAATCCTCACTACAATCGGGAAGCACTGTGCAGCCTTCACTCCGTGAGAGATCAGTGCTGCTGGCTGTCAGCGGTAACAGCGGTAACGCTGACAGACGCGTTACCATAGCAACGGTGCTCTCGGAGCCGCGGTTAGCGGTGACGTCACCGCAAACTGCGTTGCTATGGTAACGGTGATCTCCGTTAATGACCGGCTGTGTCAGCCGGTCCCTAACGGAACGGGGAGTCGACCGTGTGCTAGAGCATGTCGCCGGTACATGGCGATACACAAATGTGCACCGTGTACCGGAGAGATGCACTCGCAGGTCTTACATGACATAGCCATGTGACCAGTCTGTAGCCAATGAGATAATAGCCACATGACTGGTCACATGGCTATTTTGACGTCACGATAGGTCCTGCATCTCTGCTGGCAGTGCCGGTCACCGGGAGGATTCAGCGATCATCGGATGGAATAGCGGCAGGAGACAGCGTGCAGGAGGGATCGCGGGGACCGGTAAGTGTTATGGCAATGTTTATTAACTGTTTGTGTACATTTATCATGCATTTTTGTGTGTTTGTGATTGCCTCCCATTATAGCCTATTGGTTGGAGTGGTTCGCCGAACCGGTTCGCCGAACCGAACTCGAACGGGAGCTCCGTTCGGCGAACCGCCCTCGAGCCGAACCGCGACCGGTTCGCTCATCTCTACTTATAAGGTCCAATAAATCTGGGCTTAAATTTAGGAGACGGAACTCTCATAGGAATATTTTTAGAGGACAACCACACCATGTCCCCTACTTTAAACCGGGGACCAACAGTCCGACGCCGGTTGGCAAACTTTTGGGCAGTTTCTTGGGACTGAAACAATTTATCCACTACCTGCCCCCAAATCTGCTGCATTCTGTTGACCATTGAATCCACCCCCGGACAGTCAGACGCCTCAAGCTGCCTTGAGAGGAACCTAGGGTGATACCCAAAATTGCAGAAAAAGGGGGACACCAACGTAGTAGAGCTAGCTCTATTGTTAAGGGCAAATTCAGCCAAAGGCAAAAACGAAACCCAGTCCTCCTGATCCGCAGAAACAAAACACCGTAAATAGGTCTCCAGGGTCTGGTTATCCCTTTCAGTCTGACCGTTGGTCTGAGGATGAAACGCCGAGGAGAAAGACAGCTGAACACCCAATTTGGAGCAAAAAATCCTCCAAAACCTGGATACAAACTGCACCCCTCTATCAGAAACAATGTTTTCGGGAATACCATGCAAACGAACAACATGTTGTAAAAACAAAGGCACCATCTCTGATGAAGACGGCAACTTAGATAGGGGAACCAAGTGGACCATCTTGGAGAATCTGTCACAGATCACCCAAATCACAGTCATTTTCTGAGAGACGGGAAGCTCTGAAATAAAATCCATAGAGATGTGCGTCCAAGGTTTCTTAGGTACAGGCAAAGGCAATAATAGCTCACTAGAATGTGAACAACAGGGCTTGGACCTAGAACAAACTCCACATGACTGCACAAAACGACGGACATCTCGGGACAGGGAAGGCCACCAAAAAGAACGTCCCACAAGATCCCGAGTACCAAAAATGCCAGGATGACCCGCCAAAACAGAGCAATGAACCTCAAAGACAACTCGGTCTCTCCATTGGTCTGGGACAAACAGTTTCCCTGTAGGACATCTCTCAGGTTTATCCCCCTGAAATTCCGCCAGTGCCAACCGCAGATCAGGCGAAATAGCCGAGAAAACTACACCATCATTCAGGATAGTAGACGGTTCGACAACCTCCAAAGAGTCAGCGTAGAAACTCCTGGAAAGGGCATCGGCCTTAACATTCTTGGTGCCCGGCAAAAAAGAGACCACAAAATTAAACCGGGTAAAAAACTAAGCCCACCTGGCCTGCCGAGGATTCAACCTCTTGGCCGATTCCAGATAGATGAGATTCTTGTGGTCCGTAAGCACCACAACTTGATGCCTAGCCCCCTCCAACCAATGCCTCCACTCTTCAAATGCCCACTTCATAGCCAATAATTCCCGGTTCCCCACATCATAATTCCGTTCAGAAGGAGCAAACTTCCGAGAGAAAAAGGCACAGGGCTTAAGTTTACCCGAAGTAGCGTCTCGTTGAGACAGAACAGCACCTGCTCCGATCTCTGAGGCATCGATCTCAACTTGAAATGGGCGAGACACATCAGGTTGCTGCAGAACTGGGGCAGAAGTGAATCGCCTTTTAAGCTCCTGGAAGGCCACAATAGCCTCAGGGGTCCAATGCTCAGCATCAGCTCCCTTCTTTATCAAATCTGTCAGAGGTTTGACAATGGCAGAAAAATTGGCTATAAATTTACGGTAAAAATTAGCAAACCCCAAAAACTGCTGCAGGGATTTTAGAGAAGTCGGTTGCACCGAGTGGTAAATAGCCTGAACCTTAACCGGGTCCATTTCGATAGCGGAGGGAGACAGGATGAAGCCCAAAAAGGAAATCCTTTGCACCCCAAAGAGGCACTTTAACCCCTTAACGTACAGCGCATTATCCTTAAGTATCTGAAAAACATCCCATACTTGCCCAACATGAGAGTCCCAATCATCAGAAAAATCAAGATGTCATCCAAATACACAATCAAAAATTTACCAATAAGGTCCCGAAAAATATCATTCATGAAGGCCTGGAAGACGGAGGGTGCATTAGTGAGCCCAAAAGGCATCACTAGGTACTCAAAATGCCCCTCAGGAGCATTAAAAGCCGTCTTCCATTCATCACCCTCTTTAATACGGATGAGATTATACGCACCCTTGAGATCCAGTTTCGTAAACCATTTTGCACTCTTCACTCTAGAGAACAGATCAGACATCAGAGGCAAAGGGTACTGATATTTGACCGTAATTTTATTAAGAAGACGGTAATCAATACAAGGCCTCAACGAACCATCTTTCTTAGCAACAAAGAAGAAGCCAGCACCCAAAGGAGAAGATGAGGGCTGAATGTGCCCCTTCTCCAATGATTCCCTGATGTATGACCGCATGGCATCATGTTCGGGCACAGACAAGTTGAAAATCCGCCCCCTGGGAAATTTACAACCGGGCACCAACTCAATGGCACAGTCACAGTCCCGGTGTGGGGGCAGAGAATCAGATTCCTGGTCATTAAATACATCACGGAAATCAGACAAGAAAGCCGGAACATCAACTGCCTGAGCAGACGTGGACGACACGAAAGGTCCTGATGCAAACCTTGACAACCCCAACTAGCTACCGACAAGGATCTCCAGTCAAGAACCGGATTATGGGTCTGCAACCACGGAAATCCCAGTACCAAGGAATCCTGTAGATTATGCAATACTAAAAATGTACAAGTTTCCTGATGCGCTGGTGCAACTCTCATAGGCACCTGGGTCCAAAATTGGGGTTTATGTTCTGCCAAAGGGGTAGCATCAATGCCCCTTAAAGGAATAGGAGTTTGCAAAGGAACCATGGGAAAACCACAATCCCTAGGAAACCCAAAATCCATCAAATTGAGCGCTGCCCCTGAGTCCACAAAGGCAAATGCAGAAAAGGAAGACAATGAGCAAATCAATGTGACAGACAAAAGAAACTTTGGTTGCAAAGAACCCACAGTAACAGAAGTAGCCAATCTCCTTTCACGTTTAGGGCAGACAGAGATGTTATGAGAAGCGTCTCCACAATAGAAGCACAGTCTATTCTTCCGTCTTAACCCCTGCCGACTAGCATTAGAAAGGACCCTATCACACTCCATAGGCTCCAAAGGCTGTTCCACAGGCACAAAACCAGCAGGTATCTTCCTGCGCTCACGTAAACGCCTATCAATCTGAATGGCCAAGGTCATAGAGGCATCAAGACCAGAAGGGACGGGAAATCCCACCATTACATCCTTGACTGTATCAGAAATTACCCTTCCGAAAAAGGGCCGCAACCGCATCATCATTCCTTTTAGTAACGACCACCCACTTTCGAAATTTCTGACAAAACGTTTCTGCAGAATCCAAACCCTGAGTTAAGGACAACAAGACCTTTTCTGCTTGGTCCACAATATTGGGTTCATCATATAATAAACCCAAGGCCTGAAAAAAGGAGTCCACATCACTGAGAATCGGATCATCAGACGCTAAAGAGAAGGCCCAGTCCTGAGGGTCACCACGCAGCAAGGAGATGACAATCTTAACCTGCTGTACGGGATTCCCTGAGGACTTAGGGCGCAGGTCAAAAAATAATTTACAATTATTTTTGAAGCTCAAAAATCTCGACCTATCTCCCGAAAAAAATTCAGGAACAGGAATCTTAGGCTCTGCAAGGGGAGTCTGTGCAAGATAAGACTCTATATGACGAACCTTGGCATCAAGATGAGCAACACGCTCACCCAATTCATCCATGCTAGAAAAAGAAATCTTCCACAGAACCCAAAGAAGAGGAAAAACACCAAAAAAAAAAAAAATGTTTTCTCAGCAACTTTTTTTTTTCCCTTCTTAAGAGTACCCTTTAAATTTGTAGGCCGGATGTACTGTTATGATCCAGAAAACAAGAATTATAACAAATTCAACAAGCCACAAACACATGGACCCAAAGCAGCTATACTCTACACAGAACTGCAGGGAGTTCCTCAACAATCCACAGAGGGGGAAAATCCCTGGAAGGAAATAAACTGAAACCAACCACAACAAATGACAAACCCAGATAAGCAAAAGAACCAGACAATAAATAAAGAGCAAGAACTTATCTGGAGTAGATGTGGTGTAGAGCAGAATTAAGCAGGCTGGAGATACAAAGAACAACTGACATCCGGCAACAGCCTGCAATCAGACCAGGACTTAAATAAGCAGAGAGTTAGCAAAGGAAACACCCACTGCACAACCCACCTGGTCTCTGTCCAAACCATTCCTGGCCACCAGAGGGAGCCTCCCAGCAGCCAAAACATAACTAACAATCACAACACCCAGGACTACGAGCAGTACTGTGTGCATATTGCTAATCCCTGTGTAACTGTGCCTGTATACACCCGCATAGATAAAGAGATCTTTAGAAAAAGTATTTGTAAAGATCCTTTATTATATTCTAATGAGGAAAGCGACTAGTCGCAAGGGCGTTACTTCGCTTGGCTAGTCAGCTCACATAGCACGTTAGCATGTCAGCACACCCACAGGGGTGTACTAACATGCTATGTGAGCCGACTAGCCAAGCGAAGTAACGCCCTTGGGACTAGTCCTCTCGCTCATTAGTATATGATATAAGATCTTTAAAAATCCTTTTTCTAAAGATCTCTTTATCTATGCTACTAGATACAAGGACAGTTACACAGGGATTAGCAATATGCACCCAGAACTGCTCGTAGTCCTGAGTGCATATTGCACCTGACAGGTTCCCTTTAAGTAGGCAGCCAGGATAAAGCAGAGCTGAACCTGTTGGGTAGCTAGGACCCAGCAGCTCTGCAGGCAGGAGACCATGTGATCAGTAAGCTAATAGAGGCATTGGCGAATGGCGATGCTTCTGCATACTACTGGCCAGTGCTAACTGCAGGAGAGGAAACAAGTGCTGATTGCACTGTCTGCTCCTCAGTTTCCTGATTTACCGTGTGTCTGCAGCAGTGAGAAGCAACACACGGGGAGTCAGAGAAAACAGCTGGAGAGAAGCGCACTGGCTCCGGGGCTGGGGGTGCAGCTCCGGGGATGGGGGGTGCAGCTTTGGGGATGGGGGTGCAGCTCTGGGGCTGGGGGTGCAGCTCTGGGGCTGGTGGTGCAGCTCTGAGGCTGGTGGTGCAGCTCCGGGGCTGGGGGGGTGCAGCTCCGGGGCTGGGGGGGTGCAGCTCTGGGGTTGGGGGTGCAGCTCTGGGGTTGGGGGTGCAGCTCTGGGGCTGGGGTGCAGATCTGAGAGGATTCATACCTTAGCAGCAGCGCAGTCACAGGAGTTTCATGTAGCGTGCTCGGCCCTGTAATGGTCACGTGGATAGAAGGGAGCAACAGAGAGGCGGGGCTACAGTGGGTGGGCGGAGCCACGGGATACATAGCTCACGCTCGGGACTTGGGACCAGACATACAAAACCGTGAAAGTCACACTGCATCTGGGACGGTTGGGAGCTATGCTTCCAGTGCTATGCCTCCAGTGCTATGCTTCCAGTGCTATGCCTCCAGTGCTATGCCTCCAGTGCTATGCCTCCAGTGCTATGCTTCCAGTGCTATGCCTCCAGTGCTATGCCTCCAGTGCTATGCTTCCAGTGCTATGCTTCCAGTGCTATGCCTCCAGTGCTATGCTTCCAGTGCTATGCCTCCAGTGCTATGCTTCCAGTGCTATGCCTCCAGTGCTATGCCTCCAGTGCTATGCCTCCAGTGCTATGCCTCCAGTGCTATGCCTCCAGTGCTATGCTTCCAGTGCTATGCCTCCAGTGCTATGCCTCCAGTGCTATGCCTCCAGTGCTATGCCTCCAGTGCTATGCCTCCAGTGCTATGCTTCCAGTGCTATGCTTCCAGTGCTATGCCTCCAGTGCTATGCTTCCAGTGCTATGCCTTCAGTGCTATGCTTCCAGTGCTATGCCTCCAGTGCTATGCTTCCAGTGCTATGCCTCCAGTGCTATCCCTCCAGTGCTATGCTTCCAGTGCTATGCCTCCAGTATGTCTGCACCTGTCTGCAGTCTCCAGACTATCTGTGGCCTCCAGCACCTCAGCTACCAATCTGCCTGTGGCTTCCAGTATGTCTGCACCTGTCTGAGGTCTCCAGGACGTCTGCGGCTTCCAATACCTCAGTTACCTGCTCCACATACACACATGGAGCTGATCATGTGACCCTGACTCCTCCCCTCCATGTGACATCATCACAGGTCCTGTAAGCACAGAGCAGCCATATAGCTAGTGTGCGGCTCTGCAGGTGGAGGTAGGTGCAGGGTATTATATATCTAGTGTGCGGCTCTGCAGGTGGAGGTAGGTGCAGGGTATTATATATCTAGTGTGCGGCTCTGCAGGTGGAGGTAGGTGCAGGGTATTATATATCTAGTGTGCGGCTCTGCAGGTGGAGGTAGGTGCAGGGTATTATATATCTAGTGTGCGGCTCTGCAGGTGGAGGTAGGTGCAGGGTATTATATATCTAGTGTGCGGCTCTGCAGGTGGAGGTAGGTGCAGGGTATTATATATCTAGTGTGCGGCTCTGCAGGTGGAGGCAGGTGCAGGGTATTATATATCTAGTGTGCGGCTCTGCAGGTGGAGGCAGGTGCAGGTTATTATATATCTAGTGTGCGGCTCTGCAGGAGGAGGTAGGTGCAGGGTATTATATATCTAGTGTGCGGCTCTGCAGGTGGAGGCAGGTGCAGGTTATTATATATCTAGTGTGCGGCTCTGCAGGAGGAGGTAGGTGCAGGGTATTATATATCTAGTGTGCGGCTCTGCAGGTGGAGGTAGGTGCAGGGTATTATATATCTAGTGTGCGGCTCTGCAGGTGGAGGTAGGTGCAGGGTATTATATATCTAGTGTGCGGCTCTGCAGGTGGAGGTAGGTGCAGGGTATTATATATCTAGTGTGCGGCTCTGCAGGTGGAGGCAGGTGCAGGGTATTATATATCTAGTGTGCGGCTCTGCAGGAGGAGGTAGGTGCAGGGTATTATATATCTAGTGTGCGGCTCTGCAGGAGGAGGTAGGTGCAGGGTATTATATATCTAGTGTGCGGCTCTGCAGGTGGAGGTAGGTGCAGGGTATTATATATCTAGTGTGCGGCTCTGCAGGTGGAGGTAGGTGCAGGGTATTATATATCTAGTGTGCGGCTCTGCAGGTGGAGGCAGGTGCAGGGTATTATATATCTAGTGTGCGGCTCTGCAGGTGGAGGCAGGTGCAGGTTATTATATATCTAGTGTGCGGCTCTGCAGGTGGAGGCAGGTGCAGGGTATTATATATCTAGTGTGCGGCTCTGCAGGAGGAGGTAGGTGCAGGGTATTATATATCTAGTGTGCGGCTCTGCAGGTGGAGGTAGGTGCAGGGTATTATATATCTAGTGTGCGGCTCTGCAGGTGGACGTAGGTGCAGGGTATTATATATCTAGTGTGCGGCTCTGCAGGTGGAGGTAGGTGCAGGGTATTATATATCTAGTGTGCGGCTCTGCAGGTGGAGGTAGGTGCAGGGTATTATATATCTAGTGTGCGGCTCTGCAGGTGGAGGTAGGTGCAGGGTATTATATATCTAGTGTGCGGCTCTGCAGGTGGAGGTAGGTGCAGGGTATTATATATCTAGTGTGCGGCTCTGCAGGTGGAGGTAGGTGCAGGGTATTATATATCTAGTGTGCGGCTCTGCAGGTGGAGGTAGGTGCAGGTTATTATATATCTAGTGTGCGGCTCTGCAGGTGGAGGTAGGTGCAGGGTATTATATATCTAGTGTGCGGCTCTGCAGGTGGAGGTAGGTGCAGGTTATTATATATCTAGTGTGCGGCTCTGCAGGTGGAGGTAGGTGCAGGTTATTATATATCTAGTGTGCGGCTCTGCAGGTGGAGGTAGGTGCAGGGTATTATATATCTAGTGTGCGGCTCTGCAGGTGGAGGTAGGTGCAGGGTATTATATATCTAGTGTGCGGCTCTGCAGGTGGAGGTAGGTGCAGGGTATTATATATCTAGTGTGCGGCTCTGCAGGAGGAGGTAGGTGCAGGGTATTATATATCTAGTGTGAGGCTCTGCAGGTGGAGGTAGGTGCAGGGTATTATATATCTAGTGTGCGGCTCTGCAGGAGGAGGTAGGTGCAGGGTATTATATATCTGTGTGCGGCTCTGCAGGAGGAGGTAGGTGCAGGGTATTATATATCTAGTGTGCGGCTCTGCAGGTGGAGGTAGGTGCAGGGTATTATATATCTAGTGTGCGGCTCTGCAGGTGGAGGTAGGTGCAGGGTATTATATATCTAGTGTGCGGCTCTGCAGGTGGAGGCAGGTGCAGGGTATTATATATCTAGTGTGCGGCTCTGCAGGTGGAGGCAGGTGCAGGGTATTATATATCTGGTGTGCGGCTCTGCAGGTGGAGGCAGGTGCAGGGTATTATATATCTAGTGTGCGGCTCTGCAGGTGGAGGTAGGTGCAGGGTATTATATATCTAGTGTGCGGCTCTGCAGGTGGAGGTAGGTGCAGGGTATTATATATCTAGTGTGCGGCTCTGCAGGTGGAGGTAGGTGCAGGGTATTATATATCTAGTGTGCGGCTCTGCAGGTGGAGGTAGTTGCAGGGTATTATATATCTAGTGTGCGGCTCTGCAGGTGGAGGTAGGTGCAGGGTATTATATATCTAGTGTGCGGCTCTGCAGGTGGAGGTAGGTGCAGGTTATTATATATCTAGTGTGCGGCTCTGCAGGTGGAGGTAGGTGCAGGGTATTATATATCTAGTGTGCGGCTCTGCAGGTGGAGGTAGGTGCAGGGTATTATATATCTAGTGTGCGGCTCTGCAGGTGGAGGTAGGTGCAGGGTATTATATATCTAGTGTGCGGCTCTGCAGGTGGAGGTAGTTGCAGGGTATTATATATCTAGTGTGCGGCTCTGCAGGTGGAGGTAGGTGCAGGGTATTATATATCTAGTGTGCGGCTCTGCAGGTGGAGGTAGGTGCAGGGTATTATATATCTAGTGTGCGGCTCTGCAGGTGGAGGTAGGTGCAGGGTATTATATATCTAGTGTGCGGCTCTGCAGGTGGAGGTAGTTGCAGGGTATTATATATCTAGTGTGCGGCTCTGCAGGTGGAGGTAGGTGCAGGGTATTATATATCTAGTGTGCGGCTCTGCAGGTGGAGGTAGGTGCAGGGTATTATATATCTAGTGTGCGGCTCTGCAGGTGGAGGTAGGTGCAGGGTATTATATATCTAGTGTGCGGCTCTGCAGGTGGAGGTAGGTGCAGGGTATTATATATCTAGTGTGCGGCTCTGCAGGTGGAGGTAGGTGCAGGGTATTATATATCTAGTGTGCGGCTCTGCAGGTGGAGGTAGGTGCAGGGTATTATATATCTAGTGTGCGGCTCTGCAGGTGGAGGTAGTTGCAGGGTATTATATATCTAGTGTGCGGCTCTGCAGGTGGAGGTAGGTGCAGGGTATTATATATCTAGTGTGCGGCTCTGCAGGTGGAGGCAGGTGCAGGGTATTATATATCTGGTGTGCGGCTCTGCAGGTGGAGGCAGGTGCAGGGTATTATATATCTGGTGTGCGGCTCTGCAGGTGGAGGCAGGTGCAGGGTATTATATATCTAGTGTGCGGCTCTGCAGGTGGAGGTAGGTGCAGGGTATTATATATCTAGTGTGCGGCTCTGCAGGTGGAGGTAGGTGCAGGGTATTATATATCTGGTGTGCGGCTCTGCAGGTGGAGGTAGGTGCAGGGTATTATATATCTAGTGTGCGGCTCTGCAGGTGGAGGTAGGTGCAGGGTATTATATATCCAGTGTGCGGCTCTGCAGGTGGAGGTAGGTGCAGGGTATTATATATCTAGTGTGCGGCTCTGCAGGTGGAGGTAGGTGCAGGGTATTATATATCTAGTGTGCGGCTCTGCAGGTGGAGGTAGGTGCAGGTTATTATATATCTAGTGTGCGGCTCTGCAGGTGGAGGTAGGTGCAGGGTATTATATATCTAGTGTGCGGCTCTGCAGGTGGAGGTAGGTGCAGGGTATTATATATCTAGTGTGCGGCTCTGCAGGTGGAGGTAGGTGCAGGGTATTATATATCTAGTGTGCGGCTCTGCAGGTGGAGGTAGGTGCAGGGTATTATATATCTACTGCGCGGCTCTGCAGGTGGAGGTAGGTGCAGGGTATTATATATCTAGTGTGCGGCTCTGCAGGTGGAGGTAGGTGCAGGGTATTATATATGTGTGTGGCTCTGCAGGTGGAGGTAGGTGCAGGGTATTATATATCTAGTGTGCGGCTCTGCAGGTGGAGGTAGGTGCAGGGTATTATATATCTAGTGTGCGGCTCTGCAGGTGGAGGTAGGTGCAGGGTATTATATATCTGGTGTGCGGCTCTGCAGGTGGAGGTAGGTGCAGGGTATTATATATCTAGTGTGCGGCTCTGCAGGTGGAGGTAGGTGCAGGGTATTATATATCTGTGTGTGGCTCTGCAGGTGGAGGTAGGTGCAGGGTATTATATATCTAGTGTGCGGCTCTGCAGGTGGAGGTAGGTGCAGGGTATTATATATCTAGTGTGCGGCTCTGCAGGTGGAGGCAGGTGCAGGGTATTATATATCTAGTGTGCGGCTCTGCAGGTGGAGGTAGGTGCAGGGTATTATATATCTAGTGTGCGGCTCTGCAGGTGGAGGTAGGTGCAGGGCATTATATATCTAGTGCGCGGCTCTGCAGGTGGAGGTAGGTGCAGGGTATTATATATCCAGTGTGCGGCTCTGCAGGTGGAGGTAGGTGCAGGGTATTATATATCTAGTGTGCGGCTCTGCAGGTGGATGTAGGTGCAGGTTATTATATATCTAGTGTGCGGCTCTGCAGGTGGAGGTAGGTGCAGGTTATTATATATCTAGTGTGCGGCTCTGCAGGTGGAGGTAGGTGCAGGGTATTATATATCTAGTGTGCGGCTCTGCAGGTGGAGGTAGGTGCAGGGTATTATATATCTAGTGTGCGGCTCTGCAGGTGGAGGTAGGTGCAGGGTATTATATATCTAGTGTGCGGCTCTGCAGGTGGAGGTAGGTGCAGGGTATTATATATCTAGTGTGCGGCTCTGCAGGTGGAGGTAGGTGCAGGGTATTATATATCTAGTGTGCGGCTCTGCAGGTGGAGGTAGGTGCAGGGTATTATATATCTAGTGTGCGGCTCTGCAGGTGGAGGTAGGTGCAGGGTATTATATATCTAGTGTGCGGCTCTGCAGGTGGAGGTAGGTGCAGGGTATTATATATCTAGTGTGCGGCTCTGCAGGTGGAGGTAGGTGCAGGGTATTATATATCTAGTGTGCGGCTCTGCAGGTGGAGGTAGGTGCAGGGTATTATATATCTAGTGTGCGGCTCTGCAGGTGGAGGTAGGTGCAGGGTATTATATATCTAGTGTGCGGCTCTGCAGGTGGAGGTAGGTGCAGGGTATTATATATCTAGTGTGCGGCTCTGCAGGAGGAGGTAGGTGCAGGGTATTATATATCTAGTGTGCGGCTCTGCAGGTGGAGGTAGGTGCAGGGTCTCTAGTATTTTGGGGTCATCATCATTATCATTAACCCCTTTATGTCCAATTCCAGACCAGTTTACTCCGGTGTTGATCAGGTACATTTTCATATTCGAAAGGGGGGAGCCAGCACTGCTTGATCAGACATGTCAGATGAGAGATAATCCCCTCCCCCGGTCCCCCCCCCCATCTGGCCAAAGTGCCCCCCATTCCCCCTCCCCATACTGATCATCTAAGATGTTGGCCGCACGCTGCATTCATCCTCCTCTTATTTCTGTCACATGTGACATGTGATGTCAGATGCGACAGAAACGTCCTCCCCAGGTCCAGCTAAGTCACCCCCTGTCACTTC
This sequence comes from Anomaloglossus baeobatrachus, assembly GCF_048569485.1. NCBI lineage: Eukaryota > Metazoa > Chordata > Amphibia > Anura > Aromobatidae > Anomaloglossus > Anomaloglossus baeobatrachus. The sequence goes on from NW_027441806.1 coordinate 700,070, forward strand.
CCGGTCCTCCCCCGGTCTTCTGATACGAGCTGCTGATCTGTCCTCACGATCCCTACTCTCCTCTGAAAAATATCGGCCGCATGCGCAGAGCGGTTCTAACCCCAGGGCTTGATGCCAGGTGACATTAGTAGGCTGGTATCAACCCCATTTATTACCCTGTTTGCCACCGCTCCAGGGCAACAGGATGAGCCAGAGTGAAGTGCCAGGATTGGCACATGTAATGGATGCGCCACTGCTGGGATGGCTGCAGCCTGCTATTTTTAGGCTGGGAAGGGCCAAATAACCATGGCCCTTCCCACCCTGAGAATACCAGACGCCAGTTGTCATCTTCACCTTGGCTGGTGATCCAATTTAGGGGGAACCCATGTTTGTTTTTTTTTTTAATTATTTATCAATAATTAAAAAAAAAAAAAACAGTGTTGGGTTCCCTCTGTTTTGGATCACCAGCCAAGGTGAAGCTGCCAACTGTGATCTGCAGGCTTCCGCCATCTGCTTTACCCTAGCTGGCTATCAAAAATGGGGGAACCCACATAGTTTTTTTTTAATTATTTATTTTGTGGCTACATATAAGGTAAACACCCTTCACTGCCACATGAAAGTCACTAAAGGGTGCCAGGTTAGATTATGCTGGGGGGTGGGACATTATATATGTGTTAGCCTAAAAAGCTAGGATGGATGGATAGACAATGTGTCCACGATCAGTGTTTGCAGCGTTTTAGACACAGCGTCTTTCGCTGCGTCCAAAATGCTGCGCTGTGTAGTACAAGCGCAATGGAAGGATTTTTGGAAATCTCCTGCCCACTGTGCTTGTTTTTCTCCTTAGCATAAACTGACCTGCAGCGTGGCTTCCTGAGCCTCAGGATGTCAATTTATGCTGTGGAGACGAGAGTTTCGTCCAAAGGGAAAATAGAGCTAAAGTCCTCAGCAGCCTGAACCTGGATCGTGGGCCCGGGCAGCTGCGTTCTCCAGTGGACAATACTCGCATCTCTGCACGAAATCTGACATTGCGTCCTAGACACAGTGTCGCTGGGTCGTGGGCACATAGCCTAAAAGTGAGAAATTTAGCACTACAGCAACATTTTTGTGAAGTACCTGTGGGTTCAAAATGCTCACTATACCCCCGAATGAAATCCTTGAGGGTCTAGTTATCAAAATCGGGTCACTTGTGGGGGTTTCTGCTTTATAGGTAGCTTAGGGTCCTAAAAATGCAACATGGTGCCCGCAATTTTTTTTCAATTTTTTCCAAAATTCACATGGTGCTCCTTCTGTTATGAGCCCTCCCGTTTGTCCAAACAGAGGTTTTTAGCCACATGTTGGGTATCACTGTGCTCATAAGAAATTGGATTACAAACTGTGGTATCCACATTTTGGTGTTGCTGCTTGAAAAAGTGGAAATTTGGTGCTAAAGCAACATTTTTGTGGAAAAAAAAAAAGAAAATTTTCAATATGACGACTTAAGTTTATTAAATTCTATAAAGTACCTGTGAGTTCAAAATGCTCAATATATCCCTGGATAAAATCCTTAAGGGGTCTAGTTTCCAAAATGTGATCACTTTTGATGGAGCTCCACTGTTTAGGCGCCTCAGGAGCTCCAAACGCGACATGGCATTCGCTAATGAATCCAGCCAATTTTACAGTCAAATGGCGCTCCTTCCCTTCCGAGCCCTGCCGTGCGCCCAAACATTTGATTTCCACCACATATGAGGTATCTGTGTACTCAGGAAAAACTGCACTACAAATTGAATGATGCATTTTTTCCGGTTACCCTTGTTAATAAAGAACTTTGATATCACTTTGATGTCCATTTTGTGCCAGTTTTATACTTTTTTTTGCTGCTTTTAAGTGTATTCACATCACACTCCGCACTGTATTGTATTTTATTATTGTGATTTTTTTATGTTTGTTGTTAAACCTGTAAAAAAAAAAACCAAAAAAATGAAAACTGAAAAAAAACAACTTCAGCCTCGAATAAGAAACTGGATGAATAAGAAACCAACTTCAGCATTGTGTCTGATGTCGAGCGATACCAGTTTGAAAATAAGGGAAATGCCTGTTATTTCCACATATATACCCTGCCCTCCGCACTGACTGACAGCCACTGAGCATTGCAACCTGCAGTCAGTCAGTGTCGAGAGCGCGGTATACTGAGCAGTGACTAAAACCGCATCGGTGCCACCCCTATGACTGAAAGCTGGACGCCATCTCAATATATGTCTATGATCACATTTACTTATTTCATAGCTTTTTAGTAACACTTCTTATATTGTGTATATGGCTGTTTTTTACCTGGTCGGGTCCAATAGCAGAGATTTGTATTTTCCTATATTTCACACATTGGATGGGGGCGGTCAGTTCAGTATTTTTATTTTCATCTTCCTTCCCTTGTACCTGGGGCTGATATAATGACTCAGCGGTGACCACATCCTCTGTATATAGGGGAGGAGGCACTGTCAGCTCTCTCTACCCTGTTTCCTCGAAAATAAGACGTACCCGGAAAATAAGCCCTAGTAGGATTTTTGGGGTCTTTTTTTGAGTATACTTAAAATATAAGCCAAAGAGAAAAAAAGTATTTATCCGGCTCACCTGCTCACATGGAGACCACTGTGCTTTAGACCGTGCACGGAAGGAAAAAAGTCGGCAAACCTTTGCACATAGTGTTCAGAGAGGAGGTTTCCAGCAATCCAATCCAAAGCGATTTTTACTTAAAAATAATAATTCTTTATTTTAAATAAATGTTAAAAAAGTCCATACTAGGGTTGAAAGGAGCAGTGCAGTGGAAACCTCCTCTCTGAGCGTTAAAATATAAGCCGTATTCCAAAAATACACCTTGGTTATTGTTCCATAATGAATTGTCCAAACATCTAAAAAAGTTAAAGAATACAGCAGGACATTTATCAAAGAAAACAGACACCCCAAAAGAAAGCAAATATCCCCCCCAAAAAAATAATTGCACTCACCAGACCCCAAACAATTACAATTCACAACTACCGTTGATGCATAGCCTCTCACACAGAGATCTGTGTCACTGTCAGGTCCCTCACATTCCCGCTGCATTGCACCGCAGAGCTGTGTATACAGTGACAGAGAAGGCAGAGGCAGTAATAAACCGTCTGTGGCTAATCTAGAGATGGATGGATTTCCTCTGCGTTGATACATGATTGTGTGTAGCTGTGCGGCTCTTTTATTTTTCCACCCATATTGCCGTATAAAGGATAGTTGTTTTTGGTTTTTTTGGTTTTTTTTTTAAATGACTCATAGGTTTTAATTTTACCATAAAATCTACTTGAAATTAAGTAAAAATTCCAAGTGCGGTGAAATGGTGAAAAGATATAATTCCATCATTGTTTTTACTCCGTTTACGATGTGCTGGAAGTGAGTGGTCAGCGTGATTCTCCAGGTCAGTGTGATTACGGCAATATCAGACATTTCTTATCTCAGTGGTGACTAGAGATGAGCGGACCCGTGGACGTTCGTCTTCTGCTGGTCCAGCTGAACATTTGTAAAGATCGGTTCTGGACTTTGACTTGACCTGGACTTTATTTGAAGTCACTGATTGGCAGTTCGGGTCTCCGCCCACATGCAGCCATAAACAGATCACTTCCAGGGGAGGGCGGGTCTTTTCAGTTTTATTTCTTGGTGCACAATACATCTGATTACATGACAGCGGTTTCCATACGTAAAGCCCCCGAACCCTAAACTGAACTTTGTTATCTTGCAAAAGTCTGAGTTTGTATCGAAAACCGAACTCCAGGTTCACTCATCTCTAGTAGTAAATAAAAATCAGACTTTTGTAAAAAAAAAAAAAAAAAACCATAAAAGAATCGTTTTGTGTCTCCATTTTCCGACATCGGAGTTGAGTGACGACTTGTTTTTTGCTTGATGAACTGACATTTTCATTTATACCATTTTAGGTGCAACTTCATTTCATGTTGAAATTTTTTTTTACTGCCCAAATGATATCGTCCCTTCATTATTATCTCGATTAATGTTACATATCGGCTCCTCTCCTTCCCATTCAGGTCCTTACAATATCGGATCCTCTCAGTGGAGATCTTCTATAGAAGAGAATTCTCCTGATTGCCCCGTGAAGGATGGATATGGACAGGGACAAGATGGCGGAGAAGATATTACACCTCACCCTAGAGATCCTCTTCCGGCTTACTGGAGAGGTGAGAGATTCTGATGACGTCACATTACATCATTCTTATCTATGGGAATAACAGATGGACAGAACTGGAGAGGTGAGGACTCTGGAAATGTCTAGAGTGAGATTTCTTACTGTGTCTCTCCATAACCAGGATTACACAGTAGTGAAGAAGACCTCTAGTGAGCGCTGTCAGGCCCCTGTGTCTGAGGGATGGGGAAGACCCCTGAGCCCAATCACGGGGCCTCCACCTCACCCCCCAATACATGAGGAGAAGATCCTAGAACTCACCTACAAGATGATTGAGCTGCTGACTGGAGAGGTGACACTGCTGGGAATGCTGGGACATTATACAGTAACGCTATGAAGGGATCGGGGGTGACGGTATCATTGTATGTGTCAGGTTCCTATAAGGTGTCAGGACGTCACCGTCTATTTCTCCATGGAGGAGTGGGAGTATTTAGAAGGACACAAAGATCTGTACAAGGACGTCATGATGGAGGTTCCCCAGCCCCCCACATCACCAGGTAATAGAAAGAACTAAATACACACGGCCTATAATTATCTGTATGTAAGGAATGAATTCAGTCCCTGTATGTTTCTCCTCCAGTTCTATCCAGTAAGAGGACAACACCAGAGAGATGTCCCCGTCCTCTTCTCCCACAGGACTGTAAACAAGAAGATCCCGATGTTCCTCAGGATCATCAGGTAGATGGAGAGAAGGTGCCATGAAATCTCCCTATGATGTGTAGACTGCTGTGAAGGTCTTGTGCTCAGTCTTGTTTTATCCTCTCCGGGGCTGGTGGTGAAGGTCGCCGCTGGGATGGTGTCGCTCATCACAGGCGGAGCGGGGTTACCCCGGGGAGAATGACTGAGGACGGACGGGGGTGGTGATGGTCCCCGTTGGCGCCACAGCGCTGTGCGCCAGAGCCGGAAAAGGAGAGGCAGAGACAGGGGCTGCGGTTCCAGGTCTTTTACTCAAGGGTAGTTCAGGCGGTGCCCCAGAGTACCGTTCACCACCACGATTGACTCCAGCCAATACCTATTCCATGGAAGGTCAGATCTGGTGTATGTCAGTCTATGAGCCCTTCCTCCTTTGTTGCGCTAAGTATCGGATCCCCGTGGCGTGAATCACTTGGGAATTCCGGTGTCAGTAAAGTGTCCCATTCTGTATGCTGATAGCGCGGTTCCGATGTGGGACTGATCCAAGACCTCAGCCCCGGATCCTATATGCTAGTTGGCTGCAGACTCGGTGAGACAGGTCCGGTGGCTCTTCTAGCCTTTCTTGCGACCCTTGCACAGTTGGTAGACAACGTGAAGTATATCTACCCTAGGGTTCTGTACCCCGACAGCGCCGATCCTGTGGAAGCAACCGCCTGCTTCTCCCCAGCGACCGTGTTCAAACGCCTTGGCCCACAGAGCTGCCTCGCGGTACATCCGCTCTGCTCCATGTCTAGATCTGTTCCCTCCTTTGTAGTTGTATTGTGTGTTCCAAGCTGTTTCCCCAAGCCGCTGCCACCGGCTGGTTCACTACTCTCACCAGGTCAACCTGCTCTTCCCACTTTGTGCTCCTGACTCCCCCTGGTGGTTGCTTCTCCCTGACCCTGGGTCCCAGCTCCTGTGGATCGGGGAGCCCCTAGTGCGGTGGCGTCCTGTAAATCCAACCGCTGTAGTGTTCCCCTACTTTGACTTGACCCTGGCATGGTCCCCTAATTGGGGTGCAGTACCCTGTGGCGCCTTATGCCTCAGGGGCTCCACAGCAGGATTAGAGCTGATCATAGATGTGACTTCTCCATCTATCTGTGACTTTTGGATCACATTTATCCTGTTCTGAACACTGAACACACTGAATTTACATCAGGGTTTCGACACTAGGTTATCAGACAGAGAGAGGTCGCCCCTATCTCATGGGTCACAAAGTCACCACGCAAGCCAGCACTAGTTGGATCTGCTTTGCTTTACACTTAGCTGTGCAGACGATCCTTGTGGTGGCGCTGCTAGGGTTAAGCAGACCCTTGTCTTTCTTGGCTTACCATCCTGTGTTGTCTCAGCTGTTCTGATTTCTGCTCTCCCCCTGGTATTATTATTATTATTATTATTTATTTAGCACCATTAGTTCCATGGTGCTGTACATGAGAAGGGGGTTACATACAAAATACATATACAAGTTACAGTAGACAGACTAGTACAGAGGGAAGAGGGCCCTGCCCTTGCGGGCTTACATTCTATAGGATTATGGGGAGGAGACAGTAGGTGGGGTGTAGATGGGGCAGCAGCCTCGCACAGTGGTGGGGCGGCAGCTCCGCACGGTGGTGGGGCGGCAGCTCCGCACGGTGGTGGGGCGGCAGCTCCGCACGGTGGTGAAGCAGTGAGGTCATTGAAGGTTATAGGCATTTCTGAACAGATGAGTCTTTAGGTTCCGTTTGAAGTTTGTAAGTGTAGTAGATAGTCTGACGTGTTGAGACAGTGAGTTCCAGAAGACTGGGGATGTTCGGGAGAAGTCTTGGAGGCGGTTGCATGAGGAGCGAATGAGAGAGGAGGAGAGGAGATCTTGGGAGGACCGGAGATTACGTTTTGGAGTGTAGCGAGATATTAGTTCAGAGATATATGGAGGAGACAGTTTGTGGATGGCTTTGTAGGTCAGTATTAGTAGTTTGAATTGGATACGATGGAAGATTGGGAGCCAGTGAAGGGACATGCAGAGAGGAGAAGCGGGGTGGTAGTGAGGCGAGAGGTGGATCAGTCGGGCAGCAGCATTAAGGATGGACTGGAGAGGGGTGAGCGTGTTAGCAGGGAGACAACATAGGAGGATGTTGCAGTAGTCGAGGCGGGAGATTATGAGAGCATGCACTAGCATTTTTGTAGATTGAGAATTGATGAAGGGACGGATTCTGGAAATATTTTTGAGTTGAAGACGACAGGAGGTGGTGAGGGATTGGATGTAAGGTATGAAGGACAAGGCAGAGTCAAAGGTCACTCCGAGGCACCGAACTTTGGGTGCTGGGGAGAGCGTGATGTTATTTATTGTAATAGATAGATCAGGTAGAGAGTGTAGGTGAGATGGAGGAAAGATGATCAGCTCAGTTTTGGCCACATTGAGCTTTAGGAAGCGAGAGGAGAAGAAGGAAGATATAGCAGATAGGCACTCTGGGATTCTGGACAGCAGAGATATGACATCTGGACCAGAGAGGTAGATCTGAGTGTCATCGGCATATAAGTGGTACTGGAAGCCATGGGACTTTATGAGTTGTCCCAGGCCAAATGTATAGATAGAAAAAAGTAATGGTCCCAGGACAGAGCCTTGAGGGACACCAACAGAGAGAGGACGGGATGAAGAGGTTGTGTGGGAGTGGGAGACACTAAAAGTGCGGTTGGAGAGGTATGAAGAGATCCAAGAGAGGGCGAGGTCTCTGACGCCAAGGGAAGAGAGGGTCTGTAGTAGGAGGGAGTGGTCAACAGTGTCAAAAGCTGAGGATAGGTGTAGAAGTAGGAGTATAGAGAAGTGGTTGTTAGCTTTGGCAGTAAGTAAGTCATTTGTGATTTTTGTCAGGGCAGTTTCAGTGGAATGATGTGGACGGAAGCCGGACTGTAGGTTGTCAAAGTGAGAGTTAGATGAGAGGTGGGAGGAGAGTTCAGCATGGACGTGCTGTTCCAGGAGTTTTGAGGCGAATGGGAGTAGCGTTATGGGTATAAGTACTCACCACTTTACCTCAGTAGTTGCCAGTGATAACTTGCTTTTCCATGGGCTGGCATGGAGGTGAGAGCCATGGAAAGAGAAATTGCTTTGAATTTGATCCTGGAGATTGCTGCTTGGAATGTTTTTTGTGTCTTCCTATTGATCTTCTCCCTTTTTATTCATTTCTTTCCATCCCCCTTTTTTACCACTTGTTGTTTGGGAATGCAGTTTCTTTTTCTGTTGTCTGTCGTTTTCCTTTTGTGTCATTATCATAAAGCAGGACTAGTGTTCCTCCTGCCCTGCTCACTAGACATGGTTGTGATTAGGGTAAGACAAGGATAGACACGTGATTGCCGCACGAGGTGAAAGAACCTGTCTTGGGACATCGGGGATCTCAGGGTTGCTCAGAGTAAGTGACAGGGTTTATCCTTCCTGTTCTTCCCTAGAGGCAGTGATTCCCACCCCATCTTTCTCATGATACACCTCTCAGCCTCTTGGTGAAACACAACAACCAGGAACTGCCCTGTATTGGTAACTGATGCCTACTGTCAGCAAAGTCCAACCTCAGAGGCTCTGGTGATGACTGGGTAGGCACTTAATCATGCCCCTCCGGATAAGCCTGGTTCAGGGCGCAGTGAGGCTACACCCTTCTCCTAAACCTATTAGCATGACAGGTTTACATGTAATTCTTCAAATGACATGATTCAGATGAAACCCCCAAAAGATCCATTCACTGTAATAAGGCTGCAGAGTTAGTCTGGACTCCTCATGGCAGCGCAGCAATCATCCCTATCTAGTGACCGGTTATCTCCAGTAATTGTATTATTACAACGAATTCTTTATGATGTTACATCGTCATCTTCTCCCCATTCAGGTCCTTATAATATCAGATCCTCTCAGTGGAGATCTTCTATATAAGAGAATTCTCCTGATTGACCCATCAAGGATGGATATGGACAGGGACAAGATGGCGGAGAGGATATTACACCTCACCCTAGAGATCCTCTTCCGGCTTACTGGAGAGGTGAGAGATTCTGATGATGTCACATTACATCATTCTTATCTATGGGAATAACAGATGGACAGAACTGGAGAGGTGAGGACTCTGGAAATGTCTGTAGTGAGATTTATTACTGTGTCTTTCCATAAGCAGGATTACACAGTAGTGAAGAAGACCTCTGGTGAGCGCTGTCAGGCCCCTGTGTCTGAGGGATGGGGAAGACCCCTGAGCCCAATCACGGGGCCTCCACCTCACCCCCCGATACATGAGGACATCAATGACCAGAAGATCCTAGAACTCACCTACAAGATGATTGAGCTGCTGACTGGAGAGGTGACACTGCTGGGAATGCTGGGACATTATACAGTAACGCTATGAAGGGATCGGGGGTGACGGTATCATTGTATGTGTCAGGTTCCTATAAGGTGTCAGGACGTCACCGTCTATTTCTCCATGGAGGAGTGGGAGTATTTAGTAGGACACAAAGATCTGTACACGGACGTCATGATGGAGGTTCCCCAGCCCCTCACATCACCAGGTAATAGACAGGACTAAATACACATGGCCTATAATTATCTGTATGTAAGGAATGAATTCAGTCCCTGTATGTGTCTCCTCCAGGTCTATCCAGTAAGAGGACAACACCAGAGAGATGTCCCCGTCCTCTTCTCCCACAGGACTGTAAACAAGAAGCTCCCGATGTTCCTCAGGATGTGTTTCCTCCAGCTCTATCCAGTAAGAGATATCTACTCATGTACTTTCTGTACTAATTTTATGTTTACATTTTTAGGCTTTCTGTTCTGGTTTATTTCAGCTGTATTTTCTTTGCTTCTGCTTCTTCTGCTGTTTGTTTCTAGTGTCTTCACTATATTGTTATGATGGCAACTTAACCCCTTCAGCCCCCGGGACTCTTTCCGTTTTTCCGTTGTTTTTTTTTGTACTCCTTTCTTCGGAGAGCCGTAACTTTTTTTTTTTTCCGTCAATCTTGCCATATGAGGGCTTGTTTTTTGCGGGATGAGTTGTACTTTTAAATGAAACCATAAGGTTTACCATATAGTATACTGGAAAACTGCAAACAAAATTGTGATCGCCCAATAGTTTTTGGGATATTTTATTCACTATATTCACTATATGGTAAAACTGATGTGTTGTTGTGATGCCTGAGGTCGGTGCGAGTTTGTAGACACCAAACATGTATAGGTTTACTTGTATCTAATGAGGGGTTAAAAAAAATTCACAAGTTTGTCCAATAAAAGTGGCGTACGTTTTGCGCCGTTTTCCGAAACCCGTAGTGTTCTCATTTTTCGGGACCTATGGCTCAGTGACGGCCTTTTTTTGTTTTCCCAAGCTGACGTTTTTAACTGTACCATTTTTGCGCAGATGCTACGTTTTGATCGCCTGATATTGCATTTTGCGCAAAACTTGCGGCGACAAATAACGTAATTTTGGCATTTGGAATTTATTTGCTGCTACACCATTTACCAATCAGATTAATTGATTTTATATTTTGATAGATCGGGCATTTCTGAACACGGCGATACCAAATATGAGTATATTTTTTATTTTTTTAACCCTTTAATTTTCAATGGGGTGAAAGGGGGGGTGATTTGAACTTTTAGGTTTTTTTAAACTTTTTTTTTTTTACTTTTTTATTTTACTCGTCCTAGGGGGCTATATGGATCAACAATGCGATCGCTCTGCCCTATCTGTAGATCTCAGCTACAGAGCTGAGAACTGCAGATATGCTGATTTACTCTCCGTGCTGGCACTATGCTGGCACTGAGAGGAAGTGACTCATGTTAGCTACAGGCGTCATCACATAACCCTGTGCTACCATGGCAACCACCGAAAGTCACGTGATCACGCACGTGACTTCCGGTGGGGGGGGTGGTAAGTGAAAGTAATGGTTGCACGCATAGACATCTCGCTGCCAGACTTTGACAGCGAGATGTAAGGGGTTAAATGTCGCGGGTGGACTGCAATTCCACTCGTAACATGCAGGCACACATGTCAGCTGTTGAAAACAGCTGATATGTGTGGGGATCGCCGCGACCTGCCCACGGCAGGGGGCGGGGATTAACCTCACACGATCCATGACGGATATATCTGTCATGGGTCGTGAAGGGGTTAAATACCTGCAGAGGGTTCATGAATACCCTGTTTCCCTGAAAATACGACCTACACCGAAAAAAAGCCCTAACATAATTTTATGGGATTTTTGGAGAATGCTTGAAATATAAGTGTGACGTCCTAACAAAACCAGGTAGTCACAGAAAGAGTTAAACCTCCTTGGTACCACCTGATCCCACACTGGTACAGTGAAGCAGCCGCACCTCCCCCAGTGTAACAAAAGGAGCAGGAAGGGAGGAGTTGAGTCAGTCGGTGGAAGGAGAGCAGACAGGGTCTGCAGCTCTTGTGCTGCTGGGGAAGTGGAGCAAAGAAAAAGCAGAGTCTTGGAGATGAAGTGAAGAGTAGGCTCAGGGGCTCCCGTAGTGGAACGGGGCAGGGTAGTGGCCCGCCGGTAGTGTGCCCAGGACCCTGGACTTGTGCAAAGAGAGGACTTCCCCCATCCAAAACAGAGAAGGTGACTCATAGCTGGAGTGCAGGAGAGAGAGAGGGCCCTGCTTCTTGTACCGGGTGTGGGATCCGAACACCCCCGTACCAAAGGCCTACGGATACCGGCAATTTCTGTGCTTCCTGACCCTACACATGAAAGCAGCCTCATCCAACACCAGGACAACTGAACTGTGAGTTTCCTGTTCCTTGCAATCTCTGCCACCACCACAACTCCCACTGGGCCCCGGGGCATCCATCCCTACCCACGGAGGGTTAACAACATCCAGCTGCCAGCACAACGCCCCCGGGAGTCCCCTCAACGGCAGCGGTGGTACCCCATTTACCATATGCCGTGGGTGGCGTCACGTACAAACTTTCCAAAATCCCATACACCATAACCCCCTTTTCAATTGAAGTGACCATGAGACCTCCGGGTCCGTAGACCCTCGAGCCACCCACAGAAGGTCCGGACCCGAGCAGCGTCGGCTGCTGAGAGCGGGGTGGTACATAAGCACCAGGGCTGTGGAGTCGGTAAGCCAAACCTTCGACTCCGACTCCACAATTTCTCTTGCACCGACTCCGACTCCGACTCATACATATATTGCTTATAGTTAGGTGAAAAATTTATTGTAGTACATGAACATGTGTATGTGAACATCAGACATTTTAATAATTTTTATGATACAATAATTAATATATTTGGATAGAACATACAATATATTTATTGGATACAGCTTTAGAACACAAAAAACTGTAATAAATTGTAAATATGTAATACACTATGTAATATACAGTAGATTACATATATCTTGTGTGTGTATTTATCTTGTGTGTGTATATGTGTGTGTGTGTGTGTGTATATATATACATATATATATATATATATATATAATACAATATATATATATTATATTATATTACATATTTACAATTTATTAGTTTTTTGTGTTCTAGAGTTGTATTCTAATAAGTGTATTTTATGTTCTATCCAAACATATTGATTATTGTATCATAAAAATAATTAAATGTCTGATGTACACATTGTACTACAATACATTTTTCACTTAAATATAAGCATTATACTAAATGTTATTATTTAGTAAAATATTCAGCACATTCTGCATTGCACGACTGTCCCCAATTTATTATATATTTTAGGAGTCGGAGTCGGTGCATTTTATACCGACTCCGACTCCACCAAAATGAGCTCCGACCACGACTCCAACTCCGGCTCCACAGCCCTGATAAGCACTACTCCAAAAATAAGCAGTAGTTACAGTCAGAAGTAGGGAGGAGTCAAACTGTGCAATTTCTCAGGAACCCCACTCTCTTATGGAGCCCATCAGTTGTATTCTAAGGTTGATTGTTTAAGGACCTTTGATGACTTCAAAGTCATGTGACATGATGTAACCAAAGGTCTTTTAATTGCAGGAGTCTAAACTGAACAGGACACGGGCTGGCATGCAGGACTGGTATTAGGGGAAAGGGAGAGCAAACTGGACAATTTCACAGGGCCCCCATTCTCATAGGGGCAAGGTGTTTATATGCCAATTATAGGACTGCTTAAGGACCTTTTTGACATCACGTCATGTGGCCAAAGGCTGGTGTGTGTGTGTGTGTGTGTGTGTTCACGCCAATTTTAACCAGCTTTGCCAAAATGGGCAGAGCTTGGCAGAAGAAGGGTGTGATGCCACCACTTCTCTAATTCATAACAAACTGCGGCGTTCCCTATGCCAGAAATCTCACTCCAGGCCCTGATGTTATTTGTCAGTGTCCATTGCCGGTCTTGATGAACTGGAGCCCTAATGTTTATCTGCACAGACCGCAAGACCCTGCAACTTGCTTTGGATACAAAGCCTAAGGATAGGCCATCAACGTTATAGTCCCGGACAATCCCGTTAAATATCCGGCATCTGTCTGTAACTATTTTATGTTCGTCTTGAAAAAAAATGTATTTGAAATTGTCTATGTTGTGGATCAATGTTACAAGGAGATTTTTGCAGGTTTTGCCAACTGTCATGGCGGCGTCAGGATCTCTGGAAATTATAGATTTTGGTACTCTGCATGTTCACCTCTCTGATGCCTGTGAGCAGCGCAGGGAGACGAAGGCTTCGAACCCCAGGCTTGGGCAGGCTAACAAGAGTTATTCTCTGCTGGGCTGCTTGTTATGTCTGTGATCACATGCTGTAGAGGAGAAAGTAGCTATCGCTCCCCTTCTGTATATGCTGGCTGGACTATTTCATTAATGGCTCATAGACTCGATTGAACTTTGTCACTGTGCGAGTGTCGCATCGCATCAATCTCCAGACAGCAGCGGGTCGGCTCCTTGTGTTGCCATGCAGCTGAAGCGCTCCTGTCCTGAGATCAGTCCATGCGGGGTGATGCCCATGCAAGATGCAAGTGCAATCATCCCCTCACTGTCACACTGCTTCTTGCTCTGTACAGAACGATGTAGCAGAGCTGACAATGCTCTCTGCTTCTCACTGTGTATAGACTGTGTCTGTACAGAGTGATGAAGCTCACAATGCTCTATCTGTGGATTACGTAGGATTAAGGATTTTTTTATTATAAAGATGGATTCTCTAAATGTTTTGTTTTTTTGTTATATTTCTAATAAACTTTTTTCTCTTTTTTTTTTTTACTGTTTACTAGAAATTCATGGTGGCCATGTCTAATTTGGCGTGACACCATGAATTTCGGGCTTAGTGCCATCTGAGAATACAAAGTTGGTATTAATCCCTTTATTACCCAGCGTGCCACCACCACTAGGGCCACTGGATGAGCCGGGTAAAGCGCCTGGAAAAGGCGCTAAGGAACAATGCGCCATTTCCAGGGGCGGCTGCGGGCGGCCGAGAATCCCAGCCCCCAGCTGATTGGCTGTCATTGACTGGCAATCAAAATATAGCGGGAGCCCATGCATTTTTTTTTTTTTAAATAATTAAAAAAAAGAAAAAATAATGGGCTTCCCTATATTTTGATTGCCAGTCAGGTAAAGCCAGGCAGATGGGGTGGAGGTGGCAGCCCGTAGCCGCCCGCTTCGTCTGTGCGTAATATCAAAAATCAAAAATACCGCAGAGCGCTACTGCATTTTTTAAAATAATTTATTTTTATACAACTATATATTGTGTACATTTTATTTATAAAAAAAATAAAAATAAAAATATATATACACACAGCTCTGGCAAAAGTTAAGAGTCAACTGCAAAATTTTTAGTTTTTCTGATTTTTCTCTTTTATAGGTACCGTATTTTTCACTTTATAAGACGCACTCCAAATTTAGAGATAAAAAAGGTAAAAAAAAAATAAAAATGGGGTGCGTCTTATACTCCGTTGTTGTCTTACAGGAGAGGGGCAGCAGCAATGGTGGAGTGGGCTCACAGGAGGCAGAGGTTGTGCTGGCAGGCGTGGCGGGTCAGTGGTGGCAGACGCGGCGGGTCAGTGGTAGCAGGCGCGGTGGCAGCAGGTGCGGCGGGTCAGTGGCGGCAGCAGACGCGGCGGGTGAGTGGTGCAGTAGGCCGGTGCGTAGAGTGTCCCAGTGTATCCGCAGTCCCAGTTCAAATGATGGTGCCTGGAGCAGCGCATGCACAGATGGATGGAGCTCTCATCCAAGGGCTTAATCTGCGCACGTGCCAACTCCAGGAGCGGCGCGTGCGCAGATGGAATCTCCATTTAAGACCTCCATCTACGCACACGCTGACTCCTGCCGCCATCATTTGAAACTGGGACCTCGAACACACTGGGAAACCTGCCGCATAGCCGCCCGCACAGAGTGGCAGCCAGCAGGCCACCCACACAGAGAAGCAGTCGGCACCGACAGGCACCCAGCTGCCACCTGCACACAGGCACCTGACGGCCGCCCGCCCGCACACAGGCACCCGGCTGCTGCCTGCACACAGGCACCCGGCCGCCTGAACGCACCTGATCGACCGCACAGACAGGCCTCCGGGGTAGTTATATTCGGATTTTAAGACGCAACCCTCATTTTTTTTCACAAATTTTTGGGAGGAAAAGTGCGTCTAAGGCTATGTGCCCACGGGGACAGTGTCCTGTGGTTATATCCACAGGACATTCCGCAGGAGCTCCCAGAAATCCGCAGCACAACTTTGTCTGTTTACATGCTGCGGATGCACAGCGGAATGTCCTGCGGATATGTTGCGGGCATTCTGCATTGAGGATACAGTACCATGGCTTCGGCACTACATCCTCAATGCAGAACAAGTGCTGCAGTGATCGGGAGTTCATACTTACCTCCATCACGCAGCACTTCTCTCGGGCCGTGTCTGCACTGTGCAGGAGAAGGTGGGCGGGCCTGAACTAGCTCCGGCTATCACATGACCGGAGCTTGTGCAGGCCCCGCCCACCTCTTACTTCCTGTACCTGGCTCCACCGCGCTCCTTTGCACTGGACGGAGAAAGTGACTCCTTGTCTTCTATCAAGGCAGGTAAGTATGGTACCCTGCGGAGAAATCCGCAGGAATAATTGATATGCTGCAGATTTTTCCGCATGCGGAAAAAAATGGAGCATGGGCATAGCAGTCCCCAAATGCCATAGAAATGGCTGGGGACTCGCTGTACTGCGGATGTTTGAAAAATCTGCGGAATTTCCGCGAAAAATTCGCGGCAAATTCCGCAAATTTTCCGCAGCGTGAGCACATAGCCTTATAATCCGAAAAATACGGTATATTTTTGAGTAAAATGTAAATTGTTGTAAAATAAATACAACATTTTTTGGTTGGAAATTCGGAGACGTTGTCAGTCGTTCATAGAATAAAAGAACAATCTACATTTTACTTAAAAATATAAAGAAAAAAATAAGAAAAAATGAAAATTTTTCAGTGGTCTTTTAATTTTTGCCAGAGCTGTAATATATATATATATATATATATATATATATATATATATATATATATATACCGTATTTTTCGGACTATAAGACGCACCTGACCATAAGACACACCCTGGTTTTAGAGGAGGAAAATAGGAAAATAAAATTTTAAGCAGAAAATGTGGTCATGACACACTTATGGGGCGAGGATCTGCTGCTGACACTATTATGGGGGTAATGTCCTGCTCATATACTACCCAGCCTGCTCATATTCTCCCCAGCCTGCTATATACCCTCATCCTCCTTATATACTCCCCCGCCTGCTATATACTCCCCATGCTGCCCATAATATACCCCTATCCTGCTCATATCCTCCCCATCCTGCTCATATCCTCCCCATCCTGCTCATATCCTCCCCATGCTGCTCATATACTCCCCAGCCTGCTATATACCCTCATCCTGCTCATATACTCCCCAGCCTGCTATATACCCTCATCCTGCTCATATAGTCCCCAGCCTGCTATATACCCTCATCCTGCTCATATACTCCCCAGCCTGCTATATACCCTCATCCTGCTCATATACTCCCCAGCCTGCTATATACCCTCATCCTGCTCATATACTCCCCATTCTACTCATAATAAACCCCTAGCCTGCTATATGCTCTCATCCTGGTGTATGGCCGCATCCTGTGGCACATAAAAAAAAAAACGTTCATACTCACCTCACCTCACTCCCTGCAGCACCGCTCCTCTTACCGTCTATGTCAGCGGCAGCGACGCTGAATGCAGCCGTCCCCCTGCGGCATCGCGATGTCCTCCGGTGGTCTGTGTGTGGACACGTGCGCACAGCGATGACGTCATCGTTGTGCACGCCGCTAGTCACAAGTCAGCTGCCCGGCACAGACAGGAGACCGCGGTGCTGCAGGGGAACGGTGAGTAATGTGTACTGATACACTGCTTCCCGCACTGATGATGATGTTCGGGGGGCAGTGAATACAGCCGCACATGATCACTCCAGGCTGCAGTTGCCAGGGGTGATCATGCAGGCCGGCTGTTTATCCCCGCCTATCACCCCGCCCACCTGTCAGCGCCGACTTCATCGCTGAGAGATGGGTGGGAGGATGGGCGCGCATATTAAATGAGCGGGCCCACGTGGTCACGGCAGGCTGCTACAGCATGCTCGTGCCCCCGATGATCCGCTCCACCGCAGCACCCACATTCCCCGCAGCCACAGTCAGACCATAAGACGCACCCCCAACTTTCCCCCAACATTTGGGGGGAAAAAGTGCATCTTATGGTCCGAAAAATACGGTATATATATATATATATATATATATATATATACACACATACGTTTTTTTATATATATATATATATATATGTGTATGTGTGTGTGTGTGTATATGTATGTGTGTATATATATATATATATATATATATATAAAATAAATATTACACACAATATATAGTTGTGTAAAAATAAGTAATTGAAAAAAATGACGTACATAAAGCAGATGGCTACGGGCTGCCACCCCCGTCTGCCTGGCTTTACCTTGGCTGGCAATCAAAATACAGGGAAGCCCTTTTTTTAAAAAAAACAACTTTTTTTGCCAGAAAAAAATTACGTGGGTTTCGCCATATGTTTGTATGCTACTCAGGTACAGCAGACAGGTACGGTCTGCCCCCAACCTTTAGCTGCCTATTTGTACCTGGCTGGGAACCAAAAATATAGGAAAGTCATTTTTTTAATTATTTCATGAATTTCATGAAATAATAAAAAACAATTGATGTTGTGCTTCTCCCAATTTTTGTGTCTAGCCGGGCACAACTAGGCAGCTGGGGATTGGAATCTGCAGCGCAGGGTGGCCCAAGCTTTCGCCCCCCCCCTGCTGCAAATTGCAGTCCGCAGCCACCCCAGAAAATAGTGCTTTCATAGAGGCGCAAGATGGCGCTGTATGAACTCTTCTAGTGGCCCTGATGGCAGGTTACAGGCTGGGTAATAAGGGGTTAATACCGGCTTTGTTTTACCAGCTGGTGTTAAGCCCAAGTTTCTTAATGTCAGGCAAGTTTAACCCGGCCATTAAGAATCTCTAATAAAGGGTTAAAAAAAAGACACCACACAGAGAAAAAATTATTTTATTAGAAATAAATACACAGACACACTTAGGGACTCCAACTTTATTACTCCCTCTCACCCCTCCACGATCCTCGTCTTCTGTCACTGATCTTGCTCTGCTATATCAGAATGCACGGGGGGGAGGAAGAACGCTGCTGCTGCTCTCGCACTGTCTAATCACTCAATGAGTGATTAGAGGCTGCGGGTTGGTAAGCGGTGATGGCACCGCTGCCACCATTGCCATAGTAACCTAACGAACGGGTTACTATACTATAGTAACGGTAATCTCTGATCATATTATTCCCAGTGCCGTTATTCATCACCGGCTGTGGCAGCCAATCCCTGCATGTGGGCTGACTGTGTAAAGAGCACCAAGATGCAAAGAGGGGGAGCTGAGCATGTACTCGAGCATCTCGTCGGTACACAGCAGTCGCCAAGTTTACAGAGTACTGAGATGCTCGGGCAAGCACCGTGTACCGGCGAGCATGCTGACACTACAGGACCTTTGCACGATGTCATAATCATGTGACCCAGTCTGTAGCCAATGAGATAATACAACATTCCCACGTGACTGATCACATGGCTTTGATGTCACGAAAGGTCCTTTGGTTACCGGGAGAACACCACGATGATCATACTCAGAAGCAGAAGAAGCGGGAGACAGAGTGCAGGCCGCGTGCGGGACCTGTAAATAATGTTTATTATTAACTGTATTCTTTATTTTAAAGCCCCCCGCCCCATCCCATAACTGTAAAGTCCAAGATTGGTGATTGGACGCAAGATCGTGTTATCTCGATCAAAATCTACAAAATGATCCGACGAGTCTCCCCGATCCCGACCATCGGGGGGATCGCCCATCACTATTCTTAAGGCCCCGTTACACGCAACGACATCGCTAATGAGATATCGCTGGGGTCACGGAATTCGTGACGCACATCCAGCATCATTAGCGCCGTCGTTGCGTGTGAAACGAGCGACCGCTAACGATCCCAGGTTCCGCAAATATCGTTGATTTTTGACACGTCGTTTCTTTCCTCAATATTGTTGCAATTTTGGGATGCAGGTTGTTTGTCATTTCTGAGGCAGCACACATCTCTACATGTGACACCCCGGGAACGACGAACATCAGCGTTCCTGCATCCTCCGGCAACGAGGTGGGAGTGACGTTTATACGGCTGCTCTCTGCCCCTCCGCTTCTATTGATGGCCTGCTGTGTGACATCGCTGTGACGCCACATGAACCTCCCCCTTAGAAAAGAGGTTGTTCGCCGGCCACAGTGACGTCCTTAGTACGCTATGTGCGTGTGATGGGCACTACCGATATTGTCCGCCTTGGGTAGTGATTTGCCCGTGACACACGCACGACGGGGGCGGGTGCGATCGCTAGCGATGTCGCTGCGTGTAAAGCAGCCTTTAGATGTCGAAATTGGACAACAGATTCAGAATACATTTTTTTTCTAATTTAATTTCTGATGTTATGGTTCAAAAAAATGTACTTTAAAGATATCATTAAAAAATAATAACATTGTGTTTATTTTTAGCAGATGACTGTATTGAGAGTTCAGATGGAAATCTATTATCTTCAGAGTTTAAAACAGATGATCAAAGTATCACACATGATACATATGAAGAGCATGCTGTTGTCCCAAATATACCTCCAGTCCTTCCTCAGAAAGCTTCATCATCAGATCTTTTCAAACAAGTCCAAAATTCCGATTTATCACAGAATTGTAAGCAAAACAATAGTTACAGAAGGGACGTGGAACATGAAACGGCTCCTATAAGGGTGAAAACATTTTCATGTTCAATATGTGAGAAATGTTTTACCAGAAGATCACATCTTAATATCCATCAAAAAACTCACACAGGGAAGAAGCCATTTTCATGCCCAGAATGTGGAAAATGTTTTACTCAGAAAATAACCCTTGCTAACCATCAAAAATATCACACAGGGGAGAAGCCATTTTCATGTTCAGAATGTGGGAAATGTTTTATTCAGAAATCACACCTTGTTATGCATAAGAAAAATCACACTGGGGCAAAGCCATTTTTATGCTTGCAATGTGGTAAATATTTTACTACGAAATCAAGTCTTATTGACCATGGAAAACGTCACACAGGGGAGAAGCCATTTTCATGTTCAGAATGTGGGAAATGTTTTTTTCGGAAATCACATCTTGTTCAGCATCAAAGATCTCACACCGGGGAGAAGCCATTTTCATGTTCAGAATGTGGGAAATGTTTTATTCGGAAATCACTTCTTGTTCAGCATCAAAGATCTCACACAGGGGAGAAGCCATTTTCATGTTCAGAATGTGGGAAATGTTTTATTCTGAATTCAATTCTTGTTCAGCATCAAAGATCTCACACCGGGGAGAAGCCATTTTCATGTTCAGAATGTAGGAAATGTTTTATTCAGAAATCACACCTTGTTAGGCATCAAAGATCTCATACAGGGGAGAAGCCATTTTCATGTTCAGAATGTGGGAAATGTTTTAATTGGAAATGTGAACTTGTTGTGCATCAAAGATGTCACACAGGGGAGAAGCCATTTTTATGTTCAGATTGTGGGAAATGTTTTGTTCGGAATTCAATTCTTGTTCAGCATCAAAGATGTCACACAGGGGAGAAGCCATTTTCATGTTCAGACTGTGGGAAATGTTTTGTTCGGAATTCAATTCTTGTTCAGCATCAAAGATCTCACACAGGGGAGAAGCCATTTTCATGTTCAGAATGTGGGAAATGTTTTATTCAGAAATCACAACTTGTTAGGCATCAAAGATGTCACACAGGGTAGAAGCTATTTTCATGTTCAGAGTGTAGGAAATGTTTTATGCGGAAATCAGAACTTGTGCATCAAAGATCTCATACAGGGGAGAAGCTGTTTTCATGCCCAGAATGTGGTAAATGTTTTACTAGGAAATCAGGTCTTGTTTACCATCAAAAAAAATCACACAAAATAAACCATTTTTATGTTCTGAATGTGGCAAATGTAATTCTCAGAAATCACATCTTGTTAAACATGTGAAGCAGCCGCACAGGTAAGGAACCTTTTTCATGTTGTGAATAACTGAAATGTTTAACTGGTAAATCAAGTCTTGCCCACATCACAAAACCAACAGAGCAGAGCAGCCATTTTTGCTTTTAAGAATTTGCCAAATGTTTTTTATCATTAATCAGGTTCTGTTGTCAGATGAGTAACACGGGAGAAGCCATCATGATGTACCATAATTCAAAGGGTTTTATCCTAAAATTGGCTATAGTTCCTTAAGTAAGAATTTGTGAGGAAAAGAACCATTTTCTTCTTTTTTTTTTATAAAAATTATTGTATTTTTTGAGCCATAAGATACACATAGGTTTTGAAGGAGGAATATAGGGAAAAAATTAACACAAATTATGGGGTCATGAAGCACTGTTATGGGTAGAATCTGCTGCTAACACTGTTACGGGGATAAAATCCCCCAATTCTGTACTAATGTCCTCCATACTGGGCCCCTTCCAGGTATATGTGTCTCCCATACTTGTATATAGGTCTTTCATCCTGGTATATATGTTGCCCATCTTTATCCCATCCTGGTATATATGATCCCCATCCTGGTATATATGGATCTTGTCTTAGTATAAATGTCCCTGTAACAGGGTGAAAATGTACATAAGATAAACTTGTATGTTTGATAATGAAGTATTGTATATTTATGTTATAACTTAAACGGCCACTAGTTGTCACTAGAGGGCAGGCACACTGCTAGACAGTAAGGGGTTACATTAGGTTTCCCTGGTAATGTAAACAGAGACAGTTAAAATTTCAGTTTAGATCTGGAGACTGCACAAGCAAGAAGAGCGTGACAGGAAGAAGGCTGCGAGAGAGGGAGAAGGTTGTTGAACTCCTGTGTTCTGGACAAATAGGATTGCCTGTTTTTTTTCACTGGACTCCTACTGCCCCTGACGAGGGGAATTCATCTGAGCAAACCTTTCTCCAGAAAGTGCTTGGATAAGGTCATCTAACAGTGAATAAGAAGCAGTTTGAGGGAGACTGACACCATCTTGGGTGGAAGACTTTTGTGAGTAGCAACTGACCTGAGACCAATCGGGGTACTAATAGTCAGTTAGGGACAGAAAGATAGGAAGAGGACGCATTGAAGGAAGACTATTCTTTGAAAGACTGTTCGCTGACAAGGATCTTTGCTTGCTTGCTTATCCGGAGGCATTTGCTCTGACCCGAAATTTATCAGAAGTTAAGCTGTGTTGTGCTGATAATAACAGACTATTCTGACTTTGCTTCATCACACTGTCTGGGGGCAGTGAGGTACAGAGTATTGCATAAAGGTACATGTACATAAATTCACTTGTTTGTTACTGTATATGGGAAGTTGACCGGGTACCCTGATTGAATTGTAAACATAAGGGGAGGTAGTTGTAAGATTATATCCTTGGAGGGATCACATGCTGTTATCTGTAGTAGTGCACTCGGGTAAGCCCCATTAATAGATAGGGGAGGGTGCGGTATAGCAGGGGGAAAAAAAATATAGTCTAGTTCATCTCTACAGACCAACACTTGAAGTCCACCAAGTTGCATAAATTGTTATTGTTTATTCTGGGCTATTGTGGCCCATAAGTTGTAAGAGAACTGGTTTTGTAAATATTTTTTAGACTTATAAAGAAAACTGTTATTCACCATCTTTGTGTCCCTGGGTTTTCTATAGTGCCATCGTACCTTAATAGTCATAGCGACCGGCATCCGGCGTATTTGGCGTAGTCGGCAGGATACAGTGCTTGCTATGATTAACCCTGAGGAAGTGGGAGACGCAGCAACACCCCTGTTGTACTTCACCCCCTTCCCCTTGGTGACCAGCAGTGAGCGGCTAATAGGATGCTTTGGAACGGGCTCACTGCTAAATGACCTGGCTAAGTTCAAAGGGTATAACTTACTGTTCAGTGATTGGGTGGGCCAGCTGAAGAACGCCATTGCCTTGCACACGGTACACCCCAAACTGCAGCCCGAGATCGTACTGAATGCTCTGGAGTGAGATGCCTGCAAGGTTGTTCTGCTGAAACCAGAAAGCCAGGGGAAGACAGTAGATGAAATAATTCAGATCTTGGAAAAAGCTTTTGACCATGTGGCAGCGGCCGAACAACTGCGAGTACAGTTTTTCGCTCAGATCCAGAGGAGCAGAGAGAGTCTGATTCAGTATGGCATTGCATTGGAAGAATTACATCAGGAGATTAAGAAGAAGTCGAATGTAACGGTGGGCGCTGAGGCCTAGGTTGATCGCATTTGACATGATCAGTTCATTGAGGGGATCTAAAATGAAATGTTAAGGAGCGAACTACTGTTGAACACAAGGAGTACCCCTGGTGTTACCTACGCTGAAATACAGCAAGAGGCAGTGGCGTGGACCCTGGAGGTGAAGTCTGCTCCGAAATGGAGTCACATGCAAACAGTTGACACAAGGGAATTGAGTCAAGACTCTAAGTAAAGCTAGCAGTCTTGCAGAAGACTGTGGAGGGTATGGCGGAACAGATGCAACAAATGCAGGCTCAGGGGACGCCACCAACATACCCAGCACCGATATGCCCCTATACTCCCATGCCTGGACAAATGCCGCCTCCTATGGTGGAAATGCAGTCACTGCATTATACACCATGAGGAACAGCGGCCGGCCCCAGAACAGAGGTAGCAAGAAGCGGGATGAGAGGGCCTATCCAGTGTTGGAGATGAGGAGGGATTGGACATCTGCAACGAGATTGCCGGAGGGGCAGAACAGAAGAAACTGGGACAGCAGTAAAAGGGAAGCCCTCTTTGTAGCTAGGCATACGGTGAGGCAGAACTGAGAATCAATGCCCGAACTCTGCTCAGAAGATCTGATTGTGGAGAGTATAGTTTGCTTGGAAGACGTTTGCGTGTCTGGTAGACACTGGATCAGAGGTGACGACTATGCTGGTGGAATATTTCCAGATGTACTTCAAGGAAGCTGCTAAACCAGAATCAAGGCATTTATTAAGACTGAAAGCGGATAACAATTAAGAGATTCCAGTAGCGGGCATCGCATAGATGAAGGTGCAGCTGTGCGGACAGAAGCTGGAAACCAAGGGAGTGATACTAGTGAAAACGCAGGCAAGGCCAAATCTCCCGGTGGTCCTAGGGATGAACATCCTGAGGAAACTGGATTCTCTTCTGTTCGAGCGTGATGGCCCGGGATACAGGAAAAGAGCAATAACTCATAAGGTCACGCAGAGGGCCCTACAGCAGATGGTCCGTTTGTGTGGCATACAGCAGAGTTCAGTGGGAGGAAGAGCAGTGGGAGCGGTGTACATCTCACGTGGCCCCGCTGTCAATATCTCTCCGGATCAAGAGAAGCTGGTGTTGATGCCGGTGGGGACCCATAGAAAGCTGAATGGTTTGGAAGTAATTCTGGAGCCAGTGAGACAGTCTGAAAGCATGGGAGGCTTCATGATCACCAGGACGCTGGCCACTGTACAAAATGGGAGGGTGCCGGGGAGGTGCCTGAACTTACAGAGCCATGAGGCGACTTTGGTGGCGGGCTCAAAACTGGCTGATGTGTATGTGTGCGGTGAAGAAGTTCTCCACAAGAATCAGTTTACGTTGAAAGGAAACTGCCAGACTGCTTGGACTCTGTCGATGCGGGCAGCAGAAAAATAGTCACCCACGCCCATGAGGAATGGTAAGAAGAGCATAGAGCTGATGGGGGATGGATATAACCCAGCTAACACCGGAACAGGTGTAACAGCTACAGACTACCCTATGGAATTACCAGTCTGCCTTTTCAAGGAGTGATGAAGACTTTGGCTGCACAAAGGTGGTAGAACACAAGATAGCCACAGGGGACGTGGCTCCAATCCGAGAGAGATATCGCCATATTCCCCCTAATCTTTATCAGGAGGTCAAGAGTTTGTTAGCGCAAATGTTGGATAATGGCGTGATCCGTCAGAGTCCCTGGGCTGCGCTGGCTGTACTGGTTCGGAAGAAGGATGGGTCCATACAGTTTTGTGTTGATTACTGCAAGCTGAATGCGCAGACCGTGCATGAATCATACCCGTTGCCAAGGATTGAAGAGTCTCTGTCTGCTCTGGGAAAGGCAAAATACTTCACCACATTGGACCTGGCTAATGGCTATTGGCAGGTACCCATGGCAACTAAGGATCGTCAAAAAACAGCTTTCATCCTATCAATGGGACTCTACAAGTTTAATCGAATGCCTTTCGGACTGACTAATGCCCCGGCCACATTTCAGTGACTGATGGAGTACGGTCAAGGCGATTACAACTTTAAATCGGTCTTGATATATCTAGGCAATGTAATTATATTTGGAGATTTGTGTGACCATAATCTGGGGAAGCTCCGGCAAGTGCTACACCAGTTAAAAGACAATGGACTCGAGATCAAATGTGCTACCCCTGCACCGGTCAAACTGCTCTGATCCAGGGTCTGCTGTGACTTGAAGGTCTCCGGACCCAGGGGCTCGGGGCCACTTCAAATGGAAAGGGGGTATTTAGAGGGGATAAGAGTTTGTGATGCCACCCGTGGTTCGCGGTGAGGGGAGTGCTGCCGATGGGAGTATCCGGGGGAGATGGAGTGGCGCAGCCAGATGACGTTTCCCCCCCCACGGGTAGGGGAGGCCCCGGGACTCCGAATGGTGGAGGTGTAGGGCAGCGCAGTGCTAGTTCGAAGCAGGGGAGAACAGCGTACTCACTTATGCAGTGTTAGTAGTAATGCAACCGCAAAGCAGACTCTGACACAAAGGTAAACCAAGTCTCCGGGTGCCGCTGCCTCCCAGGGGGAGCTCGTCCAGGAATCCACTCCCTTTAATGTTGCTAGTGGTCTTGACCTGCCTCCTTGCACTAATTTTAAGTGTTTTCGTGTGACCCCCTCAGCTTGCAGCTTTTAGGGTCCCGCTCCCCACTATTAGGTAGAGAAGCTGTGCTCTTGATGGCTGACACTTGGGATTTCAGTGGGCTGCATGGGTTGGAAAGCCCTATCCCCTTCGTGGTGTTGGTGCCTTCGTTCTCTGAGCTCTTGGGGATAGTTCATAGAGATACTATCCTCCACAGGTTAATTATCAGGTTGCGTGAAGCTACTCCCTGATCTAGGA
The DNA here is from genome assembly GCF_048569485.1 of Anomaloglossus baeobatrachus. Taxonomy (NCBI): domain Eukaryota; kingdom Metazoa; phylum Chordata; class Amphibia; order Anura; family Aromobatidae; genus Anomaloglossus; species Anomaloglossus baeobatrachus. The sequence continues at coordinate 726,497 of NW_027441806.1, forward strand.
TCCAGTGCCCCGCCATGCTCGGTACCAGTTCAGTTACTAGGTACTCAGTTTTCGAGAACGGTCAGCACTGAAGTCAGGCTCCTTTTCTCCAATACTTTGCGACCGGGTCTCCGACTCCTCCGGTCCCAGACCACCGTCTGTGACCTAGCCAAAGTCTCCCAGGGTGCTCCAACTCCCCCTAGCTCCTCACTCTCTGAGGGCTACCACTGTTCTGACTGTCCCTCCCACCAGTCTGTCTGACCCCTAGGCGGGTGGCCCTATTCCAGCTAGACCACCCACTGGTGTGCCTGCCCGGGTGTCGTGTAAGGGGACTAGGGTTTAAATGCTGATTGAAGCAACATCAAAGTTAGGATCCCAGAACCATGGAGGGTGGGTTCTGCACCAGGAAGAAAAGAGGGTGCAGTTCCCTGACTAGTTCGGGGGCCCCCTGACTAGTTCGGGGGCATCACATAAACCCAAGAAGTATTGCTTGTGTGAGACCCAGATTGAATATCTGGGACATGTGGTGTCAGCGGATGGGGTGCGTCCGGCCGAGAGCAAGATACAGGCTTTCCAGGAGTGGCCCACTCCCAGAACTGTGAGAGACGTGCGGGCCATCCTCGGTTTGGCCGGATACTATCGTCAGTTTGTGAAAGACTTCGCTAAGATGTCTGAACCATTGAATGAGTTATTGAGGGGGACATCTCAGGGCCCCAGGAATCAGCCTATCCAATGGACCGATCGAAAACAACAGGCATTCGACCAAATTTGGGCCGCTCTCATACAGGCACCTCTGTTGGCATATGCTCGCTTTGACCGGCTCTTTACTCTGTATACGGACGGAAGTCTGCATGGGCTGAGAGCAGTGTTGGCCCAAGAGCAAGAGGGATGGGAGAGGGTGGTCGCTTATGCCAGCAGATCCCTACGGGACACTGAGCGCAACCCTGATAAATATACTTCGTTCAAACTGGAGATGTTAGCCCTGGTGTGAACCATGACCGAAAAATTTCCTGAGTATCTGTTGAGATCGGAGGTTCTTGTGATTACAGACTATAACCTTGTAGCGCATCTGAAAAACGCCAAACTGAGAGCGTTAGAACAGCGATGGGTAGCGTGAATGTCCAAATTTAATTACCCGATTCGATTCCGATCCAGCAAAGGGAACTCCAATGCGGATGTCCTGCCATGGGTAACGCGAGATACGCCAGAGTGTGAAGTATCGAAGATCTCGAGGATACCGAACTTCCTAACCTGAGGTGATTACCTGAGTTTGTAGATCTGGCACATTCAAGTGGGGTGGTGACACGAGTAGTCAGATTGGCCCATTCTTGATGAGTCTTCCCCAGCAATCTACAGAACGCGGACCCCTGGCTGTCATGAGAAAAGAGGTGGGTGAATCAGAAAACTTGGCCTGATTTGAAAGCTAGACCTGAGCTGAGCTCGGAGAAGCAAAAGTTACGGCAGTGGGACAGACTGACAATAACAGAGGGATTGTTGTAACACTGGATTTACTTACCGGCTGAATTAGGGTACCGATGGCAGGTAGTAATCCCATCCTTAGCAGCCCTAGACATTGCTCGTGAGGCCAATATCCAAGGTGCTCACCTTGGGCCTGAGAAAATGTATCGATGGTTGCACCGATTTGTATACGCTCACGGCTTGGAAGAAGTTGTAAGGGAGGTGTGTGCTAGATGCCGGCCCTGCGAGTTGAATAAGTCCCCTGAACAAATGGCCCCTGTTTAAACCATCGTGACTTTGCCCCGCTGGAGGTGTTAATGGTAGATTACCTGACGATTGGGTATTCTAGGAGTGGGCACCATTCGTGCCTTGTGATGACTGATCACTTCACAATATTCGCCGTGGTTGTCCCCACCAGAGACCAGACCGCTGAAACCGCAGCAGAAGTGATCTGTAAGTGTGCCGTCCCCGTGCCAGCAGCCGGCACTGCTCGGATCCGGATCTACGGTATGGCTCGAGGGATCCTGACGGACCCGGGGGTCGCACGGACACTCAGACTAAAAGGGGACGTATTTGTACGGGGATGGTAGTAAACTGTGTGTGTGGTGAGATGTGGCACCACCGCTGCTGTTGTGGGACACTCAGGGCGATGGGATGGCAGCTTGTTGTTAACCCCTCCGTGGGTAGGGATGGTGGCCCCATGACCCAGTGACTTGGTGCAAGGGACGGTGATGGCAGGGATCAGTGCACCTGGTCAGACCAAGGCGTCTCAGCTTACTCATGATTAAAGAAGTCAGACAAGTCCATTGGTTAACCAAGGTGATGGTGGCCGGCCCCCGCGGTCGGGTGTTTTCTGGTCCCCCACCCGGGCTGGTGGTCCGTATCTCTTCCCTCTGCCCTGTGCTGTAGTGTTGTGGACTTCCCAGTCTGGAACGCGGGAGTCCGCTCCCGGTAGTACTGTTGGGAGCCGAGCTCGCTGACCCGTGAGATCTACAGGCTCTGACGGATGCCTTATCCCTCTATGTGGGTGGTTGTCTCTTTTCGGGAGTTAGGTTGGGACAGGACCTATAATCCTGCCCTCAATCGATTTAATTAGCTAAGCCCTTGGTTCCGGTCCTGGCTTCAGGGTCCGAGTACCCCCTCTGTGCACGGTTTCTGGTCGCGTCTCCGTTGTCGGTACCGGCAGGCTCCAACCCTGTCCCGGTCCACCTTGGATCTGCCGAGCCATCATCCCGTCTCCTACTAGCTAAGGGCCCACTGTCTGCCACCTAGCCAATGTCTCTGGGCTCCGACCTTGACACCTGTAAGTTCAGCCTCAGGCCTATAGCAGAGGCCTGGACTTCACTCCACTTCACTCAACAACTACTCTCTCTCCTTCAACTTTCCTGCCCTGGGCTCTCCAGACCCCTAGGTGGGCGTTTCCTTCCATCTGGTCCCGCCCACTGGTGTGCCTGTCTTTGAGTCTTTCCCTGGGGGAAGTGAGTAGGGTTTTCTGATTGGCTGTGTGTAACCTATGTGGGACTACCTGCAGTATCAGGGCATCACATAAGCATTTTATCCTGACCTACGGGTGTCCCCAGTGGCTACACTCAGGTCAAGGGGCCTGCTTCCAGGGTAAACTCGTGACTGAGTTGCTGCAGGTTTATGGCATCACACAATCGCGGACCACACCCTACCATCCGCAAGGGTAGGGGCCTGTGAGCAGTTCAATCATACGCTGCTACAGATGTTGAGGACGCTTGAATAGCAACAGAAGGCGAGGTGGACTGAGTTCATCCTCGAACTTGTGTGGGCCTATAACAATAGAGTCCATAGAACTACCAGGTTTACCCCTTACATGATGATGTTTGGACAGCCTTGGAGGAAGGTCGTGGAACTAAACCTGTCAGTACCTGGGGAACTCTAGTATTGCACAGCCAGTGAATGGGTTCAGAGTCACCAATGGAAGCTGCGGGAAATTCACAGGATAGTGGGGGAACAAGTGCGGGACCATCCCCATCGAGATCGTGTACTGGTGCCCGGAGATGAATTCCTAGTGGGCGAAAGGGTACTTGTACGGGTTACTCGACTGGGTGGAAAGTTGGACGACCAGTGGGAGGCTACACCTTACACGGTGGTGGACAGACCATTTACAAGAGGAAGTGTGTACACTGTGGTCCCTGAAGGATGGGTCGGGCCCCGTCGTATGTTGAACCGGAACTGGTTGAAAAGGTGTATCTCTGACACGCCCACATGCCCACCTGTCTCACCTTATCCAACAGTCACGGGTTGGCCAAATAACCTTGTGTGCCACTGCTGTGATGACTTCAGCAACGTAGCACCAGACGACCAAGGTCTGGCATTGCAGATTCCGGTAAGTCAAGAGCTACCTCCAAGTGTCGTTGCTTCGACAGACATAAAAATCGCCCACACAAACACGGCAGGTACTGACTTACGAAGGTCTGAAAGGAGTACGGCTGGTATTCCTGTGGTACGGTACAACCCTGCAGAATATGTACTGCATGTAAGATGTAGAAATTGATTTTTCGGGACACCAAATCTTAAGTGGGATGGAGTGTAACGGTGAAAATGTACATAAGATAAACTTGTATGTTTGTTAATAAAGTAGTGTGTGTGTGTGTGTTATATATATATATATGTGTACATATATGTACAAGGGCGGACTGGCCCACCAGGAGGTCAGGAGAACCCCCAGTGGGCCCCTGCTGTTGATGGCCACGCCCCCTAGGCCCCGCCCTTCTACCCCCCCCGAGCCCCTATGGATATGTGAGAGAGGCCCCCCCGGCCGGTAATTTCACTAATCATATCGGCACATTGCCGATATGATTAGTGACAATCCCATTCAATCTGCAGCGGCAAGCAGGGTGAGCGATCTCCCTGCTGTCACTGTCAGTGCCTCTCTGACTCATCTGCGCAGCGACACTGCAGGAGGAGGCAGTCTCAGAGTGATGACTGCTTCCTTCCTGTGCAGGTGCTGGCAGCATCGCACTGCGGAGGACGGACCCGGCGTCGCCCCAGGCCAGGCTGCAGGAGCAGCAGCACGTGAGTATAGAAGGCGGGGGGCGAGCAGGGGCCCCGGGGGGGTGAGAGGGCCCAGGGGAGCGAGCAGGGGCCCAGAGGGGGGAATGCGGGGCCTGGGGGTGTGCGCGAGGGCCCAAGGGAGCGAGCAGTGGCCCCGGGGGGGTGTGCGGGGACCTGGGGGGTGTGCGGGGGCCCAGGGGAGCGAGCAAGGGCCCTGGGGGGGCTCTTTACCTTACCACTCACCTGCCTGGGGCCAGCTCCAGCTGCCTCCACCATCCCATCTGTCCTGCTGCTGGGGGCCTGTAGTGCAGATGCCCCCCCCAGTATGGTGCCCTCAGGCAGCTCCCATGCCATAGGGCATCACAGGCCTGAGTGGGCCCCGCCACCCGGGCTTTCCATCGTAAACTTCAGTGATCGTACAGAACTTGTACGATCACTATCACTGACGTTTTTGCAGTTGCAGGACCTTTAGTGACATCACATGTGTCATGTGACTCACCAAAGGTCCTAGCGGTGCACTGCGGGAGTCCCCAGGCCTGCACCGACCGCGCCGGCATTTAGATGTATGCGCGTCTTTCAGGCGCGCAATACATTTGTACAGTGCGGCCAGTGACAGGAGGGAGAGCAGCTCTGCCCAGCCCCGCACCGCGACGAACCAGCATTGCCGGGGCTGCAGAGGAGCGCGCCTCAGTCCTGCACCGACATCATCATCACCGGGGCCACAGCTGCAGGGATGAAGAGGAGGACGTGCAGGCACAGGTAAGCGCTCCAGAGGAGCCGAAGATGTACGTTTATATGAGGGGCTGCGGGTGGGGGAGGAGCAGTGTTATTTTACAAGGGGCATTAAGAAGCAGTGGGGGACTTTATGGAGCATATTATGGGTCAGTGGGGGACATAATAGGGCAGTGGGGGACATTATAGGGCAGTGGGGGACATTATAGTGCAGAGGGGACATTATAATGCAGTGGGGAACATAATAGGGCAGTGGGGATCTTTATAGTGCAGAGGGGACATTATAATGCAGTGGGGAACATAATAGGGAAGTGGGGACATTATAGGGCAGTGGGCAGTGGGGGACATTATAAAGCAGTGGGGTACACTATAAGGCAGTGGGGGGACATAATAGGGCAGTGGGGGACATTATAGTGCAGATGGGACATTATAATGCAGTGGGGAACATTATAGGGCAGTGGGGACATTATAGGGTAGTGGGGGACATTATAGGGCAGTGGGGGACATTATAGGGCAGTGGGGGACATTATAGAGCAGTGGGGGACATAATAGGGCATTGGGGGACATAATACGGCAGTGGGGGGACATTTTAGTGCAGAGGGGACATTATAATGCAGTGGGGAACATAATAGGGCAGTGGGGAACATAATAGGGCAGTGGGGACATTAGGGCAGTGGAGGACATTATAGGGCAGTGGGGACATTATAGGGCAGTGGGGGACATTATAGAGCAGTAGGGGACACTATAAGGCAGTGGGGGACATAATAGGGCAGTGGGGGACATAATAGGGCAGTGGGGGACATGATAGGGCAGTGGGGGACATAATAGGGCAGTGGGGGACATAATAGGGCAGTGGGGACATTATAGTGCAAAGGGGACATTATAATGCAGTGGGAAACATAATAGGGCAGTGGGGACATTATAGGGCATTGGAGGACATTATAGGGCAGTGGAGTACATTATAGGGCAGTGGGGGAGATTATAGAGCAGTAGGGGACACTATAAGGCTGTGGGGGACATTATAGGGCAGTGGGGGACATAATAGGGCAGTGGGGGACACTAGGGCAGTGGGGGACATTATACAGCAGTGGGGGACACTATAAGGCAGTAGGGGACATAATAGGGCAGTGGGGGACACTATAGAGCAGTGGGGAACATATTATTAGTTTATGGTGGCACTTGGGGCATAATTACTGTAGGGGCAAATTAGGGGACATTATTACTGATGAAATATAAGGTAATTTTGAGAATACTGTCTCCAATAGGGGAACAAGAGTCTGACGTGGTGTAGAAATTGGGGAAATAGTGAGGAATGTGCTCTGGGAGTGATCGGCTATAGGTTACTGTTATTTTCTGCAGAGTCGCATCATGGCAGGAAGAAGTGATGGCGGTCAGCGTCGGATGAAGAGAAAAAGCGAATATGAATAAAGTCAGCTAGAGACGTCACTGGTAAGTCAGTGTGTTACATGAACACACACTATACTGTACACTGTATACAGAGCTCCTGTGTTTAATGTCACTGGTGAGCACTGTATTACCTATACACTATATACAGAGCTCCTGTGCATTATGGCACTGATGATAATATTAGTGATATTAGCATTGTTGTTTTTATTCATGATCATTATTATAGTATTATAAGTCCTTGTGTGGTAGTAATATGTCGTCTGGTCATGTTGTACTGATATTTGTCTCGTGTGTGGTATTATTTGGTGATTATGTGGTGTGGTAATAATGTCACGGTATTTCTCCCTTGTATGTGGTTGTATTCGGTCACTATGTGGTCTGATTATGGTGTGGCGGTATTACTTTCTTGTATGTAGTTATAGTCGGTCATTATGTGGTGTGATTATAGTGTTGCAGTATTTCTCCCTTGTATGTGGTAATATTCGGTTACTGTGTGGTCTAATTATGATATGGTGGTTTTACTCTCTGGTATGTGGTTGCTTTTGATCACTATGTGTTGGTAGTATGTTATCTGGTCATAGTGTTGAGGTATTTCTCCCTTGTATGTGGTATTGTTCAGTCACTTTGTGGTCTGGTCACGGTGTGTGGTGGTATTTCTCCCTTGTATGTGGCTGTATTTGGTCACTATGTGGTGGTAATATGTTGTCTGGTCACGGTGTGGCGGTATTTCAACCTTGTATATGGTATTATTGGTTTTGGTATAGTGGATTGTGTTGTGTATGGAGGTCACATTTTCTCTCTATAAGGGGGAGATTATTTCCAGTAGAAATTTAAATACTTAAACATTTAACCCCTCCCTGTCCTGTGACTATTACACTGCAGTAAATATGCGCTTACAGAGATTCTCCAGTGAAAACAAGTAATCACCTTTACTAAGGCCACTTGCACACACTGAGTTTTCAGTGAGTTTTTTACCTCAGTATTTGAAGCCAAAACCAGGAGCGGTAAAATCAGAGAAAAAGTGTAATAGAAACACGAGCATCAGTTCTGTATTTATCACCCACTCCTGGATTTGGCTACAAATACTGATGTAGGACACTGACCAAATACTGAACGTGTGAACGTGGCCTAAGGATAAGTGATTACTTATTCATCTGTGTGCACCGATTGCTGGGACCTGCACCGATCGTGCAACTTTTATCCCCCATTACACTGGAGCTCAAGTCCAACTCGACCCCTGTTCCATTCATTCCTCAGTGGCTGCGAGCGCTGGGCTTGTTTTTATCTGGCTGCTCCACAGAGGATGAATGGAGCTGCGGTCACACATCCCACCCCACAGAGGTTGAATGGAGCTGTGGTCACACATCCCACCCCACAGAGGATGAATGGAGCTGCGGTCACACATCCCACCCCACAGAGGATGAATGGAGCTGCGGTCACACATCCCACCCCACAGAGGATGAATGGAGCTGCGGTCACACATCCCACCCCACAGAGGATGAATGGAGCTGCGGTCACACATCCCACCTGCTGCTACAAAAAGTTCCCCAATCTTCCGATCGGTGCGGTTTCCACTGGTCTGGTTCCACTGATCAATAAGTTATCACTTACTGAACCTGTGATAACTTGTTTTCACCAAAGACCCCATTACTGCAAACGACTATAATTGTATATCCCAGTTATGCTGCACAATATAGATGTGCAGGAGCAGCCTGTGCTTTACAGTCAAAGCAACACAATAATGGGGATAACGCTAATGGGTGTTTATACTTAGCTGTAGGGTGGGCCCCTGGAGTCAATTCCCCTGGTGGGCCCCAGACACCCCAGTCCACCCCTGTATATATGTATGTATGTATGTATGTATGTGTATATATATATATACTAGAAGGTGGCCCGATTCTACGCATCGGGTATTCTAGAATTTACGTATTGTGTAGTTCATGTATGATTTTTGTTATATATATATATATATATATATATATATATATATATATATATATATATAATATATATATATATATATATATAGATATAGATATATAGATGTTGTTGTGTGTAGTTACCAAGTGTTTGTGTAGGGGCTGTACATGTTCTGGGTGTTGTCTGGGTGTGACGGGGGGTGAGAGCGGTGTTGTATGTGTGTTGCGTTGTTTGTGGAGCGCTGTGTGTCTGTAGCGTTGTGTGTGTGTTGCGCGGTTTGTGTGTGTGTGGTGTGTTTTGGGGGGAGGTATGTTTTGTGCAATGTGTGTGTTGTGCGGTATGTGCGTATATTTGTGTGTGCCGCGGTGTTTGTGTGTTGGGTGTTGTGTGTGTGCAGCGTTGTCTGTGTGTGTGGGTGTCTGTGTAGGGCAGTTGTTTGTGGTTCCCAGTGTGTGTGTGTGTGTGTGGTGTGTGTGGTGTGTTGTGCAGTGCGCGCGCGTGTGTGTGTGTGTGTGTGTTGGGGGGAGGTGCGCACTCCCAAACGTGCTCCATCCCCCATGCAGCGCACTCCCCATCGTGCTCCATCCCCCATGCAGCGCACTCCCCATCGTGCTCCATCCCCCATGCAGCGCACTTCCCATCGTGCTCCATCCCCCATGCAGCGCACTCCCCATCGTGCTCCATCCCCTATGCTGCGCACCCCCCATCGTGCTCCATCTCCCATGCTGCGCACTCCCAAACGTGCTCCATCCGCCATGCTGCGCACTCCCAAACGTGCTCCATCCGCCATGCTGCGCACTCCCAAACGTGCTCCATCCGCCATACTCCGCACTCCCCATCGTGCTCCATCCCCTATGCTGCGCACTCCCCATCGTGCTCCATCCCCGATGCTGCGCACCCCCCCATCGTGCTCCATCCCCCATGCTGCACCAGCATCAGCCTCTCTGCCCCCAGCATCAGCTTCTCTGCCCCCAGCATCAGCCTCTCTCCTCCCAGCATCAGCCTCTCTCCTCCCAGCATCAGCCTCTCTCCTCCCAGCATCAGCCTCTCTCATCCTAGCATCAGCCTCTCTCATCCTAGCATCAGCCTCTCTCCTCCCAGCATCAGCCTCTCCTCTCTGTCCCCAGCATCAGCCTCTCTCCTCCCAGCCTTCCCCAGCATCAGCCTCTCTCCTCCCAGCCTCCCTCCTCCCACCCTCCCCCGGCATCAGCCTCCCTCTCCCAGCCTCCCCCAGCATCAGCCTCCCCCAGCATCAGCCTCTCTTCTCTCAGCCTACCTCTCCCAGCCTCCCTCCTCCCAGCCTCCCTCAGCATCAGCCTCCCTCTCCCAGCCTCCCCAAGCATCAGCCTCCACCAGCATCAGCCTCTCTCCTTCCAGCCTCCCCCAGCATCAGCCTCCGCCAGCATCAGCCTCTCTCCTTCCAGCCTCCTCCAGCATCAGCCTCCCTCTCCCAGCCTTCCCCAGGATCAGCCTCTCTCCTCCCAGCCTCCGTCCTCCCAGCCTTCCCCAGCATCAGCTTTCCCCTCCCAGCCTCCCTCAGCATCAGCCTCTCTCCTCCCAGCCTCAGCCTCTCTCCTTCCAACCTCCCCCAGCATCAGCCTCTCTCCTTCCAGCCTCCCTCAGCATCAGCCTCCCCTTCCTAGCCTTCCCCAGGATCAGCCTGTCTCCTCCCAGCCTCCTTCCTCCCAGCCTCCCCCTCCCAGCCTCCCTTAGCATCAGCCTTCCGCTCCCAGTCTCCCCCAGCATCAGCCTCCCCAAGCATCAGCCTCCCTCAGCATCAGCCTCCCGTTCCCAGCCTTCCCCAGGATCAGCCTCTCTCCTCCCAGCCTCCTTCCTCCCAGCCTCCCCCTCCCAGCCTCCCTCAGCATCAGCCTTCCCCTCCCAGTCTCCCCCAGCATCAGCCTCCCCAAGCATCAGCCTCCACCAGCATCAGCCTCTCTCCTTCCAGCCTCCCCCAGCATCAGCCTCCGCCAGCATCAGCCTCTCTCCTTCCAGCCTCCTCCAGCATCAGCCTCCCTCTCCCAGCCTTCCCCAGGATCAGCCTCTCTCCTCCCAGCCTCCGTCCTCCCAGCCTTCCCCAGCATCAGCTTTCCCCTCCCAGCCTCCCTCAGCATCAGCCTCTCTCCTCCCAGCCTCAGCCTCTCTCCTTCCAACCTCCCCCAGCATCAGCCTCTCTCCTTCCAGCCTCCCTCAGCATCAGCCTCCCCTTCCCAGCCTTCCCCAGGATCAGCCTGTCTCCTCCCAGCCTCCTTCCTCCCAGCCTCCCCCTCCCAGCCTCCCTTAGCATCAGCCTTCCGCTCCCAGTCTCCCCCAGCATCAGCCTCCCCAAGCATCAGCCTCCCTCAGCATCAGCCTCCCGTTCCCAGCCTTCCCCAGGATCAGCCTCTCTCCTCCCAGCCTCCTTCCTCCCAGCCTCCCCCTCCCAGCCTCCCTCAGCATCAGCCTTCCCCTCCCAGTCTCCCCCAGCATCAGCCTCCCCAAGCATCAGCCTCCACCAGCATCAGCCTCTCTCCTTCCAGCCTCCCCCAGCATCAGCCTCCCCAAGCATCAGCCTCCTCCAGCATCAGCCTCCCTCGTCCCAGCCTCCCCCAGCATCAGCCTCCCCCTCCCAGCCTCCCCCAGCATCAGCCTCTCTCCTCCCAGCATCAGCCTCTCTCATCCCAGCATCAGCCTCTCTCATCCCAGCATCAGCCTCTCCTCTCTGTCCCCAGCATCAGCCTCTCTCTTCCCAGCCTTCCCCAGCATCAGCCTCTCTCCTCCCAGCCTCCCCCAGCATCAGCCTCTCCCAGCATCAGCCTCTCTTCTTCCAGCCTCCCCCAGCATCAGACTCTCTCCTTCCAGCCTCCCCCAGCATCAGCCTCCCTCTCCCAGCCTTCCCCAGGATCAGCCTCTCTCCTCCCAGCCTCCGTCCTCCCAGCCTTCCCCAGCATCAGCTTTCCCCTCCCAGCCTCCCTCAGCATCAGCCTTCCCCAGCATCAGCCTCTCTCCTCCCAGCCTCAGCCTCTCTCCTTTCAGCCTCCCCCAGCATCAGCCTCTCTCCTTCCAGCCTCCCTCAGCATCAGCCTCCCCTTCCCAGCCTTCCCCAGGATCAGCCTCTCTCCTCCCAGCCTCTCTCCTCCCAGCCTCCTTCCTCCCAGCCTCCCCCTCCCAGCCTCCTTCAGCATCAGCCTTCCCCTCCCAGTCTCCCCCAGCATCAGCCTCCCCCTCCCAGCCTTCCCCATGATCAGCCTCTCTGCTCCCAGCCTCCTCCAGCACGCCGTGCTCCTCTGCCGACACTCACACACCCGATCGCATCCACTCACACACACCCGATCGCATCCACTCACACACACCCGATTGCATCCACTCACACACACCCGATCGCATCCACTCACACACACCCGATCGCATCCACTCACACACACACGATCGCATCCACTCACACACACCCGATCGCATACACTCACACACACAAACACTGACGATATCGCACATACGTGCTGACATTCACAACATCCGGAGATACCACATGCCTCTGGCCATGTGATCCTCCGTCAGGTCCTGGAAGGTCACAACAGACAACAGCACAGTATCGAGGCCGAGAAGCAAGCGATATCGCCGGATGCTGTGAGTGTGTGGATGCGATGTGAGGTGTATGTGAGGTGTGTGTGAGGTGTGTGTGAGGTGTGTGTGAGAGTGAGTGTGATCTGATGTGTGTGTATGTTTGTGTGTGTGCTGTTAAGTGTGTGCGTGTGGATCTTCCCCCGCAGCAGGACCTTGATGCGCTTGTAACCATGCGAGCATGGTTACCAACGTATCCACACCACTCCCGTGCGAGCGGGGGCCGGGGGGGGGGGTGGGGGGGGGAGTACAGTACTCACCTCCGTGACAGCCGTGTCAGTTCGGGGAATGCGCGGGGAGGGGGAGGGGGGGGGAGTACAGTACTCACCTCCGTGACAGCCGTGTCAGTTCGGGGAATGCGCGGGGGGAGAGAGGGGACGGGGCCAGAGCTAGCGTGCATTGCGTGAGGGGGGCGGGGCGTGGCGTGGCCGAATTGCCAATGCCTGCAGGGTGCCGGGGCGAGAGGCCAATCTGTGGGGTGGGCGGAGCCTGGGCGAGCGGCTGGCCAATCCGTGTGGGGGCGCAGCCTGGGCGAGCGGCCAATCCGTGTGGGGGGGCGGGGCCATGGCGAGCCCAGCGGCCAATCAGCTTTGTGTCACCGTAAGGACACAATTTTGGAGCATGACAGACAGACAGACAGACAGATAGACAGAGAGATAGACAGACAGACAGAATAAGGCAATTATATATATAGATATATATATATATATTATGCTATAAGTTAAATGGCCACTAGTTGTCACTAGAGGGCAGGCACGCTGCTAGACAGTAAGGGGTTACATTAGGTTTCCCTGGTAACGTAAACAGATAGAGACAGTTAAAAGTTCAGTTGAGAGCTGGAGACTGGGCCCCTTCCAGGTAAATGTGTCTCCCATACTTGTATATAGGTCTTTCATCCTGGTATATATGTTGCCCATCTTTATCCCATCCTGGTATATATGATCCCCATCCTGGTATATATGGATCTTGTCTTAGTATAAATGTCCCTGTAACAGGGTAAAAATGTAAATAAGATAAACTTGTATGTTTGATAATGAAGTATTGTATATTTATGTTATAACTTAAACGGCCACTAGTTGTCACTAGAGGGCAGGCACACTGCTAGACAGTAAGGGGTTACATTAGGTTTCCCTGGTAATGTAAACAGAGACAGTTAAAATTTCAGTTTAGATCTGGAGACTGCACGAGCAAGAAGAGCGTGACAGGAAGAAGGCTGCGAGAGAGGGAGAAGGTTGTTGAACTCCTGTGTTCTGGACAAATAGGATTGCCTGTTTCTTTCTTTGGAGCTCCTACTGCCCCTGACGAGGGGAATTCATCTGAGCGAACTTTTCTCCAGAAAGTGCTTGGATAAGATCATCTAAAGCCAGCTTTACACCTTACAATTAGGTGTGCGATCTCGTATGCGATGTGACACGCCCAGGTTGCATACGGGATCTATGAGATTTCACGTTGGTCGTTCATTTGCTGTCACACGAGCGTTAGTAGTCTATGTTAAATTGATCAATTTTGTGTGCGATCCATTAGATCATGTGTTCTGTGACATATGCATTGGGCACCCTTTTTTTTTTTTTATTTATTGACTTGCCAAGCGTGTGTAATGTGTAGGGATGCGTTTTTACTATGTCATCTGCCATTCAGCTCTGCTACATGGCCGCTGACAGCAGACACAGACGGCCATGTAGCAGAGCTGAATGGCAGATGACAGCAGACACAGACAGAGCCGCACTGTCAGAAAGAACTCGGGTTAACTTCACCCGACTTCATTGTCATGCTGCGGCTCTGTCTGTGTCGCGTCCTGATTAGCGGTTACCAGTGAAGGACTCACCGGTGACCGCTAAACTCCTGAGTAACTGAATTGAGCAGCCCTCTCTCATACTCACCAATCCCCGATCCCCGGCTCTGCACGGCATTCACACTGCTCCGGCGGCTTTTACTGTTTTGAAAAAGCCGGCCGCCCATTAAACAATCTCGTATTCCCTGCTTTCCCCGCCCACCGGCACCTATGATTGGTTACAGTGAGAGACGCTCCCACGCTGAGTGACAGGTGTCACACTGCACCCAATCACAGCAGCCGGTGGGCGTGTCTATACTGTGCAGTGAAATAAATAATTAAATAATTAAAACAAACGGCGTGCAGTCCCCCCCAATTTTAAAACCAGCCAGATAAAGCCATACGGCTGAAGGCTGGTATTCTCAGGATGGGGAGCTCCACGTTATGGGGAGCCCCCCAGCCTAACAATATCAGTCAGCAGCCGCCCAGAATTGCTGCATACATTAGATGCGACAGTTCTGGGACTGTACCCGGCTCTTCCCGATTTGCCCTGGTGCGTTGGCAAATCGGGGTAATAAGGAGTTATTGGCAGCCCATAGCTGCCAATAAGTCCTAGATTAATCATGTAAGGCGTCTATGAGACACCCTCCATGATTAATCTGTAAGTTACAGTAAATAAACACACACACCCGAAAAAATCCTTTATTAGAAATAAAAAACACAAACATATACCCTGGTTAACCACTTTAATCAGCCCCAAAAAGCCCTCCATGTCCGGCGTACTCCAGGATGGTCCAGCGTCGCATCCAGCGCTGCTGCATGGAGGTGACCGGAGCTGCAGCAGACACAGCCGCTCCGGTCACCTCCACACAGCAAATGAAGACAGCCGCGCGATCAGCTGAGCTGTCACTGAGGTTACCCGCTGTCACTGGATCCAGCGGTGGATGCAGCGGTGGCCGCGGGTAACCTCAGTGACAGCTCAGCTGATCGCGTGGCTGTCTTCATTTGCTGTGTGGAGGTGACCGGAGCGGCTGTGTCTTCTGCAGCTCCGGTCACCTCCATGCAGCAGCGCTGGATGCGACGCTGGACCATCCTGGAGTACGCCGGACATGGAGGGCTTTTTGGGGCTGATTAAAGTGGTTAACCAGGGTATATGTTTGTGTTTTTTATTTCTAATAAAGGATTTTTTCGGGCGTGTGTGTTTATTTACTGTAATTTACAGATTAATCATGGAAGGTGTCTCATAGACGCCTGACATGATTAATCTAGGACTTATTGGCAGCTATGGGCTGCCAATAACTCCTTATTACCCCGATTTGCCAAAGCACCAGGGCAAATCGGGAAGAGCCGGGTACAGTCCCAGAACTGTCGCATCTAATGTATGCGGCAATTCTGGGCGGCTGTTGGCTGATATTGTTAGGCTGGGGGGCTCCCCATAACGTGGAGCTCCCCATCCTGAGAATACCAGCCTTCAGCCGTATGGCTTTATCTGGCTGGTTTTAAAATTGGGGGGGACCGCACGCCGTTTTTTTTAATTATTGAATTATTTATTTCACTGCACAGTATAGACACGCCCACCGGCTGCTGTGATTGGGTGCAGTGTGACACCTGTCACTCAGCGTGGGGGCGTGTCTCACTGTAACCAATCATAGGCGCCTGTGGGCGGGTAAAGCAGGGAATACGAGATTGTTTAATGGGCGGCCAGCTTTTTCAAAACAGTAAAAGCCGCCGGAGCAGTGTGAATGCCGTGCAGCACCGGATCGGGGATCGGTGAGTATGAGAGGGGGGGTAAGAGGGATAGACTGACATGGACAGAGAGAGAGGGACAGAGATGGTGACCGACTGACAGAGATTAGTGAATGACAGACATTGTGAGGCGCTTCAGAATGCAGCTTTTCAGCTGCGCTCTGAAGCAGACCTTTTTTAAGCTGCGGTGCAGAGCGCACACCTGCGCACATAGCCTTAGACATCAAAATCGTATGAGGGATGTCACACGTTACAATTGACTAGGTTCATACAACAAAACGTCCAATGTATGAGGAATAAACGACGTGTATGCGATCACCGTATTTTCGTTCAATCTTGATTGCACGTAGCTGTCACACGCAAATACGTCACGAACGATGCCGGATGTGCGTCACTTACAACTTGACCCCGACGACGGATTGAAAGATTTATTGAAGCATGTAAAGCAGGCATTAGAGTTAATCAGAAGCAGTCAGAGGGAGACCGACACCATTTTGGGTAATAGACGTCTGTGAGTAGCAACTGACCTGAGACCGATCAGTGTACTAATAGTCAGTTAGGGACACACAGCTAGGAAGAGGACACATTGAAGGAAGACTATTCTTTGAAAGACTGTTCGCTGACAAGGAGCTTTGCTTGCTTGTTTATCCGGAGGCATTTGCTCTGACTCGAAATTTATCAGAAGTTAAGCTGTATTGTGCTGATAATAACAGACTATTCTGCCTTTGCTTCATCACACTGTCTGGGGGCAGTGAGGTACAGAGTATTGCATAGAGGTACATGTACATAAATTCATATATATCAGGCTACCAAGATACACACCTGTGTCCTGGTATTAAGACTTAGTTTGTGTATGCACAGCGACCTGTCTGCAGTCTCCAGAATATCTCCAGACTATCTGTGGCTTCCAGTACCTCAGCTACCAATCTGCCTGTGGCTTCCAGTATGTCTGAACCTGTCTGAGATCTCCAGGATGTCTGCGGCTTCCAATCCCTCAGTTACCTGTCTGCCTGTGGGTGTCAGTACCTCTGCAGCCTGTCTGCAGTCTTCAGGACTTCTGCTGTATGCCTGTGACTGGTAGTGCCTCTGCTACTCGTCCCTGGTTTTTCAAGATATCTGCTACATGTCAGTCGATGGCTTTCAGTCTCCTGTCTGCCTACAGCTTCCATTACCTCACTTTGTGAGCCAATGACAGAATACCAAGACCATGGTTCTGTGAGGAAAGAGTTAACCTGTTTCACTGGTTAGAAAAATAATAGAAATTCATTCTCCCTTGCAAGAGCAAAACCAGACTTATTTACGTAATAAACTCTGAGACCAAACTCAAGGACGCAGAATGTTTTGACTTAGAAACGACTGAAAAACATATTATGGGAAGAAGAAACGTTATAGACTGTTATGGAAATATAAGTCATTATGTTAATTTCACTTGCTGGGAACATGTAATCCACGCCCTTAATGAATGTAGATTAATCAATATGTATGTTGCATAGTTATGCCCTAATCAACTTTGTATAACTTTGTAATGTAAACAAAATCAATACACTTCTATTTCGGAGCCGCACATCTCCAGGTCTTATGTGTATAACAGCGTCTGCCTGTTTTCCTTGAGCCTGGAATAGCAGAGAGGGGGTCACCGGTACCCTCTCCGCATTCGGACATCGCTGGCAACAGCTGTGACCGTTAGGTCAACCTAACATTATCTGGTGCCCGAAAAAGCAGGGACCCGTGTTTATCCCCAGGACGCGGTGGATTGTCTTGCCAAGTCGAGGGGGAGGTGGACCAGACGTGGGGACCAGAAACACCTGGCCAGGTAAGAGTTGAACCTTATTCTTCTCTTTTTGCTCCCCATGTCTGATTCTATCTTTCTCCTCATCGTGCAAGAGGTACACTGTGAGTAAGATACTGGGTTATTGGCGGGTTTCTACTGAACTCTGAGAGAGCTTTTGTCACCAGATGTTTTCTGTGCCTTGTTTGTTTCTCTGCCCCTCTGTGCTTTGTCTCCATGTGTCTGCTCTCCTGCGGTTTGCTTCTGTGCTGTAGTCCTTGTTGGTTGTCATAGATCCCATACATCAGTGAGTGTTGAAAGGGAATAGTGTGCCTGCTCTGCCCAATGGATGTGATATTCACTGCCCTAGTGTTAGTTGGAGGAGCCCTGTTTGCCATTGCTATCGGATATAGAGTGTACCTTTGGTACAAGAAGGGTAACTCAACGCCATTCAACATACTCAGCCCCCTCTGAACAGTTAGGACAGCACCTTTCAGTAGGAATACAGATCAAGAGTCAGTCTCTGGGTACTTCCAGGATAGGTGGTTCTAGACCTCACCTTAGGTACGAATACAAATAAGGAGTTAGTCTCTGAGTATCTCCAGGATAGGTAGGTTTAGTCCAAGGGACGTTCAAGGGTATAAAAGCTGAAGAAGATAGACGAAGAATGGGGCAAGGAATATCAAAGGACAGAAGAGCTGGATGCACTCTGCAACATCTCATTACGTGTTATCATGGCAAAAGAACAGCCAGTCAGTCCAAGGAAGTTTTTAAGACATTTGGATTGAAGGGGAAGGATCAATTGGACCCCAACAAATGGGACACAATAAGAGTTACTAGAGCAGGAGTAATAGCAGATAAATCATGGACTAAACTGGTCAGAACTCTTTCTGACATGGCAAAAACAGCCCACGATCAAGGTTGAATATACCATGAAGAATCAGACACATGGGAAGAAGCTGGGAAGAAGGCTAATAAGGTTCAACAGCCTTCTCCGTACCTGTCAGCTACTCCTGCAACAACTCCAAAAACAGCAGGACCCCCAGGATGGACCTGCACAAACTGTGGCCAACAAAATCCGGACTGGAGTGAAACATGCCTAGCCTGTGGAGCCCCACAGCACAAGCTACAAGCCACAGCACCAGTACCTCTTTATCCCGTAGAGGAAAGAAGAGTCCTGATAAGACCACCTGTTAATCCACAAAACCCAGATGCTCCCAGAGATGCAGTTCCTCATACGTATGAAGACTACGTACCCTGGACTCCAGCCGAGCAGATGGCTTTCCTGCAAAATGCTCCAGACCCAACTAGAAACCCAGTCAGTTTTTCACGTTACCTGAACCAAATACAGGTCTCCTACAGAAGCACTTGGTTGGACATGGAGGGTTTGTGTAGAGTTAAAATGTCTCCCGAACTGTATGCCAAACTCACTGCCCATCTGACAGGACATGTTCCAGATGATACCCGTAATGTGAAATCGGGCCAAGACTTCATGATAAGACTCAATCTTTTCTGCGCCCAGGAACAAAGAACTAAGGGCACAATAGGACCAGTGCATCAAGGTCCTGTGGAGAATGTCAGCTCATTTTACTACAGATTGATGCAGTCATTCGCAGATGAAGGGCTGGACATACAAACAGCCGCAATACGTCGCCTGATGGTAAGATCCTTCATGGATGGAATACATGCACCTCTGGCAGAAAGATTGAAAGCGTGCTGCTCAGAATGGAGAAACATGGAAGACATAGATCTTCTAGTCAACAAAGCAAGTGGCTTAGAAACAGACGCAAAGGATAAAAGGAGCAACACGAGTTGTCATAGCAGCAGTGGATGGTCAGCCAGAAGGTACAAGAAAGAAGGTACCGACCTGCTACTATTGTGGAATCAGAGGACATGTGATCAGAGACTGTAGAAAGAAAAAGAGGGACACTCAAAACCAACCCAAGAGTCAGGAGGAGAAGACTGCCTGACTTGCGGCAGCACGGGATAGGGATGCCAGAGGTCCATTTATGCACGTCCCCCTTCACATTGGCAACAAGGAAATAAGAGCTTTGGTGGACTCAGGAGCCTCACGCTCCGTAATCCCCAGGAACCTGGTGCCTGAAGGATCCATCTCATCCGAAGCTACTATTGTATCCGGTTTTGATGGACAAGCCCAGATAATCCCAATAACCCATCCACTGAAGGTGAAACTGGGACCACACATGTTCGTGTCCAAATTCTTAGTGTCCCCCCAGGGTGGAGATGCCCTAGTGGGAGCAGATGTACTATCAAGACTACAAGCTCAGATAGTCTATAAGATGGATCTGCTATTTTGCAAATTCCAAAAGAAATCCCAGAAGAAGTCCTGTGCACCCTCCAGATGATCGAAGATCAACCAGAATGTGATGTTACACGTGAAGTAAACACGGATCCAATACTTCTACAAGTTCCTGCAAAACTCTGGTCCACATCAAAAACTGACCTCGACACACTACCCGTGCCCCCGTTACAGTTTCAGTCAAGCCTGGAATTACGCCACCGCAGCTGAGACAATATCCTCTCAATGCTCAACAGGAAGCTGCCCTGGATTACCAAATAAAAGAACTGCTGAAGTCAGGAGCCCCCAGAACTACTAAGTCTCCTTACAACACTCCGCTGTTTCCTGTCAAGAAGAAACAAGTGAAGAAAGGTGACCCAGTCACGTACCGGATGGTACATGATTTGAGGGCAGTGAACTCAATACTGGAGCCCCTCACCCCTGTTGTACCAAATCCACATACACTGCTCACACAGGTGCCGGCTACATCCAGCCATTACACAGTGTGAGATAGTGAGGCCATTCTTATGTGACGGACGGTATGTATCTCCCAGGATGCATACAGAAACATATTAGAGCCCTGCATAGCGGTCAGTCCACTAACCCAGGCCGGGTTGTGCAGGTGGCTCATGGCCACAGTTCTCATTTAAAAGGTCTTTGTAAAGGCCTGGGTGTGGCAGAGTTTGCTTTGTAAGCTGCAGAGCAAGAAGCTGAGAGGAGTTCAGACCTGTGTGGTGTGATAACACAGGTCTGTGGGCCCACCTGAAAAGCAGTACGGGGTACAGTAAGATCGTCTTCTACGGCAGCGGGTAATTGTGTGACGTGGTAACCTATGGACTGTATATAGCCTGGCTGTATCCCGGAGGACGTATATCCTGTGCAACAGCGGTAAATAAACTTATGTTGATTGGACTTTTTGGGTCACTGCCTCTTTGTCGTCCTGGGTGACCCCCACCCCGCTACATTATGGTGGAGAATGCGGGCATGGAGACTTGAGGCATACCCCACCGCTGCATGTCAATAATCAAGCCTGCTACGCTGCGGTATAAACCCGCTGACAACATGGAGGAGCTTCTGCGGCAGCTGGTACTCACTCAGCAGAAACAACAGGAGCAACTGGGTCTGTTCCAGCAGCAACACCATCAATCCCAGCGGCAGCACCAGGAATCCCAGCGGCAGCACCACCAGGAATCCCAGCGGCAGCATCAGGAGACCCAGCGGCAGCACCAGGAATTTCAGCGGCAGCACCAGGAATTCCAGCGGCAGCATCAGGAGACCCAGCGACAACAACAAGAGGCGAATACATTGCTACGGCAGCAGATTGAGGACCTGCGTGAGATGCGGCTGTCATGATGTATTTTACCTTCTCACTGTATTTGCTGTAATACTATGTCTTGGGATGTAAGTGACCATACCTTCCCCCAGCCTGTATCATATTGCAATCAGGCTTCAGCAGTAGCTATTGTCATTGATTTGGTGGGGGTTGCATATATATATTGTTCTTCTCAGCATGGGACTTCTCCAATCTACAACTTGGTAAACAGAACAGAGCCAGCAGTTTAAAGTCCATTCATGCATCAAATGGCCAGGGGGAGGTGTGCCCACCTAAGGGGCTGATCCCAGGAGAGAAGAACATGTTAGAGCAGTTAGTTGGGAGCTGAGTTTTGAAGAGGAAGGGAGCGAGATCTGATTCTGCGGACAGATTTTATTTGGACTTGTGTGCTGTTCCTGTATTCCTGTTAGTAAACCTGTTGGATCATCCTCGGCCTGTTGTCTCTCTTTGCTCTGATGTATACCCCGTCACAAACTGGTGGCAGCAGCGGTATCAGAGCAGAAGAAATGGAGGACAACGGCCAATCAACGTCTGAAACCAGAACCTCAGGATACAGGAACTGGACTGTGGTGAGCCTACAAACAAAGGCCCGTGAATTAGGTGTCGGCTACAAAGGACTCTCTAAGGAGCAACTAATTGAGGCATTGGAAAACGCTTGCCTGCAAGATGGCACCGAGGAACAATTTCCACAGCAAGGGAAGCAAAGACGGGAGCCGGAGGTAAATACCCAAAAAAGTCAATGGGTTGTGTGGTACGAGGAGGAGATGGCCTTGCTGGGAGAGGAGACCACCATAGAATATAAGATGGAGGTCATGCGTGGAGCTAAAGAGAAGGAGCGCAGGATGGAGGAGATGGCATTGCTGGATAAGCAGCTCGCTGTGGAAGCCGCGAGAGGTTCCAGACAGACTGTAACCCCAGCACCCATCATGAGGGAACTTCCCAGGGTGTCCCGCAAAGACTTCAAGCAGTTTAATGAGGCTGCTGGTGACATTGAGGGCTTCTTCCAGGACTTTGAGCATCAGTGTCGATTAATGGAAGTCCCAGAAAGGGAGCGCGTCCGGCATCTGGTTGGGCTCTTACAGGGTGGAGCTGCTGCAGCCTATAGAGCTATGGACCCTCGGTGGAACTGTGAGTATGCGGATATTAAACAGACTATTCTAGAACATTATGCTGTAACGCCAGACACTTACAGGACTCAGTTCCGTACTTTAGCATGTGATGAGGAAGTGTCCTTCAAGATGTATGCCCACAAACTCAAACATCTGTGGCATCGTTGGCTGGAGGCAGAGGAGGCCTTAACCTTGGAGACCGTCCTCCAGGTCCTCCTAAAAGAGCAGTTTTACTTCAAGTGCCCCGCTGAGATCCGGGAATGGGTGCGTGAAAGGAGACCAGCCACTGTGGAGGAAGCTGCAGCTCTAGCTGATGAGGCTCTCACCATCCAGCCTCAGTGGAAAAAACTACTACCCAGTGAGAAAAAAAACACCAACCCCCCAACGCTGGCGGCCCCTGGTCCTTCTGGCCCCAATGTTCACCATCACCCTAGACCGTCAACTCATGGGGACCTTCGTGTGACTGTGCCTCGCATTACTCATGCTCCACCTTTGGGAATACGACGTGGAGGAAGAATCCCAGAGCGCAGATGTTATGGGTGTGGGCAGCCTGGGCACATGCAATTCCAATGTCCAGGTGTTCGGAGACAGAACAGCTACAGACCGCCTTTGCCTGTTCATTATCTACAGACACCTTCACCAGGAGAAGAGCTGGATTCTGTGCCTGATGACTTGCCAAGTGACTCAGATATCCTGGCTCCCCTACCCGGAGTCTATGGGGTGCAAGCTCCAGCCACCTGTTCTTCTGATCATCAGGACAAACATCTACAGGAGGTCGTGCTGGATGGCCAAAAAATTGTTGGCTTCCGTGACACTGGGGCTTTCCTCACCATAGCCGATCCCCGAGTAATTCAACCACAAGCAATTCAAAAGGGACCAGGAATTGCCATTGAACTGGCAGGAGGTACCCAGAGATATATTCCAAGAGCGAGTGTGACCCTGGATTATGGCTTTGGGGCAAAACAATGTGTGGTCGGTGTGATGAGCGGCCTCCCTGCAGACGTTCTTCTAGGAAATGATGTGGGGAATCTTCATTGCCACTTTGTCGGTGCGGTAACCAGAAGTCAAGCCAAGAGAGCAGCCCATGTGGACGTGTACAACCCATCCATGGAAATGAGGCCACCAGAACTGCCATTACAGCCAGTGAGTGATTCTTCTTGTGGGGATAATATGAATGTTACTTGGGATAAAGTTCAGTTTAGACAAGAAGTAGAGACTGACCCCACCCTTGCTAGTTTTAGAGCCCGAGCTGAAATAGGGCAGCTAGGGGAGAACGGAGAAAGAATTATCAGAGAAAATGGACTTCTGTATCGGGTTGCCAATGCCGACTCCCTAGATAAGCCCTAGATTTATAGCAAACGGCTGATTGTTCCTCAGAAGTACAGAATTCCCCTATTACACCTGGCTCATGACATTCCTACGGCTGGCCATCAAGGCAAAACCCGCACCGAGAGACGATTGACTCAAACTTTTTATTGGCCGGGGATTTCCCAAGCAGTGGCACATTTCTGCCGAACTTGTGACATATGTCAGCGTAGAAGGGCGACCCGGAGATCACCCAAAGGCACCTCTGCAACCGCTCCCTATAATAGAAGAACCCTTTCAAAGAGTAGCTGTTGATATCATTGGACCTCTGGCTAAACCAAGTAAATCTGGAAAGCAGTACATTCTCACTGTTGTGGACTATGCCACCCGATATCCAGAAGCCGTGGCCTTGTCAAGTATCTCTGCAGCCAAGGTGGCCGAGGGCTTGGTTATTATTTTTACCAGAGTAGGATTCCCCAGTGAGATCTTGTCGGACCAAGGCTCCCAGTTTATGTCAGAGTTGGTCCAGTGTCTGTGGCGCACCTGTGGAGTACGAGCGATCCGAATGACCCCGTATCATCCCCAAACAAATGGACTTTGTGAACGATTCAACGGCACTCTGAAGAATATGCTGAGGGCCTTCACGGACCGAGATTCAGACTGGGAGAAGTACCTACCCCATCTCTTGTTTGCCTATCGGGAAGTTCCCCAGGAGTCCACTGGGTTCTCCCCCTTTGAACTACTCTATGGAAGAAAGGTCCGAGGACCCTTAACCCTGCTCAAGGAATACTGGGAGGTGCAAGTTGAAGATACAGGAACCCCTGTTGTCCCTTATGTCCTAAAGCTGCGAGAAACCCTAGCCCAACTTGCTAGTTTTGCCCAGAGTCATTTGCGTATGGCTCAAACCAGACAGAAGACATGGTATGACCGTAAAGCACGCTATCGGGAGTTTGTAGAAGGACAACAAGTCTTAATGATTGTTCCCCATCGGCAGAATAAACTGCAGACCACATGGGAGGGTCCCTTCCGGGTTCTCAGAAAACTGAATGATACCAATTACCTTCTTGCTTTAGATGATCAGGGGCTAAGGCAAAAGACTGTCCATGTGAATATGATTAAGGAGTACCATGACCGGAACATTCCAATGATAGCAAGCTGTCGGTTGGCTTCAGAAGATGGTCAAGAGGATGAGGACTCTCTACCTGATCTCGTGGAAGCAGCGAGAGCCCCATCCACTGTGGAACAGGTTCCCCTGGGAGATTACCTGGACTCCTTACAGAAAATCCAGATGCTGGAAGTGCTTCAACAGAGATGGGCTGCTTTCTCATCCCAACCAGGTCGAACCACCGTCACCCAACATCATGTGGACACTCAGGGCATCCGTCCCATACAACTGGCTCCTTACCGGGTACCTGAATCAGTTCGAAACACCATGCAGCACGAACTGGAGGAGATGTTACAGCTTGGGGTAATCCAGGCCTCCCATAGCCCTTGGGCCTCCACTGTGGTGTTAGTACCCAAGAAGGATGGGAGTACTCGATTTTGTGTGGACTATCGGCGACTAAACGACCATACCGTCAGCGATCCTTACCCAATGCCTCGTATTGACGAACTTCTAGACCGACTGGCTGGGTCCCGATATGTCACTACCTTGGATCTCAGTAAGGGATACTGGCAGATCCTTCTAACGGATGAAGGGAGAGAACGGTCCGCTTTTATAACCCCCTTTGGTCTGTATGAATTTCTAAGCATGCCTTTTGGAATGAAAAATGCCCCGGCCACCTTCCAGAAAATGGTGGACCAGATCCTCCGGGGATGTGGTGACTTTGCTTGTGCCTACTTGGATGATATCGCCGTCTTCAGCCACACATGGGAGGAACATCTGAATCAAGTAGCCATTATTTTGGACCTGATTCTTGCAGCCGGCCTAACTATTCGACCCGATAAATGCCAATTGGGGATGGGGGAAGTCCAGTACCTAGGGCATAGAGTGGGAGGAGGGAAGCTCCGTCCTGAGCCTGCCAAAATCCAGGCTATTAGAGACTGGCCTGTACCCCAAACTAAGAAACAAGTCATGGCTTTTCTGGGCACTGCCAGTTATTACCGAAAATTTGTTTCTCATTTCAGCAGTGTGGCCAAGCCTCTTACCGACCTGAACAATGCCCCGGCTGGTGATCTGAACCCCAGCCTGTGATGAGGCTTTTAACCGGCTGAAGGACGCTCTGGTCTGCGATCCTGTCCTGGCTGCTCCAGACTACAAGCGGAGATTTATTGTGCAAACGGACGCCTCTGCTTATGGACTGGGAGCTGTCCTCAGCCAGGTGAATGCAGCTGGGGACGAACACCCCATTGCCTACCTCAGCAGGAAACTGCTGGACCGAGAAGTGGCCTATGCAACTGTTGAAAAAGAATGTCTGGCTGTAGTGTGGGCCCTTAAGAAACTACGGCCGTATCTGTATGGACGAGAATTCACTGTGGTTACTGATCACAATCCCCTCACCTGGCTGAACAGAGTCTCTGGGGACAATGGACGATTACTGCGATGGAGCCTGGCTCTGCAGCCCTATAACTTTACCATACAATATAGAAGGGGCAGCCAACACCAAAATGCAGATGGACTGTCCAGGCAAGAGGAGCCTTGAGTCCTGTCAGCCATGCCTGCGTGTACTTAACCAGCGACCTGTAGAGGTCCCTAGTACGTACACAAGTTGGGAGGGGAAGGAATTGTCATGATGTATTTTACCTTCTCGCTGTATTTGCTGTAATACTGTGTCTTGGGATGTAAGTGACCATACCTTCCCCCAGCCTGTATCATATTGCAATCAGGCTTCAGCAGTAGCTATTGTCATTGATTTGGTGGGGGTTGCATATATATATTGTTCTTCTCAGCATGGGACTTCTCCAATCTACAACTTGGTAAAGAGAACAGAGCCAGTAGTTTAAAGTCCATTCATGCATCAAATGGCCAGGGGGAGGTGTGTTACGAGGGGGACCCGGGGAAGCGTGCCAAGATGGGAAATGGACTGCTTCCGCCGGTCAAGGTCCACTGTGCGGTGTAAGGGACCGCCGCTATGGTGGGTGAAGAGTGAGCGGGTTGCTGCTAGCGATCGTCTGGAATGTCACAGACGATCTATGTACACCGATCTGCCCTAACCCCTGAGGGTTGTATGGCACAGATCTCACGGCTCGGTGTACCTGTTGCACGGGGAAGCACAGAGGAGCCCACGCACGTGTGCCAGTGGAAGTCACGAGAATATGGCACGAGGGTAGCACTGAGGTGCCCACGCACGTGTGCTTTCAATAACCAGGTGAGTCCAATGGAGACTTGAGGAGCTCACCTGGGACAGGAACACGGCCTGTTGACGGGGGTACTGCCGGAGCAGCAAGGCAGGAACACGGCCTGCAAACGAGGTACTGCCGGAGCAGCAAGGGCCAAGCCCACAAGAGACAGTAATGCCTGAGCAGTGGCGTGGCAGCACGCTGCCAGACATCCAAACATAGAAGGACGGTCGCGCGCCGCCATGATGGCAGGGGGAGCTTTTAAGGAGGTGCAGCTCCACCCGAGGGCGGGCGCGAGGCGGAGATGACGGACTTGACCCAATCCGGGTCCACGACGTCCCAGCCTGGCCAGTCAGGATTCACCACGTCACCAGCCTTGTCATCAAGCCGTGTGACGTCAGTGAGCGAATCAGGACCCACCACGCATTGCACATGCTCACCCTCCTGCCTCTGGGAAATAGAGGCGGGATCCTCGGTCTCACAATGTGCAGAGATAACGGGAATCTCACTGCTTCCCTGAGCAGTAAACCTCTGCACATTGCGCAGCCTCGCAGACCTTCGGGGCCGCTGAGCAGGAGAGTCTGCGGCAGGCCAGGAATGGGAGACCGCTTCACTCCTTGTAACAGGAGAACCACTAGGTGTCACCCTTCTGCTGCCTCTCTGAGAAGGTATCTCCTGCACACTGCGCAGTCTGGCAGACCTTCGGCGCTGCTGAGCAGGAGTGCTCGTGGCAGGCAAGGAATGGGAGACTGCCTCAGTCCTTGCCTCAGGAGAGCCACGAGATGTAACATTACCCCCCCGTCTAGGCCCCCCCCCCTGTCCGTGCTCGAAGGCCGCTATCAAACCCGGGGCGCGGATATGATCCTCCAACTCCCAGGATCTATGCTCCGGACCACGGCCGGCCCACTCCACGAGGTAGTACCTCTTGCCCTGTATGACTTTTGTCTCCACAAGTTTTGCCACCTCAGGGTCGTCGGACGGGGAGTCGGTTTGAGCCGGCAGGGACCCCGAGAATTTATTAAGTCGTACGGGTTTCAGGAGGGACACGTGAAAGGTGTTGGCTATAGCCCAGCGTGGAGGGAGCTGGAGTCGATATGCCACTGGGTTTACCTGCTGTAGTACTTTAAACGGACCCAGATACCTAGGGGCGAATTTGGCTGCCTATACCCGTAGGTTAACATTCTTAGAGGACAGCCATACTAGGTCACCAGGGGCGAAGGATGGTGCAGGGCGGCGGCGAACATCAGCCGTTGTCACCATCCGGTCTTTGGTCCTTTTAAGAGCCTCTTGGGTGTCATCCCAGATCTCCCGGGCCTTGGTCGCCCAATCCTCCACTCTAGTATCGGGTGACGTAATGGGCATCGGAACCGGGATTCTGGGATGTTGTCCGTTATTGAGTAGGAACGGAGTCTGGCCAGAGGATTCATGGACCGAATTGTTAATGGCAAATTCGGCCCAAGGAAGGAGGTTAGCCCAGTTGTCGTGGTGCGCGGATATAAAATGGCGGAGGTAAGTTACCAAGGTCTGATTAGTCCTCTCCACTAGTCCATTGGTCTCGGGATGGTATGCGGAGGAGATGTTCAGCTCTATCTGCAGGAGCTTACAGAGCTCTCTCCAGAAGCGAGACGCGAACTGGGGACCCCGGTCGCTCACCACCTTGTCAGGCATGCCATGCAACCTAAATACATGCCGAATGAACAAGGTGGCGAGAGCACGTGACGTCGGGAGTCGTGGGAGAGGCACCAAGTGGACCATTTTAGAGAAGTGGTCCGTGATGACCCATACGACCCTGTGCCCTGCTGACTTGGGCAGATCTCCCAGGAAGTCCATCCCTACCACTTCCCAGGGACGATCCGGCACTGGCAGTGGGTGAAGAAGACCTGCCGGTCTCTGCCGGGACGGCTTATTCCGAGCACACGACATACAGGCTCCCACATATTCCTGTATGTCCTGGGGTAGTCTCGGCCACCAATAATGCCTGGTCACCAGGTCTCTGGTCCTTTTGACCCCGAAGTGACCCCCGACCTTGGAGGCATGGGCCCACGATAGCACCTCGTTCCGTAGTTCAGGGGGAACGAGGGTTTTGCCAGGTGGCCCCTGGTCCAAAGAAGTGGGAGTGACCATCCTCAAGCTGTCCGGGGGTAGTATAAGACGAGGCTCCTCCTCGTCCTCCTCCAACACAACCATACAACGTGACAAGGCATCGGCCCGTACGTTCTTCTCACCGGCCAGGTGGCGGATAATAAAGCGGAACCGGGAGAAGAATAAAGACCAACGGGCCTGCCTTGGGTTCAGGCGTTGTGCTGTCTGGAGGTATGTGAGGTTTTTGTGGTCAGAAAAAACCTCAAATGGATGCTTCGCACCCTCCAGGAGATGCCGCCATTCCTGGAATGCTAGTTTCATCGCCAGTAACTCCCTATCCCCTATGGAGTAGTTCCTCTCGGCCGGAGAAAAGGTCTTGGAGAAAAAGAAACACGGATGTTTCCTTCCTTGTTCGTTTTTCTGGTACAGGACTGCACCTGCACCGACCGAAGAGGCGTCTACCTCCAGTAGGAAGGGTTTGGAGATGTCTGGACGATGAAGGATGGGAGCTCTGGAGAAGTGAGTTTTGAGAGTGTGAAATGCCTCTACCGTTTCCCGTGTCCATGCTTTGGGATTAGCGCCCTTGCGGGTAAGGGCAATGATGGGTGCTGCCACCGTCGAGAAGTTGGGAATGAACTGGCGAAAATAATTGATAAACCCCAAGAATCGCTGGATCGCCTTCAGCGAGCGGGGCTCAGGCCAGTTCATCACTGTCTCCAACTTCCCCGGATCCATTGCTAACCCCTGACTGGACACTATGTACCCCAGGAACGGCAAGGATTCCTGTTCAAAAATGCACTTTTCCAGCTTAGCATATAACGAATGGGTGCGGAGCCTCTTAAGTACTCGGATGACATCCCTCCGATGGGTGGTAAGATCGGGGGAGAAGATAAGAATGTCATCCAGGTATGCAACCACGGAAAGATACAAATCCCGGAAAATGTCATTCACAAAGTCTTGAAATACGGCGGGGGCATTGCAGAGTCCGAAGGGCATTACTAGATACTCGTAGTGACCGTCCCTGGTGTTAAAGGCGGTCTTCCACTCATCGCCCTTTCGGACTCGCACTAGATTATACGCCCCGCGTAGATCCAGCTTTGTGAAGACCTTTGCCCCGCGGAATCGATCAAATAGCTCAGTAATGAGGGGCAAAGGGTATTTGTTCTTGATTGTGATTGCATTTAATCCCCTGTAATCGATACAGGGGCGCAGATCCCCTTCCTTCTTCTGCACAAAAAAGAACCCTGCACCAGCCGGTGAAATAGACTTGCGAATGAACCCCTTCGCCAGGCTGTCCTGAATATATTTGGACATAGCCTCCGTCTCTGGAGCAGAGAGTGGATACACTCTGCCCCTAGGGGGCTCGGAGCCTGGCTTCAGGTCTATTCGGCAATCATATGGCCGGTGGGGAGGAAGAGTATCTGCGGCCCTTTTGGAAAAGACATCCCTGTAGGCCTCATAAGGTGTCGGTAAACCCGGCCCCTCAGTATTCCCTGAGGACCCAACCGACCTAATGGTAGCGGGTGGTTCGGTAGTCACGAGGTGCTCTCTACAGGATCCTGCCCAGGATGAGATCTCCCCTGTTGCCCAGTTGAGTATAGGAGCATGCTGTCTCAACCAGGGAAGACCCAGTAGGATCTCATCCGTCCCCCCTGGAAGCACCAGGAAGGACACCTGCTCATGGTGTCCCGGTGGTACATCCATCCTGAGAGGGATGGTGATCTGGGTGATAGGATCGAGTAGTATGGACCCGTCGACTACCCGGACCCTGAGTGGCTTGGGCAACAGAACCAGGGGAACTGAGTATCGGGTTGCCAGGGAGGTCGAGATGAAATTGCCTTCAGCGCCTGAGTCCAAGCAAGCCAGGGCAGAGAAGAGAGTAGTGCCGAACTGCAACTGGGCGCTGATAGTCAACCTAGAGGGAGAAGTAGCGTCTAGAGTCCCCCCTCTGATAGAAACTAGACGCTGTCTTTTCCCGACGGTTTGGGACATAGGGTAGCTATGTGTCCCCTCTGCCCACAGGAAAAGCAGATGACACAAGACCGAGAACCTGGGGCAGAGGAGACCACCTTGGACACTTCCATTGACTCCACGGAGTCGCCTACAGGACTGGCTGTTGGACCTGTCTAATGGAAGACGGGAGTCAGACGCTTTTTAGGCCGAGAAGACGTGGGTGCTGAAGAGACCTCGAGCCTTCGCTCCGCCTGGCGGATGTCTATGCGAGAGGCAACCTGAATCAAGGACTCTAAAGTGGCAGGCACCTCACGTGTGGCCAGTGCGTCTTTGACAAACCCTGCCAGGCCCTCCCAAAACACAGGGACAAGGACCTTATCCGGCCAGTCCAGCTCTGCGGCCAGTGTCCTAAAGTGTACAGCAAAGTCCCCGACTGAAGCAGACCCTTGCCGAAGTCGTAGGAGGCGCAGCGCGGAATCGTGGGTGACTTGAGGCCCGAGGAACACCATTCTCATGGCCCCAAGATAAGCTGCTAAGTTATTCACCACACGATCTCCGCGCTCCCACAACGGCGTGGACCACTTCAGCGCTCTCCCTGTGAGCAGGGACTGGACGAAGGCTACCTTCGCCTTCTCGGTAGCGTAAAGAGTCGCGGACAGCTCTAAGTAGGTGGTAACCTGGTTTATAAACCCACGGCACTCAGAGCTGTTGCCGCTAAAGCGCTCTGGAAGCGCAAGGCGAGGAGACCTTCCGCCCAATAGCACAGCCTGGGTGGCGACTGTCGTCAGAGTAGTCTTATCGGAGGAAGACTGCTCCACTGCTGTCAATCGTGACTCCAACTGCTGCACATAACGCAGCAACTGCTGCTGCTCTTCAGCCATAGCCAGACCTTTGGCGCGACCGTAATGTTACGAGGGGGACCCGGGGAAGCGTGCCAAGATGGGAAATGGACTGCTTCCGCCGGTCAAGGTCCACTGTGCGGTGTAAGGGACCGCCGCTATGGTGGGTGAAGAGTGAGCGGGTTGCTGCTAGCGATCGTCTGGAATGTCACAGACGATCTATGTACACCGATCTGCCCTAACCCCTGAGGGTTGTATGGCACAGATCTCACGGCTCGGTGTACCTGTTGCACGGGGAAGCACAGAGGTGCCCACGCACGTGTGCCAGTGGAAGTCACGAGAATATGGCACGAGGGTAGCACAGAGGTGCCCACGCACGTGTGCTTTCAATAACCAGGTGAGTCCAATGGAGACTTGAGGAGCTCACCTGGGACAGGAACACGGCCTGTTGACGGGGGTACTGCCGGAGCAGCAAGGCAGGAACACGGCCTGCAAACGAGGTACTGCCGGAGCAGCAAGGGCCAAGCCCACAAGAGACAGTAATGCCTGAGCAGTGGCGTGGCAGCACGCTGCCAGACATCCAAACATAGAAGGACGGTCGCGCGCCGCCATGATGGCAGGGGGAGCTTTTAAGGAGGTGCAGCTCCACCCGAGGGCGGGCGCGAGGCGGAGATGACGGACTTGACCCAATCCGGGTCCACGACGTCCCAGCCTGGCCAGTCAGGATTCACCACGTCACCAGCCTTGTCATCAAGCCGTGTGACGTCAGTGAGCAAATCAGGACCCACCACGCATTGCACATGCTCACCCTCCTGCCTCTGGGAAATAGAGGCGGGATCCTCGGTCTCACAATGTGCAGAGATAACGGGAATCTCACTGCTTCCCTGAGCAGTAAACCTCTGCACATTGCGCAGCCTCGCAGACCTTCGGGGCCGCTGAGCAGGAGAGTCTGCGGCAGGCCAGGAATGGGAGACCGCTTCACTCCTTGTAACCGGAGAACCACTAGGTGTCACCCTTCTGCTGCCTCTCTGAGAAGGTATCTCCTGCACACTGCGCAGTCTGGCAGACCTTCGGCGCTGCTGAGCAGGAGTGCTCGTGGCAGGCAAGGAATGGGAGACTGCCTCAGTCCTTGCCTCAGGAGAGCCACGAGATGTAACAGAGGTGTGCCCACCTAAGGGGCTGATCCCAGGAGAGAAGAACATGTTAGAGCAGTTAGTTGGGAGCTGAGTTTTGAAGAGGAAGGGAGCGAGATCTGATTCTGCGGACAGATCTCGCCGTCCAGTGGATTGTGTGGGATTTCTGGGACTCTGAAGAGGACTATTTCGTCGTGATCTGGCACTTTGGATTATCGGGAGGTGCCCCCGAATCTGTTTTATTTTGACTTGTCGTTTGCTGTTCCTGTATTCCTGTTAGTAAAGCTGTTGGATCATCCTCGGCCTGTTGTCTCTCTTTGCTCTGATGTACACCCCGTCACAGCCGCCAGCAGCTGCCTCCGACCAACGGGTACCCCGGGACAGGGTTCGCTCTGCCCTGCCGAAGCTAAGCCTGGAGGATGACGTGGAGGTCTTCCTTACGGTTTTCGAGCGCACAGCGGAGCGGGAAAAACTGCCGGCAGACCAGTGGGCGGAAGTGGTGGCTCCGTTCCTGATAGGGGACGCCCAGAAAGCCTGCTTTGACCTCAGGCGGGAGGATGCCCTGGACTACGAGAAACTGAAAAGTGAGATCCTTGCACGTCTGGGGGTCAATACCTACGTGAGGGCTCAGCGGGTATTTTCCTGGACCTATGTGGAGACCTGTCCTGCCAGGTCTCAGGCGTATGACTGACTTACTTCAATTGGTGAAAAAGTGGTTACAGCCGGAGATGTTGTCTCCAGCCCAGATGGTGGAAAGGGTGGTGGTCGACCGGTTGGTGCGGACTCTGCCAGTCGCTATACAACGCTGGGTGGGGCAAGGAAACCCGGGTAACCTGGATCAGGTGGTGAGTCTAGTTGAGCGATATACCGCCACCCAGGACTTTATACGAGACTCTGCCCCCAGGGCGTCAGACCCGGCGGCCACAGGACCCTGGCCGAGAGACACGTACGGCACAGGTGAACAACTAAAACCAAGCCCATAATGAGGGGGTAACTCGCACTGAGAGTGGCAAAAGACTAGTCCCCCCAAGAATGGTAACAAAAACTGGTGGGGCCACCGCTATGAAGTGCTGGAGATGTCAAGGGCCCGGCCATATCGCCGCTTATTGCCCTTTGATTACGGAGTCCATGGATTGTGGGTACACACGCCGAATGTCTATGTATGCTAATACGGTGTATGCTGCACGTCCTATTCTTGAACCCCCTCTCTGTCATGTGTATATAAATGCACATCGGGCAGAGGCCCTGTTGGACTCTGGCAGTATAGTGACCCTCGTACATGGGTCACTGGTATCGGGATTGGAGTCCACGAAGAGGGAGGTTGGGATTGTGTGTATACATGGTGAGCTCCGCAAATATCCAACAGCAGAGGTATGCCTCTCAACTCCGTGCGGAGACGTGACGCATGTGGTAGGAGTAGTGAAAACTCTACCATACGGGGTAGTGCTGGGAAGGGATTTTCCGTTGTTCTGGTGCTTGTGGGAGAGAAATGGCATGTCTTCCCAAGCAAGAATGGGTTCGGGTGCAGAGCCCGATGATCCCGAGTCGGGAATACCTGCTGTAGGGATCGCCGACCTGGGGACAGGGGGAGAACCTGACAGGGGTCCCCTAGAGGTATTGGCGGGAGACAGCGAAGAGACCGTAGCGATCCCGGAGCTGGACACGTCCCGGGAGGTCTTCAGGATGGCACAGCTGAGGGATCCTACCCTCTCCCAGGCGTGGGGGAACGTAAAAGAGGTGAATGGGGTGGCCCAACAACCAGGGGCAGAAGTTGTCTTTCCCCGTATGGCGGTTTATAATGATTTATTCTACCGAATAGACAAAATCCGGGAAGAGATAGTAGAACAACTGGTAGTGCCCCAGTCCCACCGTCGGGCAGTGCTTAACATGGCTCACTCACACCCCCTGGGGGGGCACTTAGGAGTTACCAAGACACAAGAGCGCATTTTACAGAGGTTCTTTTGGCCGGGAGTGTACGCAGAAGTACGGAAATTCTGTGAATCCTGCCTGGACTGCCAGCTGACCTCGCCCATTGCAAGTTTCCGGAGTCCATTGGTGCCTCTCCCTATTATAGAGGAACCTTTTGAACGAATTGCAATGGATCTGGTAGGACCCCTGGTAAAATCCGCGCGCGGTCACCAACACATTTGTAGATTACGCCACCCGCTATCCAGAGGCCATTCCGCTGCGCCATACCTCTGCTAAGCTTATTGCCCGGGAGTTGTTTTCCATGTTTTGTCGTCTTGGGCTACCAAAGGAGATCCTTACTGACCAGGGGACCCCGTTTATGTCCAAGGTGACAAAGGAATTATGTAAATTGTTGAAAATAAAGCACCTGCGCACATCGGTGTATCATCCGCAAACCGATGGGCTGGTCGAGCGGTGCAACAAAACCCTTAAGTCCATGCTTAAAAAAGTGGTTGCCAAGGATGGGAGGGATTGGGACATGCTGTTGCCCTATCTTATGTTTGCGCTCCGCGAAGTGCCGCAGCCTTCCACGGGGTTTTTCGCCATTCGAGTTGCTTTATGGCAGACACCCTAGGGGCTTGCTGGATGTAGCCAAGGAGACATGGGAACAGGAGTCCACCCCATATAAAAGTGTGATTGAACATGTGGCTCAAATGCAGGACCGCATTACAGCGGTTTTGCCTATCGTAAAAGAACATTTAACAAGGGCACAAGGGACACAAAGGCGCACTTATAACACACGGGCCACGATCAGATCCTTTAATGTAGGGGATTGGGTCTTGGTTTTGGTGCCCACGGCCGAGAGTAAATTGTTGGCCAAATGGCAGGGGCCGTATGAGGTTCGGGAAAAAGTGGGGGAGGTGAACTACCGAGTACACCAGCCGGGAAGGAGGAAGCCGGAACAATTGTATCATGTTAACTTGCTTAAAGCCTGGAAAGACCGGGACTGTATGGTTACGGGAATAACACCGGTGGGGCCCGGTGGGGATCCGGTAGTGCCGCCCATCCTGGAAAACGAAGGGGGGGTACACCTAGACGACACGCTCACTAAACCACAGCGTCGTGAAGTTCGGAAGTTAGTCCAACAGAACTCGGATGTGTTTTCCGAGTTACCTGGCCGTACTTCGGTTATCCAACATGATATCGTCACCGAGCCTCGGGTAAAGGTGCGTATGAAACCATACCGGGTGCCCGAGGCCCGGAGACAAGCCATTGCAGCAGAGGTGAAACTGATGCTTACCCTAGGGGTAATCGAGGAATCAAAGAGTGACTGGGCTAGTCCCATTGTGCTGATTCCAAAACCCGATGGGTCGCTACGTTTCTGCAATGATTTTAGGCGATTGAATGAAGTTTCCAAGTTTGACCTGTACCCTATGCCCCGGGTGGACGAACTTATCGAACGGTTGGGAAAGGCTCAATATTTTACGACGCTGGACCTTACCAAAGGCTATTGGCAGGTGCCGCTGACAGAGTCAGCCAAGGAAAAAACAGCCTTTGTCACACCAGATGGGCTCTACCACTATGTTGTCTTGCCTTTTGGTTTACATGGAGCCCCAGCTACGTTCCAAAGACTGATGGACATAGTGTTGGAACCCCATCAGAGGTACGCATCCGCCTATTTAGATGACATCATCATATTCAGTACCAATTGGCAGACCCACTTGTCCCAGCTCCAGGTCGTCGTTAACTCCCTACGGGCAGCAGGATTGACCGCAAACCCAAAAAAATGTGCAATCGTTCAGGAGGAAGCCCGCTATTTGGGGTACGTGATTGGCCGCGGGGTAATCAAACCTCAAGTAAATAAAATAGAGGCCATCCAAAAGTGGCCCAGACCAGTGTCCACTAAACAGGTGAGAGCGTTCCTCGGCATTGTCGGGTATTACCGGCGGTTATACCGGACTTTGCCGGAAGAACAGCGGCTTTGACCGATCTGTTGAAGGGTAAGAAGGCGGCTATGGTACGCTGGACCCCTCAGGCTGAGGAATCGTTTCAGTCCATGAAGACTGCCTTGTGTGGTCAACCGGTCCTCATTAGCCCCGATTTCGGTAACCCCTTCATTGTGCAAACAGATGCCTCCGAGGTGGGTCTGGGTGCCATACTCTCGCAAGAGGTGAACGGATCTGAGCATCCGGTTACCTACTTGAGCCGGAAACTTACCCCGGCGGAGAAGAATTATAGCGTAGTGGAGAAGGAATGCTTGGCTATTAAATGGGCCTTGGAGTCCCTGCGCTATTATTTGCTCGGGCGACAGTTTCGGTTGGTGACGGACCACGCGCCCCTCGTTTGGATGAGAAATGCGAAGGAACGGAATGCCCGGGTTACCCGCTGGTTCCTGTCCCTTCAAAACTTCAGTTTTACAGTGGCGCATCGGGCCGGTTCGTCCCAGGGCAATGCCGATGCCCTGTCTCGGACGGCCTGTTTGGGGGCGTCCGTTCATCCCCTCGGGTTTGAACGGAGGGGGGGGGGGGGGTATGTGAGATAGTGAGGCCATTCTTATGTGACGGGCGATATGTATCTCTCAGGATGCGTACAGAAACATTAGAGCCCTGCATAGCGGTCAGTCCACTAACCCAGGCCGGGTTGTGCAGGTGGCTCATGGCCACAGTTCTCATTTAAAAGGTCTTTGTAAAGGCCTGGGTGTGGCAGAGTTTGCTTTGTAAGCTGCAGAGCAAGAAGCTGAGAGGAGTTCAGACCTGTGTGGTGTGATAACACAGGTCTGTGGGCCCACCTGAAAAGCAGTACGGGGTACAGTAAGACCGTTTTCTACGGCAGCGGGTACCTGTGTGACGTGGTAACCTATGGACTGTATATAGCCTGGCTGTATCCCGGAGGACGTATATCCAGTGCAACAGCGGTAAATAAACTTACGTTGATTGGACTTTTTGGGTCACTACCTCTTTGTCGTCCTGGGGGACCCCCACCCCGCTACATTAGTCATAGACCTTGCTAATTATTTTTTCTCAGTACCACTGGACCCAGCATGCCAAGATTTCTTTGCATTCACGCACAACCTAAACCAATATACATGGACAAGACTGCCTCAAGGAATGCAACATTCTCCTACGCTATATACTCAGGTATGTAGTGAGTAGTGTCCTTCAAAGCTGGCAGCTCCCAGACCACTGTGGTCTCCTCCAGTATGTGGATGATTTGCTACTGTGCTGCCCTAGTGACGAAGAATGTAAAACGGCTTCAATAAGCCTTCTTACCTTTCTGGCAGACGTAGGATGCAAAGCAAGCAGAGATAAATTGCAATTCTGCAAAACGAGGGTCACTTTCCTGGGTCATTGCCTTTCTGCGGGACAAAAACACCTCAGCCCGGACAGACAAGAAGTTATCAGAAAAGCAAGCATTCCCAAGAATCTCAAGCAACTTAGAGGATTTTTAGGATTGATCTCATTCTGCAGACAGTGGATTCCCAAAGCGTCACTACTCATGCAACCGCTGTATGATTGCACGAAGAATGTTCCTTTTTCTCTTACAGAAGAAGCTCGACAAAGCTTTCAAAAGCTTAAGGAACTAGTGATTCATGCATCTGCTCTGGCACTCCCAAACTATGATCTCACCTTCTATCTGTTCGTAGCAGAGCTTCAAGGATTTGCCATAGGAGTACTCACCCAGAAGACGGACAAACATCACATAATTGGGTACTACTCCTCTCAACTTGACAACGTCACCAAAGCAGCACCAACCTGTGTCCGTGCTGTTACAGCAGTTTCAAACATACTGCAGAAAGCATCTGAAATCTCACTCGATTTCCCGACTACTATCCTTACAAGCCATGACATACATGCTATTCTCAATCAAATGCAGCTGAAACACCTCTCCATAGCAAGACAAGTCAGACTTCAGTACACGCTGTTGCTACCCCCAAACATCTCATTTGCTTGAGTTACAAGTCTAAACCTTGCTGATCTACTGATCTTCACAAGTTTAGAAGGGGGGGACAGAAGAGAGGACATAAGAAGAGAGTGACAAACGTACCAGCGCACCATTTGATCATGATTGTCAGAAACTCATCGAACAGGAGGCAAAGCCCCTGCACAATATTCAGACAACACCGCTTACAAATCCAGACTTTGAACTTTTTGTGGATGGAAGCAGATATGCCGATGATACAGGCAAGTTACACACCGGATTTGCGGTAGTAACACTATATGCAGTCTTAGCCAAACAACCGCTACCTCCACTCATATCTGCCCAAGAAGCAGAACTTCTCGCCCTCATCTGGGCAATTGATTTTCTGGAAGAACGAACAGCGAACATCTACACGGACTCAGCCTATGCATACGGCATTGTGCACGATTTTGGCACTATCTGGCAGACTAGAGGATTCCTCACATCAACAGGAAATCCCATCAAGCATAGAGCCTCAGTGAAGAAACTAATGTAAGTAGCCTTGATACCAAAGCAGCTAGCAATCATAAAGGTTGCTGCCCACACCAAGGCTCAAACACCCGAGGCAAGGGGAAATCACTTGGCTGACCAAACAGCAAAACAAGTAGCCTTACTCCCTTTGAAGGAGACTGAAACAGTGTCAACGACGGAGGAAGAAATGCAGAACCTCTTTGAGACACAAGAAAACGCCTCTGAGGAAGAAAAGGCCGGATGGCGGGCCAAGGGGGCAGAAAAGGTGGAGGGGATTTGGCGCCTAAACGGACTTTCCGTCCTGCCACGCAGTTTGTTCCCTGCCATTTTCCAAGTACTCCACTACCCTACACAAGGTAGCACAAATTCAATCATGAACGATATGCAACCTTATTGGGTAGACAATACGCCTTCAGAGAATAAAAGCTTGTCACATCTGTCAACAGCACAATCCAGGCCAGCTAACTAAAACCCCGCAAAGACACATGCCAAAGACGTTTGCCCCATTTCAAAGAGTACAAATAGACTATATACAGTTGCCAAAACATGGCATCTACGAGTTTGTACTTGTCTGTGTAGACCTCTTCTCAGGATGGCCAGAGGCCTACCCTGTTTGTTCAGCCACGGCCCGAATTACAGCAAAAAATTTGGCCTGTGTGCTGGTGCCCCGGTTTGGACTCCCTGAAGTCATAGAGTCGGACCGAGGTACTCATTTCACTGGACAAGTTTTCCAGAACACTTGTGCCCTGTTAGGCATTCAGTCAGCCTTACACACGCCTTACCACCCACAGTCATCAGGGAAAGTGGAAAGGTTAAATGGAACTCTAAAGCTCAAACTAGCCAAGGCAGTGGAGGAGACTGGTAGACCCTGGACAGAATGTCTCCCCATAGCTCTTTACTCTATAAGGACTACCCCGCAGGGAAAGCACAGGCTCTCACCCTTTGAAATACTCTTTGGTAGTGCACCAGTAATAGTGCAATACCAAGACAGGTTATTAAACTTGGGGTTAGTTAGTTAGGAAAAACAAAGGCTTAGGGGGATCTAATCACAATGTATAAATATATGAGGGGACAGTACAGAGACCTTTCCAAAGATCTCTTTACACCTAGGCCTGCGACTGGAACAGGGGACATCCGCTAAGTCTTGAGGAAAGAATGTTTAATCATAATCACAGACGAGGATTCTTTACTGTACGAGCAGTGAGACTATGGAGCTCTCTGCCGTATGATGTTGTAATGAGTGATTCACTACTAACATTTAAGCAGAGCCTGGATGCCTTTCTTGAAAAATTTAAATTTAATATAAAAATTTAAATTTAATATAAAATTTAATATTACCAGTTATGTATATTAGATTTTATGACAGGGTGTTGATCCAGGGAACTAGTCTGATTGCCGTATGTGGAGTCAGGAAGGAATTTTTTTCCCCATTGGAGCTTATTTGACACATTGGGGTTTTTTTGCCTTCCTCTGGATCAACATGTTAGGCTACAGGTTGAACTAGATAGACTTAGAGTCTCCCTTCAACCTTAAAAACTATGAAACTATGAAACTCAGAAGCTCAGATGCTTGGTGGAGCAATACCTTTTCAATGTTCAACCCTGCAAACTGGTTTACGGGAATAGGAGGATGGTTCATGGGGATACTGCAATCAGTGTTCCAAGTGTTACTTTGTTTATTAGTTGCTTATGTAGTGTTCAAGTTGCTAATGGCCTTGTTTTCCCGCTGCTTGAAGCAATGTAGATACAATGATTATTCAGCACCCCTATGAAATCACTAATATGCTTTTTTTCTCTTCTCTACTCTTTCCTCTAGAAATCACCTTGGCGTATCATGATGAGACTCCTATCAAGAGGCATGCAGGCAGTCCTCTAGGTGATGGATGTGGACGACACTCCTTGGGCAACCCGCGGCTCAGAAAGTATCTGGAGGCTAG
Source organism: Anomaloglossus baeobatrachus (assembly GCF_048569485.1). Lineage (NCBI taxonomy): Eukaryota > Metazoa > Chordata > Amphibia > Anura > Aromobatidae > Anomaloglossus > Anomaloglossus baeobatrachus. The sequence continues at coordinate 767,503 of NW_027441806.1, forward strand.
CCTGCTCGCTCTATAGTCCACAGCTTCTCGATGGCCCCCTGTCCATCACTCACGCCTAAAGGGGGGATTGTGAGGAAAGAGTTAACCTTTTTCACTGGTTAGAAAAATAATAGAAATTCATTTTCCCTTGCAAGAACAAAACCAGACTTATTTACATAATAAACTCTGAGACCAAACTCAAGGACGCAGAATGTTTTGACTTAGAAACGACTGACAAACATCTTGTTATGGGAAGAAGAAACGTTATAGACTGTTATGGGAATATAAGTCATTATGTTAATTTCTCTTGCTGGGAACATGTAATCCACGCCTTAATGAATGTAGATTAATGAATATGTATGTTGCATAGTTACGCCCTAATCAACCTTTGTAATGTAAACAAAATCAATACACTTCTATTTCGGAGCCGCACATCTCCAGGTCTTATGTGTATAACAACGTCTGCCTGTTTTCCTTGAGCCTGGAATAACAGAGGGGGGGGGTCACCGGTACCCTCTCCGCATTTGGACATCACTGGCAACAGCTGTGACCGTTAGGTCAACCTAACAGTTCCCAATGGTGCAGTTATGAACTCTTTTGGAAGAGTCACTTTGAGGGGGTCCTGTCACACCCCTGTCCTGGGTCTGGGCTCTTCTCCCTACACATTGGGCTTTGTAAGTATCCCAGCGTGCTCCATGTGTTGAGCTTCCTAGGTCTATATAAAGCCTATCAAGATATAAACCTGTGTCTTGGTAGTAATACTGTTAGTTTGTATGTGCACAGCAACCTGTCTGTGGTCTCCAGGACGTCTCTTGTCTGCAACTTCCAGTACCTCAGTTACTTGTCTCCGGTCTTCCAAGACCTCTGCTACACATCTGCGGTTTCAAGTGACGTACATTGTCAGCCCTTGACAACAATTATAAATACACAATCCATACATGTTATACACTTGTGGCTCCACTCCGTACACATCATATACACACACCTGAGGTCGGTGCGAGTTTGTAGACACCAAACATGTATAAGTTTGCTTTTATATAAGGGGTTAAAAAAAAATCACAAGTTTGTCCAAAAAAAGTGGCATACGTTTTGCGCTATTTTCCGAAACCCGTAGCATTCTCATTTTTCGGGATCTATGGATCAGTGACAGCTTATTTTTTGCGTCTCAGGCTGACGTTTTTAATGATACCATTTTTGCATAGATGCTACGTTTTGATGCCTGTTATTGCATTTTGCGCAAAACTTGCGGCGACCAAAAAACGTCATTTTTGCATTTGGAATTTTTTTTGCCGCTAAGCGAACTCGGCGATACTAAATATGTGTATATTTTTTATTTTTTTAACCCTTTAATTTTCAATTACAAAAAAGAAACAAAACCGCTCACCACTGCAGAGACAAGCCTGAATATATCCTCCTGTTAGTCCCCTTTGGTCCAGCACGGATTACGGCAGCAAGCCGAGAAGATAATAGAAGAAAGCAGTGGAAAAATCCAGCTGGACTCCAAAGGGATAAATAAAAATGCTTCTTTATTTATATCAACTCGATTAAAAATATATATCCATTTCTCAAGTAAAGACACCGGCTTGTTCACACTGATGCATGGCAGATGTATACTACTACGCGTTTCGGCGGAACGCCTTCCTCAGGTCATAGTCAGTACAAGATTAAGAGGATATTTATAAATATTTTCCTGAGCAGCGAAGTAACTCACATGTTCTCAATAAATTAATTATATAGGGGAGTATACGCTGCTCAGGTAAAATCACAAATTCACAAGAGGAAAGTACAAAAAGACCATGAAGTATTTATCTAACCTTAAATTACATAGGTATCCATCCAGATAAAATACAGAAAAAAATATATATATATCAATTAACATCTAGGTATGAAAATCTTATATATAGATAAATATACATATCTTTTTTTCTTTCTTTTTTTTCCCATAAATGGACATGAAAATCAATAGACACAATAAAACCCCACTTTATAGATGTAGATAATCACATTCGTTTGTCAAAACACATTATAGGAAGCAAGACATATAAAAAGGACATTGCCCACAGGTATAAGAAGAGAGAGAGAGAAAAAAAAAAAAATTATAATGTCTCGCAGTTGTCAGCCGATGCCTACCCGTATATGTAAGGCTCAAACAGAACACATGTCAATATTAATGAGCGACAGAAATATCAGTGTTGAGATCTACAACAACAAATCAACCACGCTCATACAATGGAAGTGTAAAGTGCTGTTGTATTAGTCTCGCAGTTGTCAGACAAAAAAAAAAAAAAAGAAGTTAAATTTCTCTCTTTTTTTCAAAAACCTCAATAGCATAAGATCAAATCATGTCTGCTATTTAATCCCTTTGGGAGGCGGGTATCCAACATAAAAATCCACCGACTTTCATGATTAAGTAGCTTTCTCCTATAGTCGCCTCCTCTCAATGGTTTAAAACCCTTCTCTATACCCTTGAATTTAAAAGCTGTCAAATTGCCCTTGTGGACTGTGGCAAAATGTCTAGATACCGCAGAGATACCAATGGTATTAGCGTTCACTGAATCGGACATGTGCTTGCGTATACGTTTTTTAAGTGGCCCCACTGTACAGCCTACGTACTGAATCTGGCATTGTTCACACTCTATCAGATATACCACATGATCACTATTACAGTTAATGAAAGTATTAATGTTAAAGCTATTACCATTGTGGAAAGATACAAAGGTATCACTCTTGCTAACAAAACTGCAGCATTTACATTTAGCGGCACCGCACTTAAAAAAACCTTTGACTTCTAACCACGTGGTAGATCTGACAGGCCGTGCGGAGACAAATGTGCTGGGAGACAAAATACTCTGCAAAGTGGGAGCCTTTCTGGCAACAAATCTAACTGCATTCTTGCTCATGATTTCCTTCAATCTCAGATCTTGGTTCAGCAGAGGTAAGTATTTTTTTATGATATTTTTTATACTGTCAAATTGATCACTGAATTGCGTGGAGAAGGTAATAAAACAATTATCGTTGTCCCTCTGTTTAGATTTGTCGGCAAGGAGGTCTACTCTATTTACTCTGTCAACTATATGCTCTGCTCTGTCTAGTACCCACCCAGGATAATCTCGTGCTCTGAGTCTGTCTTTAACCCTTTGTGCCTCTTTTTTGTATGTATTTGGGCTGGAACTATTTCTCTTAGTACGGATCAATTCTCCCACTGGAATATTTCTCAGAACATGTTTAGGATGGCAGGAAAATGCATTCAGTGTGTTATTGGTGGCCAGAGGTTTCCTAAATGGAGAAATACATACTCTGTTATCTTTGATGGAGAATTCAATGTCCAAAAAATTAATTTTTGTTTTATGTAGATTGTGTGTGAATTTCAGATTGAACTCATTATTATCCAAATATGAAAACAATTCCTCAGCTCTGGATTCTGTGCTCCTCCATACGAGTAACATGTCATCTATGTATCTCCCCAGCCACAAAATATCACTAAAAAAAGGTGAATTAGGCTATGTGCGCACTTACCGGATTTTTCGCGGATTTTGCCGCGGATTTGCTGCATGTTTTGCTGCAGAAAATGTTCATAACATCTCTGCAGTGAATCACCAGCAAATCCTATGGAGAAAAAAAATCCTGTGCGCACTGGACGGAATTTGACAGCTGCATGTTTTGCTGCGGGAATCCCGCAGCAAAAACAAGTGCATGTCACTTCTTTTCCGCACATCGCTGCGGGATTTCACTCCATTGACTCAATGTTAATCATGAAATCCCGCAGGGAATAACGCAGGCAGCAAATTCTGTGCGGTTCACTGCGTTTTCCTGCGTTATTCCCTGCGGTATTTCGCGGTTTACCTCCGGTAATGTGCATCACTTGCTTGCGGTTTTGCAGGGAAGTGATGTCATTACAGGAACAGGAAGTCGTGCAGAGTAAACACACACACACATCAGACACAGAACACATCACAGACATAGATCACATAGACACAGACACATAGAACACACATAGAAAGCAAACGGAAATATAGAAAAAAAAGAACGTGGGCTCCGCTGTATATTTACCGTCCAGCCGAGGTAAGCACACAGCGGTGGCCCGGTATTCTCAGGCTGGGGAGGGAGAGGGGCAGGGGTAATGTCCCCCGCCTCACTCCCCCTCCCGCAGCCGAGAATATCAGCCGCAGCTGCCCCGGCACTGTCGCATCCATTATGCGGCACTGCCGGCGTGTCCTCGGCTCTTCTTGCCACCGTGTAGCAGTGGTGACAAGGTAATACAAGGGGTTAATGGTGATGGGGGACCACCGCCATTAACCCCAGGCTTGATCATGGCAGCGTCTATGTGACAGCTGACATGATCAACCCGTAAGTAAAGTGAAAAAAACACAGACACCGAAAAATCCTTTATTTTAAATAAAACCAACAAGCCTCGTTCACCATTTTATTAACCCCCCCAAACAAAGCTCCGGCGTAATCCACCGCTCCGGCTCCGGCGTCCTGCACTGCTGACATCCAGCCGCGACTGTCACAGACACAGGCTGAATGCAGCAGACAGCAGAGGTAATTACCGGTCATTTCCCACGGCCGGTAATGTGAACTCACTGCCGACCGTGGGAAATGCAGCGATCTGTCATCTATCTATCTATCTATCTATCCCTCTGTCTGTCTATCTATCTATCTATCCCTCTATCTATTCTTCTGTCTATCTACTATCAGAATTAAATGTATTTTTTTTTTTTCTTCAATGTGCTTTATTGCATTGAATGCAATAAAGCACATCCCAACCCGCACGCGGCAAAACCGCGGCAATACCGCGAACAATACCGCGGTAAAGCCGCGGCAAACCGCGGCAAACCGCATGCGGTTTTCGGGTGCGGTTTCCCGCGGTTTTTTACCGCGGGTGCGGTAATCTTTGAGAGGATGCGGAATTTTCTCAAGAAAATTCCATTTCCCAGTGCGCACAGAGCCTTAGTACTGTATAAAAACCTCTCTTCCCAAACCGCCATAACAATGTTAGCAAGGGAGGGTGAGAAAACCGCTCCCATGCTAACACCACTCCGCTGCAAAAAAAAACGTTTATCAAATGAAAAATAATTGTGACTGAGGAGATACTTGACCGCAATTAGCAAAAATTCGACAATAGAAGCGTTATAATTGCTGAAACTGTTCAAAAAATATTCCAAACAATTAATGGCTACATCATGAGGTATTGCCGGGTACAAACCAATAACATCTACTGTGATCCAGGTGTATTCTTTTTTCCATTCCATATTATCAAAAAGGGAAATAATCGATTTGGAATCTCTAATGTAGCTAGGGATGAGTCTGACCAGCGGCTGCAAATAATGGTCGACCCACTCACCCAGCTTTTCATTGAGACCTCCAATACCTGCTATTATGGGTCTAAGGGGAGGTGGAAATAACCCCTTATGTGTTTTAGGTAAGGAATGATACACCGGGACCACAGGATGATTCACAAATAAATAGTCTTTAAGTTTACCATCAATTGCATTAATAGTTAAACCCTCATTCAGAATAGACAATAACTCAGACTTATATTTTTCTGTAGGATCAGACATAAGTTCCAAATACATGTGATCGTTAGAAAGATCTATGAAATTCAATTTCTTATAAAGTCCAGAGTTCATAATGACCAAAGCCCCTCCTTTATCTGATTGTCTTATCATTAGATCTTTGTTGTTCCGTAAATCTTTTAGTGCTTTCCGCTCACTACTAGACAAATTATGAGACACATTTGTAATATTTGTAGTATGTCTCTCCAGCTCCAAAAGTTCAGATTCAATCAATTCCTGGAATGAATCCAGAATGTGCGGTCTTGATTGCAATGGGTAAAAGGCAGGGTTAGGTGTTGCAAATTAATTATTAAGACATATAACATCCTCATTGGCATTTTTCTCTAAATGTCTCAAATCCCATAACACAGTCTGTTCTTGCAAAGTCAGAAAATCTTGTGAGATCACTTGGGAAGTTGAGACTGTAGGGGCACATATCTCATTGCTTTTGTCAAAGTGACATTTGACTGTAAGGTTCCTCACAAATTTATTAATGTCACATAGAGTATTAAATATATCAAAGTCTCTGGATGGGGAAAACCCCAATCCCTTCGATAAAACATTAATTTGTGTTTGTGACAATATATAACTGGATATATTCCAGATTGGAACACTCACCAATTCTTCAGACTCCGAGTATGGTATTTTCTTCCTGTGTTTCTTGCCTCCCCTTCGTCGTTTTTTGCACGCTTGCGGTTTTTATTGCTGTGGTTGGGAAACCACTGGTTATTTCCCATAGAAGTGGAGGTAGAGGCATTGGATGTATCAGAGAAATCATCTGAAGCATTGGAAACTGTGTGCTCTGAGAGAAAGCTGGAACCGGCAAATGAAACTTTGTTTCTCATAGATGATTTTCTTTTGTAGGAAAAAGATCTCTTATTCCAGCTGTATACTTGATTATTAGCATAGTCATCTTTGTCTCTGATAAATTTCTTTTTCTTCATCTCTGTAATGTGTTCCTCTAATTTTGCAAGGTTATTTGAGATATTCTCCTGTAATTTGCCAAAATGCTTGTTACCAGAAAAAACATTAGCTGCAGTTTGTAGGTCTTTAATTTCCTTTTTTATATCGACCAAGTCTTTCTCTTCCTCTTGCAAAATTAGTTTGATAAGATTCAAGGAACATTGAGACAAAATATTATTCCATTTATCTTGAAAGGTTTGATCATATTGTGAAGTCACTCTTTTATGGATACGGAGACCTCTGGGAATCATATCATTATTGAGATAAGTCTGTAATGAGTTATGGTCCCACCAGATCCTCATTTCTTTTTACATTTTATGTTCCAGATCTTTCATAATATTAAATAAATCATCAGGAGGAACCTCTGTCTTTTCTTTGGGTGTAGAAAAAATCATGGCTGCTTTATCAAGCCTGGCAGAGCAATTTTCATAGTCGAAAAAATTCCTTCTAGATGAATCCATATTAAATCACAATTGTGAGTAGCAATCAGTGTGAAAATAGTTTTGCAGGAGCTGGTTTAAGTAGAGCAAATAGACAAGTACAAAAAACAAACAAAACCGCTCACCACTGCAGAGACAAGCCTGAATATATCCTCCTGTTAGTCCCCTTTGGTCCGGCACGGATTACGGCAGCAAGCCGAGAAGATAATAGAAGAAAGCAGTGGAAAAATCCAGCTGGACTCCAAAGGGATAAATAAAAATGCTTCTTTATTTATATCAACTCGATTAAAAATATATATCCATTTCTCAAGTAAAGACACCGGCTTGTTCACACTGATGCATGGCAGATGTATACTACTACGCGTTTCGGCGGAACGCCTTCCTCAGGTCATAGTCAGTACAAGATTAAGAGGATATTTATAAATGTTTTTCCTGAGCAGCGAAGTAACTCACATGTCCTCAATAAATTAATTATATAGGGGAGTATACACTGCTCAGGTAAAATCACAAATTCACAAGAGAAAAGTACAAAAAGACCATGAAGTATTTATCTAACCTTAAATTACATAGGTATCCATCCAAATAAAATACAGAAAAAAATATATATATATCAATTAACATCTAGGTATAAAAATCTTATATATAGATAAATATACATATCTTTTTTTCTTTCTTTTTTTTCCCCATAAATGGACATGAAAATCAATAGACACAATAAAACCCCACTTTATAGATGTAGATAATCACATTCGTTTGTCAAAACACATTATAGGAAGCAAGATATATAAAAAGGACATTGCCCACAGGTATAAGAAGGCATTGTGTGAACAATGCCAGATTCAGTACGTAGGCTGTACAGTGGGGCCACTTAAAAAACGTATACGCAAGCACATGTCCGATTCAGTGAACACTAATACCATTGGTATCTCTGCGGTATCTAGACATTTTGCCACAGTCCACAAGGGCAATTTGACAGCTTTTAAATTCAAGGGTATAGAGAAGGTTTTTAAACCATTGAGAGGAGGCGACTATAGGAGAAAGCTACTTAATCATGAAAGTCGGTGGATTTTTATGTTGGATACCCGCCTCCCAAAGGGATTAAATAGCAGACATGATTTGATCTTATGCTATTGAGGTTTTTGAAAAAAAGAGAGAAATTTAACTTTTTTTTTTTTTTTTTGGCTGACAACTGCGAGACTAATACAACAGCACTTTATACTTCCATTGTATGAGCGTGGTTGATTTGTTGTTGTAGATCTCAACACTGATATTTCTGTCGCTCATTAATATTGACATGTGTTCTGTTTGAGCCTTACATATACGGGTAGGCATCGGCTGACAACTGCGAGACATTATAATTTTTTTTTTTTTCTCTCTCTCTCTTCTTATACCTGTGGGCAGTGTCCTTTTTATATATCTTGCTTCCTATAATGTGTTTTGACAAACGAATGTGATTATCTACATCTATAAAGTGGGGTTTTATTGTGTCTATTGATTTTCATGTCCATTTATGGGGAAAAAAAAGAAAGAAAAAAAGATATGTATATTTATCTATATATAAGATTTTCATACCTAGATGTTAATTGATATATATATATTTTTTTCTGTATTTTATTTGGATGGATACCTATGTAATTTAAGGTTAGATAAATACTTCATGGTCTTTTTGTACTTTTCTCTTGTGAATTTATGATTTTACCTGAGCAGTGTATACTCCCCTATATAATTAATTCATTGAGAACATGTGAGTTACTTCGCTGCTCAGGAAAAACATTTATAAATATCCTCTTAATCTTGTACTGACTAAGACCTGAGGAAGGCGTTCCGCCGAAACGCGTAGTAGTATACATCTGCCATGCATCAGTGTGAACAAGCCGGTGTCTTTACTTGAGAAATGGATATATATTTTTAATCGAGTTGATATAAATAAAGAAGCATTTTTATTTATCCCTTTGGAGTCCAGCTGGATTTTTCCACTGCTTTCTTCTATTATCTTCTCGGCTTGCTGCCGTAATCCGTGCCGGACCAAAGGGGACTAACAGGAGGATATATTCAGGCTTGTCTCTGCAGTGGTGAGCGGTTTTGTTTGTTTTTTGTACTTGTCCATTGAAATATATGTAATATCATACTGCATATTCCAGATATCAGCCGCCGGCCGGGGCTTTTATTTGTGTGCACTATTTTATTTGTAGCTGTGCCCCAAATATTTTATATGCGCATCATTTAATTATTGATCTTTATCAAACAATTGATTTTAATTTTTTTTTGAGTGTCTTTTATTTTTCCACCAAAAATAGTTATTAACAAAAAATTTCAAATTTAAATATTTCCTTTTGGTCTATTTACCCTATTTTACCTTATCTATATCCTTTTTGAATAACTTGAAGTGGCATAGAATACTATAAAATTATTATTTTATTTCACTTTTATACTTTTCTTAGGAGCAGCTACCACAGAAATATCTGGAAAAACAAGAAGAGACAACCACTGCAGACCACAGCCAGGAACAACTATAAATCACACCCAAAGCATCCCAGGGAGAGGTTTATAAAGAAAGTCAGAAGCTGGCAACAGAGGAAAAACCTGACAGGTTCCCAGGGTCATAGAGTCCGCTGCTGCAGAAACAGACAACTGTCAGATAACAACTCGTGCTGTCAATCTCTGGGATTTTCCAACACTTGCTGCCAATGGATTGTCAGCCGACTGTGACACCTATGTGACAACCCCTCACTATTTTTGTGTGAAATGTCTACTCCAGAGGTGAGGCAAAATCATCACATCTAAACAACAGAGAAATCTAGGCAGGAAGAATATATATTTTACAAGCATTTATTAACAAAACAACAAGTTTGGAAATGCAATTATATACAATGTGATAGGAATTCTGAAATATATCTCCAATCTGGGGCTGCGCTTTTTAGTAAAAGCAGTGGGTAATCTGAGATTAGTGAAGTATCTTAATATAATCCAGTATCAAAACATTTTACAAATGTTCATAAAGGCTCTCTCTGGGTTCGTAGAGCTCACACTGGTAAGGGTTGTGGGATCTCACAACCTGGAAGTTCCTTTCGGGGGACATTAGGGACAATTCAAAAGTTTTGGTACTGGATTATATTTAGAAAATTCACTAATCTGCGGCTCTCCACTGTATTAGTAAATAAAAAAGGCAGCCACAGATTTGTGATAAGCACTATTTAAAGGGAAAGTCATCATTGCGCTAGAAATTGGAGGATGGCACCCCCCGTAACAGTGTCAGCTGCAGATCCCTCCTATCAGTGCAGCATAACCACATTTTTTGCTTCAATCTTTTTCCCTACTTTCCTTCATTAAAACCTAGGTGTGTCTTATGGTCTGAAAAATACAATAAGTTTAAAAAGAAAGAAAATGCTTCAATTATTCACAACATGAAAAAAGTTCCTTCCCTGTGCGGCTTCTTCACATGTTTGACAAGATCTGATTTCTGAGAACTACATTTTCCAGATTTAGAACATAAAAATGGTTTATTTTGTGTGATTGTTTTGATGGTAAACAAGACCTGATTTCCTAGTAAAACATTTACCACATTCTAAGCATGAGAACATCTTCTCCCCTATTTGAGATCTTTGATGCCTAACAAGAACTGATTTCTGAATAAAACATTTCCCACACTCTGAACATGAAAATGGCTTCTCCTATGTGTGAGATCTTTGATGCCTAACATGATCTGATTTCTGAATAAAACATTTCCCACATTCTGAACATGAAAATGGCTTCTCCCCTGTATGAGATCTTTGATGCACAACAAGACCTGATTTCCTAGTAAAACATTTACCACATTCTGAGCATGAAAACATCTCCCCTGTGTGAGATCTTTGATGCCTAACAAGAACTGATTTCTGAATAAAACATTTCTCACACTTTGAACATGAAAATGGCTTCTCCCTGGTGTGAAATCTTTGATGCACAACAAGTTTTGATTTCTCATTAAAACATTTCCCACACTCTGTACATGAAAATGGCTTTTCCCCTGTGTGAGATCTTTGATGCACAACAAGTTTTGATTTCTCAATAAAACATTTCCCACACTCTGAACATGAAAATGGCTTTTCCCCCGTGTGATTTTTGTGATGTCTAACAAGGTGTGATTTTCGGATAAAACATTTCCCACATTCTGAACATGAAAACTGCTTCTTCCCAGTGTGATATTTTTGATGCGTTACAAGATTTGATTTCTGACTAAAACATTTCCCACATTCGGAACATGAAAATGGCTTTTCCCCTGTATGAGATCTTTGATGGTTAACAAGATGTGATTTCCTGGTAAAACATTTCCCACATTTTGAACATAAAAATGGTTTCTCCCTTGTAGGAGCCGTTTCTTGTTCCACGTCCCTTCTGTAACTGTTATTTTGCTTAAAATTCTGTGATAAATTGGAATTTTGGACTTGTTTGAAAAGATCAGATGATAGTGCTTTCCGAGGAAGGACTGGAAGTATATCTGGGATACCAGCATGCTCTTCATATGTATCATGTGTGATACTTTCATCATCTGTTATAAATTCTGAAGATATTAGATTTCCATCTGAACTCCCAATACAGTCATCTGCTAAAAATAAACACAATGTTACTAGTTTTTAATGATGTTATCTTGAAAGTACATTAATTTTTTTTATACCATAACATCAGAAATTAAATCTGGGAAAAAATCATTCTGAATCTGTTTTCCAATTTTGAGATCTAACAGATACATTTTCGTTAATTCAGACCTCCCATTCCTGTCTCCAGGATATCTCTCCAGTAGCACCAGTTCTCTGGAATGTGCTACACTAAATAATCTGACTGATTGTCACAATGTGAAGATATCTAAGGACAGTGGGCTCCTATACTGTTCCTCAGGCTAGGAGCCCCTAAGCTGTCCCTAATCTCTGGATTACCCCTGAAGGTGGAGATGCCATTGTACTGTACCTCACTATTCTCCTTACTAGATCTAATGTGTGATTTCCCAGGGAAGGAAAGTGAATGAGTATGATGGAAATAAAGATTAAGACAGATGGGAAAACTAAAACTAAAGCTGGTGTCACACACAGCGACAACGACAACGACGTCGCTGCTACGTCACCATTTTCTGTGACGTTGCAGCGACGTCCCGTCGCTGTGTGTGACATCCAGCAACGACCTGGCCCCTGCTGTGAGGTCGCCGGTCGTTGCTGAATGTCCAGCTTCATTTTTTGGTCGTCGCTCTCCCGCTGTGAAGCACACATCGCTGTGTGTGACAGCGAGAGAGCGACGAAATGAAGCGAGCAGGAGCAGGAGCCGGCGTCTGGCAGCTGCGGCAAGCTGTAACCAGCGTAAACATCAGGTAACCAAGGGAAGGCCTTTCCCTGGTTACCCGATATTTACCTTCGTTACCAGCCTCCGCCCTTGCTGCCAGTGCCGGCTCCTGCTCTGTGCACATGTAGCTGCAGTACACATCGGGTTAATTAACCCGATGTATACTGTAGCAAGGAGAGCAAGGAGCCAGCGCTAAGCAGTGTGCGCGGCTCCCTGCTCTCTGCAATGTGACATGTAGCTGCAGTACACATCGGGTTAATTAACCCGATGTGTACTGTACCTAGGAGAGCAGGGAGCCAGCGCTAAGCGCGGCTCCCTGCTCTCTGCACATGTAGCACAGCGACGTTATGATCGCTGCTTCTGCTGTGTTTGACAGCTAAGCAGCGATCATAACAGCGACTTACAAGGTCGCTGTTACGTCACAGAAAATGGTGACGTAACAGCGACGTCGTTGTCGCTGTCGCTTAGTGTGAACCCAGCTTTAGGCACACTGCAAACTCACAGAAACAAACAGTGAGAGACTAAGGAGAAAAGCAAGAGCAGGAAGGCAGTAACAAAAAGACATCAAGGGTTAACACCACAACAGTTCACAGCAGTAATGCACAACAACCACCTGTTAGTCTGTATCACAACACCTCCCTCACCAGACCAGTATAGGTAAACTATATCTGGCATTAATGGAATAGTCCAACCAGCATATACAGAAGGGCAGAGAATGATACTGGCTTCCTGCAGCATGTGATCAAAGACACTAACTAGCAGCCCAGCAGAGATTAACTCTTGCTAGCCTGCCTATCTGTGGTTTGATGCCTGTGTCTCCCTACACTGCTCACGGACATCAGAGACGTTAGCAGGCAGAATGTAGTTTCCACAGATCCTGACACCGCCTTGACAGTTGAATAACCTACAAACATCTCTGTGACATTGGTCCACAACATAGACAATTTCAAAGAGATTTTTTCCAAGACGAAAATAAAATAGTTAAGGACAGATGCTGGAAATTTAATGGGGATGTCCGGGACTATGACGTTGATGGTCTATCCATAAGCTTTGTAACCAAAGCAGGTAGCAGGGTCTTGCTGTCTGTGCAGATAAACATTTGGGCTCCAATTCATCAAGACTGGCGATGGACACTGAAAAATGACATCAGGGACGGAAGTGAGATTTCTGGCATAGGGAACGCTGCAGTTTGTTACGAATTACAGAAGAGGTGGCATCACACCCTTGTTCTGGCCAAGCTTTACCAATTTTGGTAAAGCTGGTTAAAACTGGCGTGACCACACACACACACACACACACACACACACACACACACACACACACACACACACACACACACACACACACACCAGCCTGTCTCCTCTTCTGCTTTAGACTCCTGCAAATGAGACCTTTGGTTGTGATGTCAAAAAGGTCTTTAAGCAGTCCTATAATCGGCATATAAACACTAGGGCCCCAAAGAGAATGGGAGCCCTGTGAAATTGCCCAGTTTCCTCGCACTCTACCCTAATGCCAACCTGTCTTCTGTTCAGTTCTTTTAGACTCCTGAAGTTAAAAGACCTTTGGTTACATCATGTCACATGACTTTGAAGTCATCAAAGGTTGTTAAACAATTAACCTTAGAATACAACTGATGAGGACCCTAAGAGAGTGGGGTTCTTAAGAATATGCGCAGTTTGACTCCTCCCAACGCTGGCCATGACTGTAACTAGGGCTTAATTTTGGAGTAGGTCTTATTTACTGGGAAACACAGTAATCATGAACCCTCTGCAGGTCTTTGAGTTGCCTTCATAACAATATAAAGAAGGCACTAGAAACAACAGCAGAAGAAGCAGAAGGAAAGAAAATACAGGTGAAAAAAACCCAGAGCAGAAAGCCTAAAAATGTAAACACAAAATTAGTGCAGAAAGTACATGAGTAGATATCTCTTACTGGATAGAGCTGGAGGAGACACATCCTGAGGAACATCGGGGTCTTCTTGTTTACAGTCCTGTGGGAGAAGAGGACGGGGACATCTCTCTGGTGTTGTCCTCTTACTGGATAGAGCTGGAGGAGACACATACAGGGACTGAATTCATTCCTTACATACAGATAATTATAGGCCGTGTGTATTTAGTCCTGTCTATTACCTGGTGATGTGAGGGGCTGGGGAACCGCCATCATGACGTCCTTGTACAGATCTTTGTGTCCTTCTAAATACTCCCACTCCTCCATGGAGAAATAGACGGTGACGTCCTGACACCTTATAGGAACCTGACACATACAATGATACCGTCACCCCCGATCCCTTCATAGCGTTACTGTATAATGTCCCAGCATTCCCAGCAGTGTCACCTCTCCAGTCAGCAGCTCAATCATCTTGTAGGTGAGTTCTAGGATCTTCTGGTCATTGATGTCCTCATGTATCGGGGGGTGAGGTGGAGGCCCCGTGATTGGGCTCAGGGGTCTTCCCCATCCCTCAGACACAGGGGCCTGACAGTGCTCACTAGAGGTCTTCTTCACTACTGTGTAATCCTGGTTATGGAGAGACACAGTAATAAATCTCACTCCAGACATTTCCAGAGTCCTCACCTCTCCAGTTCTGTCCATCTGTTATTCCCATAGATAAGAATGATGTAATGTGACGTCATCAGAATCTCTCACCTCTCCAGTAAGCCGGAAGAGGATCTCTAGGGTGAGGTGTAAAATCCTCTCCGCCATCTTGTCCCTGTTCATATCCATCCTGGATAGGAAGTTTTCTTAAACAGAATAAAACCACTGAAAGGATCTGATATTATAAATAATATAAATTTCCCAGTTTGTCAGTTAAGAAAAGGGCAATGGAATTAGGATTCGATGTTTTCTTGTTTCTAACGGAAGAAGAGGGGCCCACACATGGCGTACAGATCTGTGCACTCGCTGACGCGTACAATTTACCACCCATTTCTTGTATGAAGGCAGCAAAATAGTGAAAATTAACCCAATTACAAAATGTGCCCACATTATATTTCACTCCTAAATTAGAAAAATTAAATTATGTAAATAAAAAAGTTTAGATATTCTAAACTGGTTTTGGAGCTCGTAGACTTTACATGTCCAGGCCATCGGACGTCTACTCTACAATGTCATTACATAGCAGTGCATCTATACACAAACATGTGCAACGGAGAGGAAATCCGTCCATCTCTACTTAAGGCAAAGACGGTTTATTACTGCCTCTGCTTTCTTTGTCAATGTATACACAGCTCTACGGTGCAATGCAGCTGGAACAGCGAGGGACCTGACAGCGACACAGATCTCTGTGTGAGAGCCCATCTACCATTGGTACTTACCAGGGGCTGGCTGGCACAATTTAGCCTGGGGGGCAATCACAAACCAGTGGCCCTCAAGTTGTGGCAGCCCACTATTGGACTGTTTATCTCTGTCTGCTGCATTAAAGCGGCAGTGGTAACAGGCTTTATGAACAGGCTGGTGCATATACAGTATATGGAAACAGAGCCTAGCTTATATATGGGAACAGAGCCTAGATTATTGTGTACCTAGATACCGCAACAGAACCAAGATGACTACATAGATATGAGAACGGAAGCGAGCTTATGGGAGCAGAACCGAGATATGGGAGCAGAACTGAGCTTACTACAGAAATACGAGAGCAGAACCGAGCTTACTACAGAGATTCAAGATCAAAACTGAGCTTACTACAGAGATAAAGGAGCAGAACTGAGCTTACTACAGAGATAAGGGAGCAGAACCCAGCTTACTACAGAGATATGGGAGCAGAACTGAGCTTACTACAGAGATAAGGGAGCAGAACTGAGCTTACTACAGAGATAAGGGAGCAGAACTGAGCTTACTACAGAGATAAGGGAGCAGAACTGAGCTTACTACAGAGATAAGGGAGCAGAACTGAGCTTACTATAGAGATAAGGGAGCAGAACCGAGCTTACTATTGAGATATGAAAGCAGAACTGAGCTTACTACAGAGATTCAAGATCAGAACTGAGCTTACTACAGAGATAAGGGAGCAGAACTGAACTTACTACAGAGATTCAAGATCAGAACTGAGCTTACTACAGAGATATGGGAGCAGAACCGAGCTTACTATAGAGATGTGGGAGCAGAACCGAGCTTACTATAGAGATATGGGAGCAGAACCGAGCTTACTACAGAGATAAGGAAGCAGAACCGAGCTTACTATAGGGATAAGGGAGCAGAACCAAGCTTACTACAGAGATATGGGAGCAAAACCAAGCTTACTACAGAGATATGGGAGCAGAACCAAGCTTACTACAGAGATATGGGAGCAGAACCAAGCTTACTACAGAGATATGGGAGCAGAACCGAGCTTACTACAGAGATTAGGGAGCAGAACTGAGCTTACTACAGAGATAAGGGAGCAGAACTGAGCTTACTACAGAGATAAGGGAGCAGAACTGAGCTTACTATAGAGATAAGGGAGCAGAACCGAGCTTACTATTGAGATATGAAAGCAGAACTGAGCTTACTACAGAGATTCAAGATCAGAACTGAGCTTACTACAGAGATTCAAGATCAGAACTGAGCTTACTACAGAGATATGGGAGCAGAACCGAGCTTACTATAGAGATGTGGGAGCAGAACCGAGCTTACTATAGAGATATGGGAGCAGAACCGAGCTTACTACAGAGATAAGGAAGCAGAACCGAGCTTACTATAGGGATAAGGGAGCAGAACCAAGCTTACTACAGAGATATGGGAGCAAAACCAAGCTTACTACAGAGATATGGGAGCAGAACCAAGCTTACTACAGAGATATGGGAGCAGAACCAAGCTTACTACAGAGATATGGGAGCAGAACCAAGCTTACTACAGAGATATGGGAGCAGAACCGAGCTTACTACAGAGATATGGGAGCAGAACAGAGCTTAATATGGAGGTATGAGAGCAGAACAGAGCTTACTACATAGATATAGGAACAGAACTGAGCTTAGTGTATCACTACAGGAACACAATCATACTTACTCAGTCATCTACATAGAAACAGCAACAGAACCAAGCCTTCTACATACATACGTGAACTGAACAATCTTACTGCATACACATAGTACCATATCTAAGCTTACTACTCAAATATGCTACCATAACTGAGCTTACTATATAGATATGGGAGCAAAACCATGCTTACTACATAGATACAGTACCACTACGCAGCTAACTACATATACGACAAATACAAAGCTTCTATATTTTCAATGTTAAACACGTACAGCAAACTGATGGTATACGGACTATACACTAATGCCATCTATGTGCTGTATGTATTTTTCACGGCCCCATAGTCTTCTATTGACCATTGTCATCTGTGCTGCAGGAAAAAAAACTGACATCTCCATGTGGACCACATGGACATACGGTCTGTGTAAATACAAAGACATGTAAGTACGTAGCACAATGGGTTATAATGGGTATATATGTGGAAAAAAACCAGATATCAGAAACACGGACAGGTGAAGGAGGCCTAAGGTGACATAGCTACGTCACAGGGCAGGAAGAGGTTAATTTAACTTGTCTTTTCATTAACACAGAAAGATAAATTAAATTCTCTAACACATATATGAACGGGCTCGTGCCCACGATCAGTGTCAGCAGCGTTTTGGATGCAGAGTGTTTTCGCTGCGTCCAAAATGCTGCATTGTACAGTACAGGCACAGTGGATGGATTTATAGAAATCTCTGTCCCCCTGGGCTTTTTTTTAGACTCTCCATAAATTGACCTGTAGCGCAAGTTACTGAGCTGCAGCTTGTGACTTTTTTCTAAGAGATACTAGTGCTTTGAGTGGGAGAATACAGTGAAAATCCATTGTCAGTCGTCCTGATCGATCGTGTACACGGACAGCGCGTCTCCGCTAGAGAAAGTACCCTGCGTCCAGACCGTGAGGGCGTCTGACGGTGGGCACTCACCCTTAAAGATAAGATATAAGATACAAATGTTTTACACATACACCACAACTCTATAAGGGTATGTGACCACGGTCCAGACATGCTGCGTCCTGGAGGCAGCGTGTCCTCTCCTAAGGGGTCGCGAGTGCTCTCCAAAGGGACTGCAGCTGCCTGATAAATTGACATGCTGCTGCTCGGGGATCCACGCCAGGTCAGTTTTCGCTGCAGGCCGGGCAGTACACGCAGTGTGCATGGGATTTTTAGAAATCCATCGACTGTGTTTGTACTGTAAAATGCAGCGTTATGGATACAGCGAAAACACTCTGCATCCAAAATACTGTAAACCCTGATCATGGTCACATACACGCATCATACACACATACATAGAACCCCAAAAACATGGACATGTAAACATACAGTACAGACACGTACACCCACACAACGTACAGACACGTACACCCACACGGTGTACAGACACGTACACAGATTTATTCACATTAAGCAGATACATATTTGAAGACAATCACAAACATATAAATATACACATGCATAAACAGACATCACAATCCTATACACACAGACATGCACACATACTGGGGGGCTTTTACTTTTGATGATAGATGACAACACTTCTCTTGCATCCTGTGTGGCCCACAGACTTGTTTGATTCTCCTCTTCGGTGTGGAGGCAGCGCGCGCTGACACCAGGAATTTCAGGGCCCCATACTGGCAATATTTTCAGGCCCCTTGAGACTCCGCCAAGGTTCCACCCCAGCTCCACCTTCACCCCGCAAACCTAAAACAGTCTCACTGCCATTCTTGGAAAAACTCCACTTCCATCTTTGTCCTCCTTCTTCTGAAGTCGGGGTGCATGAAACATCCTACGTCATGCATACGTGCCGACATTGAAGTCCTGCGCAGGCGCACTTTGATCTGCCTTGCCCTGATCAGATCAAAGAATTGTAGTGCGCCTGCGTAGGACCTCAATGCTGGCTAGAGTGGATGAGGTAGGACGTGTCATGCACCCTGATTTCAGAAGGAAGAGGACAAAGATGGCCGAAAGAGGAGGCGTCACACCCGGACAACAGAGACACTCCTTTGACCAGTCTGCACCGCACCGATTAGGTGAGTATTAAAAAGTGATTATTACGCTATGCAGCGCAGTTGTCATTTTGACAGCCTGAAAAAGCTGCATGCACCGTGTTTTTGGGTTATTAAAATGACAAACCCTGATGGAATCCTCAGCCATATGCGTATTTATATATAATAAAGAGTATACAGGCTATATATACTGTATATAATATAGACGCTGCTGGCTGCATATACAGTGGGTACGGAAATTATTCTTGTTTCATAGATTTGCAAAAAGGTCTACTTTTCTGATGTTGTTCTGTCAAGAAGGATGGGGGATGGGAGCAGAGTGTACATCAATGAGAAAAGATATTAACTTTTTTTGAATTTACCAAATGGCTGCAATGAAACAAAGAGTGAAAAATGTAAAGGGGTCTGAATACTTTCCATACCCACTGTATATAATATGGGGGCTGTATATAGTGTATACACCGCACTATACTGTACACACACATCCACACTATATATAGTATATATAGACATAATGTAGACTGTAGTGTGTTCCTGGCTGTATACACAGTATGGTGCTGTGCATGAGCCGAGATACAGACACACAGATTATACTCATGAGCCACGACCGTCTCCAACGCTGAAGACACAAGGTTGAGATGGAGTCCTGGAGCTCGGCGGTGATTGGAGGATCCTCTCTCCTCGCGGTGACATCCTTCGTCTTCCGGGACGGTTCGTAGCCTCTTTAGCGCATGCACAGTAAAAACGTCACAATAATGAACAGAGGAACAGAGGGCGGTAGCGTCAGATGTCGCTGATGAGGTCATACACGGCCGGTCCCCTCTTCCGTGGCCATACTTTTAAGTAGCTGTGGCTCTGACTGGGGCCTCGGGGCTTAATAAAGCTAGGTGCCATATTTTTTGGACTATAAGACGCTTTTTACCATAAGACACACCCAGGTTTACACAGAAGAATACAGAAAAAAAACATTTTTCCTATTGAAACATCCCTGGCGGTGTAATTATTATTACTAATAAATGTACTAGGGTAGAATAGGGAGGTAATAACTCTATTGTTAGTGTCTTTCTGCAGTGTATATATTATACACACACGGCTCAGCTGCAGGCCTATACACACACACGGCTCTGCCACAGGTTTATACACACACACACGGCTCTGCCACAGGTTTATAAACACACACACACACGGCTCGCCACAGGGATATACACACATACAAATGGCTCTGCCACAGGCCTATACACACACACGGCTCTGCCACAGGTATATACACACACACGGCTCTGCCACAGGGATATACACACACAGCTCTGCTACAGGCCTATAGACACACACAGCTCTGCCACAGGCCTATAGACACACACAGCTCTGCCACAGGCCTATAGACACACACAGCTCTGCCGCAGGCCTATACACACACACAGCTCTGCCACAGGCCTATACACACACATACACACGGTTCTGCCACAGGGATATACACACACACAGCTCTGCCACAGGCCTATACACACACGGCTCTGCCACAGGGATATACACACACACGGCTCTGCTGCAGGCCTATACACACACACACGGCTCTGCCACAGGCCTATACACACGCATACACACACACACGGCTCTGCCACAGGCCTATACACACGCATACACACACACACAGCTCTGCCACAGAATATACACACACACGGCTCTGCCACAGGCCTATACACACACGACTCTGCCACAGGGATATACACACACACGGCTCTGCTACAGGGATATACACACACACAGCTCTGCGACAGGGATATACACACACACAGCTCTGCCACAGGCCTATACACACACGGCTCTGCCACAGGGATATATACACACACACGGCTCTGCCACAGGGATATACACACACACGGCTCTGCTACAGGGATATACACACACACGGCTCTGCTACAGGGATATACACACACACGGCTCTGCCACAGGGAGACACACACACACGGCTCTGCCACAGGGAGATACACACACACGGCTCTGCCACAGGGATATACACACACACGGCTCTGCCACAGGCCTATACACACACACACGGCTCTGCCACAGGAATATACACACACACGGCTCTGCCACAGGGATATACACACACACACTGCTCTGCCACAGGGATATACACACACACGGCTCTGCTACAGGGATATACACACACACGGCTCTGCTACAGGGATATACACACACACGGCTCTGCCACAGGGAGACACACACACACGGCTCTGCCACAGGGAGATACACACACACGGCTCTGCCACAGGGATATACACACACACGGCTCTGCCACAGGCCTATACACACACACACGGCTCTGCCACAGGAATATACACACACACGGCTCTGCCACAGGGATATACACACACACACTGCTCTGCCACAGGGATATACACACACACTGCTCTGCCACAGGGATATACACACACACTGCTCTGCCACAGGGATATACACACACACTGCTCTGCCACAGGGATATACACACACACTGCTCTGCCACAGGGATATACACACACACAAATGGCTCTGCTACAGGGATATACACACACGGCTCTGCTACAGGCCTATAGACACACACAGCTCTGCCACAGGCCTATACACACACATACACACGGCTCTGCCACAGGGATATACACACACACAGCTCTGCTACATGCCTATACACACACGGCTCTGCCACAGGGATATACACACACTGCTCTGCCACAGGGATATACACACACTGCTCTGCCACAGGGATATACACACACACACGGCTCTGCCACAGGCCTATACACACACATACACACACACACGGCTCTGCCTCAGGCTTATACACACACACATACACACACACACACACGGCTCTGCCACAGGCCTATACACACACACGGCTCTGCCACAGGCCTATACACACACGGCTCTGCCACAGGGATATACACACACACGGCTATGCTACAGGGATATACACACACACGGCTCTGCAAAAGGGATATACACACACACGGCTCTGCCACAGGCATATACACACACACGGCTCTGCCACAGGCCTATACACACACACACGGCTCTGCCACAGGGATATACACACACACGGCTCTGCCACAGGGATATACACACACACACGGCTCTGCCACAGGCCTATACACACACATACACACACATGGCTCTGCCACAGGCCTATACACACGCATACACACACACACGGCTCTGCCACAGGGATATACACACACACGGCTCTGCCACAGGGATATACACACACACGGCTCTGCCACAGGGATATACACACACACGGCTCTGCCACAGGGATATACACACACACGGCTCTGCCACAGGGGTATACACACACACGGCTCTGCCACAGGGATATACACACACACGGCTCTGCCACAGAGATATACACACACACGGCTCTGCCACAGGGGTATACACACACACGGCTCTGCCACAGGGATATACACACACACGGCTCTGCCACAGGCCTATACACACACGGCTCTGCCACAGGCCTATACACACACATACACACACACGGCTCTGCCACAGGGCTATACACACACACGGCTCTGCCACAGGCCTATACACACACACGGCTCTGCCACAGGTCTATACAAACACATGGCTCTGCCACAGGCCTATACACACACATACACACACACGGCTCTGCCACAGGCCTATACACACCCATACACACACACACACACACGGCTCTGCCACAGGCCTATACACACGCATACACACACACACGGCTCTGCCACAGGGATATACACACACACGGCTCTGCTACAGGGATATACACACACACGGCTCTGCCACAGGGATATACACACACACTGCTCTGCCACAGGGATATACACACACACTGCACTGCCACAGGGATATACACACACACTGCTCTGCCACAGGGATATACACACACACAAATGGCTCTGCCACAGGGATATACACACACGGCTCTGCCACAGGCATATAGACACACACAGCTCTGCCACAGGCCTATACACACACATACACACGGCTCTGCCACAGGGATATACACACACACAGCTCTGCTACAGGCCTATACACACACGGCTCTGCCACAGGGATATACACACACTGCTCTGCCACAGGGATATACACACACGCACGGCTCTGCCACAGGCCTACACACACGCATACACACACACACGGCTCTGCCACAGGCCTATACACACACACGGCTCTGCCACAGGCCTATACACACGCATACACACACACGGCTCTGCCACAGGGATATACACACACACACGGCTCTGCCACAGGCCTATACACACACGGCTCTGCCACAGGGATATACACACACACGGCTCTGCTACAGGGATATACACACACACGGCTCTGCCACAGGCCTATACACACACACGGCTCTGCCACAGGCCTATACACGCGCATACACACACGACTCTGCCACAGGCCTATACACACACGGCTCTGCCACAGGGATATACACACACACGGCTCTGCTACAGGGATATACACACACACGGCTCTGCTAAAGGGATATACACACACGGCTCTGCCACAGGCCTACACACACACACGGCTCTGCCACAGGGATATACACACACACGGCTCTGCCACAGGGATATACACACACACACGGCTCTGCCACAGGCCTATACACACACATACACACACATGGCTCTGCCACAGGCCTATACACACGCATACACACACACACGGCTCTGCCACAGGGATATACACACACACGGCTCTGCCACAGGGATATACACACACACGGCTCTGCCACAGGGATATACACACACACGGCTCTGCCACAGGGATATACACACACACGGCTCTGCCACAGGGATATACACACACACGGCTCTGCCACAGGGATATACACACACACGGCTCTGCCACAGGGATATACACACACGGCTCTGCCACAGGGATATACACACACACGGCTCTGCCACAGGGATATACACACACACGGCTCTGCCACAGGCCTATACACACATGGCTCTGCCACAGGCCTATACACACACAGCTCTGCCACAGGCCTATACACACACGGCTCTGCCACAGGCCTATACACACACACGGCTCTGCCACAGGGCTATACACACACACGGCTCTGCCACAGGCCTATACACACACGGCTCTGCCACAGGCCTATACACACACACGGCTCTGCCACAGGGCTATACACACACACGGCTCTGCCACAGGCCTATACACACACACGGCTCTGCCACAGGCCTATACACACACACGGCTCTGCCACAGGGATATACACACACACGGCTCTGCCACAGGGATATACACACACGGCTCTGCCACAGGGATATACACACACACGGCTCTGCCACAGGGATATACACACACACGGCTCTGCCACAGGCCTATACACACACGGCTCTGCCACAGGCCTATACACACACGGCTCTGCCACAGGCCTATACACACACACGGCTCTGCCACAGGGCTATACACACACACGGCTCTGCCACAGGCCTATACACACACACGGCTCTGCCACAGGCCTATACACACACACGGCTCTGCCACAGGGATATACACACACACGGCTCTGCCACAGGGATATACACACACGGCTCTGCCACAGGGATATACACACACACGGCTCTGCCACAGGGATATACACACACACGGCTCTGGCACAGGCCTATACACACACGGCTCTGCCACAGGCCTATACACACACGGCTCTGCCACAGGCCTATACACATACGGCTCTGCCACAGGCCTATACACACACGGCTCTGCCACAGGCCTATACACACACACGGCTCTGCCACAGGGCTATACACACACACGGCTCTGCCACAGGCCTATACACACACACGGCTCTGCCACAGGCATATACACACACACGGCTCTGCCACAGGGATATACACACACACGGCTCTGCCACAGGGATATACACACACACGGCTCTGCCACAGGCCTATACACACACGGCTCTGCCATAGGCCTATACACACACGGCTCTGCCACAGGCCTATACACACACACGGCTCTGCCACAGGCCTATACACACACACGGCTCTGCCACAGGGCTATACACACACACGGCTCTGCCACAGGCCTATACACACACACGGCTCTGCCACAGGTCTATATAAACACATGGCTCTGCCACAGGCCTATACACACACATACACACACAGACACACACGGCTCTGCCACAGGTATATACACACACACGGCTCTGCCACAGGCCTATACACACGCATACACACACACACACACACACACACACGGCTCTGCCACAGGTATATACACACACACGGCTCTGCCACAGGCCTATACACACGCATACACACACACACGGCTCTGCCACAGGGATATACACACACACGGCTCTGCTACAGGGATATACACACACACGGCTCTGCCACAGGGATAAACACACACACGACTCTACCACAGGGATATACACACACACGGCTCTGCCACAGGCCTATACACACGCATACACACACACGGCTCTGCCACAGGGATATACACACACATGGCTCTGCCACAGGCCTATACACATATACACACACACGGCTCTGCCACAGGCCTACACACGCGCATACACACACACACGGCTCTGCCACAGGGATATACACACACACGGCTCTGCCACAGGGATATACACAAACACGGCTCTGCCACAGGGATATACACACACACGGCTCTGCCAGAGGCCTATACACACACACGGCTCTGCCACAGGGATATACACACACACGGCTCTGCCACAGGGATATACACACACACACGGCTCTGCCACAGGGATATACACACACACGGCTCTGCCACAGGGATATACACACACACACACGGCTCTGCCACAGGGATATGCACACACACGGCTCTGCCACAGGGATATACACACACACGGCTCTGCCACAGGGATACACACACACACGGCTCTGCCACAGGGATATACACACACACGGCTCTGCTACAGGGATATACACACACACACGGCTCTGCTACAGGGATATACACACACACGGCTCTGCCACAGGGATATACACACACACTGCTCTGCCACAGGGATATACACACACACTGCTCTGCCACAGGGATATACACACACACACGGCTCTGCCACAGGCCTATACACACACATACACACACACACGGCTCTGCCACAGGCTTATACACACACACACATACACACACACACGGCTCTGCCACAGGGATATACACACACACGGCTCTGCCACAGGCCTATACACACACACACGGCTCTGCCACAGGGATATACACACACACGGCTCTGCCACAGGGATATATACACACACACGGCTCTGCCACAGGCCTATACACACACACACGGCTCTGCCACAGGCCTATACACACACATGGCTCTGCCACAGGCCTATACACACGCATACACACACGGCTCTGCCACAGGGATATACACACACACACGGCTCTGCCACAGGGATATACACACACACACGGCTCTGCCACAGGGATATACACACACACGGCTCTGCCACAGGGATATACACACACACGGCTCTGCCACAGGGATATACACACACACGGCTCTGCCACAGGGATATACACACACACGGCTCTGCCACAGGGATATACACACACACGGCTCTGCCACAGGGATATACACACACACGACTCTGCCACAGGCCTATACACACACGGCTCTGCCACAGGCCTATACACACATGGCTCTGCCACAGGCCTATACACACACACATACACACACACGGCTCTGACACAGGGCTATACACACACACGGCTCTGCCACAGGCCTATACACACACACGGCTCTGCCACAGGTCTATACAAACACATGGCTCTGCCACAGGCCTATACACACCCATACACACACACGGCTCTGCCACAGGTATATACACACACACGGCTCTGCCACAGGCCTATACACACGCATACACACACACACGGCTCTGCCACAGGGATATGCACACACACGGCTCTGCTACAGGGATATACACACACACGGCTCTGCCACAGGGATAAACACACACACGGCTCTGCCACAGGGATATACACACACACGGCTCTGCCACAGGGATATACACACACACGGCTCTGCCACAGGGATATACACACACACGGCTCTGCCAGAGGCCTATACACACACACGGCTCTGCCACAGGGATATACACACACACGGCTCTGCCACAGGGATATACACACACACACGGCTCTGCCACAGGGATATACACACACACACGGCTCTGCCACAGGGATATACACACACACACGGCTCTGCCACAGGGATATACACACACACGGCTCTGCCACAGGGATATACACACACACACGGCTCTGCCACAGGGATATACACATACACACACGGCTCTGCCACAGGCATATACACATACACACATGGCTCTGCCACAGGGAAATACAAACACGGCTCTGCTTCATTTAAATATAAACACACACAGCTCTACTACATGCATGTGTACAAACACATAGACCAACTACATACACAACTCTAATACATGTATCTATTAACAAACACAACTCTGTTAAATTCTGCACATATATACACAGCCATACAACAGGCACAGTTCCTTGTACACACTATGCATTACCTCATCTTGCAGTTTCTGATCGGTGCAGGCAGGAGATGAGCCGGTGAGAGCTGCACGGAGGCTGCAGCAGCCGAAGAACAGGACCTGCCGGGTCACCTGTCATGTGATCAGGCACATGACCTGATAGGTCCTGAAATTACTTCACCTACTCCAGTCCAGCAGCCTCCGTTCATCTCCCGGTAGCTTCCTCCCCGGCTTTGCACCGATCACATAGGTTAGTGCAGAGCTGCAGGGGGAGGGCAGCTTTCTATGAGCGGCGGGGTTCTTTGCTTCTGCTCACCGGACCCCTACACCAGGGCAGTAAACCGCTGATGGCGGCCCTGGCATGACGTCATAACACACATGGCCGCGCACAGTGAACTGCGCACGGCCGTGTCTCCTGTACAATAATGCTGCCGGCTGACACTATCTGCACCTGTAAAAGTGTCAGTGCCGGCCCGCGGCATCACAGTACAGGAGAAACGGCCGAGCGCAGTTCACTGAGCGCGGCCATGTATATGTTATAATGACATCATGCAGCAGGCGGTCGGCCCTTAACGGTTGGGAGGGCGGCCCGGGGGGCAACTGCCCCCCCGGCCCCTGGGCCAGCCCGCCCCTGGTACTTACCAATTGTAATTGTTTGGGGTCTAGTAAGTGCGATTTTTTTGGGGAGGGACGTCTGCTATCTTTTGGGGGTGTCTGCTTTCTTTGATGACGAGTCCTGCTGTATTCTTAAACGTTTTAGCTGCTTGGACACTTCCCTATGGAACTTTAACTAGGGATTATTTTTGGAGTAGGGCTTATAATTTTAGTCTAGTCAAAAAAGCCCTAAATATCCTACTAAGGCTTATTTTCAGGGTTTCAAGGAAACAGGGTAGTAAGAGCTGACGGTGCCTTCTCCCCTGTTGTGAATGTTAGTTATGTTTTGGCTGCTGGGAGGCTCCCTCTGGTGGCCAGGAAGGGTTTGGACTTGGACCAGGTGTGTTGTGCAGTGGGTGTTTCCTTTGCTAACTCTCTGCTTATTTAAGTCCTGGTCTGATTGCAGGCTGTTGCCGGATGTCAGTTGTACTTTGTATCTCCAGCCTGCTTAATCCTACTTTACATCTCATCCACTCCAGATAAGTGCTTGCTCTTTATTTATTGTCTGGTTCTTTTGTTTATCTGGGTTTGTCATTTGTTGTGGTTGGTTTCAGTTTATTTCCTTCCAGGGATTTTCTCCTCAGTGGATTGTTTAGGAACTCCCTGCAGTTCTGTGTGGAGTATAGCTCCTTTGGGTCCATGTGTTTGTGGCTTGTTGAATTTGTTATAATTCCTGTCTTTGAATGTGGGGGGCTTGCTATTCTTGTCTATTTTCTGAGGCAGAGAGTTATTCATCTTTCTTACCTTTAGGATAGTTAGTTCTCCGGCTGGGTTCGCGGTGCACAGGATGTTAGTTCACCCCTCGGCTACTTCTAGTTGTGATGGTTAGTAAGGGGATGGCGGCCAGATTAGTTGCCAATGCTCTTGTCACCTTTTGCCAATGATTTGTGGTGGTCTTCCATGGTTCCGGATCATAACAGTACATCCGGCCAACAAATTTAAAGGGTACTCTTAAGAAGGAAAAAAAAAGAAAAAAAAGCTGCTGAGAATATATATATATATATATATATATATATATATATATATATATATATATATATATATATATATATATATATATATATATATATATATATATATATATATATATATATATATATATATATATTTTTTTTTTTTGGTGTTTTTCCTCTTCTTCTTTGGGTTCTGTGGAAGATTTCTTTTCCTAGCATGGATGAATTGGGTGAGCGTGTTGCTCATCTTAATGCTAAGGTTCGTCGTATAGAGTCTTATCTTGCACAGACTCCCCTTGCAGAGCCTAAGATTCCTGTTCCTGATTTTTTTTCGGGAGATAGGGCGAGATTTTTGAGTTTCAAAAATAATTGTAAATTATTTTTTGACCTGCGCCCGAAGTCCTCAGGGAATCCCGTACAGCAGGTTAAGATTGTCATCTCCTTGCTGCGTGGTGACCCTCAGGACTGGGCCTTCTCTTTAGCGTCTGATGATCCGATTCTCAATGATGTGGACTCCTTTTTTCAGGCCTTGGGATTATTATATGACGAACCCAATATTGTGGACCAATCAGAAAAGATCGTGTTGTCCTTAACTCAGGGTTTGGATTCTGCAGAAACGTTTTGGCAGAAATTTCGAAAGTGGGCGGTCCTTACCAAATGGAATGATGATGCGCTTGCGGCTCTTTTTCGCACGGGTATTGAGATGCTGTGAAGGATGTAATGGTAGGATTTCTCGTCCCTTCTGGTCTTGATGCCTCTATGACCTTGGCCATTCAGATTGATAGGCGTTTACGTGAGCGCAGGAAGATACCTGCTAGTTTTGTGCCTGGGGAACAGCCTTTGGAGCCTATGGAGTGTGATAGGGTCCTTTCTAATGCTAGTCGGCAGGGGTTCAGACGGAAGAATAGACTGTGCTTCTATTGTGGAGACGCTTCTCATAACATCTCTGTCTGCCCTAAACGTGAAAGGAGATTGGCTACTTCTGTTACTGTGGGTTCTTTGCAACCAAAGTTTCTTTTGTCTGTCACATTGATTTGCTCATTGTCTTCCTTTTCTGCATTTGCCTTTGTGGACTCAGGGGCAGCGCTCAATTTGATGGATTTTGGGTTTGCTAGGGATTGTGGTTTCCCCATGGTTCCTTTGCAAACTCCTATTCCTTTAAGGGGCATTGATGCTACCCCTTTGGCAGAACATAAGCCCCAATTTTGGACCCAGGTGCCTATGAGAGTTGCACCAGCGCATCAGGAAACTTGTACATTTTTAGTATTGCATAATCTACAGGATACCTTGGTACTGGGATTTCCGTGGTTGCAGACCCATAATCCGGTTCTTGACTGGAGATCCTTGTCGGTAGCTAGTTGGGGTTGTCAAGGTGTGCATCAGGACCTTTCCGTGTCATCCACGTCTGCTCAGGCAGTTGATGTTCCGGCCTTCTTGTCTGATTTCCGAGATGTATTTAATGACCAGGAATCTGATTCTCTGCCCCCACACCGGGACTGTGACTGTGCCATTGAGTTGGTGCCTGGTTGTAAATTTCCCAAGGGGCGGATTTTCAACTTGTCTGTGCCCGAACATGATGCCATGCGGTCATACATCAGCGAATCATTGGAGAAGGGGCACATTCGGCCCTCCTCTTCTCCTTTGGGTGCCGGCTTCTTCTTTGTTGCTAAGAAAGATGGTTCGTTGAGGCCTTGTATTGATTACCGTCTTTTTAATAAAATTACGGTTAAATATCAGTACCCTTTGCCTCTGATGTCTGATCTGTTCTCTAGAGTGCAGAGTGCCAAATGGTTTACGAAACTGGATCTCAAGGGTGCGTATAATCTCATCCGTATTAAGGAGGGTGATGAATGGAAGACGGCTTTTAATACTCCTGAGGGGCATTTTGAGTAGAGATGAGCGAACCGGTCCCGGTTTGGCTCGAGGTTGGTTCGCCGAACGGAGGTCCCGTTCGAGTTCGGCTCGTCGAACGTTCGACGAACCGAACTCGAACTGCATAGGAAACAATGGCAGGCAATCACAAACACAGTAAAACACCTAGAAAACACCCTCAAAGGTGTCCAAAAGGTGACAAACAACTCCAACACATGGGAAAGTGACAAGGACATATACTCATGCGAAAACAAAACAGCTGGACAAGGAAAAAGAGGAGGACACACAGATATAGGCATGGCACGCCATTCTAAAATCATGTAAAACACCGCAAGGTGACTCCAAGCGTAGTCTCCCTTTTTTTCCAAAAATTGGGCCCCACACACACCCACCCATTCAGTGGCAGCAGTTGGGCCCCAGTTGTACAATTCACAGCTAGATTTGCATCAAGCACATTCAAAAATACACCATAATTAACCGTCCCCAGGATGACACCGGGGTAGGTAGCAAAGTCTTTCCTGATCCCAGCTCTGTTCATCTTGGCTTCTTTTAAAAACACAGCAAGCAAGGGTTACTCCAAGCGGAGTCTCCCTTTTTTCCAAAAATTGGGCCACACAGACACCCACCCCATCAGTGGCAGCACTTGGGCCCTAGTTGCAAACAGGATGTTTTGATTTGCATCAAGCACATTCAAAAATACGCCATTCTTATCCGTCCCCAGGATGACACCGGGGTAGGTAGCAAAGTCTTTCCTGATCCCAGCTCTGTTCATCTTGGCTTCTTTTAAAAACACAGCAAGCAAGGGTTACTCCAAGCGGAGTCTCCCTTTTTTCCAAAAATTGGGCCACACAGACACCTACCCCATCAGTGGCAGCACTTGTGCCCTAGTTGTACACTTCACAGCTACATTTGCATCAAGCACATTCAAAAATACGCCATTCTTATCCGTCCCCAGGATGACACAGGGGTAGGTAGCAAAGTCTTTCCTGATCCCAGCTCTGTTCATCTTGGCTTCTTTTAAAAACACAGCAAGCAAGGGTTACTCCAAGCGGAGTCTCCCTTTTTTCCAAAAATTGGGCCACACAGACACCCACCCCATCAGTGGCAGCACTTGGGCCCTAGTTGCAAACAGGATGTTTTGATTTGCATCAAGCACATTCCAAATCAACAAGCATTTACTCTCCCCAGGATGACACAGGGGTAGTAAATTCCTTCTGGATCCATGACTTGTTCATTTTGATGAACGTCAGTCTGTCCACATTGTCACTGGACAGACGCGTGCGCTTATCTGTCAGCACACACCCAGCAGCACTGAATACACGTTCAGAGACAACGCTGGCAGCTGGACACGACAAAATCTCCAAGGCGTAAGTTGCGAGCTCTGGCCATTTTTCTAGGTTTGAAGCCCAAAAGGAGCAAGGCTCCAGTTGCACAGTCATGGCATCGATGTTCATTTGGAGATACTCCTGTATCATCCTCTCCAGCCGTTGAGTATGTGTCAGACTTGTTGTCTCTGGTGGCCTTGCAAAAGAGGGTCTAAAAAAATTATGAAAAGATTCCATAAAATTGCTGTTACCGGCACCAGATACGGTCCTACTGGTACGGGTAGACTGTTGAAGATGACGAGACCGTCCCATGTTTGTCAAGTTACAACTGGGAGATTCCCTCCCTGCACCTGCACGGTTGTTTGGTGGA
The DNA here is from genome assembly GCF_048569485.1 of Anomaloglossus baeobatrachus. NCBI lineage: Eukaryota > Metazoa > Chordata > Amphibia > Anura > Aromobatidae > Anomaloglossus > Anomaloglossus baeobatrachus. The sequence continues at coordinate 800,452 of NW_027441806.1, forward strand.
AAAGCCGAGCTAAGATCGAGTAACAGCTTCTGCTGATACTCCTGCATACGTGCGTCCCTTTCTATGGCTGGAATTATGTCACAAAATTTGGACTTGTACCGGGGATCTAATAGTGTGGCAATCCAGTAGTCATCATCACTTCTAATTTTGACAATACGACTGTCATGTTGGAGGTAGTGCAACAAAAAGGCACTCATGTGTCTTGCGCAGCCATGCGGACCAAGTCCACGCTGTGTTTGTGGCATAGAGGTGCTACCCGTTCTTTCTTCCGCTGACATCTCCCCCCAACCTCTTTCAACTGAAATTTGACCAAGGTCTCCCTCATCCGCTGAGTCTTCCATGTCCATGGACAGTTCGTCCTCCATTTCTTCATGTTCTCCTGTACCTTGCTCAACATTTCGCCTGCTACTATGCGCCCTTGTCGATCCCTGTCCCACATGGTCCCATGCCTGCTGCGTTGGTGATGATGAACGTCTGGACCTTGGTGATGTTGTTGTCCCTTGCGCATATGAATCCTCCTGTAGTTCCTCCCCTTCATGTTGTCCCACCCCCTGACTCCGAATAGTGTTTAGCGTGTGCTCCAGCATGTAAATGACTGGAATCGTCATGCTGATAATGGCATTGTCAGCGCTAAACATATTCGTCGCCATGTCGAAACTGTGCAGAAGGGTGCATAGGTCCTTGATCTGAGACCACTCCATCAGGGTGATCTGCCCCACCTCTGCATCTCGTTGTCCCAGGCTATACGTCATGACGTATTGCACCAGGGCTCTGCGGTGCTGCCACAGTCGCTGTAACATGTGGAGAGTTGAATTCCAGCGTGTCGCCACATCGCATTTCAGGCGATGAACCGGCAGGCCGAAAGACTTCTGGAGCGATGCAAGTCGCTCTGCTGCGGCGCTTGAACGGCGGAAGTGAGCTGACAGTTTTCGTGCCCTGTTCAGAAGGCCATCTAGGCCGGGATAGTGTGTTAAAAATTGCTGGACGACAAGGTTCAACACGTGAGCCATACAAGGTACGTGTGTCACCTTGCCCAGGCGAAGTGCCGCACCCAGGTTTGCAGCATTGTCACACACGGCCTTACCAGGCTGCAGGTTGAGTGGAGACAACCATTTATTAAACTCGGACCGCAGAGCTGACCACAACTCCTCAGCTGTGTGACTCTTATTCCCAAGACATGTCAAGCTAAAGACCGCCTGATGCCGTTGCGCTCTGCTGCCAGCATAGTAATGAGGCGTGCGTGATTCCTTCTGCGCAGTGAGAACGCTGGTGGCCTGACCAGGCAGGCTTGGGGCGGAGGTGGAGGACCCAGATGAGGTGGAGGATGCAGAAGCTGTGGCGGAACTTGGACAGACAGAGGATTGACACACAAGTCGTGGGGATGGCAAGACTTGTGCAGCAGACCCTTCACCATCTATCACCATAGTTACCCAGTGCCCAGTCAGCGACATGTAACGTCCCTGTCCATGCTTACTGGTCCAAGTATCGGTGGTGAAATGCACCCGTTCACACACAGAGTTTCTCAAGGAAGCGGTGATGTTGTGTGCGACATGCTGGTGTAGCGCGGGCACACCTTTCTTAGAGAAGTAGTGGCGACTAGGCATCTGGTACTGGGGCACAGCGACAGACATAAGGTCTCTAAAATCCTGTGTGTCCACTAGGCGGAAAGGCAGCATTTCGGTAGCCAACAGCTTACAGAGGGATAGAGTCAACCTCTTAGCTTTGTCATGGGTCGGAGGAAGTGGCCTTTTATTTGACCACATCTGAGGGACAGAGATCTGGCTGCTGTGTGTAGACGGTGTTGAGTAGGGTGTCCCTGGAAAAATGCAGGTTTGTGAGGAAAGTGCAGGCGGAGACATGATGTTGCCTTCATCCAACGTTGGTGCTATCGATGTCTGAGAGAGCTGTACACACTCACTTGTTTCCCCTTCCAAACCAACTGACGACCTTACAAGCAAACTGCCTGTTGCGGTTACAGTGGTGGAAGTTTTGCGTGGAAAAACAGGTGTGACAGCTGTCCCCACAGTCCTAGAAGATGAAGAGCGCGCGGATGCACTGGAAGGGGCGGGCGGTGGATGGTTCGCTCCGCTAGGCCGCATTGCAGCACGGTGAGCTTCCCACCGGGACCTATGATATTTATTCATGTGACGATTCATGGAAGAAGTTGTCAAACTGCTGAGGTTTTGATCTCTACTAAGAGAATCATGACAAATTTTACATATCACATGATTTGGGCGATCTTTTGCTATGTCAAAAAAGGACCAGGCTAGGCAAGGCTTAGAGGCCATGCGACCTGTTGATCCACCCCGAATAATGCTCATAGGCAGAGTGGTGGCTGAGGATGCAGTTGTAGACGTGCTACCAGTGCTCCGACTCTGTCCAGGAAGGCGCAAGGTAACTTCGTCGTCGGTTGCATCCTCCTCCACCGCCTCTGTTGACCTCCTCGAGTGCGTGACTGGGGGTTGACAGTAGGTGGGATCTAGAACTTCATCATCAATTGTTGTGTTTGCACTCCCCTCCCCCTCAGACCGAGCCTCTTCTTGCCCTGACCGAATATTTAAGTTGTCATCCCAATCGGGTATCTGCGTCTCATCTTCATCAGTATGTTCCTCATTGTCTATAACCACAGGTGTTACAGTTTGTGACAAAGGGTCAACATTATGCTCAGAAACTTGGTCCTCACGGCCTGAATCAGAGTCACAAAGGTTCTGGGCATCACTGCAGACCATTTCCTGTTCTGTACTCACTGTAGCTTGGGAGCAGACCTCTGATTCCCAGGCTATAGTGTGACTGAACAGCTCTGCAGACTCAGCCATCTCAGTTCCACCATACTGTGCAGGGCTGATGGAGACTTCAGAGCTGGGAGAAATCAAGTGTGATTGGGATGACAACTCAGAGGACTGGTGTTTTTTGGATGCGGTACTTGAAGTGGCTGAGAGGGCACTTGTTGGACCACTTGAGATCCATTCAAGCATTTTCCTTTTTTGCCCATCATCTACCTTTCTTCCTGTTGTTCGTGTCCGTAAAAAAGGGAGCACATCGGATTGTCCACGGTAAGTAGTAGACATCTTACTTTTGCTGGTAGATGGTCTATCTTCAGCAGATGATGATGGAGCTTTGCCACCTTCCCCACAGACAAAACCTTTTTTGCCTTTTCCACCACGCCTCTTCCCCTTTCCACCAGCATCTGTCATTTTGCCACTCATGTTGATTGCGACAAGATTGTGGACTGAAAATGTGGTAGTAAAAATTGAGAGGTGGTGAAGATTGCAGTGGTGGTCTAGCTTTATTAACAGCAGAATAATAAAGAATAAATATCCCTGACAATGCAACTTAGTTATAATGAGTTGGAGTGTGCAACGCAGGCAGATGCGCTCTGCAAATGTCTTGGCACTAGTGGGACTATAGCAAAGTCCAATAGCCACGTATAGGATGCCACTAGGTACACTGAGTGTTTGCTAGTATAATGGCTTAGTTATAATTAGTTGGAGTGTGCAACGCAGGCAGATGCGCTCTGCAAATGTCTTGGCACTAGTGGGACTATAGCAAAGTCCAATAGCCACGTATAGGATGCCACTAGGTACACTGAGTGTTTGCTAGTATAATGGCTTAGTTATAATTAGTTGGATTGTGCAGAGGACAAGAGGGTACAGTGGCAGGATTGTGGTGCTCTGGGTAGAGGAATGGAAGCCTGCCTTTTCTATTCCCTCCTAATGGTGAAATGCAGGGAGGAAATCCCTGACCCTGACCTTGGCTGCACAGACGCTGGCGCTGTTTTCAGGACCTGTCACCTTAACTCTGACCCTGCCGGTTTGAGCCCTTAAAAGGACTGCTATAAAGTGCTCTCCCTATGCTGTCCAGCGCTGTGTATGCAGCGCATACAGCTGTATCGGCGATAGGACTCAGGAGGACGGAGCTGCGACAGTGATGTCTGACAGCAAAGACGCAGAAGGCAGATAATGGCGTCCTGGAAGAAAATGTCCGGTTTTATAATGCAGGGACATGTGACATGGACATCCTATCACACATGCCGTTGCTTCTCTGGCTCAAAGTCCACTGCTGTGTGTGTGTCTGGGATTGGCTGACATGCTGGCCCGCCCCACAAGACGCGCGCGCTTAGGGAAGGAAGACAAGAAAAAAAAAGAAAATGGCGATCGCCATTATACAAACAGCAGTGATCTGAAGGCGCTGTTCACGCACACTATACACTGAAATGTCATAATAGTGTGATTCACAGAGTGACTTACACTATTACAGCAGAAACCAAGCTAGGATTTTGCTGTTTTTTTGCTGCTAGTTCTAGAAACGTTCGAGAACGGTTCTATCGAGCTTTTGCAAAAAGCTCGAGTTCTAGTTCGATCTAGAACAGGCCCCAAAATCACTCGAGCCTAGAACTGGAGAACCACGAACCGCGCTCAACTCTAATTTTGAGTACCTAGTGATGCCTTTTGGGCTCACTAATGCACCCTCCGTCTTCCAGGCCTTCATGAATGATATTTATTGAAACCTTATAAGATTTCGGAGATTATTAACCCTGTATCTTTCCGTTTGACTCTGCCTGCGTCGTTTAAGATTCACAATGTCTTCCATAAGTCCTTGTTGAAGAAACATGTGGAGCCAGCAGTTCCTGCAGCAGCGCCTCCTGACTCTGTTTTGGTACAAGGGGATCTGGAGTATGAGGTTGAAAAAATTCTGGATTCCCGTCGCAGTAGGCGTCAGCTTCAGTACCTTGTGAAATGGAAGGGTTATGGGCAGGAAGATAACTCTTGGGTTGTGGCTTCTGACATTCATGCGGACAGGTTGGTTCGCGCCTTCCATCATGCCCATCTCGAGCGACCCCGTTGCGTGGGTGAGGGTTCGGTGACCCCTCCTCAAGGGGGGGGTACTGTTGTGAATGTTAGTTATGTTTTGGCTGCTGGGAGGCTCCCTCTCGTGGTCAGGAATGGTTTGGACTTGGACCAGGTGTGTTGTACAGTGGGTGTTTCCTTTGCTAACTCTCTGCTTATTTAAGTCCTGGTCTGATTGCAGGCTGTTGCCGGATGTCAGTTGTTCTTTGTATCTCCAGCCTGCTTAATCCTGCTTTACACCACATCTACTCCAGATAAGTGCTTGCTCTTTATTTATTGTCTGGTTCTTTTGCTTATCTGGGTTTGTCATTTGTTGTGGTTGGTTTCAGTTTATTTCCTTCCAGGGATTTTCTCCTCAGTGGATTGTTGAGGAACTCCCTGCAGTTCTGTGTGGAGTATAGCTCCTTTGGGTCCATGTGTTTGGCTTGTTGAATTTGTTATAATTCTTGTTTTCTGTTCATTGGTATGACAAGGGCACCTGGTATAGGACGGAGTTCAGATCGAGCGATCTGAGGGCCTTTTTGTACTATCAGGAAGTTGGTATTTTGCAGGGTTTTTCTCTGGTCACGATCAGTCCCTTTCCTGTCCTTTCCAATTTTAGTCAGCGGGGGCCTCACCTTTTGCTAATCCTGTCATCTACCTGTGTATTGTGTTTTTCCTATATCACCGCAGTCTTTGAATGTGGGGGGCTTGCTATTCTTGTCTATTTTCTGAGGCAGAGAGTTATTCATCTTTTCTACCTTTAGGATAGTTAGTTCTCCGGCTGGGTTCGCGGTGCACAGGATGTTAGTTCACCCCTCGGCTACTTCTAGTTGTGATGGTTAGTAAGGGGATGGCGGCCAGATTAGTTGCCAATGCTCTTGTCACCTTTTGCCAATGATATGTGGTGGTCTTCCATGGTTCTGGATCATAACACTCCCCCATACACAGAGGCCATGTGGTCACTGTGGAGTCATTATATCAGCCTCAGTTACAAGGGAAGGAAGATGAAAATAAAAATGCTTAAATACGAAACTAACCCCCTCCGCCCCCAATGTGTGAAATATAGGAAAATACCACTGTCAATCCAAATCTGTTATTAACCCCGACCAGATAAAAACTGCCATATATACAAAATAAGAAGTGTTACAAAATAGGTAAGAAATATTTACATGTTATTATAAACATAATATAAATGTCCGGCTTTCAGTCATAGGGATGGCCCCGATGAGGTTTTAGTCATTGCTCAGTATACAGTGATTAGTGGTTGTATCCGCGCTCTCGGCACTGACTGACAGCAGGTTCTAATGCTGAGCGGCTGTCAGTCGCTGCGGGGGCAGGGTATAATATATGTGGTAATAACAGACATTTCCTTTATTTTCCCACCAGTATCACTCGACATCAGGAATAAAAAACTTGGTACTGAAGTTGGTTTCTTATTGGTCCAGTTTCTTATTTGGGGCTGAGGTTGGTTTCTTATTTGGATTTGTTTTTTTTTCTTTTTTTTTTTTTAAACATGGAGGCTTTATTTTCTTTTATTTCAAATAAAGGATTTTTTGGGTGTCTGTGTTTATTTAGTTTCACTTACAGATTACTGATTAGTGTGACTCATAGACTTCTGCCATCACTAATCTAGGGCTCAGTGGCAGCTGTGGGCTGCCATCAACTCCTTATTACCCTGATTGCCACTGCACCAGGGCAAGGGGAAGAGCCGCGTCCAGCGAAAGAATTGGAGCATCTTATGGATGTGCCACTACTGGGGCGGCTGTGGGCTGCTATTGTTAGGATAGAAAGGGCCAAATAATGATGGCCCTTCCCACCCTAATAATATCAGGCCTCAGTTGTCGGCGGTACCTTGGCTGGTTTTAGAAAACTGGGGGGACCCCAAGGATTTTTTAAATTATTTGATTTATTAAAAGAAAAATAAGTGTGGGATCCCCTCCATTTTTCATAACCAGCCAAGGTACAGCAGACAGCTAAGGGTGCAGCCCACAGCTGCTGCTGTTCCTGTGCTGGATATGAAAAATGGGAGGACCCCAATTTGTTTTTTACCCCCAAAATTTTAAAAACAGCTATCCAAGCGAGCTATCCCTCTATCGAGCTATTCTGTTATTTCTTTCAATCTATTATATATGTTCTAATTTTTTCTATCAATTATCCTATCCCTATCATATTTTATATCTTTAAAAAACACATTAACAAAAATGCAGTAAAAACGCAGCAGAATTGCAGCATCATTACAAGCGTTTTATTACATTTCCAGGCTCTCTGGGAAAAGTTGCAGTTATGGTTGCAGTTTCTGTGCTGAAAAAACTACAGCGTGCGCATATAGCCTTAAATGACATTATATAGTGATGTCTCACATCAAAGTTTGGTCACTCCAGCCGGGCCCAAATGGGTTCTGGGCATCAGAACTGGCATCAAACAGGGCAAAATAGGCAATTCACCCAGATTTTAATAAGTAACTGGTGTTTTTAAAGTTCACGTTACTTTGTTGATAAAAACCTGTAAAAAAAAAAACTGAGGGCTGCTGATAAGTTTTTGGCTTTGTGATCTTTTTTTGTTTCTATGGTAACGAATGTTACATCACATGAAAGCCTTATGTGTCTACAGTGATGGCCAAAAGTATTGGCACCCCTGCAATTCTGTCAGAGAATACTCCATTTCTTCCTGAAAATTATTGCAATAACAAATTCTTTGGTATTATTATCTTCATTTAATTTGTCTTCAATGAAAAAAATTAAAAAAAATTGTTATAAAGCCAAATTGGATATAATTACACACCAAACATAAAAAAGGGGGTGGACAAAAGTATTGTCAGTGTTTGAAAAATCATGTGATGCTTCTCTAATTTGTGTAATAACAGCACATGTAACTTACCTGTGGCACCTAACAGGTGTTGGCAATAACTAAATCACACTTGCAGCCAGTTGACATGGATTAAAGTTGACTCAACCTCTGTCCTGTGTCCTTGTGTGTACCACATTGAGCATGGAGAAAAGAAAGAAGACCAAAGAACTGTCTGAGGACTTGAGAATCCAAATTGTGAGGAAGCATGAGCAATCTCAAGGCTACAAGTCCATCTCCAAAGACCTGAAAGTTTCTTTGTCTACGGTGCACAGTGTCATCAAGAAGTTTAAAGCCCATGGCACTATGGCTAACCTCCCTAGATGTGGAAGGAAAAGAAAAATTGACGAGAGATTTCAACGCAAGATTGTGAAGATGGTGGATAAAGAACCTCAACTAACATCCAAACAAGTTCAAGCTGCCCTGCAGTCCAAGGGTACTACTGTGTCAACCCGTACTATCCATCGGCGTCTGAATGAAAAGGGACTGTATGGTAGGATACCCAGGAAGACCCCACTTCTTACCCCGAGACATAAAAAAACCAGGCTGGAGTTTGCAAAAACTTACCTGAGAAAGCCTAAAACATTTTGGAAGAATGTTCTCTGGTCAGATGAGACAAAAGTAGAGCTTTTTGGGAAAAGCCATCAACATAAAGTTTACAGGGAAAAAAAAAGAGCCATTCAAAGAAAAGAACACGGTCCCTACAGTCAAACATGGCGGAGGTTCCCTGATGTTTTGGGGTTGCTTTGCTGCCTCTGGCACTGGACTGCTTGACCGTGTGCATGGCATTATGAAGTCTGAAGACTACCAACAGATTTTGCAGCATCATGTAGGGCCCAGTGTGAGAAAGCTGGGTCTCCCTCAGAGGTCATGGGTCTTCCAGCAGGACAATGACCCAAAACACACTTCAAAAAGCACTAGGTTTGAGAGAAAGCACTGGAGACTACTAAAGTGGCCAGCAATGAGTCCAGACCTGAACCCCATAGAACACCTGTGGAGAGATCTCACAATGGCAGTTTGGAGAAGGCACCTTCAAATCTGAGGGCCCTGGCGCAGTTTGCCAAAGAAGAATGGTCTAAAATTCCTGCAGAGCATTGTAAGAAACTCATTGATGGTTACCGGAAGTGGTTGTTCGCAGTTATTTTGGCTAAAGGTTGTGCAACCAAGTATTAGGCTAAGGGTGCCAATACTTTTGTCTGGCCCATTTTTGGAGTTTTGTGTGAAATGATCACTGATTTGATTTTTGTTTCATTCTCTTTTGTGTTTTTTTCATTGCAAGCAAAATAAATGAAGATAATAATACCAAAGAATTTGTGATTGCAATCATTTTCAAGAAGAAACTGAGTATTATCTGACAGAATTGCAGGGGTGCCAATACTTTTGGCCAGCACTGTAATACAGTATATGATTTCAAAATTTTGTGTTTGTTGTGTGACGCTCCTGACTCTATCAGGGTGTCACAGGGAACTGCACCCCTTTCTGTTATGGTACAGAACTCACCCTCCATGGTTCTGGGTTCCTACACACTGGTATTGCTTCCATCAGCACTCAAATCCTAACCACACCTCACACCACGCCCTGTCAGGCACACCAGTAGGTGGTCTAGCTGGAAAAGGGCCACCCGCCTAGGGGTCAGACAGACTGGTGGGAGGGAGGAAGTCAGTCGAGTAGTAGCCCTCAGAGAGTGAGGAGCTGAGGGACTTGTAGCTCCCTGTGTGACCTTGGTTGGGTCGCAGACGGTGGTCTGGGACCAGAGGAGTGAGAGACCCGGTCGCAAGGTATTGGAGAAGGGTGTACTGACTTAGTTTTGGAGAACGATCAGCACCGGAAAATCCAGTAACCGGACCGGTACCGAGCACGGCGGGGTACAGGACCCTAGATCAGGGAATAGCTTCACACAACCTGATAATTCACCTGTGGAGGATAGTCTCTTAATAAACTTTCCCCAAGAGCTCAGAGATTTGAAGGCACCAACACAACGAGGGGGATAGGGCTTTCCAGCTTATGCGGCCTACAGAAATCCCTAGTGTCAGCCATCGGGAGCACAGCTCCACTATAACATTATGGGGAGCGGGACCCTGACAGCTTTAGGACGAAGGGTCACTTAGGAAAATCTACAAAATTGTGCATGGAGGTAGGCTCCGGACCACTAAGCAATATCAGTGGAAACAGATACTTGGACGAGTTCCCCCGAGTGGCAGCGGCACCCAGAGACTTGGTTTACTTCTGTGTCAGAGTCTGCTTAATGGTTGCACCAACGTCTACACCACCTGAGTGAGTACACTGCACACCCTGCGTCCTGCCTGCCCACTTAGCCTGCACAATGCTATCTTCCACCTACCTTCCAGAGTCCCGGGGTCTCCCGTACCCGTGGAGGGATCACCATCTGGCTACCCCACTCCATCTCCCCCCGGGTACTGCCATTGGCAGCGGCGGTACTCCCCTTACCACGAACCACGGGTGGCGTCACGAACTCTCCCTTGTAAATAACCCCTTTACATTTTGAAGTGGCCGCAAGTCCCCGGGTCTGGAGACCCTCGAGCCACAGCAAACCCGGATCCGAGCAGTTTGAATGATGCAGGGGCGGCACAGTTGCTTAAGGCAACAGTGTTCTACGCACGCGGGAAAACAAAATGGAGGAGTCTAATATGATATTCACAGCAACTGAGAACAGAGAAGTGATAAAATTCTTGTTTCTGCAAGAAAAGTCAGCGAAGGATATTCATGGTGATATGTCGCAGACATTGGGGGTCAATGCCCTTCGTACTCCACAGTTAAGAACTGGGTTGCTGTTTTACCAAGTATTTAAAGGGATCGGATACAGCTTTAAACAAGGCGATTCATTTTGTAATGATTAAATGATTACAGAAAATAGGAAATAGTGTGATATTGCGCACACTTTTGCATAACATAAATCACAAAGGTAAAGTACTTACATTGCACACTACATCAAAAAAACTACACGCATCATCTGCCTGGAAACATCAGCTGTGAGAAGCAAAACAGCGAAGACAGGGAAACTCCTGGCATCCACACTGTGGTGTAATGGGCGTCCCCTCCACAGGTAAACAGGCTTCCGACTTTGCTGTACTCTTCACCAGTCTATATCTCACTTGAAAACAAATTTCTTGCGTAATTAAATCTTACACAAACTCTAATAGGTTCCATTTGTCCAATAAAGTATCTCTCATCTGAGTGGCCAACTCTTCAAATGTCAACTTACACCGGACAAATACGTCACCGGATGAGACATGCCAAAGGCTCCTTGTTTTAGATGTTTTACCATACTATAAACACGCACATTCTCAGTAAACATTGCTAAGAAAACTATGTGGTACTGAGTGATACTATACACAGGTATTTTCTCACTGGAACTATAATTCCAGGTGTCTGGGAAAATTACAGAGAAAACAAGCTAATAGAAACTACTGTATAACTGTTGCAGTCCAATATCTTAAAGGGTTTCTTAAAGACAGACTTCCAATATGGATTCCTGATGGCCACTAACATGTTAACACTACAGTTGCCAAATGTAAAATGGGCCACTTCAGCACCAATGATGAGGAACGTCCTGGACGACCGAGGGTGGTTGTTGTTCCGGAGATCATCGATGCTTTGCATAATCTCATACTGGAGAATCCACGAATTTCAGCTAAAGCAATAGCAGACATCATGGGGATTTCCCGTGAACGTGTTTGTGTCATTATCCATGAACATTTTGACATGAGGAAACGATCTGCAAAGTGGGTCTCCAAATGTTTGACAACAGATCAGAGAAGCTGCGAGTGAAAACTTCCCGGTCCATTTGTCAGCATTTCCGCACTAACAACTTCCTGGATCGACTGGTCACTATGGATGAGACCTGGATTTATTTGTATGACCCTGAAAACAAGGAGCAGTCAAAAGAGTGGAAGCATTTAGATGATGGTGTCTGTGTTCTGGGATAAGGAGGGTGTGCTGTTAGTGGACTAACTTCAAAAGGGTTCCTCCATCAATGGTATTACATTGAACTTTTGGACCAATTGAAGGCAGCTCTGAAGGCCAAAAGGCGCGGCAAGCTGTCTAAAGGAAACTTGTTCTTGCAAGACAAAGCCTCCGCTCACACTGCACAAGCAACCACGGCAAAACTGGCAGAGCCGGGCTTCCAGCTGGTGACCACCCACCTTATTCACCAGATCTAGCTCCCTCCGACTATCATCTGTTTCCAAACCTGAAGAAACACCTCAAGGCACCAAATCTCACACCATTTCTGATGCCATGGCTGCTACGGATGCCTGGTTTGAGGCACAACCAAAATCCTTCTTTTTGCTAGGCTACAGAACTTGGAATACCGACGTAAGAAGTGACATCAGTGGAGAGTATGTGGAATAAATGGAAAGTTTCATCAGTCTATCTCGTTTCTTTCTGGGTAAAGCCAAAGACTTATCAGCAGCCCCTCGTAAAAACCCAAAAAAGAAACCGACTTCAGCCTCATAAAAAGAGCAAAGAAACAATAAAGATGACGACAGGAACAGGAAAATGAAGGAGAGGAAAATAACAGAGCCCCTGCACCTACCTCCACCTGCAGAGCCGCACACTAGATATATAATACCCTGCACCTACCTCCACCTGCAGAGCCGCACACTAGATATATAATACCCTGCACCTACCTCCACCTGCAGAGCCGCACACTAGATATATAATACCCTGCACCTACCTCCACCTGCAGAGCCGCACACTAGATATATAATACCCTGCACCTACCTCCACCTGCAGAGCCGCACACTACATATATAATACCCTGCACCTACCTCCACCTGCAGAGCCGCACACTACATATATGCTGCTCTGTGCTTACAGGACCTGTGATGATGTCACATGGAGGGGAGGAGTCAGGGTCACATGATCAGCTCCTCAGTGTACGCAGGACTCTGCTGTGCTGGTTGTCATGGTGCTGGATGAGGGGAAGTTTATGTGTGGGGTCAGGAGGGGTTTACAGTGTGGATGTAGCAGAGCCGTGTGTGTACGAGGTGTACGGAGCAGAGCCGTGTGTGTACGAGGTGTACGGAGCAGAGCCGTGTGTGTACGAGGTGTACGGAGCAGAGCCGTGTGTGTACGAGGTGTACGGAGCGGAGCCGTGTGTACGAGGTGTACGGAGCGGAGCCGCGTGTGTACGAGGTGTACGGAGCGGAGCCGCATGTGTACGAGTTGTATGGAGTGGAGTCACGTGTGTGTACGAGGTGTATGGAGCGGAGCCGTGTGTGTACAACGTGTACGGAGCAGAGCCGTGTGTGTATGATGTGTAGTGAGTGGGGCTGTGTGTGTGATGTGTATGGAGCAGAGCCGTGTGTGTACGAGGTGTATGGAGCAGAGCTGTGTGTGTATGATGTGTACTGAGTGGAGCTGCATGTGTATGACATGTAGTGAGTGGGGTTGTGAGTGTGCAGTGACCCAGAGTAGACACTACTAGAATGTCCCCTGATGGCCGTGTGTTTCTCTATAATGTTGCGCATTATCTGTGCCTTCTGAAGCCTTGCTCTGGGAGTTGTAGCATCTACACTGACCTCTGCTGGCCATTCTCAAAACTACCTTTGTCTTATATGGTAAAAGGAAGTGCCGCAGCAGTGAGGAAATGTCCGGGTCCTTTTCTGACAGGAAAAATAGAGAAAGATGTCTGTGTCTGAGGACTCAGGAGGTGAAGACTGAGTATTGGGGGGAGAGGTGTATGACGCTGGAGGCGGTGGGGCTACTTCCAGTCACTTCTATCCTCTAATGACGGTGTCTGGTAAGGAGAAGGAAACTCTCTGTGGAAAGGAAAATCCAGGCTGCCATTTATCCTAAATCAAGGTAGGCCCCGAACATAGCGAGATCCAGAAAGTCACAAACTGCTCAGAGCCAAGACGGTTATAGAGGCCAAGATGCTACCTACTCCCAGGAGGAGCTTGCACCCAGCTCCACCACTGCTTTCTTTTATGTACATCTTTTTGTATTAATAAATCCATTTTTACGGGCCTTGGAGTGGAGCCACTTTCTCTTCTTCTGTGGATAATCCTTCGGACATTTTATTTCTCATCTGAGTGTGCTCCTCCTGGCTCGTTTTATTACAAGGACTGGAGCAGCTTTCCTTTAGCCACTAAACTGTGAAGGTAAACCCTGGTGGTGCAGGATACATTTCTTTTTTATATTTGAAGCCCACTAGAGGTCACTAGCATCCGCAGAAGGATGCAATAGAATGGTCGATCAAGCCGTAATTCAGTACCAGGAAGTCACGTAGGTACAGAAGGATAAGTGGAGCTGGAGTCAAGTGAGAGCCGAGGGTCGGAAAGCCAGGGAGTATCGTCAGGGGCCGGAGGGGAGCAGAGCCGTAGTCAGATAGCAAGCCGGGGTCCTAAACCGAGAGGACAAGTAAGTATAGAGGGAGTGGAGACAGGATAACAAAGCAGAGGACGGGTTAGGGAGACAGAGAGGTAAGACAAGACGGGAAGGATGGAGGTCAGAGAAAGGAGTAGTAGGTAGCGGGCAGGATCAGAACAGACTCACAGGAACCAGAAGCACTCACTGCAGAGCAGGAACTATTCACTGGAGGCGTACCAAGGAAAACAGTTCCAAAATAAGGCAGCGTGACCCCCGGAATGAGGCACGACAGAATAGGGTCCTCCCATTGGACCTAACCCTGGAGAATGCAGACAGCAGGAACCAAACACATACAATGGCTCTCCACAAGCAAAGTCATATGAGAATCATGACAGTAATATTTCTGATTTTATTGAACTCTTCAAGCACTAAGTACAGGAAAGTGTCCAAAAAAAGACCATGGCTTTCAAAAAGTTAAAAGCTCAATTTTGGAAAAAGATGTATTAATGTCTTGTCCTGTATCATATACAAATTAAAATAACCATAAAGACTCCTATAAAGGGGGTCAGCTATGAAGCTGACCCTGTCCTTTGGAAACAAGTAACTAAAGAGAATCCTCTACCAGATGTAAGGCCAATCTCAGCGTAAATGCACAAGAATGCAGAAAAGGACAGATTTATGACCGATAGAGATAAGAGCAGCAGTGGAACGGAAAAATAGCAAATAAATTCAAATCCTTTGTATCGCCTTACAGAAAATATGAATTGAGGTTTTATGAACTGCATTGTTAAATAGAAAAGTCATATTTTCAAATTTGTGATAAAACGGAGAATGCAAAGAATTGTTTTGCATCATTGGGTGATGGCCAGGGTCTCACCAAATGGATATTGGCCAAAGAGATGAAAATATCTATGCAATGTTTCCTATTTTTGAACAGATAAAATCATGAGAGGAAAGATGACAGTAATATCTTCCGCCTAGAACCTCCAATGGCAAAGATATTGTAAAAGTTGGGAATCTCATAATTTTCTAAAGGGTGCTTTACACGCTGCGACATCGCTAGCGATAACTAGCGATGTCGTACGTGATAACACCTGCCCCCATTGTTCGTGCGACATGTGGTGATCGCTGCCATAGCGAACATTATCTCTACGGCAGCGTCACACGCACATACCTGCTTCGCGACGTTGCTGGAGACACCGAACAAGGTCTCCTTTAAGGGGGACGTTCGGCGTCACTGTGATGTCACACGGCAGCCGTCCAATAGCAGAGGAGGGGCGGAGATGAGCGGCCGTAACCTGCCGTCCACCTACTTCCTAACTCATTGCCGGTGGACGCAGGTAAGGAGATGTTCCTCGTTCCTGCGGTGTCACACATAGCGATGTGTGATGCCGCAGGAAAGAGGAACAACCAGCGGCATGTAACAGCAACGACATTTGGAAAAGGAGCGACGTGTCAACGATCAACGATTTTTTCCGTCTTTTTGATCGTTGATCGTCGCTCCTATCTGTCACACGCTGCGATGTCGCTAACGACGCCGGATGTGCGTCACAACCACCGTGACCCCGACGATATATCGTTAGCGATGTCGCAGCGTGTAAAGCACCCTTAAGACTTAGACACATTCTGTAGTTATCTGAAGTCCAGCCGTGTTATGTGTCACCAGAGGGGAAGTATGTGGGTGTAACTTGTGTTAATAAAATGCTAATGCCAAATATGATCCTCATTCAATGAACACAACATTGCTGTATAGGATTGTTCCACGTTCCATTGGCGTCCTTCCCTCTATAAATCAGAATCTATGTTTGTGATCTAGGTTCATTTATTTTCTCTCGTTATTCCCTTTTATGTAATTGTATATGCTGTAATGTTTTGTTCCCCTTTGTAATATCTTTTGTGTATTTTTATAAACACAGTCTACTTTTCAGATGAAATATATAAAATGTAATAGCTTATGGATTTGGGATGTTGTTTATGGAGTAAGAGGAACAAAGCTACTTGTAATGTGTGTCCAATTAACCTGCATAAGCAAAGACCCTGATTCCAGCGATGTGTCACTTACTTGGCTGCTTGCTGAAGTTTTGAAAATCAGTTTTCTTTGTTTAAAATCTACCAGTTCTTGAACTACTGCTCTGTGTATAACCCTCCCACACCACTGATTGGCAGCTGTGTACAATGAGCATAGACAGAAAGCTGCTAATCAGGGTGGAGTTATACAAAGCTTATGGAGATAGAGGATACATAGCAGCAGGTTTACTAGTTCTCTAGTGATAATCCCCTAGTGATAATACAGTGAATTTATCAAAACTACAGCAAGCAGCCCAGTAAATCAGAGTCCCTCACTGTCAGAGGTGTGTCACGGGTGACAGACAGTCATGTGGTATCTGGCAATAGAAGGTCACAGCGTTTGGCTGTGCAAAATGTTCCCTGATTTTCTATTTTTCCAGCTGTTAGTATTCTGTGTACTAGGTATCTCCTCTGCTGGGTTTTCATCCTTTTACTTTAGGACACTGGGGAGCTCCTCTTTCGTTCAGTTGATAATCATCTGTATTTCCTCTTGGGTTAAAATATTCTCATTTTTCCTGGCCTTGTGATGGAGATATTCAGTTCCTTCACAAGCTCTGGATGCAACCAGGTGGCTTGCACACACCAGTAGGATCGTTGTTGCTCTTTACTGAACTTCTTACTGAGTCGTCTAGCGTTACGTTGTTTGTTGTTTCCCTTGTTTGTTATTCGTGTGTGTCCTTTAGTACTTAGTGAGGTTGATGAAGAGCTCATCCCATCCATTCCCTATTTAGGGCTCAGTTCAGGGTAAGCCTAGGGTCAGGTATCTGGCTCGGCGCATAGGTGTGGAATCTATATATGGTGGTGAAGCAACTCAGGGGCCCAGCGGTAGGCTTGGTCAGGGCTCTCATATCCCCTTACCCTAGGCACAGGGTTTCCCTTCCCTTTCGCCGTTCGCTTGGTACCTAGAGTGACACTGTCTACATTATTCTGATTTTTAATTAAGTGACCGAATCCCATTGAATTCACAAAACCCCAGCATAAGAATCATAAATGTTACTTCCTCTCCACCAAGAGATAGACCCCTTTCAGTTCTGGCTTCTTTTACACCCATAATCTAAACTGGAATAAACCTTTGTGGGCAGAGACGAGTGAACCTAAATAGTAAAGTTCAGTGTTTGTACCAAATACAGACTTTATACAAAAAAATCAGTGTTAGAGTTCGGAGTTTTGGTGCTTTATGTTTCCTAACCGCTCGATCTATCAGTGCTTGGCCAGGTGTGAGCTGCTTGTAGTGTTTGAATGGCTTTCACGGGGAGGTAAAAACATTGTTATAAGATGTATTGTGTACAAGGAAAAAACCCCGCCGTCCGTCCCCCGGTAATAAATGGCTGGATGCATGTGGGCGGAGACCCGAACTACCCAGTCAGTGACTTCCAACAGCGTTTAGGACCAGTCCGGTTTCCGAACTTAACTTTATCTAAAGTCCAACTGAGAAAGCTGAACCCAAACTTCAACAGGTCTGTTCATCTCTATTTGTGGGTAGCCCTACAAAAAAATAATCCATTGGATATCAGACAGATAAAATCCTTTAGTTTTTTAATTACAATAATTATCCTTTGTAAAGGGATCATTATTATAACATAAAGGGCTCAATTTATGTGCGGGCCACTACTGATTCATGAAATGGTGCTTGCCTCTTCATGAATTTGGAGCGTTTGACGAGTGGTATGTGCCTCCTAGTGCAATGCAAGAAATATTACTCCCATCAGGGACTGGAGTGAGATTTCTGTATGAAGGAAAAAGCTCTGCTACAACCATGTAATATGTTGGTGCTCAGAATTTTTTTTACATTAATACTAATATTTCTGGCACGCACAGGAAAAAGATGTCAATATGGTTTTGAAGAATATTTTATTTTCATAATCTGCAAAAGGAGTCAACCAAAATGCCAATGTTTCGGCTCACATTTGAGCCTTTTTCAAGGCATGTATATGTGTCGCTCCCATGTCAGCAGACGGGCTGCTCGGATCTGGGTGCTCGGTGGCTCGAGGGTCTCCGGACCCGGGGGTCGTGCGGCCACTCAAATGAAGGGGGATATTTACAGGGGGTAGTTAAAGAGTTTGTGACAGCACCCGTGGTATGTGGTAATTCAGAGTACCACCGCTGCAGTTGGGAGTACCCGGGGGTGATGGAAGGGGGCAGCCAGGTGTTAGTACCCTCCACGGGTAGGGGGAATGCCCCAGGACTCGGTGATGGTGTTGGGGAGCGCCGTGGGGAGAAAAGGGGGTCAGTGTCGTACTCAGTCCAAAAAGCTGACACCGACAACTGGATAAACCAAAGTTCTGGACACTGCTGCCACTGAGGGCAGCTAGTTTGGGTTCCGTCCCCGATGGTGCTGTCTGGTGTTCTGTGACCTTCCTCCTGGCACTTAGTTCTCTTCTCGGTTGGCCCCGATAGCATAAAACTAGTCGGGTCCCGCTCCCCAGTATGGCTAACTGAGGGAGCTTGCTCTCAGGGTTCACGCTTTAGATTTTCTGGACCGTATTAATGGAAAGTCCTATCCCCCTCGTTGTGCTAGTACCCCGATTCTGGAGCAGGTGGAGAGCGGATCTTGAAGGCTTCGTTCTTGTCGGGGAAATTGTCAGGTTGCCTGAAGCTACTCCCTGACCTAGGGTCCACGTACCCAGTCGTTCCCTGAGCCCAGCCCGGTGATGGTACAAGGCCGCCAGCTGTCCTCCTCGACAGTTCCGTGCCCCTTGTCATGATCCCCTGCGACCAGGAGTCCAGCTCCTACTAGGCCCAGACCACCGTCTGTCACCTAGTTACTACCAAGGAGCCCAGCTCCTGACCTCCTCTCTCCTTCACCTCTAACGCAACACTGACCTACTCCTGACACTCCTGACCTCCCCTTACCAACCCCCCCAAGTGGGCGACCCTATTCCACTCAGGCCGTCCACTGGTGTGTCTGGTGGGTGTGGTGCAGAGTGTACCTAGGACTTTAATTGACTGATGTTGGCAACACCATACAGTTGGGGACCCATAACCAAGGAGGAGATGGATATTGCACAGAAGGGCAGATTTCACAATACCCTGTGACGCCCTGATAATCCAGGGGCGTCACATATATCTAATAACCAAAGTAAATATAAAGACAATGTCAGTCAAAGGAAAAAAATAAAAAATAAATAAAAAGAAAACAAAAGTATGTACAGATATGTGCATGGGTTACATAGTGCACTTTAACCATAAACATATTGAATATAATAATTGACGATATGTCATACAGGAATCCATAAGGAAGAATTAAATTATGACATAGAATATATTTTACATCATATGGATGACTAGCAGACAGTCTTAAAGGCAAATGGAAATTGAGGAACGAGATATATAAGCACGAAATAGTAATACCAAGAACATGGGTCATGTATCTCAATGAGGAAAAGGCTAGTTGAATAAATTTTGGTACTATATGAGTAACCCATACCATGAGGCAGGTAAGCGCAAGAATAGGTGCTCGGCAGAATAGGCTTAAGCGGGCTTTACACGCTATGATATCGTTAATGATTTATTGTCGGGGTCACGTTGTTTGTGACCCACATCCAGCCTCATTAACGATATCGCAGTGTGTGAAACGTACGAGCGACCTTTAACGATCGCAAAAGAGGGCAAAATCGTTTGCCGTGGAGAGGTCGTCCTGAAACAAAAAATCGTTATCTGCTTTTTAGCGATGTGGTTCGTCGCTTCTGCGGCATCACACATCGCTGTGTGTGACACCGCAGGAACGACAATCATCACCTTACCTCCATTCACCGGAAAAGGAGGAAGGAAGAAGGTGGGCGGCATGTTCCGGCCGCTCATCTCCTCCCCTCCTTTTCTATTGGGCGGCGGTTCAGTGACGCTGCTGTGACGCTGAATGAACCGCCCCCTTAGAAAGGAGGCGGGTCGCTGGCCAGAGCGACGTCGCTGACCAGGTATGTGCGTGTGACGCTGCCGTAGCGATAATGTTCGCTATGGTAGCAATCACACAATATCGCACGTACGACGGGGGCGGGTGCTAACGCACTCGACATCGCTATCCGATGCTAGCGATGTCGCAGCGTGTAAAGCCCACTTTAGACTAGCAAATACCTAGGGAAAATAGAGATGACATGAGTATATAGCAGAGTATAAAATCAACAGTATGAAAGGGTAGAAACATACCAGAGAATGGGGGGAGGCAGAGGTGAGTCATAGGAGACCAGGGTAAGTAGGTGATAGTGCCTGAAAAAGTAATGGTATATTTGTAAAGCTTAATCGTACAGTCTACACAAGTGAAAGGGGGAGAGCGGTGAGATGGAAAGTTACCGGAATGAAAGCATGCTGGGTGCAGAAGGAACTATGTCCGGTGAATTGGCTGTCTGGTGGCAAGGTGGTGAATGGATGGCACCAGAAACTTTTATAGAAGTCAGGAGGAGGTAGTGTTTCCCGGGTGACTGTGTGGATGTGCGCGAAAGTGCAGACAGGAGGAGATAGGGAAGGTAGAGAGTGTGCATGTGCGGAGATACGCCGGGACATACGCAAAAGGTGTAAGGACGGCGTAAATATGAGGAAATGGAGTAAAGAATGAAAGTAAGAGCCTGATAGGTACGCGCATGCGTGAATCAGCGTGAAACTGTGTGAATGGAGTGTAAGAGCAGAATGTGTGTAGGAGAAAGATGTGATTGGTTTTGGAAGGCAGTAGAGAGTGCTTGAGAGTATTAGAACGGTCCTGTGGTGGGTGGATGGAGATGCCCAGGTACAAAAGCATGGTAGTATAAATTGCATATAAATAGGAATAACACTATGGATGAATAGAATATCATCACGTGATACATATACATATCAAGACAAGTTACACAAAAACTTCGTATTCCCTGTTTAGACAAAGTGGTTCCAGGGGCTGTAGTGTGTGAATTCAAAAGAATTCACGTAGTCGTAGTCTCTGGATCTTGTTACCACCTCTGCGAGGTACAGGGATATGTTCCAGAACCTGGAACTTAAGCTGTGAAATAGACTGACCTTTGGAAATGAAGTGTGCTGGAATGGGTAGTAATGTTTGCTTGCAATGGATTGTAGACTTGTGCTTGCTAATGCGATCTTGGATATGTTGGGATGTTTCACCCACATATCCGAGACCACACGCGCATTTAATAAAGTAGATCACATAAGATGAGTCGCAGGTGAAGAAACCACGGATCAGGATTCCCTTATCAGTCCTAGGATGGAACACAAGATCTCCTTTCAATACGTTAGAGCATTGGACACAACCTAGACAGGGAAAAGTGCCATTGCGGCTTGTGGTGAGAGTAGTCAGCCGTAGAAAAAGTCTAGAGGGCCCAATGTCAGCCCGAATAAGGATATCTTTGAGATTGCGGTCACGTTTATGACAAAATAATAGTTGTGTTTGAAATTCAGGAATGTGAGGGTAGGAATTGGTTAGGAGGGGCCAGTGGTCCAATATGGTGTTACGTATCAATGTTGAGAAGGGGTGATACGTGTTCACAAAGGCCACCCTTTTTGTTTCCTTGTTTGTTCGAGTAGAGTGAGCTGTCGATGGTTTGGCAATATTGGGTGGGTAACCTCTTGCCAAAAAACGTTCGTTCATCTCTGTATGTGTGCTTTGTCGTGTATGATGTTCCGATACGATCCTCTCAACACGAACCTGTCGAGATTTAGGTAGAGATTTCTTTACATGCATGGGATGGCTGCTTTTAAAGTGTAAGAGACTATTCTTGTCTGTGGATTTGGTGTAAAGGTCGGTGATAAGGTGATGAACCTCATCTATAATGACCATCGTATCCAGGAAATTAATACGTCTGGAATGATGATGTAAGGTAAATGTAATCCGTGCTGGGGTGTTGTTTAGATGAGCAAAGAATTGTGTAAGGTCATCTAGGCAGCCATCCCAAATACAGAACACGTCATCAATGAAGCGCTTCCAGGTTTTGGCATGTGACATGAAGAGGGGGTAAGGATAGATGTATAGGTTTTCAAAATGGGCCATAAAGATATTTGCTAAGGTGGTGCAACGTTACTATCCATAGCGGTCCCTTTCTTCTGAAGGTAGAAGTCATCCTCAAATAAGAAGACGTTTTTGGTTATTAAACCTGCTCATCTTGCTCATCTAAACAACACCTATAATATTACTAATTCGTGCTTATATATCTCGTTCCTCAATTTCCATTTGCCATTAAGACTGTCTGCTAGTCATCCATATGATGTAAAATATATTCTATGTCATAATTTAATTCTTCTTCCTTATGGATTCCTGTATGACATATCGTCAATTATTATATTCAATATGTTCATGGTTAAATTGCACTATGTAACCTGTGCACATATCTGTACATAATTTTGTTTTGTTTTTATATAATTTTATTTTTTCCTTTGACTGACATTGCCTTTATATTTATTTTTGTTATTAGATATACATGCCTTGAAAAAGGCTCAAATGTGAGCCGAAACGATGGCATTTTGGTTGACTCCTTATGCAGAATATGAAAATAAAATATTCTTAGAAACCATATTGACATCTTTTTCCTGTGCATGCCAGAAATATTAGTATTAATGGAGTGAGATTTCTGGCATATGGAACACCACAGCTCGTCATGAATTAAAGGAGTTGTGGTGTCACGCCCCCGTCCCACCCAAACCCTGCCAATATTAGAGTGAAAATGGCAAGAGCCCCCAAAATTTGGCACAATTATGAATTGATCCAAATTTTTGTGACTTTTCAAAGCTTTTGTGACATTTTTTTGGCATAAAAGCTTCGATAAATTGGGACCAGAATGTCTTAACAACTTCCACATATCCAGGACGCAGAATGCGATTCACTTCTCCCCTATCACGGCTGAGGATAGAAGCTATACTATCCGTATAGTACAATACAAAGGGAAGGCAAAAAGAATGCCCTATCACTAGGGAAAGAGGGAAGTGGTGACCCCTGACAATACAGCTCACCCTCACCAACCCTATATAGGTTCTGCACTTGTCGCCGAGCAGCAATACCTCACCCTAGGCAAACCCTGATCTGGGACTAAGTAAGAATGGCAGGTATGAGTTCTTAGTCAACACCACTAATGCTAAAGGAGACAAAAGGAAACAATACAGGGGAGACATAAATGCTACCACCTGAGCCCAGGTACATAGCAAAATTCAAACACTTATCTTAGGAGCAGCTACCACAAATGTCTCTGGAACAACAAGAGGAGACAACCGCTGCAAACAGCAGCCAAAATCAACTATAAACCTCACCCAAGGCACCCCAGGGTGAGGTTTATAAAGGAAGTCAGAGGCTGGCAACTGAGAGGAAAAACTGACAGTTTTCCAGAGTCATAGAGTCCGCTGCTGCAGAAACAAAGAACTGTCAGTTAACAACACATTCTGCAAATCTCTGGGATTTTTCAAAACTTCTGCCACTGGATTGTCAGCCGGCCGTGACACCTCTGTGACATCCCCTCACTATTTTTGTGCTAAATGTCTACAGATCTGCCTCAACCCCAGAGGTTCTGAGGCAAAATCATCACATCTAAACAATAGAGAAAGACAGGCAAGAATAATATATTGTATATTGTACAAGCATTTATTAACAAAACAAGTTTTGAAATGCAATTATATACAGTGTGATATACTTAAGAGTTCCTATCTCCAATCTGGGGCTGCACTTTTTAGTAAATAAAGCAGTGGGCAACCTGAGATTACTGAATTATCTAAATATAATCCAGTATCAAAACATTTCACAAATGTTCCTAAATGCTCTTGAAATACCCAACTTACTAGCAAAGTGGAGCTCGAATTTCCATTTTGTGGGATCTTAGTGTGCAGCGTGGGATCCCACAAATCTCTGCAGCTGCTCTAAGCACAAGTAATTGCTCTCTCAACTAATCCAGCGTTGTCACATACTGTTTAAAGGGGTGGTTCACCCATTTATTTTTTTTGTTCTACTTACCTTTCTAGGAGTTTTCTCCATTGTCTTCTGTTTCCAGTTCTGGCACTGAGCGGCGCTATCCTGCACGCTCAGTGCCTGTCACATGACCCCCTGGAGCTGTGGCCGCCAGAATCCTCTGACGTCCCGGCATTTCCGGGCTCTCAAACAAGACGGGTACGTCAGAGGAGGCTGGCACCACTCAGATTGAGTGACAGGGCTGTGGGCGGTAACTACCGCACATCACAGCCCAGTATCGAGGGGAGGAGCCGGAGGACGTCACTGTGGAGCCGGCAAAGCGTCCTGCAGATGGTGAGGCACGGGGCGCCAGTGTGCAGTACAGGGGGGGGTGTCTTCAGCTGAATCCCCCCCTGCACGTAAGTATGTGATCACACTCTCCACCCCCCACTCTGCTGCGATGTCAGGAGAGCGGCCGGTGTCGGGCAGTGTGATCATCTGCTCCTCCCAGCAGCAAAACACTGACAGGCATGTCACCGCTGTGCTCTGCCATCTGTCCTGCTGCATGGGACCAACTGTCTGCACTCTGTCACCTGCACCACAAGTCACAGAGTGGAGACAGTTGGTGACAGAGCACCTCTGCCCCCCCCCCGTTCTTTCACCACTCTCTTCTCTCCCCCCACTCTTCTCCCCCTCCCCTCTCTTCTCTGCCCCCTCTTATCCCTCTCTCCTCTCCCCTCTCTTTTCCCTCGCTCTCTTTCCCCCCTCGCTCTCTTTTCCTCCCCACCGTGCTCTCTTTTCCTCCCCACCGTGCTCTCTTTTCCTCCCCACCGTGCTCTCTTTTCCTCCCCCCCGCACTCTCTTTCCTTCCCCCCACTATCTTTTCCTCCCCCACTCGCTCTCTTTTCCTCCCCCCGCGCTCTCTTTTCCTCCCCCCCTCGCTCTCTTTTCCTCCCCCCCCGCGCTCTCTTTTCCTCCCCCTTGCTCTCTTTTCCTCCCCCCCGCGCTCTCTTTTCCTCCCCCCCGCGCTCTCTTTTCCTCCCCCCCGCGCTCTCTTTTCCTCCCCCCGCGCTCTCTTTTCCTCCCCCCGCGCTCTCTTTTCCTCCCCCCGCGCTCTCTTTTCCTCCCCCCCGCGCTCTCTTTTCCTCCCCACCGCGCTCTCTTTTCCTCCCCCCGCGCTCTCTTTTCCTCCCCCCCTCGCTCTCTTTTCCTCCCCCCCGCGCTCTCTTTTCCTCCCCCCCCGCGCTCTCTTTTCCTCCCCCCCCTCGCTCTCTTTTCCTCCCCCCCCTCGCTCTCTTTTCCTCCCCCCCCTCGCTCTCTTTTCCTCCCCCCCCTCGCTCTCTTTTCCTCCCCCCCTCGCTCTCTTTTCCTCCCCCCCCTCGCTCTCTTTTCCTCCCCCCTCGCTCTCTCTCTCTTTTCCCTCGCTCTCTCCTGGCATGGTCAGTACAGAAATCTCTCCATCGTGGAGGGGTGAGAGGGAGTAATAAACATGGAGTCCCTACTGTGTCTGTGTATTTATTTCGAATAAAGTATTTTTCTCTATGTGGTCTTTTTTTTTTTTTTTTTTTTTTTAAACCCTTTATTGGAGATTCTTAATGGCCAGGTCAAACTTGGCCTGACATTAAGAATCTCGGGCTTTATACCAGCTGGTAAAACATAGCTGGTATTAACCCCTTATTACCCAGCGTGCCACCTGCCACCAGGGCCACTGGAAGAGTTGGATACAGCGCCAGAAGATGGCGCTTCTATAAAAGCGCCATTTTCTGGGGCGGCTGTGGACTGCAATTCGCAGCGGGGGGCCCAGAAAGTTTGGGTACCCTTCACTGCGGATTCCAATCCCCAGCTGCCTAGTTGTACCTGGCTGGACTCAAAAATTCGGCGAAGCCCATGTCATTTTTTTTTTTTTAATTATTTCATGAAATTCATGAAATAAAAAAAAAAAAAGGGCTTCTCTATATTTTTGGTTTCCAGCCGGGTACAAATAGGCAGCTGGGGGTTGGGGGCAGCCCGTAGCTGCCTGCTGTACCTGGCTAGCATACAAAAATATGGCGAAGCCCACGTCATTTTTTTAAAAAAGTTTTCAGGCAAAAACCTTTATAAAAAAAAAATGCTTCCCTGGATTTCTATTGCCAGTGAAAGTAACACCAAGCAGCGGTGGTTAGCAGCCAGTAGCTGCTTGGGTTACCCTTAACAATAGAAAATGCAGCGGGAGCCCACAAACAATGTGATTTTTTTTTTTTATTTTTAATGAATTTTTTAAAAAAAAAAAATCGACATGGGCTTTGCCCATCGAGCACCAGAGCATTTTACTGCTCAATTCATCCCAAGTAATCAGATGACTCCAGTGTCGGCCGATTACTTGTTCTGTGTCCCCCTGCATCCATTGCAGCGTGTACGGGCTGTGAGGTCAACGGAGTTCACTCCAGCACTGGAGTCAGCTGATCTGAACTCAGCTGAACTCCAGCCTGCACACGCTGCGATGGATGCAGGGGGACATAGAACAAGTAAGGTCTAAGCCACATGGCGAGAAAAACAGTGCGAGTGGAGTGCGATAAAACATCGCATTCCACTCGGACCAATATTAGCCTGTGTGTCAGCACACATGAGCGATTATTTTCTCTGCCCTAATTGGACCGAGAAAACAATTGCAGCATGCTACAACTGTAATGCAAGACTCTCTCTTTTACCCATTCAAGTGTATGTGGTGAGAGAAAAATCGCACTGCACTTGCGGTACATCGGTGGATTACGGAGGAGAGAGTGAGAGAAATCCCTCCCACCCCTCCTCAGTGCTGGCCCACCCCTCGAGTGCTGGACCGCCCCCCCGCAGCTGAGGTCTGCTCGCACAGTCGGACCTCAGTCACAGGGACACACGCATGACACTCAGCTCTGCTGTACTGAGCGTGAGCCGAGTGTAATGCGAGGGGATCGCAGTAATCCCCGTGTGGCCCCAGCCTGATCGGCCGACACTTGAGTCAGCTGATCTGAACTCAGCTGAACTCCTGTAAACACAGCCCGCACACACAGCCCGCACACGGTCACATGTGACCGGCAGCAGGCAGCGACTGCTGTTAAGGCTACATTCACATGACCGTTCCGTTTTTGCGGGCCACAAAAAAACGGTCCTTTTTTTCACGGATGCATCCTAGTGGCATCCGTGTGACATCTGCGTGCCTTCAGTTTTTTTTGCGGACCGCAAAAAACGGAAGCAGCAAGAAAGATAAATAGATGAGTAGATATAGAGATGAATAGATAAATATAGAGACAGAGGGATAGAGGGATGAATGAATGAATGGATAGATAGATAGATAAGAAATACATATATAATGTCTTACCCCCTGCATATTCTAAGCTGGCACCCTTTTGTGACTTTCATGTGGCACTAAGGGGTGCTTAGCCTTGTATTTAGCCAAAAAATAAATAAATAATAAAAAAAAAATGACATGCGGTCCCCCTATCTTTTGTAGCCAGCTAGGGTAAAGCAAACGGCTGCAGCCTGCAAACCACAGCTGGCAGCTTCACCTTGGCTGTTAATCCAGAACAGAGGGCACCCCACGCTGTTATTTTAAATTAAATAAATAATTTAAAACAAAAAACACGGGGTCCCCCAAAATTGGATCACCAGCCAAGGTAAAGCGGACACATACACACACACTGTATATACGCGCACACACACTTTCTTCCCCTGGCTGTGCAGAGCTGCTGCTGTCTCTGTGATTTCTCTCAGTGCACATCCACTGGGAAGAGGCAGGGAGGAGGGTTTGGGTGGAGAGCAGAGTGGGTGTATTAGACACAATGGGTGTGTTAGATAAGCTAGACACCGCTCTAGAGCCACAAAGAATTCTAGGACTTGTAGGAACTGAACACAGGAAGTCAGAGGAGAGATTACCCCATCAGAGCTGGAGCCAGCAATGACCGTGTGCTGCTAGTGCACAATAAAAGGTAATTTTGCTGAAAAAACATAATAGATGTGTTGAGGGGCACATATTAGCAAGATTTATCAGAAAAAAAAAAAATCAGTTTTGGTAACTGGACAACTTCTTTAAGGTTTTACTGAACTGCTTAAGAAGGATGCTGCAGAGCTGGGGTCGTAGAGTTCACTCTTCCACTGTGATTGATCACTGATGGTTGTGGGATCTAACAACCTGGAAGTTCCTTTTGGAGACATTAGGGACAGTTCCAAAAGTTTTAGTACTGGATTATATTAAAAAAAAAAAACACTAATCTGCGGCTCTTCACTGTTTTAGGAAATAATAAAGGCAGCCACAGATTTGTTATAAGCACTATTTAAAGGGAAAGTCATCAAACACATAGAAACTGGGGGATATTACCCTCATAAAGTGTCAGCAGCAAATCCCCCCATAACAGTGCGTCATGACCACATTCTTATGGTCTGAAAAATACGATAAGTTTAAAAAGAGAGAAAATGGTTCTTTCCCTCACCAATTCTTACTTGAGCAATTGTAGCTGATTTTTAAATAAAACCAGTTGAATTCTAGTACATCATGATGGCTTCTCCCATGCGACTCATCTGACAACAAGACCTGATTAATGATAAAAAAAACATTTGGCAAATTCTGCAAGCAAGAATGGCTGCTCTGATCTGTTGGTTTTCTGATGTCGGCAAGACTTGATTTGCCAGTTGAACAATTCAATTACTGGTAAAACTGGTAAAACATAGCTGGTATTAACCCCTTATTACCCAGCGTGCCACCTGCCACCAGGGCCACTGGAAGAGTTGGATACAGCGCCAGAAGATGGCGCTTCTATAAAAGCGCCATTTTCTGGGGCGGCTGTGGACTGCAATTCGCAGCGGGGGGCCCAGAAAGTTTGGGTACCCTTCACTGCGGATTCCAATCCCCAGCTGCCTAGTTGTACCTGGCTGGACTCAAAAATTCGGCGAAGCCCATGTCATTTTTTTTTTTTTAATTATTTCATGAAATTCATGAAATAAAAAAAAAAAAAGGGCTTCTCTATATTTTTGGTTTCCAGCCGGGTACAAATAGGCAGCTGGGGGTTGGGGGCAGCCCGTAGCTGCCTGCTGTACCTGGCTAGCATACAAAAATATGGCGAAGCCCACGTCATTTTTTTAAAAAAGTTTTCAGGCAAAAACCTTTATAAAAAAAAAATGCTTCCCTGGATTTCTATTGCCAGTGAAAGTAACACCAAGCAGCGGTGGTTAGCAGCCAGTAGCTGCTTGGGTTACCCTTAACAATAGAAAATGCAGCGGGAGCCCACAAACAATGTGATTTTTTTTTTTTATTTTTAATGAATTTTTTAAAAAAAAAAAATCGACATGGGCTTTGCCCATCGAGCACCAGAGCATTTTACTGCTCAATTCATCCCAAGTAATCAGATGACTCCAGTGTCGGCCGATTACTTGTTCTGTGTCCCCCTGCATCCATTGCAGCGTGTACGGGCTGTGAGGTCAACGGAGTTCACTCCAGCACTGGAGTCAGCTGATCTGAACTCAGCTGAACTCCAGCCTGCACACGCTGCGATGGATGCAGGGGGACATAGAACAAGTAAGGTCTAAGCCACATGGCGAGAAAAACAGTGCGAGTGGAGTGCGATAAAACATCGCATTCCACTCGGACCAATATTAGCCTGTGTGTCAGCACACATGAGCGATTATTTTCTCTGCCCTAATTGGACCGAGAAAACAATTGCAGCATGCTACAACTGTAATGCAAGACTCTCTCTTTTACCCATTCAAGTGTATGTGGTGAGAGAAAAATCGCACTGCACTTGCGGTACATCGGTGGATTACGGAGGAGAGAGTGAGAGAAATCCCTCCCACCCCTCCTCAGTGCTGGCCCACCCCTCGAGTGCTGGACCGCCCCCCCGCAGCTGAGGTCTGCTCGCACAGTCGGACCTCAGTCACAGGGACACACGCATGACACTCAGCTCTGCTGTACTGAGCGTGAGCCGAGTGTAATGCGAGGGGATCGCAGTAATCCCCGTGTGGCCCCAGCCTGATCGGCCGACACTTGAGTCAGCTGATCTGAACTCAGCTGAACTCCTGTAAACACAGCCCGCACACACAGCCCGCACACGGTCACATGTGACCGGCAGCAGGCAGCGACTGCTGTTAAGGCTACATTCACATGACCGTTCCGTTTTTGCGGGCCACAAAAAAACGGTCCTTTTTTTCACGGATGCATCCTAGTGGCATCCGTGTGACATCTGCGTGCCTTCAGTTTTTTTTGCGGACCGCAAAAAACGGAAGCAGCAAGAAAGATAAATAGATGAGTAGATATAGAGATGAATAGATAAATATAGAGACAGAGGGATAGAGGGATGAATGAATGAATGGATAGATAGATAGATAAGAAATACATATATAATGTCTTACCCCCTGCATATTCTAAGCTGGCACCCTTTTGTGACTTTCATGTGGCACTAAGGGGTGCTTAGCCTTGTATTTAGCCAAAAAATAAATAAATAATAAAAAAAAAATGACATGCGGTCCCCCTATCTTTTGTAGCCAGCTAGGGTAAAGCAAACGGCTGCAGCCTGCAAACCACAGCTGGCAGCTTCACCTTGGCTGTTAATCCAGAACAGAGGGCACCCCACGCTGTTATTTTAAATTAAATAAATAATTTAAAACAAAAAACACGGGGTCCCCCAAAATTGGATCACCAGCCAAGGTAAAGCGGACACATACACACACACTGTATATACGCGCACACACACTTTCTTCCCCTGGCTGTGCAGAGCTGCTGCTGTCTCTGTGATTTCTCTCAGTGCACATCCACTGGGAAGAGGCAGGGAGGAGGGTTTGGGTGGAGAGCAGAGTGGGTGTATTAGACACAATGGGTGTGTTAGATAAGCTAGACACCGCTCTAGAGCCACAAAGAATTCTAGGACTTGTAGGAACTGAACACAGGAAGTCAGAGGAGAGATTACCCCATCAGAGCTGGAGCCAGCAATGACCGTGTGCTGCTAGTGCACAATAAAAGGTAATTTTGCTGAAAAAACATAATAGATGTGTTGAGGGGCACATATTAGCAAGATTTATCAGAAAAAAAAAAAATCAGTTTTGGTAACTGGACAACTTCTTTAAGGTTTTACTGAACTGCTTAAGAAGGATGCTGCAGAGCTGGGGTCGTAGAGTTCACTCTTCCACTGTGATTGATCACTGATGGTTGTGGGATCTAACAACCTGGAAGTTCCTTTTGGAGACATTAGGGACAGTTCCAAAAGTTTTAGTACTGGATTATATTAAAAAAAAAAACACTAATCTGCGGCTCTTCACTGTTTTAGGAAATAATAAAGGCAGCCACAGATTTGTTATAAGCACTATTTAAAGGGAAAGTCATCAAACACATAGAAACTGGGGGATATTACCCTCATAAAGTGTCAGCAGCAAATCCCCCCATAACAGTGCGTCATGACCACATTCTTATGGTCTGAAAAATACGATAAGTTTAAAAAGAGAGAAAATGGTTCTTTCCCTCACCAATTCTTACTTGAGCAATTGTAGCTGATTTTTAAATAAAACCAGTTGAATTCTAGTACATCATGATGGCTTCTCCCATGCGACTCATCTGACAACAAGACCTGATTAATGATAAAAAAAACATTTGGCAAATTCTGCAAGCAAGAATGGCTGCTCTGATCTGTTGGTTTTCTGATGTCGGCAAGACTTGATTTGCCAGTTGAACAATTCAATTATTCACAACATGAAAAAGGTTCCTTCCCTGTGCGGCTTCTTCACATGTTTAACAAGATCTGATTTCCTAGTAAAACATTTACCACATTCTGGGCATGAAAACGGCTTCTCCCCAATGTGATTTGTCTGATGTCTAACAAGGTGTGATTTCCGAATAAAACATTTCCCACACTCTGAACATGAAAACGGCTTCTCCCCTGTGTGAGTTTTCTGATGTCTAACAAGGTGTGATTTCTGAAAAAAACATTTCCCACATTCGGAACATGAAAACGGCTTCTCCCCGTTGTGATTTATCTGATGTCTAACAAGGTGTGATTTGTGAATAAAACATTTCCCACACTCTGAACATGAAAATGGCTTCTCCCCTGTGTGACTTTTCTGATGTCTAACAAGGTGTGATTTCCGAATAAAACATTCCCCACACTCTGAACATGAAAATGGCTTCTCCCCTGTGTGAATTTTCTGATGTGTAACAAGGTCTGCTTTCCGAATAAAACATTTCCCACACTCTGAACATGAAAATGGCTTCTCCCCTGTGTGAGTTCTTTGATGCCAAACAAGATCAGATTTCCAAATAAAACCTTTCCCACACTCTGAACATGAAAATGGCTTCTCCCCTGTGTGAATTTTCTGATGTGTAACAAGGTTTATTTTCTGAATAAAACCTTTCCCACATTCTGAACACGAAAATGGCTTCTCCCCTGTGTGAATTTTCTGATGTCTAACAAGGTGTGATTTCCGAATAAAACATTCCCCACACTCTGAACATGAAAATGGCTTCTCCCCTGTGTGAATTTTCTGATGTCTAACAAAGTCTGCTTTCCGAATAAAACATTTCCCACACTCTGAACATGAAAATGGTTTCTCCCTTGTAGGAGCCGTTTCATGTTCCACATCCCTTCTGTAACTTTTATTTTGCTTACAATTCTGTGATAAATGGGAATTTTGGACTTGTTTGAAAAGATCTGATGATAGAGTTTTCCATGAAAGGACTGAAGGTATATCTGGGACAACAGCATGCTCCTCATATGTATAATGTGTAATACTTTCATCATCTGTTTTAAATTCTGAAGATATTAGAGGTCCATCTGAACTCCTGATACAGTCATCGGCTACAAATAAAAACACAATATTATTATTTTTTAATTATATAATTTTGAAAGTAGATTTATATTTTAAACCATAACATCAGAAATTAAATTAGGAAACAAATTATTCTGAATCTGTTTTCCAATTTCGAGATCTAAGAGTTACATCTTCGTTAATTCTGATCTCCCATTCCTAGCACCAGTTCTCTGGAATGTGCTACAGTAAATAATATGATTGATTGTTGCAATGTGACTGTAGGATAATGAGTAATGAGGGACAGGGGGCTACTATACTTTCCGTCATGCTAGGAGACTTTAGGCTATCCCTAACCTCTGGATTACCCTGAACGTGGAAGAAAGGGGCAGGAGTATGATGGAAATACAGATTAAGACAGATGGGAAAACCAAAATTCAGACACACTGCAAACTCCCAGAAATAAACAGTGAGATACTAAGGAGAAAAGCAAGAGAAGGAAGGCAGAAACAAAAAGACAACAATGGTTAACACCACAACTGCTCACAGCAATAATGCACAACAACCACTAGTTTGTATCACAACACCTCACCAGACCTGTATAGGTAAACTATAGCTGGCATTAATGGAATTATCCAGCCAGCATATACAGAAGGGAAGCGAATGATACTGGCTCCACTACAGCATGTAAACAAAGACACTAACAAGGAGCCCAGCAGAGAATAACTCTTGCTAGTCTTACTAAGTATGTGGTTCGATGCCTGCGTCTCCCTGCGCTGATCACAGATAACAGAGAAGTTAGCAAGCAAGAGTGCCAGAATGTGTAATTTCCACAGATCCTGATGCTGCCATGACAGTTGGCATGCCCTGCAAGCATCTCGTTGTGACATTGATCCATAACATAGACAATTTCAAAAAGGTTTTTTTTCGAAGATGAAAATATAATAGAGACAGAAGCCAAATATTTAATGGGCTTGTTCGGGACTGTAAGATTGATGGCCAATCCTTAGGCTTTGGAACCAAGCAGGTAGCATGGTCTTGCTATCTGTGCAGGTATACATTAGGGCTCCAATTCATCAAGACCGGCGATGTACAATGAAAATTGATGTCAGGGACTGGCGTGAGATTTCTGGCATAGGGAACGCCACAGTTTGTTATGAATTAGAGAAGCGGTGACATCACACCCGTCTTCTGGCCAAGCACTGTCCATTTTTGCGTAGCTGGTTAAAATTGGCGTGAAACCTCCAAAAGTCACACAATTTATTTTTATTTACATTTATTTTTTATTGACTGTAGAATGGCTATGATGTATCAATGTTTGGAATCAGCGGTACAAAAGGATGTTGATGAAATAGAGAATCATGACTGTAAGGCACTCGGTGTTAATAAGTGCTGAGAAAACCGTGCAATGTAAAATCAACAACGGTCATCATAATCAAAGCAAACAAGAGACTATAAAAATATAGCTCTGCAGTGCAGCCAGGCCAACCATCTGTCTTTATAAAATCCTTCTCCAGTCTTCTTTCGAAGCTTATTGAGTAATTCACGGGGGGCAAAAAATGGGTTTTCAGGTTCCATCTGGTACCAACCATCAATGGTGTATTTACTAGTGTCAAGACCAACATAATACAAAAGCTCAAAAGGACCCATTTGGTAACGGACTTCCAATTTCATTGCAACATCCATGTCTTCCTTAGATGCATGACCTCGTTCATGAAGATGCACAAATTCCATTAGGTATGGTACCAGAAGACGGCTAACAATGAATCCTGGGGTGTCTTTACATGACACAGGCATCTTTCCCAGTGCTTTACTGAAGTCCATGAGAGAGTCAGAAGTCGTTTGGCTAGTCATTGGTGTCTTAATGACCTCCACCAGCTTCATCATTGGTACTGGATTAAAGAAATGCAGCCCTCCGAACTGATCCTGCCTAGTTGTGGAGTTAGCTATGTCAATAAGAATGTGTTGCTGGCAAATATGGTGTGTTCTGGTGCAAATTTGTCCAGTGTCTTGATTAGTGCATTTTTCCACTTCCAAGTTTTCTATTATGGCTTCCACCACCAGATCATTGCTGTGCACCACGGCCGCTGGGTCTGTGCTTGTGCTGAAGTTTGAGAGGGTTTTGCTGATGAACTGTGCAGCAGCCTCAGACTTGTCCACAAACATCTTCTTAGTGACCCTTTTCAAGCTGTCCAATACTTTTTGCAGACTTTTTCAAGATGTCATCAGTCTGGTCCACTAAAACAACAGTGTGTCTGGTTGCTGCAGCTACCTGCGCTATCCCAGCACCTATCAGACCTCCTCCAATCACAGTCACGTGCTTGATAGTCAGATTATTCGCAGTGGCGAAGGCCATGGCGAGGCCATGTCTGCTTGTACTTCTGGGAGCTGAAGGACATGCGAGTGATGTCAGCACAGCGTGCCATGATGATTTAGTCGCACAATCTTTTTTCACAACTCTGTGTTGCACAAAAAATTGATTGATAAGTGATCTCTGTCAGAATTCTGGCATTATTGCTTTGAAGAATCAGGGTCTAGGTGTCAAATCTCCTTCTGTAGGGGTCTCCATTCCTTCCAGGGTAGTTTGCCAGTAGTTCACATTCTCTAAAGCAATAACTTTATTAGCTATTTTTAGGTAGTTTAAAAATGTGGTATTTCAGTGTGCGGCTGTAGTCTTTTTTTCTATTATCTAGCTATACACACACACACACACACACACACCAGCCTGTCTCCTCTTCAACTTTAGACTCCTGGAAATAAGAGACCTTTGGTCACATGACGTGATGTCAAAGAGGTTCTTAAGCAGTCCTATAATCGATATATAAAACACTGGGGCCACTAGGAAAATGGGGGCCCTGTGAAATTGCCCAGTTTTCTCTCCCTTTTCCCTAATGCCAGCCTGTCCTCTGTTCAATTATTTTAGACTCCTGCAATTAAGAGACCTTTGGTTACATCATGTCACATGACTTCATCAGAGGTCCTTAAACAATCAACTTCTGAATACAACTGATGGTGACCGTAAAGGCCACTTTACACACAGATAAATCTGCGGCAGATCTGTGGTTGCAGTGAAATTGTGGACAATCAGTGCCAGATTTGCGGCTGTGTACAAATGGAACAATATGTCCATGATTTCACTGCAACCACAGATCTGCCAAAGATTTATCTGTATGTGTAAAGTAGCCTTAAGAGACTGAGGTTCCTAAGAAATTGCACAGTTTGACTCCTCCCAATGCTGGCCCTGACTGTAACGAGGGCATATTTTTAGGGAAACAGAGTATTCATGAACCCTCTGCAGGTCTTTAAGTTGCCTTCACAACAACATAGAGAAGGCACTAGAAACAAACAGTAGAAGAAGCAGAAGCAAAGACAATACAGCTGAAAAAAAAACCACAGAGCAGAAAACCTTAAAATGTAAACACAAAATGAGTGCAGAAAGTACATGAGTAGATATCTCTTACTGGATAGAGCTGGAGGAAACACATCCTGAGGAACATCGGGATCTTCTTGGTTACAGTCCTGTGGGAGAAGAGGACGGGGACATCTCTCTGGTGTTGTCCTCTTACTGGATAGAACTAGAGGAGACACATACAGGGACTGAATTCATTCCTTACATACAGATAATTATAGGCCGTGTGTATTTAGTCCTGTCTATTACCTGGTGATGTGAGGGGCTGGGGAACCTCCATCATGACGTCCTTGTACAGATCTTTGTGTCCTTCTAAATACTCCCACTCCTCCATGGAGAAATAGACAGCGACGTCCTGACACCTTATAGGAATCTGACACATACAATGATACCGTCACCCCCGATCCCTTCATAGTGTTACTGTATAATGTCCCAGCATTCCCAGCAGTGTCACCTCTCCAGTCAGCAGCTCAATCATCTTGTAGGTGAGTTCTAGGATCTTCTGGTCATTGATGTCCTCATGTATCGGGGGGTGAGGTGGAGGCCCCGTGATTGGGCTCAGGGGTCTTCCCCATCCCTCAGACACAAGGGCCTGACAGCGCTCACTAGAGGTCTTCTTCACTACTGTGTAATCCTGGTTATGGAGAGACACAGTAATAAATCTCACTCCAGACATTTCCAGAGTCCTCACCTCTCCAGTTCTGTCCATCTGTTATTCCCATAGATAAGAATGATGTAATGTGACGTCATCAGAATCTCTCACCTCTCCAGTAAGCCGGAAGAGGATATCTAGGGTGAGGTGTAATATCCTCTCCGCCATCTTGTCCCTGTCCATATCCATCCTTCACGGGGCAATCAGGAGAATTCTCTTCTATAGAAGATCTCCACTGAGAGGATCCGATATTGTAGGGACCTGAATGGGGAGAAAAAAGGGGCCGAGGACTGAGGGCAGAAAGGGGCTGAGGGCAGAAAGGGGCCGAGGACTGAGGGCAGAAAGGGGCCGGGGACCGAGGGCAGAAAGGGGCCGAGGACTGAGGGCAGAAAGGGGCCGAGGACTGAAGGCAGAAAGGGGCCGAGGACCGAGGGCAGAAAGGGGCCGAGGACTGAGGGCAGAAAGGGGCCGAGGGCAGAAAGGGGCCGAGGACCGAGGGCAGAAAGGGGCCGAGGACAGAGGGCAGAAAGGGGCCGAGGACTGAGGGCAGAAAGGGGCCAGGGACTGAGGGCAGACGGGTTTCCTCACTTCCGGCCTCTCAGAGTTGGGGCGTTTGTATCTATCAGAGGAAAAAGAACAAAAACCTCATTATTTATAGAAATCAGCGAGAGAAAAACATCAATAAAGTCTCAGAGTTGAAGGGGTTAATGCCACCTACCCCAGTAATGGGGAATCGCCACACACCTCCACCTGCAGAGCCGCACACTAGATATATGGCTGCTCTGTGCTTACAGGACCTGTGATGATGTCACATGGAGGGGAGGAGTCAGGGTCACATGATCAGCTCCTCAGTGTTCTCCTATACTGGCGTGCACACATTTGATGAGGCGCGGTGTCAGTGGACAGTCAGGCCCCACTCACACTTGCGCTATTTTGAGGCAAACGGAATCCGTCAGTAATGTAGTACAGTTCATTTATTTACAGTGGAAGCGCGACATCATGTGGACACAAGCGGGTACTGCATGACACACACACACGGCATATTAACGCGCTTCCACTGTAAATAAATGAACTGTACTACATTAGTGACGGATTCCGTTTGCGTCAAAATAGCGCAAGTGTGAAACTAGCCTTATAGTAAACTATTGTTGCATATGTATGTGACCCCTGTTGTGTATGTATGTGACCCCTGTTGTGTATGTGTGTAACCCCTGTTGCGTATGTATGTGACCCCTGTTGTGTATGTGTGTAACCCCTGTTGTGTATCTATGTGACCCCTGTTGTGTATGTGTGTAACCCCTGTTGCGTATGTATGTGACCCCTGTTGCGTATGTATGTGACCCCTGTTGCGTATGTATGTGACCCCTTCACACTGTTATTTGAATCTTTGCTTTATTGAATTCTTTATTGATAAGTTCAGGTGAGGAGAAGATTTGTTGAGCGACTTTAAAATAAAGACATTTGGACCTGATCGGTCTTGAACACAAGTTGCTGAAATGTGTGTATGACGTATATGGAGCAGAGCCGCATGTGTACGATGTGTACGGGACAGTGCTATGTGTGTACGATGTTTACGGGACAATGCCATGTGTGTACGATGTCTACGTAGTGGAGCTGTGTATGTAACAGAGCCGTGGGTGCATGACGTGTATGTAGCGGAGCCGTGGGTGCATGACGTGTATGTAGCGGAGCCGTGGGTGCACAACGTGTATGTAGTGGATAAACTCTTTTACCAGTTTATTAATCCACAAAACACCCGTGCAGATCCAACATAATCCACACGAGGTCCCACGACAATTCAATCCCTGCTACATGTAAAGTTACAGCGTGCTATCATGACACATGACTGCCTTCTATGAGGTTCATGCAGAGACTGAGCAGCGATCAGTGGTGACGTTACTTAGTTTAGCAACGGCCACAGCTGGAGGTTCCCACGGTCCTCCACTTGTGACCGCAGGTAACTTGACCTCAGGTGGCTTCAGTGACCTCACCTGAGTTCATTCACAGCTCATCACGCGACTCACTCAGTCTGTGCCTGACCATCACAGTGTACGTAGCAAATACTGTGGATAGAAGCACAGGACAGGGTGTT
The DNA here is from genome assembly GCF_048569485.1 of Anomaloglossus baeobatrachus. Classification (NCBI taxonomy): domain Eukaryota; kingdom Metazoa; phylum Chordata; class Amphibia; order Anura; family Aromobatidae; genus Anomaloglossus; species Anomaloglossus baeobatrachus. Next base: position 839,257 of record NW_027441806.1, read on the forward strand.
ACCAGGTAAGGTAACAGATAAGCCAAGGTAATTTAAACCCAGAACTGCTGCTTTTGAATCCAGTAATTTGCATGATTTCACGCCAAATTTCATTACCACATACAGTAATGACAGTGTTTTTATTAGAAATGTTTTGGAAAAACACTGAAACATGTTATTAAATGATCCTATTTTAAAGGATGTTATGCCTCTTCATCCAGGTATCACTTTAAAAAGGGTCCCTACCCTGAGAAATATTGTAGCCCCCAGCAGGTTGAGAAGTTCCATGGGTATGACGTCCCCACGGGGTCTTGGGGATTACTCGTCACTGGACCAGTGTTGGTTTGGGATGTCACAGCGGCCGGGCCTGGTTCCGTGACCGCAGCGGTATCAATAATAGTGGGGATGGGGTGTGGAGTTTGCATTTGTGATGCCATCTGTGGTGTGCGGCCAAGTATTAGTCGCTGCTGCGGGAGGTCTTCTCTGGGGCGGATGATCACGTAGCTTGGATGGTACAGCTCTCCACAGGCAGAGCTCAGGCCCCAGGGAGGATGTGGGGAGTAGTAATTGCCTATGGCGCAGGGGTGCGATGATGGGAGCGTCGGCAGTGATGGGATGACACAGAGGTTGCAGTCAAACTTCTTTACTCACTAAGATTACACCGCCTTTGGAGTGCTGTGCTCTGCTGGTATGGGCTCCAGCCGATCCAGGATAGTTTGGAGGTCAAGGCCAGTGTTTCCTTCTGTGTGTCCTTTCTAGTGGTCTTCCCTGCATCCCAGCTTCTGAGCCGTGGAACGGGTCATGGGTGGTTGCTGCACTCCTCGTGAACCCTGGGATTACCCTTCTTCCTAAGAACGCGGGTCGAGTCTCCAGCTCTGGACCACGGGCCCCTTTCTATTCTGTCTTTTTTTCCTGACATCTCTTCCTGATGCGTTCTTGACCCCCTTCCTGGGTGCCAACCTGGCACTAACTGAATTCTGTGTGAGATGGCTCCTAACTTCCCCTGAAGGTGCCCCGTCTCCTGGGTTGTTGAACTAGTGGACAGGAGGTTCCATACCTCATGATGGCCACCCCCGGCACCTACTCTGGCCCAGTCCCAGTGAAAGAGCTCCCGTGTTATGTGTTGGATGTGTTATGGTGGTTTACCGGTGATGACGTCCTCCGTATCCAAGATGAATGAGGTGCAGTACCCTGTGGCGCCTGAAGCTGCAGGGGCAACACAAGTACAGTGAACTCTGTGTTGCAAGCAGGCTTATATAGATGCTTTGCAAAAAAACTGTTTATTCTGTAAGTCAATCCAACATCCAAAATTAGAGGAAATCCTTTTGCTCTTCCTCTGGTTCGGAAGATTTTCTGATAAAGGGCCGTCTCAGATGTCAGTCTGATTTTATTGTATACCTGATAGAATGTGACTGTAATAAACAGTATGTGGGCAGGACCTCTCGAACACTCCATGCAAGTGTAATAAACAGTATGTGGGCAGGACCTCTCAGACACTCCACAACAGACTTCATTCCCACAGGCGGAATATTAAAACTCTTTTTTACTACATGGACTCTCTAGGCATTGTACGGTAGTTCATAATAAAAATATGGCTTTAAGGGTGACCCCATCGAACAAATTCCTCCTAATACCCCTAATAGAGTGGAGGTATTAAATAAAAAAGGAAACATTCTGGATATACAAATTAAACACTTTGAAGCCTATAGGTTTAAATGAGGTGACAGATCTGTGTTATTAATATAATTTTATCAATATATTTTTATTCAATTTAATAGATTTCTTGGTTTTATATAATATTTATTTATATTATATTAATTTTATATTATCTTAATTCAGGTCCCGACTTTTAAATATGTTTCATTTTAATAATGTTTATATTTATACATTTACATAACTATAAATTGTATATGATTGATGCTAATGATTCATGTTTCTAATTGAGGGATGGGGTACGTGATTCGGGAACCCCTTATTCTGTGTGTGGTTATTCCGGCACTGTCCTTCGCACTGTAGTCATGCGGGAGGGCTTCTCGTCTGAAGCTTGTGAACTTTCTGTAATCTGCGCAGACGCAGCGAGGTAATTCCCACGGTCTGAACTCTTTTCACCCCCACACATGCGCGGTGTGGTTCTCTCCCACCTGAACTCCTGTTCCCCTCACGCATGCGCACTCCTGCTTTGCTCTGGCACTCGCTTTTTGAACCTTCACAGCTAGAATCACTATACTAAGGAATACAAATATATGGTGCACATCAACACTCCCCACCAATAACTAATATTCTTTAATTCTATTAAAATTCATTATTTCAACATTACTTTTTGTTTTTAAAACTGAAGAAATGTTCATTAATTACATTCCTCCATGGATTTTTCTTCATTGCTTCCTGAGCGGCTTCATTAGCACAACATTAACACCCGCAGGCGGACCGCCACCTCCATGGCTTCTAACTGAGTCTGTTTAGGGCCTTTATACAAAAAAATAAATACATTTAATTTTCACCCATATTGCTTTTTTTGCTTATATGAACTCCTTCTAGTACGTTAACCTCATATGTACGATTGCCGCACGCGGTCTCTGCACACACACTATATATTATGTCTGCACTACTATATGAAACCTCTCAACACTTCTTACCCATAAGGACTTTCCTGCTCGTGGTCTCTGTACATTCGCACTGCATATCAATTTTTGCACAACCCGTCACTATACACACGCAATTTTTTATTTTTCTTCCGTTTTCTCCTTTTCACCTTTGATAAATAATACACGATTGTGAGATTCAAAGTTTTTCATTATTTTTTTTTCTACCTCTGTAATATCATCATCAATTTATTTTTTCACCCCTCTCTTTTTTAACACAATAAATACCATAACCTTTCTTCTCTTCCCATTGTTTATCATGATCCCCTATATAGGGCTGTGGATAGTGCCTCCAGCCAGTGTATTACTGCGATCCCCAGTAAATCCCACAGTTCTAGACTCTCAGCATTCTGTTATATTTCCAAGAAATATTTTTGCATTATTCCTTTTCTCTTTTTGCTTTTTGTTTTGTAATTTCTATATTGTTGTGATATTTGTTACTTCCAGGACTTTTAAAGTCGTCTTTTAATACATTATGCTTTAAATCTTGTTGCCGTTATTTGATAAGTCGATTGTCTCGCCAGAATTTGAAATACAGCGGGCGGTCCTCTGACGTATGTATATATATATATATATATATATATATATATATATATATATATATATATATATATATATATATATATATATATAGGTTCTTTCCTCTATAGTAGACTGTTGATTTTTCCTTTTAGTCCTGATGAAGGAGACAGAGTTCTCTGAAATGCATCGACCTGAATAAAAGCATAAAGAGATGAAATAATCAACATCTTATTTTCTGGTGATAGTGCGGCATACACCCGATATCTCCCCCGATACATCTGAATTCGCTTTCCAGGGCTGCGGCTGCCGCCATCTTTTATGTGCGTTTAGGAGCTGTGACTGGCACAACCCTTATAGATGAATGAAATTACCTTTTCTTATTTCTTTCCTTACCTGGTAAGACCCTATTCTGCGCTTCTATCCACAATATTTCCTACGCACACTGTGATGGTCAGGTACAGACTAAGTGAGTCGCGTGATGAGCTGTGAAGTTACCTGCGGTCACAAGTGGTGGACCGTGGGAACCTCCAGCTGTGGCGACGGCCAAACTGAGTGAAGTCACCACTGATTGCTGCTCAGTCTCTGCCTGAACCTCACACCAGGCGGTCATGTGCCATGATCACGCTCTGTGACTTTACATGTAGCAGAGCTTGAATCCTCGTGGGACCTCGTGTGGATTATGTTGGACCTGCACGGGTGTTTTGGGGATTAATAAAGTGGTAAAAGAGGGTATCCACTTCATACACATCATGCACACATGGCTCCGCTACATAGACGTCATGCGCACATGGCTCTGTTACATACACAGCCCCACTATGTAGATATCATACACACATAGCACTGTCCCGTACACATCGTACACATGCGACTCTGCTCCATATACGTCATACACACATTTTCAGCGACTTGTGTTCAAGACCGATCAGGTCCAAATGTTTTTCTTCTAAAGTCGCTTAATAAATCTTCTCCTCACCTGAGGTTATCAATAAAGAATTCAATAAAGCAAAGATTGAAATGAGTGTCTACGGGTCACATACATACGCAACAGGGGTCACATACATACGCAACAGGGGTCACATACATACGAAACAGTGGAGTACTATAACTGTCCACTGACACCGCGCCTCATCCAGTGTGTGTGTGCACGCCAATATAGGACTACTCTGAGGAGCTGATCATGTGACCCTGACTCCTCCCCTCCATGTGACATCATCACAGGTCCTGTAAGCAATGAGCAGCCATATATCTAGTGTGCGGCTCTGCAGGTGGAGGTAGGTGCAGGGTATTATATATCTAGTGTGCGGCTATGCAGGTGGAGGTAGGTGCAGGGTATTATATATCTAGTGTGCGGCTCTGCAGGTGGAGGTAGGTGCAGGGTATTATATATCTAGTGTGCGGCTCTGCAGGTGGAGGTAGGTGCAGGGTATTATATATCTAGTGTGCGGCTCTGCAGGTGGAGGTAGGTGCAGGGTATTATATATCTAGTGTGCGGCTCTGCAGGTGGAGGTAGGTGCAGGGTATTATATATCTAGTGTGCGGCTCTGCAGGTGGAGGTAGGTGCAGGGTATTATATATCTAGTGTGCGGCTCTGCAGGTGGAGGTAGGTGCAGGGTATTATATATCTAGTGTGCGGCTCTGCAGGTGGAGGTAGGTGCAGGGTATTATATATCTAGTGTGCGGCTCTGCAGGTGGAGGTAGGTGCAGGGTATTATATATCTAGTGTGCGGCTCTGCAGGTGGAGGTAGGTGCAGGGTATTATAAATCTAGTGTGCGGCTCTGCAGGTGGAGGTAGGTGCAGGGTATTATATATCTAGTGTGCGGCTCTGCAGGTGGAGGTAGGTGCAGGGTATTATATATCTAGTGTGCGGCTCTGCAGGTGGAGGTAGGTGCAGGGTATTATATATCTAGTGTGCGGCTCTGCAGGTGGAGGTAGGTGCAGGGTATTATATATCTAGTGTGCGGCTCTGCAGGTGGAGGTAGGTGCAGGGTATTATATATCTAGTGTGCGGCTCTGCAGGTGGAGGTAGGTGCAGGGTATTGTATATCTAGTGTGCGGCTCTGCAGGTGGAGGTAGGTGCAGGGTATTATATATCTAGTGTGCGGCTCTGCAGGTGGAGGTAGGTGCAGGGTATTATATATGTAGTGTGCGGCTCTGCAGGTGGAGGTAGGTGCAGGGTATTATATATCTAGTGTGCGGCTCTGCAGGTGGAGGTAGGTGCAGGGTATTATATATCTAGTGTGCGGCTCTGCAGGTGGAGGTAGGTGCAGGGTATTATATATCTAGTGTGCGGCTCTGCAGGAGGAGGTAGGTGCAGGGTATTATATATCTAGTGTGCGGCTCTGCAGGAGGAGGTAGGTGCAGGGTATTATATATCTAGTGTGCGGCTCTGCAGGAGGAGGTAGGTGCAGGGTATTATATATCTAGTGTGCGGCTCTGCAGGTGGAGGTAGGTGCAGGGTATTATATATCTAGTGTGCGGCTCTGCAGGTGGAGGTAGGTGCAGGGTATTATATATCTAGTGTTCGGCTCTGCAGGTGGAGGTAGGTGCAGGGTATTATATATCTAGTGTGCGGCTCTGCAGGTGGAGGTAGGTGCAGGTTATTATATATCTAGTGTGCGGCTCTGCAGGTGGAGGTAGGTGCAGGTTATTATATATCTAGTGTGCGGCTCTGCAGGTGGAGGTAGGTGCAGGGTATTATATATCTAGTGTGCGGCTCTGCAGGTGGAGGTAGGTGCAGGGTATTATATATCTAGTGTGCGGCTCTGCAGGTGGAGGTAGGTGCAGGGTATTATATATCTAGTGTGCGGCTCTGCAGGTGGAGGTAGGTGCAGGGTATTATATATCTAGTGTGCGGCTCTGCAGGTGGAGGTAGGTGCAGGGTATTATATATCTAGTGTGCGGCTCTGCAGGTGGAGGTAGGTGCAGGGTATTATATATCTAGTGTGCGGCTCTGCAGGTGGAGGTAGGTGCAGGGTATTATATATCTAGTGTGCGGCTCTGCAGGAGGAGGTAGGTGCAGGGTATTATATATCTAGTGTGCGGCTCTGCAGGTGGAGGTAGGTGCAGGGTATTATATATCTAGTGTGCGGCTCTGCAGGAGGAGGTAGGTGCAGGGTATTATATATCTAGTGTGCGGCTCTGCAGGAGGAGGTAGGTGCAGGGTATTATATATCTAGTGTGCGGCTCTGCAGGTGGAGGTAGGTGCAGGGTATTATATATCTAGTGTGCGGCTCTGCAGGAGGAGGTAGGTGCAGGGTATTATATATCTAGTGTTCGGCTCTGCAGGTGGAGGTAGGTGCAGGGTATTATATATCTAGTGTGCGGCTCTGCAGGTGGAGGTAGGTGCAGGGTATTATATATCTAGTGTGCGGCTCTGCAGGTGGAGGTAGGTGCAGGTTATTATACATCTAGTGTGCGGCTCTGCAGGTGGAGGTAGGTGCAGGGTATTATATATCTAGTGTGCGGCTCTGCAGGTGGAGGTAGGTGCAGGGTTTTATATATCTAGTGTGCGGCTCTGCAGGTGGAGGTAGGTGCAGGGTATTATATATCTAGTGTGCGGCTCTGCAGGTGGAGGTAGGTGCAGGGTATTATATATCTAGTGTGCGGCTCTGCAGGTGGAGGTAGGTGCAGGGTATTATATATCTAGTGTGCGGCTCTGCAGGTGGAGGTAGGTGCAGGGTATTATATATCTGTGTGCGGCTCTGCAGGAGGAGGTAGGTGCAGGGTATTATATATCTAGTGTGCGGCTCTGCAGGTGGAGGTAGGTGCAGGGTATTATATATCTAGTGTGCGGCTCTGCAGGTGGAGGTAGGTGCAGGGTATTATATATCTAGTGTGCGGCTCTGCAGGTGGAGGTAGGTGCAGGGTATTATATATCTAGTGTGCGGCTCTGCAGGTGGAGGTAGGTGCAGGGTATTATATATCTGTGTGCGGCTCTGCAGGAGGAGGTAGGTGCAGGGTATTATATATCTAGTGTGCGGCTCTGCAGGTGGAGGTAGGTGCAGGGTATTATATATCTGTGTGCGGCTCTGCAGGTGGAGGTAGGTGCAGGGTATTATATATCTAGTGTGCGGCTCTGCAGGTGGAGGTAGGTGCAGGGTATTATATATCTAGTGTGCGGCTCTGCAGGTGGAGGTAGGTGCAGGGTATTATATATCTGTGTGCGGCTCTGCAGGAGGAGGTAGGTGCAGGGTATTATATATCTGTGTGCGGCTCTGCAGGAGGAGGTAGGTGCAGGGTATTATATATCTAGTGTGCGGCTCTGCAGGTGGAGGTAGGTGCAGGGTATTATATATCTAGTGTGCGGCTCTGCAGGTGGAGGTAGGTGCAGGGTATTATATATCTAGTGTGCGGCTCTGCAGGTGGAGGTAGGTGCAGGGTATTATATATCTGTGTGCGGCTCTGCAGGAGGAGGTAGGTGCAGGGTATTATATATCTAGTGTGCGGCTCTGCAGGTGGAGGTAGGTGCAGGGTATTATATATCTGTGTGCGGCTCTGCAGGTGGAGGTAGGTGCAGGGTATTATATATCTAGTGTGCGGCTCTGCAGGTGGAGGTAGGTGCAGGGTATTATATATCTGTGTGCGGCTCTGCAGGAGGAGGTAGGTGCAGGGTATTATATATCTAGTGTGCGGCTCTGCAGGTGGAGGTAGGTGCAGGGTATTATATATCTAGTGTGCGGCTCTGCAGGTGGAGGTAGGTGCAGGGTATTATATATCTAGTGTGCGGCTCTGCAGGTGGAGGTAGGTGCAGGGTATTATATATCTAGTGTGCGGCTCTGCAGGTGGAGGTAGGTGCAGGGTATTATATATCTAGTGTGCGGCTCTGCAGGTGGAGGTAGGTGCAGGGTATTATATATCTAGTGTGCGGCTCTGCAGGTGGAGGTAGGTGCAGGGTATTATATATCTAGTGTGCGGCTCTGCAGGTGGAGGTAGGTGCAGGGTATTATATATCTAGTGTGCGGCTCTGCAGGTGGAGGTAGGTGCAGGGTATTATATATCTAGTGTGCGGCTCTGCAGGAGGAGGTAGGTGCAGGGTATTATATATCTAGTGTGCGGCTCTGCAGGTGGAGGTAGGTGCAGGGTATTATATATCTAGTGTGCGGCTCTGCAGGTGGAGGTAGGTGCAGGGTATTATATATCTAGTGTGCGGCTCTGCAGGTGGAGGTAGGTGCAGGGTATTATATATCTAGTGTGCGGCTCTGCAGGTGGAGGTAGGTGCAGGGTATTATATATCTAGTGTGCGGCTCTGCAGGTGGAGGTAGGTGCAGGGTATTATATATCTAGTGTGCGGCTCTGCAGGTGGAGGCAGGTGCAGGGTATTATATATGTAGTGTGCGGCTCTGCAGGTGGAGGTAGGTGCAGGGTATTATATATCTGTGTGCGGCTCTGCAGGTGGAGGTAGGTGCAGGGTATTATATATCTGTGTGCGGCTCTGCAGGTGGAGGTAGGTGCAGGGTATTATATATCTAGTGTGCGGCTCTGCAGGTGGAGGTAGGTGCAGGGTATTATATATCTAGTGTGCGGCTCTGCAGGTGGAGGCAGGTGCAGGGTATTATATATCTAGTGTGCGGCTCTGCAGGTGGAGGTAGGTGCAGGGTATTATATATCTGTGTGCGGCTCTGCAGGTGGAGGTAGGTGCAGGGTATTATATATCTAGTGTGCGGCTCTGCAGGTGGAGGTAGGTGCAGGGTATTATATATCTAGTGTGCGGCTCTGCAGGTGGAGGTAGGTGCAGGGTATTATATATCTAGTGTGCGGCTCTGCAGGTGGAGGTAGGTGCAGGGTATTATATATCTAGTGTGCGGCTCTGCAGGTGGAGGTAGGTGCAGGGTATTATATATCTAGTGTGCGGCTCTGCAGGTGGAGGTAGGTGCAGGGTATTATATATCTAGTGTGCGGCTCTGCAGGTGGAGGTAGGTGCAGGGTATTATATATCTAGTGTGCGGCTCTGCAGGTGGAGGTAGGTGCAGGGTATTATATATCTAGTGTGCGGCTCTGCAGGTGGAGGTAGGTGCAGGGTATTATATATCTAGTGTGCGGCTCTGCAGGTGGAGGTAGGTGCAGGGTATTATATATCTAGTGTGCGGCTCTGCAGGTGGAGGTAGGTGCAGGGTATTATATATCTAGTGTGCGGCTCTGCAGGTGGAGGTAGGTGCAGGGTATTATATATCTAGTGTGCGGCTCTGCAGGAGGAGGTAGGTTCAGGGTATTATATATCTAGTGTGCGGCTCTGCAGGTGGAGGTAGGTGCAGGGTATTATATATCTAGTGTGCGGCTCTGCAGGAGGAGGTAGGTGCAGGGTATTATATATCTAGTGTGCGGCTCTGCAGGTGGAGGTAGGTGCAGGGTATTATATATCTAGTGTGCGGCTCTGCAGGTGGAGGTAGGTGCAGGGTATTATATATCTAGTGTGCGGCTCTGCAGGTGGAGGTAGGTGCAGGGTATTATATATCTAGTGTGCGGCTCTGCAGGTGGAGGTAGGTGCAGGGTATTATATATCTAGTGTGCGGCTCTGCAGGTGGAGGTAGGTGCAGGGTATTATATATCTAGTGTGCGGCTCTGCAGGTGGAGGTAGGTGCAGGGTATTATATATCTAGTGTGCGGCTCTGCAGGTGGAGGTAGGTGCAGGGTATTATATATCTAGTGTGCGGCTCTGCAGGTGGAGGTAGGTGCAGGGTATTATATATCTAGTGTGCGGCTCTGCAGGTGGAGGTAGGTGCAGGGTATTATATATCTAGTGTGCGGCTCTGCAGGTGGAGGTAGGTGCAGGGTATTATATATCTAGTGTGCGGCTCTGCAGGTGGAGGTAGGTGCAGGGTATTATATATCTAGTGTGCGGCTCTGCAGGTGGAGGTAGGTGCAGGGTATTATATATCTAGTGTGCGGCTCTGCAGGTGGAGGTAGGTGCAGGGTATTATACATCTAGTGTGCGGCTCTGCAGGTGGAGGTAGGTGCAGGTTATTATACATCTAGTGTGCGGCTCTGCAGGTGGAGGTAGGTGCAGGGTATTATATATCTAGTGTGCGGCTCTGCAGGTGGAGGTAGGTGCAGGGTATTATATATCTAGTGTGCGGCTCTGCAGGTGGAGGTAGGTGCAGGGTATTATATATCTAGTGTGCGGCTCTGCAGGTGGAGGTAGGTGCAGGGTATTATATATCTAGTGTGCGGCTCTGCAGGTGGAGGTAGGTGCAGGGTATTATATATCTAGTGTGCGGCTCTGCAGGTGGAGGTAGGTGCAGGGTATTATATATCTAGTGTGCGGCTCTGCAGGTGGAGGTAGGTGCAGGGTATTATATATCTAGTGTGCGGCTCTGCAGGAGGAGGTAGGTGCAGGGTATTATATATCTAGAGTGCGGCTCTGCAGGTGGAGGTAGGTGTGTCGCCCTGGGCAAGCCAGGGGACACGAGTAACAGCACCACCACACCCCACACTCCAGGTAGGCACACCTGCTAACCACAAATCCTTGTTGCCCTGCTCCAGGAAGTCTGTGATGCACACCAGGGGGTGGGCCAGGCGGTTGGCTCCGCCCACCAAGGAGCTCACAACACTGGAGGCAGGAAGAGACCAGGCAGATAGCCCCGGGCAGGGGAAGAGTGAAGTCTAGCTGAGGGCTAGAGTAAACAGAGAAGTGAAAGTGGTGAAAGCAAGGAAAGTAGTAAAGGAGGAAAAGCAAGAAAAGTAACAGAAGGAAGGAAAGCCTGAGAGCCCAGCTGTGTGTAGGGCTAGAACAGCAAGGTCAGCGACGGCGGTGACTGTCCGGAGTGGGACCGTTCGGAAGTTCCTGGAAGGACCCCGTTGGCTGTGTGCCCGGTGGTCTGGAGCAGTGTTCCGAAGGACAGTCAGCACCAGGGCAGGGGCCTCTCGGACCCCGGCAAGGCTAGGAGTCGCCCAATTTGCCGAATCCGTCAGTGACGGGGACGCAGATCCCCCAACAACAAAGTCCCGATTGACGGCAACAGCCCGACCATTAACGGGGAGACACCGCCACCGCCAAGGCACCAGTTTCCCCAGGGCCAGCGCCTGCGGGCAAAGTGTAGAGCTCCTCCGGCCCAGATTGCAGTCGGGGAGCGGGTAACCGGAGGGAATCCACCGATACCATCAGACCACACAGGTGCAAGGAAGAGAGAAGTCACCGTCACCTACCGGGAGTGCAGGTGCAGCCGTCTGTGGGACCGTCCTACCAGCCGTTGGTTTACCGTACAAACTGTGTCCGTGTCAGGCTGAGTGAGTACCATAGTGCCGCAAGGCACAGCGCTGCCCCGGTTCCCTGCGCCCTCCAGGCCCTACACTTCACATCCCATCACTGGGCCCCGGGATCACCAACCCCTACCCACGGAGGGGCAACACAACACCTGGCTGCTCCCATCACCATCCCCGGGATCCCCATCCAAAGCAGCGGTGGTGCAATCACCACAACCGTGGGTGGCGTCACGAACTATAACCCCAACAAACACCCCCCTTTTCACTCACGGGCGAGGAGTGTCGCTCGAGACACCCCGGGATCCGGCCCACGGCTCGAGCCACCAGGAGCAACTGCCGGACCCGAGCAGAAGGGGTGAGCGCGGTGTGCTGACACCCTCCTCCCCGCCCGCGACATAGGTGCAGAGTATTATATATCTAGTGTGCGGCTCTGCAGGAGGAGGTAGGTGCAGGGTATTATATATCTAGTGTGCGGCTCTGCAGGTGGAGGTAGGTGCAGGGTATTATATATCTAGTGTGCGGCTCTGCAGGTGGAGGTAGGTGCAGGGTATTATATATCTAGTGTGCGGCTCTGCAGGTGGAGGTAGGTGCAGGGTATTATATATCTAGTGTGCGGCTCTGCAGGTGGAGGTAGGTGCAGGGTATTATATATCTAGTGTGCGGCTCTGCAGGTGGAGGTAGGTGCAGGGTATTATATATCTAGTGTGCGGCTCTGCAGGTGGAGGTAGGTGCAGGGTATTATATATCTAGTGTGCGGCTCTGCAGGTGGAGGTAGGTGCAGGTTATTATATATCTAGTGTGCGGCTCTGCAGGTGGAGGTAGGTGCAGGGTGTTATATATCTAGTGTGCGGCTCTGCAGGAGGAGGTAGGTGCAGGGTATTATATATCTAGTGTGCGGCTCTGCAGGTGGAGGTGGGTGCAGGGTATTATATATCTAGTGTGCGGCTCTGCAGGTGGAGGTAGGTGCAGGTTATTATATATCTAGTGTGCGGCTCTGCAGGTGGAGGTAGGTGCAGGGTATTATATATCTAGTGTGCGGCTCTGCAGGTGGAGGTAGGTGCAGGGTATTATATATCTAGTGTGCGGCTCTGCAGGTGGAGGTAGGTGCAGGGTATTATATATCTAGTGTGCGGCTCTGCAGGTGGAGGTAGGTGCAGGGTATTATATATCTAGTGTGCGGCTCTGCAGGTGGAGGTAGGTGCAGGGTATTATATATCTAGTGTGCGGCTCTGCAGGTGGAGGTAGGTGCAGGGTATTATATATCTAGTGTGCGGCTCTGCAGGTGGAGGTAGGTGCAGGGTATTATATATCTAGTGTGCGGCTCTGCAGGTGGAGGTAGGTGCAGGGTATTATATATCTAGTGTGCGGCTCTGCAGGTGGAGGTAGGTGCAGGGTATTATATATCTAGTGTGCGGCTCTGCAGGTGGAGGTGTGTGGAGATTCCCCATTACTGGGGCAGGCGCCATTAACCCCTTCAGCTCTGAGACTTTCTTGTAGTTTTTTTCTCGCTGATTTCTATGAATCGTGAGGTTTTTGTTCCTTTTCCTCTGATAGATACAGACGCCCCAACTATGAGAGGCCGGAAGTGAGGAAACCCGTCTGCCCTCAGTCCTCAGCCACTTTCTGCCCTCAGTCCTCGGCCCCTTTCTGCCCTCGTCCTCGGCCCCTTTCTGCCCTCAGTCCTCGACCCCTTTCTGCCCTCAGTCCTCGACCCATTTCTGCCCTCAGTTCTCGACCCATTTCTGCCCTCAGTTCTCGACCCATTTCTGCCCTCAGTCCTCGACCCTTTCTGCCCTAGGTCCTCGACCCTTTCTGCCCTAGGTCCTCGGCCCCTTTCTGCCCTCAGTTCTCGTCCCTTTCTGTCCTCGGTCCTCGGCCCTTTTCTGTCCTCGGTCCTCGGCCCTTTTCTGTCCTCGGTCCTCGGCCCCTTTCTGCCCTCGGTCCTCGGCCCCTTTCTGCCCTCGGCCCCTTTCTGCCCTCGGCCCCTTTCTGCCCTCGGCCCCTTTCTGCCCTCGGTCCCCGGCCCCTTTCTGCCCTCGGTCCCCGGCCCCTTTCTGCCCTCGGTCCTTGGCCCCTTTCTGCTTTCGGTCCCCGGTTCCTTTCTCCCCACACAGTATAATGTTCCCCCAGAATGTTATATGTTTTATATGTTTATTATTATTATTACTCATTATATGTTTCCCCTTATTATGTCCAGTAATTGTATTATTACAGCGGATTCTTTATGATGTTACATCGTCATCTTCTCCCCATTCAGGTCCCTACAATATCGGATCCTCTCAGTGGAGATCTTCTATAGAAGAGAATTCTCCTGATTGCCCCGTGAAGGATGGATATGGACAGGGACAAGATGGCGGAGAGGATATTACACCTCACCCTAGAGATCCTCTTCCGGCTTACTGGAGAGGTGAGAGATTCTGATGATGTCACATTACATCATTCTTATCTATGGGAATAACAGATGGACAGAACTGGAGAGGTGAGGACTCTGGAAATGTCTGGAGTGAGATTTATTACTGTGTCTCTCCATAACCAGGATTACACAGTAGTGAAGAAGACCTCTAGTGAGCGCTGTCAGGCCCCTGTGTCTGAGGGATGGAGAAGACCCCTGAGCCCAATCACGGGGCCTCCACCTCACCCCCCGATACATGAGGACATCAATGACCAGAAGATCCTAGAACTCACCTACAAGATGATTGAGCTGCTGACTGGAGAGGTGACACTGCTGGGAATGCTGGGACATTATACAGTAACGCTATGAAGGGATCGGGGGGTGACGGTATCATTGTATGTGTCAGGTTCCTATAAGGTGTCAGGACGTCACCGTCTATTTCTCCATGGAGGAGTGGGAGTATTTAGAAGGACACAAAGATCTGTACAAGGACGTCATGATGGAGGTTCCCCAGCCCCTCACATCACCAGGTAATAGACAGGACTAAATACACACGGCCTATAATTATCTGTATGTAAGGAATGAATTCAGTCCCTGTATGTGTCTCCTCCAGTTCTATCCAGTAAGAGGACAACACCAGAGAGATGTCCCCGTCCTCTTCTCCCACAGGAATGTAAACAAGAAGATCCCGATGTTCCTCAGGATCATCAGGTAGATGGAGAGAAGGTGCCATGAAATCTCCCTATGATGTGTAGACGGCTGTGAAGGTCTTGTGCTCAGTCTTGTTTTATCCTCCAGTATTATTTGTGTTAGGCTATTTGCGCACGTTGCGTTCTATTACGCAGCGTAAAATAGTCACTGCATGTGCATCTCAGAATGCAGCCGAAAAGCTGTGTTCTGAGACGCATTCAGCAGAACGCAACGTGCGCACATTCCTGCAGAATTGATGCGTTCTGGATGCTTGCTCTGCCATGGGAAAAGCATCCAGAGCGCACATTTTTGACAGTGCGGTCCCACTCGGCTCTGCTGCATCCCCATAGACTTGCAGCAGAGCCGACTGGGACTGGAATGTCAAAAAGAGCACATGGATGGCTGCGGGAGACAGGCTCGCGATCAGAATGAACCCGGGTGAACTTCACCCGACTTCATTGTGATCGCGCAGCTCTGTCTGTGGGCCGCGGCTTGATTTGCGGTCACACGTGAAGGACTCGCCTGTAACCGCAAATCTGAGTGACTGCAGTGAGCCACGCGATCACCGGTGCCGTCACTCAGGTTACCTGAGACCTGTGGCCGCGGGTAACCTGAGTGACGTCCCCGCACACATCCTGACATTACCGCCAACATCACCGCACACATCCCGACATTACCGCCCACATCACCGCACACATCTCGACATTACCACCTACATCCCCGCACACATCATGACATTACTGCCTACATCCCTGCACACATCCCGACATTACCTCCGACATCCCCGCACACATCCCGACACTACAGCCCTCATCATCACCGCACACACACCGGCATTACCTGAGTGACGTCCCCGCTGAAAGTGTGACTCCCTTCAGTTTCTACATGGAGCGGACAGGAGCGGCGGTGTTGTACTGCCGCTCCTGTCCGCTTCATGTAGCAGAGCTGGATGTGTCGCGGGACCTCGTGGATTACGCCGGACCTGGAGGGGTATTTGGGGATTTTAATAAAGTGGTGAAAAAGGGTGTTTTTTGTCTTTTATTTCAAATAAAGGATTTTTCGGGTGTATGTGTTTATTTACTTTCAAAAGGTTAATCATTGGGGGTGTCTCATAGACGCCTGCAACGATTAACTAGGACTTAGTGGCAGCTATGGGCTACTGCCATTAACTCCTTATTACCCAGATTGCCACCGCACCAGGGCAGTTCTGGATGAGCCGGGTACAGTCCCGGGACTGTCGCATCTAATCCATGCGGCAATTCCGGGCGGCTGCTGGCTGATATTTTTAGGCTGGGGGGCACCCCATAACGTGGGGTTCCCCATCCTGAGAATACCAGCCTTCAGCCGTGTGGCTTTACCCTGGCTGGTATTAAAATGGGGGGGACCGCATGCCGTTTTTTTTTTTAATTATTTAGTTATTTATTTTAGTGCACTACATAGACTCACCCACCGGCGGCTGTGATTGGTTGAAGTGAGACAGCTGTCACTCAGCATGGGGGCGTGTCTGACTGCAACTAATCATAGGCGCCGGTGGGCAGGGAAAGCAGGGAATACGAGATTGAATAATGGACGGCCGGCATATTCAAAAGCAGGAGAAGCCGCCGGAGCAGTGGGACAGCCGTGCAGCTGATCGGTGAGTATGAGAGAGGGGGGAGAGGGATAGACCGACAGAGAGAGAGAGACCGACCGACAGGGAGACACAGAGACCGACAGACAGAGAGAGAGAGACCGACATTACAACCAATACGCACAAAAGAAGTGACATGTCACTTCTTAGAACGCGCGCTTTGGGCAGCAGCCGAAGCGCTGCTCTCTAATACGCCACGTGCGCACGGCTCCTGCATAATCTTCATAGATTATGCTGGGGACGCAGGACGCATGCAGTTACGCTGCGGTGTAGATCGCAGTGTAACTGCATGTAAATACACAACGTGCACACATAGCCTTATGCTTGTGTAATGAGAGCGGTGGGGATGGCAGGATTAGGAGAGATAAGAGCTTTGATGATTCCTTTTAGTCCTCGTTCACACTACTGTATTTTCAGTGCTGTCCATAAAATAACACAACGTCTCGTCCTCAGACCATTGTTATTGGATGTGGCAGTGCAGATGGGGGATTTTCTTTCTCACTGACAGAATCTGCGTGTGAGAATAATCCCAGCATCCTCTAGTGTCTTGCGTAAATCGGAGGAGACTCGTCCATTCAGGTCTGTGTCTGCACAAACCATCAGATTCCCACCAGCTCCACCATACAGCAGACATTGTATTACGGATGCATTGCAGTTCTGTAATGGAGGAAGCTGTAAATGGTCTTGTAAATTATTAATAGCGGCAGTAAATACCGGATTGTATATGGATGACAAATAAGAAAAGACTTGTCCTAGTTTTCTGGATGAAGCTGTGATGATTCTTTATCCGGTCGTGTGATCCCGGCATTAGAGGCCGTTACATCCCGGGAAGAGAGGATTTCTTTATCGTTCCTATGGGAGACCCAGACCATGGGTGTATAGCTACTGGCCTCCGGAGGACACACAAAGTACTACACTCAAAACGTGTAGCTCCTCCCTCCTAGCATATACACCCCCTGCTAGCCAGTCCTAGCCAGTTCAATGCTTTGTGTTTCAGGAGGATCACACACACATGCATTCTCTGATTTTGATTTTTGATTTTTCCTTCTGGATCAAAGATTTGGAAGAAAAGCGGGTCCAGCTGGACTCCCGGCATGTCCCTTCTCACCCCACTGTGTCGGCGGTGCTGTTAAGGTTGATTTTCCAAGGCTGGAGCCTTCTCATGCCGCGCTCCTTCACCATCCCATGCTGGGGCTCTGGCTTGAAGTGGGAGCCAACACGGTTCTCACTGCTTTGCAGGAGACCGGTCTCCATCCACAGCCCTTTTGCAGGATCCTGCTGAACGGAGCTATCACCCCCCAGGAACCTGGCAACCTGCGTCTCACAAGCTAAGTATATGAGACGTTATTACCACAGAAAGTGGTCTTTCCAGGGGTCCTTTATGTTTATTTATTGGGGGAGTGTGTTTTACGTTTGGTGTTAACGTTCCGGCCGGTTCTCCAGTTTTCACTGGAGAACCGCGCCGATGGTGCCTGCTCGCCGGCCGCATGTTTTACTCTAGGCCCCGGCTTCGCCTGAGGCCTAGTTTTGTTTTCCACTGTCTCTGCATGTCAGTCATGCAGAGGGACAGTGTGGCTCCGCCCAGCGGCTGCGCAGCACAAGGGAAGGGACACTCCTCACTGAGGAAGGATTCCCTCCCCTGGCTTTTGCCGCTCTCAGAGTAGGCCCCGCCCCCTCTCCTCGCTCCGGTCGCCATTTTCTCAGCGTTCTCTGTGCCTGCATAGGCACAGAGATTCCACAGTGTGACAAGTGGGGACCTGGGCTGAGGGACCAGAGGGCACAGACATGTCTGTTTAAACGGTTTGGCAGCCACAACCTCCGGTTTGTGCAGCTGCTTGTTTTTGTCTGTTTATTTATGCTGGGGGCCAGTCCTGACAGAGCCCCCACCTCTGCAGCATGTCTCACAGAGCAAGGCTGCAGGCTGTTTTTATTATCCACTGCAGGTAGTCTCGTACGGCTGTACCGAGCTCATAATCACAGCTCTGCTACATCAGTAGCTCTGCTACATCAGTATGCACAGCTCTTGCATCAATATGGAGGCTCATTAGTGGTCCCTCCATCTGCTCCGGTTTCGGTGGCTGACCCCTGAGGGAATCCTATTTCCAGGGGTCGGCTGTCCCGGCATCTGCTGAGCATGCAGCTCCCTTCTCAGGGCGTTTTCTGCTTCAGCTCGCTCAATAAAGCTCACAAAGGACTCTCCTTCTGGGCTCAGACCCCGTCCTCCTGACAGGGAGACGCAGGGTCCCCTGTCCTCCCCGTCCCGCAGCTCCGATTACGAGCTGACTCACTGGACGAGGAGGATGTCTCTACCAGGGGCTCGGACGCTACCTTATGTACATTGATCCGTCCGTAGGTGACGCAGATGCGAATGATTGGATTGCGTCCATTAAACAATTGTACTGGACCTCCATCCGCCTGTATCAGGGGAGTATTCCTCGCTGGCAGAAAGGCATCAGTATACCTTTAACAGGACGAGGAGTGTGTTCCTTAACCACTCCAGTTTTCAGCCCGCTGCGTCCAAGCCCACAGCCTGTCCTGCAGACCCCAAAGCGGGGTTCTGCTGCCTGTTTCCCCCTCCCATCAGAGGTGGTCAAGGAGTGTACTCATTCGCCAAAGGTGGCCCCTCCGGTGTCTAGACTTTCAGCCCGGATAGTTGTATCAGTGGCTGACGGCACCTCTATAAGGATCCCACGGTACATTAATTTTGTACTGGACCTCAATCCGCCGGAGTTACCTTACCTAGGAGAACACAACGTGTGTTCCTTAACCACTCCAGTTTTCAGGCCCCT
This sequence comes from Anomaloglossus baeobatrachus, assembly GCF_048569485.1. NCBI lineage: Eukaryota > Metazoa > Chordata > Amphibia > Anura > Aromobatidae > Anomaloglossus > Anomaloglossus baeobatrachus. Next base: position 858,098 of record NW_027441806.1, read on the forward strand.
GTGACCAAGCCCAGGGTCCGCTCTGACAGTCGCTTCCCATGAAGCGTGATTCTGAGGACTGTGTTTCCCCTGTCCACCAATGGTGGTCAAGAAGTGGGCTCATTCACCTCAGGTGGCTCAGCCCGGACCGTTATGTCAGTGGCTGATGGCTCCTCACTTAAGGTTTTGCGGTCCGCCCGGTTGTCCTTTGGGCCATGTCGGTATGGGGGCGGCAGGAGCTTCGTTCTCCTCAGCTTTACAGCAGTGCGGTTTTTTTGTACCTTCTCTGGAGGAGATGCATTCCCTCACAGGGACTCTATGCCCAAAACGGTTGCCTGAACTTCCAGACTTCAGTCTTTTCATCCTATGCCAGGTCTGCCATGCTGGACACCGCACGGCGGTGGTCTTGGCTACTTTCCTCGCTATCCGCAGGCTCCTGTGGCTTCGGAAATGGAAGGCAGATGCCTCTATAGAGGTTCCTTGCTGGGCTCCCCTTTGGTGGGACCAGTCTCTTCGGAACCAACTGGATGAAATTTAGGAAGCTCTTGGCGGGGAGAGTTCTTCCTTGCCACAAACCTAAACCAGGGAACCTGTCCAGGGCAGGAATCAGTTGAGGTTTCGGTGGTTTCCGTTCCTCCATCTGATTGTCCTCTAGCTCGGCCTAGGTTCATAGAACCAAATGGCTTGAAGCTGCGTCTTCAGAAGACCGCAGGAGATGCTGCCACTGAGTCAGCTTCCTCCGAGCTATCTAGCCACGCCAACCACCTCCTTGGTCGGTGGCAGGCTCTCTCCACTTGGCGACGTATGGTTCTAACACGTCTCCGTTCAGTGGGGGCGGGATTATATCTCCCATGGCTACAGGATGGAATTCTGTCCACCCGCCAAACAGATTTTTTTCTGTCAACTCCTCCCGGCTCCAAGGCCGCCGCCTTCTCACAGGCCGTGGCATTTCTTGCAGGCCACTGGAGTAATTGTACCGGTTCCCAACTGGGAACGGTTCTGAGATTTTTGCTTAAATCTATTTCTAGTCCCCGAAGAAGGCGGTGCCTTCCGACCTGGATCTTTAGCTTTTCAAGCATGGTCAGGTGTGGCGTTTTCACATGGAGTCTCGGTCTTGTTCCGTGTGTTTTTCACCGGATCAATCAAGAACCCAAGGAGATTCCCTAGCAGCCATCGGCATCAGAGATGCCTTTCTGCAGGGGTCAATCACAGTTTCACACCAGCGTTGACTACGTTTTGCCATCGGAGTGGTCCAATTCGTGGCTCTTCCCTTGGGGTTAGCCACGGCCCCTCGAGTATTCTCATTGAGGCTGCTGTGATTAGGGTCCTGCACCCCTAGGGATTGGCAGTGATCGTTTGCCCTGGACGGCCTTCTTCTCGGGGCTTCATCCAGTGCAGACTCTCGCCACTCTAACCTATTCGGGTGGCTTGTCATTCTGTCCAAGTCCACTCTGACTTCGAACCAGAGGTTCTCAGGGACGCAATTCGAGACTGTCGGCACTTGTGAAGCTGCTCTTAGTCGATCAGTAGTCCCTCCGCTGGCGGTCGACGTCGTTCTATCAGACACCAAATGCAGGTGCTGGTCAGACGGTGGCGTCAATGGAAGCGATTCCTTGCCCAGTTTCTCCTGCGTCCTCTGAGACTGGATGTTTTCCGCTGTACACGCGAACTCCCTCCTTCCACGGGGTGGTGGCTTCGCCACTGACCAGGGGCTCGTTTCAGTGGTGGTTTCGGCCACTCTGTCTCAGGGACGCTCCTTCCTGGCCCCGTCCCGGGTGATCCTCACCAGGATGCTGGTCTTTTCCGCCTTGGGAGCAGTATATCTCCACCGTGGAGCGCAGGGCGCTTGGACTCTGTCCGAATCAGCCCTCTGGATCAATGTGCTGGCAATCAGAGCTGTATTTCTAGCTCTCTAAGCCTTCACCATCTGTTGGCGGCTAGGCACATTCGAGTCCAGTCGGACAACGTGACAGCGTTTTCCTACATCAACTTCCAGGGCGGGACACTCAGCCGCCTGGCAATCTTGGCGGCTCAACATTCTTCAGTGGACAAGGGACTCCTAGTCCACCGTATCCGCAGCCCACATCCTAGATGTGAAAACTGCGAGGCAGACTATTTCAGCTGTCCAACCGTGGTCCACAATCCTCAGGTTTTGCGGTAGACACACTGGTTCATGTTTGATCCCAGCTTCGTCTCTACCTCTTGCCCAGAGTCCTGCGCAAGATCAGTAAAGGGGGCCGTCGGGTCATTCTCATACTCCAGACTGACCCAGGCAGGCTTGGTACCCTGACCTGCTCCTTCTGTCCGTTGGGTTGCCATGGCATCTTCCGGACCGTCCAGACCTTTTCTCAAAAGGTCCGTTTTTTCCGTCAGAATTCTGGATTCTCAGATTGACGGCGTAGCTCTTGAGTCCTGGATCTTGGCGACTTCTGGTATCCTTCCTGAAGTCATCTCCGCTATGACTCGAGCTCCAAAGTGTCCTTTTGACCTTTTTAGCCTTGCCGACCCTCCTGTCCCTTCCACAGTCCGGTCTACAGCTAGGACTATCCCTCATTAAGGGACAGGTCTCGGCTCTGTCAGTATGTGCCAGCGGCGTATCGTCCGGCTGGCTCCGGTGCGCTCCTTTAAAGGGCGCATCTCACATCATTCCGCCTTTCCGGCGGCCTATGGAGCCCTGGGACCTTAATCCGGTCCTCCCGGTTCCCGGAAACCCCCCTTTGCGCCTCTTAGGGAGGTTTCTTTGTTTCATCTTTCACAGAAAGTAGTCTTTCTAGTGGCTATAATTTCCCGCCAGAGAGTCCTGGCTGCACTCTCTCGGAGTCGCCCCCTTTTTTGGTCTTTTGCATCAAGACAAGGTGGTCTCCGTCCGACTCCGGACTTTTTTCCCTAAGGTGGTTACTGCTTCCACCTTATCCGGGGCAATTTTCCTGCCTTCCTTTTGTCCGGCTCCTGTTCATCGCTTTGAGGAAGCATTGCATATCCTGGATCTGGTGCGGGCGCTCCGGATCTATGTGTCTTGCACCGCCGTTATTAGGCGGTGCACCTCTCTCTGGTGCTGACTGCTAGTCAGCGTAGCGGTCTCTCGGCATCTAAGCCGACCCTGGTTCGTTGGCTTAGGTCGGCCATTTCAGAGACCTACAAGTGTACTCAAGTGCCTTCCCCGCCGGGGATCAGAGCACATTTGATCAGACCTGTCGGTGCCTTTTGGGCTTTCAGGCACCAGGCTACGGCTCAGTAGGTCTGTCAGACTGCAGCTCGAATTAGTCTGCATACTTTTTCGAAGCTCTATCCAAGGCATGCTCATGCTTTGGCAGACGCGGGCTTGGGCAGACGCATCTTTCAGGCGTCTGTCGCCCATTTGTGAAGTTAGGTTTTGCCTGCTTCTCAGTTGTCTGTTTATTCCCACCCATGGACTGCTTTGGAACGTCCCATGGTCTGGGTCTCCCATAGGAACGATAAAGAAAAAGAGAATTTTGTTACTTACCGTAAATTCTTTTTCTTATAGTTCCGTCATGGGAGACCCAGCACCCTCCCTATTGCCTGTTGGCAGGTTTCTTGTTCCGTGTGTCTTCACCGGCTGTTATTGTTGTAGACAGAGGTTCCGGTTGTTCCGGGTTTTACTCTGACTCTTCTTGTGGGTGGATGTCCTCCTTCAGCTTTTGCACTAAACTGGCTAGGACTGGCTAGCAGGGGGTGTATATGCTAGGAGGGAGGAGCTACACGTTTTGAGTGTAGTACTTTGTGTGTCCTCCGGAGGCCAGTAGCTATACACCCATGGTCTGGGTCTCCCATGACGGAACTATAAGAAAAAGAATTTATGGTAAGTAACAAAATTCTCTTTTTATCTACAAAGTGTAAAATCTCTCCCTTCCCTGAATATTTCTGCCTCCGGTCACATCCCGTCTGCCGGTATAACGGGCTCCGCACCACAAAACCTACATCCAACTCATCAATTGTGGTGTTTTCTAAGTCACTTTTTTTATCTTCTTGTATTAATTAATCTTTTTTTGTTCTGTGAGGTAGCGTCGTCGGCTGCGCTGCAGAAGACACGGGATCCAGGCATTAAGGTTCACAGCACACGGTTTATTATCCAAAGAACAAGTCCACAATAGTACATATGTGCCTTTCCGGCAGAGAACTCAGGGAGATGTGATCACTCCCTCACACCCGGCACACCTGTCCTCGTTCCTGTTTCCTTTTAACCCTTCCTGAAGCCAGTAGGGAAACAGCATTAACCCCGGAGTGAGCACAACCGGGGTGAGACATACCGGCCGTCATAGATAACCCCGGTCACAGTCTCACATACCCCCCCCCCCCCCCCCCCCTCAGTTCAAGCGTGCGGGGTTGAACTCCTGCCATCAAACACGGGCCGCGGGACAAGGCATCGGCGTTGCCCTGCAACCTACCGGCCCGGTGTTCAACCGTAAACCGGAAGTTCTGTAGAGAAAGGAACCACCGGGTAACCCGGGCATTCCGTTCCTTGGCGGACCTCATCCAGACCAGTGGAGAGTGATCCGTCACCAAGCAAAACTGCCGTCCCAGCAGGTAATAGCGTAGGGACTCCAAGGCCCACTTGATCGCCAGGCACTCCTTCTCCACTACGCTATAATTCCGCTCGGGAGGGGTGAGCTTCCTACTCAAGAAGGTGACGGGGTGTTCCTCCCCCTGAACCACCTGAGACAGCACTGCCCCCAGGCCGACCTCCGAGGCATCAGTCTGTACTATGAACTCCTTCCGGAAATCAGGGTTGACCAGAACGGGCTGTCCGCACAGGACCTCCTTCAGGGCCCGGAAGGAGTCCTCGGCCTGCGGAGTCCAGCGCACCATGACAGACTTCTTGCCTTTGAGAAGGTCCGTCAAGGGGGCTGATAGTCCCGCAAAATCCTTTACAAACCTCCTGTAGTACCCCACGATACCCAGGAAGGCCCTAACCTGCTTCGTGGTCAGGGGTCTAGGCCACTTCTGGATCGCCTCAACCTTGTTAATTTGGGGCTTAATCACTCCTTGGCCTATCACGTAGCCCAAGTAGCGGGCTTCCGTGAGTCCCAATGCACATTTCTTGGGATTGGCTGTCAATCCGGCTGTTCGAAGCGCGTCCACCACCGCTTGTACCTGTTCCAAGTGGGTCTGCCAATCGGAGCTGTAAATAATGATGTCATCCAGGTACGCTGATGCATACGCCTGGTGGGGTTCCAGCACTAAGTCCATCAACCTCTGGAACGTGGCCGGAGCGCCATGTAACCCAAAAGGCAAGACAACATAGTGGAAGAGACCCTCCGGCGTAACAAAAGCGGTTTTCTCCTTGGCGGACTCCGTCAGTGGCACCTGCCAGTACCCCTTGGTCAGGTCGAGCGTGGTAAAATATCGCGCCTGTCCCAGCCTATCAATCAGCTCATCCACCCGGGGCATGGGGTAGAGATCGAACTTGGATATTTCGTTCAATCTCCTAAAGTCATTGCAGAACCTTAAGGAGCCATCAGGTTTTGGTATTAGGACAATCGGACTAGCCCATTCACTCCGGGATTTTTCAATGACCCCCAGGCGTAACATTGTCTTTACTTCCTCCGATATGGCTTGTCGTCGAGCCTCCGGTACCCGGTATGACTTCAGGCGTACCTTCAGGTGGGGCTCGGTGACAATATCATGTCGTATCAGACTGGTCCTACCGGGCAGCTCAGAGAAGACATCGGGGTTCTGCTGAACCAACCGTCTGGCCTCTCGCCTCTGTTGCTTGGTGAGGGCTTCTCCAATCCTTACTTCCGGTTCGTCCTCTCCGGAGGTCGCTGGAGCCGGATGTGAACGACCCGAAGAGGAGGGAGATGGGGAGAAAACAGCCATCAGGCTTTCCCGTTCCTGCCAAGGTTTTAATAAGTTGACATGGTATATTTGTTCAGGTTTCCGCCTACCGGGCTGCAATACTTTATAGTTAACCACCCCGACTCTTTCCTTTATCTCGTAGGGGCCGTGCCACTGAGCCAGGAATTTACTCTCCGCCGTGGGGATCAATACCAACATCCGATCCCCGGGATTAAAGGTCCGCACGGTGGCTTGTCTATTGTAGCGGCCGCTTTGCGCGGCCTGAGCCTCCTGTAAATGCTCCTTCACAATTGGCATGACCGCGCTTATGCGGTTCTGCATACCCAAAATGTGTTCAATCACACTTTTATGGGGGGTGGGCTCCTGCTCCCAGGTTTCTTTTGCCAGGTCCAACAATCCCCGGGGATGTCGCCCGTATAACAATTCAAAAGGCGAAAACCCCGTGGATGCCTGTGGCACCTCTCGTATGGCAAACATCAAATAGGGAAGCATCATATCCCAGTCTTTCCCGTCTTTGGAAATCACCCTTTTGAGCATGGTTTTCAGGGTTTTATTGAATCGTTCCACTAAACCATCCGTCTGAGGATGATACACAGACGTACGCAACTGCTTGATCTGGAGTAGCCGGCATAGCTCTTTGGTCACTTTAGACATGAATGGGGTCCCCTGATCCGTAAGGATCTCCTTGGGCAACCCCACCCGGCAGAACACAACAAACAACTCCCGAGCTATAAGCTTTGCTGCAGTATGTCTGAGAGGTATCGCCTCGGGATACCGGGTGGCATAGTCAACGATCACTAGGATATGCTGGTGCCCTCGAGCAGACTTTACGAGGGGCCCCACCAGATCCATCCCTATCCGTTCAAAAGGGACTTCTATAATGGGTAACGGTACCAACGGACTGCGAAAGTGGGTCAGGGGTGCGGTAAGCTGACACTCCGGGCAGGTTTCGCAGAACAGTTTTACCTCCCCAAAGACCCCGGGCCAATAGAACCTTTGTAATATTCGCTCCTGCGTTTTCTTGACCCCTAGGTGACCACTCATCAGGTGTTTATGAGCCAAGTCGAGGACCCGCCGGCGATACGGCTGGGGTACCACCAACTGCTCTACCCCTACGCCCCGAATTTCATCTACCCGGTAGAGTAAATCCTGCTTAAGAGCGAAATGGGGGTATCTTACCTGGGCACCAGGCAGCTGTGCCACCCCGTCAACTACTGTCACCCGACTCCGGGCATGTATTAATGTAGGGTCCTGGAGTTGGGCTGTCCCAAACGTATCCGGGGATGCCTCCAACTCCGGGATGGGCTCGACCGTCTCAGCCTCTCCTGCCAATACCTCTAGGGGCGACCTATCAGGTTCACATCCTGTCCCTATCATGGGGACCCCTACGGCAGGCGTCCCGGATTCAGGATTGTAGGGCTCAGGTCCCGGACTGACCAATATCTGAGGGGACTTAGGAGGTCCCTTCCATAAAGTCCAAAAATAGGGCAGATCCCTTCCTAGGATCACATCATAGGGAAGAGTATTAATAAGTCCCACCTCATGTTGCACCTGACCGCAAGGTGCTGTGATGGTGACTATCCCCGTGGGATAGTCTCGGCGGTCCCCATGTATGCAAACCACCCCCAACGGTACGTCCTGTGGCCTTTACTTTAGCCCTTAGGGTTGATCGCACAAGGGTCACTAAGCTTCCGGAATCCAACAAGCCTGTAACCGGACATCCATTCACCTGTATTTGGCACAAGTGGGGCTCAGTCTCTGGGTAGACCAGGTCAGCGGTACTTGGGTCGCCCTGTCCAACCCACCGTTGAATGGTGACGGGTAAAGTGCGTACAAAACGGTCAACAACTACCCTTTCTACCATTTGCGCCGGGCTCAGAGTGTCAGGCTGCAACCACTTTTTTACGAGATGCAACAAGTCATAGGCCTGGGAGCGTACAGGTTTGGCTTCCTCAAAGAACCACTGATTTACCCGCTGAGCCCGTACATAGGTATTCACCCCCAACCGAGCCAGTATTTCGGCTTTCAGGGTCACATAGTCAATGGCGTCCTCGGTACAGAGGTCCAGGTACGCTTTTTGGGGTTCCCCCATCAGATAGGGTGACAATACCTCAGCCCACTGCGGGGTCGGCAGCTTTTCCCGCTCGGCCACCCGCTCAAACACCGCCAGGAACGCTTCCACATCATCACCCGGGGTCATCTTTTGCAACGCTTGTCTCACCGCTTTCCGGACGCTGCCGTCGTCACTCGGTCCCTGGGTTGTTGCTGCCGGTCCGGCACGGATCGACTTGGCCAGGAGAACCATCTGTTCTTGGTGCCTTTTTTCCTGCAATTGCAAGGCTTGCTGCTGACGTGCATTGGCCTGATCCATCTGTTCTTGGAATTTTTTTTCCTGCACTTGCAAGGATTGGAGCAGGTGTGCATTGGTCTGTTGCTGCTGTGCATTAGCCTGTTGCTGCTGTGCATTAGCCTGAGCCAAATGCTTTAGTATGTCCTCCATGGCGTCGCCGGGTTTGGGCTGTAGTATAGCCGCTCGAATCCAGGACATGCGCAGCTGGGTCACTAGGGATAGATGCTACACCTCACCGGCTGACATGCCCGCCGATTCTCCACCATATGTGAGGTAGCGTCGTCGGCTGCGCTGCAGAAGACACGGGATCCAGGCATTAAGGTTCACAGCACACGGTTTATTATCCAAAGAACAAGTCCACAATAGTACATATGTGCCTTTCCGGCAGAGAACTCAGGGAGATGTGATCACTCCCTCACACCCGGCACACCTGTCCTCGTTCCTGTTTCCTTTTAACCCTTCCTGAAGCCTGTAGGGAAACAGCATTAACCCCGGAGTGGAGTTGCTTTCTATCATGGAGTAAGCACAACCGGGGTGAGACATACCGGCCGTCATAGATAACCCCAGTCACAGTCTCACAGTTCCAAATTCTTCATATTGGTCCAAGTGGATCATGAGTTTTGCGCACAATAGAAAGGCTTTGTAATTTTTCCTTTGACCTGTTTGTGACTTTTTAGTGCAAAAAGCCTCATGTTTTCCTAAATGGCGACAAGTTTGCACCAAAATATTTGGTTTACATAAAATATCTCGGATATGGACTGGAGAACATTTCTGACAAAATTTCCTAGTTTTTAGGTTGAAGTTAGACATACCGTTCCTTGAAAAACTATTCACACCCGGTGAACTTTTCCACATTTTTTCACATTACAGCCACAAACAAATGGATTGTATTGGGGTTTTATGTGATAACAGCACAAAGTAGTAAGTTTATTCTTGTAAAGTATAAAGGAAATTATACATGGATTTCTAAACATTTTAAGAAATATAACTCTGAAAATTGTGATGTGCATTAGTATTCATCCCTTTGAGTGAATACTTTGCAGGACCTCCTTTCACTGCAATTACTGCTGCCAGTCTCTTGGGGGATGTGTCTACCAGCTTTGCACATCTAGAGGTGACATTTTTGCCCTTTCTACTCTATAAAACAGCTCTATCTCAGGTAAATTGGAAGAAGGCGTCTGTGAAGAAATTTTCAATTCTTATGTTTTGCTTTTAAAAATGTCCACTCTTCCATAAAAGCCAAATTTGTGGAGTTTATGACTTATAGTTGTCCTGTGGACAGATTCTCCCCATGAGCTCTGGATCGCTCCTGCTTTTCCACGGGCCTCTTGGCTGCTTCTCTATAATAGTGCTCTTCTTGCTTGGGATGTCAGTTTAGGTGGACGGCCATGTGTTTGTAGTTTTGCAGTTGTGCTATATGTGACAAACAAGTATCTGGAGATTTGTGTGAGGGGTGAACTGTTCTTAATTAGGCCAGACATATTGTGCTTTTGATTGGCAAATCAAGAGAAGTTAGCCCTTGTTTCATGTCAGACTGACCAGAGCCATATTGTGTGTTAAATGTTGATTGCCTCAGCCTGTTTGACTATGTCAATTAGAGGAATATTATGCAGTCGAATTTAATTGAACCAATGAGAGAACAGCCATCTCCCAACAATCCTGTAAGATACAGTACTCTGAAATGAGAACTGAGGGGTATAAAAAGGGCTTTGCTCCTCTTTCCACATTCATTTTGCAGGACTTCAGCCTAAAATCCACATTTTTAGCTGGAAGATCACAGATCTGCTTCACTGCTCAATGCTGAGTCCACAATTGTGCCTGGAGAACCCAGGTGAGGACAATTCAGTTGCCTGGCTACATATCTTGCTGTGCTCAGTCATCTTTCTAACCTTGCCGCTATCTCCTCTCAGTGGGTGCTCATCAAAAGCGGGGTGCTGCTGACTGGGATAGTTAGCCCAGGAAGCCCCGAAGTCGCAAAGATTCTAATCTCTCGCGAGCCAATGGATGGGTGAGACTCTGTCGCTTGTACCATCTTGTGATCTTTCTGGAAATGTACAATATGATTTTTCCTGTTGGTGAACCAGTAACATCTTACCAAGGTGTGGTTCCCTCACCCTGTGTTGTCTGAGTAGTGTTCTGCCCACAAGGAAGGAGTGCGGGCGTTCAGTGGGATGAGCCCTGGTCAGATTGGTCTTTCTGAAGACAGCCAGGCCAGCGGACGACTCTACCCACTGATCCTCGTGTCTCCACACTATACTCCAGCTATTTTTGGATGATGGATTGAAAAGTGCTTAGTGAGATGTTCAGAGCTTTGGCAATTTTTTTTATAACTGAGCCTTGCTTTACTTATCTCCACAACTTTATCCCTGACCTGTCTGGTGTGTTTCTTGGTTTTCAGATGCTTTTTGATCCCTAATGTTCTGAAACAAAACTTGTGAAACCTTCACAAAACAGCTGTAGTTATACTGAGAATAAATGATACAGGTGACTCAATTTACTAATTATGTGACTTCTGGAGGCAATTGGTCACTCAGGGGCATCATACTACAAGGGGCTTAATACAAATGCACGTCACAATATTCAGATTTATATTTTTAAATATTTAGAAGAACATCTATCATTTCCTTTACACTTCACAAATACTTGTTACTTAATGCTGGTATATCACATAAAATCACAAAATGCATATACATTTGTGGGTATGACGCTAAAATAAGTGGAAACGTTCCGGGGGTGTGAATACCTTTACAAAGGGCATAATTCCTTCATGACTCTAAAATATCAGACTAGTTCCCTGGATCAATGTCCCATCACAAAATCTAGTCCTGATAACCTGCCATAATATACTTTTTACGGAAGGCATCCAAGCCCACCTTGAATTTTTGTAGTCTATGAAGAATTATCACATCATGTGTCAGAGAGTTCCATATTCTCACTGCTCTTACAGTAGAGAATCCCCATCTGTGATTATGACTGAACCTCCTTGTCATCATTGCAGGCCTCAGTTGTAAAAAGCTCATTAGAAATATCTCAGTAATGCCCCTGATATACTTGTACATTGTAATAAAATCGCCCCGTAGCCTTTGTGTTTCCAGAATGAATAACCCCAGGCTTGCTAACCTGTCTTCCTAGTGCAGTCCTTCCATTCCTTTAAGGACATGTGCGCACGTTGCGTAAATACATGCTTTTACGCTGTGTTCTGCACCGCAGCGTAAAAGCATGCGTCCTGCACAATCTATGTAGATTGTGCAAACTCCATCCGCACATTGCTTTTTAGAACGCAGTGATTTGCATGCTGTCAAAACGCTGCATTCTAAAAAGTAACATGTCAATTGTTTTGTGCGTTCTGGATGCTTTCTCCACTCTGTCTATGGGAGAGGCAGCATCCAGAACACACAAATTCTGCAGGAATTCTGCAGACACCAAACTTTCAGAACGCAGCTTTTCAGCTGCGTTCTGAATCGCACAAGCAGTGACTTTACGCTGCGGTGCAGAACGCACATACGTGCGCACATGGCCTAATGGTCGCTCTTCTCTGCACCCGCTCTAATTCAGTTATGTCCTCCTCATTCACTGGAGCCCAAAATTGTGCAGAATATTGTAAGTGTGGCCGCACTAGTGACTTGTATAGAGGCAAAACTGTTCTTGTCCGGAGCATCTGTGCCTCGTTCACTGCATCCTATTATATTATCTGCCTTGGCAGCAGCTTCCTGGCACTGGTTGGTTTTCTCGTCTACCCACACACCCACGTCCTTTTCAGTGTCATTATTATGCAGCAATTTTGGAAATATTTAAAAAAAAATTGCAGTTTAAAAATCAAACAAAAAAATCTGCAAACATACAAAAAAAAACCAAAACAAGCAAACAGATGAATATTATAAAAGTGTCACGAGCCATACATGTCAAGTAAAAGCCGCTTCTTAATATTATTGGATCAAGAATCTTCATTTCGGTTTCTGCAGCCCAAAACCAGGAACTGTCTTTGTAAAGCCCTGGACTATTCGGGTCGTCACAGGGTACGGCACAAACTGCCCTCCCGTGCAGTATTCAACCCCCATGGTTCTGGGAACCTAACCTGCAGTACTGCCTCCACCAGCATTCACAAATCCTACATACATCTTGCACCACACCTGTCAGGCACACCAGTGGACTGCTTAAGCAGGAATAGGGCAGCCCACCTAGGGGTCAAGCAGGGAGGTGTCAGTTCAGTCGAGTAGTAACCTTCGAGCTGTGAGGAGCTCTGAGGAAGCTGGGAGTTGGGGCTCCCAGGGAAGAAGCAGACTGGGTCGCAGACGGTGGTCTGGACCTAGAGGAGTAGGACCCTCGGTCGCAGGGGATTAAGGCTAGGTGCCTAGAACCCGTCGAGGAGGACGGCCAGCAGCCTGGTCTTATCACCGGTCCGGGACCGAAGGCATGGCGAGGTACACGGACCCTAGGTCGAGGAGAAGCGTCAGGCAACCCGGCAATTAACCTGAGGAGAACGGGGCCTTTATGGACTGTTCACACCCAGCTCAGAGATCGGGGTTACTAGCGCAACGAGGGACATAGGGCTTTCCTAGTAAGCGGCCCACTAAAATCCAAAGCGTGAGCCCCTGAGAGCAGGCTCTCTCACTTAGCCACAGTGGGGAGTAGGGCCCGGCAAGCGCCAAGCTACCGGGCCACAAGGGACACTCTAAATTTGTGCCAGGAGCCAGGTCACGGACCACCAGGCAGTGCTGCAGGGGACTGGACCCGGACATGCTCCCCTCGAGAGGCAACGGCAGTCAGAGACTTGGTTTACCCTGTTGTCAGCATCAGCTTCATTGCTGAATGAGTACCCGACTGACCCCCGCACTGCACCCCCATAACCACTATCCAGAGTCCCAGGGCCTACCCCCCCCCTACCCATGGAGGGCAACGTCACCTTGCTGCCCCATTCCATCACCCGGGTACTCCCAACGGCATCGGTGGTACTCCCAATTACCGTACACCATGGGTGGCATCATAAACTATACTAATGCCCTGTAAATATCCCCCTTTCACATTTGAGTGTGGCCCGGCCCCCGGGTCAGGAGACCCGCGAGCCACGAGTAATCACAAACCCCTAGATCCGAGCAGTTCGATCCACTGCAGGGGCGGCACACCTCCTTCATGCCATATATGTTAGCGTTATTTCTGCGGCCAGTGATCAGATATAAAGTCTCCTGTAATTATAATACTGTACAGGATTCTTTATGATGTCACATCAGGGACGGATTATAGGCGGGGCTCCAGCCCTGGGGCCCCCACCACAAGAGCTTCTGAGGGGGCCGCCACCACTATCGGTGCGGCCACCATTTTATTAACGCCGCAGTGTTGAGGACTGCACTGTACCTTTAAAGATTTTCAATCCCGGCCGTCACTGTGCTGCAGACACGCCCACTGCACGCTGTGTGGGCTGCGTCTGCAAGGATGACGTCACCGCGCGCCTGCTGCTGCTTCTTCGTGCCATAGAGGAGCTTGTGGGAGGACCGGAGCAGAGGACTCAGTGAATGATGGTGAGTGTGACGTCATCCATCATGGTGCCGGGCAAGAGGTTGCAGTGAGGAGGGAGCAGGACGGGATTCCATAGTGTCAGCAGCAGCTCTGCCCGGGATCAGTGTGAGTTATTGCAGGAGTGTGAACTGCTGCAGATCAGGTTGGGCTGTCAGTGCCGGGTCATCAGCCTCATCCCTCCCCTGCAATAACTCACACTGAGCTCCAGCACAAACATCACATCTGAGCCTGCAGCACACATTACACTATATGGCCCATATTACATATAGGATATGTGAGGTGCTGTAGGCCCAGGTGTGATCAGTGCAGGACATTGTATATCTGTGTACATGGTATACCACATCCAGTGTATAGAGCAGTGTGATACAGTTAGGTCCAGAAATATTTGGACAGTGACACAATTTTCGCGAGTTGGGCTCTGCATGCCACCACATTGGATTTGAAATGAAACCTCTACAACAGAATTCAAGTGCAGATTGTAACGTTTAATTTGAAGGTTTGAACAAAAATATCTGATAGAAATTGTAGGAATTGTACACATTTCTTTACAAACACTCCACAATTCAGGAGGTCAAAAGTAATTGGACAAATAAACCAAACCCAAGCAAAATATTTTTATTTTCAATATTTTGTTGCGAATCCTTTGGAGGCAATCACTGCCTTAAGTCTGGAACCCATGGAAATCACCAAACGCTGGGTTTTCTCCTTCTTAATGCTTTGTCAGGCCTTTACAGCCGCAGCCTTCAGGTCTTGCTTGTTTGTGGGTCTTTCCGTCTTAAGTCTGGATTTGAGCAAGTGAAATACATGCTCAATTGGGTTAAGATCAGGTGATTGACTTGGCCATTGCACAATGTTCCACTTTTTTGCACTCATGAACTCCTGGGTAGCTTTGGCTATATGCTTGGGGTCATTGTCCATCTGTACTATGAAGCGCCGTCTGATCAACTTTGCGGCATTTGGCTGAATCTGGGCTGAAAGTATATCCCGGTACACTTCAGAATTCATCCGGCTACTCTTGTCTGCTGTTATGTCATCAATAAACACAAGTGATCCAGTGCCATTGAAAGCCATGCATGCCCATGCCATCACGTTGCCTCCACCTTGTTTTACAGAGGATATGGTGTGCCTTGGATCATGTGCCGTTCCCTTTTCTTCTCCAAACTTTTTTCTTCCCATCATTCTGGTACAGGTTGATCTTTGTCTCATCTGTCCATAGAATACTTTTCCAGAACTGAGCTGGTTTCATGAGGTGTTTTTCAGCAAATTTAACTCTGGCCTGTCTATTTTTGGAATTGATGAATGGTTTGCATCTAGATGTGAACCCTTTGTATTTACTTTCATGGAGTCTTCTCTTTACTGTTGACTTAGAGACAGATACACCTACTTCACTGAGAGTGTTCTGGACTTCAGTTGATGTTGTGAACGGGTTCTTCTTCACCAAAGAAAGTATGCGGCGATCATCCACCACTGTTGTCATCCGTGGACGCCCAGGCCTTTTTGAGTTCCCAAGCTCACCAGTCAATTCCTTTTTTCTCAGAATGTACCCGACTGTTGATTTTGCTACTCCAAGCATGTCTGCTATCTCTCTGATGGATTTTTTCTTTTTTTTCAGCCTCAGGATGTTCTGCTTCACCTCAATTGAGAGTTCCTTAGACCGCATGTTGTCTGGTCACAGCAAAAGCTTCCAAATGGAAAACCACACACCTGTAATCAACCCCAGACCTTTTAACTACTTCATTGATTACAGGTTAACGAGGGAGATGCCTTCAGAGTTAATTGCAGCCCTTAGAGTCCCTTGTCCAATTACTTTTGGTCCCTTGAAAAAGAGGAGGCTATGCATTACAGAACTATGATTCCTAAACCCTTTCTCCGATTTGGATGTGAAAACTCTCATATTGCAGCTGGGAGTGTGCACTTTCAGCCCATATTATATATATAATTGTATTTCTGAACATGTTTTTGTAAACAGCTAAAATAACAAAACTTGTGTCACCGTCCAAATATTTCTGGACCTAACTGTATACTGTGTACATAGTATACCACATCCAGTGTATAGAGCAGTGTGATATACTGTGTACATGGTATACCACATCCAGTGTACAGAGCAGTGTGATATACTGTGTACTTGGTATACCACATACAGTGTACAGAGCAGTGTGATATACTGTGTACATGGTATACCACATACAGTGTACAGAGCAGTGTGATATACTGTGTACACACATCAGATGGTGTATAATAATATGTATATTGTATAACATCTGGTGTCTGTATCACAGTAAACCCGGTACTATGTGAGGATGCCTAACACTATCTGGGTCTGTACTGTGCTATATACTGGCTGTATACTACGTGAGGATGCCTAATATTATCTGGGTCTGCACTGTGCTATATACTGGCTGTATACTATATGAGGATGCCTAATACTATCTGTCTCTGCACTGTGCTATATAGGGGCTGTATACTACATGAGGATGCCTAATACTATCTGTCTCTGCACTGTGCTATATAGGGGCTGTGTACTATGTGAAGGTGCTTAATATTTTCTGGTCTGCTCTGTGCTGTATAGGGGCTGTGTACTGTGTGAGGATGCCTAATGCTATCTGGCTCTGCACTGTGCTATATAGGGGCTGTGTACTACATGAGGGTGCCTAATGCTATATGGGTCTGCATTGTGCTATATGGGGGCTGTATACGACATGAAGGTTCCTACTGCTATATAGGTCTGCATTGTACTATATGGGCACTGCTTAATGTAATATGGGGGCTGCATAGTGCCATATGGGGGCTGCATAGTGCCATATGGGGGCTGCATAGTGCCATATGGCGGCTGCATAATGCAATATGGGGGCTACATGGGGGCTGCATAATACTATATGGAGGACTATGGGAGCTTCATAACACTATATGGAGGAATATGGGGGCTGCATACTACTATTCCCCCAGAGTTGTATGTCCCCTCCACCCCAGAACTGTATACCCCCAGAGCTGCATGTCACCCTCCACCTCAGAGCTGTTTGTCCCCCCCACCTCAGAGCCACTGCCCCCCTCTAGAGCTGTATGCCCCCCATTGATATATACCCCTTTCCTCAGTAATATGTATGCCCTCCAGTAATGTGTATGTCCCCAGCCTCTCTTGTAATGTATATACAGTGTTAGTGTGCACTATGTGCGGCCATGTCTGTTAGTGACTGCCACCAATCAGCGTGGCACAGACACATGCCCAGGCGGAGCTGGATGGAGACAAGCGGGGAGGTGAATGAGACTGTTGCCGGCTTCCCAATATGAGAAATATATATAAAAATTTAAAAATTTGTCTGTGTGCATGTATGATGTGTATCTATGTATGTCAGTGTATATGACTGTGTCTAGATTTATGTCTGTTTATATGTGTTTTTGTGAATTTCTCTTTAAATATATATGGGTACGTATGCCTGTATGTGTATGTATCTGTGCATGTCTATGTGTGGATGGGGCCCACTGAGACTCTTTCGCCCAGGGCCTACAAAAACCTGGAGCCGGCCCTGCGTGTACCAGTCATGTATTCTCCTGTACACTGTACAGGGGCGTACCTTTGGGGGGCATGCGGCATATTTGCCCCTGCACAGCAATCAGGGGGGCACCATTGGAAAGTGTGAGGCAGCAGTATGGTGGGAGAAAATTGTAAGTGGACAGTATTGGGAAAGAAAAGTGTGAGGGGCATAGTATAGAGACTGGATAGTGGGGGGGAATAAGCAGTAAAGAGAAGGGGCAGCATGGTGGCCAGTGTGAGGTCACAGTATGGAGGGCACAGTATGCTGAGGAGGGGGAATGTGAGATGGAGGTATCATGTAGTGACTGGATAGTGAAGGAGGTAGGCAGTATAGAGAAGGGGCAGCATGGTGGCCAGTGTGAGGGTACAGTATGCTGAGGAGGGAGAATGTGAGATGGAGGTACAGTACAGTGACTGGATAGTGAAGGATATAGGCAGTATAGAGAAGTGAGAGCACAGTATGGAGGGCACAGTATGCTGAAGAGGGGGAATGAGAGACTGAGGTGCAGTGTACAGAAGGGGCAGTATGGTGGCCAGTGTGAGGGTACAGTATGCTGAGGAGTGGGAATGTGAGACGGAGGTACAGTATAGTGACTGGATAGTGAAGGAGGTAGGCAGTATAGAGAAGGAGCAATATGGTGGCCAGTGTGAGGGCACAGTATGGAGGACACAGTATGCTGAGAAGGGGGAAAGTGAGACGGAGGTACAGTATAGTGACTGGATAATGAAGCAGGTAGGCAGTATAGAGAAGGGGCAGCATAGTGGCCAGTGTGAGGACACAGTATGCTGAGGAGGGGGAATGTGAGACTGAGGTGCAGTGTAGAGAAGGGGCCGTATGGTGGCCAGTGTGAGGGCACAGTATGGAGGACACAGTATGCTGAGGAGGGGAATGCAAGACTGAGGTGCAGTATAGTGACTGGATCGTGAAGGAGACAGGCAGTATAGAGAAGGGGCAGCATGGTGGCTAGTGTGAGGGCACAGTATGCTGAGGAGTGGGAATGTGAGACAGAGGTATAGTATAGTGACTGTATAGTGAAGGAGGTAGGCAGTATAGAGAAGGGGCAGCATGGTGGCCAGTGTGAGGGCACAGTATGGAGGGCACAGTATGCTGAGGAGGGGGGAATGTGAGACAGAGGTATAGTATAGTAACTATATAGTGAAGGAGGTAGGCAGTATAGAGAAGGGGCAGCATGGTGGCCAGTGTGAGGGCACAGTATGGAGGGCACAGTATGCTGAGGAGGGGGGAATGTGAGACAGAGGTATAGTATAGTAACTATATAGTGAAGGAGGTAGGCAGTATAGAGAAGGGGCAGCATGGTGGCCAGTGTGAGGGCACAGTATGGAGGGCACAGTATGCTGAGAAGGGGGAATGTGAGACTGAGGTGCTGTATTTATATCTTAATGCTACAGTTCGTGCTCTACTGTTATGGCTAAAAATGTTAACATTATTGGGCCCCCACCAAACTTTCTGCCCAGGGGCCCCCACCAACCTTAATCTGGCCCTGTGTTACATCGTCATCTTCTCCCCATTTAGTTCCCTACAATATCAGATCCTCTCAGTGGAGATCTTCTATATAAGAGAATTCTCCTAATTGAACCATCAAGGATGGATGTGGACAGGGACAAGATGGCGCAGAGGATATTACACCTCACCCTAGAGATTCTCTTCCGGCTTACTAGAGAGGTGAGAGATTCTGATGACGTCACATTACATCATTCTTATCTATGGGAATAACAGATGGACAGAACTTGAGAGGTGAGGACTCTGGAAATGTCTGTAGTGAGATTTATTACTGTGTCTCTCCATAACCAGGATTACACAGTAGTGAAGAAGACCTCTAGTGAGCGCTGTCAGGCCCCTGTGTCTGAGGGATGGGGAAGACCCCTGAGCCCAATCACGTGGCCTCCACCTCACCCCCTGATACATGAGGACATCAATAACCAGAAGATCCTAGAACTCACCTACAAGATGATTGAGCTGCTGACTGGAGAGGTGACACTGCTGGGAATGCTGGGACATTATACAGTAACGCTATGAAGGGATCGGGGGTGACGGTATCATTGTATGTGTCAGGTTCCTATAAGGTGTCAGGACGTCACCGTCTATTTCTCCATGGAGGAGTGGGAGTATTTAGAAGGACACAAAGATCTGTACAAGGACGGCATGATGGAGGATTCCCAGCCCCTCACATCACCAGGTAATTGACAGGACTAAATACACATGGCCTATAATTATCTGTATGTAAGGAATGAATTCAGTCCCTGTATGTGTCTCCTCCAGGTCTATCCAGTAAGAGGACAACACCAGAGAGAGGTTCCCGTCCTCTTCTCCCACAGGACTGTAAACAAGAAGATCCCGATGTTCCTCAGGATGTGTTTCCTCCAGCTCTATCCAGTAAGAGATATCTACTTATGTACTCTCTGCACTAATTTTGTGTTTACATTTTTAGGCTTTCTGCTCTGTTTTTTTTCAGCTGTATTTTCTTTGCTTCTGCTTCTTCTGCTGTTTGTTTCTAGTCCCTTCTCTATGTTGTTATGAAGGCAACTCAAAGACCTGCAGAGGGTTCATGAACACCCTGTTTCCCTAAAAATAAGCCCTAGTTATAGTCAGGGCCAGCGTTGGGAGGAGTCAAACTGTGCAATTTCTCAGGAACCCCAGTTTCTTATGATCCCCATCAGTTGTATTCTAAGGTTGATTGTTTAAGGACCTTTTATGAAGTCATGTGACATGATGTATCCAAAGGTCTTTTAAATCTAGGAGTCTAAAAGAACTGACCAGGACACAGGCTGGCATGAGTCTAAAGCTGAAGAGCAGACAGGCTGGTGTGTGTGTGTGTGTGTGTGTGTGTGTGTGTGTGTGTCTGAATAATAGAAACAAAGAGTTACAGCCGCACACTTAAATACCAAATTTTTAAACTAACAAAAAATATCTAATAAAATTATTGCTTTAGAGAATGTGAACTACTGGGAAACTACCCTGGAAGGATTGGAGACACCTACAAAAGGAGATTTGACATCTAGACCTTGTTTCTTCAAAGCAATTATGCCAGAATTCTGACAGAAATCACTTTTCAATCAATTTTTTATGCAACACAGAGTTGTGAAAAAAGATTGTGCGACTAAATCATCACAGTGCACTGTGGTGACCTCACTCGCATGTCCTTCAGCTCCCAGCAGTACAAGCAGACATGGCCTCCTCTTACTGGTAATTCATAGCAAAATGTATGGCCTCCGGCGCCACTGCGAACAAGCTGACTATCAAGCACGTGACTGTGATCAGAGGAGGCCTGATGGGTGCCGGGATAGCGCAGGTAGCTGCAGCAAACAGACACACTGTTGTTTTTGTGGACCAGACTGATGACATCTTGAAAAAGTTTGCCAAAAGTATTGAAGACAGCTTGAAAATGGTCACTAAGAAGATGTTTGCGGACAAGCCTGAGGCTGATTCACAATTCATCAGCAAAACCCTCTGATACTTCAGCAGAAGCACAGACCCAGCAGCCGTGGTGCACAGCAATGATCTGGTGGTAGAAGTCATAATAGAAAACATGGAAGTGAAAAATGCACTAATGAAGACACTGGACAAATTTGCACCAGAACACACCATATTTGCCAGCAACACTTCCTCATAGCTGACATAGCCAACTCCACAACTAGGCAGGATCAGTTCGGAGGGCTGCATTTCTTTAATCCAATGATGAAGCTGGTGGAGGTCATTAAGACACCAATGACTGGGGGGCGGAGCCTGGACCGGGATGTGAGCGCACGCGAGGAGACACTCTCCCGCTGACTCACCGTGACACCGCCGGAACCACTGCATGGCCGACGGGTATAGTGGCACCGGAGGACAAGGGAAGGACCCGACTCCCAGCAGAAAAAGTTCCAGCTCCTGAATCAGCGAGATGACCAAGCGGCGGCAGAAGGAAGTGGGAGCCGGGAAAGTGCCTGGCTTACAAGATGGCACCGAGGTCAGAGAGGAGCCAGAGAAGGCAAACGTAGCCTGCCAGCGCCGCATGGAAGCGGCTGCAAAGCTGGCATAGTATGCAAGGCAATCGGAGGAACCTCTGGGGGAGCCTGGTAAGATGGTGGAAGAAAACGGGAGGAGGAGGAAGACCCGGAGGAGGCTGAAGGAGCAAGGGGAGAATCAGGGGAAGATAAACAGGATGAGGATTCAGGAGAGCAGCAGGCAGCAGATGAAATACAGAAGAACCCCACTATTAAGGATGTATTTCAGGTGGTCTCCTTCTGCAAACAGGCCCTCACAACTTTAACCCAGCAGGTGCTGGGAATAAAGGGAGATATAGCTACTCTCAAAAAAGATCAGAAGAAAGCTGATATGAGAACCAGTGCTGTGGAAGAAAGAGTGGGGACAGCTGAGGATCACATAGTTGCACTACAAAAAGCAGAGAGAAAATTCCAGAAGCAGATATCTGAGATGGCCACAAAAACAGACGACTTGGAGAACCGTTCCAGGAGGAACAATATAAGACTGGTGGGCATCCCAGAAAGAGCTGAGGGAAGAAATCCTACTGACTTCATAGAAATGTGACTTAAAGAGAAGATTATAGCTATACGCTATTGAAAGGGCATACAGGGTTCCAATGCAACCGCAGCTACCTGGCAAGGGACCTCGTTTGATGCTGGCGAAGCTTCTTAACTACAGAGACCGGAATATTATTCTACGCAAGACACGGGATATGGAGACCCTGACAATAGATGGACACCCAGTAGCTATATACCCTGACTACTCTGTACTGAAACAAAGAATGCAATTCACAAGGGTAAAGAGACGACTCCGAGAGCTGGAGGTTAAATACTCCATGATTTTCCCAGCAAAACTCCGAGTAGTAGCACTGGAGAAGGTTCACTTCTTTCTTGATCCGGAAGAAGTCATGAAGTGGATAGACATCAATGCAAGGAAGCCCGCAAGCAACAGGAGAAGGATAGAAGCTAGCTACGAGCGATATTGCAATCTCGTGATTTTCCTGGGATTCAAGACTGGTTATTCATAAGCAATTGCATACACTAGAAGAGGAGGAAACTTCATAGGCCCATCTTTGTTGTAGAGACAGTACCTCCTTTTTTTTGTTTTTTTTTTTCTACCGGGTTATCATTGTTGATCTCCTGCTCCTGTTCCTGAGTGTTAGATGAGACAGCGGAATTCACTAACAATAAGCTGGACAATGACAGGAGGTCGATAATAATTCTTTTTTCTTATGGCCGTTCAGCGGCGATTGAAAAATATTTAAGTTTTCAAATTTTCAGGTTAACTGTTTACATTATATGAAATTTGCAAATGAAAACGAATATGGTTAAGGCGGGAGGTGAGTTAGGGGGTTCTGCTCACTAGGATGAGACAGGTTTGGTATGGGAGAAAAAGAGGAGAGAGGTTGACCGGTCTAGGACAGATAGACCTCATTCCCCATAAGGGAGTTAAAGATGTAAATCGGAGGTGGAGGAGTTTAGTTGGGGAGGGCTAGGGAAGGGCTAGGGAAGGGAAAGACTCAGCGTACAGAGGGACAAAATGCCTGTACAAAGATAACCTGTGATTCAATATGGGAGAGGAGATTAAAGTATTATGTTGGAATGTAAGGGGACTGTCAGATAGAGGTAGAAGAGATGCAATGATAAAATATATGCTAGACCAGAGACCATCAGTAATGTGTTTATTGGAGATGCATTTGACAAGTGAAACGACGAATGTACTGAACAAACGATGGGTGCAAAAGGCATATCATTTTACTTTCTCTACCTATGCTAGCGGGGTCTCTATGTTGGTTCATAGATCCGCCCAATATGAAGAAGTGGAGACATGGATAGACACAGAGGGACAATATGTAATGGTGATCTGTAAGTTGTATGGACAATTACTATGCATTACTGCTATATATGTTCCGCTGCCTTACACGAGTGCCAAAATTAGAGAGGTGAGAGAGCGCTTGGCTAAATGGGGGAATTTGCCATTCTTGTTGGTCGGTGACTTTAATAATGTCATAGATGCATATTGGGACAGGAGCAAAAAATCACGGGAGACGCGAAGTGATGGAGCGACAGGGTTTGGTACCTTTATCCAAGAATTGGGGTTGGTAGACGTTTGGAGGATAAGAAATTTGGGGGTGACCTGGTTTTCCTGTCACTCCGCGACCCTTGGTACGCTTTCACGTATAGACCTGGCCTTGGGAAATGATCTGATGGATTCTGGGATTGCGCATGTTGAATATTTGACTAGAGTAATATCGGATCATAGTCCAATCCTGATATCTATTATAAAACGAGGAGTGGGGGAGAGGCTAACAAGAGAATGGAAGTTACACCCGGTTTGGTTAAATTGTATTGACATGGACGGTATATCTAGTGAGATGCTGGAATATTTTACCCTTAAGGCCCTGTCACACACACAGATAAATCTGTGGTTGCAGTGAAATTTTGGACAATCAGTGCCAGGTTTGTGGCTGTGTACAAATGGAACAATATGGCCATGATTTCACTGCAACCACAGATCTGCCAAAGGTTTATCTGTGTGTGTGTGTGTGTGTGTGTGTGTGTGTGTGTGTGTGAGAGAGTGTGAGACAGGGCCTTAAATAGAGGTAGTGCGGATCCTTTGGTAGTTTGGAACGCCATGAAGGCATACCTTAGAGGCCTTTTATTTAGAGACGTTTGCCAGTGTAAGTCTCGTAGTAGACAAGGGGAAATTGATTGCTTAGAGGCTTTGAAGGGAGCAGAAGCAGAGATGGTAGCACAGCCCACACCAGAGTATAGGCAAAAGCTAAAAGCAGCTCAGGAAGAAGTTAATAAAGTGCTATTGAAGAAAGCAGCAGGAAACAGGCTTTTCAGAGAGAACGTCTATATGGAGGGAGAAAAGGTGGGACACCTGTTGTCGGTGGTGACGGCAGCCCAGAGAAAACCATCCTTTGTACACTGCATTCGCACCACAGCGGGAGATTTGGTCACGGAGGGGAAAGATATTTTGGACACGTTCGCAGCCTTTTATGAGGAATTGTACTCCACTAGAGGGGAGTCGATACAGCAGAACCTAGAGATTTTCTTAGATACAATGACATTACCCAAAATAGCATAGACAGAGAGACACAGTCTGGAGGCCCAAATTACACTTGAGGAGATGGAGAGAGCTTTGCATGGCATGGCAAATGAAAAAGCCCCAGGGGTGGATGGATTGCCGGTGGAGGTGTACAAATCTCTGGAAGAAATACTCTTACCCAATTTGTTGAATGTCTTGGAGGAGGCAAGAGAGCGGGGGACACTGCCAGCGTCTATGAGGGAGGCGATAATAACAGTAATACTTAAAGAGGATAAAGATCCAAAACTCCCCGAGTCATACCGGCCCATTTCACTGTTAACGACTTATGTTAAAATTTTGGCCAAAGTACTCTCTAATCGATTAACCGAAGTGATATCTGCTCGAATTCACCCAGATCAGTCGGGTTTCATGCCTAGTAGATCTACGGCGAAGAATATACGAGGATTATACCTTAACATGCAGCTACCGGTGGACAATCCAGGACAGAGGGTGATAGCTTCGTTAGATGCCCATAAGGCATTTGACAGTGTGGAATGGGGGTATCTATGGGAAGCGCTAAGACATATGGAATTTGGCCCTAACTTTACATCTTGGATACAGCTGTTATATGCTAGACCAGTGGCTAAAGTGAAAATTAATGAAATGTTGTCACACACAGTGGACTTACAAAGGGGTACTCGTCAGGGTTGCCCGCTCTCGCCTCTCCTTTTTGCTCTAGCGGGGTAACCACTGGCGGCTGCTATACGGCAGAACAGAGACATAAAGGGATTTGTATATGGCCCTCTAGAAGAAAAGATAGCCCTCTATGCAGACAACATTCTGTTATTATTCGCAGACCCAGGGGCATCATTGAGCCATGCCATGCAGGTGATCGAACGGTTCGGAAGGATCTTTGGACTGTCTGTAAATTGGACCAAATCAAACCTTTTCCAGGTGGACGCCGGAATAGACGGGTCTACCTAGGGTGATGAGGTTAACAGATTGCGGGTTGTGGACCAGTTTAGATATCTGGGCATACAGGTATCCTTACCAATTGGGAATTACATCACTATTAATCTAGTCCCTTTGCTGAACCAACTGCGTAGTAAGATAACTGCTTGGAATAAGCTTTATTTATCAGTAATAGGACGGATTAACCTTATTAAAATGGTAATATGCCCATGATATTCTACGTGATACACAATACTCCTATCTGTATCCCTCAGAGTCACTTTAAGGAGATTGATTCTATGTTCCGTGCTCTAATATAAAAGAACAAACAAGCCAGACTCAAACTTGAAAGGTTGCAGAGACCAAAGGACGAGGGAGGGTTAGCGTTACCCAATCCAGGAATATATTATCTGGCAGCTCAGAGTAAACATTTCAGGGGATGGGCGAATTTAGTGGCGGTGGATCCAGCATCTAGATTGTTGGGGCATGTTTTACATCGACGACCATTGGTGTTAGGATTGGAGGACGGATCATTTGGGAGACAAGGGAAAACAAACCCTACACTTAATTTGATGAACAGAATTTGGAGAAAGATCAAGCAGATGAGGGGGGTTACGGCAATAACTGAATTCACTCCGGTGTGGGAAAATAACTGCTCTGAGATATATAAGATAGGCAAAATTAAGGAATGGGCACGTAAAGGTATATGGTATATGTGGCAAATTCTAGACCAGAGACATTAGAAGCTGTTTACACAAATACAAGATGAATTTGTGATATCTCCATCCGGGTGGTACCACTATAAACGAATGGCACATGCAGTAGAGGCTCAGAGGGTTAAACAATTCATTGCTGGTTCAGGCCGACTTAGTATTGAAATATGTGTGTAGTAGTGTGCCCACAAGAGGAATCATATCAACTATATATAGGGATCTATTGCATACATATTTGCTTAACCACCCAGTAAGAACTAGAACTAAATGGGAGGCAGAGATAGACGGGATCACTGATGAGGTGTGGGAAAGTGTCCTGGAGTACATACCGAAATTATCAATAAGTGAACCAGCAAGATTGTCCCATCTGTATGTGGTGAATAGGGCGTATAGATCCCCACTAATTATGTGTAAAATGGGACTGAGGAGTAACTCTGACTGCCCTAGATGCAATGGAGACGATGCCGGCATCTTCCATATGATGTGGACGTGCCCCAGGTTGACGTCTTTCTGGATAACTGTTCTTAACAAAATAGAAGGAGTTTATAGATGCAAACTTCCCAAACAACCTTTGGTATGTCTCCTAGGTTATGTGGAGGAAATCAGAGTAGACAACATTTTTAAAATAGTGATAGCCAGATTGCTGTATGCGGCCAGGAAAGTAATTGCCAAACATTGGATGCAGGGGGACCCACCGACTAGAGGGGAATTTATCGCATATCTTAATCATATTGCTCGGATGGAGAGAAGTATATATGGGAAAAGGAAACCACTTGCACTTTTTGATAGACTGTGGAATCCGTGGTTGCAGTATGGATAAATATTAGGGCTGGGAGATGTTGGTCTCTGAGCAGGGATACCTGGTTCTACACATTCCAATATATGTCACTGAAAGGCACAAATGTGAGATCTTTTATATAGATGTGGGTAATATGTACGCTGAGGGGGGAGGGGTTGTTGGGGATGGAAAGTTTGTAGTTATGTTTATTATTGCTGAAAATTTGACATTGGCTTTGTATATTTAATGAAAAATAAAAAATATTTGATTAAAGACAACAATGACTAGCCAAACAACTTCTCACTCTCTCATAAACTTCAGTAAAGCAATGGGAAAGACGCCTGTGTCATGTAAACACAACCCAGGCTTCATTGTTAACCGTCTTTTGGTACCATACCTAATGGAATTTGTGCATCTTCATGAAAGAGGTCATGCATCTGAGGAAGACATGGATTTTGCAATGAAATTGGGGGCCCGTTACCCAATGGGTCCTTTTGAGCTTTTGGATTATGTTGGTCTTGACAATAGTAAATACATAAATACATCATTGATGGTTGGTACCAGATGGAACCTGAAAACCCCTTTTTTGCCCCCAGTGAATTGCTCAATAAGCTTGGAAAGAAGACCAGAGAAGGATTTTATAAGGACAGATGGTTGGCCTGGCTGCACTGCAGAGTTATATTGTTATAGTCTCATGTTTTCTTTGATTACGATGACCGTTGTTGGTTTTACATTGCACGGTTTTCTCAGCACTTATTAACACTCTAGTGCCTTACAGTCATGATTCTCTATTTCATCAACATCCTTTTGTACCGCTGATTCCAAACATTGATATGTCATAGCCATTCTACAGTCAATAATAAATGAATGTACAAAAAATAAATTGTGCAACTTTTGGAGGTTTCACGCCAATTTTAACCAGCTTTGCCAAATTGGGCAGAGCTAGGCCAGAAGAAGGGTGTGATGCCACCGCTTCTCTAATTCATAACAAACTGCGGCGTTCCCTATGCCAGAAATCTTACGCCAGTCCCTGACATCAATTTTCATTGTACATTGCCGGTCTTGATGAATTGGAGACCTAATGTTTATCTGCACAGACCCTGCTACCTGCTTTGGTTACAAAGCCTAAGGATAGGCCATCAATGTTACACTCCCGGACAAACCCATTAAATATTTGGCATCTGTCTTCTTCGAAAAAAAACCTTTTTGAAATTGTCTATGTTGTGGATCAATGTCACAACCAGACGGTTGCAGGCATCGCCAACTGTCATGGCGGTATCAGGATCTGTGGAAATTACAGATTCTGGCACTCTGCTAACTTCTCTGATGTCTGTGAGCAATGCAGTGAGACGCAGGTGTTGAACCACATACTTAGTAAAACTAGCAAGAGATATTCTTTGCTGGGCTCCTTGTTAATGTCTTTGATTACATGCTGTAGGGGAGCCAGTATCTTTCGCTCCCCTTCTGTATATGCTGGCTGGACTATTCCATTAACGCCAGCTATAATTTACCTATACAAGTGTGGTGAGGTGTTGTGATACAAACTAGTGGTTGTTGTGCATTATTGCTGTGAGCAGTTGTGGTGTTAACCCTTGTTATTTTTGCCTTCCTGCTCTTGCTTTTCTTCTTAGTATCTCACTGTTTATTTCTGTGAGTTTGCGGTGTGTCTGAAATTTGGTTTTACCGTCTGTCTTAATCTGTATTTCCATCCTACTCCTACCCCTTCTTCCACGTTCAGGGGTAATCCAGAGGTTAGGGATAGCTAAGGTCTCCTAGCATGAGGAAAGTATAGGAGCCCCCGTCCCTCATTATCCTACAGTCACATTGCAACAATCAATCAGATTATTTACTGTAGCACATTCCAGAGAACGAAGATGTAACTCTTAGATCTCGAAATTGGAAAACAAATTCAGAATAATTTGTTTCCTAATTTAATTTCTGATGTTATGGTTAAAAAACTAAATCTACTTTCGAAATTATATGATTAAAAAATAATAACATTGTGTTTATTTATAGCCGATGACTGTATCAGGAGTTCAGATGGACATCTAATATCTTCAAAATTTAAAACAGATGATCAAACTATCACACATAATACATATGAAGAGCATGCTGCTGTCCCAGATATACCTCCAGTCCTTCATTGGAAAGCTTTATCATCTGATCTTTTCAAACAAGTCCAAAATTACGAATTATCACAGAATTGTAATCAAAATAAAAGTTACAGAAAGGATGTGGAACATGAGACAGCTCCTACAAGGGAGAAACCATTTTCATGTTCAGCGTGTGGGAAATGTTTTATTTGTAAATCACACCTTGTTAGACATCAAAAAATTCACACAGGGGAGAAGCTATTTTCATGTTCAAAATGTGGGAAATGTTTTATTCAGAAATCAGCCCTTGTAAGACATCAGAAAAAACACACAGGGGAGAAGCCATTTTCATGTTCAGAATGTGGGAAATGTTTTAGTTGGAAATCAGATCTTATTTTCCATCAAAGATCTCACACAGGGGAGAAGCCATTTTCATGTTCAGAGTGTGGGAAATGTTTTATTCGGAAATCACACCTTGTAAGACATCAGAAAAATCACACAGGGGAGAAGCCATTTTCATGTTCAGAATGTGGGAAATGTTTTAGTTGGAAAT
This sequence comes from Anomaloglossus baeobatrachus, assembly GCF_048569485.1. Classification (NCBI taxonomy): domain Eukaryota; kingdom Metazoa; phylum Chordata; class Amphibia; order Anura; family Aromobatidae; genus Anomaloglossus; species Anomaloglossus baeobatrachus. The sequence continues at coordinate 887,396 of NW_027441806.1, forward strand.
CAGATCTTATTTTCCATCAAAGATCTCACACAGGGGAGAAGCCATTTTCATGTTCAGAGTGTGGGAAATGTTTTATTCAGAAATCAGACCTTGTTAGACATCAGAAAAAACACACAGGGGAGAAGCCATTTTCATGTTCAGAGTGTGGGAAATGTTTTATTCAGAAATCACAACTTGTTGGACATCAGAAAAAACACACAGGGGAGAAGCCATTTTCATGTTCAGAGTGTGGGAAATGTTTTATTCGGAAATTTCAGCTTGTTGAACATCAGAAAAAACACACAGGGGAGAAGCCATTTTCATGTTCAGAGTGTGGGAAATGTTTTATTCGGAAATCAAACCTTGTTACACATCAGAAAAATCACACAGGGGAGAAGCCATTTTCATGTTCAGAGTGTGGGAAATGTTTTATTCGGAAATCAGATTTTGTTTGGCATCAAAGATCTCACACAGGGGAGAAGCCATTTTCATGTTCAGAGTGTGGGAAATGTTTTATTCAAAAATCAAACCTTGTTAGACATCAGAAAAATCACACAGGGGAGAAGCCATTTTCATGTTCAGAGTGTGGGAAATGTTTTATTCAGAAATCACACCTTGTTAGACATCAGAAAAATCACACAGGGGAGAAGCCATTTTCATGTTCAGAGTGTGGGAAATGTTTTATTCAGAAATCAGACCTTGTTAGACATCAGAAAAAACACACAGGGGAGAAGCCATTTTAATGTTCAGAGTGTGGGAAATGTTTTATTCGGAAATCACACCTTGTTGGACATCAGAAAAATCACACAGGGGAGAAGCCATTTTCATGTTCAGAATGTGGGAAATGTTTTAGTTGGAAATCAGATCTTATTTTCCATCAAAGATCTCACACAGGGGAGAAGCCATTTTCATGTTCAGAGTGTGGGAAATGTTTTATTCGGAAATTTCAGCTTGTTGAACATCAGAAAAAACACACAGGGGAGAAGCCATTTTCATGTTCAGAGTGTGGGAAATGTTTTATTCGGAAATCAAACCTTGTTAGACATCAGAAAAATCACACAGGGGAGAAGCCATTTTCATGTTCAGAGTGTGGGAAATGTTTTATTCAGAAATCACACCTTGTTGTTCATCAAAGATGTCACAGAGTGGAGAAGCCATTTTCATGCCCAGAATGTGGTAAATGTTTTACTAGGAAATCAGGTCTTGTTTACCATGAAAAAAAATCACACAAAATAAACCATTTTTATGTTGTGAATGTGGAAAATGTTATTGTCAGAAATCACATCTTGTTAAACATGTGAAGAAGCCGCAATAATTGAAATGTGTAACTGGTAAATCAAGTCTTGCCGACAATCAGAAAACCACCAGAGCGGAGCAGCCTCTCTTGTTTTCAGAATTTGCCAAATGTTTTTTGTATCATTAATCAGGTCCTGTTGTCAGATGAGTCACATGGGAGAAGCCATCATGATGTACTATAATTCAAAGGGTTTATCCAAAAATCAGCTACAATTGCTCAAGTAAGAATTGGTGAGGGAAAGAAAAATTCTCTCTCTTTTTAAACTCATCGTATTTTTCGGACCATAAGACATACCTAGGTTTTGAAGGAGAAAAATAGGGAAAACGATTGAAGCAAAAATGTTGTCATGACACACTGTTATGGGGGATCTGCTGCTGACACTGTTACAGGGGTAATATCCCCCAGTTTCTAGTGCAATGTGTTTGATGACTTTCCCCTTAAATAGTGCTTATAACAAATCTGTGGCTGCTTTTATTATTTACTAAAACAGTGAAGAGCCACAGATTAGTGAATTTTTTAAATATAACGCAGTGCCAAAAGTGTCCCTAATGTCCCCCAAAAGGAACTTCCAGGTTGTGAGATCCCACAACCCTCAGCGATCACTCTCACAGTGAAAGAGTGAGCTCTACGACCCCAGCTCTGCAGCATCCTTCTTAACCAGTTCAGTAAAACCTTAAAAAAATATGTGACTGTGCTGGATTATTTGAGAGAGCAGTGTCTCGTGCTTAGAGCTTGGTAGTACGTGGCCGTAAAGAGGCGTGGCTACGGGACCCGGTAGTTTAAGAATGTTGAAAAATACCAGTGGTTTAACGATGCCATAGAACTGTTAGGTATTGGTATTTTCGTTTATTGTTTTTCACAGTTTGTTATTTTCCATATAGAAAAGGTTAGTGAATAAGTGCATAGTCAATCAGGGTTTAAATTAATGCAGAAGTTACCTAATTTGCAACCAGATTCTTTACAGTGTGTACACCCGGTACATGGACTTTGTTTATATATATATATAAACATAGTAAAAATGGACCATTTTCACAGGACTGGCGTGATCAACACGAACTTGTGTATTGTACATAGTTGCACCTCCTGTGCCAACCAGAGTCATCTAACACAAGACCTGGGACCTTAACCTGGTCATGGACCCGTGGATAGGTATCCAGAGGTCAGGTTGTTTGGGTGGCGGGTTATTGGGATCCGGGACATTGGGACTGGACTGTCGCAGGAAGGGGCTGCAACAGAGCAGGTTGAGTCCCCGCTACTACTGAAACTGGTAGCGTTCCACCGTTGGGAGATGAACTCTTAATAAAGTTTAGTAACATTTAAGTAACCAGCCTCCCTAATGTGGGATGTATTTGTAAGTAAATGTTTTACCCTTTTTTCTTCCAATTGAAAAAAAAAAAATAAACCTCTGATGTCCTGTAGGTCGGGGATGAGCTACGCTTAACCAAGGGGGAATGTGATGCCCAGGCCTATCAGGACGTCACCGGGTACTGTGCAATCTGCCCTTCTGTGCAGTATCCACCTCCTTGGTTACCGATCCCTAACCTTTGGTGTTGCCAAGAACAAGCTAATCAAAATCTTAGGAACACTCTGCACCACACCCACCAGACACACCAGTGGACGGCCTGAGTGGAATAGGGTCGCCCACTTGGGGGGTTGGTTAAGGGGGGATCAGCAGTGTCAGGAGCAGTTCAGTTGTGGAGTGACTCTCGAGAGGAGAGGTTAGGAGCACGGCTCCTTGAGACTAATAGGTGACAGACGTTGGTCTGGACCTGGTAGGAGCTGGAACCCTGCTCGCAGGGGATCGTGACAAGGGGCACGGACTGTCAAGGAGGACAGCCGGCGGCCTTGTGCCATCTCCGGGCAGGGGCCAGGGCACGGTGAGGTACGTGACCCTAGGTCAGGGAGTAGCTTCAGGCGTCCTGACAATTTACCCGACGAGGACGGAGCCTTTAAGATCCGTTCTCCACCCACTCCAAAATCGGGGTACTAGCACAACGAGGGGGCTAGAACTTTCCACTACACGATCAAGAAAATCCCAAGCGTGAACCTTGAGAGCAAGCTCACCCAGTTAGCCATACTGGTGAGCGGGACCCGATTAGTTCTACACTAAAGGGACCAACTAGAAGACAAAGGTGCCAAGGCAAAGGTCACAGACTAACAGGCAACACCAACAAGCACGGGATCCAGGCGTGCTCCCTCCCAGCGGCAGCGGTGTCCAGAACTTTGGTTTACTACAATTGTCGGTGTCAGCGTTATTAGACTGAGTGAGTATGCAAGTGACCCTTATCCCCCAACGGCACCCTCCTGTCGCCTTCACCGAGTCCCGGGGCATTCCCCCCTACCCACGGAGGGGTTAAACACCTGGCTGCCCACTCCATCGCCACCGGATACTCCCATCAGCAGTGGTGGTATTCCCCCTTACCACACACCGCGGGTGGCATCACAAACTTTCCACATCATCCCCTGTAAATACACCCCCTTTTACTCGAGTGGCCGCACGACACCCGGGTCCGGAGAACCCTCGAGCCACCGCGGATCCGGATCCGAGCAGCCCGGCTGCTGACACAGGGGTGGTACATATGTAAATATATATTCTTCATGCCTGTCTTTCTCTGTTGTTTATATGTGATGATTTTGCCTCAGAACCTCTGGAGTTGAGGCAGAGCTGTAGGCATTTCACACAAAAATAGTAAGGGGATGTCACAGAGGTGTCACAGCCGGTGGACAATCCAGTGGCAAAAGTGTTGGAAAATCCCAGAGGTTTGCAGAACGTGTTGTTAACTGACAGTTCTCTGTTAATGCAGCAGCGGACTCTATGACTCTAGGAAACTGTCAGTGTGCACACTATGAGAACTTAGAAGGCTGCAGTCACAGAGTAACACATGGAGTGACTGCAGACTCATTACAAACTTGGACAACCCTTTTAATGCTCCTAACAACATAAATAAAACATAGTGACCTTTAACTTGTCACATGGCACAAGACTTTATTAAAGAGATAGTCCACTACTTTAACATTGAAGGCCTTTCCTTAGGATAGGTCACCAATGACTGATTGGTCGGGGTCTGGCACCTGGCTCCCCAGCCATTTGCCTGTTCTAGGTGCCGTGTTGGTGATGGCCGGAAGTGCTCAGTTCTGGATCTGCTCTGTCTTCTGATAGTGGCAGCAGTCTACTATTAAAATCAATGAGGTGGATGTGGAGTACCCGGCCGCGGACACTTATCAGAGGACGGAGCAGATTCAGAAATAAGAATTTCCGGCCACCTGCACCAAGAACAGCTGATCAGTGGGGGTCCCATTTCACTCACATGAAGCCTGCTTTACACGTTGCAATTTCGCATACGATATCGTATGCGATTTGCAACGCCCCCATCGTATATGCGGCACGTTCAATTTGTTGAACGTGCCGCACAAACGATTAACCCCCGTCACACATACTTACCTTCCATACGACCTCGATGTGGGCGGCGAACATCCACTTCCTGGAGTGGGAGGGACGTTCGGCGTCACAGCGACGTCACACGGCAGCCGGCCAATAGAAGCGGAAGGGCGGAGATGAGCGGGATGTAAACATACCGCCCACCTCCTTCCTTCCGCATTGCCAGCCGGGAGCTGCAGGACGCAGGTAAGCTGCAGTTCATCGTTCCCGGGGTGTCACACGCTGCGATGTGTACTACCCCGGGTACGATGAACAACTTGATGTTCAATTCGTCAGGAATGAATGACGTGCATGTGATGAACGGTTTTTCGTTCAATCGCAATTGCACATCGCTGTCACACGCTACAACATACTTTACGATGCCGGATGTGCGTCACCTACGCCGTGACCCCACTGACACATCGTAAGATATCTTGTAGCGTGTAAAGCGGGCTTTAGAAGCAATGCGCAAGTGGGACCGAGGCCTAATGATGAGACATAGTCAGTATCACAAATAAACATTTACATTCAGGTACGTTATAGATGATTGTCTCTGAGTTGTTTCTTTCTATTCTTTATCTTATCCTGACGCCATGATTACTTTTCACATTCACATCTCGTTTCTGCAGATTTCCATCTTGTCCGATCATCTGCAGCACATCCCGACACGATGCCCCTAAATATAGCAGAATGATAATACTTTTACTTAAAAATATCTGCCCTATGCTGTGCCCCAGAATAAATAATGGCCCCTCACTGTGTTCTCTGCACAAAAAATGACCCACACACTCTCCCTCTTATGGTACATGCCCTCCACACTGCCCACTTCTTTCCATACTGAGCACACTCTTCACACTGTCCTTTACACCATGTCCCCTTATACTGCCCAGTCTTTATACGGTGCCCTGTGTATTCTGTGTCCTCCAAACTTCTTTCCAGTTTGCTCCACATCCTCTCTCTCCCCATGCATCACCCCTCATCCTCTCTCTCCCCATACATCACCCGTCACCCTCTCTCTCTCTCCCCATACATCACCCCTCACACTCTCCTCATATATCACCCCTCATTTTCTCTCTCCCCATGCATCACCCCTCATCTTTCTCCCCATGCATCACCCCTCATCTTCTCTCTCCCCATGCATCACCCATCATTCTCTTTCTCCCCATGCATCACCCCTCATCCTCCCTCTCCCCATGCATCACCTCTCTCTTTATACTGTGTCCCAAGATTCTTCCCCCTCCCCATCCTCTCTTCCCACCATATTCTGTCCACAGATAGTTCCCTCCCCCACCCTCTTTCTTGTCTTCACAGCTCCACGGGAACACTTATCAGCGTTCTCTTTCACCTCCGCGCTGCGGCCCTGACTTCCGGGTCAGCAATGTGATAAGCTGACCTGATCACATAACAGCCGTCGCTCTGACCCGTAAGTCAGCACTAGCGATCACCGCTTCAATTGTCCTCGCATCTGACAGATACAAGGACAATTGAGTACTGGGAGCCGCGCGCTGCACTTTCTACGAGTGTGGTTGTCAGTGTGACAGCTGCGCTTAGAGAATGGCCGTCTCCCACTACGGGGCCGCAAACGCAGCCCCCGGGCAGACTTTCACACAGCCGCATCAGGCAGCCCGACAGTACCCCACTGACTGTTGCGCCCCCGGGGCAGATACCACACCAGCCCCCCCCTAGATACGCCTCTGCTTATGTTCAGTCCTAGTCATTTCTTGGACTACTTCATACCACATTATGGCCTGGTCAAACTTATTATGGTCCTCTAGCCATCCTTTACATTTAGTCAGGAAATCCTGCCATGTTTGTGTGATGGAGCGCTGATCCTGTTCGGGGACGCCACAGTGCTGGATAACAGGTAGGTTAACTTCAATGGGAAATTCATGACGCCACTCTCGGTATTGCGGTCAGGACGACCGCCACTGCAGTTTATGGGACACCTGGGGCTGATGGTAGGTGCAGTCAGATGTGGTGGCCTCCCGAGAGTGAGGCTGGCCCCAGGGCCCGGTGTAGGTGTATAGTGCAGCAAGTCGCAGAGTAATCCACACACACAGCAGTAATGTCTTTCAGGGTTTTACTCACTGTTTGTTGTTAGAAGAGTGAGGTATCTGGGGCGATGCTGTGATGAACCAGGAGGGGAACCGGGTATCCCTTTGGCTGACGTCGGGGTGGCTGCTAGCTCGCCTTCCTAGCCCTCTTTGTTTGAGGTGGCCCCGACCTGAAGTCGTGTGGGGCTCACCTAGGGAAGCTGCTTCTGCCAGTTCTCCCCTTTTTGGCCCTTTGTCTGTAGCCTGGACCAAGTGTTTCTGGCTGCCTTCTTCTTCCACTTATGGGCCCTCTCGTTGCTACGTGGCTCCGGACTCTGTGTTGGTTTGGTGAAGGGCATGGAGTGCTCCCCACCTGCAGGTTTAGCAGGCCAACTGAATGGGCCCCTGCTCTGGGGACCTGTAACCCCGTGCGGGCAGGGTCTACTGGCAGTCCCCGTACTCGGCCACCTCTCTGCACTCCGGCCTCAGGTAGTTTTCGGGCGGCACTACCAGGTAGCCCTTTCTCCCCCGCCAGCAGCCACGAACGGTGCAGTGTCTGTAAGGGCCCTGCTCACTGCTCTGCCCTCCAGACGCGACTCCTCCACTTCCTTCTCCTTTGGCTGCCTCTGCACAACTCCCTTGTTCCCAGTGACGCCACCCACCACTAGCTGGGAGGCGAGGGCCCCGCCCCCTCCCTGAGTCTGCTCAGGGGTCCCCTCTAGCTGTGTGTGTGTTCCTAGTTACTAGTGTTCCGTGTGTCCACACGCTTATCAGCCATCAGGATTACCTGTATTGTACTGACCCGACTTGGGTGCAGTACTCAGTGGTGCCTGACCAGGTCAGGGGCGCCACATTTGTTCATCCAGTGTTCCATTCATACCTGCATTCACCTTTTCCCAATTTGGTTCTACAGCCTTTGATAGCTTCTGCGCCTTTTATGTGTTGTACAACATCAATTGCAGGAGTCCATATCTCCACATCCTCATCCTTACTGGATGAGGATCTACTCTGTGTAGTTCTTATCTTTGCAACAACTCGGAATGACAACAACCACACGACAATGATAACAATTACAGAGAACTATGTATTTGCATCCATGTTGCTTTCAAGGGTAGGACCTTACCTTGCACCACACCACTCGACACTGCGCAAGATAAATAGTGGCTACTACGTGATACCCCACGTCTGGGGCCCACGAGTTGCCACTTGAGTGATTGCACTGCCGGTACCACGCTTTTGTGGCACACCAGCAGCCACTCAAGAGTGACTGCACTGCCGGTACCTCACGTCTGTGGCACACGAGCAGCCACTCTACTTTACTGCAGTAACTTAATATCTAGAATTGGGATCCCAGTATCACAGAGTAGGTAATATAATAATATGGGGCCCTTCTCCCCCCTTGGTTTTCCACATGAGCGTCTGTACAGCACGCTACACTGGAAAACCCTTAAATCACTTAACGTTTTTTTCTATGGCACAGAAAGCAGGTAAATATTGTAGGGCAGATAATGACTATAACCAGTGCCCAATCAGGAGGGATGTTAGGTACTGAATTAATCAAAGATGGCAGCAAAAGGGAGCTAATGAGAGGACCAGAACAACCAAAACCCTATGAGCTGCTAATCATACCCTGGGAATGTTATCAGGGTGTCCCAATAGACCTGTATCACAATTTTTAGCCCATAAATTTAAAGTTCAATGTCTTAAAGGGACGGTACACTTTTTGCAAAAATGGCAAAAAAAGGACTCGCACTTACAGCAGAGTAAAGATAGTGATTATAAACAGCGCTCACACAAGAGGTATGTACGATATTCCATGCGTAACACCAAAAGAGCAGCAAAAAGAACTAAAGAGAAAACTATAACAAGCAGTGTATTATCAGGGTGCGTGATATAGTTTCTGCGGATTAATTGCCGTGTTAGTGAGAGGTGATCAGGGTCGTGTAGTACAGGCACAATGAAGTCCACGCAATGTGCTATAAATAATATGTCAGATTCTCTGAGAATGTGAGCAAGAGCAGGACATTGCAAGATGAGAAAGGTTAGTTGCAGGACGTCCAGCGTCTGCTTGCACAGAGATGAGACAGTGTCTTGCTGTAAAAGTCGGCAGTGTTCACTGCTTTCAAAGTCACAAATTTGACAGCTGTCAGACATGAGGCTGGGACAGTCAGTGTCAGTAGCCAGGATGTGAGAGCATCTTTACAAAGTCACACAACATACCGGTGTTCTCACCAAACCGACAGTGCTCATCACAAATGGCAGGTCATCCACATACACACATACAAGAAATCACAACCTGTCAGCAAAACTGCCAGTCAGTCAAAAAGTCAGTTACGGACATTGCAATCAGTCTTCAAGTACACTCATTGCAATGTTTTTACAATCACACAAAGTTATAAGGTTACCACACATAGAGAAACCACAAAGTCCCTGGCTCGTACCCAGCAGCTCCGTCCCTTCTGAACGGAAGCCTCAAATGGTGTACGACCGTTCCCTGCCTATAGTGATGCGTATCTAGATCTTATACTCACCTCAGTCTCCTCCGAGTATGTCTATCAAGCTCAAAGAGCGACAGACCTGGTCTATCAAATCGTGCCAGGGTCCGGGTAGGTCTTTGCACATGAATGTTAGAGTTTCAGACCCTCAGTTTCAACTGCTATACTCATCAATCTCAGCGGGTGTCGCTAGGTATAGACAAAAACAAACATGTAACAGTCCCTGGCCGGAGGCGCCTCACATGGGTCAGCTCGCAGAATCGCAGGGGCCCTAACTTCCTCACGGTTGGACCCCTCTATACTGGGCCACTATTCTCAGCCTCCCTCGTAAGAAGCTTATGACCCACCCCAGGGCTATGGGGTACTTGGTCCCAGGCCCAGTATTACAGGGATATGTCACGAGTCTGGCCAATGCCTGGTTCCGTGACCCTGGGGGTTGATTAAAAAGGGGTTTAAAATGAAGATAAAAGAATGTTTTTTTTTTGTGATGCCACTTGCAGTATGCGGCTAGGTGAGGAAAGTCGCCGCTGCAGTCTCTCATTGCTGGGGCTGGTGGTATTTAGCAGCTTAGATGTAATGGCCCTCTGCAAGTAGGGCTGAGCCCCAGGGGACAATGATGGGAGTGTAGTATGAGGGTGTAAGGGGTGGGCAGACCCCTTACAAGGAAGCACAGGTTTTCTCTGAAGTGGTTAATGCTGTCCCCATAGAAACTGTAGAGGAGGGAGGAGGAGCCGGCAGCTTAGGGGGAAAGGAAGTGTGTGCTGAAGGCAGTTGTGTCCTGGACGGGAGAGAAGAAACAGCCAGGGGCAGAGTGTGGAGCTGAGTGGGCAGAAAGAAAGAAAGAAAGAAGGGAGCTGGAAGAACAGGGAAGCCGGAGAGAAAAGGAGCGGGCGGAACCTCGTAGGGTGAAGCAGTCCGGTGTGGGTCCGGGCTGTGGGTAGCCAGAAGTGGGAGCCGGGCGAAGAGGAGTAGTCAGGCAAGTCACCCACTTGAGGGGACGCTAGGGCAGGCTTTCCCTCAGCTAAAGGAAGCGCCACAGCACTGTGTTTTGTTACTGCCACGTGTGGAGACTTGCGAAGAATAAAACATGTTTGTTATTTGCATTGAACCATGCCTGAAGAGTATTTGTACGCCGGACGACATCTGCACCACCACACTCTGCCCCACCAAGACATCTCCCGTCCCGATAGTGACGGCGAAGCCAGGGGTAAGCCTGACAGAAGGGGCCACGACTACAAGCCCAGAGGTGCCCCTGGCTCCCCGTTACATTTGGCATAGTCGGCAGGATCAAGCCCGCAGAAGAGAAACCCCGAGCAGAGACCAAGTGGTGCCTGATGTACTGAACAGGCCACAAGATGGCGGCAAGATGGCGGCCGTCCTCATGGATTTAGTGAAGGCGCGAAAAGTGGGCGCCAAACGAAAAGTGCTGGGCTGGCCTGTAAGGAAGAAGCCCGGAGTGCACCGCCCAAAGAGGGGAGGTGCTTGCACCGAGATACTGCAGAGGTCTAGAGACGTGGGCGGCGCCGCAAGAAAGAAGAGGCGTCGCAAACGCTGTGCCAACCTGGTGGGTGAGGCCGGGGGCGGAGTATGGGCAGAAGCGGGAAAAGAAGAACCGCCTCCACCTTCCCCGGCGCGATTGCAACCCCGGCAGTGGAAGAAGAAGCAAACTCCAATACCTGGACCAAGCTTAATGCAGAACTGTGCGTGGACTCCTTCCGTGACTGTTAAGAAGGAATCTTGTTGTCCTGTTGTTTTCTGCCCACCCAAAGACCGGGAGCGCTTGGAAATAGCCTCCGGGCAGAAGGTCAGCTAAGACCGGGAGCGCCTGAGGAGGGCCTCCGGGCAGATGTGCGACTAAGACCGGGAGCTTCCCTGGAGGGACTCCGGGCACCAAACTTGTGTGCCAGTCTGTGTGTTTTAAGTATTGTGTTTTCCTACATGTGTTGTTTTGCAGGTACGAACCTCGCCAGGAGGCTGAGGTTAAAGAGGGGAGGAATGTAAGGGGTAGTTGGACCCCTGGTAGTGAAGGAGCGTTTTTTTCCCCCCTGAAGACGCCACAGTAGTATGGTGGCAAATTGTAAATGTTGATGGTAAAATGTTACCTGTCATAAACTGTTTCCCCACTAGGTGCCAGTGTAGAGCAGTGGTTCCCCTGGTAACAGTGGCAGGGAAGGAAGGGGCAGGGCAGCCTAGGTGGGGAAGGAAGGGTTCTGAATGCAGAGTCCAGTGTGCAGTGAGATGTGAGAGGCGAGCAAGCTCGGTCTGAGGTGACGGGGCAGAGTGTGGGAGTGAGACGAGGCAGTCAGCCTGAGTGAGTACTCTTGGCTAGAAAGCAGAGGAAACCCATGAGAAACGGTGGAAGAGTTGGGACTAGTCCGGAGCCGGTGGTGTGTACTAGAGTGGAGTGCAGCTATCAGGGGGATAACAAGTGGCCCCTGCAGGCGAAGGTTAGTGCCCTGACAAAGAAGTGGAGAGGTGAGAACTTATCCAGAGCCGGTAGTGTGTGCTGGATCTGCCCTACAGTAAATCCGGGTTAGAGCGCAGCTACTAGGGGGTTAACGTATGTCCCCTGCAGGCAAAGGAAAGTGCCCGTAGAGAAAAGGAAACCGTTTTTGTAGAAAAGGACCTGTAACTTGTAACGTACTAAAGTAAACCTGCTGCAAACAAAAAGATGGAAGCTTTGTTTAATAAATTGGTGTTTCGTTTATCTGCTGCCTGCAATTGTCTCTTTCCTGAAAGTGAAGAAGGAGCTGGAGAGCACAGAAAGAACGGGCCCCATGCATCCACACTCTGCCCCAACAACACACCTGTTTTGCAAGTGACGGCCGGGCCGGGGTTCAGCCTGCGGCCCACAAGGCGAGGGGACCCGACTACACCCCCTGAGGCGCCCCCTGCCCCCGTTACATTTGGCGTAGTCGGCAGGATCCGGATCGTATGCAAGGGGACCCGCTCCAAGAAGATGGAGACCAAGTGGTGCCCAGGGCCCCTGATCCGGACTTTCAGCGAAGATTTCCAGTCCCATGGTGGGAAGAAGAAACAGTGCCTGAGGCGGTGGACCGGGCACAAGATGGCGGCAAGGTGGCCGTCGTCTGTGAAGAAACAGAAAGCGCGCGCAGAATTGGCGCCAAAAGAAGAGCCTGGGGCTGGCCGGTGCCGAAAAAGAAGTTCGGAGTACTCCGCCCAAAGAGGGGAGGTGCCGGTCCCAGGGCACGAAGGAAGATATGTGAAGTGGGCGGTGTTCCAGAGAAAAAGAAGAACCGCCGCGTAGGGGTCGACCTGATGTGTGAGACTGGGGGTGGAGTATACCCAAGAGCGGGAAAAGTAAGCCCGCCTCCACTTCCTCCAGCATCTCCACTGACCCCGACGCCATTACCAGAAACGCTGACTCCGAGCAAGATGGAGACTCCAGGAAGACAGCAAGCTGCGGTAGCCGCACTAGTAGCGACTAGCCTGGGCAGAGGACGCCCGAAGCAGACTGCGGCTGCGGAAGGACCCACCCTTAACCTACCGGCTGTGCCAGGAGGACCGGAGCGGCCCACTACACAAGAGGCCGCACAGTGGCAACAGGAAATCGAGTGGGAGGAATGCCAATACCGGCGGCGGTCGCAGCAAAGACCGGTGCTAGCTGAACTCTCCCACCCGAGACGTTGGAGCAACCCGCCAACTACGAGCCCTTCCGGAGGCTGCGCCGGTTGCCCGGACAGTCCCTGTCGGAGTACGTGCAGGCCCAACGAGCCGAATGGCAACGTGCATATCATCCGGAGTGACTTTTCAAGACCGGAAGATGGCGGGCCTGTTTTTGTTCAACACCGGCGTTGTTTTGAGCCGGAAGAAGGTGTGTTGTTTGTAACCGTTCAAGTTGCTGAGCCCGGAAGAGAGCCTGATGCTGGACTGAGCCAGGGGCTCCCTCCGCGTCGTTAAGAAGATTTTTGCCGAGTTGTGTTCCTGCCAGCTAACGTCTAAGACCGGGAGTGCTGCAAAAGCCTCCGGGCAGAAACTCCACTAAGACCGGGAGTGCCTGCCGACGGCCTCCGGGCACGACTAAGACCGGGAGCTTCCAGGAGGAACTCCGGGCGCTGGACTGGTGTGCCCTTGCGGGTGCCCTCAGGTGAACATGTTCGCAGTTTCATTAAAATGACTTTGTTTAGTTTTAAAATGTGATTTTAGATTTGTGCCTTGCCGGGAGGCTTAGGCTTAAAGAGGGGAGGTATGTAAGGGGTGGGCAGACCCCTTACAAGGAAGCACAGGTTTTCTCTGAAGTGGTTAATGCTGTCCCCATAGAAACTGTAGAGGAGGGAGGAGGAGCCGGCAGCTTAGGGGGAAAGGAAGTGTGTGCTGAAGGCAGTTGTGTCCGGAACGGGAGAGAAGAAACAGCCAGGGGCAGAGTGTGGAGCTGAGTGGGCAGAAAGAAAGAAAGAAAGAAGGGAGCTGGAAGAACAGGGAAGCCGGAGAGAAAAGGAGCGGGCGGAACCTCGTAGGGTGAAGCAGTCCGGTGTGGGTCCGGGCTGTGGGTAGCCAGAAGTGGGAGCCGGGCGAAGAGGAGTAGTCAGGCAAGTCACCCACTTGAGGGGACGCTAGGGCAGGCTTTCCCTCAGCTAAAGGAAGCGCCACAGCACTGTGTTTTGTTACTGCCACGTGTGGAGACTTGCGAAGAATAAAACATGTTTGTTATTTGCATTGAACCATGCCTGAAGAGTATTTGTACGCCGGACGACATCTGCACCACCACACTCTGCCCCACCAAGACATCTCCCGTCCCGATAGTGACGGCGAAGCCAGGAGTAAGCCTGACAGAAGGGGCCACGACTACAAGCCCAGAGGCGCCCCTGGCTCCCCGTTACAAGGGCAACAGGTGAAACAGGTAAGAGAAGAACTCAGGCCACACAAGAGCTGTGGTTTAACTTGTCTTACTCACGGGTTTTGTGAGCTGCAGCCCGACTGGTGCTGGTCGGCACCAAACTGGGCCTCAGGATTCCTTTTGTCCCAGTGCCGGTTTTGTGACCTGGTGAGCTGTACTTCCTTGCACCCGTCTGTAGTTGGTGGGTCCCTGTAGCCTGAAGCGTTCTGGGGCTCCCCTCCTGGTCTCTCAGTCTTGGCCCGTATAGCAGGCAGATTTAACCACTCATGAGTTGGGCCTCCGCCTAAGCTCCCTTGGTTCCCTGTAAGCTGCTGAGCTCCGGACACTAACGTTGGTGAGGAACCATGATGATTCCCTCACCGGGCAGATTTATTTCGGATGATGTGAGAAAAGCAGGTTAAATACCGCGCCAAACCACAGGAATCAGGATGAAAAAGTAATTCTCTTTTCTTTATTTTCACAGGTCTACGCGTTTCAAGGACATATCCGTCCTCTTCCTCAGGACAGATGCAGAGAACACTAGTTAGTGTTCTCTGCATCTGTCCTGAGGAAGAGGATGGATATGTCCTTGAAACGCGTAGATCTGTGAAAATAAAGAAAAGAGAATTACTTTTTCATCCTGATTCCTGTGGTTTGGCGCGGTATTTAACCTGCTTTTCTCCCATCATCCGAAATTACTCTGCTTCTGCGGGACTGCTGCCTTCCACGTTTGTTTCATGCTGCTAAAGGAGTTGTGACTGACACAACCCCATCAGGTGAGTGCTTCTATTGCACATTCACTTTTCCATCTGTTATACCGGATAAGACCCTATTTGCGCCTTTTTCCCACAGTTTATTTCACGGTCAGATTTATTAGATGAGCTTGAAGCGTCTTTCTGAACTAGGGCTCTGCACCCCACCGGTGCCTGGTCCTGTAAGTACTCCCCGTACTCTCCCAGCGACCGTACTCCTTTTTGCCCAATCAGTCACTCCACACTTGCTGTCTGTCTGCATGTTATCCTCAGACCTACTGTCAACTGCCTACTGCACACTCTAGCCCCTCCCCTTTCCCTGGTTTCTGATTAGCGGGTTTGGACGAGCCCCCAGCTACAGGTGGCTATCCATCAGGTCCGTCTCTAGCTTGTTACCCAGTCTGGGGACAAGGGCATGGTTTTGTGTGTTTAGTTGGTGTTGTTTGGTTTTTACTTGCATTGGTCTTCCAGGAATCCGAGGTTAGTACTGCACCTGTTACTGGATGCAATACCCTGTGGCACCTGACAACTCATGGGCGCCACACTTATTACAGACACTCACAGACTCATACGCCTACAGACAATAGCACATATAAAGCAACACTCATTGGGTACTAGGCAGCAGGATGCCTACATGGCACACCCCAAACGACAAGGACAGCACAGGAGGCAGTCAGTAACACAAAGGGTTATTTACCACGGTTTGCCCTACATCCAGTCCTGTTCCCGTGGGGGGGGGCGATGTTGTGAGGCCACAATTCACCACCAAAAACTGTTATGGCAATCAGCCAAGCCACATGCAAAATGAATGCTTCGCCGGCGGGAAGAAGTCAGCAATGACAGATGACAGTCATGTGGTTCCCCATCTGAGCCAGTGCCCAGGGGGTCATTTATTGAAAAGCTTTTACATATAAGTCAATATACCGCAACATTCATTGGTCAATCTCAACACTATTACATAATAATTGGTTACACTCTTGTTTATCATTTATACTCATTGGTTAATTTGGAATATCATGTAAAATAAAGACCACCTGATTCAAATGGAACATGCAGAGCCATGTGTATCAGGGGACACACTTAGAGATAAGGACTGGCACATTGTAAAATGTACCAGTACCTAATATATCATTTTATATATAAAGGTACATTACACTGACTATGGCCTTCCCATCTGTCCAGATGTTATTCTATGTTAGGTGTAGCAAATAATATTAATAATAATAATAATAATAATCATAATCTGATCTTGTAAACCAGATTCAAGCTGGCGTCACACGGTACGATATATCGGGCGATATGTCGGCAGGGTAACGGAGTTTTTGACGCATATCCAGCATCGTTTGATATATCGTAGCGTGTGACAGCTACGAGCGACTGTGAACAAGCAAAAATACTCACCTTATCGTTGCTCGTTGACACGTCGCTCATTTTCAAAATGTCGGTCTTCCTTCTGTGCTCCGGTTGTTCATCGTTCCCGAGGCAGCACACGTCGCTCCGTTTGACAACCTGGGAGCGACGAACACAGCTTACCTGCGTCCCGCCGGCAATGTGGAAGGAAGGAGGTGGGCGGGATGTTACGTCTCGCTCATCTACGCCCCTCCGCTTCTATTGGCCGGCCGCTGTGTGACGTCGCTGTGACGCCGAACGTCCCTCCCCCTTCAGGAAGAGGATGTTCGCCGCCCACAGCGACGTCGTCCGGGAGGTAAGTGCGTGTGACAGGGGGTTAACGATTTTCTGCGCCACGGGCAACTAATTGCCCGTGACGCACAAACGACAGGGGCGGGTACGATCGCTCGTGCGATCACACGATAGATCGTACCGTGTGACGCCGGCTTCATTCTTTAACAATGCCCACCACATCATAATCCATGGATGACATAAGAGTCTCCAATTCATTCATTTTGTTTGCAAGACTTCTTGCATTTGCCAGTAGACATTTAATACTATTAACACATTCCTTATCCCTAGCCTCCCTACTTTCTTTGCATGTCCCAGACCCCCCAATCCTTCATTGACCCTTAGGCCTTGTGCGCACTAGGCGTTTTTGTCGCGTTTTTAGCGGCGTTTTTACCGCGTTTTTGTGCTGAAAACGCAGTGACATTGCTTCCCCAGCAATGTCTATGGGTTTTCAGAAGTGCTGCCCGCACACAGCGTTTTTTTGTAGCTGCGTTTTTGTGGTGACTACAAAAATGCAGCATGTCAATTATTTCTGTGTTTTTCACTGCGTTTTTCACCCATTGAGTTCAATGAGATGTTCAACAACGCAATGAAAAACGCATATAGCTGCGTTTCTATGACTAAAAACGCAGCTATAAACGCAAGGGGTGGGCAGTATAGTGACGTGTATAGTCGAGGATTCCTTCTGTTGGTAAACACAGAAGCATGAATCCTCCCGGTACCGTCACCGCTGCTTCCACAACCCGCCCGGTGCCATGTCAGCTCTGTGCGGCGCCATGTCTGGGCGGGAGGTGGAGGCAGCGGCAAAAACAAAAGTGAACAGTAGAAAAAAAAAAAATGTCATATATACTCACCTGTCTGCAGGGTCCCGAGGCCATGCCCGCCGCTCGGGCTGTGTGCAGTCTCCCCGGGGCACGTACGAAGCTTGCAGGACCTGGCGGTGGATCACCTGATGCAGTCACCTGACGCATCAGCTGATCGTAATTCTCGCGGTGTCGCCGGCTTTTTCGCGCCCGGCCGGCTATCAGCTGATCCTGCCGTCAGGGGACTTCTTCAGCTGATTACCAGCAGCTCTCCTGCAGCGATGGAACAGGATCAGACTCTCATCCAATCCCTCCAGGAGCTGCCGGTAATCAGCACAGACGTGAGTATTTATTTATTTATTTATTTTTTTTGCACCGATGCATCAGCTGATTGTATAATCGGCTTTTATACAATCAGCTGATGTGTGATGTGCTTCAGCCCCTAGAACCTGACACATCATCTGATCGCTTTGCCTTCCAGCAAACCGATCAGATGATATTGGATCCGGATTGGACGGCACGGGACCCTGACCCAGGATTACTGCGGAGGGGGGTTCTTTATTTCAATAAAGATGGAGTCACTAATTGTGTTGTGTTTTATTTCTAATAAAAATATTTTTCTGTGTGTTGTGTTTTTTTTATCATTACTAGAAATTCATGGTGGCCATGTCTAATATTGGCGTGACACCATGAATTTCGGGCTTAGGGCCAGCTGATAATATACAGCTAGCCCTAACTCCATTATTACCCAGCGAGCCACCCGGCATCAGGGCAGCTGGAAGAGTTGGATACAGCGCCAGAAGATGGCGCTTCTATGAAAGCGCCATTTTCTGGGGTGGCTGCGGGACTGCAATTCACAGCGAGGGTGCCCAGAAAGCATGGGCACCCTGCACTGTGGATTCCAATCCCCAGCTGCCTAGTTGTACCCGGCTGGACTCAAAAATTGGGCGAAGCCCACGTCATTTTTTTTTTAAATTATTTCATGAAATTCATGAAATATAAAAAAAAGGGCTTCCCTATATTTTTGGTTCCCAGCCGGGTACAAATAGGCAGCTGGGGTTGGGGGCAGCCTGTACCTGCCTGCTGTACCCGGCTAACATACAAAAATATGGCGAAGCCCACGTCATTTTTTTGGGGGGCAAAAAACTCCTGCATTCAGTCCTGGATGGAGGATGCTGAGCCTTGTAGTTCTGCAGCTGCTGTCTGCTCTCCTGCATACACTAGTTCTGCAGCTGTCTGCTCTCCTGCATAAACTAGTTCTGCAGCTGTCTGCTCTCCTGCATACACTAGTTCTGCAGCTGTCTGCTCTCCTGCATAAACTAGTTCTGCAGCTGTCTGCTCTCCTGCATAAACTAGTTCTGCAGCTGTCTGCTCTCCTGCATACACTAGTTCTGCAGCTGTCTGCTCTCCTGCATACAATGAACATTTTGAAGAAGGAAATGACATCAGACCTTTTTTTTTCATCAACAATCTTTAATGGCATTGTGCACTGATTAAAAACGCAGTGAGCAAAAACGCAGCAAAAAACGCACCAAATCGCGGTAAAAACGCATGCGTTTTTATCGCGTTTTTTAGCCGCACAAAAACGCACATAAAAACGCAGTGTGAAAAAAACGCCTAGTGCGCACATACCCTTACTGTATCACTATCTCTATCTGCTCTATCTATCCCCTTATTTGCTCCACTACCCTCTCTCCCCCAGATCCTAGTTTAAAAGCTCCTCCATCCGTCTGACCATTTTCTCCCCCAGCACTTCTGCACCCTCCCCATTGAGGTGCAGCCCGTCCCTACTGTAGAACCTGTAGCTGACTAAGAAGTCGGCCCAGTTCTCCATGAACGCGAACCCTTCCTTCCTGCACCAATTTCTAAGCCACGTATCTATATCCCTAAGCTCCCGTTGTCTTTCTAGTGACGCTCGTGGCACCGTTAGTATTTCTGAAAACACCACCTTGGAGGTCCTGGACTTCGGCTTCTCTCCTAGTTCTTTGTAATCATTAAGGACCTTCCACCTGTCTCTAACTTTGTCATTAGTACCAATATGCACTATGACCGCTGAGTTTTTCCCAGCCCCACCCAGCAATCTGTCTACCCGATCCGCAATATGACGAACCCGAGCACCCGGCAGACAATTCACTGTTTGGCATTCACGGTCTCAGTGACAGATGACCCTGTCTGTCCGCATAATTATAGAGTCCCCAACCACCAACATCTGTCTGGCCTTTGCTGTACTCCTATTTCCCTCCTTCCTACAGCAGCCATTTTCCTGGTTGCTAGGAGCAACGTCCTGCTGTAGTGATCCTAGTCCTGGCCTAAAGGTATCAACCACTGAGGACTCTCAGTTCTTTTAAACAATTTTTTTAATATCAGCCACACAGTCATATTTACTAGGTTGTGCCAGATCCGGACTAGGCTCCCTGACACTTTTCCCCCTACCTCTTCTTCTGTTACCCAGCTACCTACCTCTGGGTCCTGACCTTCCCCTCCTCCATAGCACTGGCCCCAGCCAGAGCCGCTCAGTGAGCTCTAAACTCCTCTCCAGGTTTGCAATGTTCCTGAGTGTTGTGAGCTGCATATTTAGATCCGTTACCTGGGCTTCCAAATATGTAACACACTGACATCGAGAGCAGACATATTCACCCTCCAACGGCTGCTCAAGGCAGGCATACATCTGACAAGACACACACCTGGTAGCATTGTCCATGGAGCCGCTATTAATGGGGATGAACAGGAAAGATAAAAGCAAAAAACAATGGGAAACTTGTAAGGAAAACTCCAAACCCTGCTCTTGTGTCACACTATGATATTGTGTGTAAACTATGCCCTTACCAGCCCCCTCAGACTTTACTGCCCCTCACAAGCTCAGTGACCCTCGCTTACTGTGGCCGGGGTAAATAGTTCTGGAACAATCTAGAAACAGCTGTGGCCACTGCCCCCTCAGACTTCACTGCTCATCCCTGGATTTCCAGGATATCTGCTCCATGTCCGTCCACGGCTTCCAGGATGTGTCCTGTCTACATACAGCCTCCATTACCTCACTGTGACCCCCTGACATAACCTCCCCTCACCCAGCACCATGACACCCAGCACAGCAGAGCCCTGCATACACTGAGGAGCTGACCATGTGACCCTGACTCCTCCCCTCCATGTGACATCATCACAGATCCTGTAAGCACAGAGCAGCCATATATCTAGGGTCGTGGCTAAATCCCAGTGGCTAGAAGGACCTGGTCCCTCTGCCCACTGGGAAATAGCCGACTCTATAGAGAGAAAGCTAAATCCCAGTGGGCTAAAGGACCTGGTCCCTCCTTCCACTGGGATTTAGCATTCTCTATCCAAAGTCGGCTATTTCCCAGTGAGCAGAGGGACCAGGTCCTTCTGCCCACTGGGATTTAGCCTGTTCTCTATGAGAAATCTAAATCCTAGTGGGCTAAAGGACCAGGTTCCAATGAGTGTTTTAATACAAGATTTAGCGATCTAATGGATTACGTACTTCTGCCCACTGGGATTTAGCCTGTTCTACATAAGAAAGCTAAATCCTAGTGGGCTAAAGGACCAGGTCCTAATAAGTGTTTTAATACAATTCTTAGTGGGAAAAAGGACCAGGTCCTTCTGCCCACTGGGATTTAGCCTGTTCTCTATGAGAAATCTAAATCCTAGTGGGCTAAAGGACCAGGTTCCAATGAGTGTTTTAATACAAGATTTAGCGATCTAATGGATTACGTACTTCTGCCCACTGGGATTTAGCCTGTTCTACATAAGAAAGCTAAATCCTAGTGGGCTAAAGGACCAGGTCCTAATAAGTGTTTTAATACAATTCTTAGTGGGAAAAAGGACCAGGTCCTTCTGCCCACTGGGATTTAGCCTGTTCTCTATGAGAAATCTAAATCCTAGTGGGCTAAAGGACCAGGTTCCAATAAGTGTTTTAATACAATTCTTAGTGGGAAAAAGGACAACGTCCTTCTGCCCACTGGGATTTAGCCTGTTCTACATAAAAAAGCTAAATCCTAGTGGGCTAAAGGACCAGGTCCTAATAAGTGTTTTAATACAATTCTTAGTGGGAAAAAGGACCAGGTCCTTCTGGCCACTGGGATTTAGCCTGTTCTACATAAGAAAGCTAAGTCCTAGTGGGCTAAAGGACCAGGTCCTAATAAGTGTTTTAATACAATTCTTAGTGGGAAAAAGGACCAGGTCCTTCTGGCCACTGGGATTTAGCCTGTTCTCTATGAGAAATCTAAATCCTAGTGGGCTAAAGGACCAGGTTCCAATGAGTGTTTTAATACAAGACTTCGCGATCTAATGGATTGCGTACTTCTGACCACTGGGATTTAGCCTGTTCTACATAAGAATGCTAAATCCTAGTGGGCTAAAGGACCAGGTTCCAATAAGTGTTTTAATACATTTCTTAGTGGGAAAAAGGACCAGGTCCTTCTGCCCACTGGGATTTAGCCTGTTCTCTATGAGAAATCTAAATCCTAGTGGGCTAAAGGACCAGGTTCCAATAAGTGTTTTAATACAATTCTTAGTGGGAAAAAGGACCAGGTCCTTCTGCCCACTGGGATTTAGCCTGTTCTACATAAGAAAGCTAAATCCTAGTGGGCTAAAGGACCAGGTCCTAATAAGTGTTTTAATACAAGACTTAGTGATCTAATGGATCCTTCCACTGGGATTTAGCTTTCTCTATCCAGAGCCAGCTATTTGCCAGTGGGCAGAGGGACCAGGTCCTTCTGCCCACTGGGATTTAGCCTGCTCTCTATTAGAAAGCTAAATCCTAGTGGGCTAAAGGACCAGGTCCTAATAAGTATTTTAATACAATTCTTAGTGGGAAAAAGGACCAGGTCCTTCTGTCCACTGGGATTTAGCCTGTTCTCTATGAGAAATCTAAATCCTAGTGGGCTAAAGGACCAGGTTCCAATAAGTGTGTTAATACAATTCTTAGTGGGGAAAAAGGACCAGGTCCTTCTGCCCACTGGGATTTAGCCTGTTCTACATAAGAAAGCTAAATCCTAGTGGGCTAAAGGACCAGGTCCTAATAAGTGTTTTAATACAATTCTTAGTGGGAAAAAGGACCAGGTCCTTCTGCCCACTGGGATTTAGCCTGTTCTCTATGAGAAATCTAAATCCTAGTGGGCTAAAGGACCAGGTTCCAATAAGTGTTTTAATACATTTCTTAGTGGGAAAAAGGACCAGGTCCTTCTGTCCACTGGGATTTAGCCTGTTCTACATAAGAAAGCTAAATCCTAGTGGGCTAAAGGACCAGGTCCTAATAAGTGTTTTAATACAAGACTTAGTGATCTAATGGATCCTTCCACTGGGATTTAGCTTTCTCTATCCAGAGCCAGCTATTTGCCAGTGGGCAGAGGGACCAGGACCTTCTGCCCACTGGGATTTAGCCTGCTCTCTATTAGAAAGCTAAATCCTAGTGGGCTAAAGGACCAGGTCCTAATAAGTGTTTTAATACAATTCTTAGTGGGAAAAAGGACCAGGTCCTTCACAATTCTTAGTGGGAAAAAGGACCAGGTCCTTCTGTCCACTGGGATTTAACCTGTTCTCTATGAGAAATCCAAATCCTAGTGGGCTAAAGGACCAGGTTCGAATAAGTGTGTTAATACAATTCTTAGTGGGGAAAAAGGACCAGGTCCTTCTGCCCACTGGGATTTAGCCTGTTCTCTATGAGAAATCTAAATCCTAGTGGGCTAAAGGACCAGGTTCCAATAAGTGTTTTAATACATTTCTTAGTGGGAAAAAGGACCAGGTCCTTCTGCCCACTGGGATTTAGCCTGTTCTACATAAGAAAGCTAAATCCTAGTGGGCTAAAGGACCAGGTCCTAATAAGTGTTTTAATACAATTCTTAGTGGGAAAAAGGACCAGGTCCTTCTGCCCACTGGGATTTAGCCTGTTCTACATAAGAAAGCTAAATCCTAGTGGGCTAAAGGACCAGGTCCAAATAAGTGTTTTAATACAAGACTTAGTGATCTAATGGATCCTTCCACTGGGATTTAGCTTTCTCTATCCAGAGCCAGCTATTTGCCAGTGGGCAGAGGGACCAGGTCCTTCTGCCCACTGGGATTTAGCTTGCTCTCTATTAGAAAGCTAAATCCTAGTGGGCTAAAGGACAAGGTCCTAATAAGTGTTTTAATACAATTCTTAGTGGGAAAAAGGACCAGGTCCTTCACAATTCTTAGTGGGAAAAAGGACCAGGTGCTTCTGTCCACTGGGATTTAGCCTGTTCTCTATGAGAAATCTAAATCCTAGTGGGCTAAAGGACCAGGTTCCAATAAGTGTTTTAATACAATTCTTAGTGGGAAAAAGGACCAGGTCCTTCTGCCCACTGGGATTTAGCCTGTTCTACATAAGAAAGCTAAATCCTAGTGGGCTAAAGGACCAGGTCCTAATAAGTGTTTTAATACAAGACTTAGTGATCTAATGGATCCTTCCACTGGGATTTAGCTTTCTCTATCCAGAGCCAGCTATTTGCCAGTGGGCAGAGGGACCAGGTCCTTCTGCCCACTGGGATTTAGCCTGCTCTCTATTAGAAAGCTAAATCCTAGTGGGCTAAAGGACCAGGTCCTAATAAGTGTTTTAATACAATTCTTAGTGGGAAAAAGGACCAGGTCCTTCTGTCCACTGGGATTTAGCCTGTTCTCTATGAGAAATCTAAATCCTAGTGGGCTAAAGGACCAGGTTCCAATAAGTGTGTTAATACAATTCTTAGTGGGGAAAAAGGACCAGGTCCTTCTGCCCACTGGGATTTAGCCTGTTCTACATAAGAAAGCTAAATCCTAGTGGGCTAAAGGACCAGGTCCTAATAAGTGTTTTAATACAATTCTTAGTGGGAAAAAGGACCAGGTCCTTCTGCCCACTGGGATTTAGCCTGTTCTCTATGAGAAATCTAAATCCTAGTGGGCTAAAGGACCAGGTTCCAATAAGTGTTTTAATACATTTCTTAGTGGGAAAAAGGACCAGGTCCTTCTGTCCACTGGGATTTAGCCTGTTCTACATAAGAAAGCTAAATCCTAGTGGGCTAAAGGACCAGGTCCTAATAAGTGTTTTAATACAAGACTTAGTGATCTAATGGATCCTTCCACTGGGATTTAGCTTTCTCTATCCAGAGCCAGCTATTTGCCAGTGGGCAGAGGGACCAGGACCTTCTGCCCACTGGGATTTAGCCTGCTCTCTATTAGAAAGCTAAATCCTAGTGGGCTAAAGGACCAGGTCCTAATAAGTGTTTTAATACAATTCTTAGTGGGAAAAAGGACCAGGTCCTTCTGCCCACTGGGATTTAGCCTGTTCTCTATGAGAAATCTAAATCCTAGTGGGCTAAAGGACCAGGTTCCAATAAGTGTTTTAATACATTTCTTAGTGGGAAAAAGGACCAGGTCCTTCTGCCCACTGGGATTTAGCCTGTTCTACATAAGAAAGCTAAATCCTAGTGGGCTAAAGGACCAGGTCCTAATAAGTGTTTTAATACAATTCTTAGTGGGAAAAAGGACCAGGTCCTTCTGCCCACTGGGATTTAGCCTGTTCTCTATGAGAAATCTAAATCCTAGTGGGCTAAAGGACCAGGTTCCAATAAGTGTTTTAATACAATTCTTAGTGGGAAAAAGGACCAGGTCCTTCTGCCCACTGGGATTTAGCCTGTTCTACATAAAAAAGCTAAATCCTAGTGGGCTAAAGGACCAGGTCCTAATAAGTGTTTTAATACAATTCTTAGTGGGAAAAAGGACCAGGTCCTTCTGCCCACTGGGATTTAGCCTGTTCTCTATGAGAAATCTAAATCCTAGTGGGCTAAAGGACCAGGTTCCAATAAGTGTTTTAATACAATTCTTAGTGGGAAAAAGGACCAGGTCCTTCTGCCCACTGGGATTTAGCCTGTTCTACATAAAAAAGCTAAATCCTAGTGGGCTAAAGGACCAGGTCCTAATAAGTGTTTTAATACAATTCTTAGTGGGAAAAAGGACCAGGTCCTTCTGGCCACTGGGATTTAGCCTGTTCTACATAAGAAAGCTAAGTCCTAGTGGGCTAGAGGACCAGGTCCTAATAAGTGTTTTAATACAATTCTTAGTGGGAAAAAGGACCAGGTCCTTCTGGCCACTGGGATTTAGCCTGTTCTCTATGAGAAATCTAAATCCTAGTGGGCTAAAGGACCAGGTTCCAATTAGTGTTTTAATACAAGACTTCGCGATCTAATGGATTGCGTACTTCTGACCACTGGGATTTAGCCTGTTCTACATAAGAAAGCTAAATCCTAGTGGGCGAAAGGACCAGGTTCCAATAAGTGTTTTAATACATTTCTTAGTGGGAAAAAGGACCAGGTCCTTCTGCCCACTGGGATTTAGCCTGTTCTCTATGAGAAATCTAAATCCTAGTGGGCTAAAGGACCAGGTTCCAATAAGTGTTTTAATACAATTCTTAGTGGGAAAAAGGACCAGGTCCTTCTGCCCACTGGGATTTAGCCTGTTCTACATAAGAAAGCTAAATCCTAGTGGGCTAAAGGACCAGGTCCTAATAAGTGTTTTAATACAAGACTTAGTGATCTAATGGATCCTTCCACTGGGATTTAGCTTTCTCTATCCAGAGCCAGCTATTTGCCAGTGGGCAGAGGGACCAGGTCCTTCTGCCCACTGGGATTTAGCCTGCTCTCTATTAGAAAGCTAAATCCTAGTGGGCTAAAGGACCAGGTCCTAATAAGTATTTTAATACAATTCTTAGTGGGAAAAAGGACCAGGTCCTTCTGTCCACTGGGATTTAGCCTGTTCTCTATGAGAAATCTAAATCCTAGTGGGCTAAAGGACCAGGTTCCAATAAGTGTGTTAATACAATTCTTAGTGGGGAAAAAGGACCAGGTCCTTCTGCCCACTGGGATTTAGCCTGTTCTACATAAGAAAGCTAAATCCTAGTGGGCTAAAGGACCAGGTCCTAATAAGTGTTTTAATACAATTCTTAGTGGGAAAAAGGACCAGGTCCTTCTGCCCACTGGGATTTAGCCTGTTCTCTATGAGAAATCTAAATCCTAGTGGGCTAAAGGACCAGGTTCCAATAAGTGTTTTAATACATTTCTTAGTGGGAAAAAGGACCAGGTCCTTCTGTCCACTGGGATTTAGCCTGTTCTACATAAGAAAGCTAAATCCTAGTGGGCTAAAGGACCAGGTCCTAATAAGTGTTTTAATACAAGACTTAGTGATCTAATGGATCCTTCCACTGGGATTTAGCTTTCTCTATCCAGAGCCAGCTATTTGCCAGTGGGCAGAGGGACCAGGACCTTCTGCCCACTGGGATTTAGCCTGCTCTCTATTAGAAAGCTAAATCCTAGTGGGCTAAAGGACCAGGTCCTAATAAGTGTTTTAATACAATTCTTAGTGGGAAAAAGGACCAGGTCCTTCACAATTCTTAGTGGGAAAAAGGACCAGGTCCTTCTGTCCACTGGGATTTAACCTGTTCTCTATGAGAAATCCAAATCCTAGTGGGCTAAAGGACCAGGTTCGAATAAGTGTGTTAATACAATTCTTAGTGGGGAAAAAGGACCAGGTCCTTCTGCCCACTGGGATTTAGCCTGTTCTACATAAGAAAGCTAAATCCTAGTGGGCTAAAGGACCAGGTCCTAATAAGTGTTTTAATACAATTCTTAGTGGGAAAAAGGACCAGGTCCTTCTGCCCACTGGGATTTAGCCTGTTCTCTATGAGAAATCTAAATCCTAGTGGGCTAAAGGACCAGGTTCCAATAAGTGTTTTAATACATTTCTTAGTGGGAAAAAGGACCAGGTCCTTCTGCCCACTGGGATTTAGCCTGTTCTACATAAGAAAGCTAAATCCTAGTGGGCTAAAGGACCAGGTCCTAATAAGTGTTTTAATACAATTCTTAGTGGGAAAAAGGACCAGGTCCTTCTGCCCACTGGGATTTAGCCTGTTCTACATAAGAAAGCTAAATCCTAGTGGGCTAAAGGACCAGGTCCTAATAAGTGTTTTAATACAAGACTTAGTGATCTAATGGATCCTTCCACTGGGATTTAGCTTTCTCTATCCAGAGCCAGCTATTTGCCAGTGGGCAGAGGGACCAGGTCCTTCTGCCCACTGGGATTTAGCTTGCTCTCTATTAGAAAGCTAAATCCTAGTGGGCTAAAGGACAAGGTCCTAATAAGTGTTTTAATACAATTCTTAGTGGGAAAAAGGACCAGGTCCTTCACAATTCTTAGTGGGAAAAAGGACCAGGTGCTTCTGTCCACTGGGATTTAGCCTGTTCTCTATGAGAAATCTAAATCCTAGTGGGCTAAAGGACCAGGTTCCAATAAGTGTTTTAATACAATTCTTAGTGGGAAAAAGGACCAGGTCCTTCTGCCCACTGGGATTTAGCCTGTTCTACATAAGAAAGCTAAATCCTAGTGGGCTAAAGGACCAGGTCCTAATAAGTGTTTTAATACAAGACTTAGTGATCTAATGGATCCTTCCACTGGGATTTAGCTTTCTCTATCCAGAGCCAGCTATTTGCCAGTGGGCAGAGGGACCAGGTCCTTCTGCCCACTGGGATTTAGCCTGCTCTCTATTAGAAAGCTAAATCCTAGTGGGCTAAAGGACCAGGTCCTAATAAGTGTTTTAATACAATTCTTAGTGGGAAAAAGGACCAGGTCCTTCTGTCCACTGGGATTTAGCCTGTTCTCTATGAGAAATCTAAATCCTAGTGGGCTAAAGGACCAGGTTCCAATAAGTGTGTTAATACAATTCTTAGTGGGGAAAAAGGACCAGGTCCTTCTGCCCACTGGGATTTAGCCTGTTCTACATAAGAAAGCTAAATCCTAGTGGGCTAAAGGACCAGGTCCTAATAAGTGTTTTAATACAATTCTTAGTGGGAAAAAGGACCAGGTCCTTCTGCCCACTGGGATTTAGCCTGTTCTCTATGAGAAATCTAAATCCTAGTGGGCTAAAGGACCAGGTTCCAATAAGTGTTTTAATACATTTCTTAGTGGGAAAAAGGACCAGGTCCTTCTGTCCACTGGGATTTAGCCTGTTCTACATAAGAAAGCTAAATCCTAGTGGGCTAAAGGACCAGGTCCTAATAAGTGTTTTAATACAAGACTTAGTGATCTAATGGATCCTTCCACTGGGATTTAGCTTTCTCTATCCAGAGCCAGCTATTTGCCAGTGGGCAGAGGGACCAGGACCTTCTGCCCACTGGGATTTAGCCTGCTCTCTATTAGAAAGCTAAATCCTAGTGGGCTAAAGGACCAGGTCCTAATAAGTGTTTTAATACAATTCTTAGTGGGAAAAAGGACCAGGTCCTTCTGCCCACTGGGATTTAGCCTGTTCTCTATGAGAAATCTAAATCCTAGTGGGCTAAAGGACCAGGTTCCAATAAGTGTTTTAATACATTTCTTAGTGGGAAAAAGGACCAGGTCCTTCTGCCCACTGGGATTTAGCCTGTTCTACATAAGAAAGCTAAATCCTAGTGGGCTAAAGGACCAGGTCCTAATAAGTGTTTTAATACAATTCTTAGTGGGAAAAAGGACCAGGTCCTTCTGCCCACTGGGATTTAGCCTGTTCTCTATGAGAAATCTAAATCCTAGTGGGCTAAAGGACCAGGTTCCAATAAGTGTTTTAATACAATTCTTAGTGGGAAAAAGGACCAGGTCCTTCTGCCCACTGGGATTTAGCCTGTTCTACATAAAAAAGCTAAATCCTAGTGGGCTAAAGGACCAGGTCCTAATAAGTGTTTTAATACAATTCTTAGTGGGAAAAAGGACCAGGTCCTTCTGCCCACTGGGATTTAGCCTGTTCTCTATGAGAAATCTAAATCCTAGTGGGCTAAAGGACCAGGTTCCAATAAGTGTTTTAATACAATTCTTAGTGGGAAAAAGGACCAGGTCCTTCTGCCCACTGGGATTTAGCCTGTTCTACATAAAAAAGCTAAATCCTAGTGGGCTAAAGGACCAGGTCCTAATAAGTGTTTTAATACAATTCTTAGTGGGAAAAAGGACCAGGTCCTTCTGGCCACTGGGATTTAGCCTGTTCTACATAAGAAAGCTAAGTCCTAGTGGGCTAGAGGACCAGGTCCTAATAAGTGTTTTAATACAATTCTTAGTGGGAAAAAGGACCAGGTCCTTCTGGCCACTGGGATTTAGCCTGTTCTCTATGAGAAATCTAAATCCTAGTGGGCTAAAGGACCAGGTTCCAATTAGTGTTTTAATACAAGACTTCGCGATCTAATGGATTGCGTACTTCTGACCACTGGGATTTAGCCTGTTCTACATAAGAAAGCTAAATCCTAGTGGGCGAAAGGACCAGGTTCCAATAAGTGTTTTAATACATTTCTTAGTGGGAAAAAGGACCAGGTCCTTCTGCCCACTGGGATTTAGCCTGTTCTCTATGAGAAATCTAAATCCTAGTGGGCTAAAGGACCAGGTTCCAATAAGTGTTTTAATACAATTCTTAGTGGGAAAAAGGACCAGGTCCTTCTGCCCACTGGGATTTAGCCTGTTCTACATAAGAAAGCTAAATCCTAGTGGGCTAAAGGACCAGGTCCTAATAAGTGTTTTAATACAATTCTTAGTGGGAAAAAGGACCAGGTCCTTCTGCCCACTGGGATTTAGCCTGTTCTCTATGAGAAATCTAAATCCTAGTGGGCTAAAGGACCAGGTTCCAATAAGTGTTTTAATACAATTCTTAATGGGAAAAAGGACAAGGTCCTTCTGCCCACTGGGATTTAGCCTGTTCTACATAAAAAAGCTAAATCCTAGTGGGCTAAAGGACCAGGTCCTAATAAGTGTTTTAATACAATTCTTAGTGGGAAAAAGGCCAGGTCCTTCTGGCCACTGGGATTTAGCCTGTTCTACATAAGAAAGCTAAGTCCTAGTGGGCTAGAGGACCAGGTCCTAATAAGTGTTTTAATACAATTCTTAGTGGGAAAAAGGACCATGTCCTTCTGGCCACTGGGATTTAGCCTGTTCTCTATGAGAAATCTAAATCCTAGTGGGCTAAAGGACCAGGTTCCAATGAGTGTTTTAATACAAGACTTCGCGATCTAATGGATTGCGTACTTCTGACCACTGGGATTTAGCCTGTTCTACATAAGAAATCTAAATCCTAGTGGGCTAAAGGACCAGGTTCCAATAAGTGTTTTAATACATTTCTTAGTGGGAAAAAGGACCAGGTCCTTCTGCCCACTGGGATTTAGCCTGTTCTCTATGAGAAATCTAAATCCTAGTGGGCTAAAGGACCAGATTCCAATAAGTGTTTTAATACAATTCTTAGTGGGAAAAAGGACCAGGTCCTTCTGCCCACTGGGATTTAGCCTGTTCTACATAAGAAAGCTAAATCCTAGTGGGCTAAAGGACCAGGTCCTAATAAGTGTTTTAATACAAGACTTAGTGATCTAATGGATCCTTCCACTGGGATTTAGCTTTCTCTATCCAGAGCCAGCTATTTGCCAGTGGGCAGAGGGACCAGGTCCTTCTGCCCACTGGGATTTAGCCTGCTCTCTATTAGAAAGCTAAATCCTAGTGGGCTAAAGGACCAGGTCCTAATAAGTGTTTTGTTCAAATCAAAGTTTATTAGAATAGAAGAAGATAAATCAAACAATTGCACAGCGCGCAGGCTGAGGGTATATATCCAAGCTAGCTGCTAAAAACACAACAGTTCTTTGACTACACCTGCGCCACTGGCGACCAAAAATAACAAGTACAATTCGTATGTGTTAGAAATAGGAAGAACAAGTTGAAAAAAAAGAGCTAAAGAAGAGGAGGTGGAAGAAGAATTTAGAGACAGTAAAGACAACAGAAACGTGGGAAAGTAAGATGAAAGGGGAAGGGTACAAAGAGTTCCCACCCGAGTGGACGCGCCCTCCTACATCAAAACCACATTTTCAAGGCTAACCTTATAGGTACAGAAATAAGAGAATGGAAAATTACCTACATACCTGGCCCCCCGTGAATCCATAGACCCATATCCGGTGAGTCCCTGAACATGATCCACGGGGCCCACGTAGCATCAACTTTGTCCTTGTTGCCGAGTGTCTGACCTATCAAGGTCTCCATCCTGAAGATCTCGTTGCACTCTGCTATGAATTCATCCCGTGATGGGATTCTAGTTTGCTTCCAATATCTTGGAATTAGGTTTCTGGCAGCTGTTAAAAAATGTCTTAATAAACCTTTCCTAAACCCTGAAGCAGAAACATTCCCGAGGGACAGGAGAGCTAACTCTTTTGTGGGCCGGATCTGCCTCAAGGAGAGTTTATTGAGTAACTGGAAAATGCTCTCCCAGAATGATCTCACTGGGGGACATGACCACCAGATATGAGTGAGGGTTCCCCTCTCCTTTTGGCATCTCCAGCACACATCAGAGGCTGATGGAAAGGCAGCATGGATACTCACAGGACACCTATACCACCTAGATAGGACTTTGTAGCACCTTTCCTGTGATATCACATTCATCGAAGTTTTACCAATAAAGAGAAGGATTTTGGTCCGCTCCTCAGCCGAGAATGACCTCCCCCACTCTCTCTCCCATTTCCCAAAGTACCCAGGCAAGCCGTCCCTCGCACCTCTGCATCTGAGAAACAAGTCATACAAGGTCGAAATGGTATGGCCTGGAGAATCCTTCGCTAGGCAAAGGGCCTCAAAGGGTGTGAGTGCCCTATAGATGTCTACCCTCCTAGCCATAGACACTATAAAACTTTTCAGCTGTTTGAAGAAGAACCACATATCTTGACATTTGTTGATATCTGAAGAGTAATTATCTAGGGGTGTAATACCTGTGTCTGAGATAAAGTCACGAATAATAGGATGGTCACTCTTCCTTTTATGGAGGAATGTTGATCTATGGAAACCCGCCTGAAAATCTGAATTACTATGGACCGGTGTCAATGGGCCTGGAATGGAGGACAAGTCAAGATATTTATTACCTCGGGACATAAAATTCCGCAATTGCTTTGTGATAAAGGGTACTGTGATAGAGCTGGAGCTGGGTGGTGCTCTGGTCCAAATAACTACCTTCGGATCAACATCAGATTGCGCTCTTTCGGCTTCCACCCATCTTTTCGTTTCACCTGAGTTAAATAGATCCAGAACGCACGTCCCTAAAGAGGCGTAGCTATACAAAAGGAGATTAGGGAGTCCAGTTCCTCCCATATCCCTTGATCTACTCAATATTTTGTGGGAAATACGTGGGCGTTTATGTGCCCAGACAAATTTGGTTATGCTAGATTTCAGACGTGAGAAAAAAGAGGCCGGCAATACTAAGGGGATGGTTTGGAAGTAATAAAGCAGCTTTGGTAACAGGTCCATTTTGATCGCATTTATCCTCCCAAACCATGAAAGCTGGAGTTTGTTCCAGTTATTGAGGTCTAATTCTAACTTCCTGGAAATGTGGCGGTGATTTGATTTAAAGAGGTCAAGGGGATCTGCCGTCAGTTTAATTCCTAGGTATGTCAATGAATCCACCTGCCATTTGAAGGGGAGAGAGGCTTTGAGCTGAGTCACCAGCATTGGAGGAAGAGATATATTCAGTATTTCGGATTTATGAGTATTTATTTTAAAATTACTCAGAGATCCGAACCTCCGCAATTCAGCCATTATGTTGGGTAGACTAATGAGTGGAGAGGTAACGTACAGGAGCAGATCATCTGCGAATAAAGCTAATTTATGGTCCTGTTTGTGAAATGTAACCCCTTTAATTGATATATTGCTCCTCAATGCCACCGCCAGATGTTCCATGGTCAGAATATATAATAATGGGGAAAGGGGGCACCCTTGTCTTGTTCCATTACATATTGTAAAGGAATCTGAGAGGGAGCCATTTATTTTGATTTGTGCTGTGGGCGAAGAGTAGAGTGCTGTAACTCTGTTCATCATGTGCTCTCCCAACCCTATGTTTTTAAGGACCTGAAACATGAAACCCCAGTGCACCCTGTCAAACGCCTTCTCTGCATCTACCGACAGGATGCACATGGGGATCCCGTGACGTCTTGCGCCGTCAATCAGGGAGATGGTCCTCAGGGTGTTGTCCCTGGCTTCTCTTCTGAGCACGAAACCCACCTGGTCTGGATTTACCAGTCTGGGAAGAAGGTCTCGTAACCTATTTGATATCATTTTAGAATAAAGCTTGATATCTAGATTTATGAGCGAGATCGGTCTATAGTTGCAGCAAAGAGATGCGTCCTTCCCTGGTTTTGGTATAACTGTGATGTGGGCCATCAACGCCTGGGGAGGGAACGCACCCCCTGCAGATATATATCTACAGACCGATAGGAACAGAGGATTTAGAAGTTCTGAAAATTGTTTATAGAAACCCGCTGAGAACCCGTCTGGACCTGGGCTTTTCCCTGACTTCAAATCTGAGACTACCGCATTGACCTCCTCCAGGGAGAAGTCCTCTTCCAGCTCCAGTAAGGTATCATTTGAGATGGAAGGGAGATTATGGGATTTCAGGTAAGCTTTAACATCATCTTGAGTCCCATATGTCGCTATGTGTCCCGATTGTCCCCTAATATCATAAAGCGCCTTGTAGTATGTGCAGAAGCCTGCTAAAATGTCCTGGTTGCTATGCAAATGACCATCACTTCCTGGGTCTTTTATGAAAGGGATGTAAGTATTCATGGAGCGGGGATGGAGGGCCCTTGCAAGAAGCTTCCCACTTCTATTTCCCAGTTGATAAAAGCGGCTTTTGAGACGTTCTCTTAAGCCCCTGGATTTCTGGTCTAATACCTCTAGTAATTTATGTCTGGTTGTAGAGAGTTGTGCGTAGGTTGTAGGAGATGAGTCCCGTTTGTGTTTGCTTTCTAGTGAGGCAATCTGGTTAGATAACTGCGTTATTTCAATGGCTCTTTCTTTTTTCAGGCGGGTACCATGTGAGATCAAAATGCCCCTTAATACACATTTCAGTGATTCCCACTGGATTGCAGGAGAAGTGGTATCACATTCATGATCTCTAATAAAGTTATGAATTGACTGGGTAAGGTCCGCTTTGCATAACTGATCCTGTAATAGGTTTTCATTCAGTCGCCAGGTGAAATTTGATTTGACACGAGGCCCTAACTGAATCGATAAGTAAATGGGAGCGTGGTCTGACCATATTATATTACCTATGGTCGCTTCTACTGTCATGTCTAGGAGGGCATGAGAAATGTGGAAGGAGTCAATTCTGCTATAGACAGAATGGACCGAGGAATAGAAGCTGTAATCTTTGGTGTCCGGATGAAGAATCCTCCATATGTCCACCAATCTCAGACCATGCATGTGCTTTTTGACCCTTTGTATGACTGAGGCCGGATAGGACGACTTACCCGAGGACACATCGAGGGCCGGGTTCATTGGTAGATTAAAATCGCCTCCTAATATCACCGGAGAGGAGTCCGCAAAATCTTCCAGAATTTTCCTCCCGTCTGCACAGAATCTGTCCTGCCCCTGGTTAGGAAAGTACATGTTAGCAATAACAAAGATATTGGTTTTCCAAGAAAGCTTTAAGAAAATATATCTTCCCTTGGGGTCGATACAGGAGTCTAACACCTCTGGTATAAAGGACCTATGAAATGCCACGGAAACCCCCTTAGACTTAGCATCAGGATTCGAGCTATGGTGCCAAATCGGGTAGTAAGCCGAGGAACACTTAGGAATTGCATCTGACCTAAAGTGAGTTTCCTGAAGCATCAAGATGGCCACCCGTTGCTTATGACAGGAATATGCTATCTGTTTTCTTTTTTCAGGGACATTCAAACCTTTAACGTTGAAGGAGCAAAACTTGACACTATCCATAATGCAGGTCAGCTGGAAGCATGATGTGGTATCTGGGGGCTGGTCCAGTCAGGTGAGAGGGAAGGATAGAGAAGAAAGAAAGACAGAGAAAAGAAAGAGCAAGGTTTAGGTCAAAGGACCTAAAAGGTGGGTAAGGAACCCTAGTATTAAGTGGTGCAAAATTTCCATGGCAATGGATTGCCATTTGCACTAAGGGGGGTTAGAGGAAGCCAAGAACGGCAGCGAGTCCGTTCCTTACCCCCCGCCTCTAATACAATATGATATATCATTATAAAGCGCACTAACTATATGCTCCCGCTAAAACTTTATCATCTAAAGAAAAGTAAACATCATAACAGGCTATTATTCTAGGCATTGACCCCAATCAGCATTCCCGGTAGGTAAGCAAAGTGTTCAGATCAGGGACAAGATTCTAGTAATTGTAAAAAACAAGAAAATCACATGGGTCTCCCGGGCTTATTTCTCAAAAGGCCCAAATCTTCGCCTCTAGATGGTCCAGCCCCACAGGGTCCAGTCAGTAAAGGCTAGGGGAAGACACTCCAAACCAGGTCCACCAGGTGGGGGGTCCAAGTGGATGTATAACACAAACAGTTTACTGCTTCCTCCTATGAGGTTTAAGTAGTACTTGACCCAATGTCAGAACCTCTGATAACACCTGTGAAATAACACAATGCTAGTCTGGAAAGAAGCAATATTAGGTGACAGGAGAAAGACTTTCAACAAATCACAGTAACTTGCAACGATGCCTTTGATGCAGTTTCATGGTAAGGCCCTCCCCTGTGGCTCCAGGGATAATTGGCTATCATGCCGGAAGGGCCCATGAAGGTTATCCCCAGTAGGAAACAGGGATGCTACACAGGACCGCTACCCTGTCGGATTGCTCTTGTCAGGACCTCTTTGTCTCCCATGGCGACGGACTGGCTGCCATACTGGGGGTTCCACAGGGAGTTGGGGGCCTGAGGGCCAATCCGGCAGTGCTACCATAGGAAGCTCGAAACTCCCCAAGAACTTAGCCAGATCTCCGAGTTTGCGAAAGATTGCTGATTTCCCATCCTTATGCGCTGTCAGCTGGAAGGGGAAACCCCATCTATATGGAATGTTTCTGTCCTGGAGGTGTTGGAGCAGGGGTTTTAATGCTCTTCGCAGCTGCAGAGTGCGTCTAGCCAGATCCGGTAATATCTGGACCTGGGACCCCTGGTAGTTGATGAATCCTGCCTGCCGCACCGCGGACATGATGGAGTCCTTTACCTTATAAAAGTGGACTCTACATATTATGTCCCTTGGACGTGAATCTGGAGGGGATTTGGGACCCAGGGCCCTATGTATGCGGTCTAACTCAATCGGCCCAGAGCTTTGTTCTCCCAGAATTTGAGCAAAGAGCTTCTGTGCCATGGCCTCCAGTTCAGGCGTGCCAATACTTTCAGGGATGCCACGGATACGTACATTATTTCGCCGATTGCGGTTCTCTAAGTCCTCTTGCCCTGAAGTGAGCTCATCAATCTTTGCTGAGTGGCTAAGTAATATTTTCCTTTGTAGGGACAACTCAGCAGTGATGGCTTCCTGGGACTTCTCCACCTCCTCTACCCTGTATGTGAATTCAGATTTCAGTGCCTGCAGCTCTTTCTTATAAGTATTCTCAAGCCTGCTAGCAAATCTGTCCAAATCTTTTTTTGTAGGCAAAGCCTTGATAGATTTACTTATCTCATGTAGATTAGGCAGATCTCCCTCATTGTCCTCCTCGCTGGAGAAGTCCTGCTGTGATTTCCCCGGGTCCTGCTGTGTCTGTGTTTGACTTTCCCAGGGCTGTGAGTTTTCCATGAGGGAGGCAGACGCCATCATTGATCTAGTGTTCCTGACGGCTGCTGAGGTACTCTGGCTGAGGAAACGATCCATGCTTCTCACTGTCTCCTTTATCTCACCTCGGTGTCTGGTGACTTTCCTGGATCTGCCCATAAGCAGGGAGATGTTAATGTGCTCTAATAGAGGCTAATGGGGGAAGTTCAGGACAGAGCTCCCAGCAAGTGCAGCTCACTCGGCCATCAGCAAGCCACGCCCCCCCCTAATAAGTGTTTTAATACAATTCTTAGTGGGAAAAAGGACCAGGTCCTTCACAATTCTTAGTGGGAAAAAGGACCAGGTCCTTCTGTCCACTGGGATTTAGCCTGTTCTCTATGAGAAATCAAAATCCTAGTGGGCTAAAGGACCAGGTTCCAATAAGTGTGTTAATACAATTCTTAGTGGGGAAAAAGGACCAGGTCCTTCTGCCCACTGGGATTTAGCCTGTTCTACATAAGAAAGCTAAATCCTAGTGGGCTAAAGGACCAGGTCCTAATAAGTGTTTTAATACAATTCTTAGTGGGAAAACGGACCAGGTCCTTCTGCCCACTGGGATTTAGCCTGTTCTCTATGAGAAATCTAAATCCTAGTGGGCTAAAGGACCAGGTTCCAATAAGTGTTTTAATACAATTCTTAGTGGGAAAAAGGACAAGGTCCTTCTGCCCACTGGGATTTAGCCTGTTCTCTATGAGAAATCTAAATCCTAGTGGGCTAAAGGACCAGGTTCCAATAAGTGTTTTAATACATTTCTTAGTGGGAAAAAGGACCAGGTCCTTCTGGCCACTGGGATTTAGCCTGTTCTCTATGAGAAATCTAAATCCTAGTGGGCTAAAGGACCAGGTTCCAATGAGTGTTTTAATACAAGACTTCGCGATCTAATGGATTGCGTACTTCTGACCACTGGGATTTAGCCTGTTCTACATAAGAAAGCTAAATCCTAGTGGGCTAAAGGACCAGGTTCCAATAAGTGTTTTAATACATTTCTTAGTGGGAAAAAGGACCAGGTCCTTCTGCCCACTGGGATTTAGCCTGTTCTCTATGAGAAATCTAAATCCTAGTGGGCTAAAGGACCAGGTTCCAATAAGTGTTTTAATACAATTCTTAGTGGGAAAAAGGACCAGGTCCTTCTGCCCACTGGGATTTAGCCTGTTCTACATAAGAAAGCTAAATCCTAGTCGGCTAAAGGACCAGGTCCTAATAAGTGTTTTAATACAAGACTTAGTGATCTAATGGATCCTTCCACTGGGATTTAGCTTTCTCTATCCAGAGCCAGCTATTTGCCAGTGGGCAAAGGGACCAGGTCCTTCTGCCCACTGGGATTTAGCCTGCTCTCTATTAGAAAGCTAAATCCTAGTGGGCTAAAGGACCAGGTCCTAATAAGTGTTTTAATACAATTCTTAGTGGGAAAAAGGACCAGGTCCTTCACAATTCTTAGTGGGAAAAAGGACCAGGTCCTTCTGTCCACTGGGATTTAGCCTGTTCTCTATGAGAAATCTAAATCCTAGTGGGCTAAAGGACCAGGTTCCAATAAGTGTGTTAATACAATTCTTAGTGGGGAAAAAGGACCAGGTCCTTCTGCCCACTGGGATTTAGCCTGTTCTACATAAGAAAGCTAAATCCTAGTGGGCTAAAGGACCAGGTCCTAATAAGTGTTTTAATACAATTCTTAGTGGGAAAAAGGACCAGGTCCTTCTGCCCACTGGGATTTAGCCTGTTCTCTATGAGAAATCTAAATCCTAGTGGGCTAAAGGACCAGGTTCCAATAAGTGTTTTAATACATTTCTTAGTGGGAAAAAGGACCAGGTCCTTCTGCCCACTGGGATTTAGCCTGTTCCACATAAGAAAGCTAAATCCTAGTGGGCTAAAGGACCAGGTCCTAATAAGTGTTTTAATACAATTCTTAGTGGGAAAAAGGACCAGGTCCTTCTGCCCACTGGGATTTAGCCTGTTCTCTATGAGAAATCTAAATCCTAGTGGGCTAAAGGACCAGGTTCCAATAAGTGTTTTAATACATTTCTTAGTGGGAAAAAGGACCAGGTCCTTCTGCCCACTGGGATTTAGCCTGTTCTACATAAGAAAGCTAAATCCTAGTGGGCTAAAGGACCAGGTCCTAATAAGTGTTTTAATACAATTCTTAGTGGGAAAAAGGACCAGGTCCTTCTGCCCACTGGGATTTAGCCTGTTCTCTATGAGAAATCTAAATCCTAGTGGGCTAAAGGACCAGGTTCCAATAAGTGTTTTAATACAATTCTTAGTGGGAAAAAGGACCAGGTCCTTCTGCCCACTGGGATTTAGCCTGTTCTACATAAGAAAGCTAAATCCTAGTGGGCTATAGGACCAGGTCCTAATAAGTGTTTTAATACAATTCTTAGTGGGAAAAAGGACCAGGTCCTTCTGGCCACTGGGATTTAGCCTGTTCTACATAAGAAAGCTAAGTCCTAGTGGGCTAAAGGACCAGGTCCTAATAAGTGTTTTAATACAATTTTTAGTGGGAAAAAGGACCAGGTCCTTCTGGCCACTGGGATTTAGCCTGTTCTCTATGAGAAATCTAAATCCTAGTGGGCTAAAGGACCAGGTTCCAATGAGTGTTTTAATACAAGACTTCGCGATCTAATGGATTGCGTAATTCTGACCACTGGGATTTAGCCTGTTCTACATAAGAATGCTAAATCCTAGTGGGCTAAAGGACCAGGTTCCAATAAGTGTTTTAATACATTTCTTAGTGGGAAAAAGGACCAGGTCCTTCTGCCCACTGGGATTTAGCCTGCTCTCTATTAGAAAGCTAAATCCTAGTGGGCTAAAGGACCAGGTCCTAATAAGTGTTTTAATACAATTCTTAGTGGGAAAAAGGACCAGGTCCTTCTGTCCACTGGGATTTAGCCTGTTCTCTATGAGAAATCTAAATCCTAGTGGGCTAAAGGACCAGGTTCCAATAAGTGTGTTAATACAATTCTTAGTGGGGAAAAAGGACCAAGTCCTTCTGCCCACTGGGATTTAGCCTGTTCTACATAAGAAAGCTAAATCCTAGTGGGCTAAAGGACCAGGTCCTAATAAGTGTTTTAATACAATTCTTAGTGGGAAAAAGGACCAGGTCCTTCTGCCCACTGGGATTTAGCCTGTTCTCTATGAGAAATCTAAATCCTAGTGGGCTAAAGGACCAGGTTCCAATAAGTGTTTTAATACATTTCTTAGTGGGAAAAAGGACCAGGTCCTTCTGCCCACTGGGATTTAGCCTGTTCTACATAAGAAAGCTAAATCCTAGTGGGCTAAAGGACCAGGTCCTAATAAGTGTTTTAATACAAGACTTAGTGATCTAATGGATCCTTCCACTGGGATTTAGCTTTCTCTATCCAGAGCCAGCTATTTGCCAGTGGGCAGAGGGACCAGGTCCTTCTGCCCACTGGGATTTAGCCTGCTCTCTATTAGAAAGCTAAATCCTAGTGGGCTAAAGGACCAGGTCCTAATAAGTGTTTTAATACAATTCTTAGTGGGAAAAAGGACAAGGTCCTTCACAATTCTTAGTGGGAAAAAGGACCAGGTCCTTCTGTCCACTGGGATTAAGCCTGTTCTCTATGAGAAATCTAAATCCTAGTGGGCTAAAGGACCAGGTTCGAATAAGTGTGTTAATACAATTCTTAGTGGGGAAAAAGGACCAGGTCCTTCTGCCTACTGGGATTTAGCCTGTTCTACATAAGAAAGCTAAATCCTAGTGGGCTAAAGGACCAGGTCCTAATAAGTGTTTTAATACAATTCTTAGTGGGGAAAAAGGACCAGGTCCTTCTGCCCACTGGGATTTAGCCTGTTCTCTATGAGAAATCTAAATCCTAGTGGGCTAAAGGACCAGGTTCCAATAAGTGTTTTAATACATTTCTTAGTGGGAAAAAGGACCAGGTCCTTCTGCCCACTGGGATTTATCCTGTTCTACATAAGAAAGCTAAATCCTAGTGGGCTAAAGGACCAGGTCCTAATAAGTGTTTTAATACAATTCTTAGTGGGAAAAAGGACCAGGTCCTTCTGCCCACTGGGATTTAGCCTGTTCTCTATGAGAAATCTAAATCCTAGTGGGCTAAAGGACCAGGTTCCAATAAGTGTTTTAATACAATTCTTAGTGGGAAAAAGGACAAGGTCCTTCTGCCCACTGGGATTTAGCCTGTTCTACATAAAAAAGCTAAATCCTAGTGGGCTAAAGGACCAGGTCCTAATAAGTGTTTTAATACAATTCTTAGTGGGAAAAAGGACCAGGTCCTTCTGCCCACTGGGATTTAGCCTGTTCTCTATGAGAAATCTAAATCCTAGTGGGCTAAAGGACCAGGTTCCAATAAGTGTTTTAATACAATTCTTAGTGGGAAAAAGGACCAGGTCCTTCTGCCCACTGGGATTTAGCCTGTTCTACATAAAAAAGCTAAATCCTAGTGGGCTAAAGCACCAGGTCCTAATAAGTGTTTTAATACAATTCTTAGTGGGAAAAAGGACCAGGTCCTTCTGGCCACTGGGATTTAGCCTGTTCTACATAAGAAAGCTAAGTCCTAGTGGGCTAGAGGACCAGGTCCTAATAAGTGTTTTAATACAATTCTTAGTGGGAAAAAGGACCAGGTCCTTCTGGCCACTGGGATTTAGCCTGTTCTCTATGAGAAATCTAAATCCTAGTGGGCTAAAGGACCAGGTTCCAATGAGTGTTTTAATACAAGACTTCGCGATCTAATGGATTGCGTACTTCTGACCACTGGGATTTAGCCTGTTCTACATAAGAAAGCTAAATCCTAGTGGGCTAAAGGACCAGGTTCCAATAAGTGTTTTAAAACATTTCTTAGTGGGAAAAAGGACCAGGTCCTTCTGCCCACTGGGATTTAGCCTGTTCTCTATGAGAATTCTAAATCCTAGTGGGCTAAAGGACCAGGTTCCAATAAGTGTTTTAATACAATTCTTAGTGGGAAAAAGGACCAGGTCCTTCTGCCCACTGGGATTTAGCCTGTTCTACATAAGAAAGCTAAATCCTAGTGGGCTAAAGGACCAGGTCCTAATAAGTGTTTTAATACAAGACTTAGTGATCTAATGGATCCTTCCACTGGGATTTAGCTTTCTCTATCCAGAGCCAGCTATTTGCCAGTGGGCAGAGGGACCAGGTCCTTCTGCCCACTGGGATTTAGCCTGCTCTCTATTAGAAAGCTAAATCCTAGTGGGCTAAAGGACCAGGTCCTAATAAGTGTTTTAATACAATTCTTAGTGGGAAAAAGGACCAGGTCCTTCACAATTCTTAGTGGGAAAAAGGACCAGGTGCTTCTGTCCACTGGGATTTAGCCTGTTCTCTATGAGAAATCTAAATCCTAGTGGGCTAAAGGACCAGGTTCCAATAAGTGTGTTAATACAATTCTTAGTGGGGAAAAAGGACCGGGTCCTTCTGCCCACTGGGATTTAGCCTGTTCTACATAAGAAAGCTAAATCCTAGTGGGCTAAAGGACCAGGTCCTAATAAGTGTTTTAATACAATTCTTAGTGGGAAAAAGGACCAGGTCCTTCTGGCCACTGGGATTTAGCCTGTTCTCTATGAGAAATCTAAATCCTAGTGGGCTAAAGGACCAGGTTCCAATAAGTGTTTTAATACATTTCTTAGTGGGAAAAAGGACCAGGTCCTTCTGCCCACTGGGATTTAGCCTGTTCTACATAAGAAAGCTAAATCCTAGTGGGCTAAAGGACCAGGTCCTAATAAGTGTTTTAATACAATTCTTAGTGGGAAAAAGGACCAGGTCCTTCTGCCCACTGGGATTTAGCCTGTTCTCTATGAGAAATCTAAATCCTAGTGGGCTAAAGGACCAGGTTCCAATAAGTGTTTTAATACAATTCTTAGTGGGAAAAAGGACAAGGTCCTTCTGCCCACTGGGATTTAGCCTGTTCTACATAAAAAAGCTAAATCCTAGTGGGCTAAAGGACCAGGTCCTAATAAGTGTTTTAATACAATTCTTAGTGGGAAAAAGGACCAGGTCCTTCTGCCCACTGGGATTTAGCCTGTTCTCTATGAGAAATCTAAATCCTAGTGGGCTAAAGGACCAGGTTCCAATAAGTGTTTTAATACAATTCTTAGTGGGAAAAAGGACCAGGTCCTTCTGCCCACTGGGATTTAGCCTGTTCTACATAAAAAAGCTAAATCCTAGTGGGCTAAAGGACCAGGTCCTAATAAGTGTTTTAATACAATTCTTAGTGGGAAAAAGGACCAGGTCCTTCTGGCCACTGGGATTTAGCCTGTTCTCTATGAGAAATCTAAATCCTAGTGGGCTAAAGGACCAGGTTCCAATGAGTGTTTTAATACAAGACTTCGCGATCTAATGGATTGCGTACTTCTGACCACTGGGATTTAGCCTGTTCTACATAAGAAAGCTAAATCCTAGTGGGCTAAAGGACCAGGTTCCAATAAGTGTTTTAATACATTTCTTAGTGGGAAAAAGGACCAGGTCCTTCTGCCCACTGGGATTTAGCCTGTTCTCTATGAGAAATCTAAATCCTAGTGGGCTAAAGGACCAGGTTCCAATAAGTGTTTTAATACAATTCTTAGTGGGAAAAAGGACCAGGTCCTTCTGCCCACTGGGATTTAGCCTGTTCTACATAAGAAAGCTAAATCCTAGTGGGCTAAAGGACCAGGTCCTAATAAGTGTTTTAATACAAGACTTAGTGATCTAATGGATCCTTCCACTGGGATTTAGCTTTCTCCATCCAGAGCCAGCTATTTGCCAGTGGGCAGAGGGACCAGGTCCTTCTGCCCACTGGGATTTAGCCTGCTCTCTATTAGAAAGCTAAATCCTAGTGGGCTAAAGGACCAGGTCCTAATAAGTGTTTTAATACAATTCTTAGTGGGAAAAAGGACCAGGTCCTTCACAATTCTTAGTGGGAAAAAGGACCAGGTCCTTCTGTCCACTGGGATTTAGCCTGTTCTCTATGAGAAATCTAAATCCTAGTGGGCTAAAGGACCAGGTTCCAATAAGTGTGTTAATACAATTCTTAGTGGGGAAAAAGGACCAGGTCCTTCTGCCCACTGGGATTTAGCCTGTTCTACATAAGAAAGCTAAATCCTAGTGGGCTAAAGGACCAGGTCCTAATAAGTGTTTTAATACAATTCTTAGTGGGAAAAAGGACCAGGTCCTTCTGCCCACTGGGATTTAGCCTGTTCTCTATGAGAAATCTAAATCCTAGTGGGCTAAAGGACCAGGTTCCAATAAGTGTTTTAATACATTTCTTAGTGGGAAAAAGGACCAGGTCCTTCTGCCCACTGGGATTTAGCCTGTTCTACATAAGAAAGCTAAATCCTAGAGGGCTAAAGGACCAGGTCCTAATAAGTGTTTTAATACAATTCTTAGTGGGAAAAAGGACCAGGTCCTTCTGCCCACTGGGATTTAGCCTGTTCTCTATGAGAAATCTAAATCCTAGTGGGCTAAAGGACCAGGTTCCAATAAGTGTTTTAATACAATTCTTAGTGGGAAAATGGACCAGGTCCTTCTGCCCACTGGGATTTAGCCTGTTCTACATAAGAAAGCTAAATCCTAGTGGGCTAAAGGACCAGGTCCTAATAAGTGTTTTAATACAATTCTTAGTGGGAAAAAGGACAAGGTCCTTCTGCCCACTGGGATTTAGCCTGTTCTCTATGAGAAATCTAAATCCTAGTGGGCTAAAGGACCAGGTTCCAATAAGTGTTTTAATACATTTCTTAGTGGGAAAAAGGACCAGGTCCTTCTGCCCACTGGGATTTAGCCTGTTCTACATAAGAAAGCTAAATCCTAGTGGGCTAAAGGACCAGGTCCTAATAAGTGTTTTAATACAAGACTTAGTGATCTAATGGATCCTTCCACTGGGATTTAGCTTTCTCTATCCAGAGCCAGCTATTTGCCAGTGGGCAGAGGGACCAGGTCCTTCTGCCCACTGGG
This sequence comes from Anomaloglossus baeobatrachus, assembly GCF_048569485.1. Taxonomy (NCBI): domain Eukaryota; kingdom Metazoa; phylum Chordata; class Amphibia; order Anura; family Aromobatidae; genus Anomaloglossus; species Anomaloglossus baeobatrachus. Next base: position 932,171 of record NW_027441806.1, read on the forward strand.
ATTTAGCCTGCTCTCTATTAGAAAGCTAAATCCTAGTGGGCTAAAGGACCAGGTCCTAATAAGTGTTTTAATACAATTCTTAGTGGGAAAAAGGACCAGGTCCTTCACAATTCTTAGTGGGAAAAAGGACCAGGTGCTTCTGTCCACTGGGATTTAGCCTGTTCTCTATGAGAAATCTAAATCCTAGTGGGCTAAAGGACCAGGTTCCAATAAGTGTGTTAATACAATTCTTAGTGGGGAAAAAGGACCGGGTCCTTCTGCCCACTGGGATTTAGCCTGTTCTACATAAGAAAGCTAAATCCTAGTGGGCTAAAGGACCAGGTCCTAATAAGTGTTTTAATACAATTCTTAGTGGGAAAAAGGACCAGGTCCTTCTGGCCACTGGGATTTAGCCTGTTCTCTATGAGAAATCTAAATCCTAGTGGGCTAAAGGACCAGGTTCCAATAAGTGTTTTAATACATTTCTTAGTGGGAAAAAGGACCAGGTCCTTCTGCCCACTGGGATTTAGCCTGTTCTACATAAGAAAGCTAAATCCTAGTGGGCTAAAGGACCAGGTCCTAATAAGTGTTTTAATACAATTCTTAGTGGGAAAAAGGACCAGGTCCTTCTGCCCACTGGGATTTAGCCTGTTCTCTATGAGAAATCTAAATCCTAGTGGGCTAAAGGACCAGGTTCCAATAAGTGTTTTAATACAATTCTTAGTGGGAAAAAGGACAAGGTCCTTCTGCCCACTGGGATATAGCCTGTTCTACATAAAAAAGCTAAATCCTAGTGGGCTAAAGGACCAGGTCCTAATAAGTGTTTTAATACAATTCTTAGTGGGAAAAAGGACCAGGTCCTTCTGCCCACTGGGATTTAGCCTGTTCTCTATGAGAAATCTAAATCCTAGTGGGCTAAAGGACCAGGTTCCAATAAGTGTTTTAATACAATTCTTAGTGGGAAAAAGGACCAGGTCCTTCTGCCCACTGGGATTTAGCCTGTTCTACATAAAAAAGCTAAATCCTAGTGGGCTAAAGGACCAGGTCCTAATAAGTGTTTTAATACAATTCTTAGTGGGAAAAAGGACCAGGTCCTTCTGGCCACTGGGATTTAGCCTGTTCTCTATGAGAAATCTAAATCCTAGTGGGCTAAAGGACCAGGTTCCAATGAGTGTTTTAATACAAGACTTCGCGATCTAATGGATTGCGTACTTCTGACCACTGGGATTTAGCCTGTTCTACATAAGAAAGCTAAATCCTAGTGGGCTAAAGGACCAGGTTCCAATAAGTGTTTTAATACATTTCTTAGTGGGAAAAAGGACCAGTTCCTTCTGCCCACTGGGATTTAGCCTGTTCTCTATGAGAAATCTAAATCCTAGTGGGCTAAAGGACCAGGTTCCAATAAGTGTTTTAATACAATTCTTAGTGGGAAAAAGGACCAGGTCCTTCTGCCCACTGGGATTTAGCCTGTTCTACATAAGAAAGCTAAATCCTAGTGGGCTAAAGGACCAGGTCCTAATAAGTGTTTTAATACAAGACTTAGTGATCTAATGGATCCTTCCACTGGGATTTAGCTTTCTCCATCCAGAGCCAGCTATTTGCCAGTGGGCAGAGGGACCAGGTCCTTCTGCCCACTGGGATTTAGCCTGCTCTCTATTAGAAAGCTAAATCCTAGTGGGCTAAAGGACCAGGTCCTAATAAGTGTTTTAATACAATTCTTAGTGGGAAAAAGGACCAGGTCCTTCACAATTCTTAGTGGGAAAAAGGACCAGGTCCTTCTGTCCACTGGGATTTAGCCTGTTCTCTATGAGAAATCTAAATCCTAGTGGGCTAAAGGACCAGGTTCCAATAAGTGTGTTAATACAATTCTTAGTGGGGAAAAAGGACCAGGTCCTTCTGCCCACTGGGATTTAGCCTGTTCTACATAAGAAAGCTAAATCCTAGTGGGCTAAAGGACCAGGTCCTAATAAGTGTTTTAATACAATTCTTAGTGGGAAAAAGGACCAGGTCCTTCTGCCCACTGGGATTTAGCCTGTTCTCTATGAGAAATCTAAATCCTAGTGGGCTAAAGGACCAGGTTCCAATAAGTGTTTTAATACATTTCTTAGTGGGAAAAAGGACCAGGTCCTTCTGCCCACTGGGATTTAGCCTGTTCTACATAAGAAAGCTAAATCCTAGTGGGCTAAAGGACCAGGTCCTAATAAGTGTTTTAATACAATTCTTAGTGGGAAAAAGGACCAGGTCCTTCTGCCCACTGGGATTTAGCCTGTTCTCTATGAGAAATCTAAATCCTAGTGGGCTAAAGGACCAGGTTCCAATAAGTGTTTTAATACAATTCTTAGTGGGAAAAAGGACCAGGTCCTTCTGCCCACTGGGATTTAGCCTGTTCTACATAAGAAAGCTAAATCCTAGTGGGCTAAAGGACCAGGTCCTAATAAGTGTTTTAATACAATTCTTAGTGGGAAAAAGGACAAGGTCCTTCTGCCCACTGGGATTTAGCCTGTTCTCTATGAGAAATCTAAATCCTAGTGGGCTAAAGGACCAGGTTCCAATAAGTGTTTTAATACATTTCTTAGTGGGAAAAAGGACCAGGTCCTTCTGCCCACTGGGATTTAGCCTGTTCTACATAAGAAAGCTAAATCCTAGTGGGCTAAAGGACCAGGTCCTAATAAGTGTTTTAATACAATTCTTAGTGGGAAAAAGGACCAGGTCCTTCTGCCCACTGGGATTTAGCCTGTTCTCTATGAGAAATCTAAATCCTAGTGGGCTAAAGGACCAGGTTCCAATAAGTGTTTTAATACAATTCTTAGTGGGAAAAAGGACCAGGTCCTTCTGCCCACTGGGATTTAGCCTGTTCTACATAAGAAAGCTAAATCCTAGTGGGCTAAAGGACCAGGTCCTAATAAGTGTTTTAATACAATTCTTAGTGGGAAAAAGGACCAGGTCCTTCTGCCCACTGGGATTTAGCCTGTTCTCTATGAGAAATCTAAATCCTAGTGGGCTAAAGGACCAGGTTCCAATAAGTGTTTTAATACAATTCTTAGTGGGAAAAAGGACCAGGTCCTTCTGTCCACTGGGATTTAGCCTGTTCTCTATGAGAAATCTAAATCCTAGTGGGCTAAAGGACCAGGTTCCAATAAGTGTGTTAATACAATTCTTAGTGGGGAAAAAGGACCAGGTCCTTCTGCCCACTGGGATTTAGCCTGTTCTACATAAGAAAGCTAAATCCTAGTGGGCTAAAGGACCAGGTCCTAATAAGTGTTTTAATACAATTCTTAGTGGGAAAAAGGACCAGGTCCTTCTGCCCACTGGGATTTAGCCTGTTCTCTATGAGAAATCTAAATCCTAGTGGGCTAAAGGAACAGGTTCCAATAAGTGTTTTAATACATTTCTTAGTGGGAAAAAGGACCAGGTCCTTCTGCCCACTGGGATTTAGCCTGTTCTACATAAGAAAGCTAAATCCTAGTGGGCTAAAGGACCAGGTCCTAATAAGTGTTTTAATACAATTCTTAGTGGGAAAAAGGACCAGGTCCTTCTGGCCACTGGGATTTAGCCTGTTCTCTATGAGAAATCTAAATCCTAGTGGGCTAAAGGACCAGGTTCCAATAAGTGTTTTAATACATTTCTTAGTGGGAAAAAGGACCAGGTCCTTCTGCCCACTGGGATTTAGCCTGTTCTACATAAGAAAGCTAAATCCTAGTGGGCTAAAGGACCAGGTCCTAATAAGTGTTTTAATACAATTCTTAGTGGGAAAAAGGACCAGGTCCTTCTGCCCACTGGGATTTAGCCTGTTCTCTATGAGAAATCTAAATCCTAGTGGGCTAAAGGACCAGGTTCCAATAAGTGTTTTAATACAATTCTTAGTGGGAAAAAGGACCAGGTCCTTCTGCCCACTGGGATTTAGCCTGTTCTACATAAGAAAGCTAAGTCCTAGTGGGCCAGAGGACCAGGTCCTAATAAGTGTTTTAATACAATTCTTAGTGGGAAAAAGGACCAGGTCCTTCTGGCCACTGGGATTTAGCCTGTTCTCTATGAGAAATCTAAATCCTAGTGGGCTAAAGGACCAGGTTCCAATGAGTGTTTTAATACAAGACTTCGCGATCTAATGGATTGCGTACTTCTGACCACTGGGATTTAGCCTGTTCTACATAAGAAAGCTAAATCCTAATGGGCTAAAGGACCAGGTTCCAATAAGTGTTTTAATACATTTCTTAGTGGGAAAAAGGACCAGGTCCTTCTGCCCACTGGGATTTAGCCTGTTCTCTATGAGAAATCTAAATCCTAGTGGGCTAAAGGACCAGGTTCCAATAAGTGTTTTAATACAATTCTTAGTGGGAAAAAGGACCAGGTCCTTCTGCCCACTGGGATTTAGCCTGTTCTACATAAGAAAGCTAAATCCTAGTGGGCTAAAGGACCAGGTCCTAATAAGTGTTTTAATACAAGACTTAGTGATCTAATGGATCCTTCCACTGGGATTTAGCTTTCTCTATCCAGAGCCAGCTATTTGCCAGTGGGCAGAGGGACCAGGTCCTTCTGCCCACTGGGATTTAGCCTGCTCTCTATTAGAAAGCTAAATCCTAGTGGGCTAAAGGACCAGGTCCTAATAAGTGTTTTAATACAATTCTTAGTGGGAAAAAGGACCAGGTCCTTCACAATTCTTAGTGGGAAAAAGGACCAGGTCCTTCTGTCCACTGGGATTTAGCCTGTTCTCTATGAGAAATCTAAATCCTAGTGGGCTAAAGGACCAGGTTCCAATAAGTGTGTTAATACAATTCTTAGTGGGGAAAAAGGACCAGGTCCTTCTGCCCACTGGGATTTAGCCTGTTCTACATAAGAAAGCTAAATCCTAGTGGGCTAAAGGACCAGGTCCTAATAAGTGTTTTAATACAATTCTTAGTGGGAAAAAGGACCAGGTCCTTCTGCCCACTGGGATTTAGCCTGTTCTCTATGAGAAATCTAAATCCTAGTGGGCTAAAGGACCAGGTTCCAATAAGTGTTTTAATACAATTCTTAGTGGGAAAAAGGACAAGGTCCTTCTGCCCACTGGGATTTAGCCTGTTCTATATAAAAAAGCTAAATCCTAGTGGGCTAAAGGACCAGGTCCTAATAAGTGTTTTAATACAATTCTTAGTGGGAAAAGGGACCAGGTCCTTCTGCCCACTGGGATTTAGCCTGTTCTCTATGAGAAATCTAAATCCTAGTGGGCTAAAGGACCAGGTTCCAATAAGTGTTTTAATACAATTCTTAGTGGGAAAAAGGACCAGGTCCTTCTGACCACTGGGATTTAGCCTGTTCTACATAAAAAAAGCTAAATCCTAGTGGGCTAAAGCACCAGGTCCTAATAAGTGTTTTAATACAATTCTTAGTGGGAAAAAGGACCAGGTCCTTCTGGCCACTGGGATTTAGCCTGTTCTACATAAGAAAGCTAAGTCCTAGTGGGCTAGAGGACCAGGTCCTAATAAGTGTTTTAATACAATTCTTAGTGGGAAAAAGGACCAGGTCCTTCTGGCCACTGGGATTTAGCCTGTTCTCTATGAGAAATCTAAATCCTAGTGGGCTAAAGGACCAGGTTCCAATGAGTGTTTTAATACAAGACTTCGCGATCTAATGGATTGCGTACTTCTGACCACTGGGATTTAGCCTGTTCTACATAAGAAAGCTAAATCCTAGTGGGCTAAAGGACCAGGTTCCAATAAGTGTTTTAAAACATTTCTTAGTGGGAAAAAGGACCAGGTCCTTCTGCCCACTGGGATTTAGCCTGTTCTCTATGAGAAATCTAAATCCTAGTGGGCTAAAGGACCAGGTTCCAATAAGTGTTTTAATACAATTCTTAGTGGGAAAAAGGACCAGGTCCTTCTGCCCACTGGGATTTAGCCTGTTCTACATAAGAAAGCTAAATCCTAGTGGGCTAAAGGACCAGGTCCTAATAAGTGTTTTAATACAAGACTTAGTGATCTAATGGATCCTTCCACTGGGATTTAGCTTTCTCTATCCAGAGCCAGCTATTTGCCAGTGGGCAGAGGGAACAGGTCCTTCTGCCCACTGGGATTTAGCCTGCTCTCTATTAGAAAGCTAAATCCTAGTGGGCTAAAGGACCAGGTCCTAATAAGTGTTTTAATACAATTCTTAGTGGGAAAAAGGACCAGGTCCTTCACAATTCTTAGTGGGAAAAAGGACCAGGTCCTTCTGTCCACTGGGATTTAGCCTGTTCTCTATGAGAAATCTAAATCCTAGTGGGCTAAAGGACCAGGTTCGAATAAGTGTGTTAATACAATTCTTAGTGGGGAAAAAGGACCAGGTCCTTCTGCCTACTGGGATTTAGCCTGTTCTACATAAGAAAGCTAAATCCTAGTGGGCTAAAGGACCAGGTCCTAATAAGTGTTTTAATACAATTCTTAGTGGGAAAAAGGACCAGGTCCTTCTGCCCACTGGGATTTAGCCTGTTCTCTATGAGAAATCTAAATCCTAGTGGGCTAAAGGACCAGGTTCCAATAAGTGTTTTAATACATTTCTTAGTGGGAAAAAGGACCAGGTCCTTCTGCCCACTGGGATTTAGCCTGTTCTACATAAGAAAGCTAAATCCTAGTGGGCTAAAGGACCAGGTCCTAATAAGTGTTTTAATACATTTCTTAGTGGGAAAAAGGACCAGGTCCTTCTGCCCACTGGGATTTAGCCTGTTCTCTATGAGAAATCTAAATCCTAGTGGGCTAAAGGACCAGGTTCCAATAAGTGTGTTAATACAATTCTTAGTGGGGAAAAAGGACCAGGTCCTTCTGCCCACTGGGATTTAGCCTGTTCTACATAAGAAAGCTAAATCCTAGTGGGCTAAAGGACCAGGTCCTAATAAGTGTTTTAATACAATTCTTAGTGGGAAAAAGGACCAGGTCCTTCTGCCCACTGGGATTTAGCCTGTTCTCTATGAGAAATCTAAATCCTAGTGGGCTAAAGGACCAGGTTCCAATAAGTGTTTTAATACAATTCTTAGTGGGAAAAAGGACCAGGTCCTTCTGCCCACTGGGATTTAGCCTGTTCTCTATGAGAAATCTAAATCCTAGTGGGCTAAAGGACCAGGTTCCAATAAGTGTGTTAATACAATTCTTAGTGGGAAAAAGGACCAGGTCCTTCTGCCCACTGGGATTTAGCCTGTTCTACATAAGAAAGCTAAATCCTAGTGGGCTAAAGGACCAGGTCCTAATAAGTGTTTTAATACAATTCTTAGTGGGAAAAAGGACCAGGTCCTTCTGGCCACTGGGATTTAGCCTGTTCTACATAAGAAAGCTAAGTCCTAGTGGGCTAAAGGACCAGGTCCTAATAAGTGTTTTAATACAATTTTTAGTGGGAAAAAGGACCAGGTCCTTCTGGCCACTGGGATTTAGCCTGTTCTCTATGAGAAATCTAAATCCTAGTGGGCTAAAGGACCAGGTTCCAATGAGTGTTTTAATACAAGACTTCGCGATCTAATGGATTACGTACTTCTGACCACTGGGATTTAGCCTGTTCTACATAAGAATGCTAAATCCTAGTGGGCTAAAGGACCAGGTTCCAATAAGTGTTTTAATACATTTCTTAGTGGGAAAAAGGACCAGGTCCTTCTGCCCACTGGGATTTAGCCTGTTCTCTATGAGAAATCTAAATCCTAGTGGGCTAAAGGACCAGGTTCCAATAAGTGTGTTAATACAATTCTTAGTGGGGAAAAAGGACCAAGTCCTTCTGCCCACTGGGATTTAGCCTGTTCTACATAAGAAAGCTAAATCCTAGTGGGCTAAAGGACCAGGTCCTAATAAGTGTTTTAATACAATTCTTAGTGGGAAAAAGGACCAGGTCCTTCTGCCCACTGGGATTTAGCCTGTTCTCTATGAGAAATCTAAATCCTAGTGGGCTAAAGGACCAGGTTCCAATAAGTGTTTTAATACATTTCTTAGTGGGAAAAAGGACCAGGTCCTTCTGCCCACTGGGATTTAGCCTGTTCTACATAAGAAAGCTAAATCCTAGTGGGCTAAAGGACCAGGTCCTAATAAGTGTTTTAATACAAGACTTAGTGATCTAATGGATCCTTCCACTGGGATTTAGCTTTCTCTATCCAGAGCCAGCTATTTGCCAGTGGGCAGAGGGACCAGGTCCTTCTGCCCACTGGGATTTAGCCTGCTCTCTATTAGAAAGCTAAATCCTAGTGGGCTAAAGGACCAGGTCCTAATAAGTGTTTTAATACAATTCTTAGTGGGAAAAAGGACCAGGTCCTTCACAATTCTTAGTGGGAAAAAGGACCAGGTCCTTCTGTCCACTGGGATTTAGCCTGTTCTCTATGAGAAATCTAAATCCTAGTGGGCTAAAGGACCAGGTCCTAATAAGTGTTTTAATACAATTCTTAGTGGGAAAAAGGACCAGGTCCTTCTGCCCACTGGGATTTAGCCTGTTCTCTATGAGAAATCTAAATCCTAGTGGGCTAAAGGACCAGGTTCCAATAAGTGTTTTAATACATTTCTTAGTGGGAAAAAGGACCAGGTCCTTCTGCCCACTGGGATTTAGCCTGTTCTACATAAGAAAGCTAAATCCTAGTGGGCTAAAGGACCAGGTCCTAATAAGTGTTTTAATACATTTCTTAGTGGGAAAAAGGACCAGGTCCTTCTGCCCACTGGGATTTAGCCTGTTCTCTATGAGAAATCTAAATCCTAGTGGGCTAAAGGACCAGGTTCCAATAAGTGTGTTAATACAATTCTTAGTGGGGAAAAAGGACCAGGTCCTTCTGCCCACTGGGATTTAGCCTGTTCTACATAAGAAAGCTAAATCCTAGTGGGCTAAAGGACCAGGTCCTAATAAGTGTTTTAATACAATTCTTAGTGGGAAAAAGGACCAGGTCCTTCTGCCCACTGGGATTTAGCCTGTTCTCTATAAGAAATCTAAATCCTAGTGGGCTAAAGGACCAGGTTCCAATAAGTGTTTTAATACAATTCTTAGTGGGAAAAAGGACCAGGTCCTTCTGCCCACTGGGATTTAGCCTGTTCTCTATGAGAAATCTAAATCCTAGTGGGCTAAAGGACCAGGTTCCAATAAGTGTTTTAATACAATTCTTAGTGGGAAAAAGGACCAGGTCCTTCTGCCCACTGGGATTTAGCCTGTTCTACATAAGAAAGCTAAATCCTAGTGGGCTAAAGGACCAGGTCCTAATAAGTGTTTTAATACAATTCTTAGTGGGAAAAAGGACCAGGTCCTTCTGCCCACTGGGATTTAGCCTGTTCTCTATGAGAAATCTAAATCCTAGTGGGCTAAAGGACCAGGTTCCAATAAGTGTTTTAATACAATTCTTAGTGGGAAAAAGGACCAGGTCCTTCTGCCCACTGGGATTTAGCCTGTTCTACATAAGAAAGCTAAATCCTAGTGGGCTAAAGGACCAGGTCCTAATAAGTGTTTTAATACAATTCTTAGTGGGAAAAAGGACCAGGTCCTTCTGGCCACTGGGATTTAGCCTGTTCTACATAAGAAAGCTAAGTCCTAGTGGGCTAAAGGACCAGGTCCTAATAAGTGTTTTAATACAATTTTTAGTGGGAAAAAGGACCAGGTCCTTCTGGCCACTGGGATTTAGCCTGTTCTCTATGAGAAATCTAAATCCTAGTGGGCTAAAGGACCAGGTTCCAATGAGTGTTTTAATACAAGACTTCGCGATCTAATGGATTACGTACTTCTGACCACTGGGATTTAGCCTGTTCTACATAAGAATGCTAAATCCTAGTGGGCTAAAGGACCAAGTTCCAATAAGTGTTTTAATACATTTCTTAGTGGGAAAAAGGACCAGGTCCTTCTGCCCACTGGGATTTAGCCTGTTCTCTATGAGAAATCTAAATCCTAGTGGGCTAAAGGACCAGGTTCCAATAAGTGTGTTAATACAATTCTTAGTGGGGAAAAAGGACCAAGTCCTTCTGCCCACTGGGATTTAGCCTGTTCTACATAAGAAAGCTAAATCCTAGTGGGCTAAAGGACCAGGTCCTAATAAGTGTTTTAATACAATTCTTAGTGGGAAAAAGGACCAGGTCCTTCTGCCCACTGGGATTTAGCCTGTTCTCTATGAGAAATCTAAATCCTAGTGGGCTAAAGGACCAGGTTCCAATAAGTGTTTTAATACATTTCTTAGTGGGAAAAAGGACCAGGTCCTTCTGCCCACTGGGATTTAGCCTGTTCTACATAAGAAAGCTAAATCCTAGTGGGCTAAAGGACCAGGTCCTAATAAGTGTTTTAATACAAGACTTAGTGATCTAATGGATCCTTCCACTGGGATTTAGCTTTCTCTATCCAGAGCCAGCTATTTTCCAGTGGGCAGAGGGACCAGGTCCTTCTGCCCACTGGGATTTAGCCTGCTCTCTATTAGAAAGCTAAATCCTAGTGGGCTAAAGGACCAGGTCCTAATAAGTGTTTTAATACAATTCTTAGTGGGAAAAAGGACCAGGTCCTTCACAATTCTTAGTGGGAAAAAGGACCAGGTCCTTCTGTCCACTGGGATTTAGCCTGTTCTCTATGAGAAATCTAAATCCTAGTGGGCTAAAGGACCAGGTTCGAATAAGTGTGTTAATACAATTCTTAGTGGGGAAAAAGGACCAGGTCCTTCTGCCTACTGGGATTTAGCCTGTTCTACATAAGAAAGCTAAATCCTAGTGGGCTAAAGGACCAGGTCCTAATAAGTGTTTTAATACAATTCTTAGTGGGAAAAAGGACCAGGTCCTTCTGCCCACTGGGATTTAGCCTGTTCTCTATGAGAAATCTAAATCCTAGTGGGCTAAAGGACCAGGTTCCAATAAGTGTTTTAATACAATTCTTAGTGGGAAAAAGGACAAGGTCCTTCTGCCCACTGGGATTTAGTGGGATTTAGCCTGTTCTACATAAAAAAGCTAAATCCTAGTGGGCTAAAGGACCAGGTCCTAATAAGTGTTTTAATACAATTCTTAGTGGGAAAAAGGACCAGGTCCTTCTGCCCACTGGGATTTAGCCTGTTCTCTATGAGAAATCTAAATCCTAGTGGGCTAAAGGACCAGGTTCCAATAAGTGTTTTAATACAATTCTTAGTGGGAAAAAGGACCAGGTCCTTCTGCCCACTGGGATTTAGCCTGTTCTACATAAGAAAGCTAAATCCTAGTGGGCTAAAGGACCAGGTCCTAATAAGTGTTTTAATACAATTCTTAGTGGGAAAAAGGACCAGGTCCTTTTGGCCACTGGGATTTAGCCTGTTCTACATAAGAAAGCTAAGTCCTAGTGGGCTAAAGGACCAGGTCCTAATAAGTGTTTTAATACAATTCTTAGTGGGAAAAAGGACCAGGTCCTTCTGGCCACTGGGATTTAGCCTGTTCTCTATGAGAAATCTAAATCCTAGTGGGCTAAAGGACCAGGTTCCAATGAGGGTTTTAATACAAGACTTCGCGATCTAATGGATTGCGTACTTCTGACCACTGGGATTTAGCCTGTTCTACATAAGAATGCTAAATCCTAGTGGGCTAAAGGACCAGGTTCCAATAAGTGTTTTAATACATTTCTTAGTGGGAAAAAGGACCAGGTCCTTCTGCCCACTGGGATTTAGCCTGTTCTCTATGAGAAATCTAAATCCTAGTGGGCTAAAGGACCAGGTTCCAATAAGTGTTTTAATACAATTCTTAGTGGGAAAAAGGACCAGGTCCTTCTGCCCACTGGGATTTAGCCTGTTCTACATAAGAAAGCTAAATCCTAGTGGGCTAAAGGACCAGGTCCTAATAAGTGTTTTAATACAAGACTTAGTGATCTAATGGATCCTTCCACTGGGATTTAGCTTTCTCTATCCAGAGCCAGCTATTTGCCAGTGGGCAGAGGGACCAGGTCCTTCTGCCCACTGGGATTTAGCCTGCTCTCTATTAGAAAGCTAAATCCTAGTGGGCTAAAGGACCAGGTCCTAATAAGTGTTTTAATACAATTCTTAGTGGGAAAAAGGACCAGGTCCTTCTGTCCACTGGGATTTAGCCTGTTCTCTATGAGAAATCTAAATCCTAGTGGGCTAAAGGACCAGGTTCCAATAAGTGTGTTAATACAATTCTTAGTGGGGAAAAAGGACCAGGTCCTTCTGCCCACTGGGATTTAGCCTGTTCTACATAAGAAAGCTAAATCCTAGTGGGCTAAAGGACCAGGTCCTAATAAGTTTTTTAATACAATTCTTAGTGGGAAAAAGGACCAGGTCCTTCTGCCCACTGGGATTTAGCCTGTTCTCTATGAGAAATCTAAATCCTAGTGGGCTAAAGGACCAGGTTCCAATAAGTGTTTTAATACATTTCTTAGTGGGAAAAAGGACCAGGTCCTTCTGCCCACTGGGATTTAGCCTGTTCTACATAAGAAAGCTAAATCCTAGTGGGCTAAAGGACCAGGTCCTAATAAGTGTTTTAATACAATTCTTAGTGGGAAAAAGGACCAGGTCCTTCTGCCCACTGGGATTTAGCCTGTTCTCTATGAGAAATCTAAATCCTAGTGGGCTAAAGGACCAGGTTCCAATAAGTGTTTTAATACATTTCTTAGTGGGAAAAAGGACCAGGTCCTTCTGCCCACTGGGATTTAGCCTGTTCTACATAAGAAAGCTAAATCCTAGTGGGCTAAAGGACCAGGTCCTAATAAGTGTTTTAATACAATTCTTAGTGGGAAAAAGGACCAGGTCCTTCTGGCCACTGGAATTTAGCCTGTTCTACATAAGAAAGCTAAGTCCTAGTGGGCTAAAGGACCAGGTCCTAATAAGTGTTTTAATACAATTCTTAGTGGGAAAAAGGACCAGGTCCTTCTGCCCACTGGGATTTAGCCTTTTCTACATAAGAAAGCTAAATCCTAGTGGGCTAAAGGACCAGGTCCTAATAAGTGTTTTAATACAAGACTTAGTGATCTAATGGATCCTTCCACTGGGATTTAGCTTTCTCTATCCAGAGCCAGCTATTTGCCAGTGGGCAGAGGGACCAGGTCCTTCTGCCCACTGGGATTTAGCCTGCTCTCTATTAGAAAGCTAAATCCTAGTGGGCTAAAGGACCAGGTCCTAATGAGTGTTTTAATATAATTTTTAGTGGAGAAAAAAGGACCAGGTCCTTCTGCCCACTGGGAATTAGCCCACTACATAGGAAAGTTAAATCCTAGTGGGCTAAAGGATCAGGTCCTAATTAGTGTTTTAATACAATTCTTAGTGGGAAAAAGGACTGGGTCCTTCTGCCTGCTAGGATTTAGCCTGCTCTCTATGCGAAAGCTAAATCCTAGTGGGCTAAAGGACCAGGTCCCAATAACTGTTTTAATACAAGACTTAGTGATCTAATGGACCAGGTCCTTCTGCCCACTGGGATTTAGCCTGCTCGCTATGAAAATGCTAAACTCTAGTGGGCTAAAGGACCAGGTCCCTAGGGGCGTCTTTAAAATGGACACACTTGGCTAAAAACCATGTCATCATGCCAATTGGGATTTATTCTACTGTATCTGTAGATTATCTGCAGTAGAATCATAGAATGTTATAGTTGAACGGGACCTCCAGGGTCATCAGGTTCAACTCCCTGCTCAAAGCAAGATTCACTATATCATCCCACACAGGTGTCTGTCCAGTCTCCTTTTTACGTCTTCCATTGAAGGGGAACTCACTACCTCTTGTGGTTCCAGTCATTGATCACCCTCACTGTCAAAAGGTTTTTATTCCAAAATCTAATCTGTGACGCTTCCCAGTCAGTTTCATTCCATTGCTTCTATTCTTTCCTTGTCCTTGTCCTTGTCAACCCTAGTTCGACAGCCTTTGAGATATTTGCAGACGGCTATTAAGATTCCACTCCGTTTTCTTTTTTTCAAGCTAAACATTCCCAAATCCTGTAACCATTCCTCATCGGACAGTTTATAGACCGGTCACCATTCTGGCTGCTCTTCTGTGAACTTGCTCCAATTTGTTGATGTCTTTTTTTAAGACGTGGTGCTCAGAATTGCAGATGAGGTCTGACCAAAGAGGAGTAGAGGGTGATAATTACTTCACGTGATCGATGGCTGGACCATATATGACAAGCTTATCTCCCCCCATTCACCTTTTGTGTCTCCCCTATTTCCTCATAGAATGTAAGCTTACGAGCAGGGCCCCCACTCCTCCTGGTATCTTAATTTTGTTATTTTGTATTCTTATATTGTCTATACATGTCCCCTCTGAATTGTAAAGCGCTGTGGAATATGTTGGCACTATAGAAATAAAACTTATTATTATCTGTGCTTCTGTTAATACATTGCAAAATTGTGCTTGTCTTTTTTGCTGCTGCATCACACTGTTGACTCATGTTCAGTCTGTCATCTATCAGTATGCGATTAGTATATTAGTGGTACTAGATTTGAAAGTGTTCACATTATTTTTTTTCACATTGACTAAGTGATATGGAAGACTACAAAGTAAGCTCTTAGGTTGCATGTACAGCAGCTGACGCAGTGTCAGCCCGCCTGTGGAAATGTGAGTGTGCTCTGCAGGAGAATGCAGCAGTCCGCGCCTACTATCAGGGTTCAGTGTGCTACCTACTTTTGCTTTTTTCTCCCTATGGAGAACATTCTGGCCACAGGAACATAAATTGACATGCTGCAGCTTGGAAAGCCGCGCCACATGTAAGTTTACGGAGCAGAGAAAAGAAGCACCGTGGGCAAGAGATTTCTATAAATCCATCCACTGTGCTTGTACTGTAGAACGCAGCATTCTGTATGCAAACAAACACGTTACTTCCAAAACGTTGCAAACACTGACTGTGCAAATACACTGTGTGCAGAATTATTATGCAAATGAGTAGTTTGATCACATGATGCTTTTTATACATGTTGTCCTACTACAAGCTGTATAGGCTTGAGAGCCAACTATCAATTAAGTAAATCAGGTGATGTGCATCTCTGTAATGAGGAGGGGTGTGGTGTAATGACATCAACACCCTATATAAGGGGTGCTTAATTATTAGGCAACTTCCTTTCCTTTGGCAAAATGGGTCAGAAGAGAGATTTGACGGTCTCTGAAAAGTCCAAAATTGTGAGATGTCTTTCAGAGGGATGCAGCAGTCTTGAAACTGACAAACTTTTGAAGCGTGATCACCGAACAATCAAGCGTTTCATGTCAAATAGCCAACAGGGTCGCAAGCAGCGTGCTGGGCAAAAAAGGCGCAAAATAACTGCCCATGAATTGATGAAAATCAAGCGTAAAGCTGCCAAGATGCCATTTGCCACCAGTTTGGCCATATTTCAGAGCTGCAACGTTACTGGAGTATCAAAAAGCACAAGGTGTGCCATACTCAGGGACATGGCCAAGGTAAGGAAGGCTGAAAAACCACCACCTTTGAACAAGAAACATAAGATAAAACGTCAAGACTGGGCCAAGAAATATCTTAAGACTGGTTTTTCAAAGGTTTTATGGACTGATGAAATGAGTGTGACTCTTGATGGGCCAGATGCTGGATCAGTAAAGGGCAGAGAGCTCTACTCCGACTCAGACGCCAGCAAGGTGGAGGTGGGGAACTGGTATGGGCTGGTATCATCAAAGATGAACTTGTGGGACCTTTTCGAATTGAGGATGGAGTGAAGCTCAACTCCCAGACTTACTGCCAGTTTTTGGAAGACAACTTCAAGCAGTGGTACAGGAAGAAGTCGGTATCGTTCAAGAAAAACATGATTTTCATGCAGGACATTGCTCCATCACATGCATCCAACTACTCCACAGTGTTGCTGAACAGTAAAGATCTAAAAGATGAAAAAAATAATGACATGGCACCCTTGTTCACCTGATCTGAACCCCATAGAGAACCTGTGGTCCCTCATAAAATGTAAGATCTACAGGGAGGGAAAACAGTCCACCTCTCGGAACAGTGTCTGGGAGGCTGTGGTGGCTGCTGCATGCAATGTTGATCGTAAACAGATCAAGCAACTGACAGCATCTATGAATGGTCGGCTGCTTAGTGTCATCATAAAGAAAGGTGGCTATATTGGTCACTCATTTTTTGGGGTTTTGTTTTTGCATGTCAGAAATGTTTATTTCTAAATTTTGTGCAGTTATATTGGTTTACCTGGTGAAAATAAACAAGTGAGATGGGAATATATTTGGTTTTTATTAAGTTGCCTAATAATTCTGCACAGTAATAGTTACCTGCACAAACAGATATCCTCCTAAGATAGCCAAATCTAAAAAAAAACCCACTCCAACTGCCAAAAATATTAAGCTTTGATATTTATGAGTCTTTTGGGTTGATTGAGAACATAGTTGTTGATCAATAATAAAAAAAATCCTCTAAAATACAACTTGCCTAATAATTCTGCACGCGGTGTAAATGTACACTCCCAAACCAGATTGAGCACCGTCTTCACTGCGGTGATGTTCTATACTGTTTGGCTGTGACATCACGTCAACATTGCTGCAGCCAATCACAGATCTCCGTGGCTCATCCGATGTAGCTGGAACGAGTTGCTGAGGTCAGTGATTGGCTGGAAGAGACCAATGTCTTGATGAAGACACTTCTGAACGTTACTAAAGTTTCTTGTTGTTGTGTTACACATGGAGTCGAAGGAAAGAAAAAAAAAATAATGAGTAGTTAATCAGAATAAGACCTTTAGTTGCAGGGTGCCCTTTGCAGATGTTTTTTTTCTTTCAACTGACTATTACAAACTTTGCTATGTAAGGTTTATTCCCTTTAAAGTGGTTATTTTATGAAATAAATCTATTCACAATGATGTACATGCTGCCATATTCATCATATAGGTGAAATGTGTCTGACCGCAGCTTGTAATGTATTCCGTGTAATAGGGCGGTCGTTCAATGCTTCATAACTTCTGTCAGGGCCATCAATCACTAGTGAGTAGCGTTATGCCAGGTAATATAATGAAGAGGTAAGGCTGTGGTCAGAGGCCGTTCTCACACCTCCTGTCCGTCTACCACACATTACACACCGGCCAGGTAATACAATGAAGAGCTAAGGATGTGGTGCGGTCAGAGGCCGTTCTCATACCTCCTGTCCGTCTGCCACACATTACACACCGGCCAGGTAATACAATGAAGAGCTAAGGATGTGGTGCGGTCAGAGGCCGTTCTCATACCTCCTGTCCGTCTGCCACACATTACACACCGGCCAGGTAATATAATGAAGAGCTAAGGATGTGGTGCAGTCAGAGGTCATTCTCATACCTCCTGTCCATCTGCCACACATTACACACCGGCCAGGTAATAAAATGAAGAGCTAAGGCTGTGGTGCGGTAGAGGCCGTTCTCATACCTCCTGTCCGTCTGCCACACATTACACACCGGCCAGGTAATACAATGAAGAGCTAAGGATGTGGTGCGGTCAGAGGCCGTTCTCATACCTCCTGTCCATCTGCCACACATTACACACCGGCCAGGTAATATAATGAAGAGCTAAGGATGTGGTGCGGTCAGAGGCCGTTCTCACACCTCCTGTCCATCTACCACACATTACACACCGGCCAGGTAATACAATGAAGAGCTGAGGATGTGGTGCGGTCAGAGGCCGTTCTCACACCTCCTGTCCATCTGCCACACATTACACACTGGCCAGGTAATATAATGAAGAGCTAAGGATGTGGTGCGGTCAGAGGCCGTTCTCATACCTCCTGTCCATCTGCCACACATTACGCACCGGCCAGGTAATATAATGAAGAGCTAAGGCTGTGGTGCGGTCAGAGGCTGTTCTCATACCTCCTGTCCATCTGCCACACATTACACACCGGCCAGGTAATATAATGAAGAGCTGAGGATGTGGTGCGGTCAGAGGCCGTTCTCATACCTCCTGTCCATCTGCCACACATTACACACCGGCCAGGTAATATAATGAAGAGCTAAGGATGTGGTGCGGTCAGAGGCCGTTCTCACACCTCCTGTCCATCTGCCACACATTACACACCGGCCAGGTAATAAAATGAAGAGCTAAGGCTGTGGTGCGGTAGAGGCCGTTCTCATACCTCCTGTCCGTCTGCCACACATTACACACCGGCCAGGTAATAAAATGAAGAGCTAAGGCTGTGGTGTGGTCAGAGGCCACTCTCACACCTCCTGTCCATGTGCCACACATTACACACCGGCCAGGTAATAAAATGAAGAGCTAAGGCTGTGGTGCGGTCAGAGGCCATTCTCATACCTCCTGTCCATCTGCCACACATTACACACCGGCCACTGTCACAGGTCTGGGAAGTTAACGAACAGCAATTCCATCTTTAGGCCCTGTGCGCACGCTGCGTATTTTGCCACATTTTTTGGTGGTTTGTTGCCCAAAACTGCATGCATTGTCTTCCCCAGCAAAGTCTATGAGAACTCAGACAGGCTGTGCACACGTCGCTTCTTTGTTCCTTGCAGTTTTTGTGGAATGAAAAAGCAGCAGCATGTCACTTCTTTCTGTGTTTTGGAGGACTGGCAGATCAATCCCCCGCTGGCTCCAGGTCAGCGGGGGATTGATCCCCGGTGTCTGGTCAGATGCTTGTCCCCATAAAAAATCTATGGGGACCAGAATCCGGCACAAAGCGGTAGGAGCAAGCACTTCATACTCACCGATCACCGGCGCGGCTGTCACACTGCTCCTGCGGCCTCTCATTCTTCTTCCTGGGCCGCTCATTAGGATCATACATATTCACGGCTTCCCCTGCCCACTGGTGGCTGTGATTGGTTGCAGTCAGATGCACCCCCACACTGACTGACAGCTGTCTGACTGCAACCAATCACAGCCGCCGGTGGGTCTATATTGTACAGTAAAATAACAGCGTGCAGTCCCCTCAATTTTGATACCCAGCTAAGGTAAAGCCTCACAACTGGTGGCTGGAATTCTCAGACTGGGGAGGCCTATGGTTATTAGGCTGCCCCCCCAGCCTAAAAATATCAGCCTGCAGCCTCCCGGATCGCTGCATCCATTAGATGTGACAATCCCAGCACTTTACCTGGATCATCTTGATTGCCCTGGTGTGATGGTAATCGGGGTAATAAGGAGTTAATAGCAGCCCATAGCTGCCACTAAGTCCTAAATTAGTGATGGTAGAATCTATGAGACCCCATAGAAGAGAGGAAATCCAGAAACAGCTTAATTAACCCCTTCACGACCTTTGACGGATCTAGCTGTCATGGTGCCCTGGTACTTAAAGACCCATGACGGATACATCCGTCATGGCGGAATCGCGGCACCAGAGCACCGGGCACCGCGATCGGTTTTAAAAAACTGTAGATTCGGGAAGGAGAGGACTTGTACCTGATCTCAGGAAGGGTGGTGTCTCCTTCCCGGACCTACAGAGGCTGTGATTGGCTGACGAACGCCGCTCAGCCAATCACAGCCAGTGTTATGTTTCAGCCATTGAAAATGGCTGAAGCATTGAAATCCAACTATGTCAGTGCAGCTTCAGCACTTGCCATTGGCTGGAGCTCAGTGAGCTTTACTGTACCCGCCCCCAGCTCTGATTGGAGAGATCGGCCTTGTGACCGATTTCTCCAAGCAGCACCGTGCATCTGGGACCGGGTGAGCTCGCTGTAGGAGATCGCTCTCCTTAGCTTTTCCCTCCGTGGAATCTGAGGAGAGCGATCCCTGCGGGTGCCCATCTGTGAGTCACAGCCCCCGATCCACCGCTGCCCTGCTCCATGTGCTTCGCCCCTGCTCTCCCGCTGCGCTCCTGCACGTGACGCCGCTACTTTTCCGCTTCGCTCCTGCATGTTACGCCGCTACTCAGCAGTAAGAGAGCAGCGGCAGGAGAGCAGCGGAGTCAGATGCATGGGGGCATCTGACGTCGCTGCTCTCCTCACGCTGCGCCCCCCCCCCGCATCTGACGCTGCTGCTTTCTTTCTGCTGCCTGCTTGTATCTGCCGCTCCACCGCCCCTGCATCTGCCACTGCACTCTCCCCATCAGCCGCTCCACCGCCCCTGCATCAGCCACTGCACTCTCCCCATCAGCCGCTCCACCGCCCCTGCATCAGCTACTGCACTCTCCCCATCAGCCGCTCCACCGCCCCTGCATCAGCCACTGCACTCTCCCCATCAGCCGCTCCACCGCCCCTGCATCAGCCACTGCACTCTCCCCATCAGCCGCTCCACCGCCCCTGCATCTGCCGCCGCACTCTCCCCATCAGCCACTGCACTCTCCCCATCAGCCGCTCCACCGCCCCTGCATCAGCCGCTGCACTCTCCCCATCAGCCGCTGAACTCTCCCCATCAGCTGCTCCACCGCCCCTGCATCTACCGCCGCACTCTCCCCATCTGCCGCCGCTCTCTCCCCATCTGCCGCTGTGCCCCTGCATCTGCCACCTCACTCCCCCATCAGCCTCTGCGCCCCTGCATCTGACACCTCACTCCCCCATCAGCCTCTGCCCCCTCCCTGATCTGCTGCCTGCTCTCTCCCATCCCCTTAATCCTCTGCCCCCTTCCTCCCTCCCGGATCTGCTGCAATCCTGCTGCCTAGATCCATCCTGTAAGGTAGCTATCCCCAATCTCACCTCCCACTCCCCTTCCACCCTTCCCCTCGCCCCCCCTTCCTCCGCCGCTCCTGCATCCGTTGTGCCCTCACCCATCCTCCACCACTCCTCCATCCGCCACGCCCTCTCCCATCCATCCGCCGCGCCCTCTCCCATCCTCCGCCGTGCCCCCTCTCCCATCCTCCGCCGCTCCTGCATCCATTGTGCCCTCTTCTATCCTCCATCCATCTTTTTTCCATCCCACCTAGTCCCCCCCTTTTTGCAGCACATCCGTGCGTTCGTCCTAATTTTTTTTATGTAAACTAAGAAAGAAATACAAATAAACTTAGTTTAGGGCCAGTAAAATTATACTGTAGTAATCGTCAACTACAGTATTTTTTAATAAATATTGTAAGGGTCAGCCCAGTGCCACACATGAGAGCGATGCACAAGTCTCACATCGCATCATCCGGCATGGTCATTCTCTTCCAGACAGGAGTGTGCGGCTGTGATGCGTTGCGAGATTTGTGCATAGCTCTCACGTGTGGCACTTGCCTTAGTGTCAGTTGCAGGCGCTCATATATATACCGTATATATATATATATATATATATATATTTTCTTTTTTTTACTGACGTCTGTATTTTTTATTTTGCCAAACTAATATTTCTTTGTATGGGGGGGGGGGGGGTCTAGTTTCCAACATGAGGTCACATGTGGGGGAGCTCAACTGTTTGGGCACATCAGGGGGATCTCCAAACGCAACATGGTGTGGCTAACGATTCCAGCTAATTTTCCATTTAAAAAGTCAAATGACGCTCCTTCCCTCTGGAGCTCTGCGCCCAAACAGTGGTTTTCTGCCACATATGAGGTATCATCGTACTCAGAACAAATTACCCAACAAATTTTGCGGTCCATTTTATCCTGATACCCCTGTAAAAATTAAAAAATTGAGCCTAAAATAACATTTTTGTGGAAAAAAAAAGTACTTTTTTGTTTTTATGCCTCAATGTATGAAGCACCTGAGGGTTCAAAGTGCTCATTATCCATGTAGATTTATGCCATGGGGGTCTAGTATCCAAAATGAGGTCACTTGTGGGGGAGCTCAATTGTTTAGGCACCTCAAGGGGTCTCCATACGCAACATGGCGTACGCTAATAATTCCAACCAATTTTGCTGTGAAATGGCGCTCTCTCTTCTGAGCCCCGCCGTGTGCCCAGACAATTACTTTCCACCACATATGAGGTATCTGTGTACTCAGGAGAAATCGCACAATACATTTTATGGTGCATTTTTTCCTGATACCCTTGTGGAAAAAAAAGCTACCTGGTTGAAATAACAATTTTATGGTAAAAAAAAAAAAAATATATATATTTTCACGGCTGAACATTCTAAACTTTTGTGAAGCCTCCAGGGGTGCAAAGTGTTCATTAAACATCTAGATAAATTCAATGAGGGGTTTAGTTTCCAAAATGGGGTCACTTGTGGGGGAGCTCCATTGTTTAGGCACCTCAGGGGGTCTCCAAACACAACATGGCATCCACTAACGATTCCAGACAATTTTGCGTTTGACAAGTCAAATGTTGCTCCTTGCCTTCCGAGCCCTGCTATACGCCTAAACATTTGATTTCCACCACATATGAGGTATCTGCGTACTCAGGAGAAAATGTACAATACATTTTATGTTGCAATTTTTCCTGATACCCTTGTGAAAAAAAAGCTACCTGGTTGAAGTAACAATTTCATGGTAATTTTTTTTTTTTTTTATTTTCACTGCTCAAAGTTATTAACTTTTGTGAAGCCCCTAGAGGTTCAAAGTGCTCAATAAACATCTAGATAAATTCCATGAGGGGTCTAGTTTCCAAAATGGGGTAACTTGTGGGGGAGCTCCATTGTTTAGGCACCGCAGGGGGTCTCCAAATGCAACATCGCGTCTGCTAATTATTCCAGACAATTTTGCTTTCAAAAATTCAAATGATGCTCCTTCTCTTCCGAGCCTTGCCGTGCACCCAAACAGTTGATTTCCCCCACATATGAGATATCGGTGTACTCAGGAGAAATTGCACAATTAATTTTATGGTGCATTTTTCCTGATACCCTTGTGAAAATGCTAAATTTTATGGCTAAAATAACATTTTTGTGTAAAAAAGTAAAATTTTCATTTTTTTCCTTCCACATTGCTTTGGTTGCTGTAAAGCTCCTAAAGGGTTTATAAACTTTTTGGATGTACCTTTGAGCAGTGTGAGGGGTGCAGATTTTAGAATGGGGTCACTTTTGGGTATTTTCTGTCACCTAGGCCTCTCAAAGTCACTCCAAATGTGATGTGGTACCTAAAAAATTTTTTTTGTAAATTTTGTTGGAAAAATGAAAAATTGCTGATGAACTTTGAACCCTTCTAACTTCCTAACGGAAATTTTCTTTTTTCGAAAATTGCACTGGTATAAAGTAGACAAGTGGGAAATTTTATATAGTAACTATTTTGTGTGACATATCTCACAGATTTATGGGCATAAAATTTAAAATTTTGAAAATTGCGAAATTTTCAAAATTTTCGCCAAATTTCCAAAATTTTCACAAATAAACGCAAAAAATATCGGCCTAAATTTACCATTGACATGAAGTACAATATGTCACGAAAAAACAATCTCAGAATCGTCAGGATCCGTTGAAGCGTTCCAGAGTTATAACCTGTCAAAGTGACACTGGTCAGAATTGTAAAAAATGGCCGGGTCTTTAAGGTAAAAACAGGCTGGGGGCTGAAGGGGTTAAAAGAAACTTTATTAAAGACAGTGGGAAAAAAAAGTACACCCTGTCCATCACCACGTCTCACACAGATGACTGCTCTTAATCATGACAATATCAAAGTGAATGCGGCCACTGATAAATCCCACACAACCTCTGAGGGGGGAACAAACACCGTCACCGAATCATCAGATCACCAAGACACGAGCAAAGGACAACTTACTATGATAGAAGATTACAAGAAGCATCAATACAAACATTATATAAGTACACCCCATATAATACACAGCACAGAGAATATATAAGTACACCCCGTATAATACACAGTACAGAGAATATACACAGAGAAGCATCAATACAAACATTATATAAGTACACCCCATATAATACACAGCACAGAGAATATATAAGTACACCCCATATAATACACAGTACAGAGAATATATAAGTACACCCCATATAATACACAGCACAGAGAATATATAAGTATACCCCATATAATACACAGTGCAGAGAATATATAAGTACACCCCATATAATACACAGTACAGAGAATATATAAGTACACCCCATATAATACACAGTACAGAGAATATATAAGTATACCCCATATAATACACAGTGCAGAGAATATATAAGTACACCCCATATAATACACAGTACAGAGAATATATAAGTACACCCCATATAATACACAGTACAGAGAATATATAAGTACACCCCATATAATACACAGTACAGAGAATATATAAGTACACCCCATATAATACACAGTACAGAGAATATATAAGTACACCCCATATAATACACAGTACAGAGAATATATAAGTACACCCCATATAATACACAGTGCAGAGAATATATAAGTACACCCCATATAATACACAGTACAGAGAATATATAAGTACACCCCATATAATACACAGTACAGAGAATATACAAGTACACCCCATATAATACACAGTACAGAGAATATATAAGTACACCCCATATAATACACAGTACAGAGAATATACACAGAGATATCCTCTTATGTCACTTGTGGGATTCTCTCCAATAGATGAAACCTTCATATTCACTGGATGAGGAAGAATTCTCTGTGGAGCCGACATTGCCTCGAACTCTATAAAGAAAAATGACCAATAATTAGTAATAATAATAATAATAATGCCACAAATTCCCATAAACTGTGTATAATGAATGCGCTGATAATCACCTGCTAATAAACCCATCAGTATCAGTCACAGATCATTGTGGAATTCAGCTCTTTGTGATCTCTGGCTCCAGCTTTAATATCCAATGGGCTTCCCTTATATACAGTGACCGCTCCAATCCCCTCCTCCTGGATCTATCCCCCCCCCCCCGCTCCATGCCTCTAACGGGAAAAGACAACAGGGACGCCGGGTGCTGCTCTGCGACTCCCCCACAGACAGAGCATTGCATCCCCCCCCCCTTCCCCCAGGCAGAGCATCGCACCCTCTCTCTCCCCCCTTCCCCCAGGCAGAGCATCGCACCCTCTCTCTCTCTCCCCCCTTCCCACAGGCAGAGCATCGCACCCTCTCTCTCTCTCCCCCTTCCCACAGGCAGAGCATCGCACGCTCTCTCTCCCCTTCCCACAGGCAGAGCATCGCACGCTCTCTCTCCCCCCCTTCCCACAGGCAGAGCATCGCACCCTCTCTCTCCCCCCCCTTCCCACAGGCAGAGCATCGCACCCTCTCTCTCTCCCCCTTCCCACAGAGCATCGCACCCTCTCTCTCCCCCCCTTCCCACAGAGCATCGCACCCTCTCTCTCCCCCCCTTCCCACAGGCAGAGCATCGCACCCTCTCTCTCCCCCCTTCCTACAGGCAGAGCATCGCACCCTCTCTCTCCCCCCTTCCTACAGGCAGAGCATCGCACCCTCTCTCTCCCCCCTTCCCCCAGGCAGAGCATCGCACCCTCTCTCTCCCCCCTTCCTACAGGCAGAGCATCGTACCCTCTCTCTCCCCCCTTCCCCCAGGCAGAGCATCGCACCCTCTCTCTCCCCCCCCCCCCCTTCCCCCAGGCAGAGCATCGCACCCTCTCTCTCCCCCCCCCCTTCCCCCAGGCAGAGCATCGCACCCTCTCTCTCCCCCCCCCCCTTCCCCCAGGCAGAGCATCGCACCCTCTCTCTCCCCCCCCTTCCCCCAGGCAGAGCATCGCACCCTCTCTCTCCCCCCCCCTTCCCCCAGGCAGAGCATCGCACCCTCTCTCTCCCCCCCCTTCCCCCAGGCAGAGCATCGCACCCTCTCTCTCCCCCCCCTTCCCCCAGGCAGAGCATCGCACCCTCTCTCTCCCCCCCCTTCCCCCAGGCAGAGCATCGCACCCTCTCTCTCCCCCCCCTTCCCCCAGGCAGAGCATCGCACCCTCTCTCTCCCCCCCCCTTCCCCCAGGCAGAGCATCGCACCCTCTCTCTCCCCCCCCCTTCCCCCAGGCAGAGCATCGCACCCTCTCTCTCCCCCCCCTTCCCCCAGGCAGAGCATCGCACCCTATCTCTCTCCCGCCCTTCCCACAGGCAGAGCATCGCACCCTCTCTCCCCCCCCTTCCCACAGGCAGAGCATCGCACCCTCTCTCTCCCCCCCCTTCCCACAGGCAGAGCATCGCACCCTCTCTCCCCCCCCCCCTTCCCCCAGGCAGAGCATCGCACCCTCTCTCTCCCCCCCCCTTCCCACAGGCAGAGCATCGCACCCTCTCTCTCCCCCCCCTTCCCACAGGCAGAGCATCGCACCCTCTCTCTCCCCCCCTTCCCCCAGGCAGAGCATTGCACCCTCTCTCTCCCCCCCCTTCCCCCAGGCAGAGCATCGCACCCTCTCTCTCCCCCCCCTTCCCCCAGGCAGAGCATCGCACCCTCTCTCTCCCCCCCCCTTCCCCCAGGCAGAGCATCGCACCCTCTCTCTCCCCCCCCCTTCCCCCAGGCAGAGCATCGCACCCTCTCTCCCCCCCCTTCCCCCAGGCAGAGCATCGCACCCTCTCTCCCCCCCCCTTCCCCCAGGCAGAGCATCGCACCCTCTCTCTCTCTCCTCCCCTTCCCACAGGCAGAGCATCGCACCCTCTCTCTCTCTCCTCCCCTTCCCACAGGCAGAGCATCGCACCCTCTCTCTCTCCCCCCCCTTCCCACAGGCAGAGCATCGCACCCTCTCTCTCCCCCTTCCCACAGGCAGAGCATCGCATCCTCTCTCTCCCCCTTCCCACAGGCAGAGCATCGCACCCTCTCTCTCTCTCCTCCCCTTCCCACAGGCAGAGCATCGCACCCTCTCTCTCTCCCCCCCTTCCCACAGGCAGAGCATCGCACCCTCTCTCTCTCTCCTCCCCTTCCCACAGGCAGAGCATCGCACCCTCTCTCCCCACAGTCAGAGCATCGCACCTACTGCTGCACACTATTGCACCCAGAGACGGTGACCTACAATCCCTTTTTATTTCCCCCTGAGGCTCATACATGATAAGCTCCATCAGATATTACCTCCTGTTATATCACAAACGTCGGGGTAGAAAAACAGCAGAAACAGGGAAGAGGGGAAACATCCTGCTGCTTGTACAGCAACTGCGCACTGACTGCCGGGAACTACAGGCTCCTCCCACACAAGAGGCCGGTCACATGGGCGTGACGTCAGCAGAGGTCCTTCTGGCCACTGGGATCTAGACTCTACCGGAGGTAGGTGCAGGGTGTCTGTTATTTTGGGGTCATCATTCTCATTAACCTTTTCATGTCTCAGCTATTTTCACCTTTAACCAGTTCAGGACCAGTTTCCCGCTATTCCTGACCGGCTCATTTATATTCAGTTTAACCCGTTAAGGACGGAGCCAGTTTTGTACTTCATGACTCGGCCATTTTCTACAATTCTGAGCAGTGTCACTTTGACAGGTTTCGAGAGGTAACGCCAAAAAGTGGACCCCACAGTTTATTACCCACTTTCTTATGAGCGTGCTGGTACCCCTCTGTTTGGACAAATGGGAGGAGCCGGAACAGAAGGAGCTATATGTGAATTGTGGAAAGGAAATATGGCTGAAATAGATTGCAGGCCCCATGTAGCATTTGCAGGGCCCCCAAGGTACCTAAACAGCAGAAACCCCCCACAAGTTACTCCATTTTGATAACTAGACCCCCTCAAGGATTTTATCTAGATGTTTGGTGAGCACCTGGAACCCCCGGAGGCTTCACAGAATTTTATAACATTAAGCCATGAAAATTTAAAAAAACAAAACATTTTTACCACAAAATTATTACTTTAACCAGATAGCTTTTATTCACAAGGGTAACAGGAAAATATGCACCATAAAATTTATTGTGCAATGTCTCCTGAGTACGCAGATACCTCATATGTGGTGGAAATCAACTGTTTGGGCGCACGGCAGGGCTTGAAAGGGAAGGAGCACCATTTGACTGTAAAATTAGCTGGAATTATTAGCGAATGCCAAGTCGCATTTAGAGAGCCCCTAAGGTGCCTAAACAGTGGAGCTCCCCCACAAGTGATCCCATTTTAAAAACTAGACCCCTCAAGAATTTTATCCAGGGGTATATTGAGCATTTTGAACCCATACGTACTTCACAGAATTTGATAACATTAGGTCGTCATATTGAAAATGTTAATTTTTTTTTAACAAAAATGTTGCTTTAGCACCGAATTTCTCACTTTTTCAAGAGGAAACACGAAAAAGTAAACCCCACACTTTGATACCCCAATGTGGCCAAAAATTCCTGTTTGGACAAACGGGAGGGCTCGGAACGGAAGGAGCACCATGTGAATTTTGTAAAAGTTCAAATAAATGGCGGGCACCATGTCACATTTGCAGGGCTCCTAAGGTACCTATACAGCAGAAACCCCGCCACAAGTGACCCCATTTTGGACACTAGACCACTCAAAAATGTTATTCAGGGTTACAGTGAGCATTTTGACTCCAGAGGTAGTTCACAAAAATGTTACTGTAATGCCAAATTTCTCACTTTTAGGCTGGGTGCCCACAATCCGGCGATACTGCGTCTAGGACGCAGTGTCAGCCCTTCTGTGCAGATGCCAGTGTTGTCCACACGAGAATGCAGCTGCCCGTGCCCACAATCCAGGTTCAGGCCACTGCAGACTTTATTCTCCCTGCGAAAAACACTGTCATCTCCACAGCATAAACTGACAGCCTGCACCTCAGGAAGCCGCGCCGCTGGTCAGTTTATGCTGCAGAGAAAAGAAGCACAGTGGGCAGTAGATTTCTAAACATCCCGCTACTGCGCTTGTACTTCACAACATCGCAGTCAAAACATTCTGCGTCCAAAGCACTGCAAATCCTGATAGTGGGCACACAGCCTAATAAGCTAGGATGGATGGATGGATAGATGTCAAACACATATATCATGTCCCACCCCCCTGCATATTCTAAGCTAGCACCCTTTAGTAAGTTTCATGGGGCACTAAATTGTGTTTAACTTTGAATTTGCCCCCGCCCCCCCCAAAAAAATATAAATTAAATAATAATAATAATAATAATAAAAAAAAAACAACAGCTAGAGTAAAGCAGATGGCTGCAGACCACAGCTGGCAGCTTCACCTTGGCTGGTATTCCAAAATGAAGGTCTCCCCATGCTGTTTTTTTAATTCATAAATAATTAAAAAAAAAAGGGGGGTGCCCCCTGTGAAGGGGTCCTTCTCCCATATCACACAATTAACAGAGCGAGAGATGAGTGAACAATCCAAAGCATATTTATTCCATGCAATATAGAATGACCATCAAATAATCCACCACACGGAGGGTAAAACTAGTCCAGAAATGGAATAAATTTCCCGGACTTCAGTCACACTCCTCCAGCAGTCCTTCTCCAGGGAAATCGGGGTTTCTCACAGTGTCTTTGGGGTGCTGTCTGCAGCCTCATCATCTCCCTCAGAGGTTCAATCTTGTTTCTTCTCTCTTGTAAGGGTACCGTCACACTAAACGATGTACCAGCGATTCCGACCACGATATGACCTGCTCAGGATCGCTGGTACGTCGCTACAGGGTCACTAGTGAGCTGTCAAACAGATCTTCCCAACGACGCAGCAACGATATCGGCAGTCGCAGGGACCCTGTTACATAGCACAATTCAAATCTTGATTAGTAACATAGGCGAACAAGGTCGTTGGGTAAGGTGTCAAACACACCGATGCGTGCTGCCCTGCGGGAGCCCGAATACCAAAAAATGAACCAGAACAGTGTTTAACGATCAGCGATTTCACAGCAGGGGCCAGGTCGCTGCTTAGTGTGACACACAGCGAGATCACTGGTACGTCACAAAATCTGTGACTCAGCAGCGATCACGCTAGCGATCTCGCTATGTGACAAGTACCCTTAAGTTGCACCCAGAATCACTAATCTCTCAGGTAAACAGAGAGTTTAAGTGGATTCCAGGCCCCCTCCCCCAGACCTAGGCACAGAAGCACTTCAAGGGGATATAACCTGACTTAACAGGACAAACAATATATCGAATAGACAGACCACCATGCCCAAAACATGAACCCACACAAAATAGTACATAACCCACAATATCACATCATGACACCCCCCAAATTGGATTTCCAGCCAAGGAAAAATGGACAGCTGTGGTCTGGTATTCTCAGGGTGGAAAGATCCATGGTTATTTGGCCCTTCCCAGCCTAAAAATAGCAGGCCGCAGCCACCCAGAAGTGGCGCATTCATTAGATGCGCAAATCCTGGCGTTTCGCCCCAGCTCTTTGTATAGCTCTGGTGCGGTGGCAAATGGGGAAATAAATAGGATTGTTTTGGGTTAGGGTTAATGATGTCACGGCGTCTATCAGATACCTGACAGCACTAACCTAGTCAGTAATAAAAAAAAGGCAAAAAAAAATTTGAAAAAACACTCCCCAACACATTCCCTCTTTCACCAATTTATTAAAAAGAAAAAAAAAATCCGGTCTGCCATAATCCATTTTGGAGGTTATACGACGACTTTGGACCTTCCAGAATATGGGTGGCACACTTTGAGAACATATCCCCCATTTTCTGAAAGTGCAAACCCTCCATGTGAGGAGTGTGGGTGCAGTGATACTGCACTCACTCTCCCCGGGTCCACAGCATGGTAGTGTGAGCTGCAGTAAACTTAGTGTCACTACTAGCAGGGAGCCGGCTGAGAGCCGCTCTGCACTTGTGGCCAGGGTCTTCTGAGAAGGAAGAGGAGGGATCGTGGGGGATCGTCACTGCAGGAGGTAACGGGAGACCGGGGATTGACAGGGTGACCTGGCTGGACCTGGGGAGAACTTTGAGGAGGAGGATGAGTGCAGCGTGTGCGCCGGCCATTTTAGATGATCAGTTGGGGCATAGAACTGGGGGGGGCACTTTGGCCATATCGGGGGACCGGGATAAGCACCTTATGTCCCTATTTGACATGATTGATCATGCCAGGTGGGAGATAAATATTTTTTTCTGCCCAAATCATGATCTCCACGGTCTGAGCTACACTTGGTAGCTGAAACCACAGAAATTATCTGATGATGGGGGGCGGTATACACTTAATCTCTTTATTGCTTGCTGGCAGCAGCGGGAGGGAATTAACACTATGACCGCTAGGACATATTTTTACTGCCCACGGTCATTAAGGGGTTAAAGTCTACAAGCTCCGACACTAGTTTAGAATATCTAAACTTTTTTATTTACATAATTATTCTAGTTTGGGAGTGAAATATAATGTGGGCACATTTTGTAATGGGGTTAATTTTCACTATTTTGCTGCATTCATACGAGAAATGGGTGGTAAATTGTGCATCAGCGAGTTCACAGATCCGTACACCATGTGTGGCCCCTCTTTTTCCGTAGAAACAAGAATACATCGAATCCTAATTCCATTGCCCTATTCTTAACCGAAAAACTGGGAAATTATTTGTTTTTGCTCTTTTGTATTTTCCTACTCTTATTACAGAAGCAATTACTCTTTTATTTTTCTGCTCACATTTCCGTGTGAAGGATTGTGGTTTATAAAGATAATGTGCTACTTTTACGGTTGTACTATTTACATAGCACATTTCATGTTGAATATTTTTTAGTACCCAAATGATATCTCACCTCCAGGGCCGTATTTGCCACTAGGCACCCGTGGTCCCGTGCCTAGGGCGGCACGTTGCGGGGGGGGCGAAAAATAAATAAATATATAAATTTTTTTTTTTTCTTACATCCCCGCCCCCCGTCCCTCCCTCCGTTACACTCGACTGTGTTCGGGGGGGGGGGGGGGTTGAGAGGGAGGAGAGGCGCACTTCTGTCTATTTAAATACATGGCGGGCGCCAGGCATAGTCAGCTGATTAACCCCGGAAGTTCCATCGCCTGCACTTCCGGGGTCAGAGGCGCGCAGGCGCGACAATCAGCTGACTGCCCCGTGCTGCAGCATCCAATGCTGCAGACGACACACGCCGCGGAGGAGGACACGTCTGAAGCTGGAGCCAGCCAGAAGAGGAGCCAGCCAGAGCAGGGCGGCGGGCACCGGAGCAGGTAAGGCAGAGGCAGAGCCTAGAATGTATGGGCTCCTTACAGGTTAGTTGATGATCGTTGCGATGCCTCTTTTTGTCCACTATAATCATGCAAGGGGAGGCTTGGGGGAGAGAGGCTGAGGCTGGGGGAGGCTGGGAAGAGAGAGAGGCTGGGAAGAGAAAGAGGCTGAGGCTGGGGGGAGGCTGGGAAGAGAGAGAGAGGCTGAGGCTGGGAAGAGAGAGAGGCTGATGCTGGTGGGAGGCTGGGAAGAGAGAGAGAGGATGAGGCTGGGAAGAGAGAGAGGCTGAGGCTGGGGGGAGGCTGGGAAGAGAGAGAGAGGCTGAGGCTGGGAAGAGAGAGAGGCTTAGGCTGGGGGGAGGCTGGGAAGAGAGAGAGGCTGAGGCTGGGGGGAGGCTGGGAAGAGAGGCTGGGGGAGAGAGGCTGAGGCTGGGGGAGAGGGAGGCTGGGGGGAAAGAGACGCTGAGGCTGGGAGGAGAGAGAGGCTGAGGCTGGGGGGAGAGAGGCTGAGGCTGGGGGGGGGAGGCTGGGGGGAGAGAGAGACTAAGGCTGGGGGAGAGGCTGGGGGGAGAGAGGCTGAGGCTGGGGGGAGAGAGAGGCTGAAGCTGGGGGGGAGGCTGGGGGGAGAGAGAGGCTGAGAGGAGAGAGGCTGATGCTGGGGGAGGCTGGGGGGAGAGGGAGGCTGGGGGAGAGAGAAGCTGAGGCTGGGGGGGAGGCTGGGGAGAGAGAGAGGCTGAGGCTGGGGGGGAGAGAGAGAGGCTGAGAGGCTGAGGCTGGGAGGAGAGAGGCAGATGCTGGGGGAGGCTGGGAGGAGAGAGGCTGGGGGAGGCTGATGCTGAGGGAGGCTGATGCTGAGGGAGGCTGATGCTGGGGGAGGCTGGGAGGGGGAGGGGGAGGGTTGGAGGAGGGAAGCTGATGCTGAGGGAGACTTGGAGGAGGGAGGCTGATGGAGGAGGGAGGCTGATGCTGGGGGAGGCTGGGAGGAGGGAGGCTGAGGGACGCTGGGAGGATGGAGGCTGAGGCTGGGGGAGGCTGATGCTGGGGGAGGCTGGGAGGAGAGAGGCTGATGCTGGGGGAGGCTGGGAGGGGGAAGGTGAGGCTTGGAGGAGGGAGGCTGATGCTGAGGGAGGCTGGGAGGAGGGAGGCTGATGCTGAGGGAAGCTGGGAGAGTGAGGCTTGGAGGAGGGAGGCTGATGCTGAGGGAGGCTGATGCTGAGGGAGGCTGATGCTGGGGGAGGCTGGGAGGAAGGAGGCTGATGCTGGGGGAGCCTGGGAGGAGGGAGGCTGATGCTGGGGGAGGCTGGGAGGAGGGAGGCTGATGCTGGGTGAGGCTGATGCTGAGGGAGGCTGGGAAGAGGGAGGCTGATGCTGGGGGAGGCTGGGAGGAGGGAGGCTGATACTGGGGGAAGCTGGGAGCAGGGAGGCTGATGCTGGGGGAGGCTGGGAGGAGAGAGGCTGATGCTGGGGGAGGCTGGGAGACTGATGCTCTGGGAAGCTGATGCTGGGGGAAGCTGGGAGCAGGGAGGCTGATGCTGGGGGAGGCTGGGAGGAGAGAGGCTGATGCTGGGGGAGGCTGGGAGGGGGAGGAGGGAGGCTGATGCTCTAGGAGGCTGATGCTGGGGGAGGCTTGGAGGAGGGGGGCTGGGAGGAGGGAGGCTGATGCTGGGGGAGGCTGGGAGGAGGGAGGCTGATGCTGGGGGAGGCTGGGAGGAGAGAGGCTGATGCTGGGGGAGGCGGGAGGCTGATGCTGGGGGAGGCTGGGAGGCTGATGCTGGGGGAGGCTGGGAGGCT
This sequence comes from Anomaloglossus baeobatrachus, assembly GCF_048569485.1. NCBI lineage: Eukaryota > Metazoa > Chordata > Amphibia > Anura > Aromobatidae > Anomaloglossus > Anomaloglossus baeobatrachus. The sequence continues at coordinate 965,548 of NW_027441806.1, forward strand.
GATGCTGGGGGAGGCTGGGAGGAGGGTGGTTGATGCTGGGGGAGGCTAGGAGGAGGGTAGCTGATGCTGGGGGAGGCTAGGAGGAGAGTAGCTGATGCTGGGGGAGGCTGGGAAGAGGGTGGCTGATGCTGGGGGAGGCTGGGAAGAGAGAGGCTGATGCTGGGGGAGGCTGGGAAGAGGGAGGCTGATGCTGGGGGAGGCTGGGAATAGGGAGGCTGATGCTGGGGGAGGCTGGGAAGAGGGAGGCTGATGCTGGGGGAGGCTGGGAAGAGGGAGGCTGATGCTGGGGGAGGCTGGGAGGAGGGAGGCTGATACTGGGGGAAGCTGGGAGCAGGGAGGCTGATGCTGGGGGAGGCTGGGAGGAGAGAGGCTGATGCTGGGGGAGGCTGGGAGGGGGAGGAGGGAGGCTGATGCTCTGGGAGGCTGATGCTGGGGGAGGCTTGGTGGAGGGGGGCTGGGAGGAGGGAGGCTGATGCTGGGGGAGGCTGGGAGGAGGGAGGCTGGGAGGAGGGAGGCTGATGCTGGGGGGAAGCTGGGAGCAGGGAGGCTGATGCTGGGGGAGGCTGGGAGGAGAGAGGCTGATGCTGGAGGAGGCTCATGCTGGGGGAGGCTGGGAGGAGAGAGGCTGATGCTGGAGGAGGCTCATGCTGGGGGAGGATGGGAGGAGAGAGGCTGATGCTGGGGTAAGCTGGGAGCAGGGAGGCTGATGCTGAGGGAGGCTGGGGGGAGAGAGGCTGATGCTGGGGGAGAGGCTGCTGCTGGAGGCGGGGGGAGAGAGGCTGCTGCTGTGGGAATGGAAGAGAGGGGCCAATGCTAGAGACAGAGGACAAGGGTTGAGGGATAGAGCAATGACAATAACGATGGGGGGGAGTGTAAGGACTCAGAATAAGAGGGGGGCAGCATTGGGAGCTCATTATGGAGAAGGGGCAGCATGTGTGGGCTCAGTATGGAGTGGAACAATGTCGGGGAGTCAATATCAAGAGTGGGGTAGTGTGTGTGTGTGTGTGTGTGTGTGTGTGTGTCTCAGCATAAGCGCTAGTGTGGTGGTCTTAGTATGATGAGTGGGGCAGCATGGAGATGTCATTATGGAAAAGAGGAAGGCAGCATTAGGAGCTCATGGAGAGGGGCAGCATGCATGGGACACTGAGGAGTGGGAAGCATGCATGGGACATTGTGAGGAGGGGGCAGCATGCATGGGACATTGTGAGGAGGGGGCAGCATGCATGGGACATTGTGAGGAGGGGGCAGCATGATGTGAGGACAATGTGCAGATCATATTTCATAATCGAGGAAGGTCTGGTGGATATAATTTATAAGGGAGGGTAGTGTGTAGTTTATTAGGGGCAGTGTGACAGTCACAGTATATAAGTGGGGACGGTGTGGTGGGAATATTTTATACTCATGCTATGTTTTGATGTGCCTGTGGTGATCCCCATTGGGGGGGGGGGGTTAGTGCCCTTCGTTTCTCATTGATACTTTTTCAAGTGTTTTACAAAGTAGATCTACCTTAAACAGATGTCGTGTGTGAAAGCTCAGTTTTACATTGTCAATAAGGGGCGCGACCACTTAAAGTGCCTAGGGCAGCATGAAGGCCAAATACAGCCCTGCTCACCTCCCTTATCTCCATTAATTTTACATATCGGCTCATCTCCTTCCCATTCAGGTCCTTATAATATCGGATACTCTCAGTGGAGATCTTCTATAGAAGAGAATTCTCCTGATTACCCCGTGAAGGATGGATATGGACAGGGACAAGATGGTGGAGAGGATATTACACCTCACCCTAGAGATCCTCTTCCGGCTTACTGGAGAGGTGAGAGATTCTGATGACGTCACATTACATCATTCTTATCTATGGGAATAACAGATGGACAGAACTGGAGAGGTGAGGACTCTGGAAATGTCTGGAGTGAGATTTATTACTGTGTCTCTCCATAACCAGGATTACACAGTAGTGAAGAAGACCTCTAGTGAGCGCTGTCAGGCCCCTGTGTCTGAGGGATGGGGAAGACCCCTGAGCCCAATCACGGGGCCTCCACCTCACCCCCCGATACATGAGGACATCAATGACCAGAAGATCCTAGAACTCACCTACAAGATGATTGAGCTGCTGACTGGAGAGGTGACACTGCTGGGAATGCTGGGACATTATACAGTAACGCTATGAAGGGATCGGGGGTGACGGTATCATTGTATGTGTCAGGTTCCTATAAGGTGTCAGGACGTCACCGTCTATTTCTCCATGGAGGAGTGGGAGTATTTAGAAGGACACAAAGATCTGTACAAGGACGTCATGGTGGAGGTTCCCCAGCCCCTCACATCACCAGGTAATAGTCAGGACTAAATACACACGGCCTATAATTATCTGTATGCAAGGAATGAATTCAGTCCCTGTATGTGTCTCCTCCAGGTCTATCCAGTAAGAGGACAACACCAGAGAGATGTCCCCGTCCTCTTCTCCCACAGGACTGTAAACAAGAAGATACAGATGTTCCTCAGGATCATCAGGTAGATGGAGAGAAGGGGCCATGAAATCTCCCTATGACGTGTAGACGGCTGTGAAGGTCTTGTGCTCAGTCTTGTTTTATCCTCCAGTATTATATGTTTTATACCTGTGTAATGAGAGCGGTGGAGATGGCAGGATTAGAGCTGATCATAGATGGGACTTCTCCATCTGTCTGTGCCTTTTGGATCACATTTATCCCGTTCTCTACACTGAACACTTAACATGGTGTCAAAACCTTGATGTATCAGAGAGAGAGGTCGCTCCTATCTCATGGGTCAGAAGGTCACAGCACACGCCAGCACTAGTTGGATCTGCTTTGCCTTCCACGTAGCTGTGCAGACTATCCTTGTGCTGGCGCTGCTAGGGTTAAGCAGACCCTTGTGTCTTTCTTGGCTTACCATCCTGAGTAGAGTTTATCGGACGGCCAATAATCCGGTACCGGCGGATCACTGCCAGATTTAAAAAAGAGTCTGATCCGCTCCGGAATCCGGTGCCCATGTAAGTCAATGGGGACCGGAATCCAGAGGTTAAAAACGTTTGTGGAGGGGCTAGGAGCCAGCACAGCATACTCACCAAGGCGCTGTCATTGCGGCACACTCCTTTCGGGTCACGCTGTTACCTTCCGAAGCCAACAATTCAATATTCATTGTTTTCCCTGCCCACCGGCGCGTGTTGGTTGCAGCTAGACGCGCCCCCACCCTGAGTGGCAGCGTGTCAGCTAACTGCAACCAATCACAGGCGCCAGGTCGGCCGGTGGGCGGGGAAAGCAGTGCACTGTCGGTCAGTTCAGTTCACGGTGGTAAACACTCGGCAGCACAGTTATAGCGCTCGGCTGCAGCCCCAGCTGTCGCGCTGTATCTGTGCTGTGACTACAGTGCCCAGAGTCACACGTGCGAGGCTTTGCCGGGTGCTGCCATGGCAGACTCACGTGAGGCCCTCGCATGTGTGATTCCGGTGAAAGTAAAAAAAAAAAAAAAAAAAAACGACGTGCGGTTCCTCCTATTTTCTTCCTCAGTCAATTAACGCCGGTTGGGGGCTGTTATATCCTCAGCCCGCAGCCGCTCGGTATTGCCGCATCTATTGGATGTGACCATACCGGTGTGCGCTACTACCTCTTCCCGCAGTTGTGATGCGGTGCCAGTCGGGGTAATAGCAGGGGTTAATAGCGGCGCACGTCTGCTACTAAACCCTAGCTTTGTGTGATGGCACAGGCGTCTATCAGATACCTTCATGACACAAACCTGTAAGTGACAGTAAATAAACACAGACACAGAGAACAATCCTTTATTTGGAATAAAATACAAACATCCCCTGCTTCACCACTTTATTAAGCCCAAACACCCTGCAGCTCCGACGTAATCCACAGAAGTCCCACGCCGTTTCAGCTCTGCTACATCTGAATATCACAGAGAGCGGCACGACTGACCGCTCTCTGTGAGCTCCAGAGAATGAATGAGCTGTGCATTGAGCACTGACGTCAATCAGGTCATTTGCGGTCACAGCTGGAGATTCCCACGGTCCTTGATCTGTGATCGCAGGTAACCTGACCTCAGGTGGAGGTCACTGAGTTGACAGACCTGCATCTCCTAGCAGAAAAATCGCAGTTTTTTTAGCCAAGAGATGCAGATTTTGTGCCGAAATTTTTATACCATATTCCTGCATCCAATCTACACCTCCTGGCAAAAAAACACTGTGTTTTGGCGGAATTGTTTTGCCGCGGTTATTTTTCCGTGATTTTTGCCGCAATTTTTTTGCCAGGAGGTGCACATTTTGTGCTGAAATCGTCTGCACCAGCTTTCAGCACCAAATTTCCAAATTTCCACCTGCTGGCAGAATTTATTTATTTTTTTTTATTTTTGGGGGCCAAGGGATGCAAATCGGATGCTGAGATTTTTACACCATATTCCTGCATCCAATCTACACCTCCTGGGAAAAAACCCGGTGTTTTGCCCCAATTTTTTTTGCCGCAGTTTTTGCTGCGGTTATTTTTCCACGATTTTTGCTGTGTTTTTTTGCCAGGAGGTGCACATTTGGTGCTGAAATCGTCTGCACCAGCTTTCAGCACCAAATTTCCACCTGCTGGCAGTATTTTTTTTTTTTTTTTTTTATCCCCAGCCATGATAACACCTACTGGGGGCTGGCATAATCTCAGCCTGCTGCTGTCTGAACATGAGCGTTCATGTACCTAGAAACACATGCACGCTCCTGTCAGAAGTTTGCAGCTGTTCTGCGATGTCAGACTCGCGGTAGTTCCTCACAAGTGTGACTGTGGCATAGAAAAAAAACGCTTTCTTTTTTTTTTAAATAAATAATTTAAAAAAAAAACGACGTGCGGTTCCCCCCAGTTTTCATCCCCAGCCATGATAACGCCAGCTGGGGGCTGGTATATCTTCAGCCCGCAGCCGCCCGGTATTGCCGCATCTATTAGATGTGACAATACCGGTGTGCAATACCGGCTCTTCCCGGAGGCGTGATGCGGTGCCAGTCGGGGTAATAGCAGGGGTTAACATGTAATCTCAACCCTATTTTAAAATGTACAATTTTTATTAATATTCATTAAAATGTACCCACAAACAGACACACAAACATATAAATGAGAATGGATAACGTTATCCTTGTAAATAACCAAGAAGTTTTATATACACACTCACTTTAGAAAAGGGAAGGGAAACTAATATAGCCCTATAAGGGTAGTGTATCCCTACCTAACAACGGAGGGTATGACACCATAAGTTACCGGGCGCCCCCGTTCCACGTCGGCTCTCCCTCTCCCTGACCCTGATATAGGGATGGGATGGAAAGCCCTATAGTGGTGCTTGCACAGTACAATATATAGGAGTTCCCAAATGGTAATACTCCTCCCTGTATTGTTTTCCTTAGATCAAGAAGGTATCAATTTACTGATCTATAACCAGGAATTCCTATTCATGATACTAGCACTGTACAAGACGTATAGACTTCTATTCCTAATAAATTATCTTTATGCAAGGTAGTGATCCATAAGAGTTATTTACAACCACATATGTTACAGGGTGGTATACCCCAAAAGTATATTACAGTCACCTAGAGTCATATCACAAGGGGCTCAGATAATCTCCCCATTATACCCCAGGAGCTGAAAGAAAAATGGGATACAGACACCCCTGCAAATTACTGCAAAATAGAAAAGGTTGCTCCAATCATATTCTATATAATATAGTATAACAGGGAGAAAAGATGAATTACTTCCCTGAGAAGCAGGAATGATGACCGCGGAAGAGCTGTCTGTCACAGGCTGGGGGGCGCGTCAGCCTGCAACCAATCACAGCTGAGAGGATGGCCAGTGGGCGGGGAAAACACCGAAAGCTGTGTGATTGGGTGCACAGCACAGGAAGTGAAAGCGGACCCGGAAGCAATGTGCCGCCATGACACCGAGTCTCGGTAAGTATGAAACGCTCATTTATTTATTGGTTTTTTTTTTTCATTTTTATTAATTGCCGATTCCGGATCGTGCGCCCGGAATCCCACGTCCACGCCCGGGTCCGGCCTGCGGATTGAGCTGAAACCGTGCGGATCTGGACGTTTATAGTCCGGGTCCACTCAACACTAATCCTGAGTTGTCTGAGCTGTTCTGATTTCTGCACTCCCCCGTTATAAGTTCTCACCACTTTACCTCAGTAGTTGCCAGTGATAACTTGCTTTTCCATGGTGCTGGCATGGAGGTGAGAGCCATGGGAGGAGAAATTGTTTTGAATTTGATCCTAGAGATTGCTGCCTGGAAGTTTTCTTTGGTGTCTTCCTATTGATCATCTCCCTTTTTATTCATTTCTCTTTCCATCCCCCTTTTTTACCACTTGTTGTTTGGGAATGCAGTTTCTTTTTCCTTTCTCTGTTGTTTTCCTTTTGTGTCATTATCATAAAGCAGGACTAGTGTTCCTCCTGCCCTGCTCACTAGACACAGTTGTGATTAGGGTAAGACAAGGATAGACACGTGATTGCCGCACAAGGGAAAAGAACCTGTCTTGGGACATCGGGGAGCTCAGGGTTGCTCAGAGTAAGTGACAGGGTTTATCCTGCCTGTTCTTCCCTAGAGGCAGTGGTTCCCACCCCATCTTTCTCATGATACACCGCTCAGCCTCTTGGTGGAACACAACAACCAGGAACTGCCCTGTATTGGTACCTGGTGCCTACTGTCAGCAAAGTCCAACCTCAGAGGCTCTGGTGATGACTGGGTAGGCACTTAATCATGCCCCTCCGGGTACGCCTGGTTCAGGGCGCAGTGAGGCTACACCCTTCTCCTAAACCTATTAGCATGTCAGGCTTACATGTAATTCTTCAAATGACATGATTCAGATGAAACCCCCAAAGGATCCATTCACTGTAATAAGGCAGCAGAGTTAGTCTGGACTCCTCATGGCAGCGCGGCAATTATCCCTATCTAGTGAATGGTTATCTCCAGTAATTGTATTATTACAGCGGATTCTTTATGATGTTACATCGTCATCTTCTCCCCATTCAGGTCCCTACAATATCGGATCCTCTCAGTGGAGATCTTCTATATAAGAGAATTCTCCTGATTGCCCCATCAAGGATGGATAGAGACAGTAACAAGATGGCGGAGAGGATATTACACCTCACCCTAGAGATCCTCTTCCGGCTTACTGGAGAGGTGAGAGATTCTGATGACGTCACATTACATCATTCTTATCTATGGGAATAACAGATGGACAGAACTGGAGAGGTGAGGACTCTGGAAATGTCTGGAGTGAGATTTATTACTGTGTCTCTTCATAACCAGGATTACACAGTAGTGAAGAAGACCTCTAGTGAGCGCTGTCAGACCCCTGTGTCTGAGGGATGGGGAAGACCCCTGAGCCCAATCACGGGGCCTCCACCTCACTCCCCGATACATGAGGACATCAATGACCAGAAGATCCTAGAACTCACCTACAAGATGATTGAGCTGCTGACTGGAGAGGTGACACTGCTGGGAATGCTGGGACATTATACAGTAACGCTATGACGGGATCGGGGGTGACGGTATCATTGTATGTGTCAGGTTCCTATAAGATGTCAGGACGTCACCGTCTATTTCTCCATGGAGGAGTGGGAGTATTTAGAAGGACACAAAGATCTGTACAAGGACGTCATGATGGAGGTTCCCCAGCCCCTCACATCACCAGGTAATAGACAGGACTAAATACACACGGCCTATAATTATCTGTATGTAAGGAATGAATTCAGTCCCTGTATGTGTCTCCTCCAGTTCTATCCAGTAAGAGGACAACACCAGAGAGATGTCCCCGTCCTCTTCTCCCACAGAACTGTAAACAAGAAGATCCCGATGTTCCTCAGGATGTGTTTCCTCCAGCTCTATCCAGTAAGAGATATCTACTCATGTACTTTCTGCACTAATTTTGTGTTTACATTTTTAGGTTTTCTGCTGTGTTTTTTTTTTAGCTGTATTTTCTTTGCTTCTGCTTCTTCTGCTGTTTGCTTCTAGTCCCTTCTCTATGTCATTATGAAGGCAACTCAAAGACCTGCAGAGGGTTCATGAATACCCTGTTTCCCAGAAGATACGACCTAGCATGATTTTATGGGATTTTTAGAGAATACTTGAATCATAAGCCCTACTCCAAAAATAAGTGGTAGTTACAGTCAGGGCCAGCGTTGGGAGAGTCGAAATCCACTCTCTTACGGTCCCCATCAGTTGTATTCTGAGGTTGATTTTTTTAAGGACCTTTGATGGCTTCAAAGTCATGTGACATGATGTAACCAAAGGTCTCTTAATTGCAGGAGTCTAAATGAACTTAACAGGACACAGGCTGGCATGCAGGACTGGCATTAGGGGAAAGGGAGAGGAAACGACAATTTCACAGGGCTCCAATTCTCCTAGCGGCCCCAGTGTTTATATGCCAATTATAGGACTGCTTAAGGACCTTTTTGATATAACGTCACGTGACCAAAGGCTGGTGTGTGTGTGTGTTTACGCCAATTTTAACCAGCTTTGCCAAATGGGCAGAGCTTGGCCAGAACAAGGGTGTGATGCCACCGCTTCTCTAATTCATATCAAACTGCAGGGTTCCCTATGCCAGAAATCTCACTCCGGTCCCTGATGTCATTTGTCAGTGTCCATTGCCGATCTTGATTAATTTGAGCCCTAATGTTTATCTGCACAGACTGCAAGACCCTGCTACCTGCTTTGGTTACAAAGCCTAAGGTTAGGCCATCAACGTTATAGTCCCGGACAATCCCGTTAAATATCCGGCATCTGTCTAACTATTTTATGTTCGTCTTTGAAAAAATATTCTTTGAAATTGTCTATGTTGTGGATCAATGTTATAAGGAGATTTTTGCAGGTTTTGCCAACTGTCATGACGGCGTCAGGATCTGTGGAAATTATAGATTCTGATACTCTGCATGTTAACTGCTGTTATGTCTGTGAGCAGCGCAGGGAGACGCAGGCTTTAAACTACAGGCTTGGACAGGCTAGCAAGAGTTATTCTCTGCTGGGTTGCTTGTTAATGTCTTTGATCACATGCTGTAGAGGAGAAAGTATCTATCACTTCCCTTCTGTATATGCTGGCTGGACTATTTCATTAATGCCAGCTGTTGGTCTGGTGAGGTGTTGAGATCCAGACTTACGGGTGGTTGTTTTGTATTATTGCTGTGAGCTGTTGTGGTTTTAACTCTTGTTGTCTTTTTGTTGCTGCCTTTCTGCTCTTGCTTTTCTCTATAGTCTCTCACTGTTTATTTCTGTGAGTTTGCAATGTGTCCTGTCTGTCTGTGTTAATATTTGTTTCCATCATATTCCTGTCTCTTCCTTCCCCGGGGGATAACAGATTAGATCTGGTCACGAGAATAGTAAGGCACGGGACTCTGGCATCTCCATATTCAGGGGTAATCAAGAGATTAGGAACAGTTTAGGGTCCCCTAGCGTGAGGGACAGTATAGTAGCCTTCTGTCCCTCATTATCCTGCAGTCACATTGTGACAATCAATCAGATTATTTACTGTAGCACATTCCAGAGAACTGGTGCTAGTAATGGGAGATTCAAATTAACGAAGATGTAACTCTTAAATAGGGATGGGAGATCCCAATTTGTAAAGATCAGGGATCATACCGATCACATAGTGATCGTGTGCATGATATCGATCACGAGCTTTCCTGGAAAGCTCGTGTTACAAATCGGTCCAGATCGGGTCCAGGGGCTGTAAAAAGAAAGCACATTATTAAAATAAAAAACTTTATGATCATACTTACTGGTCACATGACTATGACGTTTTCAAAGGTCCTCTTAACTTCCGGGGCTATTTACTGCACTGTTCGTCACTCGGCAGTCATCGGCTGTTTTCAGCTGTGTTCGCGGTGATGTCAGGGTTCACCCGAGTCCATGGCTCATAAACTCGATTGAACTTTGACTGTCACTGTGCGAGTGTCGTATCACGGCGCTCAATCTCCAGACAGCAGCGGGTCGGCTGCATGTGTTTCTATGCAGCTGATGCGCTCCTGTCCTGAGATCAGTCCATGCGGGATGATGCCCATACAAGACGCCAGTGCAATCATCCCCTCACTGTCAGCCTGCTTCTTGCTCTATTCAGAGCGATGTAGCAGAGCTGACAATGCTCTCTGCTTCTCTCTGTGTTTAGACTGTGTCTGTAAAGAGTGATGAAGCTGACAATGCTCTACCTGTGGATTACGTCGGACTAAGGATTTTTTTATTATAAAGATGGAGTCTCTAAATGTTTTTTTTTGTTTTATTTCTAATAAATTTTTTCTCTGTCTTGTATTTTTTTTACTGTTTACTAGAAATTCATGGTGGCCATGTCTAATTTGGCGTGACACCATAAATTTCGGGCTTAGTACCATCTGAGAATACAAAGCTGGTATTAACCCAATTGTTACCCAGTGTAACACCGCCATCAGGGCCACTGGATGAGCCAGGTAAAGCACCTGGAAATGGCGCTAAGAAACAATGCGCCATTTGCAGGGGAATCCCAGCCCCCAGCTGCCTGGCTCTACCTGACTGGCTATCAAAATACAGCGGGAGCCCACACATTTTTTTTTATTATATTTTTAAATAATTAAAAAATAAAAAATAATGGGCTTCCCTGTATTTTTATTGTCAGGCAGACGGGTGGGTGCGTAAATTATTTATCTTTATACAACTATATATTGTGTACAATGTATATGTATATATATATACAGACCAATAGTTTGGACACACCTCATTCAAAGAGTTTTCTTTGTTTTCATGACTCTAAAAATTGTAGATTCACATTGAAGTCATCAAATCTATGAATTAAAACATATGGAATTAAATACTTTAAAGAGGTTGTCCAGTTACCAAAACTGATTTTTTTTCTGATAAATCTTGCTAATATGTGCCTCTCAACACATCTATTATGTTTTTTCAGCAATATTACCTTTTATCGTGCTCTAGCAGCACATGCTCATTGCTGGCTCCAGCTCTGATGGGGTTAATCTCTCTTCTGACTTCCTAGGTTCAGTTCCTACAACTCCCATAATTCTTTGTGGCTCTAGGGCGGTATCTAAAACACCCACTGTGTCCAACACACCCACTCTCCTCTCCACTCAAAGTCTCCTCCCTGCCTCTTCCCAGTGTGGGTGCACTGAGAGAAATCACACAGAGACAGCAGAAGCTGCCAGCTCTGCACAACCAGGGGAAGCGGCCATCTTCTGCTTGTTCTCATATAGTTCATAGTCTGTGTGTGTGCGCGTGTGTGTGCGTGTGTGTGTGTGTGTGTACAGAAATTATGATTATTAGCCGGCGCAACATGTGAAAAAAATAATTGGGGAAAAAAAAAGTGAAGGGGTCATGAAATTGCTTTTTTCCCTCTTGCCTAGTCTGTGTGTCGTCCATATCATCCGTGTGGCATGCATTTTGCAGGCTAGTTTCACATCAGCGTTTTTTTTGCCTGTAGGCAAAAAAACGCAAACCGCATATGACCGGATCCTGTGGATTAAATGGGCAGCGCATGCAACCGTTATTTTACTGGATCCTTCTGCAGCGGGACACAGAATTTATCGGCCGGCGCTGGAGTCAGTTGACTCCTGATCTCCCAGCCCGCACACGCTGCAATAGCTGCAGGTGGGCTCATTCACATGACCGTTCCGTTTGTCCTGGTCAGTTCCTGTTCTTTTGCGGACCCACGGACAGGACCATCTTTTCAATGTCTTTTGTGTAGGATCGGATGGCACACGGTAGCACTTTCATGTGCATCCGATCCTACACAAAAAAAAACACATCGGATGCTGTATGTCCGCTCCGTTATTATGGAACATGTCCTATTCTGTTCCGTAATAACGAACCGTGACTCAATACAAGTCAATGGGTCCGCAAAATTCCCGGAAGCAACACGGAAGCACTTCCGTGTGACTTCCGTCGGGTGCCCATGCAGTCTGTGTTCCGCCCCAGCCCCGCGGCTGCCCGCACAGCAGTGTCAGCAGCTGCCCGCACTGCAGTGTCAGCAGCCGCGGGGATGACAAGCGCTACCGTCAGGAGGTTAGTAAGTTCATTACCTGCGGTGATGAAGTCCTGCACTCCTGACGTCAGCGGTCGTCACTGCCTTCTTTGCCCACCGCTTGTCACATCACCTCTCGCTGTCGACCCGAGACTGTGACTAGTGGTGACATTACGGGCCGCTCGTGATACTTGGTTTGTGAAGGCGGCGGTCATTGAACTCAGTGACAGCGCTGCTGTCAGGAGTGCAGCGATCATCTCAGGTAATGTACCTCACTAACCTCCTGACAGCAGCACTCATCATGCCCTGCAGTGACCTGGGCTGACCTATTGATGTTGGTTCAGGTCACTGCACGGCTCTCCCAGCCAATAGAGAACATTCTGTTCTTCATTGACTGGGACATTGACTATGGTACGCTCAGCTGCGGGGGGAGGTCCGGCACTCAAGAGGGGCGGGCCAGCACTGAGGAGGGGTGGGAGGGGATTTCTCTCCCTCTCTCCTCCGTAGTCGGCTATTGCGATTCTCGCTCTTCGCTTACGGTACACCGATGTACCGCAAGCGCAGTGCGATTTTTCTCTCACCCCATACACTAGAATGGGTAAAAGAGAAAGAGTCTTGCATTACAATTGCAGCATGCTGCGATTATTTTCTCGGTCCAATTAGGGCTGAGAAAATAATTGCTCATGTGCGCTGACACACAGGCTAATATTGGTCCGAATGGAATGCAATGTTTTATCGCACTCCACTTGCACTGTTTTTCTCACCGTGTGGCTTAGACCTTACTTGTTCTGTGTCCTCCTGCATCCATCGCAGCGTGTGCAGGCTGGAGTTCAGCTGAGTTCAGATCAGTTGACTCCAGTGCTGGACTGAACTCAGGTGACCTCACAGCCCGTATACGCTGCGATGGATGCAGGGGGACACAGAACAAGTAATCGGCCGACACTGGAGTCATCTGATTACTTGTTCTGCTGGCGCTGTGGTCAGGAGTAGGGATGAATGAGCAGCAAAATGCTCTGGTGCTCGATGGGCGAAGCCCGTGTCGATTTTTTTTTTTTTTTTTTTTTAAAAATTCATTAAAAATAATAATAAAAAAACCAATCACATAACCCTAACCCTAGGGTTAGGGGTAAAAAAATGAAGTGTGGGCTCCCGCTGCATTTTCTACTGCTAAGGATAACCCAAGCAGCTACTGGCTGCTAACCCACACTGCTTGGTGTTACCTTCACTGGCAATGGAAATCCAGGGAGGCCTTTTTTTTTTTTTTTTATAAAGGTTTTTGCCTAAAAACTTTTTTAAAAAAATGACGTGGGCTTTTTTTTTTTTGTGCGCTAGCCAGGTACAGCAGGCAGCTACGGGCTGCCCCCAACCCCCAGCTGCCTATTTGTACCCGGCTGGGAACCAAAAATATAGGGAAGCCCATTTTTTTTAAATTATTTCATGAAGTAATTTTAAAAAAAAATGACGTGGCCTTTGCTCATTTTTTTGTGTTCAGCCAGGCACAACTAGGCAGCTGGGGATTGGAATCCGCAGCACAGGTTGGCCCAAGCTTTCTGGGCCCCCCGCTGCGAATTGCAGTCCACAGCCGCCCCCGAAAATGGCGCTTTCATAGAAGCGCCATCTTCTGGCGCTGTATCCAACTCTTCCAGTGGCCCTGGTGGCAGGTGGCACGCTGGGTAATAAGGGGTTAATACCAGCTATGTTTTACCAGCTGGTATAAAGCCCTAGATTCTTAATGTCAGGCCAAGTTTGACCTGGCCATTAAGAATCTCCAATAAAGGGTTAAAAAAAAAAGACATCACACAGCGAAAAATACTTTATTAGAAATAAATACACAGACACAGTAGGGACTCCATGTTTATTACTCCCTCTCACTCTTCCAGGATCTAGAGATTTCTGTACTGACCATGCCAGGAGAGAGAGAGGGAAAAGAGAGAGAGAGGGAAAAAAGAGAGAGAGAGAGGGAAAAGAGAGAGAGAGAGGGAAAAGAGAGAGAGAGAGGGAAAAAAGAGAGAGAGAGAGGGAAAAAAGAGAGAGAGAGAGGGAAAAGAGAGAGAGAGGGAAAAGAGAGAGAGGGAAAAGAGAGAGAGGGAAAAGAGAGAGAGGGAAAAGAGAGAGGGAGGGAAAAGAGGGGGGAGAGGAGAGAGGGATAAGAGGGGGGCAGTGAAGAGGGGAGGGAGAGAAAAGAGGGGTGGGGGAAGAGAGTGGGGGGGGAGAGAGTGGGGGGAGAGAAGAGAGGGGTGGAGAGAAGAGAGTGGGGAAAGAAGAGAGGGGGGAGAGAGGTGCTCTGTTACCAACTGTCTCCACTCTGTGACTTGTGGTGCAGGTGACAGAGTGCAGACAGTTGGTCCCATGCAGCAGGACAGGTGGCAGAGCGGTGACATGCGCTGCTCTAACACATGCGGTGCTGCATGGGACCAGCCTGTCAGTGTCTTGCTGCATCCTGTAGTGCTGCTTGGAGGAGCACATGATCACACAGCCCGACACCGCCCGCTCTCCTGACATCGCAGCAGAGCGGGCGGGTGGAGAGTGTGATCAGATACTTACGTGACAGGGGGGGATTTCAGCTGAAGAACCCCCCTCCCTGTACTCCACCCTGGCGCCCCGTGCCTCACCACCTGCCCGACGCTCAGCCGTCTTCAGCGCTCCATACTGACGTCCTCCGGATCCTCCCCTCGATGCTGGGCTGTGACGTGCGGTAGTCACCGCCCACAGCCCTGTCACTAAATCTGAGTGGCTCCAGCCTCCTCTGACATACCTGTCAAGTTTTAGAGCCCGGAACTTGTCGGGACGTAAGAGGATACTGGCGGCCACAGCTCCAGGGGGTCATGTGACAGGCACTGAGCGTGCATGATAGCGCCGCTCAGTGCCAGAATTGGAAATAGAAGCCAATGCAGAAAACGCCGATAATAGTAAGTGTAACTCCTAGAGAAAATAAAAAAAAATGGGTGAACCACCCCTTTAAAGTGTGAAACAACTGAAAATATGTCTTATATTCTAGGTTCTTCAAAGTAGCCACCTTTTGCTTTCATTACTACTTTGCACACTCTTGGCATTCTCTTGATGAGCTTCAAGAGGTAGTAACCCAAATGGTCTTCCAACAGTTTTGAAGGAGTTCCCAGAGATGCTTAGCACTTGTTGGCCCTTTTGCCTTCATTCTGCGGTCCAGCTCACCCCAAACCATCTCGATTGGTTTCAGGTCTGGTGACTGTGGAGGCCAGGTTATCTGGCGTAGCACCCCATCACTCTCCTTCTTAGTCAAATAGCCCTTACACAGCCTGGACGTGTGTTTGGGGTCATTGTCCTGTTGAAAAATAAATGATGGTCCAACTAATCGCAAACAGGATGGAATAGCATGCTGCTGCAAGATGCTGTGGTAGCCATGCTGGTTCAGTATGCCTTCAATCTTGAATAAATCCCCAACAGTGTTACCAGCAAAGCACCCCCACACCATCACACCTCCTCCTCCTCCATGCTTCACGGTGGGAACCAGCCATGTGGAGTCCATCCGATCACCTTTTCTACAAAGACGTGGTTGGATCCAAAGATCTGAAATTTGGACTCATCAGACCAAACACAGATTTCCACTGGTCTAATGTCCATTCCTTGTGTTCTTTAGCCCAACCAAGTCTCTTCTGCTTGTTGCCTGTCCTTAGCAGTGGTTTCCTAGCAGCTATTTTACCATGAAGGCCTGCTGCACAAAGTCTCCTCTTAACAGTTATTCTAGAGATGAGAAGCTGTGTCCAAACATTTGGTCTACAGCGCACTTTGCACAAGGAGAAGCTGTATGGGAGAGTGATGCGAAAGAAGTCGTTTCTGCAAGCACGCCACAAACAGAGTTGCCTGAGGTATGCAAAAGCACATTTGGACAAGCCAGTAACATTTTGGACGAAGGTCCTGTAGACTGATGAAACAAAGATTGAGTTGTTTGGTCATACAAAAAGGCGTTATGCATGTAGGCAAAAAAACACGGCATTCCAAGAAAAGCACTTGCTACCCACAGTAAAATTTGGTGGAGGTTCCATCATGCTTTGGGGCTGTGTGGCCAATGCCGGCACCAGGAATCTTGTTAAAGTTGAGGGTCGCATGGATTCAACTCAGTATCAGCAGATTCTTGACAATAATGTGCAAGAATCAGTGACGAAGTTGAAGTTACGCAGGGGATGGATATTTCAGCAAGACAATGATCCAAAACACCGCTCCAAATCTACTCAGGCATTCATGCAGAGGAACAATTACAATGTTCTGGAATGGCCATCCCAGTCCCCAGACCTGAATATCATTGAACATCTGTGGGATAATGTGAAGCGGCGGTCCATGCTCAGCGACCATCAAACTTAACTGAACTGGAATTGTTTTGTAAACCGGAATGGTCAAATCTACCTTCATCCAGGATCCAGGAACTCATTAAAAGCTACAGGAAGCCACTAGAGGCTGTTATTTCTGCAAAAGGAGGATCTACAAAATATTAATGTCACTTTTATGTTGTGGTGCCCATACTTTTGCACCGGTCAAATTTCGTTTAAATGCAGATCGCACATTTTCTGTTAGTACAATAAAAACCTCATTTAAATTCAGAAATATTACTCAGTCCATCAGTTATTAGATATATGAAACTGAAATAGCTGTTGCAAAAACCCAAATTGTTATTAAGAAAAAAGGTTAACATTAATAGCGGTGCCCAAACTTTTTCATATGACTGTAATATATATATATATAATTACAGTCATAAGAAAAAGTTTGGGCACCGCTATTAATGTTAACCTTTTTTCTTTATAACAATTTGGGTTTTTGCAACAGCTATTTCCGTTTCATATAACTAATAACTGATGGACTGAGTAATATTTCTGAAGTTAAATGAGGTATATATATACAGTGCCTACAAGTAGTATTCAACCCCCTGCAGATTTAGCAGGTTTACACATTCGGAATTAACTTGGCATTGTGACATTTGGACTGTAGATCAGCCTGGAAGTGTGAAATGCACTGCAGCAAAAAAGAATGTTATTTCTTTTTATTTATTTTTTTTAAATTGAGAAAAGTTTATTCAGAGGGTCATTTATTATTCAACCCCTCAAACCACCAGAATTCTGTTTGGTTCCCCTAAAGTATTAAGAAGTATTTCAGGCACAAAGAACAATGAGCTTCACATGTTTGGATTAATTATCTCTTTTTCCAGCCTTTTTTGACTAATTAAGACCCTCCCCAAACTTGTGAACAGCACTCATACATGGTCAACATGGGAAAGACAAAGAAGCATTCCAAGGCCATCAGAGACAAGATCGTGGAGGGTCACAAGGCTGGCAAGGGGTACAAAACCCTATCAAAGGAGTTGGGCCTACCTGTCTCCACTGTTGGGAGCATCATCCGGAAGTGGAAGGCTTATGGAACTACTGTTAGCCTTCCACGGCCTGGACAGCCTTTGAAAGTTTCCTCCCGTGCCGAGGCCAGGCTTGTCCGAAGAGTCAAGGCTAACCCAAGGACAACAAGGAAGGAGCTCCGGGAAGATCTCATGGCAGTGGGGACATTGGTTTCAGTCAATACCATAAGTAACGTACTCCACCGCAATGGTCTCCGTTCCAGACGAGCCCGTAAGGTACCTTTACTTTCAAAGCGTCATGTCAAGGCTCGTCTACAGTTTGCTCATGATCATTTGGAGGACTCTGAGACAGACTGGTTCAAGGTTCTCTGGTCTGATGAGACCAAGATCGAGATCTTTGGTGCCAACCACACACGTGACGTTTGGATACTGGATGGCACTGCATACGACCCCAAGAATACCATCCCTACAGTCAAGCATGGTGGTGGCAGCATTATGCTGTGGGGCTGTTTCTCAGCCAAGGGGCCTGGCCATCTGGTCCGCATCCATGGGAAGATGGATAGCACGGCCTACCTGGAGATTTTGGCCAAGAACCTCCGCTCCTCCATCAAGGATCTTAAGATGGGTCGTCATTTCATCTTCCAACAAGACAACGACCCAAAGCACACAGCCAAGAAAACCAAGCCCTGGTTCAAGAGGGAAAAAATCAAGGTGTTGCAGTGGCCTAGTCAGTCTCCTGACCTTAACCCAATTGAAAACTTGTGGAAGGAGCTCAAGATTAAAGTCCACATGAGACACCCAAAGAACCTAGATAACTTGGAGAAGATGTGCATGGAGGAGTGGGCCAAGATAACTCCAGAGACCTGTGCCGGCCTGATCAGGTCTTATAAAAGACGATTATTAGCTGTAATTGCAAACAAGGGTTATTCCACAAAATATTAAACCTAGGGGTTGAATAATAATTGACCCACACTTTTATGTTGAAAATTTATTAAAATTTAACTGAGCAACATAACTTGTTGGTTTGTAAGATTTATGCATCTGTTAATAAATCCTGCTCTTGTTTGAAGTTTGCAGGCTCTAACTTATTTGCATCTTATCAAACCTGCTAAATCTGCAGGGGGTTGAATACTACTTGTAGGCACTGTATATATATACAAGCCTACAACCTACAATAGCCCTCAGCCCAGTAGACCACTGCGCAACCAGCTCTGTCCTCACCTATTGTACCATCACCCATTCCCTGTAGACTGTGAGCCCTCGCGGGCAGGGTCCTCTCTCCTCCTATACCAGTCTGTCTTGTACTGTTAATGATTGTTGTACGTATACCCTCTTTCACTTGTAAAGCGCCATGGAATAAATGGCGCTATAATAATAAATAATAATAATAATAATAATATATATAATATTTATGTGTGTATATATATATATATTATATATATATATATATATATATATACACACATACAGTACAGACCAAATGTTTGGACACACCTTTTCATTCAAAGAGTTTGCTTTATTTTTAGGACTCTGAAAATTGTAGATTCACATTGAAGGCATCAAAACTATGAATTAAAACATATGGAATGAAATACTTAAAAAAGTGTGAAACTACTGAAAATATGTCTTATATTCTAGGTTCTTCAAAGTAGCCACGTTTTGCTTTGATTACTGCTTTACACACTCTTGGCATTCTCTTGATGAGCTTCAAGAAGTAGTCACCGGAAATGGTCTTCCAACAGTCCTGAAGGAGGTCCCAGAGATGCTTCGCACTTGTTGGCCCTTTTGCCTTCACTCTGCGGTCCAGCTCACCCCAAACCATCTCGATTGGGTTCAGGTCTGGTGACTGTGGAGACCAGGTCATCTGGCGCAGCACCCCATCACTCTTTTTCTTAGTCAAATAGCCCTTACACAGCCTGAAGGTGTGTTTGGGATCATTGTCCTGTTGAAAAATAAATGATGGTCCAACTAAACGTAAACAGGATGGAATAGCATGCCGCTGCAAGATGCTGTGGTAGCCATGCTGGTTCTGTATGTCTTCAATTTTGAATAAATCCCCAACAGTGTCACCAGCAAAGCACCCCCACACCATCACACCTCCTCCTCCATGCTTCACGGTGGGAACCAGCCATGTAGACTCCATCCGTTCACCTTTTCTACAAAGACACGGTGGTTGGATTGAAAGATCTCAAATCTGGACTCATCAGACCAAAGCACAGATTTCTACTGGTCTAATGTCCATTCCTTGTGTTCTTTAGCCCAAACAAGTCTCTTCTGCTTGTTGCCTGTCCTTATCAGTGGTTTCCTAGCAGCTATTTTATCATGAAGGCCTGCTGCACAAAGTCTCCTCTTAACAATTGTTCTAGCGATGAGAAAGTGTGTCCAAACTTTTGGTCTGTACTCTATATATTGTACACAATATACAGTTGTATAAGAGTAAATAAATAATTTTAAAAAATGATGAAGCGCTCCACAGTATTTTTGATTCTCAGCACACATAAAGCAGATGGCTACGGGCTGCCACCCCCATCTGCCTGGCTTTATCTTGGCTGGCAATCAAAATACGGGGAGGCCCTTTTTTAAAAAAAACGTTTTTTGCCAAAAATAAGGGGTTAATACCAGCTTTGTTTTACCAGCTGGTATTAAGCCCGAGATTCTTAATGTCAGGAAAGTTTGACCCGGCCATTAAGAATCTCCAATAAAGGGTTCAAAAAAAGACATCACACAGAGAAAAAATACTTTAATAGAATTAAATACACAGACACACTTAGGGACTCCATCTTTTTTACTCCCTCTCACCCCTCCACGATTCTAGTCTTCTGTCACTGATCTAGCTCTGCTATATCAGAATGCACAGGGGGGGTGGAAAAATGCTGCTGCTGCTCCCCGCGCTGTCTAATCACTCAATTAGTGATCAGACGCTGCGGGTTGGTAAACGGTGACCTCACCGCTGCCACTGTTGCCATCACCGCTGCCACTGTTGCCATAGTAACCTAACGAGCGGGTTACTATAGCAATGGTGATCTCCGATCACCTGATTCCCGGCGCCGCTATTTATCACCGGCTGTGGCAGCCAATCACTGCATGTGGGCTGACTCTGTAAAGAGCGCCAACATGCAGGGAGGGGGGCCAGGCATGTGCCCGAGCATCTCGCCGGTATACGGCGGTCGCCAAATATACCGAGTACTGGAAGCTCGGGCGAGCACCGTCTACCGGCAAGCATGCTGACACTACAGGACCTTTGCATGACGTCATAGCCATGTGACCCAGTCTGTAGCCAATGAGATAATACAACATGCCCACGTGACTGATCACATGGCTATGACGTCACAAAAGGTCCTTTGGTTACCGGGAGGACACAGCGATGATCGTATTCGGAAGCGATGGGAGACAGAGTGCAGGACGCGTCGCGGAACCTGTAGGTATAATGACTGTTTATTGTTGAGTGTATTTATTTTACAGCCCCCCTTTCCCGCCCCATCCCATAACTGTAAAGACCAATATCGGTGATCGGACGCAAGATCGTGTTATCTTGATCCCGATCTCGATCTTTACAAAATAATCGGACGAGTCTCCCCAATCCCGACCATCGGGAGGATCGCCCATGACTACTCTTAAGACTGCTTTACACGCAGCGACATCGCTAGCGATGTCGCTAGCGTTTGCACCCGCCTCCGTCGTTTGTGCGTCACGGGCAAATCGTTGCCCGTGGCGCACATTATCGCTAGGATGCGTTAAACTTACCGTCCTAACGACTTCGCTGTGGCCGGCGAACAACCTCTTTTCTAAGGGGGAGGTTCGTGCAGAGTTACAGCAACATCACACAGCGGGCCACCAATAGAAGCTTAGGGGTGGAGAGCAGCCGAATGAACGTCACGCCCACCTTGTTGCCGAAAGACACAGGAATCCTGTTGTTCATTGTTCCCGGGGTGTCACACATAGCGATGTGTGCTGCCTCAGGAACGACGAACAACCTGCTTTCAGAACGAGCAATGATCTTTTGAAAATGAACGACGTGTCAACGATCAATGATTAGGTGAGTATTTCTGATCGTTAATGCGCGTTCGTAGGTGTCACACGCAACAACGTCGCTAACGATGCCGGATGTGCCTCACGAATTCTGTGACCCTGACGACATATCATTAGATATGTCGAAATTGGACAACAGATTCAGAATACATTTTTTCCTAATTTAATTTCTGATATTATGGTTTAAAAAAAATGTACTTTCAAGATAATATCATTAAAACATTGTGTTTATTTTTAGCAGATGACTGTATTGGAAGTTCAGATGGAAATCTATTATCTTCAGAATGTAAAACAGATGATGAAAGTATCACACATGATACATATGAAGAGCATACTGTTGTCCCAGATATACCTCCAGTCCTTCCTCGGAAAGTTTTAACATCTGATCTTTTCAAACAAGACCAAAATTCCGATTTATCACAGATTTGTAAGCAAAATAAAAGTTACAGAAGGGATGTGGAACATGAAACGGCTTCTACAAGGGAGAAACCATTTTCATGCCCAGAATGTAAAAAATGTTTTACTCAGAAGATACTCAATCAGAATCTTATTGAGCATCAAAGAATTCACACAGGGGAGAAGCCATTTTCATGTTCAGAATGTGAGAAATGTTTTATTCAGAAATCAAATTTTGTTATGCATAAAAAAAATCATACAGGGGCGAACCCATTTTTATGCTTGGAATGTGGTAAATGTTTTACTAGGAAATCAAATCTTGTTGACCATGGAAAACGTCACACAGGGGAGAAGCCATTTTCATGTTCAGAGTGTGGGAAATGTTTTCATTTCAAATCAGATCTTGTTAGGCATCAAAGATGTCACACAGGGGAGAAGCCATTTTTATGTTCAGAATGTGGGAAATGTTTTATTCAGAAATCAGCTTTTGTTATGCATCAAAGATCTCATACAGGGGAGAAACCATTTTCATGTTCAGAATGTGGAAAATGTTTTATTCAGAAATCACACCTTGTTAGGCATCAAAGATATCACACAGGGGAGAAGCCATTTTCATGTTCAGAATGTGGCAAATGTTTTATTCAGAAATCACACCTTGTTAAGCATCAAAGATCTCATACAGGGGAGAAACCATTTTCATGTTCAGAATGTGGGAAATGTTTTATTCGGAAATCAGATCTTGTTGTGCATCAAAGATCTCACACAGGGGAGAAGCTGTTTTCATGTTCAGACTGTGGGAAATGTTTTATTCGGAAATCAAAACTTGTTCAGCATCAAAGATCTCACACCGGGGAGAAGCCATTTTCATGTTCAGAATGTGGTAAATGTTTTATTCGGAAATCAGATCTTGTTGTGCATCAAAGATGTCACACTGGGGAGAAGCCATTTTCATGTTCAGAGTGTGGGAAAGGTTTTATTCAGAAATCAGATCTTGTTGTGCATCAAAGATCTCACACCGGGGAGAAGCCATTTTCATGTTCAGAGTGTGGAAAATGTTTTAATTGGAAATCAGAACTTCTTGTGCATCAAAGATGTCACACCGGTGAGAAGCCATTTTCATGTTCAGAGTGTAGGAAATGTTTTATTCGGAAATCACAACTTGTTCAGCATCAAAGATCTCACACTGGGGAGAAGCCATTTTCATGTTCAGAATGTGGGAAATGTTTTATTCGGAAATCAGATCTTGTTGTGCATCAAAGATGTCACACCGGTGAGAAGCCATTTTCATGTTCGGAGTGTGGGAAATGTTTTATTCGGAAATCAAAACTTGTTCAGCATCAAAGATCTCACACTGGGGAGAAGCCATTTTCATGTTCAGAGTGTGGGAAATGTTTTAATTCGAAATCAGAACTTGTTGTGCATCAAAGATGTCACACCGGGGAGAAGCCATTTTCATGTTCAGAGTGTAGGAAATGTTTTATTCGGAAATCACAACTTGTTCAGCATCAAAGATCTCACACTGGGGAGAAGCCATTTTCATGTTCAGAGTGTGGGAAACGTTTTAATTGGAAATCAGAACTTGTTATGCATCAAAGAAGTCACATAGGGGAGAAGCCATTTTCATGTTCAGAATGTGGGAAATGTTTTATTCAGAAATCAGATCTTGTTGTGCATCAAAGATGTCACACCGGTGAGAAGCCATTTTCATGTTCGGAGTGTGGGAAATGTTTTATTCGGAAATCAAAACTTGTTCAGCATCAAAGATGTCACACCGGGGAGAAGCCATTTTCATGTTCAGAGTGTGGGAAATGTTTTAATTGGAAATCAGAACTTCTTGTGCATCAAAGATATCACACCGGGGAGAAGCCATTTTCATGTTCAGAGTGTGGGAAATGTTTTATTCGGAAATCACAACTTGTTCAGCATCAAAGATCTCACACTGGGGAGAAGCCATTTTCATGTTCAGAGTGTGGGAAACGTTTTAATTGGAAATCAGAACTTGTTATGCATCAAAGAATTCACATAGGGGAGAAGCCATTTTCATGTTCAGAATGTGGGAAATGTTTTATTCGGAAATCAGATCTTGTTGTGCATCAAAGATGTCACACCGGTGAGAAGCCATTTTCATGTTCGGAGTGTGGGAAATGTTTTATTCGGAAATCAAAACTTGTTCAGCATCAAAGATGTCACACCGGGCAGAAGCCATTTTCATGTTCAGAGTGTGGGAAATGTTTTAATTGGAAATCAGAACTTGTTGTGCATCAAAGATGTCACACAGGGGAGAAGCCATTTTCATGCCCAGAATGTGGAAAATGTTTTAATTGGAAATCAGGTCTTGTTCACCATCAAAAAAATCACACAAAATAAACCATTTTTATGTTCTGAATGTGGAAAATGTAATTCTCAGAAATCACATCTTGTTAAACATGTGAAGAAGCCGCACAGGGAAGGAACCTTTTTCATGTTGTGAAAAATTGAAATGTTTAACTGGTAAATGAAGTCTTGCCTACATCAGAAAACCAACAGAGCGTAGCAGCCATTTTTGCTTTCAGAATTTGCCAAATGTTTTTATCATTAATTAGGTCCTGTTGTCAGATGAGTCACACAGAGAAGCCATCATGATGTATCCTAATTTAAAGGGTTTTATCCTAAAATCAGCTACAGTTCCTTAAGTAAGAATTTGTGAGGAAAAGAACCATTTTCTTTCTTTTTAGAAATTATTGTATTTTTTTGACCATAAGACATACCTAGGTTTTGAAGGAGGAATATAGGGAAATAATTAACGCAAAAAATGTGGTCATGAAGCACTTTTATGGGTAGGATCTGCTGCTGACACTGTTACGGAGATAAAATCCCCCAATTCTGTACTAATGTCCCCCCATACTGGGCCCCTTCAAGGTATATGTGTCTCCCATACTCGTATATATGTCTTTCATCCTGGTATATATGTTGCCTATCTTTATCACATACTAGTATATATGATCCCCATCCTGGTATATATGGCTCTTTTTCTAGTACATATGTCCCCATCCTTGTATATATGACCCTCATCTCAGGCCCATTCGTGTATATATTTCCCCATCACGCTGCACACATAAGAAAATAAATGATTATACTCACCATCCCTCCGCTCGCCCGGTGCATGGTGTTCTCTTCTGATGCTGGCAAGTGACTTTAGCATGTAAACGGCGCAGCGCATGACATTGCTGCCATGTGCCCCCAGTTACACGCAGACATCAGCTCCCAGAATATTCATTGCTCCCCACAGCCGGGATTTTGGGCTTGGGGAGCAGTCAATATTCATTCTCTAATAAACACACGTGATCGCCCAGCTACAGCAGTAAGCCAGCGGCTGGGTAGTCATGTGTACCCAATATTAAAGAGAATGAATATTCACTGCTCCCCACGCAAATAATACCGCCGACCTCTTGGTTAGCGCTGCCTTCATTGCCTAGAGGTGGGCGGGATTATGGTGTGGGGAGCAGTGAATATTCATTTTCTTTTTTATCTGACACACTGATAGCCCTTTTGAGAGCCTTTAGGAATATTTTTGAATAGTTTTGATACTGGATTATATTTAGATAATTCACTAATCTCAGGTTTCCCACTGCTTTATTTACTAAAAAGTGCAGCCCCAGATTGGAGATAGGAACTCTGAAGTATATGACATTGTATATAATTGCATTTCAAATCTTGTTGTTTTGTAAATAAATGCTTGTAAAATATACTGTATATTGTTCATGCCTGGCTTTCTCTAGTGTCTAGATGTGATGATTTTGCCTGTAAACCTCTTGAGTTGGCGCAGACCTGTAGGCATTTCACACAAAAATAGTGAGGGGAGACTTGAATCACACTGCATCCTAAATATGTGGAAGTTATAAGGCTACGTGCCCACGGGACTCTGTATCCGCGGATTTTTCTGCAGCTAAATCCGCAGCATTCCCCCGGAATCCGCACCTTTCCATTGGTGCGGATTTCATTACAGATTTTGCGTTTTTTGACATTCAATTGAATGGACAAAATCTGCAGGTAAATTCGCAAGAATAATTGACATGCTGCAGATTTTTCCGCAGTGAAATCCGCAGTATTTCCGCTGCGGAAAAATCCGCAGTGTGGACACAGCAATTCCCAAATGCCATAGAAATGGCTGGGGAGTAGCTGTGCTGCAGATTTCTGAAAAATCCGCGGCAAAATCCGCGCATTTTACGCAGCGTGAGCACATAGCCTTAAGACACTCTGGTCCCAAATCATCAAAGCATTTATGTAAAAAAAATTGTCACAAAAGCTCTGAAAAGTCTCAAAAATTCAGAAAGTTGAGTCAACATTTGGTGGCTTTTGGCATTTTCAAAAATTGGCAGAACTTGGGTGGGACGGGGGCGTGACAGCACAGCTACTTTAATTCATGACAAGCTGTGGCGTTCCCTTTGCCAGAAATCTCACTCCAGTCCCTGAAGGAAGTAATATTTCTAGCATGGTACAAGAAGGCACATGCCACTCGTCAAACGCTCCGGATTCATGAAGAGGCATGCACCACTTAATCAATCAAGAGTGGCTCCCGGATAAATTGGGCTCTTAACACGAAGTCCTAAAAATTTTGAGCTCCCCCCTGAAGTCCCGAAAGAGGGTCAATTGACCCTTAGTCCAAACTGAATAGAACTAAGCAGAAACTAAATGGCTAAACTCAATGGAAAACAACAACCTCCTGTGGTGCGACAGTAAGGGTACCGTCACACTTTAGCGCTGCTCTAGTGATCCCACCAGCGATATGACCTGGTCTGGATCGCTGGTACGTCACTACATGGTCGCTGGTGAGCTGTCAATCAGGCAGATCTCACCAGCGACCAGTGACCAGCCCCCAGCCAGCAGCGACGCGTGGAAGCGACGCTGCACTTGGTAACTAAGTAAATATCGGGTAATGAAGTGCTTGGTTACCCAATATTTACCTTTGTACTCCCTGCACTCCTATCTAGAGTACACATCGGGTTAATAAGCAAACCTCTGTGCTTATTTACCCAATCTGTACTCCAGCTACGTGTGCAGGGAGTCGGCACTGGCAGCCTGAGAGCGGCGGACGCTAGTAACCAAGGTAAATATCGGGTAGCCAAGAAAGGGCTTCTCTTGGTTACCCGATATTTACCTTGGTTACAGCTTACCGCAGGCTGCCAGACGCCGGCTCCCTGCACATTCAGATCGTTGCTCTCTCACTGTCACACACAGCGATGTGTGCTTCACAGCGGGAGAGCAACGTCAAAAAAAATGAACCAGCACTGTGTGTAACAAGCAGCGATCTCACAGCAGGGGCCAGATCGCTGCTCAGTGTCACACAGAGCGAGATCGCTAATGAGGTCACTGCTGCGTCACAAAAACCGTGACTCAGCAGCGATCTCGCTATGCGAGAAGTACCCCTAATGGCCTTAATTACAGAACAAAAAATGGTGATTATAGGGTGTTAGCTAAAATCCTTCAGGTCATTCGACCAGTCTCTGGATTCCAAAGGTAGAAATGTTAAATGACCCCTCTCTGGGACTTCTAGTGTTAATGTTATAAAAATGATCTTTTTATAAAGGATAATTGTTGTAATAAAAAAACTAAAGGATTTTATATGTCTGATATCCAAGGGATTATTTTTTTGTGGGGCTACCCACAAATAGAGATAAGTGCACCCATTGAAGTTCGGGTTCAGCTTTCAGTTGGACTTTATATAACGTTCAAATCGGGAACCGGACTTGGGCAGCTCGGGTCTACGCCCACATTCAACCGGCAATAAACAGAGCATTTAGTATCTTGGGAGGGAGGACAGAGTTTTTTCCTTGTGCACAATACATTCTATAGCAATGTTTTTACCTCCCCGTGAAAGCCATTCACACACTGCAAGCGGCTCACACTGGGCCGAGCACTGAGTGTACCCGAGCACAGCGATGCTAGATCGAGTGGTTAGGATAAATGAAGCACCCGAACTCCGAACTCTAAAACTGATTTTTTTTTTTATAAAGTCTGTATTTGGTACAAAACACTGAACTTTACTATTTAGGTTCACTCGTCTCTGCCCACAAACCTTTATCACAGTTTAAATTATGGGTATAGAAGAGACCAGAACTAAAAGGGGTCTATCTCTTTGTGAAAAGCAAGTAACATTTATGATACCTATGCTGGGGATTTGTGAATTTTCTGGGATTCTGTCACTAAGTGTTTACCCCCTAATTAAAAATCAGAATAATATAAAGACAGTGTCATATTAGGTACAGGGAAGTACCAAGTGAATGGCGAAAGGGAAACCCTGTGTGTAGCAAATGGGGAGATGGTGACCTCTGACCAAGCCTACCGCTGGGCCCTGGGTTCCCTCACCACCTTAGATAGGTTCCACATCTATGAGCAGAGCTGGATACCTGACCCTAGGCTGACCATGATCTGGACCCTAGGTAGGGATCGGATGGGATGAGCTCTTCGTCAACCCCACAAGGCACTAAAGGACACACAGGGATAACAAACAAGGGGAAACAATATACAACTTATCTCTAGATGACTCAGAAGCTCGGTAAAGAGCAACAACGCTCCTACTGTTATGTACAAGCCGCCTGCTTGCATCCAGAGCTTGTGAAAGAACTGAGTATCACCAGCACAAGTTCAGGGAAAATGAGAGTATTTAAACCCAATTGGAAATAAAGATTATAATCTTGATTTCCAATTGGGTTTAAATACTGGAGCTCCCCTGGGTCTTAAAGAAAAAAGGATGAAAAACCAGCAGAGGAGATACCAGTAAACTGAATACTAACAGTAGAAATAATAGAAAGTCAGGGAGTATTTTGCGCAGCCAAATGCTGTGACCTTCTATTGGTGGACACCGCAGGACTGTCTGTTACTCGTGACAGACTGTGACTCTGATTCCAATGATGTGTCATTTACTGCTTGCTGCAGTTTTGATAAAATTACTGTATTATCGCTAGGAGATTATCACTACAGAGCTAGTAAAACTGCTGCCATGTACCCTCCATCTCCATTAGCTCTGTATAACCCCATTCCCACCCCTGATTGGCAGCTTGTTCTCAATGCTCATTCTACACAGCTGCAAATCAGTGGTGTGGGTGGGGTTATACACAGGAGCATTTTGAGAACTGGTAGATCTTATGCAGATAAAACTATTTATCAAAACTTCAGAAAGCAGCCAAGTAAGTGACACATTGCTGGAATCTGGGTCTTTTGCTTATACAGGTCGATTGGACACATGTTAGAGGTAGCTTTATTCCTCTTAATCTAAAAACCACATCCCGAAGCCATACACTATTAATTTTAGATATTTAATCTGAAAAGTAGGCAGTGTTTATAAACATAAAAGATGTTACAAAGGGAAACAAAACAATACAGCATATACAATTACATGAAAGGGAATAACGAGAGCAAATAAATGAACCTGGATCACACACATACAGTCATATGAAAAAGTTTGGGCACTCCTATTAATGTTAACCTTTTTTCTTTATAACAATTTGGGGTTTTGAAACAGCTATATCAGTTTCATATATCTAATAACTGATGGACTGAGTAATATTTCTGGATTGAAATGAGGTTTATTGTACTAACAGAAAATGTGCAATCTGCATTTAAACTAAATTTGACAGGTGCATAAGTATGGGCACCCTTATCAATTTTTTGTTTTGAACACTCCTAAGTACTTTTTACTGACTTACTGAAGCACTAAATAGGTTTTGTAACCTCATTGAGCTTTGAACTTCATAGGCAGGTGTATCCAATCATGAGAAAAGGTATTTAAGGTGGCCACTTGTAAGTTGTTCTCCTATTTGAATCTCCTATGAAGAGTGGCATCATGGGCTCCTCAAAACAACTCTCAAATGATCTGAAAACAAAGATTATTCAACATAGTTGTTCAGGGGAAGGATACAAAAAGTTGTCTCAGAGATTTAAACTGTCAGTTTCCACTGTGAGGAACATAGTAAGGAAATGGAAGAACACAGGTACAGTTCTTGTTAAGCCCAGAAGTGTCAGGCCAAGAAAAATATCAGAAAGGCAGAGAAGAAGAATGGTGAGAACAGTCAAGGACAATCCACAGACCACCTCCAAAGACCTGCAGCATCATCTTGCTGCAGATGGTGTTACTGTGCATTGGTCAACAATACAGCGCATGTTGCACAAGGAGAAGCTGTATGGGAGAGTGATGCGAATGCAAGCACGCCACAAACAGAGATGCCCAAGGTATGCAAAACCACATTTGGACAAGCCAGTTTCATTTTGGACGAAGGTCCTGTGGACTGATGAAACAAAGATTGAGTTGTTTGGTCATACAAAAAGGCGTTATGCATGGAGGCAAAAAAACACGGCATTCCAAGAAAAGCACTTGCTACCCACAGTAAAATTTGGTGGAGGTTCCATCATGCTTTGTGGCTGTGTGGCCAATGTCGGCACTGGGAATCTTGTTAAAGTTGAGGGTCGCATGGATTCAACTCAGTATCAGCAGATTCTTGACAATAATGTGGAAGAATCAGTGACGAAGTTGAAGTTACGCAGGGGATGGATATTTCAGCAAGACAATGATCCAAAACACCGCTCCAAATCTACTCAGGCATTCATGCAGAGGAACAATTACAATGTTCTGGAATGGCCATCCCAGTCCCCAGACCTGAATATCATTGAAAATCTGTGGGATGATGTGAAGCGTGCTGTCCATGCTCGGCGACCATCAAACTTAACTGAACTGGAATTGTTTTGTAAACAGGAATGGTCAAATATACCTTCATCCAGGATCCAGGAACTCATTAAAAGCTACATGAAGCGACTAGAGGCTGTTATTTTTGCAAAAGGAGGATCTACAAAATATTAATGTCACTTTTATGTTGAGGTGCCCATACTTATGCACCTGTCAAATTTCGTTTAAATGCAGATGGCACATTTTCTGTTAGTAGAATAAACCTTATTTCAATTCAATAATATTACTGAGTCTATCATTTATTAGATATATGAAACTGAATTAGCTGTTGCAAAAACCCAAATTGTTATAAAGAAAAAAGGTTAACATTAATAGGTGTGCCCAAACTTTTCATATAACTGTAGATTCAGATTTATAGAAGGAAGGACTCCAATGGAATGTGGAACAATCCTATACAGCAATGTTGTATGAGGATCATTATTGGCATTTTATTAACACAAGTTACACCCACATCCTTCCCCTCTGGTGACACATAACACAGCTGGATGGCAGGATGTGTCTAATGCTTGCTTTACACGGGACGACCGATCATGCAATTTCACGATCGATAGTACCCGCCCCCGTCGTTTGTGCGCAAAGGGCAATTGATTGCCCGTGGCGCACAAAGTCGTTAACCCCCCCGTTACACGTACTTACCTCCTGTGCGACGTCACTGAGGGCGGCGAACATCCACTTCCTGGAGTGGGAGGGATGTTCGGCTTCACTGCGACGTCACATGGCCGCCGGCCAATAGAAGCGGAGGGGCGGAGATGAGCGGGATGTAAACATCCCGCCCACCTCCTTCCTTCCGCATAGCCGACGGGAGCCGCGGGACGCAGGTAAGCTGCTATTCATCGTTCCCGTGGTGTCACACGGAGCGACGTGTGCTGCCACGGGAACGATGAACAACCGGCGCAAAGTAAAATAAACGATTTTATGAAACCTAGCGACCAGTACACGACTCACAATTTGTGAGCGATACTGCGTCGCTAGGAGGTGTCACACAGGCCGACGTCTCAAGCGATACCGGAGGGGCGTCACAAAAACCGTGACCCCGACGATCTATCGCACGATAGATCGTCTGGTGTAAAGCAGGCATAAGTCTTAGAAAATTATGAGATTCCCAACTTTTACAATATTGTTGCCACTGAATGTCCCAGGCAGAAGATATTACTGTCATCTTTCCTATCATGATTTTATCTGTTCATATATAGGAGACATTGCATAGATATTTTCATCTCTCTGGCCAATCTCCATTTGGTGGGACCCTGGTCATCACCCAATGATGCAGAACAATGCTTTGCATTCTCTGTTTTATCACAAATTTGTAATTAATGACTTTTCTATTATATCAATGCAGTTCATAAAACCTTCATTCATATTTTCTATAATGTGAAACAAAGGATTTTAATTTATCTGCTATTTTTCTGTTCAAGTGGTGCTCTTATCTCTACCGATCATAAATCTGTCCTTTTCTGCATTCTTGTGCATTCAAGCTGAGATTGGCCTCACATCTGCTAGAGGATTCTCTTTAATTACTTGTTTCCAAAGGAGGGGGTCAGCTTTATAGCTGGCCCCATTTATAGGATACTTTATGGATTTTATCATTTCTATATGACACAGGACTACATGTTAATACATCTTTTTCCAAAATTGAGCTTTTAACCCTTTGAAAGCCAGGGTCATTTTTTTGACACTTTCCTGGACTTGGTGCTTAAACAGTTTAATAAAATCAGAAATATTACTGTTATGATTCTCGTATGACTTTGCTTGTGAAGAGCCATTGTATGTGTTTAGTTTCCTGCTGTCTGCATTCTCCAGGGTTAGGCCCAATGGAAGGACCCTATTCTGTTGTGCCTCGTTCCAGGAGTCACGCTGCCTTATCTTGGAACTGTTTTCTTTGGTACGCCACCAGTGAATAGTTTCTGCTCTGCAGTGTGCACTTCTGGTCCCTGTGAGTCTGTTCTGATGCTGCCCGCTACCTAGTACTCCTTTCCCTGACCTCTGTCCTTTCCGTCTTGTCTTACCTCCCTGTCTCCCTAACCCGCTCTCTGCTTTGTTATCCTGTCTCCACTCCCTCTATACTTACTTGTCTTCTCGGTTTACGACCCAGCTTGCTATCTCACTACTGCTCTGCTCCCCTCTGGCTCCTGACGATACCTCCTGACTTTCTGACCCTCCGCTCTCACTTGACTCCGGCTCCACTTATCCTTCTCTACCTACGTGACTGCCCAGGACTGACTTACGGCTTGCTCGACCATTCTATTGCATCTTTCTGCGGATGCTAGTGACCTCTAGTGGGCTTCAAATATGAAAAAGAAATACAAAAGTTACAAAGTTTAGTGCCGAAGAAAAGCTGCTCCTGTCCTTGTAACAAAACGAGCAAGGAGGAGCACATTCAGATAAGAGCAAATGTCCGAAGGATTATCCACAGAAGAAGAAAAAGTGGCTCCACTCCAAGGTCCTTAAAAATGGATTTATTAATACAAAAAGATGTACATAAAAAAGGCAGTGGTGGAGCTGGGTACAAACTCCTCCTGAGGGTAGGTAGCATGTTGGCATCTAAAACCATCTTGGCTTTGAGCAGTTTGTGGCTTTCTTGATCTCGCTGTGCTTGGGGCCTCGCTTGATTTAGGATAGATGGCAGCTTGGATTTTACCTTTCCACAGAGAGTTTCCTTCTCCTTACCAGACACCGTCACTAAAGGATAGAAGTAGCCCACCGCCTCCAGCATTCATACACCTCTCCCACCAATACTCAGTCTTCACCTCCTGAGTAGGGCTGAGCGGATCTGCGCGGTTTCAACGATATTAGGGTGCCGGAACCAGGCACGGGATTCTGGGTGCACGATCCGGATGCGGCAATTAAGTAAAAATAAAGAAAAGAAGAAATAAGTGAGAGTTTCATACTTACCGAGACTCGGTGTCATGGCGGCACACTGCTTCCAGGTCACGCATTCCTGCACTGTGCATCGCATACACGCAACTTTCCATGTTTGCCCCGCCCACCGGCCATCCTCTCATCTGTGATTGGTTCCAGGCTGACCGCGCCTCCCAGCCTGTGACAGTCATCGCTTATCGCGGCTCAGTAATAGGCTACACTCAGGGCTGGCAGTCTTCTCTATGGCTGCTTGCTCTGAGATGTAACGGAGCTGGGTGTGTCATCGTGGACCTCGTGTGGATTACACCGGAGCTGGAGGCCTGTGTTGGGGGTTAATAAAGTGGTGAAGGAGAGTGCGTGTTTTGTATTTTATTCCAAATAAAGGATTTTTCTCTTTGTGTGTGTTTATTTACTGTTATTTACAGGTTTGTGATGCAGGTATCTCATAGATGCCTGTGCCATCACAAACCTAGGGCTTAGTAGCAGCTGTGCGCTGCTATTAACCTCTCATTACCATGATTGCCACCGTACCAGGGCAATGGGAAGGGCCAGTAATGTACCAGGATTGTAACATCTAATAGATGTGGCAATACCGGGCAGCTGTGGGCTGAGAATACCAGCCCCCAGCCGGCATTATCATAGCTGGGGATGAAAATTAGGTGTGACCACACGTCGGGGTTTTTTTTTTTAATTATTTATTTAATTTAAAAAAAAAAAAAAGCCGCATGCGTTTTCTCTTAAGCTGCAGTAACACTTGCGAGGGACTCTCGCGAGTCTGACAATTGAATGCATTTGTTTCTAGGTACATGCACGCTCATACTCAGAGAACGTCAGGCTGTGCCGAGTGATGTTATGCCTGGCAGACCCCCAGGAGTCTAACAGCGCATCACCGGCACAGCAGCACTCTTCTGACAGGAGCGTGTATGTGTTTCTAGGTACCTGCACACTCATGTTCGGAGAACGGCAGGCTGTGCCGGGTGATGTCATGCCTCTCAGGGTGATGCCTCTCAGGGTGATGCTTGAGGGTTATGCCTCGCGAGAGTCTGCCATGGCATCACCCGGCAAAGCCTCGCACGTGTGACTGTGGGCACTGGATACACAGCACAGATACAGCCGGACAGCTGGGGCTGCAGCAGCGCTCTATAACTGTCCTGCCGATTGTTTTATTTATTTATTTATTTTTTACCACGATACTGACTGGCAGACACTTTTCCCGCCCAACGGCTGTCCTGCCGCCTGTGATTTGTTGCTGCTACTCAGGGTGGGGGCGCGTCTAACTGCAACCAATTACACGCGCCGGTGGGCAGGCAAAGTAGTGAATATTGAGTTGTTGGCTTCGGAAGGTAAAAGCATGACACAGAAGGAGTATGCTGCCATGACAACGCCGCAGTGAGTACACCGCGCGTGCTCCTACCCCCCTATGCCCTCCACAGACGTTTTAATCTCCAAATCTCCAGATTCTGGGCACTGGATTCTGAAGCGGATGGGACTTATTTTTAAATCTGTCAGTGATCTGCCGGTACCGTTTTTTGGGGCGTTCAATCAGCGCTAGTGAAGATCCAAGGTCCTTGGTTAGCCTGATATAAGTGGAGGGCCAAAGGGGGAAAAAATAAAAGTGCAGAACCGTAAAAAGAAAGAAAAAAAAAAGCAATAACACAACTAAGTGCCTTACACCCACTAAACTTCTGCTCTTGAAACTTTGATATACATTTATTACTTGTCTACATACTTCTTGCCAAGGAAACCGTTTTTTGCAGCAACATTCTGATAGTATAAATTACTGGACACTTTCTGCATTGCTTTGGTGCCACCTGGTACTCGGACCCTGAAGCCAGAACAGGAAACAAGAGGACTGGTTAATTCACCGATTGAGGCCAGGACTAGAGGTCCTGTCCCACCCAAAGTCCCTCATAGAAGACAACAACCCACCGATAGGGATAGAAGGTCACCGCCAGGGCCCATAGATCCCATGGGCCAGCGTCTGCGGGCACGGCTCCTTAGGCCACATACAGCCGGCAGCGGACTCCTGAGTTTCACACTAGGAAGTCCACCTTACACAAAAAAGTGCAGAGAAAAGGATAGAGACCACCAGCCGGGTGGGGGACCCGAATGCAACCGGCCGCGGAACCGGCCTCCAGCACCTTGGTTTACCGGAGACTTGTGTGGTTTATTAACAGAGAGAACACAAACATACTCCCTGCGGTCACTATACCCTGCACTGAGACCCCGGGTCCCGGGCGGGGCCACCATCCCTACCCACGGAGGGGTTAACAGCTAGCTGCCGCAACATCTCCCCTGGGTGCCCCACAACTACAGCGGTAGTGTCCCACCTCACCACACACCGTGAGTGGCGTCACAATCTTAATACGGCCTAGCCCATACATCTACGTCCCCCCTTTTTATTCGGCATGTCCGCGAGACCCCCGGGTCCGGAGACCCTCGAGCCACCACCCCTGAAGGCCCGGATCTGAGCAGCGCCGGCTGCTGGCACAAGGGCGGCACACCACGAAAACTTGGCGTCACGAACAGGATACTTACCCATCCTTACCTTGTGGAAGTGTGCCTTGTATTGGACAGTCAGCGGTGATCCGTTGCAAAATTTTCAGAAGTCACCATTTTTGCCGCCATTTTGGGCACGAAAACTACAGCCCAGCGTCTTCTTCCCCGAGAAAAGGGCGTGAAAGCCGAAGCCCCGCCCCCTGGGAACACGGCCGGAAGGTGAACCCCGAGGTCGTAAAACGAAACTAACAGGCCGCAAAAAGGAGTGCTTGCAAAAGACCAAGGGGGAGGACGGAGCAGCTTGTAACTAGTGATGTGAAGTGCAGTGACGCCAGGACTCTGCAGAAACCCGTTCCTGGACACCAACGCGGCAGGATGTGTCAGACGATCCAGGCTCAAGTCCACTTCATGCTGGCGAAGTGGGCGTCGGAGATGAAGGGCCTGGCTGCAGCTGTCCGGGCGCGCGAAGTGGAAATGATCTCGGAGGAGCGGGTAAGCAGTGATCCACGCCCCTATGTTCCCCAGGAACCGGCCGTCCCGGCTGAGGGTTCCGGCCTGCTCCTGTCCACCACGTTGTTTCCCTCGTCGCCCGTGTCCGCAGCCAACGCCCCGACCAACCCGCTGCCCCAGTCCGTGGCAGCGGGGACCGTACCATCTATGGGGGAGGACCCAGCTGCTGGGCCCTCAGGCCTTACCGTCACCATCGCTCCGGCACCGCTGACGACATCCCTTCCGGCCCCGAGCCTGGCTGCACCAGTGATGACGTCGGCTCCGGCAGTCCGCCCACCCGCAGCAGATATGACGTCGGCCCCGGCAGTCCGCCCGGCCGCAACGGAGGCAGCACCCGACCGGAGGTCTACCCCGGCCGCGGTGCCGGCCGCTCCCAAGTACACCTGCGGAGAGGCGGAGCAGGCCACTGATCAGTGGGGCCCACAGCAGTATGAGAGGCCGGTTGTAGCCGGCGCCGAGGGCACCCGAGTGGGCCTGGCTCCTGAGCAGGAGGCGAGACACGGAACCTGTGCCCCAGACTGGGAGCGGCAGTAACAGCAGCTGCGTAGGGAGATCGCTGCCCGAGGAAAGGGTAAAACGGATGTGCATGCTCGCATTTATACGGAGAAAGGTTACCTGCGGCAAGCTACCACCAGGGTCCGGAGCAGTGTAACATGTGAAGGTGGTACTGGAGACCCGTGGTGGAGAATGGAATAGGTAGTGGTTCCCGGATACCTTCCCTGCAAAGTCCCCGTTGGGACCATCTGTTGATCCCGTTACAGTTCCCATGTTTCAGTTAAAAAGACAATGGCCGTGAACTTGCAGGCTAACCCATAAACTTTTGGGTTTTGTAAATAGCCCCAGACCAACCTTCTCACCATGCCGCAGTCTCTGGAGAGGCTGATTGGAGGATGGGCCTGCGGTAGAGTCGGTCGAGGCCCTGTCACCAGCAAAACCGGTGACTAACTTCTGTTTCAGGGGTCCCCTGGATGCGGGGTCCCTGAAAAAGACTGCCGGGTAAGGAACTTTTTACCCGGCCCGTTTGGGCAACACCCGGACCTATCCTGGACTTGGGCAAGGGGTGCCAACCTGTGTTTTAGAGGTAGCATCAGGGCTAGGTTATTTTTGGTGGGTGAGGTGAGAAGGACCCGGTCCGTCTCGTCCCGGTTTTATATGTGCAACGTTTAAGTAACATGCCTCCCGTAAGGGAAGAAAACAAAATATACTTGATTGTAAATATGTTATTATAATTGTAAGCTGTTTTACTCTTTTATCTTTTCCAGTTCAATAAATGGTGGTGGTCGGACAGGCCATGGATGGTCTGTATTAAACCAAGGGGGAATGTGATGCCCTGGCAAAACCAGGTAGTCACAGTTAGGCCCCCGCATAACACCTTCCCTCACTAGGAAACACACTGCCGACCAGAAACCCTAGTCACCCCCCTTAGGGACAGACAGACACACCAGCTAGCTTGACCAAGCGGTTAGGACATGTCCACCCAGGCGTCTAGACAGCCAGGGGCGGGAAAACAAGCAGATAAGCTGAGAGTTCAGTTTGGAGAGGAGTGTGGGCTGGAGCTAAGTGTAGCTCCAGCAGGAAAGTTCAAGTTGAACGGTACCAGGGTAGGAGCCCTGGTGCCTCTGGCCAGAGGCAGACATGGGCTCCGTCAGCAGGAGACGGAAAGCCGGCTCGGCAGAACAGAGGTGGACCGGGACAGGGTTGTAGCCCGCCGGTACCGACACGGGGAACCGGCCCGGAAACCGTAGCACAAAGGGGGGTACTCGGACCCTGAAGCCAGAACCAGAAACAAGCGGACTGGCTAATTTACCGATTGAGGCCAGGACTAGAGGTCCTGTCCCACCCAAAGTCCCTTATAGAAGACAACAGTCCACCGATAGGGATAGAAGGTCACCACCAGGGCCCATAGATACCATGGGCCAGCGTCTGCGGGCACGGCTTCATAGGCCACATACAGCCGGGAGCGGACTCCTGAGTTTCACACTAGGAAGTCCACCTTACACAAAAAAGTGCAGAGAAAAGGATAGAGACCACCGGGTGGGGGACCCGAATGCAACCGGCCGCGGCACCGGCCACCAGCACCTTGGTTTACAAAAGACTTGTGTGGTTTATTAACAGTGAGTACATAAACACTCCATGCGGTCGCTATACCCTGCTCTGAGACCCCGGGGCCACCATCCCTACCCACGGAGGGGTTAACAACTAGCTGCCGCAACATCTCCCCCGAGTGCCCCACAACTGCAGCAGTGGTGTCCCACCTCACCACACACCATGGGTGGCGTCACGAACTTAATATGGCCTAGCCCGTACATCTACGTCCCCCCTTTTTATTTGGCGTGTCCGCGAGGCCCCCAGTTCCAGAGACCCTTGAGCCACTACCCCTGATTGCCCGGATCCGAGCAGCGCCGACTTCTGGCACGGGGGCGACACACGTTCCAATTGCATAATAAAGATGTCGCATTGCATTAATCATCTAGAGACCTCCAGAAAGCTTCTTTATAGGTGGTATTATACACCAGTAAGATTAAACAAAACCTTCCCGCATTCCTCAGATACATGCTGGAGGTGTGAGAACTCTCCAGGTTCGTTAATTCACGTGTGGTAGGAATGTGGAATAATCCAACAAGTTTAAAAAGAGGTGCAACAATTACTGAGTAAAGCTTTGGGGTATGCCTTTGACTTGGGTCCGGGAACAGCTCTGCTGTCTTTAGGATTAGAAACTATGACCTATGATGATGCAGTTATTACCGCCCGTCTCTTGACAGTAGCTAGAGCGAGCATTGCAAATAAATGGAAACAACAGTCTGTACCGTCCATTCAAGAAATTATAACAAAAATGCAGCACAACTGTATTATGGAACATATGATTGCGAGCAGGGAGAATAAAGGTTTCCAGTTTGAAGTGTCCTGGGGGAAATGGTTAGACTTTTCTAGACTATCGTGCATTAACAGCTGTTAAGATGAGTAATTTCTAAACTAGATTAATGTTTAGTGTGATGCATATTAAAGTGGAAGAGTGGCTCCAGAAGAATTGCACCAGGTATAAGAGAATGGGATATCAAGTGTGGAGGAGGCGGAGTTATTCACATATATTGCGTTTTCGAATGTGAATAAACCATGTTCATGGTGTTTGTGGGGTCCGGGTGCACACGTTCATTCATCCAGTTAGGCGCAATTCAATGTATTGGTTATACTTTTTTATACCTGTTAAATCTTACCATATATATTGGTTTCTTTAATCATTATAAATATGTCAAAAGAAGCGTGTAAAAGGAAATGTTACAGCATGTACTTACTATTGTTTGAAAAATACCAATAAAAAATTTGTTACAAAAAATAAAGCAGATCACAGACATGGTACCAAACTAAAGTCATTTCAAATGGCAACTTTCTGTCTTTAAGAAACAAAAAAAAAAATCATGAAAACAGAATGTGCAGCCAGTAACGGTTAATTTTGAAGAACAAACAGGGGGGGAAAAAATTATGGAATCAATCAACAATGAGGAAAAAAATTATGGAATCATGAAAAACAAACAAACAAAAGAACCCTCCATCAATAGTATTTTGTGGCACCACCTCTAGCTTTTATAACAGCTTGCAGTCTCTGAGGCATGGACTTAATGAGTGACAAACAGCATCTTCATGAATCTGGCTCCAACTTTCTCTGATTGCTGTTGCCAGATCAGCTTTGCAGGTTGGAGCCTTGTTATGGACCATTTTCTTCAATTTCCACCAAAGATTTTCAATTGGATTGAGATCCGGACTATTTGCAGGCCATGACATTGATATTATGTGTCTTTCAAGGAATGTTTTCACAGTTTTTGCTCTATGGCAGGATGCATTATCATCTTGATAAATGATTTAATCATCCCCAAACATCCTTTCAATTGATGGGATAAGAAAAGTGTCAAAAATTTCAATGTAAACTTGGGCATTTATTGAAGATTTAATGACAGCCATCTCCCCAGTGCCTTTACCTGACATGCAGCCCCATATCATCAACGACTGTGGAAATTTACATGTTCTCTTCAGGCAGTCATCTTTTTATTGTTTAGCTTTTCTGTATGTAAATCCCATTTCCTTGAGACCCGCAACACACATCCGTGTAATTTGTACGTGTGCGGTACGTATTTGCACGTACCGGAGACACGTACACACGGAGACCCATGTTATTCAATGGTAGATGGCACACGCACGTAAAATCACACGGAACGTGTGTCCGTGTCGTAAGTACGTGTGTGCGCTTTTCAACACGGACAACATGTCCGTTTTTGGCCGGCAACACGCAGGCACGGACCCGCTTTAGTCTATGGGTCCGTGCCTGCATGGACCGCACACGGAGTATGTCCGTGTTCAGCACGTATCGTCCGTGTCCGTATTTCATCACAAAATCTCAAACACTTGTTACCAATCTATCAGGTCAATTGTAGGCCATTAATTCTGGCGCCAAACAGACATTTCCTGTCTCATTTGCACGCCAGACAGCAGCTGGGCACCTGTCCTCTCACTGCAGGGGAACTTTGAGCACAGAGAACAACACAGGTACTGAGCATGGCGCCCAGAATCGATACAGAGAGGCTGATTGGAGAAGTAGAGAGGCATCCAGAGCTGTGGGACACACGTGTTGATGGCTATCATGACAGGCTAATGGTGGAACGAGCATGGATGGCTGTGGCAGAGATTGTCTACCCTAGGAATGGATGGGCTCAATGCACCCCTGGAAAGAAAAATAGATATGGTGAGTACAGATATTTGCTTTGCTTCTGTCTTTACTAGAGTTGAGCGCGGTTCGCGGTTCTCCGGTTCGCAGTTCTCCAGTTCGCGGCTCGAGTGATTTTGGGGGCTGTTCTAGATCGAACTAGAACTCGAGCTTTTTGCTAAAGCTCGATAGTTCTAGATACGTTCGAGAACGGTTCTAGCAGCAAAAAGACAAGCTAATTACTAGCTGGCTTTCCGCTGTAATAGTGTAAGTCACTCTGTGACTCACACTATTATGAAATTTCAGTGTATAGTGTGCGGGAACAGCGCATTCAGATCACTGCTGTTTGGATAATGGATAATGGATCGCCATTTTTTTTTCCTTGTCTTCCTTCCCTAAGCGCGCGCGTGTAGTGGGGCGGGCCAGCATGTCAGCCAATCCCAGACACACACACAGCTAAGTGGACTTTTAGCCAGAGAAGCAACGGCATGTGTGATAGGATGTCCATGTCACATGTCCCTGCATTATAAAAACGGACATTTTCCTCCAGCACGCCATTATCTGCCTTCTGCGTCTTGGTGTCAGTCACCGCTGGCGTAGCTCCTGTCTCCGATACTGCTGTGTACGCTCTATACACAGCGCTATACAGAATAGGGATAGAAGTTTCTTTCAGCCCTTGTAAGGGCTAATACCGGCAGGGTCAGAGCCATAGGTGACAGTCAGGGCCGTGAAAACAGATTTTAACAGCTACACAAGATGACAGCGTCTGTGTAGCTAAGGTCAGGGATTTCCTCACTGCATTTCCCCATTAGGAGGGATAGAAAGGCAGGCTTCCTTTCCTCTACCCAGACCCACAACCCTGCCACTGTACCCTCCTGCCCTTTGCACACTCAAACTCATTGTTACTAAGCCATTATACTAGCAAACACTGAGGAAACTTAGTGGCATCCTAAACGTGGCTGTTGGACTTCTGTATTGTCCCACTAGTGCAAAGATATTTGCAGCACGTCTGCTTGCATTGCACACTCAAACTCATTGTTACTAAGCCATTATACTAGCAAACTATGCTGCCAGTTTAAGGGCCGTAGTTGCATTGTCAGGGATAATTATTGTTGTTTATTCTGCTGTTAATAAAGCTAGACCACCGCTGAAATCTACACCACCTCTCAATTTTTACTACCACATTTTAAGTGCACAATCTTGTCGCAATCAAAATGAGTGGCAAAATGACAGATGCTGGTGGAAAGGGGAAGAGGCGTGTTGGAAAAGGAAAAAAAGGGGAAGGTGGCAAAGCTCCATTAACATCTGCTGAAGATAGACCATCTTCCAGCAAAAGTAAGATGTCTACTACTTACCGTGGACAATCCGATGTGCTCCCTTTTTTACGGACACGAACAACTGGAACAAAGGTAGATGATGGCCAAAAAAGGAAAATGCTTGAATGGATCTCAAGTGGTCCAACAAGTGCCCTCTCCGCCACCTCAACTACCGCATCCAAAAAACACCAGTCCTCTGAGTTGTCAGCCCAATCACACTTGCATTCTCCCAGCTCTGAAGTCTCCATCCGCCCTGCACAGTATGGTGGAACTGAGATGGCTGAGTCTGCAGAGCTGTTCAGTCACACTATAGCCTGGGAATCAGAAGTCTGCTCCCAAGCTACAGTGAGTACAGACCAGGAAATGGTCTGCAGTGATGCCCAGAACCTTTGTGACTCAGATTCCGGCCATGAGGACCAAGTTTCTGAGCATAATGTTGACCCTTTTTCACAAACTGTAACACTTGTTGTTATAGACAATGAGGAACATACTGATGACGATGAGACACAGATACCAGATTGGGATGACAGCTTAAACATTCGGTCAGGGCAAGAAGAGGCTCGGTCTGAGGGTGAGGGGAGTGCAAACACAACAATTGATGAGAAAGTTCTAGATCCCACCTACTGTCAACCCCCAGTCAGGCACTCGAGGAGGTCAACAGAGGCGGTGGAGGAGGATGCAACCGACGACGAAGTTACCTTGCGCCTTCCTGGACAGAGTCGGAGCACTGGTAGCACGTCTACAACTGCATCCTCAGCCCCCACTCTGCCTCTGAGCACTAGTCGGGGTGGATCAGCAGGTCGCATGCCCTCTAAGCCTTGCCTAGCCTGGTCTTTTTTTGAAATAGCAAAAGATCGCCCAAATTATGTGATCTGTAAAATTTATCGTGATTCTGTTAGTAGAGGGCAAAACCTCAGCAGTTTGACAACTTCTTCCATGAATCGTCACATGAATAAATATCATATGTCCCAGTGGGAAGCTCACCATGCTGCAATGCGGCCTAGCGGAGAGAACCATCCACCGCCTGCCCCTTCCAGTGCATCCGCGCGCTCTTCATCTTCTAGGACTGTGGGAACAGCTGTCACACCTGGTTTTCCACGCACAACTTCCACCACTGTAACTGCAACAGGCAGTTTGCTTGGTAGGTCGTCAGTTGGTTTGGAAGGGGAAACAAGTGCGTGTGTACAGCTCTCTCAGACATCGATAGCACCAATGTTGGATGAAGGCAACATCATGTCTACACCTGCACTTTCCTCACAAACCTGCATTTTTCCAGGGACACCCTACTCAACACCATCTACACACAGCAGCCAGATCTCTGTCCCTCAGATGTGGACAAATAAAAGGCCATTTCCTGCGACCCATGACAAAGCTAAGAGGTTGACTCTATCCCTCTGTAAGCTCTTGGCTACCGAAATGCTGCCTTTCCGCCTGGTGGACACACAGGATTTTAGAGACCTTATGTCTGTCGCTGTGCCCCAGTACCAGATGCCCAGTCGCCACTACTTCTCTAAGAAAGGTGTGCCCGCGCTACACCAGCATGTCGCACACAACATCACCGCTTCCTTGAGAAACTCTGTGTGTGAACGGATGCATTTCACCACCGATACTTGGACCAGTAAGAATGGACAGGGACGTTACATGTCGCTGACTGGGCACTGGGTAACTAT
This sequence comes from Anomaloglossus baeobatrachus, assembly GCF_048569485.1. NCBI lineage: Eukaryota > Metazoa > Chordata > Amphibia > Anura > Aromobatidae > Anomaloglossus > Anomaloglossus baeobatrachus. The sequence continues at coordinate 1,009,529 of NW_027441806.1, forward strand.
GGTGATAGATGGTGAAGGGTCTGCTGCACAAGTCTTGCCGTCCCCACGACTTGTGTGTCAATCCTCTGTCTGTCCAAGTTCCTCCACAGCTTCTGCCTCCTCCACCTCATCTGGGTCCTCCACCTCCGCCCCAAGCCTGCCTGGTCAGGCCACCAGCATTCTCACTGCGCCGAAGGAATCACGCACCCCTCATTACTATGCTGGCAGCAGAGCGCAACGGCATCAGGCGGTCTTTAGCTTGACATGTCTTGGAAATAGGAGTCAGACAGCGGATGAGTTGTGGGCAGCTCTGGAGACTGAGTTTAATGGTTGTCTCCACTCAACCTGCAGCCTGGTAAGGCCGTGTGCGACAATGCTGCAAACCTGGGTGCGGCCCTTCGCCTGGGCAAGGTGAAACACGTGCCTTGTATGGCTCACGTGTTGAACCTTGTTGTACAGCAATTTTTAACACACTATCCCGGCCTAGATGGCCTTCTGACCAGGGCACGTAAACTGTCTGCTCACTTCCGCTGTTCAACCGCTGCAGCTGAGCGACTTGCATCGCTCCAGAAGTCTTTCGGCCTGCCGGTTCATCGCCTGAAATGCGATGTGGCAACACGCTGGAATTCGACTCTCCACATGTTACAGCGACTGTGGCAGCACCGCCGAGCCCTGGTGCAATATGTCATGACATATAGCCTGGGCCAACGAGATGCAGAGGTGGGGAAGATCACCCTGATGGAGTGGTCTCAGATCAAGGACCTATGCACCCTTCTGCACAGTTTCGACATAGCGACGAATATGTTTAGCGCTGACAATGCCATTATCAGCATGACAATTCCAGTCATTTACATGCTGGAGCACACGCTAAACACTATTTGGAGTCAGGGAGTGGGACAACAGGAAGGGGAGGAACTACAGGAGGATTCATATGCGCAAGACACAACAACATCACCAAGGTCCAGACGTTCATCATCACCAACGCGGCAGGCATGGGACCATGGGGGACAGGGATCAACAAGGGCGCATGGTAGCAGGCGAAATGTTGAGGAAGGTGCAGGAGAACATGAAGAAATGGAGGACGAACTGTCCATGGACATGGAAGACTCAGCGGATGAGGGAGACCTTGGTCAAATTTCAGTTGAAAGAGGTTGGGGGGAGATGTCAGAGGAAGAAAGAACGGTTAGCACCTCTATGCCACAAACACAGCGTGGACTTGGTCCGCATGGCTGCGCAAGACACATGAGCGCCTTCTTGCTGCCCTACCTCCAACATGACCCTCGTATTGTCAAAATTAGAAGTGATGATGACTACTGGCTTGCCACACTATTAGATGCCCGGTACAAGTCCAAATTTTGTGACATAATTCCAGCCATAGAAAGGGACGCACATATGCAGGAGTATCAGCAGAAGCTGTTACTCGATCTTAGCTCGGCTTTTCCACCAAACAACCGTGCAGGTGCAGGGAGTGAATCTCCCAGTTGTAACTTGACAAACATGGGACGGTCTCGTCATCTTCAACAGTCTACCCATACCAGTAGCACCGTATCTGGTGCTACTGGTAACAGCAATTTTATTGAATCTTTTCATAATTTTTTTAGACCCTCCTTTGCAAGGCCACCAGAGACAACAAGTCTGACACATAGTCAACGGCTGGAGAGGATGATACAGGAGTATCTCCAAATGAACATCGATGCCATGACTTTGCAAATGGAGCCTTGCTCATTTTGGGCTTCAAATCTTGAAAAATGGCCAGAGCTCTCCACTTACGCCTTGGAGATTTTGTCGTGTCCAGCTGCCAGCATTGTCTCTGAACGTGTCTTCAGTGCTGCTGGGTGTGTGCTGACAGATAAGCGCACGCGTCTGTCCAGTGACAATGTGGACAGACTAACGTTCATCAAAATGAACAAGTCATGGATCCACAAGGAATTTACTACCACTGTGTCATCCTGGAGAGAGTAAATGCTTGTGGATTTGGAATATGCTTGATGCACATCAAAACATCCTGTTTGCAACTAGGGCACAAGTGCTGCCACTGAAGGGGTGGGTGTCTGTGTGGCCCAATTTTTTGAAAAAAAGGGAGACTCCGCTTGGAGTAACCCTTGCTTGCTGTGTTTTTTAAAAGGAGCCAAGATGAACAGAGCTGGGATCAGGAAAGACTTAGCTACCTACCCCGGTGTCCTCCTGGGGACGGTTAAGTATGGCGTATTTTTGAATGTGCTTGATGCAAATCTACCTGTGAAGTGTACAACTGGGGCACAAGTGCTGCCACTGAAGGGGTGTCTGTGTGGCCCAATTTTTGGAAAAAAAGGAGACTCCGCTTGGAGTAACCCTTGCTTGCTGTGTTTTTTAAAAGGAGCCAAGATGAACAGAGCTGGGATCAGGAAAGACTTAGCTACCTACCCCGGTGTCCTCCTGGGGACGGTTAAGTATGGCGTATTTTTTAATGTGCTTGATGCAAATCTACCTGTGAAGTGTACAACTGGGGCACAAGTGCTGCCACTGAAGGGGTGGGTGTGTGTGTGTGTGGCCCAATTTTTGGAAAAAAGGGAGAACTCCGCTTGGAGTCACCTTGTGGTGTTTTACATGATTTTAGAAGGGCGTGCCATGCCTATATCTGTGTCTCCTCCTCTTTTTCCTTGTCCAGCTCTTTTGTTTTCGCATGAGTATATGTCCTTGTCACTTTCCCATGTGTTTGTGTTGTGTTGTGAGTTGTTTGTCACCTTTTGGACACCTTTGAGGGTGTTTTCTAGGTGTTTTTATGTGTTTGTGATTGCCTACCATTGTTTCCTATGCGGTTCGAGTTCGGTTCGTCGAACGTTCGCCGAACTGAACTCGAACGAGACCTCCGTTCGACGAACCGAACCGCGGCTGGTTCGCTCATCTCTAGTCTTTACCTACATGTGCACAGTCTGTAGGCAGAGTATAATCATATTTGTATTGTTTGTTGGGCTTGTATTAATGGGCCTGACTCATTTTGAGATACACTGGAGACTCACAAACAGGAGAGTGTATTTTTCTGCACTTTTGAAGTATTCATTGCAATTTACTAGTAATGTCAGCATGTGTATATATGGGCTTTAAAGTATTTTATGCATGTACAAATGGCATTTCAGGGTGGGGAAGCCACTATTAAACATGTTTGGCGGTTTGTTTCTGTGCATTTTCTATTGCAAATGTGCTGTGATTTGTCTATATTTATGGATTTGTATTTCTATGTTTGGGTTATTATGCAAGTTCCTTGGTGTCACCATGTCTGGAATGGTAACAGTAATGTGTAGTGTGTAATGGAAAATATATGTGGAACATATGGCACTTCATGGGTTTGTAGATATTTTATTTCATGGCTTTCTGTAGTTTTTTTATTTTTTGAACAATTATAAGGAGATGAATGATTAATAAGTGGTTGAAGATGTTTACTGCTGAACTTGTTTTTTCTCCCATGCTTATTGTGTTATTATGTCACTAGATGAGTGTAATGGGTTGTTGTTGTCATACACATGGATGTGTTTTCCTATTTCATACAATTGATGCAATCCAAGACTAATGTCTAATTTTTTAACATCTACAATTGTTTGAATTAGTGACCTGAATTTACATTTTTTAATGTTTTTTAACAGTGGATCTTGTCAAACGGCGATGGCGCTCAGCCCGTGACCAGATCCGCAGAGAGTATAACCCTGTGGCCACCACAGCTGCCGCTGCAAAGAAGAAAAAATATGTCCATTATGAAAAACTAAGCTTCCTTATGCCCATTATGGAAGTACCAAAGTAAGTTTCAAGCATTACATCACATGGTGGTTTTATTTAAAAGGCACACAGTAATGGTTTTTTTTTTCCATCAAAGTACAGAGGATAACCTGGAAGATAGTGAGGAAGCCCAGTCAGCCTTATTAACAGCGACCTCTGCTGCTGAGATGGAGCCAACCTCATATCAACCTCCACCAATCCCCAACACCAGCCAGTCAGACGCAGAAGAAATGTCATCTGATTTGGGTTTGGGCACAAGTCAATCCACTAATGTAATTCCAGGCCAGTCTACTGGGCAACAAAGTGGCCCTTCACCAGTTATTGCAGACAGTAGTCCACAGCAACATGCAGGCACACAGCCAAGAATATCAACTAATACCATGCGCACAGTAGCACAATCTATCCGTGGTCGCAGACATAGGCGTTATGAAGATTTACGTTCCCTGCCTGAGATCATTGATACCAGAATTATACACATGATGAATTCACTGATACCAGAGAGTGATGGAGAGAGATTTTGCCGCTCCCTTTCTCCCTCTCTTGCATTGGTTGCACCTGATAGGCAGGACAGATTGAGGGCGTCCTTAATAACACTAATATCTGCTACCCAACGTGAGCCAGAACCCATTTATTGTTTTGAAGTGATAGGACAATGGAGATCCAATCCACGTGGCCCACACACAAACACAACTCAACAAACTGTGGAAACCCAAACAGAAGAACATTTCTCTAATTTTCAACTTAATCCTGTAGTTCAACAAACACATATAGAGTGTCCATCTTCTTCTATGGTAACTGATGTACAAATTAGGCCAACAATTGTCCCACACCAAACAAGTACATAAATGACACAAAGGCCATCTCAACAGCCAACATTTGTCCCACAAGTAGCCCAACAAACACCAATGCAAACCTCTTTTAACTATCCTAGTATTGTTAGTGATGTTCATAGACTACCTCAAATGTCTCAACAACCAACAGCCTATCATGTTCCTAATAATCTACAACAACAGTACTTTCAACAACAGACTTACCCAACTAACTTCACATACACACATACTCAGCCTCTTCCAACACATCAATATGTACCACCTACACTTGGTCTCCCATCTGTTCAAACAACTGCCTCATTATTGGTTCCAAGTGCAACAACTGTTACTAGTGGAAACACTGATCAGTCACTCACTACAACATCTACTGTTGTGCAGCAAACATATTCTGTAGGTGTCAATGCAATGGAGACTACACAGGAAAACATCAGTAGCCTAGAGGATTTAGTTGAATCATAATGTGATATTGTATGTATTATTTTACATTTTGGTATGTTTTCTAGGGTATTGCTGGTTGGAAAACATTTCAAAATGTAACACATTACTTACTCTATATGCATGGGGTCATATTTTTGTTTTCATTTACCAAAAAAAAAATAGCAATTACTCTATCACTTCAAAAACAATACCTGCCTGTTAGAATGTTGCCTTGCTCTGGACATGTTGTTTGGACCATCCATTAGAATTTACTGGGTTTAGGGATAAGATGCACGCACATAAACTACTACACTAACATGCAGACACCTTTATTATTAAAAATCCCGACACTATGCAGTATCTGCATATGGTCTGGTCCCATACTTGTATTCCAATAGTGTCCAACAAATTATGTTTGCGTGACATTATTGCATAATAAAGTATGGTGTTTTGTATGGGCTAAAGTCCCTGACAAAATTGTATATAAAAAAAAAATACAGGGTGTTTTGCAAAAGAGAACATACGTACATAGGTAAAATAATAATTCTGGACTAAGTTTTTCATAACAAATTTGCCATAATTTTATTAGTCATGTACATTCAGTATTATTTTTTTAAGAATAACAAAAAATCCTGATGACATAACAATATAGTTATATCACAAAAGCTTATGGGGACCACAAACACAACCAACCAACCAAAAAACCACAAATGATACCTATGCATGGTCATTTTCTCTTTTGTATTACATATGTGTTTGTGCTTATGTAACCAAGTGTTGACAAACTTTCTTCATGTCAAAATTATACATGACTATGGCTATTTAAACCAAAAAAATCTTTAAACTGATTCCTCACTTATAGACCAGAAGTGGACACAGTGGTTCTGACACTACCATTGTCTACAAATCGTGCATTTAAAGCAATATCTTCGTCATTGCTTTCATGTAATCTACAGTAATTATGTAACACTACTGTCGATTTAATGACAGCCTTGACGGTGGTTGGTTGGAGTTGTATGGTGGTTTGATAAATGCGCCATCTTGAGGCCAAAATGCCAAAGGAACGTTCTACATAGCAACGTGCTGTGGCCAATTTGCTATTAAATAGGGCTTTTGATCTGTCCAGGCCCCTTCTGGGATATGGACGCATCAAATGCCTTGACAATGCAAACCCCTGATCTGCAACCATTACAAAAGGGACAATTGGGCCATGAGTACCAGGCAATGGTCTTGGTGCAGGCAAACTTAAACTATCAGACATTAATCGTCTTGCTAAACGTGAGTTTCTGAAAATGCGTGCATCTGAGGCACTGCCATAGGCCCCAATATCTGCAAATAAAAAGCAATAGTTTGTATCTACCATGGCCAAAATAACTACAGAAAAAAACTTATGATAATTAAAATATCTTGATGCAGAGTTCGGTGGTTTCTTCACTCTAATGTGTTTTCCGTCAATGGCACCAATACAATTAGGAAAAGCTGTTTTCTCCAAAAATTCATCTGCAATGTGCATCCATTCCTGTGTTGAAGGCAGCTGCATGACATGATGCCTAAGGGTCTCCCAAAGCACAGTACAGGTATGCAGGATAATCTTGCCAATTGTGGACCTTCCCAATAAGAATTCGAAATGTAGACTGCTGATGGATTGCATTAATACAAACATTTCCATAGTTCCTTCAAAAGGATGTCAAAAGACATTATTGACTACTCCAAAAGGACTACATGAACAACAAAGAGAAAATGGAGTTTCCAAGTCCATTAAAAAATTGTAAATTTTATTTTATTTTATCACATAATAAATTAATTACAAAAGATCATATACAAAAATACATTACAGAAAAAAAGTGAGGCAAAAGAAGGGGAGGAAAATACCCCCAGGCAAGGTGATATGGCTACAACAACATGTGGGGGTTTAAATTTTAACCTTTTTCAAGAAGGGTACAATCCAATTACAACTGCATTCCTATCAGCAGTGGATTAGTCACAATGAACGTTAGTAAACTGCAGTTATTTGCTTACCCATTTAAATTCACAGTTATCCCCACAGGAGGTTGATGTGCCCACCAGAGTATAATAGAACCCTCCAAACGCGCGTTTTCGCGTCAGTGTACTTTACTGCTTCATCAGGGAAGACATAAACCCCCATCTGTGAAGGACCTTTTAAACACTGGTCATGTGACCGCATTGGTCATCGCTCCAGGGCTTGTCTGCACTGATCAACCAATAGTGGCTGCCATATCAGCACATGCACACTGCACAGCCACCGCCCCATGCACCACCCCCAGCCATCAAAGGGCAGTGAGTCATCCACCCCCCCCCCCACCCGTGGGTAACCACGGGAACCAGACGCTCAGCAAACCCCATTTAGATGCTGAATGAGATGCACAGGGAGGGGGCCGGGCAGAGCACAGGCGCACAGCAGGACACCAGGCTGATCAGAGCGCCTGCATATCACAGTGATATTTAGTTCATAGGATGCATCCATAAATAGAGAACAAGTCAGAATAAAGGGATGTTTTACACATCATCTAGGGGAAAGGCTAGTGTGCTCAGTATAACACATTAATGTCAAATAATATATAATAACCACATAACACGTTTATTTCCCTATATGTATGTTCAAAGAGATAAATATATACCAACAGCACCCCCAGGTGATGGAAAAGATTATTGCATCCCATAGGTATATTAACTTGATACAATTATATTCAATCCTGGGGAGATGTCCATGTTCTTGAACAGCGATATAAGTGTCCATTGGGTGATTTGAGCTGGGATCTCCGTAATAACTGCCAATCATGTAATGCAGAGTCTAGGGGTATTAAATAATGAAGAATAATAAAATTAATAAAAAAGAAACCAAAAAAATTAAAACCACCAAAGATCCTCCACATAAGGAGGAAAAGAGAAGGAGGAAAAACAAACTATAATAAAATCAGGAAAAATACCATGATATGTCAATGAAAAAATGCAGAATTTTTAAAGAAACGGAACAAAACCTAGGGATTCATTAAGTCCCTTTGGAGCCATGGTATCAAGAGTGCTTATCCATTTGACCTCGCATTGGGCCAACAGCTTTTTTATATCCCCACCACGTATACCACAATGTATCAAATCAATGCCCCGAACCATGAAGCATTTGGGGTCACATCCATGGTGTAATTTGTAGTGGCGTGGGATAGTTTTTAATTCAGTAGTGTCGGTCACTGTCTTTGCTGCACCAATGTCCCTCACATGCTCCCTCACTCGAACTCTAAGTTCTCTCGATGTAAGTCCTATATATATTTTTGGGCAACTACATGTTGCCCAATAAATAACATTCGAGCTACTACAAGATATATACTTATTAATTTGATAGGTACGTGACCCATCAAAGTTAGAGAAATCCGAGCAGCGGGAGACGTTGGTGCAGGAAAGACAGTGACCGCAAGGAAAACAACCCTTAAGCCGAGCCCCAGAGCCCAGAAAATTGGCAACCCTTGGTGGTACATAATGACTGGTAACCAAAATATCCTTTAAATTCTTGCACCGTCTAGCTGTCATCAAAGGTACATCAGACAGATAACCCTTGAGAACAGGAACAGAGCAGAGGACAGGCCAATGTTTATTAAATATTTCTCTCATCGAGTGCCATTTTTCATTGTAGGTACCAATAAATCAAATACCCTGTTCTTTTTCCGATGTTGATGTTGTACCATGTAATAAATGATCACGTGGTGTAGATAGGGCCCTCTTATATACCTTTTTCAGACATCATTGGCCATATCCCCTCTCCCTGAACCTGCTCCTCAGGTCATCTGCCTGCTGTTTGAAGTTGGCCTCAGAAGAGCAGATCCGCTTCGCCCTGAGGTACTGGCCAACTGGGATGGCACGGACAGTGGAGTGGGTATGTGCAGAGGTAGCATGTAAAAATGAGTTTACAGAGGTCTTTTTCCGAAATATATCCGTCTGCAACATACGTCCCTGATCAAGATTGATTTTAATGTCTAAAAAGTCCACTCCACTGTCACTTGATTCAAAGGTTGGCTTGATGTTATAGCAATTTTGATTGAGCCGGTCCATGAAACTCCTCAATTGTACAGACGACCCGTGCCAAATAAACAACAGGTCGTCTATGTACCTGACCCATATCTGCACCTGGGCTACAGCCTGTACGCCTCCGTCACTGAACAAACCCCTCTCCCAGTAACCTAGGAAGAGGTTTGCGTACGAAGGCGCACAGGCCGCGCCCATCGCGGTGCCCCGTTTCTGCAAATAAAAGATGTCCTTAAATACGAAAAAGTTGTGGGTCAGGACATACTCAAGTAGCTCAAGGACCAGCTCACAAGTGCGTCCATCCCAGTTGCTCCCCCTCAGGAAAAATCGATCCGCTCTTAGGCCATCTTCATGACGGATGCAAGTATAGAGGGACTCAATGTCCGCTACCACCAAGAGTGTACCTGTATCCATATGGATCCCATCAATCCTGTTCAAAACCTCGGTGGTGTCTTTTACATAAGACGGTAGTGTTTCCACCAAGGGTTTGAGATAATGATCAATAAAACTGCAGATGGGATTGCAGAGGCCATCAAGTCCTGATACTATAGGTCGGCCTGGGGGGTTGATGGGATCCTTATGAACTTTGGGTAAAAAATATAGAGTCGGTATTTTTGGATATTTTACATGGAGTCCATCAAAGACTTTTTTGGTGATCACACCCTGATCCAGGGCATCATTTAGTATGAGATAGAGCCGAGCAGAGAAAGATACCAAGGGGCTACATGATAATTTTTCATAAGTATCTCTCTCCCTCAGTTGACGGTAGGCCTCCCTTTCATACTTATCGACTGGCCATACCACAACATTACCCCCCTTGTCAGCAGCCTTAAAGACAACGTCCTTAATATCTTTTAGTTCTTGTAATGTAATTGGCAGTTATTACGATCCCAGCTCAAATCACCCAATGGACACTTATATCGCTGTTCAAGAACATGGACATCTCCCCAGGATTGAATATAATTGTATCAAGTTAATATACCTATGGGATGCAATAATCTTTTCCATCACCTGGGGGTGCTGTTGGTATATATTTATCTCTTTGAACATACATATAGGGAAATAAACGTGTTATGTGGTTATTATATATTATTTGACATTAATGTGTTATACTGAGCACACTAGCCTTTCCCCTAGATGATGTTTAAAACATCCCTTTATTCTGACTTGTTCTCTATTTATGGATGCATCCTATGAACTAAATATCACTGTGATATGCAGGCGCTCTGATCAGCCTGGTGTCCTGCTGTGCGCCTGTGCTCTGCCCGGCCCCCTCCCTGTGCATCTCATTCAGCATCTAAATGGGGTTTGCTGAGCGTCTGGTTCCCGTGGTTACACACGGGGGTGGATGGCAAATTTTTAGGCCACGCCCATGCCCACGCCTATAACCACGCCCAGTCAGCAATGACAATCATTGTTTTAGAAACAATAATTAAAAAAATATACAGAGATTTATTTCTAAGTAGTAAATTAAAATATAAATGCAAACTTGGCCGTGTTACATTTAAACTAGAATATTTTAGACCACAAAATTCTGTTTTAAAGCAGATCTTTCCCCTAAATCTGCCCCATGTACAAATCTGCAGACTTCATGACAGATCCGCTCTATTAGATAAAATATCTGTAATACTGTGCTTTTGGTTAATGGGCGGAATTAGTGAATATGGGCAACTTACTGTTCTGATTGTTCCAATTGTAGAGACACAGGGGTCAGTGGGTGCTCTCGTCCGCTGATCCAGTCGCCTTTAAAAAGACAGCAAGGCCCAGGGCTCATCCCAACTGAACGCCTGACATCCTTAATCCCTCCCTCTCCTCCTCAGCTGTGATCCGATCGCAGGATCAGATCACAGTGTAATGGCTCACGCTCATAGCACAGCAGGAGCCGAGGGTCATTAGCATATCGCATCACGTGATATGCCAGTGTTACTTCAGCTTGGTATGTGCGCAGTGCGGAAAAGAACACGCCCTCTGGCAGACTGGAGAAATGTAAACACTGTTTGTAAAAAAAAAAAATGCATCCAAAACGCATGCATTTTGGATGCATTTTCCATGTGTTTTGCATGCATTTTTGGCAGTGCGTTCCCCCGTCAATTCAGCTCTGCTACATGCCCGCTGACAGCAGACAGAGTCGCGCGATGAGAATGAACTCGGATGAACTTCACCCGACTTCATTGTCACCCCGCGGCTCTGTCTGTCGCGTCCTGGTTAGCGGTCAACCGGTGAAGGACTCACCGGTGACCGCAAATCCCCTGAGTGACTGAAGTGAGCAGTGCGATCAGCGGTGCCATCACTCAAGTTACCCGCGGCCAGCTGGAGTCCTCCATCTGAGACCGCAACTCACCTGTGATGTCATTGCTGATCGCGCTGCTCACTTCAGTCACTCGGGCAACTTGCTGTAACAGTTGGAGGATCCAGCGGTGGCCGCGGGTAACCTGAGTGACGTCATCGCTGATCGTGCGGCTCACTTCAGTTGCTGCGTGGAGCTGATAGAGAGCGGTCTGGTCTGTGACCGCTCCTGTCAGCTTCATGTAGCAGAGATGGATGCGTCGTGGAACCTCATATGGATTACGTCGGACCTGGAGGGGTATTTGGGAATTAATAAAGTGGTGAAAGAGGGTGGGTTTTTTTTGTCTTTTATTCCAAATAAAAGGATTTTTTGGATGTGTGTGTTTATTTTCTTTAACTTACAGGTTAATCATGGAAGGTATCTCAGGGAGACGCCTGCCATGATTAACCTAGGACTTAGTGGCAGCTATGGGCTGCCATTAACTCCTTATTACCCCGATTGCCATCGTACCAGGTCAATTCTGGATGAGCCGGGTAGAGTCCCAGGACTGGCACATCTAATGGATTTGGCAATTCCGCGCGGCTGCTGGCTGATAGTTAGGCTGGGGGGCTCCCGATAATGTGGAGCTCCCCATCCTGAGAATTCCAGCCTTGAGCCATGTGGCTTTACCCTGGCTGGTATCAAAATTGGGGGGGGGGGGGACCGCACGTCGTTTTTTTTAATTATTTATTTTACTCCACAATATAGACCTGCCCACCGGCGGCTGTAATTGGTTGCAGTGAGACAGCTGTCACTCAGCGTGGGGGCGTGTCTGACTGTAACCAATCATAGGTGCTGGTGGGCGGGGAAAGCAGGGAACATGAGATGGAATAATGAGCGGCCGGCATTTTCAAAAGAGGAAAAGCCGCCGGAGCAGTGTGAACGCTGTGCAGCGAGACGCCAGTGAGCTGTGAGTAAGAGAGGGGGGCAGACCGACTGACGATAGTACAGCTAGTACACACATATATTTGAAGAAAAATTCACAAAATTCACATAAACAGACGTAAATCTACACACAGTCATACACACATCATACACACAGACACATTAGAGGTATTAATATGGGGAAGTCGGCAGCAGCCTTACTCGCCTCCCCCGCTTGTCTTCGTCCAGCTCCTCCAGGGTATGTGGCTGTGCAGGCCGCACTGCGTGATGGCTGGGGGCAAATACAGCACAGGGGGCATAGACAGCACTGGGTGGGGCATATATGTTACTGGGGTCACCAGGGGGTATACATATTACTGGGGGTGCATAGACATCACTGGGGGCATCCATGTTACTCGGGTGGCATACACATTACTGGGGTCCGTGGGGGGGGGCATACACATTACTAGGGGAATAAACATTACTGGGGTCAGTGGAGGGGCATACACATTACTGGGGTCCGTGGGGGGGGGGCATACACATTACTAGGGGCATAAACATCACTGGGGTCAGTGGGGGGGCATACACATTACTGGGGCCTGTGGAGCCTAGATACTGACAGTGGTGGCCTGTGGGGCATACATACTGGCCCTAGGGATGCTTAGGGCACAGGCTGGCAGCAGTGGAAGACGCTCAGGGCCCAAGCTGGCAGCACTGGAGGGTGCTGAGGGCATAAGCTTGCAGCACTGCGGGGGGGGCGCTGAGGGCACAGGCTGGCAGCACTGCGGCGGGGCACTGAGGGCACAGGCTGGCAGTACTGGGGGGAACTGAGGGCACAGGATGGCAGCACTGAGGGCACAGGATGGCAGCACTGGGGGGGGCACTGAGGGCTACTCTGGTTGCTTTCTCTGAGTCCCCTCTGTTTCTGCTTTTTTCTATTGCAGGTACAGGGGGACCTGAGAAGACAAGTGCTGTACTCTCCCCTGCTCCCCCCTCCTGCACTCACTCTGCACTGTCCTCCTGCACTCACTCTGCACTGTCCTCCTGCAGGCACACTGCTCCCCCCTCCTGCACTCACTCTGCACTGTCCTCCTGCACTGACTCTGCTCTCCCCTCCTGCACTCACTCTGCTCTCCCCTCCTGCACTCACTCTGCACTATCCTCCTGCACTCACTCTTTGCTGTCCTCCTGCACTCACTCTTTGCTGTCCTCCTGCACTCACTCTGCACTGTCCTCCTGCACTCACTCTGCACTGTCCTCCTGCACTCACTCTGCTCTCCCCTCCTGCACTCACTCTGCTCTCCCCTCCTGCACTCTTTACTCTGTGCTGTCCTCCTGCACTCACTATTTGCTGTCCTCCTGCACTCACTCTGCGCTTTCCTCCTGCACTCACTCTGCGCTGTCCTCCTGCACTCACTCTGCACTGTCCTCCTGCACTCACTCTGCACTGTCCTCCTGCACTCACTCTGCTCTCCCCTCCTGCACTCACTCTGCACTGTCCTCCTGCACTCACTCTGCACTGTCTTCCTGCACTCACTCTGCTCTCCCCTCCTGCACTCACTCTGCACTATCCTCCTGCACTCACTCTGCACTATCCTCCTGCACTCACTCTGCACTATCCTCCTGCACTCACTCTGCACTATCCTCCTGCACTCACTCTGCACTGTCCTCCTGCACTCACTCTGCACTGTCCTCCTGCACTCACTCTGCTCTCCCCTCCTGCACTCACTCTGCGCTGTCCTCCTGCACTCACTCTGCTCTCCCCTCCTGCACTCACTCTGCGCTGTCCTCCTGCACTCACTCTGCGCTGTCCTCCTGCACTCACTCTGCGCTGTCCTCCTGCACTCAGTCTGCGCTGTCCTCCTGCACTCAGTCTGCGCTGTCCTCCTGCACTCACTCTGCACTGTCCTCCTGCACTCACTCTGCACTATCCTCCTGCACTCACTCTGCACTGTCCTCCTGCACTCACACTGCACTGTCCTCCTGCACTCACTCTGCGCTGTCCTCCTGCACTCACTCTGCGCTGTCCTCCTGCACTCACTCTGCGCGGTCTTCCTGCACTCACTCTGCGCTGTCCTCCTGCACTCACTCTGCGCTGTCCTCCTGCACTTACTTTGCACTATCCTCCTGCACTCACTCTTCACTGTCCTCCTGCACTCACACTGCACTGTCTTCCTGCACTCACTCTGCACTGTCCTCCTGCACTCACAATGTACTGTCCTCCTGCACTCACTCTGCACTGTCCTCCTGCACTCACACTGCACTGTCCTCCTGCACTCACACTGCACTGTCCTCCTGCACTCACTCTGCACTGTCCTCCTGCACTCACACTGCACTGTCCTCCTGCACTCACTCTGCACTGTCCTCCTGCACTCACACTGCACTGTCCTCCTGCACTCACTCTGCACTGTCCTCCCGCACTCACTCTGCACTGTCCTCCTGCACTGACTCTGCTCTCTCTCTGCTGCTGCTCTTACCTCAGTTGCAGAACAAACGAAGCAGCCACTGTGGAGAGCCGGTCACGTGTGAGAATCCTGGGCAGAAGAGGCAGGCAAAGGGGGCGTGGCCAGCATAGAGCGAGCAGCAGGAGGGGACAAGGAAGACATCCCGAGGAGTGTATGTGTCCAGCATTCAGAGAGGGCGTGGACGACAGCAAAACAGCGTGCCCAGCAGCATAGATGCCATGGAAGGCATCCAGAAAGTGTGGCCTGCATCCGGAGGGGGCGTGGTCGGCAGAGAGCGGGGGCGTGGCAGCTGCCTCTCACTACACTGCAGGATTACAGAGCTCCCGGGCGTGAGAACGGGACTGGACTATAAAACCGGGGCTGTCCCGCTGTATCCGGGACGGTTGGGAGGTATGAAAGTACACTGACGCGAAAACGCGCGTTTGGAGGGTTCTATTATACTCTGGTGGGCACATCAACCTCCTGTCGGGATAACTGTGAATTTAAATGGATAAGCAAATAACTGCAGTTTACTAATGTCCATTGTGACTAATCCACTGCTGATAGGAATGCAGTTGTAATTGGATTGTACCCTTCTTGGAAAAGGTTAATACTTAACCCCCACATGTTGTTGTAGCCATATCACCTTGCCTGGGGGTATTTTCCTCCCCTTCTTTTGCCTCACTTTTTTTTCTGTAATGTATTTTTGTATATGACCTTTTGTAATTAATTTATTATGTGATAAAATAAAATAAAATTTACAATTTTTTAATGGACTTGGAAACTCCATTTTCTCTTTGTTGTTCATGCTGATGGATTGCCCTGTTGATAGGTAACTGAAATAGAATAAAAACATGACATTACTTTGACTATTCATGTAATGTATATTTCACACCAATTATTTGTATCATCCAATGACTGGCGAGATACTGTGTATGTTTTTCTTATAATTTCTTTGGTTGGGAAAACATATGTGATCTTTACTTTCCATATTGGAAAAATATTTAATTTTGTGTTTAATAAACAAGCTTGTTTGAGTTAAGCCTCTTGTTTCTTTAATTTTTGTAGAGATAGAATGGTAGATGTGACTTCTCAGATCTTATTTTGAAATTGCACTGTGGTTAAGTGATCAATATAAGTTTTCTACAAAGACCATAATGTTAAATTACATAATTTCTACAAAATGATGCCTTAGCGACTTAACATGTATTTCAATATAACAGATAAAGCATGAGTATACATGACAACACCTACCGTAAAGTCACCAACAGTCGTTCCTCAGGGGAGATGCTGAGGCGCATAGAGGTGTCCTGATGCTTCAAACGATGGTACACAAGGCCAAGGATGTTGTCAAATGAATTCATGGTGAGATGGCAGTAGGCTTGGAATTTTGGTGTAAATTTCCGCATTTCACCATAGAGAATGTTAAAATGCCCATGTGTTTTCCTGAGCTTCATAAGGGCGTGAATCCACATCCTTCTCTCCAGTGGTGGCTCTTCTTCAATCATATGTCGCCTAACCCCAAATCTCCTAGATATCAACCAGAGCAAATACATGGTTGCTTCATTGGAGAGAGACATTTTGGAGTGTGTATAATGTGAGAATGAGCTCAGAAGCCATGTTGTTAAGCAAACTAACCAAATTGTGTAGTTAATTGACCAATTTAACACACCAGGAGCACATTATGGTGGGCTAACAAGGTTATTTGTGTGAAAATACTGATCTGAAAAAACGAACGGCACACGTACGTATTTATGTCAATACGGACATTCCACATGCACACACGGCTCGCATACGCCATCACACGGATGCTATACGTACCGGAGAAACGCCCCTAAAAAACGGAACACAGACCCGAAAAACGGACCGTGAGACACGCATGTTTTTTTTGCAGAAGTGTGTTTTAGGCCTATGAGAATGAGACTACCATCATTTTATAGATAATCATCTCAGATATCTGATAGATAAATTTGACTTACAACAATATATAATATGATTAGATATGTATATTTTTGTCAGGTCATTGCATTGTTACATTGTTACTGTTTTGCTCCTGATGTTTTAAAAAAATGTTTTTCCTGTGTACTACGTATTACAACCTGTTCTCATATTCCCTAATAGCTCAGTGTGTTATTAGGTTGATTCCCAAGAGAAGGGTCACTGGTTTGAATGGAGAAGCAGCCATGAAGATATCCCAAGAAAAGAGAATCAGCATCCTCCAGTTCATGGAAAGCGGTCTATCGGCCAAGAAAATTGCTAAACTGCAAAAGCCAAGAGGTAGACGTCGAGGAAATATATCGAAGTCAACTCATCACAAGATCTACCAGTTTTGGAACGACAAACACTGCATTGGAGGTGGTTCGTATGCTTTATAATAGTGAGATCACTGGCGTCCATGCAAGTATCGTCAATAGACTACGCTCTGATGGGTGCAAATAAGTTTGGAAGAAACAAGGGAAACAGAGGGTAACAGATGGAGAAATTGAGGAAACTATCAAGTTCGGTAGAGGAAACCTGATGATATGGAGTTGTTTCACAGCCAAAGGCAGTGCACACTTGATGGGGATCAATGGTGATCTCAATGTTGAGCTATATCTGAGTATCCTACACGTTACGTCATACACTGGAGTACTCTGGGTATGAAAAGGACGACAGTGTTGCAGAAAGACGACCTGAAGCATTCTTCAAGATTAGTGCAGAAATGGTTCAATGATAATAAAGTAGAGGTGCTGGATTGGCCCCCACAGTTTTCAGTCCGCAACCCAATACTTGTGGGTAGAGTTGAAGAAAATGCTGTATACATACCCAAAAGAATAGACAAGTATGCACAAACATTGGGACCATGTAGAAGAGACCTGGAATCAGATTTCGGTCGATACATACTTGAATCTGATCCAGAACATGAAGAGAAGGATTCACGCAGTGTTGAGAACCAAAAGTGGATTTACAAAATGCTAACAATTGAATAAAATTTTAGATTTTTAGGCACAAAACCATAATATGCAGTGACATGACAAGAATCTGCATAACTAATCAAATGCTAAATAGTTACAAGTCAATTTTATGTATTAGATAGCCGAGATGATTGTTTATAAAATGATGGTAATCTCACGTTTAATAAAATAGCAGATGGGGGGATATGGAGCCTGAAAGTAAAAGGTTAAAAACATTTTTACCCATTTGCTCCTCAGTGTATAACACTGTGTAATGTTCTATGCACATGGAATATTGCTTTTTATTTGATTTTTAGAAAACAGACATATATTAGTAACTGTATATATTGTAATTCTAATGTAACTTCTAACGTGCTTTCCCTTTGTTTCTTTTCTTGCCTTTAGTTTGACTGTTTCTTTTGTGTTTTCTTGTTCAGTTTGTCAAATACAGGTGCATCTCAATAAGTTAGAATATCATAATAAAGTTAATTTATTTCAGTAATTCAATACAAAAAAGGAAACACATATTATATAGAGTCATTACACACAGAGTGATCTATTTCAGGTGTTTATATCTGTTAATGTGGATGATTATGGCTTACAGCCAATGAAAACCAAAAAAATCATTATCTCAGAAAATTAGAATAATGACCACAGAGCACCTGCAAAGGCTTCCTAAGTGTTTACAATGGTCCTTTAGATTGTTCAGTAGGCTACACAATCATGGATAAGTTTGCTGTCTTGTCAGATGTTCAGAAGGCAGTCATTGACACACTCCACAAGGAGGGTAAGCCACAAAAGGTTATTGCTAAAGCAGCTGGCTATTCTGTGAGTGCTGTATCCAAGCATATTAATGGAAAGTTGAGTAGAAGGAAAAGGTGTGGTAAAAAAATGTGCAAAAGCATCTGGGATAACCGCAACATTGATAGGATTGTTAAGAAAAGGCCATTCAAAAATTTGGGGAAGATTCACAAGGAGTGGACTGCTATTGGAGCCAGTGCTTCAAGAGCCACCACACACAGACATTCAGGATATGGACTACAAGTGTCAGATTCCTTGTGTCAAGCCACTCATGACCACTAGACAATGCCATAAGCATCTTACCTGGGCCAAGGAGAAAAAGAACTAGACTATGGCTAAGTGGTCCAAGGTGTTGTTTTCAGATGAAAGTAAATTTTGCATTTCATTTGGAAATCAAGGACCCAGAGTCTGGAGGAAGAGTGGAGAGGCCACAATCCAGGCAGAGGTGTATGGGTTAAATGTAATAACCCATTTACCTGTGGCCAAACATTTCTTTGCTTCAGGACACAACATAAACCACATGAAAGTTGTCATAATAAAAGGCAACTTCAGATCACAGAATCATCAAAGGATGTGAGAATACAAATTCATTACAATGTTTCATTCTGTCCACTCAAGACTAAATCTGTCAGGAGGATTTATGACTCACTACAAAATCTGAGGAGTCTGCTTCAGAGACTAGGAGGGCACCAGGCCTCTGATCCTACATGGATATTGGGACAATAAAACTGTCACACCACTAATCAAAGATAATTAAGGATTCACTCTCTAAGCTCAGTGTTTATTTAAATGTCATTTTATTATACCATGCCTCTGCTCTGTTTGTGAATATATTTGAGTTTCTTCAGATATTTTGTTAAGGGTGCTTTACACGCTGCGACATCGCTAGCGATCTCGTTAGCGATGTGACACGCCAGATTGCAGATGCGATCTTCCGAGATCACACATGTGACCGGCTCTATAAAAACGACCTATGTGCGATCTCGGCAGATCGCATCTGTGATCTGGCGTGTCACATTGCTAACGAGATCGCTAGCGATGTCGCAGCGTGTAAAGCACCCTTTATACCATGCCTAATGAAGGGACCTGATAAATCTGGAAAGCTTGCCTTGTAACATCAAATTCCAAAGAGGGCCTTCCTTGAAGTGTGTTCAGGCACAGGAAACAGCCATAGTCTGTTATGTTCCAGCTACTCCCTGTATTTATGCTTTTAAGATGAATTTATATATAAAGAAAAAAACTTTTATTCACAAGAACGGTGAGTGCTGCTCCTATTTTTCGTCTCTTTGGAATTTGAACTTTACTACTGCCTGGAGTTTAGCACCTGCAGTCCTGAAGAGTCTGTGGGGATGTCTTTCCATCACTGATTACATGCATGTGAGTGGTGCCGGATTTTTTTCTGGTTGGACTTTTTATTGCTTTGTAATATAATTTACATTATTTTAGTTAGCTGTTATGATTAAGGGACCGAGGAGGATCAAAAAAATGCGGAATCCCAAATAGTAACAGAGTTGCTGAAACCTTAACGGATTGCAGACCTAATCCTGACACACAACTAGAAGTAGACATGGGACGAGCCTACGATGACCTAGTCGTTTCGACACAGCCGGAGAACTAAATATTCTCACAGATATAAGAAAGCTAATACTATCTTTATAAGAAAGGATAGGAAGGAGCACTGTTTGCAACCGTAAAAACCCTAATAAATACCAGCAATGATATGGAAAAATCCTGACGTCTGTGAGGAAAGAGTTAACCTTTTTCACTGACTTAGAAAATAATAGAAATTCATTCTCCCTGGCAAGACCGAACCAGACTTATTTGCGTAATAAACTGTGAGACCAACCTCAAGGACGCAGAATGTTTTGACTTAGAGACGACTGAAAAACATCTTGTTATTGGAGTATAAGTCATTATATTAATTTCTCTTGCTGGGAATATGTAATTCACGCCTTTAATGAATATGTATGCTGCATAGTTACGCCCTAATCAAATCTGTATAACCTTCTAAAGTAAACAAAATAATACAGTTTTCTTTTTGGGAGCCGCACGTCTCCTAGCCTTTACGTGTATAACGGTGTCTGCCTGTTTTCATTGAAGGCTAAAGGGAGGGCAGAGGGGGGTCACCGGTACCCTCTCTGCATTCGGACATCGCTGGCAATAGCTGTGACCGTTAGGTCAACCTTACATTATCTGGCGCCCGAAAAGCAGGGACCCGTGTTTCTAATCCCAGGACGCAGTGGACTGTCTTGCCATTCAGAGGAGGAGTGGACCAGACGTGGGGACCAGAAACACCTGGCCAGGTAAGAGTTGTGTAAGGGGTGGGCAGACCCCTTACAAGGAAGCACAGGTTTTCTCTGAAGTGGTTAATGCTGTCCCCATAGAAACTGTACAGGAGGGAGGAGGAGCCGGCAGCTTAGGGGGAAAGGAAGTGTGTGCTGAAGGCAGTTGTGTCCGGGACGGGAGAGAAGAAACAGCCAGGGGCAGAGTGTGGAGCTGAGTGGGCAGAAAGAAAGAAAGAAGGGAGCTGGAAGAACAGGGAAGCCGGAGAGAAAAGGAGCGGGCGGAACCTCATAGTGCGAAGCAGTCCCGGTGTGGGTCCGGGCTGTGGGTAGCCATAAGTGGGAGCCAGGTGAAGTAGAGTAGCCGGGCACATCCCCACTGGAGGAGATGTCAGGGCAGGCTTTCCCCAGCTAAGAAAAGAACGTGAAGTCATCTGTAACTGCCGGTTTTTGGAAAGAGTTGTGAAATAAAGAATGTCTTTTATTTGCATCGAACCATGCCTGGAGAGTGTTTATACGTCGGACGACATCTGCACCACCACACTCTGCCCCACCAAGACATCTCCCGTCCCGATAGTGATGGCGGAGCCAGGGGTAAGCCTGACGGAAGGGGCCACGACTACAAGCCCAGAGGCGCCCCTGGCACCCCGTTACATGTGGCGTAGTCGGCAGGATCCGGATCATATGCAAGGGGTCCCGCTCCAAGAAGAAGGAGATCAAGTGATGCCGAAGACACTGGATCCAGATTATTGGAAAAGAGTCCCGATCCCATGGTGGGAAGAGGAAGAAGTGCCTAAGGCGTTGGACCGGGCACAAGATGGCGGCAAGATGGCCGTTGTCTGTGAAGACACAGAAAGCGCGCGCAGAATTGGCGCCAAAAGAAGAGCCTGGGGCTGGCCGGTGCCGAAAAAGAAGTTCGGAGTACTCCGCCCAAAGAGGGGAGGTGCCGGTCCCAGGGCACGAAGGAAGATATGTGAAGTGGGCGGTGTTCCAGAGAAAAAGAACCACCGCATAGGGGTCGACCTGATGTGTGAGGCTGGGGGTGGAGTATACCCAAGAGCGGGAAAAGTAAGCCCGCCTCCACTTCCTCCAGCATCTCCACTGACCCCGACGCCATTACCAGAAACGCTGACTCCGAGCAAGATGGAGACTCCAGGAAGACAGCAAGCTGCGGTAGCCGCACTAGTAGCGACTAGCCTGGGCAGAGGACGCCCGAAGCAGACTGCGGCTGCGGAAGGACCCACCCTTAACCTACCGGCTGTGCCAGGAGGACCGGAGCAGCCCACTACACAAGAGGCCGCACAGTGGCAACAGGAAATCGAGTGGGAGGAATGCCAATACCGGCGGCGGTCGCAGCAAAGACCGGTGCTAGCTTAACTCTCCCACCCGAGACGTTGGAGCAACCCGCCAACTACGAGCCCTTCCGGAGGCTGCGCCGGTTGCCCGGACAGTCCCTGTCAGAGTACGTGCAGGCCCAACGAGCCGAATGGCAACGTGCATATCATCCGGAGTGACTTTTCAAGACCGGAAGATGGCGGGCCTGTTTTTGTTCAACACCGGCGTTGTTTTGAGCCGGAAGAAGGTGTGTTGTTTGTAACCGTTCAAGTTGCTGAGCCCGGAAGAGAGCCTGATGCTGGACTGAGCCAGGGGCTCCCTCCGCGTCGTTAAGAAGATTTTTGCCGAGTTGTGTTCCTGCCAGCTAACGTCTAAGACCGGGAGTGCTGCAAAAGCCTCCGGGCAGAAACTCCACTAAGACCGGGAGTGCCTGCCGACGGCCTCCGGGCACGACTAAGACCGGGAGCTTCCAGGAGGAACTCTGGGCGCTGGACTGGTGTGCCCTTGCGGGTGCCCTCAGGTGAACATGTTCGCAGTTTCATTAAAATGACTTTGTTTAGTTTTAAAATGTGATTTTAGATTTGTGCCTTGCCGGGAGGCTTAGGCTTAAAGAGGGGAGGTATGTAAGGGGTGGGCAGACCCCTTACAAGGAAGCACAGGTTTTCTCTGAAGTGGTTAATGCTGTCCCCATAGAAACTGTACAGGAGGGAGGAGGAGCCGGCAGCTTAGGGGGAAAGGAAGTGTGTGCTGAAGGCAGTTGTGTCCGGGACGGGAGAGAAGAAACAGCCAGGGGCAGAGTGTGGAGCTGAGTGGGCAGAAAGAAAGAAAGAAGGGAGCTGGAAGAACAGGGAAGCCGGAGAGAAAAGGAGCGGGCGGAACCTCATAGTGCGAAGCAGTCCCGGTGTGGGTCCGGGCTGTGGGTAGCCATAAGTGGGAGCCAGGTGAAGTAGAGTAGCCGGGCACATCCCCACTGGAGGAGACGTCAGGGCAGGCTTTCCCCAGCTAAGAAAAGAACGTGAAGTCATCTGTAACTGCCGGTTTTTGGAAAGAGTTGTGAAATAAAGAATGTCTTTTATTTGCATCGAACCATGCCTGGAGAGTGTTTATACGTCGGACGACATCTGCACCACCACACTCTGCCCCACCAAGACATCTCCCGTCCCGATAGTGACGGCGGAGCCAGGGGTAAGCCTGACGGAAGGGGCCACGACTACAAGCCCAGAGGCGCCCCTGGCACCCCGTTACAGTTGAACCTTATTCTTCTCTTTATGCTCCCCACATCTGATCTCCCCTCTCCTCAACGCGCAAAATGGTACACTGTGAGTAGATACTGGGTTATTGGCGGGTTTCTACTGAACTCTGAGAGAGCCTTGCCAGCTGATGTTTTTTGTGCCTTGTTTGGTTGTTTGTTTGTTTGTTTCTCTGTGTTTCTCTGCCTCTCCGTGTGTCGCGTGTCTGCTCTACTGCGCTTTACTTTTGTGCTGTTGTCCTTGTTGGTTGTCATAGATCCCATACATCAGTGAGTGTTGAAAGGGAATAGTGTACCTGCTCTGTCCAATGTATGTGATATTGACTGCCCTAGTGTTAGTGGGAATAGCCCTGTTTGCCATTGCCATCGGATATAGAGTGTACCTTTGGTACAAGAAGGGTAACCCAGCACAATTCAACATTCTCAGACCCCTCTGAAGTTAGGACACCACCTTTCAGTAGGAATACAAAAGGAGTTAGTCTCTGAGTATCTCCAGGAAAGGTGGTTCTAGACCTCACCTTAGGTAGGAATACAAAAGGAGTTAGTCTCTGAGTATCTCCAGGATAGGTAGGTTTAGTCCAAAGGACGTTCAAGGGTCTAAAAGCTGAAGAAGATAGAAGAAGAATGGGGCAAGGAATATCAAAAGACAGAAGAGCTGGATGCACCCTGCAACATCTCATTACGTGTTATCATGGCAAAAGAACAGCCAGTCAGTCCAAGGAAGTTTTTAAGACATTTGGATTGAAGGGAAAGGATCAATTGGACCCCAACAAATGGGACACAATAACAGCTACTAGAGCAGGAGTGATAGCAGATAAATCATGGACTGAACTAGTCAGAACTCTTTCTGACATGGCAAAAACAGCCCACGATCAAGGTTGGATGTACCATGAAGAATCAGACACATGGGAAGAAGCTGGGAAGAAGGCTAATAAGGATCAACAGCAGCCTCCTCTGTACCTGTCAGCTACTCCTGGAACAACTCCAAAAATGGCAGGATCTCCGGAATGGACCTGCACAAACTGTAGCCAACAAAATCCGGACTGGAGTGAAACATGCCTAGCCTGTGGAGCCCCACAGCACAAGCTACAAGCCACAGCACCAGTGCCTCTTTATCCCGTAGTGGAAAGAAGAGTCCTGATAAGACCACCTGTTAATCCACAAAACCCAGATGCTCCCAGAGATGCAGTTCCTCGCACGTATGATGACTACGTACCCTGGACTCCAGCCGAGCAGATTGCTTTCCTGCAAAATGCTCCAGACCCGACTAGAAACCCAGTCAGTTTTTCACGTTACCTGAACCAAATACAGGTCTCCTACAGAAGCACTGGGTTGGACATGGAAGGTTTGTGTAGAGTTAAAATGTCTCCCGAACTGTATGCCAAACTCACTGTCCACCTGACAGGACATGTTCCGGACAATACCCGTAATGTGGAATCGGGCCAAGATTTCATGATAAGACTCAATCTCTTCTGCGCCCAGGAGCAAAGAACTAAGGGCACAATGGGACCAGTGCATCAAGGTCCTGTGGAGAATGTCAGCTCATTTTACTACAGATTGATGCAGTCATTCGCAGATGAAGGGCTGGACTTACAAGCGGGTGCAATACGTCACCTGATGGTAAGATCCTTCATGGATGGAATACATGCACCTCTGGCAGAAAGATTGAAAGCATGCTGCCCAGAATGGAGAAACATGGAAGACATAGATCTTCTAGTCAACAAAGCAAGTGGCTTAGAAACCGACGCAAAGCATAAAAGGAGCAACAAGAAAGTTGTCATAGCAGCAGTGGATGGTCAGCCAGAAGGTACAAGAAGGAAGGCACCGACCTGCTACTATTGTGGGAGTCAGAGGACATGTGATCAGAGACTGTAGAAAGAAGAAGAGGGACACTCAAAACCAACCCGAGAGTCAGGAGGAGAAGACTGCCTGACTTGCGGTAGCACGGGATAGGGATGCCAGAGGTCCATTTATACACGTCCCCCTTCACATTGGCAACAAGGAAATAAGAGCTTTGGTAGACTCAGGAGCCTCACGCTCCTGAACCCCAGGAACCTAGTGCCTGAAGGATCCATCTCATCTGAAGCTACTGTAGTATCCGGATTTGATGGACAAGCCCAGATAATCCCAATAACACATCCACTGAAGGTGAAACTGGGACCACACATGTTCGTGTCTAAATTCTTAGTGTCCCCCCTGGGTGGAGATGCCCTAGTGGGAGATCTACTATCAAGACTACAAGCTCAGATTGTCTACAATGAAGATGGATCTGCTATCCTGCAAATTCCAGAAGATATCCCAGAAGAAATCCTGTGCACTCTCCAGATGATAGAAGATCAACCAGAATCTGATGTTACACGTAAAGTAAACACGAATCCAATACTTCTACAAGTTCCTGCAAAACTCTGGTCCACATCAAAAACTGACCTCGGCACACTACCCGTGCCCACAGTAAAAGTTTCAGTCAAGCCTGGAATTACGCCACCGCAGCTGAGACAATCCCTCCCCCCGCTCCCTCTCGCAGTACATCTGCCAGTACGTGGATGATTTACTACTGTGCTGCCCTAGATGCAAAGCAAGCAGAGATAAATGCAGACGGTGGATTCCCAAGGCGTCACTACTCATGCAACCGCTGTATGATTGCACAAAGAATGTTCCTTTCTCCCTCACAGAAGAAGCTCGACAAAACTTTCAAAAGCTCAAGGAACTAGTGATTGATGCACCTGCTCTGGCACTACCAAACTATGATCTCACCTTCAATCTGTTCGTAGCAGAGCTTCAAGGATTTGCCGTAGGAGTACTCACCCAGAAGACGGACAAACATCACATAATCAGGTACTACTCCTCTCAACTTGACAACGTCACAAAAGCAGCACCAACCTGTGTCCGTGCCGTTACAGCAGTTTTAAATATACTGCAGAAAGCATCTGAAATCTCACTCGATTTCCCGACTACCATCCTTACCAGCCATGACATTTATGCTGTTCTCAATCAAGTGCAGTTGAAACATCTCTCCATGGCAAGACAAATCAGACTTCAGTGCACGCTGTTGCTACCCCCAAACATCTCATTTGCTCGAGTTAAAAGTCTAAACCTTGCTGATCTGCTGATCTTCACAAGTTTAGAGGGGGGGACAGAAAAGAGTGACAAACGTACCAGCGCACCATTTGATCATGATTGTCAGGAACTCATTGAACATGAGGCAAAGCCCCTGCACAATATTCAGGCAACACCGCTTACAAATCCAGACTTTGAACTTTTTGTGGATGGTAGCAGATACGCTCATGAAGCAGGCAAGTTCCACACCGGATTTGCAGTAGTGACTCTATATGCAGTCTTAGCCAAGCAACCGCTACCTCCGCACATATCTCCCCAAGAAGCAGAACGTCTTGCCCTCATCTGGGCAATTGAGTTTTTGGAAGAACGAACAGCGAACATCTACACGGACTCAGCCTATGCAAACGGCATTGTGCACGATTTTGGCACTATCTGGCAGACAAGAGGATTCCTCACAGCAACAGGAAATCCCATCAGGCAAGGAGCCTCAGTGAAGAAACTAATGGAAGTAGCCTTGATACCACAACAGCTAGCAATCATAAAGGTTGCTGCCCACACCAAGGCTCAAACACCCGAGGCAAGGGGAAATCGCTTGGCTGACCAAGCAGCAAAACAAGCCGCCTTACTCCCTTTGAAGGAGACGGAAACAGTGTCAACGACCGAGGAAGAAATGCAGAACCTCTTTGAGACACAAGAAAACGCCTCTGAGGAAGAAAAGGCCGGATGGCGGGCCAAGGGGGCAGAAAAGGTGGAGGGGATTTGGCGCCTAAACGGACTTCCCGTCCTGCCACGCAGTTGGTTCCCTGCCATTTTCCAAGTACTCCACTACCCCACACACGGTAGCACAAACTCAATCATGAACCAGATGCAACCATATTGGGTAGCCCCCGGCTTCAGACAATACGCCTCCCAGAGAATAAAAGCTTGTCACATCTGTCAACAACACAATCCAGGCCAGCTAACTAAAACCCCGCAAAGACACATGCCAAAGACGTTTGCCCCATTTCAAAGAGTACAAATAGACTATATACAGTTGCCAAAACATGGCATCTACGAGTTTGTACTTGTCTGTGTAGACCTCTTCTCAGGATGGCCAGAGGCCTATCATGTAAGCTCAGCCACGGCCCGAATTACAGCAAAAAAAATTGGCCTGTGAGCTGGTGCCTCGGTTTGGACTCCCTGAAGTCATAGAGTCAGACCGAGGTACTCATTTCACTGGACAAGTTTTCCAGAACAGCTGTGCCCTGTTAGGCATTCAGTCAGCCTTACACACGCCTTACCACCCACAGTCATCAGGGAAAGTGGAAAGGTTAAATGGAACTGTAAAGCTCAAACTAGCCAAGGCAGTGGAGGAGACTGGTAGACCATGGACAGAATGTCTCCCCATAGCTCTTTACTCTATAAGGACTACCACGCAGGGAAAGCACAGGCTCTCACCCTTTGAAATACTCTTTGGTAGTGCATCCAGATTAGGATGCTACTTCCCGCAGGAGTTACACCTGCAATGTGATAGCCTAACGTCTTATGTTGTTTCCCTACAGAAGAGACTAACTGAAACCCACCAAAGGGTCTACTCTTCTCTACCTGATCCTGATGCCATTCCAGGAACCCACTCTCTAAAGCCTGGTGACCGGGTCTACCTAAAGAAGCACGTGAGAAAGACCCTTGAGCCACGATTCGAAGGGCCTTTGACTGTCCAGCTGACCACTCCAACCTCCGTCAAACTTGAGGGGAGATCGACATGGGTCCATGCCAGCCACTGCAAGAAGGCCTAATACTGCTGATAAGTATTTCTATGTGTACTCCCTTTTTGGGGCCTTCTACACCACGGCAGAATTCATTTGAGACCCATCATGAAGTGTTAGCTGAAAAACTTGAGATCACAGACTGCTGGATATGTACACACGCACTTGTGACAGCCTCTTCCATGCGATACTTAGCCATACCAGTCCCAATAAACGAAGTGTTTCAATGGGGAGGCTGTTACAACAGACTATCAGTGTTCCAAGTGTTACTCTGTTTACTAGTTGCTTATGTAGTGTTCAAGTTGCTAATGGCTTTGTTTTCCCGCTGCTTGAAGCAATGTAGATACAATGATTATTCAGCACCCGTATGAAATCACTAATATGCCTTTTTTCTCTTCTCCACTCTTTCCTCTAGAAATCACCTTGGCGTATCATGATGAGACTCCTATCGAGAGGCATGCAGGCAGTCCTGGGTGACGGATGTGAGACGACACTCCCTGAGCAAACCCGCGACTCAGAAAGTATCTGGAGACTAGCCTGCTCGCTCTATAGTCCACAGCTTCTCGATGGCCCCCTGTCCATCAATCACGCCAATAGGGGGGATTGTGAGGAAAGAGTTAACCTTTTTCACTGACTTAGAAAATAATAGAAATTCATTCTCCCTGGCAAGACCGAACCAGACTTATTTGCGTAATAAACTGTGAGACCAACCTCAAGGACGCAGAATGTTTTGACTTAGAGACGACTGAAAAACATCTTGTTATTGGAGTATAAGTCATTATATTAATTTCTCTTGCTGGGAATATGTAATTCACGCCTTTAATGAATATGTATGCTGCATAGTTACGCCCTAATCAAATCTGTATAACCTTCTAAAGTAAACAAAATAATACAGTTTTCTTTTTGGGAGCCGCACGTCTCCTAGCCTTTACGTGTATGACAGTGTCTGCCTGTTTTCATTGAAGGCTAAAGGGAGGGCAGAGGGGGGTCACCGGTACCCTCTCTGCATTCGGACATCGCTGGCAATAGCTGTGACCGTTAGGTCAACCTAACACGTCACATAACCTCCCCCCACTGTACCAGCACTCAGATGTTACTGGGATCCAAAAAAAACACTAATACAGATGAGGGACTGAATTAATACCAGGCATGACAAACACAATACCTTGCGGAATCATGGAGCTAAGTATACAGACACTCCCAGCAGGGAATGATCCCATTCGACCAAGAAATCCACACAGACAAAATAGGAATCAAGCATTAGTATCAAAGCAGAAAAGAAAACAACAAAAAAGTGGAAAACAAACAGCAGAGGTACAAAGACCAAAGACCACTTATCTGAGAGGAGTTCTGGTAGTGACCAGGGCTGGTTACAGAATGTCCTTAACACACAGGAGACAATTGAGCACCGGCAAGAAACAAGAGAAAACTACTCAGTTATATAGTCCCAATCTGACCCTGATTGCCAGTCCTCTGCAGGTGTGTGACTTTCATTCCACAAATCAACTGCACTGCCAGCACTGACCACAAGAGGGAGCCTCAAACTGGAAAACGTATTCACAACAGTTAGCCATTAAAACGTATCAGAACAACAAGATTATAATTTTGTTTCACTGAGAGCAATCAATCCTTTTTGTATTTAATTACTGAAAGAAATTAACTTTTTGATGATATTTTAAATTTATTGAGATGCACTTGTATATGGTTTTTGAATTTTTCTTAGTGATCAAGAAATTACAATTTTCAAGAAAAACGTCTAGGTATGACAATGGCTTCTACCAGTGTGAATTTTGTGATGTTCAAAAAGACTGCATTTGTGTGTAAAACATTTCCCACATTCAACATGAAAATGACTTCTCTCCTGTGTGAATTATTTGGTGTTTAAAAAGAGTTGATTTATCGCCAAAACATTTTCCACATTCTGAACATGAAAAAGGCTTCTCCCCTGTGTGAGTTCTCTTATGTGTAACAAGATGTGATTTTTGGTTAAAACATTTCCCACATTCTGAACAAAAAAAGGGCTTCTCTCCAGTGTGAATTCTTTGATGCTGAACAAGTAGTGATGTACATGAAAAACATTTCCCACAGTCTGAACATGAATATGGCTTCTCCCCTGTGTGAGTTCTTTGATGTGTAACATAATCTGATTTGTGTGCAAAACATTTACCACATTCTGAACATGAAAAAGGCTTCTTCCCTGTGTGAGTTTTCTAGTGTGTAATAAGTTGTAATTTACGTGTAAAACATTTTCCACATTCTGAACATGAAAAAGGTTTCTCCCCTGTATGAGTTTTCTGATGTCTAATAAGTTGTGATTTTTGGTTAAAACATTTCCCACATTCTGAACAAAAAAAGGGCTTCACTCCAGTGTGAATTCTTTGATGCTTAACAAGTACTGATGTATGTGCAAAACATTTCCCACATTCTGAACATGAATATGGCTTCTCCCCTGTGTGAGTTCTTTGATGTATAACAAAATGTGATTTCTGTGCAAAACATTTCCCACATTCTGTACATGAAAATGGCTTCTCCCCTGTGTGAATTCTCTGATGTATAACAAACTGTGATTCATGTGCAAAACATTTCCCACATTCTGAACATGAAAATGACTTCTTCCCTGTGTGAGGTTTCTGGTAACTAACAGACTCAGAAGAAAATCTTTTCTCCCCTGTGTGAATTTGTTTATGTATTTTTTTAGATTCTAAAGTTGAAAATGGCTTTTTTGCTGTAAGAGCACTTCTATTTTGAATGCCTGATTTGTGACTTATATTTTTCTTTATAGTCTGTGATAAAACAGAAGGTAGATCCTGTTTAAGAGAATCAGATGATAGATCTTTGCTGTTAAGAGATGATAGTATATCTGGAATAGTAGCATTCACTTTAGTTATATTTTGCGTGATATCACGGTCATCTGATTTAAAAAATGAAGAAGATGTCAGTTGTGCCTCTGATCTCCTGGTGCAGTCACCTGCCAAGAATAAAAAAATATTTGTTATTTTATAATAATTTATAATAATATATAAAAATGTTAGGATATAATTTCTAAAATAGCTAAAGAAATTGTAAGTTATGTAGCAATCTATAATTATAATAATTATTTACTTGAAACAAAAACTGTTCACAATTTAACAGTGGACCTCTGAGCAAGTACCTCTAGAATAAGATGTTAAACCCTCTTTGTTCATTTTGCATCCCAAATATTTGAATAATAATCCACCAAATAATGTTTTTCTGGCTAAAATTATACCAAACAAGTTTTCTCCATCAGTGTAAAAATAGGATGTTTCCACATTGGTTATAGCTGAAAAACTCTTGAAAAGCAATATGGCTTCATAATCCAATTCAGAAAAATTCCAAAGCCAAATATCCTCGATGCTTCTCAGCCTTGCAGTGGCCCAAACCCTGTTAGTATCCACATATTGGGCATTACCACAGAGAAGAACCCACATAAAAATTTATGGTGTATGTTTTCTGGAGACCAAACTAGGCACTGTGTGTAGGGCAGTAAATTGGCAGATTTGTAATTTTCTCACTCCAACGTCCATTTCATGCCAATTTCCAGAGACTGCCTCTAAAGTCAAAATAGTAATTTAGACTAAAGTAGAATTTGGTAAATGCTATTTATTAACTATACACTGGAGATCAATATTAGAGAACACCACACAATTTCCTAAATGTTGCGGTCATTGTGTCGTCCTATGTGACTATATCCTAACATGAGGAAACTCACAGTATTTTTTTTTTTTTATATTCTTTATTTTGAAAGCCAAACTCACAACAGTACAGGGAGTCTCCTGCTCCAAACAAAATAGCAAATGACATAAAAGCAAGTAATATCATTAACAATGACATCCATAGTATCAGTCTATGCCCCGATACCACCTTCGACCCCGTACCTGTTCGAGTCCGACCCAGTTTAAACAATTTATAACCCAACCAAACCAAAAGAAGAGAAAATTCACAGCAGGCCAAGAATAGAAGAGCCAGGAAAAAGCTTGAAGCGAGAAAAGGAAAGAAAGAAATAGCAAAAGAGATGTAGAGAGGGAAGAAAGGAGGGGAAAGGGGGCGGGAGAGGGGGGTAGTGTCTCTCTGAGGACTCACAACCGCCGCGGAACGGAAAGCAGTCTAGTGTAGTCCGCCGAGTGGGTGAACTCTAACCAAGGAGACCAAGTCCTATAGAACTCGTCCTGTCGGTCATTGATAGAAGATGTCAGGTCCTCCATGTACATAAGATCGGTCACTTTAGATACCCATTGTGTCAGTGTGGGGGGGGTAGTGGACTTCCAGCCAAGCGGTATACAGGACCTGGCAGCCATGACCAGAAATCTCAACAAGGAACGCTTGTACTTAGGTGCCGGAAGTTCCGATAGCTGTAGAAAAAACAATTCCGGGCCCAGTGTAA
Organism: Anomaloglossus baeobatrachus; assembly: GCF_048569485.1. Lineage (NCBI taxonomy): Eukaryota > Metazoa > Chordata > Amphibia > Anura > Aromobatidae > Anomaloglossus > Anomaloglossus baeobatrachus. Next base: position 1,041,978 of record NW_027441806.1, read on the forward strand.
CCTTCGTGTCGATCACCAGTCTCATGACCTCCCCCACCTCCGACCAGAACCGCTGTAGTGAAGGACAAGACCAGAAGATATGCACATAATCTCCCTCTCCTGAGCCACATCTCCAGCAACTGGGGTCCGCGGAGGGGAACATCCTATGGAGTCTGGACGGTACTCTGTACCATCTAGACAAAAGTTTGAAATTGGCCTCCAGCTGTCTGGAACTGATCGATGTTTTGTGCGCCAACATTAGAATATTCTTTCTTTGCGAGTCAGATAGCGCAATCCCGAGGTCCCTCTCCCACTTCAGTAAGTAGTCCGGAGTGGGCTGATTCCCAGCATCCGATAACCAGTCGTACGTCAGAGAGAGTGAATGCCGAACGGCCCCCTCCCCCAGACACAACTTCTCGAAACTCGTAAACGGCCCGGCGTACCGAGTGAAGCAAGGAAGGGAACTCAAGAAGTGCCTTAACTGCATAGCCCTCCATTCCCCCATCAGATCAGGAGGCAGGAGACCCCTAATAGCTGACAGAGAAGGCCAACCTCCCTCTCCCCCCAAGTGACAGGCTCTGAATCTCCCCTCCAGAACCCAATTCCGAAAGACCGTGTCCGAGAGACCAGGACGGAAATCCGGATCGCCTATAATGGGTGACATGGGGGAAGGCACCGGTAGGAGGAGGCGGCGGACCTCCCCCCTCGAGCAGCAATCCAAAGTAGCGCCAATAGTTGGATGAGATCTCAGAGATGGCGGGGGCATACTCGTGAGCCAAGGAGCAGCTGGAAGAGGGATGTTCGAGAAACTCTGTTCTAGGGCGACCCACGACTTTAGCCTAGCATGTCGACACCAATCCAAGACCCTGACCATGTGTGTAGCCCAGTAATACTTTTTCATGTCTGGCATCCCCAGGCCCCCCCTGCTCTTGGGTCTGGACAAAAGAGAACGGGAAAGTCTCGCCGGCTTATTCGCCCAGATAAATCTGGAGTGTAATGAAGCCAATTCCCTGAAGAAGGAGCTCGGGATCTTGATCGGCAGGGACTGAAAGAGGTATAGGAGACGTGGCAATATGTTCATCTTCAATATTGCGCATCTCCCAAACCAAGTGAAGAGGCCCCTACCCCAATTTGCACAGTCTGTTCTAATGGACTGCAAAAGGGGAAGGTAGTTCAGCTTGTATAATTGACTGTTGTCCGCTGCCAGCTGTACCCCTAGGTACTTCAAAGATTGACAAGCCCACCTAAACCCGAACGCAGATTGCAACGAGATCACCTGCTCCTGGGGAAGTGATACGTTCAGAGCCTCTGATTTTGACATGTTAATTTTAAAATTAGAAAGGAGGGAGTACGTTTCAAGTTCTCTCAGAAGGTTGGGGAGGGAGACCCGAGGGTTAGTTAGAAAGAAAAGTAAATCATCAGCATACGCTGCGATTTTGTAGGTGGAATCGGCGGCCTTGGGTCCAGAGATGTTAATATTCCCTCTAATTCGGCTGAGCAAAGGTTCCAGAGTCAGGATAAAGATCAAGGGCGAGAGAGGGCAGCCCTGCCTGGTACCATTAAGAATGGGGAAGCTATCTGATAGAAGACCGTTCACCCTAACCGCGGCCGAGGGATTACTGTACAATGAACTTATCCATTGTAGCATCATCTTCCCCAACCCCACCGCCCGCAGAACCTCTTCCATAAATACCCAATTGACTCTGTCGAACGCTTTTTCTGCATCGGTCGACAGGAGCATCAAAGGTAACCCTTCAGTTTTAGCCTTGTGTATTAGGTTCAACGCCTTAGTGGTGTTGTCTCTCGCTTCCCTCCCCACCATGAACCCAGCCTGGTCAGGGTGAACGATCCCCTCCATCAGAGGAGAGAGTCTATCTGAGAGAATTTTGGTAAAGAGCTTCAAATCCGTGTTAAGAAGGGAAATGGGTCGGTAACTGGAGCAGGCGGCGGGGTCTTTGCCCTCTTTGGGGATAACTACTATGTTAGCAGCCAGAGAGTCCCTCGGGAAGGGGGCCTTTCCGGAAAATGGGATATTATTGAAGGCTGATAGAAATGGGGAGAGCAGTAAGGAATTCATCTTTTTGTAATATAGCAAAGGGAACCCATCTGGGCCGGGGGCCTTACCCGAGGGGGAGTTTTTAATTGCTGCCCAGTACTCCTCCTCCGAGATAGGTCTTTCCAAGGCAGCCGCGTCCTCGGGTTTGAGATGTTTCAAGTCCGACTCCGAGATATACCTCTGAATCCGTTGACGCAATTCCGTCCTGGCCCTCTCAGTCCGTCCCTCATCTATTGAGTAGAGAGAGGAGTAGAAATCTTTAAAAGCAGAGGCTATATCCTTCGGTAAGGTGGCCCACCTATCCCCAGAGGTTTGTACTCTGGGGACATAGCCCCTCACACGTTGTGCCCGCAAGGCTCTAGCCAGGGTCCTGCCGCTTTTATTGCCAAATTCGTAAAAGTGTCTCCTACACCTAGCCAGTGCCCCCTTAGCCTTTTGATACAATAAGGACCGCAGTTCCTCCTTCTTCCTAGCCAAGTTGGCCCCCACTTCCCCGTCCAAAGACCCCTTATGTACCACCTCCAACTCTCTTATGTCTGCCAGGAGTGATGCAACCGCCGCCTCCCGTTCTCTTTTCAACCGGGCTCCATGTTTGATGAACAACCCCCTCACCACGCATTTATGAGCTTCCCACACAATGTTGGGAGACATCTCCCCCCCCACATTCTGGACAAAGTATTCAGTCGTAGCCTCCCTCACTTCCTGCATTGTCACGGGATCATTAAGTAGTGAGGTGTTTAGAATCCACTGACCCTTCCTCTCGATGGGACCGCCGAGAGACAGAGTAATTGTAATCAGGGCGTGATCAGAAAATGATATGCATTCGATCGAAGCATCCACCAGAGAGTGTAAGTCCCCATGTTTGAGAAAGAAAAGGTCCAACCTGGAATAGCAGTTGTGGACAGCAGAGTAAAAGGAGAAGTCTTTGTCTGAGGGATGCTTCAGCCGCCAGGTGTCCACCAGTTGGTGGTCATGTAGTCCCCGTCTCATCCGCCGCAACGTCGAGTGTGGCAGGCAGGACACCCCTTTTGAACTGTCTCGCGCCGGCTCCAGCGCAACATTAAAGTCCCCCCCAAGAACCAAAGTGCCCTCAGCGAATTCCTCTATCTGCTCAAGGTATCGCAGCAAGGTAGGGCATTGACCTGCATTAGGTAGGTAGACTGCCGCAAATGTAAATGTCTGAGTTGCGATACGACCCTTGAGCATCAGAAGCCTTCCCTGATCGTCTGACCGGGAATCCAACAATTCCCAAGGGAGCCTGCTAGATAATATGATGCTCGTGCCCCGAGATCTGGAGTCAGGAGAGGGTGAGTGATGCACTTCGGAGTACCTCCTGTCCAAAAGTTTATATGGTTTGGCATCACAGTAGTGTGTTTCCTGAAGGAAAGCGACCTGTACTCTATTTTTCCACAGTAAGTTCAACAGGATAGACCGCTTCTCCGGGCTATGCAGTCCCTTAACATTTAGGGAGCCCACCCGTAGTGTAGCCTGCCTCTGCCCCGCCATTCTCAGTCACGAAGCCCCAGAGAAACAATCAGGAGGTGGGAGAGAAGAGACAGGATTGGAGGCAAGGGGGGTAGGTCGGAGGGTAAGGGAAGAGGGGAAACGGGATGCCAAGAAGAAAGGAAGAAGTGGGGAGCTTTTAAAAGGAGAAGCTGAGAGAAGAAGAGAAAGAAAGAGAAAAAAGATCAGAAAAGAGCGCAAGAAAGTAGAATAGCAGCAGGGCTGCTGCACGCAGTACCGGGAACCAGCCCAGGGACTGCGCAAGAAAATATAGGGACAAGAACTGACACGCGACCAGAGCGCTGGCCCGCGCCCCGCGTATTGATACTAAGTGACCCCATGCCCCCGTCAACCAGGGAGGATCATCCCCCTATCCTCCCACAACCCCCCCCCACCCAGAACGACCAAAATAATAGGGAACAGCCCCCCCCACCCCCCCAAAACATTTTCATGAAAAAACGGTTTTCCATTTACTTAAGGCAATACACTGAGTTCATGTGTATAAGTCAATAACAAACTTTAACCGAACCACCTGGTTTCAGGATTGGAACTCTTGCGTTGGGGGCGAGAAGTTGTGGGCAGCCCTCCCAACTCCCGTCTCCTCAGCTCCGACCCACTCCACCATCACCTCCTCCGGCACTCGTCTCCAGCCCTTGAAGTCCCGCAGTATGCCAAGCTCCTCAGGTCTCCTCTCCCTGGATGTGGCGGGCCTCGCTCCTCCTCCTTCGCCGCCCCACTGGTACCTGGGGTTCCCACTCCAGCCAATCCGGAATCGGTCGGTCTGGTATCCCCAGGAAGGCATAGAGATCCGGAAGCTCCGAGTGTCTCTTTAACAGGAACATGGAGTCCCCCTTGCGTACAATCAAGTGAAAGGGGTGGCCCCATCTGTATGAGGCCTGAGATTCTTTGATGCTGAGCAATAGAGGATGCAGTAGACGTCGCATGTATAACGTGCGGCCGGAGACATCTGGAAAAAGCTTCACCATGACCCCTTCCAGCTCCACCGGGCCATGCGACCAAGCCCCCTGTAGTATCCTCTCTCTGTCTCCATAGTAGTGCAAGCGACACAGTACGTCTCTAGAGGAAGAGGCAGATCTGGGGCCCGGCCTTGCGACTCTGTGTATTCTATCAAAGAGATAGGTAGCCTCCGGAGGTCGGTCGGTGACCCGGTTGAAAATGGCCAAAACATTAGTGCGCAGGAGGTCCTGAGACCAGTCCTCCGGAATGCCCTTCAGTCTGATGTTGTTTCTTCTACTTCTGTTCTCTTGATCATCTAATAAAAGGGCAAGATCTCTAACACGGGCATTAGATGTCTCACAGTCTCTTTCAATCCTCTCCATTCTACTCTCCAAAGACTCTTGAGCCTGTTCCGTAGCCTCAATTCTGTCCTCCAGCACAACCATTTCCTCCCTCAGAGTGGATAGCGCCATCTGCTGGGAAGATTCAATTCTGGCTACCACATCCTCCAAATCTTTTTTGCTAGGGAGGGCCAGGATGAGCCTCCTCAGGGCTTGCATGTCCTCCTGTGGAGGGCTAGAGGACGGGCTGCGTGATATGGACTGGGAGTCTGTATGCCCAGAGTGTGGAGGGGTGCTTTGTGTGCAAAGTGTGGCAGGCATCCCCAGGTCCCCTGCTCCCTCCACACACTGGGTCCCTGCTCTGTCTGCAGCTGCACGCTGTGAGGCAGATTGAGCCGCTCCCCCTCCCCTTCTGCTCTCCATATCTTGCTCCGTTCTTTCCGGTCTCACCACCGACTCTGTCTCCCCCTGCTCACCCGTGCTGTCCCTGGAAGTAGCGTCACGCGCTGGATGGGAGAGCCGAGCAGCCCCTGGGGGATCCCCCGACGGAGGACGCCACGATCCCGCCGGCGCCATCTTGCTCCGGGCCGACAGCAAGGTCTCGGGCGCCGCCGCCGACAGGAACCTGGACAGACTTCCCTGTGGCCTCTGGCTTGCCGCCGGGGAGGTAAGAGCGGGACCGGCTCCCGGTTTCTTCTTTGGGGCCATCCTGGGTGAGTGGGGACCGCGGTAATAGCCGATAATTGTCTGCGGGCGCGGGAGCTCAGTGATCCAGCGTCCTCACGCCGCCATGTCCAGGACACGCCCCCAGGAAACTCACAGTATTTTAAGCTTATTTCATATATTGAATTTTTTTCAAAGCACATAATAAAATGTAAATGAGATAAGTGTAAAAGAACACTGATCAAAATGAGAGAACACGTTCAGATACCTGCAAGTGATTGGTGTTAATCTGGCACCTGGTGCTAATTTCCTTAATTATCTCACAAACCCAAATTAACTGCAGTCCATAGAAATACACTGCTCACACTTTTGTCTTTGCTTTGCAAGTGAAAAAATTTATTTATTTAGAAGAAACCATATAATTTATCACAACCAATTTATACATTTCGGCCTAAGAGTCCTTGTTCACGGGGTCGCTAGGAAAAGGGAAATATATACAGTGACTAAACACATATACACATTATTTTCAATATGAACTTTAGACAAGGATTTTTTCAAAAGTGTGAGAATAATGATAATACACGTGATAAGACAGGTAAGGGAGGAAGATGAGGGTAGAGGACAAGGTAGTGATGATAATAAGTGTTAGGTAGTTATATACTACCTGTAAAGTTGATCTCCTGGTAAGTGAGAGGATTTTGGAGTAATGAGGGCCCCTGTAATATTAAATGCAGAAATGTATAATAGTACAAAGAGGGGAAGAATAAGAGTGATGAGTAGTACCTGTGAATGGCAAGCATTCCCGTGCCTGTGCTTTCCTGAATGTAGCCCTGCCATAATGTGAGCGTGTGGACTTTAAATAACGCTAACGCCTGCACACTAGCCATCTCACAGACTGCAGGGAAATGACGTGTCATGGTGTGCTGTGAGAGGCCGGCACTGGTGCACTGGAGGGCGCTTAGTATATTGTGGGGCGGGTATGTGATAGTGTGCTGTAGCATCCTGGTAGTTATGGAAATGGCAGCGCATGCGCACTGATCAATCTAATGACTTACTGATGTAGCTGGCGCTTGCGTGTTGTGGAGCTTGCCGAGATTACCTTGTAGTCATGGGGATTGTTGCGCGTGCGTGATGCTGAATCTAGTAACGCGCTGTTAGTATCACTGGCCCTTCTTTACTGATAGGGATCAAAACGCATGTGTGAAAAGCGCAGCTATGAATCTGTAATGCCCTGTTTACTATCAGTATAGAAAGGCCAGTTATATTAATAGCGTGTCACTCGATTCATTAGCGTGCATGCGCAACTCCAAAATCCTCCCACTTACCAGGAGATCAACTTTACAGGTAGTATATAACTACCCAACACTTATTATCATCACTACATTTTCCTCTACCCTCATCCTCTTCCTTACCTGTCTTATCAAATGTGACATTATCATGTGCACTGCTTGTATATACTATCTAATATACTAATACTGTAACAACTATGTGTACACACTTGCTGTAGACTAGCATTATATTGTTATATAGGTACTCCTAACTTTCTACTACCATGTGCTTTTTTTAATATTTAAAAATATTTAAAAATATCCAGATAGGAGATTATTCTCACACTTTTGAAAAAATCTTTATCTAAAGTTCATATTGTAAATAATGTATATATCTGTATATGTGTTTAGTCGCTGTATATAATTTTCCCTTTCCTAGCGACTCTAGGAACAAAGCCCCTTGGGCCAAAATGTAGGAAATAGTAGTGTTAAATTATAGGATTTCTCCTAAATAAAAACATTTTTTTCACTAGCAAAGCAAAAACAAAAGTGTGTGCAGTGTATTTCTATGGATTGTAAATAAGGGGTTTAACCCGTACACTAGAACCCGAAAAATAATCCAGTGTGCATGCCGTTTATTTATTATTTAAATCCTATGTACCTGGCAGCCTAAGTTTCCACTTTGCACTGACTTTGCAAAAATGGTGTGCCGTTCCAAAGTGACTGAAACCCTCCGACAAAAGGTTGTCTAGCTGAAGGCCAAAGGGGTGACCCTATCAGCCATAGCAAGAGAAGTTGGTATAGAGCCAAGTCTGTGATTTCAAAAATATTGTTCTTTACAGCATCACAAACTCTTTCAAGTCCCCAAGAAGACTGATTGCCCTCAAAAGACAAATGCAAGAGAGGACAGGATAATAGGGAAAATCTCCATGGGTAATCGTTCCAAAACTTCAGCTGGAATTGCTAGCCAGAGTTCAGCACAGAACAGGGTAAGAATCTATCTCGTCATACAGTGTCATGATGTTTAGGAGCATTTGGACTGAAAGCCCACTCTGAAGTCACCAAATCTCTCATTAGCAGAAAGAATCAAAAGGAGGATGTTGTGTGGACAGAGGAGAAGTGGTCCACAGTTCGTTTTAATGATTAAAGCAAAGTTTTAATTTATTTGGGTTTGATGGGAAATATATTTGTTGACAAACTAGGGAAATACTGAATCCGAAGTGTAGTAAGAAGTCAGTGAAAGGTGGTGGAGGAAGTGTCATGGTTTGGGGATTGTTTTCTGCAGGAGTTGGACCTCTCATACAGCTACATGGCAGAGTGAATGCAAGTGTGGATCAGAACCTTCTTCAACAACACGTGGTTCTTCACTTGCGTTCATCACTCAATCAGCCAGCAATTTCCATGCAGGACAATGCCCCCCGTCACACAACAAAATGGGTAAAGAAGTTCATTGAAACAGAAAACATTGAAACAATGAAATGGCTGCCCAGAGTCCTGATCTAAACCTAATGGAAAACCTCTGGAAAATCCTTGCTGACAAAGTTATGGCCAAGAAACCCACAACAGTCAAAGAACTGTGGAAGAGACTGGAAGACGAGAGGACCAAAATCCCACCAGAGCAGTGTGAGAGACTAGTGATGTCCTGTGGCCGCAGATGTGCTGAAGTCATTCACGGCCGGTACACGTCCTACTGATTGATGACTGTTGTTACCGTCACAAAATTTAGTTATATCTTTTTCTGTGCTACAGTCATTGCAGTTCTCTAATTCTGATCATCATGTTTTGGGCAAAATCAAGGTTTTAGGTTGATAAACTTTGGATCTTTTGTAAAACACCATTCTAGTGGCAAAAACCTTCAAGTGTTGATCAATTTAAATTACATAATTTCTGAAAAAGCAAGTGATCATACATTGTTCTCTAATTTTGATCTCCAGTGTATGTTGCGGTATCACTATTTGTTTTAAGAACATCCAAATGCAATGTGTGATCATTTCTAATTAATTTACATTTTTAGCGAATTTCAGATGTTTTCTAAGTGACCAGGAAACAAATCAACCTCACATTACAGCTAAGATAAAGTACAATGTGTCACAAAAAAAAAATCTCAGAAACACTGGGATCAGATTCAGCATTACAAAGGTGTTATCATGTAACGTGACAGATGTCAGATTGGAGAAATGGGGCCTGGATAGGAGCAAAAAACTGGCTGCAGTGGAAAGCCATGAAATAAGAGCGGCTTTGTACTAACTACTATAGAGAAACTGTGACTATAGACAATAACACATCTACTAAAATGACCGCCCTCCACCCCGACAGCCTTCACCGTCAGTGATTTAGTAACTAGAGGTGACACATCTGGAGTAATTACAGTATGTGGCTCGGGGGCTCTCGGCAATCCAAACTATTGTAGGGGCCAATATCTTCTGTCAGATGAGTTTCTTGAAGAAATATTAGACATTTACAGAGAACTTCTTAACATAGTCCGGTAAACCGGAGTTGTACTCATTTAAGGTGAACCATCAGAGCTACTGTGAGTTTTGGCCAGAAAAGTAGAGAAAGTATTAGTGCTCCCCATTTCAGGAGCGATTGTGCAGCAATCTGAATTCCTTAGGATCGGAAACATAATAGCATTCATGACGATCTTGTAGATGTGAGTGAATGTATTTTAGAGCCATCATCCACGCACAGCTTAGCGATTTATCATGGCGGAGGTGTCATGTTATCTTTATAATTTATCACAATCCTCTTTGAAGGAGACAAGTGGGATTGAAGAGAACATCTGTGCTCGATCTCCACAAAGTAGGACCTGGAGACCATGTTTACTAGACTAGAGGAGACTCAGACCAGGGGCCCATATTATTTTAAACAAAACATTACGCAAATGGGCAAGAGTGGATGACCTAGAGTCTGACACAGCCTCTTTATATCAAACAATAGGGGACCAATATCTGAACACACCACTCATATCTCAGATATTCTAGCATTTATAGATAACAGAGAACCGTCACATATCAAACAATTTCTGTATTCGTGGCAAGTTGGAAGAAATCTCTTCCCATTTGCTGAAGAAAACCATTAATACTTTATGATTTACTATACTTCCTATGATTTACTTGGGAGGAAAGAGGACTCTAAAGGCCGCTTTACACGCTACGACATCGCTCAAGCGATCTTGTTGGCGTCACGGAATTTGTGATGCACATCCAGCCGCTTTAGCGATGTCGTTGCGTGTGACACCTATGAGCGATTTTGAATCGTCGCAAAATCGTTAAAAATCGGACTTCCTGTTCCTGCGCTGAGATGTGAGGAGGGAGAAGGAGCAGCTCCATACAGCCCCTGCAATATACAGCGACCTACAGAAACAAATAGCACCCTAGACAAACATAGAGAGACTGCACTGAATTACCAGTTGTCAGTGCATGGATCGTTATCTCCTCAGAAGTGGAGGAACACCATTCAAGCCCAGAGCAGAGCAGAGGGAGGAGGGGGTGAGTGCAGATAACATGGCACCCACAGTGAGGAGGAAGGAGGGGGAGGAGGGAGAGGAACCACAAGGGCTGCTGCAGCAATGTACAGGAGGCCAAGATAACAGAAGAATTCAGAGTATGCAGAGTGGTACAGAGACATTGGGCTTAGGGGAAAGATATGAGATGGATTACAAAAGGCTGGCAAGAGAAGAGAGAGTTGGAGAATCCATGCGACATGGCCTGAAAAAGGAACTGTTGATTTTGGGGATTATGGTTAAGCTCATTACGTGGAATGTTAAGGGACTCAGAAGCTTAAGGTTGATATTGCTTTATTACAGGAGACGCACTTGCAAAAGGATGAGTTCTTCCGTATGAATAAGATGTGGGTGGGAAGGGTATATGGGTCGGCCTCAAAAAGGTAGGAAAGCAGGGGTTCTTATTTTGATCAATAAAAACTTTGCACACGAGGTAGAAACACAAGATTCAGATGAAGAAGGAAGATACATACATATAAAGATTTCAGGTACTCAAGGCACTTTTAGTATCCATAATATATATGCACCCAATACGGAACAAAGGTTTTTTTTTGAAAATATAGCTAGTAAGATTTTGCTGGATGGGGATATATGGAAATTGGTGGGGGGAGACTTCAATACAGTGGTTTCTCAGGAAGAAGACAGGAGGAGTCAGGGGAAGCAGGGGAGGAACACGGAGGGGTCGCTGAGAGCATTGTTAAATACAACTACACTACAGGATTGCTGGAGATTATATCACCCGCAAGAAAGAGCATTTACACACTATTCCCACCCACACGACTCTTGGTCAAGGATTGACCTTTGGCTGACAAGTGAGAATTTATTGCAGAGGGTAGAAGAGATAGTTATAGAGACTATGGTAATATCGGATCATAGCCCAGTGGTAGTCAGTATAGCTGACAAAGTCCAGAGAGGACAGGATTATATATGGCGCTTCCCCTCATTCTTGACTTTGGACGAGAACTTCCATAGAATACTGAGAGAATGGTGGGTGGATTATACATTGACGAATCAGGAGCACAGTGGGGAAACACTATTATATTGGGAGACGGCTAAGGCAGTTTTGAGAGGAAAAGTGATAGGATATACGACAAAGGTGAAACAACAGGCACAAGTAAAGTTTCAGGAGGCTAGCCGGGCAGTCAGGGAAGCATATACTGACTTCCTAGAAAAACCATCAAGGGTGACAAAAGCAAAGTGGGTGGAGGCGAAGGGCAATTTTGAGAACTGGGTAGAAAGGAAAGAAGGTATGTACAGGACACAACAAGAGGCAGAGTTGAATCATTTCAGGAACAAGGCAGGGAAGTTATTGGCAAATCTGGAAGGGGACGACGACCGATGACACATATTATGACACTGAGAAACGCTGTGGGGAGTAAAACGACAGATCCCAAAGAGATAAACGACATTCTTGGAGACTTCTATGCAGGTTTATATAAAGAGGAGGGGTTAGATGATAGGAGAGAAGGAAATGAATGGTTAAAAGGAACAAAAATGCCTACGCTCACGGAAGAAAATTTACATGCTCTGAATAAAGAGGTGACGGAGGAGGAGGTGCTAAAGGTTATAGGAGAGTTAAAAACGACAAAGGCCCCAGGACCAGATGGTTTTAGCGGCAGTTTTTTCAAAATTATGAAGGATCAAATCTCACCTATAATGACAGAGTTATTCAATAAGATAATGGACGGGGAAAGAATATCGGGTACACTTAATACAGCCTATATAAAGCTCATTCCTAAAGGAGGAAAGAATTTAGAAGACCCATCTAGTTATAGGCCCATCTCGCTGATTAATCAAGACTAAAAATTTTAGCGAAGTTGATGGCAAATAGGTTAGCGGCAGTATTGCCAGAGATTATAGATCTCCCCCAGGCTGGCTTTGTTAAAGGACGTTCAGTGGTGACAAACATTAGGAAAGTAATGCTAGCAATTGATGTAGTAAAGCAGACGAGAGAAGGGGAGGGGGGGAGGGGAATCCAGCCTTGATCACCTTGGACGCTGAGAAAGCCTTTGACAATGTGAGGTGGTCATGGCTGGAACAGGTGTTAGATCACCTGGGCTTACACGGAGCTTTTAGGAATTTTGTGAGGGTCCTTTATGCAAATCCTCAGGCAAGAGTGAGTACCCCGGGATTTCTGTCAAAAACATTTCCTTTGATGAAGGGAACCAGGCAAGGATGCCCGATGTCACCACTATTGTTTAACTTGGCTATTGAACCACTGGCTAGACGTTTGAATGAGGGGGGGTGGTTTGAAGGGATCAAGGTAGGGAGGAAGTCATTGCTGATGATATAATCCTGTTCATGAGCAAACCTAAATCACAATTGAGTAGAGTCATAGAACAAATTGAGGAGTTTGGGAGGTTAGCAGGGTTTAGACTTAACAAAAACAAATGTGAAATTCTCTTGGACGGAAAGAGAGCGGAGGGGGAGAGGGGTGCATTATGTGACATTCCAATAGCTAGAAATACAATTAAATACTTGGGAGTACAGGTTGGGAGGGATACAAAGACCATATATTCATTAAATTATTCCCCTTTGATTGAGAAAATTGAACGTGAACTGCAAGGTTGGGCAAATTTGCCGTTGACTCTTCTGGGAAGAAATCATCTAATAAAAATGATGAGCTTTTCCAAGCTTCTCTATCCAATGCAGACAATCCCATTGCTTCTTAAACACTCGGATGTGAACAGATTGACAAAAGCGTTCTCACGTTTTTTGTGGAAGGGATATAGGCCAAGGATTAGTGCCAAAAAGCTAATGTTATCAACAGAAAATGGAGGGATCAGACTACCTAACATCAGGGGGTACAATTTAGCCTGTATCTTAAGACATGTAGTCGATTGGATTAGACGAACAAGTAGGTATTCTGACTGTGATATAGAGGCTGAATTTTGTAAACCTTGGGACCTGAGTTCAATCCTACATACCTCCATTCCAAATTTACCGCCCAACATTAAACACTCACTGATTTGTAGAGGCACAGTGATGACTTGGAAGGTGGTTAGGAAAAAGTTCGGGTTAGCCTGGAACATCTCCAAATTCCTTAATATATGGGCTTGTCCTGACTTTCCACAGGGAAGGGAAAATTATCTCTTTAAAGAATGGAGGGAAAAAGGGATTGGAACTCTAAAAAACCTGATGCATGATACAGAACGGAGATGGATGACTTGTGAGGAGTTGAGAGCAAAGTATGACTTGCACCCATTCCAGACTCTCCAGTTTGAACAGGTGAAACAAGGGATAATGAAGAAACTATACAACATAAATAACGAATATGAGGCAAATCAGATGGATGCGATCATATATAGGGACATCCATGCCACAAATATATCAAGTCTTTATGGAAATATGAGAGAAGTGTTAGTCCCTAACATATCAGGAAGAATGTTGGAAGGGTGGGCAAAGCAGTTGGGAGATCAAGAAGTGGAGGAGAAGATTTTGAATGGTTGTGTGGTGATGAGAAAGAAGATTGTGAATGAGAACTTAAGAGATACCCAAATCAGGATCATACATAGAGCTATCTATGGATTTAATATACTGAATGCAAGACATCCAGATAAGATGATGAGTTGTCCAAATTGTGGTACGGAAAAAACAGATCTATATCATGGGATATGGCAGTGCGAAAGGATTGAAAGATTTTGGAAACAAGTCCAAGGGGTAGTGAGGAAAATCTGGAATAGAAATGTAGAGTTAGATCCAATGGTCTGGTTATTTCACTATCAGCATCGGGAGGAGGGAGAGAAAGGGGGAGACAAGTTACCGAATCTTTTCCATGATATAGCAATGATAAGTAAAAGGGTTATTCTTCAGAAGTGGCTGGTGAAGGAAATACCAACAAAAGAAGAACTTGTTAATCAATTGAAAAAAACGCTCATGTTGGAGAAGGTGATGGTGGAGAGGTGTAAAGAAAGGATGACAGCAAAATTTTTCAGTAAATGGAGAAAGTTCATAAGCGGTATATGTTCTAGAGAAGCAACAATACAAATAATGTCCACATTTGTGTCTACGGAATGGTACATGAAGGAAGACCTGTCAGGGTCCCTGTGCGAGCTGAAAGTATAGTTGGCCAAATTCTGGGTTGTGTCGCATGGAGAGGGGAGGGGGTGGAATGGGAGGGATAGTGTTTACAAGTAATGGTTGTAACAAGTTATCAAGGAATGCTGAAGGGGGTAGCGGAGACTGAATAATGGAAATATACATTGACGAAGAAGGGGAAGGAGCAAATTTGATGACCGTGACAAATATTTGATCGATAAATTGTAGAGACTATGTTATTTGATATTTTGATTTGTTGACCCTTATTTTCTTCATTCTGTACCCTTTTTTACCATTACAAGAAAAGAAATAAAAATTTGGTTTAAAAAAATCGTTAAAAATCACTAATCGGTGACATGCCCCCCTATTCCCAATTATCATTGCTGCTGCGTCTACGATGTTGTTCGTCGTTCCTGCGGCAGCCCACATCGCTATGTGTGCCACCGCAGGAACGAGGAGCCTCACCTTACCTGCGGACGCCGGCAATGCGGAAGGAAGGAGGTGGGCGGGATGTTACGGCCGCTCATCTCCGCCCCTATTGGGCGCCCGCTTAGTGATGTAGCTGTGACACCGAACGAACCGCCCTCTTAGAAAGGAGGTGGTTCGCCGGTCACAGCGACGTCGCTAGGCAGGTAAGTAGTGTGACGGGTCTGAGCGATGTTGTGCGCCACGGGCAGCGATTTGCCCGTGTCGCACATGGTGGTGGGTACAAACACTAGCGATATCGTTAACGATATCGCAGCGTGTAAAGCGGGCTTTAGGCTATGTTCACATGCAGCATCTTTTTCTGTCAGTGCATCTAACCAAAAACTAATCAAAAACGCAATGCGATTTTACTGCGTTTTGCCCAATGTGTTTTTTAAGTCAAATCTATTGACTGGATGGCTGAAAAACACGGTAAAACACACAAAAAGAATTGACACGCTGCATCTTAAAAAACGCAGCTAAGATGCAGCCAACAAAAGATGCCCAGCGTGGACAGCAAAATCGAAATCTCAGACTTTGCTGGGAGAAGAAAATGCATGCATTGAATTTAGGTGCATCTTTGTGACCTCAAAAACGCACTAAAAACGCAGCAAAAGATGCCCTTATTGAAATGAGTTTAATTCACAGAGCTCTGTTCCTACCCCCTAACCCCATCTGAATGACGTCGTTCTGCCTCTGCTTTTTTATTGAAATATATGATTGTAAAAAAAAATTTATAATTAGTGAATAACAAAGTAAAAACTTACTGAACCATAAACAATAAGAAATAATTATAAATTCTGCTAATCTTCTCCTGTCTAAGAAAATGAGAGAAGGTTTCATTTTACGGAAATTCACAGGTTACACCGTCTCCGGCTTTTATACCCGAGATCGCAAATATTAAAGGTAGGGTGTCGCGTTTTTTATTCTTGTATTAATAATAGTGATTATGAAATCAAGTTTTTTTGATACAAAATTAAATTCTCTGTTTATTTAGTTTTTATTTAATTCTAGATTTACTGAAACACAGGGGGCTGCCATCTTGGATCTGCTGTGTGTAACAACAGTTACTCACCTCAAATACGGCAGTTCCATGGGCTTAACAGTCAGTTGTTGGGCTGCGACTCTATTCTCTAGACACCGATAAAACTTCTGCTGTGATCCGACGCGCCCCCTGATCTGTCCAGATCACCGCCAACTTTGTGGAGCTCACAGCGTATGTTGTACTTTCCCCGTTACACGCCGGGATGCGTGAGTTCTGGTGCCGTGCCACCGCTGCTACCCTCCCCATGCCCCCCCTCTCCCCGCTACCCTGCTCTCATGTGCTCACCTCGGGCCTCCGCTCCTCAGCTCTGCAGAGCACAGTATACTGAGGAGCACGGTATATCGAGGAGCGCGGAATACTGAGGAGCGTGGTATACGCGGAAGGGCGTGCGTGCGGCAGAGCATTGTGGGCATGCGTGAGGCAGAGCGCTGTGTGCGGCAGAGTATTGCGGTCGGGAGTGCGGGCATGCAGCAGAGCACTGCGGTCGGGTGTGTGTGCGACAGAGCATTGCAGCCGGGCGTGCGTGCGGCAGAGCATTGCGGTCGGGCGTGCGTGCAGCAGAGCATTGCGGTCGGGTGTGCATGCAGCAGAGCATTGCGGTCAGGAGTGCGGGCATGCAGCAGAGCACTGCAGTCGGGTGTGCGTGCGGCAGAGTATTGCGGTCCGGAGTGCGGGCATGCAGCAGAACACTGCGGTCGGGTGGGCGTGTGGCAGAGCATTGTGGTCAGGCGTGGGTGCGGCAGAGCATAGCGGTCGGGCGTGCGTGCGGCAGAGCATTGCGGTCGGGTGTGCGTGCGGCAGAGCAGTGCGGGCAGGCAGACATGTGCCAGAGCAGTGCGGGCAGGCGGGCGTGCAGCAGAGTAGTGCGGGCAGGTGGGCGTGTGGCAGAGCAGTGCGGGCAGGCGGGCATGGTACGGCAGTGCATTGAGGCCGGCGGCCGTGTGGCAGTGCATTGCAGGCGGCAAAGCATTGCGTGTGTGCGACAGAGCATTGCTGGCGTACGAGCGTGCGGCAAAGCATTGCGGGCGGGCATTAGTGCGGCAGAGCATTGCTGGTGCGGGGCATCCAGAGTGCTATGTGGGGAGCAGTATGCAGCTCTACTTGGTGACACTTTAGACATTAGGATCACTTTGCGGTCACCAACAAAATGGCACTGCACTGTGATCCTAAACTTCATCTTCCCTTATCTTTTTGGAAACACCCAGATTGGGGGGGAGGGGTGACATCACACACAGGAGAGCAGATTCTACCTACTTTTACTGCAGTAGTTCTACAGTAGGATTTCAGCAGTTGCTCCCCCTAGTGTTTTAGGGATGCTTTACACGTTGCAACATCGCTACCGATATATCGCTCATCTCCGCCCCTCCGCTTCTATTGGCGGGCCGATTAGTGACGTCGCTGTGACGCTGAACGCACCTCCCCCTTGAAGGAGGGATTGTTCGGCAGTCACAGCGACGTCGCCGAGCAGGTATGTGCGTGTGAAGCTGCCGCAGCGATAATGTTCGCTACGGCAGCAATCACCACATATCGCATGTGCGACGGGGGCGGATGCTATTGCGCTTGCTATTGGATGTCGCAACGTGTAAAGTACCCCTAAGGCCTGTTTCACACATACGGCATTTCACCGCTTTGCCGGATCCGGCACACTCCAGTACAGTGTAATACAGTACAATGGCATCGCGACAACCTCCGGCCACATGCTGTCATGTGACCAGAGCTTGCCGCAATGCCATTGTACAGTATTAACATTGTACTGGAGTGTGACGGATCCGGCAAAGCGGCAAAATGTCGGATATGTAAAACAGCCCTAAGAGTGGAAAAATATCAAACTTTTTACATTTTTTTATATTCTGCTCAATTAAAACCAAACAATAATATTTAAACAAAACATTAAAAACATTAATACTTTACATTTTTTCTGTTATTGAATTTCTTTTTTTTTTGGATGACACCTGCCCTTTAAATATTCTACACTGTGTGCAGAATTATTAGGCAAGTTGTATTTTTGAGGATTTTTTTTATTATTCATTACCAACTATGTTCTCAATCAACCCAAAAGACTCATATATATCAAAGCTTAATATTTTTGGAAGATGGAGTGGGGTTTTTAGATTTGGCTATCTTAGGAGGATATCTGTTTGTGCAGGTAACTATTACTGTGCAGAATTATTAGGCAACTTAATAAAAACCAAATATATTTCCATCTAACTTGTTTATTTTCACCAGGTAAATCAATATAACTGCACAAAATTTAGAAATAAACATTTCTGACATGCAAAAACAAAACCCCAAAAAATGAGTGAACAATATAACCCTCTTTCTTTATGATGACACTCAACAGCCGACCATCCATAGATTCTGTCAGCTGCTTGATCTGTTTACAATCAACATTGCATGCAGCAGCCACCACAGCCTCCCAGACACTGTTCCGAGAGGTGGACTGTTTTCCCTCCCTGTAGATCTCACATTTTATGAGGGAATACAGGTTTTCTATGGGGTTCAGATCAGATGAACAAGGGGGCCATGTAATTATTTTTTCATCTTTTAGACCTTTACTGGCCAGCCACGCTGTGGAGTAGTTGGATGCATGTGATGGAGCATTGTCCTGCATGAAAATCATGTTTTTCTTGAACGATACCGACTTCTTCCTGTACCACTGCTTGAAGTTGTCTTCCAGAAACTGGCAGTAGGTCTGGGAGTTGAGCTTCTGTGGGACCCCAAGGTGTGTGAATTACCTTCAGGGACTCCACGTGGAGGGGCAGTCACAGGTAGGTTGTCTTCCTTAGGATTTCGTGACGCCACTCTCGGTATTGCGGTCAGGGGGACCGCCACTGCAGATTAGGGGACGCCTGGGGCTGATGTTGCTTGCAGTTAGATGTAGTGGCCTCCCGAGAGTGAGGCTGGCCCCAGGGCCCGGTGTGGGTGTGTAGAACCACAGGTCGCAGAATAACTCAGTCTCAGTCCAGAGATGTCTTTCAGGGTTTTTACTCACGTTAGGTGGCAGGGTGAGTAACCCAGGCGTAGCCGTGATGCACAAAGTAGGGAACCAGGCTCCTTCAGGCTGACTTGTGAGGGTTGCTACTGACTCGCTTCCTAGCCCTCTATTGTTTGTGGTGACTCAGACATGAAGTCCTACGGGGTCATCCAGGGAAGTTGCTCTCTGCCTGTTCTCCCCTTTTTCGGCCCGTTTGCTTGTAGCCTGGACCAGGTCACTCCGGCTGCTTGCCTCCTGTGAACTATGGACCCTCTCGTTGCTATGTGGCTCCGGACTCTCTGGTGGTTTGGTGAGGAGCATGAAGTGGCCTCACCTGCAGGTTTAGCAGGCCTAATAAATAGGTTCCTGATCTGGGGACCTGTAACCCCGTGCAGGCAGAGTCTACTAGGCAGTCCCCTTACTCCACCACCTCTCAGCCCTTCCAGCCCTAGGTGGCTTTTCAGGCGGCACTACCAGGTAGCCCTTTCTCCTCCGTCAGTAACCACTGCGCCTGCGGTGTCTGACTAGTGACAGCCTGCAGGGTTCCTCCTTGCGACTGCTCTCCCTGAGCTCCACTTTAGACTGACTCACTACTCCTCTCCCCACTGTGCCTGTCTACGCAACTTAGAAACCAGGCTCTCTACCACACCCCTTGAGTGGAGATGAAGGCCGCGCCCCCTCCTGGATTCCCCAGGGGTCCCTTCAAAGGTCAATGTGGGAGACCTGCCTACTATGCGCCTGTGTAACCACGCCTTGGTCAGCCTTCTGGATTACCTGTCTTGTACTCACTCAGCATGAGTGCAGTACTCAGTGGTGCCTGACCAGGTCAGGGGCGCCACACTTCACTACATCCTCAACCCGAAAAGGTTCCACAAGTTCATCTTTGATGATACCAGCCCATACCAGTACCCCACTTCCACCTTGCTGGCATCTGAGTCAGAGTGGAGCTCTCTGCCCTTTACTGATCAGCCTCTGTCCCATCCATCTGGCCCATCAAGAGTCACTCTCATTTCATCAGTCCATAAAACCTTTGAAAAATCAGTCTTAAGATATTTCTTGGCCCAGTCTTGACGTTTTATCTTATGATTCTTGTTCAAAGGTGGTTGTTTTTCAGCCTTCCTTACATGGACCATGTCCCTGAGTATGGCACACCTTGTGCTTTTTGATACTCCAGTAACGTTGCAGCTCTGAAATATGGCCAAACTCGTGGCAAATGGCATCTTGGCAGCTTCACGCTTGATTTTCCTCAATTCATGGGCAGTTATTTTGCTCCTTTTTTGCCCAACACGCTTCTTGCGACCATGTTGGCTATTTGCCATGAAACGCTTGATTGTTCGTTGATCACGTTCAAAAGTTTGGAATTTTCAAGACTGCTGCATCCCTCTGCAAGACATCTCACAATTTTGGACTTTTCAGAGCCCATCAAATCTCTCTTCTGACCCATTTTGTCAAAGGAAAGGAAGTTGCCTAATAATTAAGCATACCTTATGTCATTACACCACACCCCTCCTCATTACAGAGATGCACATCACCTGATTTACTTAATTGGTAGTTGGCTCTCAAGCCTATACAGCTTGGAGTAGGACAACATGTAAAAAAAGTATCATGTGATCAAAATACTCATTTGCCTAATAATTCTGCACACAGTGTAAATGTCCCATGTGTAACTCAGAAGCTGCAGATCTATTCATTTGTATTGCGACTGCTCGGAAAGTAGGAATTTCACTGCTCATGGAATGGTGTCTTCTCATAAAAGGGAAGGAAGACTGGACCTTTGTAACGACCCGATCAGCACATTCAGCAGCACAGAAGGGAGAGAAGGAAGATTCATCAATAAGATGCCAAGATTCTAGTAAGTCACCAATATCATAACCCTCCGCTTTCTCCTAGGGGTCCACCATACAGATTAGATTTTTCTTCCCATGATTTTTTAAGTTGTCTCCAAATTCTACGTACGCAGTCATTTGGCTTTGCAGATTGTAGATCTGAGCAGCTAAAGGTCAACATTTCTAATTTCAAGGGATAGGGTGGATCCTACCTGTAAGATCTGGATAAAACAGATCTCACTCCAACAGAAGAGCGTCCAA
The DNA here is from genome assembly GCF_048569485.1 of Anomaloglossus baeobatrachus. Taxonomy (NCBI): domain Eukaryota; kingdom Metazoa; phylum Chordata; class Amphibia; order Anura; family Aromobatidae; genus Anomaloglossus; species Anomaloglossus baeobatrachus. The sequence continues at coordinate 1,062,856 of NW_027441806.1, forward strand.
TGTCCAAAATAATGGGGACAGTGTTGGGTGGAGGCGCATGTGGTGGTCTAGCAGCAGAATGGTGACCATTTGATAGGGCCGGACTACAACCCTGATAAAGCAGCCACAGCTGGTGACTGAGAAGAATCTGTGACTTCTCTGCATTTAGTGGTCACTACTCACCTGGGCGGTTATCTGTAGGAATCTCCTCTTTACTCCGCTCATCACCCCTCACATATCTCTCTGTAGTATTAATATGGGGCAGATCTTCACCCTGAAACAAATATTGTAAAAGTCACAGACAGATGGAGAAGTCCCATCTATGATCAGCTCTAATCCTGCCATCTCCACCGCTCTCATTACACAAGTATAACACATATAATACTGGAGGATAAAACAAGACTGAGCACAAGACCTTCACAGCCGTCTACACATCATAGGGAGATTTCATGGCACCTTCTCTCCATCTACCTGATGATCCTGAGGAACATCGGGGTCTTCTTCTTTACAGTCCTGTGGGAGAAGAGGACGGGGACATCTCTCTGGTGTTGTCCTCTTACTGGATAGAGCTGGAGGAGACACATACAGGGACTGAATTCATTCCTTACATACAGATAATTATAGGCCGTGTGTATTTAGTCCTGTCTATTACCTGGTGATGTGAGGGGCTGGGGAACCTCCATCATGACGTCCTTGTACAGATCTTTGTGTCCTTCTAAATACTCCCACTCCTCCATGGAGAAATAGACGGTGACGTCCTGACACCTTATAGGAACCTGACACATACAATTATACCGTCACCCCCGATCCCTTCATAGCGTTACTGTATAATGTCCCAGCATTCCCAGCAGTGTCACCTCTCCAGTCAGCAGCTCAATCATCTTGTAGGTGAGTTCTAGGATCTTCTGGTCATTGATGTCCTCATGTATCGGGGGGTGAGGTGGAGGCCCCGTGATTGGGCTCAGGGGTCTTCCCCATCCCTCAGACACAGGGGCCTGACAGCGCTCACTAGAGGTCTTCTTCACTACTGTGTAATCCTGGTTATGGAGAGACACAGTAATAAATCTCACTCCAGACATTTCCAGAGTCCTCACCTCTCCAGTTCTGTCCATCTGTTATTCCCATAGATAAGAATGATGTAATGTGACGTCATCAGAATCTCTCACCTCTCCAGTAAGCCGGAAGAGGATCTCTAGGGTGAGGTGTAATATCCTCTCCGCCATCTTGTCCCTGTCCATATCCATCCTTCACGGGGCAATCAGGAGAATTCTCTTCTATAGAAGATCTCCACTGAGAGGATCCGATATTGTAGGGACCTGAATGGGGAGAAGATGACGATGTAACATCATAAAGAATCCGCTGTAATAATACAATTACTGGAGAGAATAAGGGGAAACATATAATGAGAACATTCTGGGGGAACATTATTCTGTGTGAGGGCAGAAAGGGGCCGAGGACTGAGGGCAGAAAGGAACCGAGGACCGGGGGCAGAAAGGGGCCGAGGACTGAGGGCAGAAAGGGGACAAGGACGGAGGGCAGAAAGGGGCCGAGGACGGAGGGCAGAAAGGGCCCGAGGACGGAGGGCAGAAAGGGGCCTAGGACTTAGGGCAGAAAAGGGCTGAGGACTGAGGGCAGAAAGGGGCCGAGGGCAGAAAGGAGCCGAGGGCAGAAAGGGGCTGAGGACTGAGGGCAGAAAGGGGCCGAGGGCAGAAAGGGGCGAGGACTGAGGGCAGACGGGTTTCCTCACTTCCGGCCTCTCATAGTTGGGGCGTCTGTATCTATCAGAGGAAAAGGAACAAAAACCTCACAATTCATAGAAATCAGCGAGAGAAAAACTCCAATAAAGTCTCAGAGCTGAAGGGGTTAATGCCGCCTGCCCCAGTAATGGGGAATCTCCACACACCTCCACCTGCAGAGCCGCACACTAGATATATAATACCCTGCACCTACCTCCACCTGCAGAGCCGCACACTAGATATATAATACCCTGCACCTACCTCCACCTGCAGAGCCGCACACTAGATATATAATACCCTGCACCTACCTCCACCTGCAGAGCCGCACACTAGATATATAATACCCTGCACCTACCTCCACCTGCAGAGCCGCACACTAGATATATAATACCCTGCACCTACCTCCACCTGCAGAGCCGCACACTAGATATATAATACCCTGCACCTACCTCCACCTGCAGAGCCGCACACTAGATATATAATACCCTGCACCTACCTCCACCTGCAGAGCCGCACACTAGATATATAATACCCTGCACCTACCTCCACCTGCAGAGCCGCACACTAGATATATAATAACCTGCACCTACCTCCACCTGCAGAGCCGCACACTAGATATATAATACCCTGCACCTACCTCCACCTGCAGAGCCGCACACTAGATATATAATACCCCGCACCTACCTCCACCTGCAGAGCCGCACACTAGATATATAATACCCTGCACCTACCTCCTCCTGCAGAGCCGCACACTAGATATATAATACCCTGCACCTGCCTCCACCTGCAGAGCCGCACACTAGATATATAATACCCTGCACCTACCTCCACCTGCAGAGCCGCACACTAGATATATAATACCCTGCACCTACCTCCACCTGCAGAGCCGCACACTAGATATATAATACCCTGCACCTACCTCCTCCTGCAGAGCCGCACACTAGATATATAATACCCTTCACCTACCTCCACCTGCAGAGCCGCACACTAGATATATAATACCCTGCACCTACCTCCACCTGCAGAGCCGCACACTAGATATATAATACCCTGCACCTACCTCCTCCTGCAGAGCCGCACACTAGATATATAATACCCTGCACCTACCTCCACCTGCAGAGCCGCACACTAGATATATAATACCCTGCACCTACCTCCACCTGCAGAGCCGCACACTAGATATATAATACCCTGCACCTACCTCCACCTGCAGAGCCGCACACTAGATATATAATACCCTGCACCTACCTCCACCTGCAGAGCCGCACACTAGATATATAATACCCTGCACCTACCTCCACCTGCAGAGCCGCACACTAGATATATAATACCCTGCACCTACCTCCTCCTGCAGAGCCGCACACTAGATATATAATAACCTGCACCTACCTCCACCTGCAGAGCCGCACACTAGATATATAATACCCTGCACCTACCTCCACCTGCAGAGCCGCACACTAGATATATAATACCCTGCACCTACCTCCACCTGCAGAGCCGCACACTAGATATATAATACCCTGCACCTACCTCCACCTGCAGAGCCGCACACTAGATATATAATACCCTGCACCTACCTCCACCTGCAGAGCCGCACACTAGATATATAATACACTGCACCTACCTCCACCTGCAGAGCCGCACACTAGATATATAATACCCTGCACCTACCTCCACCTGCAGAGCCGCACACTAGATATATAATAACCTGCACCTACCTCCACCTGCAGAGCCGCACACTAGATATATAATACCCTGCACCTACCTCCACCTGCAGAGCCGCACACTAGATATATAATACCCTGCACCTACCTCCACCTGCAGAGCCGCACACTAGATATATAATACCCTGCACCTACCTCCACCTGCAGAGCCGCACACTAGATATATAATACCCTGCACCTACCTCCACCTGCAGAGCCGCACACTAGATATATAATACCCTGCACCTACCTCCACCTGCAGAGCCGCACACTAGATATATAATAACCTGCACCTACCTCCACCTGCAGAGCCGCACACTAGATATATAATACCCTGCACCTACCTCCACCTGCAGAGCCGCACACTAGATATATAATACCCTGCACCTACCTCCACCTGCAGAGCCGCACACTAGATATATAATACCCTGCACCTACCTCCACCTGCAGAGCCGCACACTAGATATATAATACACTGCACCTACCTCCACCTGCAGAGCCGCACACTAGATATATAATACCCTGCACCTACCTCCACCTGCAGAGCCGCACACTAGATATATAATACCCTGCACCTACCTCCACCTGCAGAGCCGCACACTAGATATATAATAACCTGCACCTACCTCCACCTGCAGAGCCGCACACTAGATATATAATACCCTGCACCTACCTCCACCTGCAGAGCCGCACACTAGATATATAATACCCTGCACCTACCTCCACCTGCAGAGCCGCACACTAGATATATAATACCCTGCACCTACCTCCACCTGCAGAGCCGCACACTAGATATATAATACACTGCACCTACCTCCACCTGCAGAGCCGCACACTAGATATATAATACCCTGCACCTACCTCCACCTGCAGAGCCGCACACTAGATATATAATACCCTGCACCTACCTCCACCTGCAGAGCCGCACACTAGATATATAATACCCTGCACCTACCTCCACCTGCAGAGCCGCACACTAGATATATAATACCCTGCACCTACCTCCACCTGCAGAGCCGCACACTAGATATATAATACCCTGCACCTACCTCCACCTGCAGAGCCGCACACTAGATATATAATACCCTGCACCTACCTCCTCCTGCAGAGCCGCACACTAGATATATAATACCCTTCACCTACCTCCACCTGCAGAGCCGCACACTAGATATATAATACCCTGCACCTACCTCCACCTGCAGAGCCGCACACTAGATATATAATACCCTGCACCTACCTCCACCTGCAGAGCCGCACACTAGATATATAATAACCTGCACCTACCTCCACCTGCAGAGCCGCACACTAGATATATAATACCCTGCACCTACCTCCACCTGCAGAGCCGCACACTAGATATATAATACCCTGCACCTACCTCCACCTGCAGAGCCGCACACTAGATATATAATACCCTGCACCTACCTCCACCTGCAGAGCCGCACACTAGATATATAATACCCTGCACCTACCTCCTCCTGCAGAGCCGCACACTAGATATATAATAACCTGCACCTACCTCCACCTGCAGAGCCGCACACCAGATATATAATACCCTGCACCTACCTCCACCTGCAGAGCCGCACACTAGATATATAATACCCTGCACCTACCTCCACCTGCAGAGCCGCACACTAGATATATAATACCCTGCACCTACCTCCACCTGCAGAGCCGCACACTAGATATATAATACCCTGCCCCTACCTCCACCTGCAGAGCCGCACACTAGATATATAATACCCTGCACCTACCTCCACCTGCAGAGCCGCACACTAGATATATAATACCCTGCACCTACCTCCACCTGCAGAGCCGCACACTAGATATATAATACCCTGCACCTACCTCCACCTGCAGAGCCGCACACTAGATATATAATAACCTGCACCTACCTCCACCTGCAGAGCCGCACACTAGATATATAATACCCTGCACCTACCTCCTCCTGCAGAGCCGCACACTAGATATATAATACCCTGCACCTACCTCCACCTGCAGAGCCGCACACTAGATATATAATACCCTGCACCTACCTCCACCTGCAGAGCCGCACACTAGATATATAATACCCTGCACCTACCTCCACCTGCAGAGCCGCACACTAGATATATAATACCCTGCACCTACCTCCACCTGCAGAGCCGCACACTAGATATATAATACCCTGCACCTACCTCCCCCTGCAGAGCCGCACACTAGATATATAATACACTGCACCTACCTCCTCCTGCAGAGCCGCACACTAGATATATAATACCCTGCACCTACCTCCCCCTGCAGAGCCGCACACTAGATATATAATACCCTGCACCTACCTCCACCTGCAGAGCCGCACACTAGATATATAATACCCTGCACCTACCTCCACCTGCAGAGCCGCACACTAGATATATAATAACCTGCACCTACCTCCTCCTGCAGAGCCGCACACTAGATATATAATACCCTGCACCTACCTCCACCTGCAGAGCCGCACACTAGATATATAATACCCTGCACCTACCTCCACCTGCAGAGCCGCACACTAGATATATAATACCCTGCACCTACCTCCACCTGCAGAGCCGCACACTAGATATATGGCTGCTCTGTGCTTCCAGGACCTGTGATGATGTCACATGGAGGGGAGGAGTCAGGGGTCACATGATCAGCTCCTCAGTGTATGCAGGACTCTGCTGTGCTGGTTGTCATGGTGCTGGATGAGGGGAAGTTTATGTGTGGGGTCAGGAGGGGTTTACAGTGTGGATGTAGCAGAGCCGTGTGTGTACGAGGTGTACGGAGCAGAGCCGTGTGTGTACGAGGTGTACGGAGCCGAGCCGTGTGTGTATGAGGTGTACGGAGCGGAGCCGTGTGTGTACGAGGTGTATGGAGCGGAGCCGTGTGTGTACGAGGTGTACGGAGCCGAGCCGTGTGTGTATGAGGTGTACGGAGCAGAGCAGTGTGTATGAGGTGTACAGAGCCGAGCCGTGTGTGTACGAGGTGTACGGAGCAGACATACCTCCCAACCGTCCCGGATTCTGCGGGACTTGCACGATTTTTCAGGGCTGTCCCGCACTCCCGCGGCTCACAGCTGATGTCCCGGCTCCTCCCCTCAGTGAAGTGAATAAATTAAATTATCATCGGCTCTGGATTTTCGGGGCGGCCGGGACTCGAACTCATGGAGCTGTGAGTTCATTGTTTCAAAGGCAGCAGCTCTAACCACTGAGCCACTGCCTCTATTGAAAGCAATAGGAAGATTTTGTTATCTTGACCTCTATACTGCAGGTGAGACACCAGAAGCAGATTATTCAGCTGCAAAGATGGATGGAGGGATGGATGAATGGAGGGTTAGAGGGATAGAGGGATGGATGGATGGATGATAGAGGGATGAATGGAGGGATAGAGGGATGAAAGGAGGGATAGAGGGAGGGATGGATGGATGATAGAGGGATGAATGGAGGGATGAATGGAGGGATAGAAGGAGGGATGAATGCAGGGATAGAGGGAGGGATGGATGGATGATAGAGGGAGGGATGGATGGATGATAGAGGGATGAATGGAGGCATAGAGGGATGAAAGGAGGGATAGAGGGAGGGATGGATGGATGATAGAGGGAGGGATGAATGGAGGGATAGAGGGATGAAAGGAGGGATAGAGGGATGGATGGATGATAGAGGGATGAATGGAGGGATAGAGGGATGAAAGGAGGGATAGAGGGAGGGATGGATGGATGATAGAGGGATGAATAGAGGGATGAATGGAGGGATAGAAGGAGGGATGAATGGAGGGATAGAGGGAGGGATGGATGATATTGGGATGGATGGATGATAGAGGGATGGATGATAGAGGGATATATAGATACACGACAGATAATAGATAGATAGAGATAGAATCATAGATAGATAGAATCATAGATAGATAGATAGATAGATAGAGAGATAGAATCATAGATAGATAGATAGAGGGATAGAGATAGATAGATAGATAGATAGATAGAGGGATAGAGATAGATGGATAGATAGATAAATACTGTATCTCAATGTTGGTGAAAGAGTCAGATTCATTTGTTCCCATAAAACAACTATAAAGAAATGAGGAAAAAAATACAAATACAATTTTTTTTTTTTTTTTTTATCTTCACCACCTTGGATTCAAACCAGCAACCTCCTAGCTTTCCTAGCTGCTCTAGCTGTTGAGCCACTAGGAGTGATGATGTCAGAGGGAGGATTTCACATAAATGAACCTACAATGCAGCCTCTTACACAGCAGATTACACAGGATACAGCTACATTGTACAGAGCAGCATCTCTATGTCCTGTATTCTAGAGGGAGAGGAAAAGAGGATTTTTTTTCTTCTAATAAAGTTACTAAAAATAATAAAAAAAAAAAAATAGAGTAATGTAATTTTATTGCACTTTTTTATAAAATAATAAACATCACAAATCAGCAAATAACATGGACATATTTGGTGTCCCTGTAATCGTAATGACCTGAACAACACAGCGATCAGATTATTTATGGGGATCGGTAAATGGCGGGAAAAAAAGGCGCAATTTATTATTTTTCTTTATTAAAACCCATAAAAAATGTAATAAAAATGGATCACTGAGGCCGTGTTCACACATAGCGTAAATGCTGCGTTTTTTCTGCAGGTGTCCGCGCCACGAGTGCAATGACAATGTTCTCTGATTATTGCGTGTTTGCGGTATTTTTTATACACTGTCCCTCTTATTGATACCTTTGTTGCTGATGTGAATCCTGAAGCTTATAAAGAAAGAAACACCAAATCCGCACCGTTCCGCGGCGTCTTTCCACGCACCAGGAGCGGAGATTTCAGGACGTCTCATCCACTTTGCTTGGACAATTAGTCCATATTCACATGTAGTGTAAATGCTGCATATTTTTCTGCTGTTTTTTTGCACATTTATTCTGCTGTGTTTAATTGTCCAAGTAAAGTGTATGTGGTTCCATGAAAAGACGCTCCTGAATTCTGCGGTTTTCGGGGGGGGGGGGGGGTTTCTCTGGAGGTTTCTATGTGGAGCTTAAAAAATGCAGGAAAAAGCTTCTCTGTACATAAAAACACTTAAAAACGCAGATTCACATCTGAAACAAAAACGCTTTAAATAATGGAGAAAAGGCAGAAAGAATGCAGCAAAAATGGAAAAAACAGAGAAGATAGTTATTGTGTAGTTTGGTGCAGACAGAGACAAAAAGAAACAGAATTTATGCAGCGTGTGAACACAGATTGATAGGCACAATAAGCAACATGTCATATAGTGACACAGAAATATAAAAAAACTCTGACTGCTATAAATATGAATGAACAGTCCATGGCATCTGCTGAATGACCCTTACTGCCAAATGGGTGTGGCTAGGGGTGTGGCTAGGGGCGTGGTCAAAATTTGCCGCATACTTTGTCCCTCTTTCCTTTCTTGAAAAGTTGGGAGGTATGCATGTGTGTATGAGGTGTACAGAGCGGAGCCGTGTGTGTGTACGAGGTGTACGGAGCGGAGCCGTGTGTACGAGGTGTACGGAGCAGAGCCGTGTGTGTACGAGGTGTATGGAGCATAGCCGTGTGTACGTGGTGTACGGAGCAGAGCCGCGTGTGTACGAGGTGTACGGAGCGGAGCCGCGTGTGTACGTGGTGTACGGAGCGGAGCCAAGTGTGTACGAGGTGTACAGAGCGGAGCCGTGTGTGTACGAGGTGTACGGAGCAGAGCCGTGTGTGTACGAGGTGTACGGAGCGGAGCCGTGTGTGTACGAGGTGTACGGAGCGGAGCCGTGTGTGTACGAGGTGTACGGAGCGGAGCCGTGTGTGTACGAGGTGTACGGAGCGGAGCCGTGTGTGTACGAAGTGTACGGAGCGGAGCTGTGTGTGTACGAGGTGTACGGAGCAGAGCCGTGTGTGTACGAGGTGTACGGAGCAGAGCCGTGTGTGTACGAGGTGTACGGAGCAGAGCCGTGTGTGTACGAGGTGTACGGAGCAGAGCCGTGTGTGTACGAGGTGTACGGAGCAGAGCCGTGTGTGTACGGAGCAGAGCCGTGTGTGTACGAGATGTACGGAGCGGAGCCGTGTGTGTACGAGGTGTACGGAGCGGAGCCGTGTGTGTATGAGGTGTACGGAGCGGAGCCGTGTGTGTACGAGGTGTACGGAGCGGAGCCGTGTGTGTACGAGGTGTACGGAGCGGAGCCGTGTGTGTACGAGGTGTACGGAGCGGAGCCGTGTGTACGAGGTGTACGGAGCCGTGTGTACGAGGTGTACGGAGCGGAGCTGTGTGTATATGACGTGTACGGAGTGGAGTGTATAACATGTATGGATTGTGTATTTATAATTGCTGTCAAGGGCTGATAATGTACGGCACTGGAAGCCGCAGATGTGTAGCAGAGGTCTTGGAAGAGCGGAGACAAGTAACTGAGGCACTGGAAGCCGCAGACAGGAGACGTCCTGGAGACCACAGACAGGTCGCTGTGCACATACAAACTAAGGGTATGTGCGCACGTTGCTTTTTACCTGCTTTTTTTTTCTGCGCTGTTTAATGCCAAAATGGATGTGTTCTTCTATTCAAGCAAAGTCTATGGGAATTTGGGTTTCTTGTTCACACTATGTTGTTCAAAATGCTGCCTTTTTGTGGCAGAACTTTGGTCAAAAACTCAGCTTTTCAAAGAAGCAACATGTCAATTGTTTTTGCCATTTGGGTTTTGCACTGCAAAGCTGGAGTTTTTGACCAAAGTTCTGCCACAAAAAGGCAGCATTTTGAACAACAATAGTGTGAACAAGAAACCCAAATTCCCATAGACTTTGCTTGAATAGAAGAACACATCCATTTTGGCATTAAACAGCGCAGAAGAAAAAGCAGCAAAAAAGCAGGTAAAAAGCAGGTAAAAAGCAACGTGCGCACATACCCTAACAGTCTCACTACAAGGCACAGGTTTATGTCTTGATGGGCTTTATATAGGCCTCGGAAGCTCCACACATGGAGCATGCTGGATACTGGCAAAGCCCAATGTGGAGCAGAGGAAAGTTTAGCAGCCCGGGGTGTAGGGAGAAGAGCCCAGACCCAGGACAGGGGGGTGACAGGACCCCTCAAAGGGACTCCCCCAAAAGAGTTCATAACTGCGCCATTGGGAGCCATGGTCTTAGTTTTCTGTCAGGGGCTCACAAAGTGAGGTAATGGAGGCTGTAGGCAGACAGGAGACTGAAAGCCGTGGACGGACATGGAGCAAATATCCTGGAAAACCTGGGACGAGTAGCAGAGGCACTACCAGTCACAGGCATACAGCAGAAGTCCTGAAGACTGCAGACAGGCTGCAGAGGTACTGACACCACAGGCAGACAGGTAACTGAGGTATTGGAAGCCGCAGACGTCCTGGAGACCTCAGACAGGGGCAGACATACTGGAAGCCACAGGCAGATTGGTAGCTGAGGTGCTGGAGGCCACAGATAGTCTGGAGATGTTCTGGAGACTGCACACACACACTAATAGTCTTAATACCAGGACACAGGGGTGTATCTTGGTAGCCTGATATATATGCTTGCTCCAACCACTGCCATTCCCATTGAAGTCTATCCTTTCCTGTATGTTATTTCTATTGGTATGTGATACTGCTCTAACCACTGCCATTCCCATCTGAATTTCATATTCTTCTAACTCTTTGTTCTTGGTTCACACCTGTCTATTTCTTCTGCATCTTAAGTAGTTCATTTTCTAGCTGTGAAGTAGTCCAAATGTTTCTCTTAGGCCTCTGCCACACTCACGTGTAAAAAACGTACGTTTGGTGTAGTCCGTTTTTTGTGTCCGTGTTCCGTATTTGCAGTCCGTTTTTCCCCTCCGTGTGGTGTCCGTATGCATATCGTGTGTCATACGTGTGTACGTGTGTGCGTTTTCCTGTGCGTGAAATACGTCAGTGTGTGTTCCGTGTGCAGTCCGTTTTTTGTGCGTGTTTCACATGTTTCACACATTGAGATAATGGTGATTACTTGGAATTAAATGACACATAGGTGTATGTGATTAGGACATAAATATAAGTTAACTATAAACTGTTTCCTGCTTGTATTATGCCTTGGAGCACCTATGTGTTGAGACAAAATTGTCGCAATGCCATTATCCACGGAGGCCTTAGTGTTTTTATGTTGGATTATATCTCGTCGTTTTGGCGTTCGACGCCACATGTTGCAATATGATAATGTAAGAAGAACCAGATTGTGGGTGCATCCACTAATGATGATGCGGCCTATGCATGGTCATTTCCATACTTTATTTTTTGAGTTACGGAATTTCCCAGATAAGTTTTTTTCATACTGCCGGTTGTCAGTTGAGAGTTTTGATTACTTACTAAATATTTTACGACCTCATTTGCAACATCAGGACACTTGGATGCGGCTTTCCATTTCCCCAGAGGAGAGATTTATGGTGACTCTGAGGTATTATATTTGTTATTTTTGTAATTTGTGTAAATGTGTTATTTTTCACATTGAAATGTGTAATTGATCTTTATTGATCTAATCTCATTTTTGATTCAATGTTTCTGTTTTCTTATGATTGTTTTAATTTAAAAAAACATAGTGTTAATTGTAAATCATTGTTTGTCTTGTTTTCATAGATTCTTGGCGACTGGTCAATCTTTTAGTGCTTTACATTTTGATTTTTTGTTGGGTCGATCAACCATTGCCGTTATAGTACGTCACACATGCGACATGATATGGCAACATTTAAAAGAAGAAATGATGCCTCAGCCAAACAGAGAAGATTGGTTGAAAATCTCTAAGGGCTTCAAGGACTCTGTTGACTTTCCTAACTGCATAGGAGCTTTGGATGGCAAGCATTTCAGAGTAAAAAAGCCACCAAACTCTGGGTCACGTTATTTCAATTTTCATAAGTTTTTTTCCGTTGTTATTTTGGCATTGGTTGACACAGAATACCGTTTTATTTATGCAGACATTGGGGCCTATGGTAGTGCCTCAGATGCCCGTATTTTCCGTTCATCAAGATTAGCCCAACGCCTGCAAGAAAATTCATTATTGATCCCCCCTCCAGTTGCCCTACCTGGTACATCTGGACCGTTGGCACCATATGTGATGGTAGCAGATGCAGGATTTGCATTATCCAAACATGTTATGCGACCATATCCAAGGAGATCCATTGATGACAGGAAACAGTACTTTAATAATCGGCTAACTAAAGCAAGACGTTATGTGGAGTGTGCATTTGGTATTTTAGCTAACAAATGGCGCATTTATCAGACAACGATTCAGTTGCAGCCAACCTTTGTCACATCTGTACTCAAGGCTACCATAGTGCTTCACAATTACTGTCGGATACATGAAGGAGGAACTTATGTGGATGATGAATTTCAGATAAACCATGTTGTTAATCCCACAGGTGAACCTATGTCTCATAATTCCGTGACATCTGGTTTACAAATTAGAAATTTATTTACTGATTACTTTAATTGTTTTGATGATACTAATAATAGTGATGATTGTTAAGATTGTGATGGTTTTTTGTTGATAAAAATATAAATTTTTTTTATTATAGGAACTTGGTTAAATTTTCTCAACATCTAAGAGCTTAAATCAAACTAGTATTAAAGGGCAAATGCGTTAATCATAAACTGACATTTCTGTTAGCAACATGGTTTTCTGAATGTTGTATGTATGTGTATGTACATTTCTGTGTTACTATCATGTTTTAGGAAACTTATTTTAAACTTACAACATTAATAATGTTAATCGTCTATTGAAAAAATGCAATATTATTAATAAATATCAATAATAAACATGTTTCTTTTCTTCAAAAACAGAATCTTTTATTAAGAATAAGCATATTAATCCATAAAGTAAGGATGTTATTTTTTCACATCCACATTAAAAATGTACATATTGTTCATCTTGTGTTAAATTTTTCTAAATGTAAATTTTGATGGTATTCTTCATAACATACAAAATATACTTTACATACAAGAGTAATTGTAAAGAAAATGTGTGCATTGCTTACAATGTTGAAAAATGTCGGCCAATTAAGTTGCTATCATGTTGGACATTGACATAGACCAAAAAATTGTAAACTGTGTTTTCAGAATATTAGAACTAATCTAACCATCAAATTGGTTGGGTAAAAATGTGTTCATAAAATTACAAAAATAAAGGCCATAAAACATATATGTGATCCGTCACTAAGTATAATCACACATGTTTTTTAAATCTTTTCAACTCTGAGTTTGCACATTTTTGGAAATCCCTCTTTTTTAACATTTTGACACATTCATCAGATTTGTTGTTTGATTGTTAAGATTAACAAAAATGTGCATCACAAGTCAACAAGATCTTCTAGTGAAGTAACCTGAGTGTTGCTGAGTATGTTGTTTTGTGTGGCCTCAGAAATGGTATTTTCAGGAATGGAAGCAGTTGTTTGCTGAACAACATTCCTATTACTAGCTACAGTAGTGTGTGGAACAGTCTGTTGCATGCTGGTTTGTCCCAACACATTGCCTGTGGTTGAGTACACCTGTGGATCTACATGGGTAATTGGGTATTGTGTGTGTGTATGTTGTTGACCTTGAGGATAGTTGACTGATGTTTGTAAGTGTGGTGTAGGTAACATAGTTGAGATTGGATAATGAGGCATCATGAATGATTGTGGGTATGTTGAACCTGGAAACAAATTAGGTAAACCACCAATATTTGTGGGTTGAGTAAAGTAACTAGTAGTTTGAGTTGGTTGTAAATTCATATAGTTCATGGGTTGCTGTGAGGTAGCACTTTGTACAGTGCTTAAGGCACCAGTATTGGTTGCAACATACCCTTGTCTAATTGGTGTTGGGAATAACGTACTTGAAGCAATTGAAGGTTGTCCAGATTGTTGTAATAGTGGATTATTGACTATTACAGTTGCCATTGTTGTTTGTGTTGAAATTGTATTTTGATTGTCTGTTGTGTTTGGGACTGTATGTTGTTGCATAATGGTACGCCAATTTTCTATGGCCTCATACACTCTCACTGGTTCCTGTTCTGCCTGACTAGCTGACAGTAGGGTAAGCATAGCAGCTCTTACACGTTCCTGCCTATCTGAAGGAATTTTGGTTAAGCTAGTAGATAAAGACCGACAAAAACGCTCGGCATCTGTTTCTGGAATTAAAGTGTTCATTATGTGAATAATGCGTGTGTCAATTATTTCCGGTAAGGATCTCATTTCCTCAGGTCTGCGGATTCTTCTTGCACGTAGAGGTTGTGGTGCAAAACGTGGAAGTACATTTGTTTGTGTTGATTGTGTAGCTGGTGTGGTTGTTTGTTGCGTTGATGAGCCTTGGGTGTTGGTTTGTGCACTCTCTGTCCCACCCTCATGTGATTCATTTGCTGCATCTTGTTGAGTCTCAGGAATTTCAATGTCTTCTCTGGCAGGTTCTTGTTCTGATGCTGAGGTGGCTGTAGCAGAGGGACCTGCTGTTGGTTCATCATCTGATTCGTCAAGATTATCCTCCGTTCTATAAGAAATGAAAAAACAGATTACAATCTTAACATTTATCTTTGTCCAATTATCTTCAGGGGGTTCTTTTTTTTTTTTTTTTTTAAACAAAAAAAAAACTTACTGTGTAACTTCTAAGATGGGTGCTAGGAAGCTTATTTGTTCATAATAAATATATCTGCGTTTGCGGCCTTGGCTGGATGAGGATGGTATAGGGTTGTACTCCCTTCGGTACTGATCACGGGCTGAACGCCAACGCCTTTTTACCAAGTCAACTGTGGAAAATAAAAAAATATGTCACTTGCAACATTCTCCATAAATCTGCACACATTAATTTAAATAATGTTTGCGAAATGTAATATACAATTTAACACAATTATGTTGGTCAAATACTTTGGATTAAATATAATTTATTTAGATATTCTTCATTCAAAAACATGTTTAGACATTCACACATAACCAAATAATATTTCTGAATAATTATATTTTAAGTAATTGTCATCTATATTTAAATTATAATTTGGTGTTTTTGCAATGACATTTGGCTATCAATTACTAGAAATATTATTTGATACATGTAGGTAATGATATTGACATGTCATTTTAAACAATTTTATTTTTAAAAAAAAAAAATACAAGATTTTCAATTGTGATACTAAATTTAGACTAATACAACAGGGAATTTAAAAACACATGACAGTTTAATCAGTTAATTAAGTAAATTCATGAAGAATTCCAAGTCAGATTACAAATTTAAGTATACTTTGATTTTTGACACTTATGAAAGTTTGGTGATACTATGAAAAAATTGTACAGGAACTCAATATATTGAGTAGTACATATACCAATTCTTCTCATAGGATTTTACACTAAAAGACAACATAACTATGCCAAAACAATCACAGTTTGAAAGTATGAAAAAATCCAAATATAGATATTACATAAATAACTATAAAAAAATACAACAACTTACCATATTTAGCACGCTTTGCAGGAGAACATCTAGACCATGCATTATTGGGGTACACTTCCTCAGCTACTTGATTCCAATGGCGCTCAACTGTCAGTCGGTCATGGTAACCATCTACACGTGTATCCCATAATGGTGGGTGAGTCTCGACAGCTGTTATAAGTTTCTCCGTGTCCACCCGTGGTGCCATTATTATATTTCGAAGACGAAAGTTTGCTCAAAATAGATCTTGCAATACACAGAACTACAACTTCTTGCTTGCTCACTCCTTCTGCAAATGCACAGTTAGTTTTGTGCAAAAAAATATGTTAGCTACGCCACCTGAAAGTATTTCAGAGTGTAACAAACTTTCTAATTAAAACACGGACACGGACCACACGGATAGCATACGGAGGCCATCCGTATCACGTACGTGTAAACACGGACCCATAGGATTTAATGGATCCGTGAGGACGTGATGCCGGTGGAAAACGGACATGTCAGCGCTTTTTCGACACGCTCAAACGTACGCACGGAACGGACACACGCTCCGTGCGCAAACACTGACGTGAGGCTTTTTAGATTAAAAATAGTATGTCAACATCAGCACGTGTCTCCGGTACGTGCAAAAAATGCCAAAAACGTACCGGAGGCACGGATGTGTGGCGCAGGCCTTAGTTTGTACTTTCTAATTCACCCCTGGTGTGTTTCTCAGAGCTCTCTTCCTCTATCCCCCTCCCTTCTGCTCACACCTGAGTCATTTTCTAGGCCTCTAGAGTTGTATAAATTTGTTGGCACAGGTCTGTTCTGACCATGGTCTGTGTGATTTGTTAAGTGGGATTTTCTAAGTGGGCAATCAGAAATATTCCAGAAGTGACCAGAAGGTGAGCGTTACCTCCTTAACTGTTTGTCACTTGCATTTTGTCCCCTACACTTTTTCATATTCCCATTTGTAAACCTTATCCTCACCATGTTCACCTATGCCCTCACACTCTTTGCTCCTCTCCTCCTCACTCTTCTTCGCTATCCCCCAACGCCAGCACTCGCCAAACAAATATTCATCTCCCCTTCCCTTTTACCTCCCCACCTGTCCTCATCTGCTGACCTGCTCCTAAATCTCAGGTCTCTCTTAATAACACGCAGACCATGCCGTCCACTCTCCTTCTCCCACCTGCTCTCCCTTTCTCTACTTCTCACTGCTGGTGACATATCTCCCAATCCTGGACCCCCCCAGATGGGACACTGCTCTCTACCACCCCCCTATCGCTCCACCCTTACTAGTAACTACCGCAACCTCTCCAATATAAAACCCATCCCCCTCTCACCCCCTCCGCCGCCCACTCTCTCTGGAGCGCTGTGGAATGCCCGTTCGGTCTGTAACAAACTGCACTTCATTCACGACCTCTTTACCTCTAGCAACCTATCCTTTCTGGGCATCACTGAAATATGGCTGACACCATCCAACACTGCCTCCCCTGCTGCGCTATGCTACGGTGGCCTTCACTTCACCCACACTCCTCGCCCTGGCAATAGACAAGGTGGAGGAGTGGGCCTCCTTCTTTCTAACAACTGCAGCTTTAATCCAATCCCACCTCTACCCTCCCTTGTCCTGCCTTCCTTTGAAGTGCACTCTGTCCGCATCTATTCTCCTTCCAACCTCCAAGTGGCCATCATATACAGACCCCCAGGCCCTACCACTTCCTTTATCGACCAGTTCTCTGCCTGGCTTCTACACTTTCTCTCTGCTGACATTCCCACTATCATCATGGGTGACTTCAACATCCCCACTGACACCCGCCAGTCAGCAGCCTCCAAACTCCTCTCCCTTGCTTCATCTTTTGGTCTATCTCAGTGGTCCACCTCTGCCACCCATAAAGATGGACACACATTAGACCTTATCTTCACCCGTCTCTGCTCTCTATCTAACCTCACTACCTCCCCTCTCCCTTTATCTGACCACCATCTATTGACCTTCTCTGCTCTGTCCTCCTCACCTGCCCCTCCTGCCCAGCACGTATCACACCCTCGCAGAAACCTCACACACGTCAACATACACACCCTTTCTGACTGTATCCTACCACTGTCCTCCATATCTTCAGTGCACGACACGAACAGTGCCATCACTTTCTACAACGCCACTCTCACATCAGCTATTGAATCAGTTGCTCCTCTTGTGCATGGCAGAGTGAGACAAATCAATAGACAACCCTGGCACAACAGCCTCACTAAAAAGTGCACCTGTGCACGTGATCCCATCCCAACCCACCTCCTCCCCAACCTCACCACTATCCTAATTCCAGCCTTAACCCATCTCTTCAACCTATCTTTAACGACTGGTACCTTCCCTTCTGCCTTTAAACATGCAACAGTCACACCCATCCTAAAGAAACCTTCCCTCGACCCAACCTCTGCTGTCAGCTATCGCCCCATATCGCTACTCCCATTCGCCTCAAAACTCCTGGAACAGCACGTCCATGCTGAACTCTCCTCCCACCTCTCCTCTAACTCTCACTTTGACAACCTACAGTCCGGCTTCCGTCCACATCATTCCACTGAAACTGCCCTGACAAAAATCACAAATGACTTACTTACTGCCAAAGCTAACAACCACTTCTCTATACTCCTACTTCTAGACCTATCCTCAGCTTTTGACACTGTTGACCACTCCCTCCTACTACAGATCCTCTCTTCCCTTGGTGTCAGAGACCTCTTGGATCTCTTCATACCTCTCCAACCGCACTTTTAGTGTCTCCCACTCCCACACAACCTCTTCATCCCGCCATCTCTCTGTTGGTGTCCCTCAAGGCTCTGTCCTGGGACCATTACTTTTTTCTATCTATACATTTGGCCTGGGACAACTCATAAAGTCCCATGGCTTCCAGTACCACTTATATGCCGATGACACTCAGATCTACCTCTCTGGTCCAGATGTCATATCTCTGCTGTCCAGAATCCCAGAGTGCCTATCTGCTATATCTTCCTTCTTCTCCTCTCGCTTCCTAAAGCTCAATGTGGCCAAAACTGAGCTGATCATCTTTCCTCCATCTCACCTACACTCTCTACCTGATCTATCTATTACAATAAATAACATCACGCTCTCCCCAGCACCCAAAGTTCGGTGCCTCGGAGTGACCTTTGACTCTGCCTTGTCCTTCATACCACACATTCAATCCCTCACCACCTCCTGTTGTCTTCAACTCAAAAATATTTCCAGAATCCGCCCCTTCATCAATTCTCAATCTACAAAAATGCTAGTGCATGCCCTCATAATCTCCCGCCTCGACTACTGCAACATCCTCCTATGTGGTCTCCCTGCTAACACGCTCGCCCCTCTCCAGTCCATCCTTAATGCTGCTGCCCGACTGATCCACCTCTCGCCTCACTACCACCCCGCTTCTCCCCTCTGCATGTCCCTTCACTGGCTCCCAATCTACCATCGTATCCAATTCAAACTACTAATACTGACTTACAAAGCCATCCACAAATTGTCTCCTCCATATATCTCTGAACTAATATCTCGCTACACTCCAAAATGTAATCTCCGGTCCTCCCAAGATCTCCTTCTCTCCTCCTCTCTCATTCGCTCCTCATGCAATCGCCTCCAAGACTTCTGCCGAACATCCCCAGTCTTCTGGAACTCACTGCCTCAACACGTCAGACTATCTACTACACTTGCAAACTTCAAACGGAACCTAAAGACTCATCTGTTCAGAAATGCCTATAACCTTCAATGACCTCACTGCTTCACCACCGTGCGGAGCTGCCGCCCCCACCACCGTGCGGAGCTGCCGCCCCACCACCGTGCGGAGCTGCCGCCCCACCTACACCCCACCTACTGTCTCCTCCCCATAATCCTATAGAATGTAAGCCCGCAAGGGCAGGGCCCTCTTCCCTCTGTACTAGTCTGTCTACTGTAACTTGTATATGTATTTTGTATGTAACCCCCTTCTCATGTACAGCACCATGGAACTAATGGTGCTCTATAAATAAATAATAATAATAATATATAAATTTATGTACATGTACCTCTATGCAATGCTCACAATACAGTGTGATGAAGCAAAGGCAGAATAGTCTGTTATTATCAGCATAACACGGCTTAACGTCTGATAAATTTCGGGTCAGAGCAAATGCCTCCGGATAAACAAGCAAGCAAAGGTCCTTGTCAGCGAACAGTCTTTCAAAGAATAGTCTTCCTTCAATTCGTCCTCTTCCTATCCGTCTGTCCCTAATTGACTATTAGTACACCGATTGGTCTCAGGTCAGTTGCTACTCACAGAAGTCTTTCACCCAAGATGGTGTCGGTCTCCCTCAGACTGCTTCTGATTCACTTTTAGATGATCTTATCCAAGCAGTTTCTGGAGAAAAGTTCGCCCAGATTAATTCCCCTCGTCAGGGGCAGTAGGAGCTCCAAAGAAAGAAACAGGCAATCCTATTTGTCCAGAACTCAGGAGTTCAACCACCTTCTCCCTCTCTCGCAGCCTTCTTCCTGTCACTCTCCTCTTGCAGTCTCCAGATCTCAACTGAACTTTTAACTGTCCCTATCTGTTTACTTTACCAGGGAAACTTAATGTAACCCCTTACTGTCTAGTAGTGTGCCTGCCCTCTAGTGACAACTAGTGGTCATTTAAGTTATAGCATATGTATATACATACATATATATATATATTTATACATATATATTTATACTGTCACGCTCCCCGGTCCCCGTATCACGGTCCCCGTGGCACGCTCCCCGGTTCCCGACAGCGCTCACCACTCCTGTCCCCGGTCCTCCTGCTCCCCCTCCCTCGCCGGTGTCCTCCATGCGTCCCCGCTCCAGGCGCCCCTCCGCATTGCAGGACACTCTGCCCGGTACTCCTGCTTCTTCGGCGCCGCTTCCTTCCCTGGTCTCAGGCCTCGCGCATGCGCGTTATGGCGCGCGGTCATTGACCCTCTCTTAAAGGGCCAGCATCCAGAAACAGGATATTGGCTGACAGGTACAGGGTATAAGAGGATTCTTCTTCCAGGTGGGTGGGGCCTGTTCTACGTGTTTAGTAAGCTAGGAGTTCAGGTCCCCTTTTGCCTTGTCCAGTATTAACCCTTGTCTGTCTCGCAGAGCCCGTCCTGCCACGCCAACCGGTCCTAACCACGACTGCTGCTTAACTCCTGTCGGGGACTGTCGGCTGAGGACTCAACCATCTTCTTCAGCCCGGACCCGGCTCCGATCCCCAGCTCCACGTGGTGACATCCGCCCTCTCGTCCAGCTGGATCTGGTTCCACCTGTCATCTCCACCCGGCCCCTGAACCAGAGCCTTATCGGGACTACCATCTGGAACCCTGTGACCTCAGGGACATCTTCCTTCCTCTTTCCGGAACGGACTGTGCCTGTACAGCTAGTGCTTCGGCTACCGTGCATCAAGGCCCTCTGGACCGGACAGTCCCTGTATAGGGGTTAGCTCCGGGTTGCTCCGCTGGAGGAGTCCGGTGCACGGCCCAGAGTTTCCACCACCAGGACCTTACATATACACATGTATATACACACACACACAATACTTTATTAACAAACATACAAGTTTATCTTATGTACATTTTCACCCTGTTACACTCCATCCCACTTAAGATTTGGTGTCCCGACAAATCACTTTCTACATCTTACATGCAGTAGATATTCTGCAGGGTTGTACCGTACCAGAGGAACACCAGCCGTACTCCTTTCAGATCTTTGTAAGTCAGTACCTGCTGTGTTTCTGGGGGCAATTTTTATGTCTGTCGGAGCAACGACACTTGGAGGTAGCTCTGGAGCAACTGGAATCTGCAATGCCAGACCTTGGTCATCTAGTGCTACGTTGCTGAAGTCATCACAGCAGTGGCACACAAGGTTATGTGGCCGACCCGTGACTGTTGGATCAGGTGAGACAGGTGGGCATGTGGGTGTGTCGGAGATACACCTTTTCAATCAGTTCCAGTTCAACATACGATGGGGCCCGACACATGCTTCAGGGACCACAGTGTACACACTTCCCCCTGTAAATGGTCTGTCCACCAGCGTGTAAGGTGTAGCCTCCCACTGGTCGGCCAACTTTCCACCCAGGCGAGTAACCCGTACAAGTACCCTTTCGCCCACTAGGAATTCATCTCCATGCACCGGTCCACGATCTTGATGGGGATGGACCCGCACTTGTTCCCCCACTATCCTGTGGATTTCCCACAGCTTCCATTGGTGACTCTGAACCCATTCACTGGCTGTGCAATACTCGAGTTCCCCAGGTACTGACAGGTTTAGGTCCTCGACCTTCCTCCGAGGCCGTCCAAACATCATCATGTAAGGTGTAAACCTGGTAGTGCTAGGACTCTATTGTTATAGAGAGGGGAGCCAGCACGATCTGAAAATGGCATGCATCATATAAAAAGTGCAAATTCACAGATATATTCCAACTGTACTATAATATAAATTGAGGTTTTTAGCAAATAATTGATCAATTCTTTGAGCCACACTGCCAACGTCACAGCAAATCTCAATAGGGAGGTCCTACACTATATTATGTATTTCATGTGCCATGCAGCCTCCTAGATAAAGTTAAAAGCAGAACCATAATGGAGCACACATACAGTTAGGTCCAGAAATATTTGGACAGTTACACAATTTTCGCGAGTTGGGCTCTGCATGCCACCACATTGGATTTGAAATGAAACCTCTACAACAGAATTCAAGTGCAGATTGTAACGTTTAATTTGAAGGTTTGAACAAAAATATCTGATAGAAATTGTAGGAATTGTACACATTTCTTTACAAACACTCCACATTTTAGGAGGTCAAAAGTAATTGGACAAATAAACCAAACCCAAACAAAATATTTTTAATTTCAATATTTTGTTGCGAATCCTTTGGAGGCAATCACTGCCTTAAGTCTGGAACCCATGGACATCACCAAACACTGGGTTTCCTCCTTCTTAATGCTTTGCCAGGCCTTTACAGCCGCAGCCTTCAGGTCTTGCTTGTTTGTGGGTCTTTCCGTCTTAAGTCTGGATTTGAGCAAGTGAAATGCATGCTCAATTGGGTTAAGATCTGGTGATTGACTTGGCCATTGCAGAATGTTCCACTTTTTTGCACTCATGAACTCCTTGGTAGCTTTGGCTGTATGCTTGGGGTCATTGTCCATCTGTACTATGAAGCGCCGTCCGATCAACTTTGCGGCATTTGGCTGAATCTGGGCTGAAAGTATATCCCGGTACACTTCAGAATTCATCCGGCTACTCTTGTCTGCTGTTATGTCATCAATAAACACAAGTGACCCAGTGCCATTGAAAGCCATGCATGCCCATGCCATCACGTTGCCTCCACCATGTTTTACAGAGGATGTGGTGTGCCTTGGATCATGGGCCGTTCCCTTTCTTCTCCAAACTTTTTTCTTCCCATCATTCTGGTACAGGTTGATCTTGGTCTCATCTGTCCATAGAATACTTTTCCAGAACTGAGCTGGCTTCATGAGGTGTTTTTCAGCAAATTTAACTCTGGCCTGTCTATTTTTGGAATTGATGAATGGTTTGCATCTAGATGTGAACCCTTTGTATTTACTTTCATGGAGTCTTCTCTTTACTGTTGACTTAGAGACAGATACACCTACTTCACTGAGAGTGTTCTGGACTTCAGTTGATGTTGTGAACGGGTTCTTCTTCACCAAAGAAAGTAAGCGGCGATCATCCACCACTGTTGTCATCCGTGGACGCCCAGGCCTTTTTGAGTTCCCAAGCTCACCAGTCAATTCCTTTTTTCTCAGAATGTACCCGACTGTTGATTTTGCTACTCCAAGCATGTCTGCTATCTCTCTGATGGATTTTTTCTTTTTTTTCAGCCTCAGGATGTTCTGCTTCACCTCAATTGAGAGTTCCTTAGACCGCATGTTGTCTGGTCACAGCAACAGCTTCCAAATGCAAAACCACACACCTGTAATCAACCCCAGACCTTTTAACTACTTCATTGATTACAGGTTAACGAGGGAGACGCCTTCAGAGTTAATTGCAGCCCTTAGAGTCCCTTGTCCAATTACTTTTGGTCCCTTGAAAAAGAGGAGGCTATGCATGACAGAGCTATGATTCCTAAACCCTTTCTCCGATTTGGATGTGAAAACTCTCATATTGCAGCTGGGAGTGTGCACTTTCAGCCCATATTATATATATAATTGTATTTCTGAACATGTTTTTGTAAACAGCTAAAATAACAAAACTTGTGTCACTGTCCAAATATTTCTGGACCTAACTGTACCTGTAACCTGTATATAACCGCTTCTAGGTTGCAAAAGAGGCAATTGTGGATAGAGGCCAGACCAGGTCCCAGCATGTGGAGCAAGCTCTACACATACCAGGACTATATCAGAACTGACCCTCCCAGTGCCAGACAGAAACCATTGGTAAAGGAGGACCAGATCCAAGTATGGTGCTTAATTAGCAATGCCTGTGGGAAGGGTGAGACAACTGAATGTGAACAGCTACCAACAGGAGGAATATATTGCAAACCAAGATCAGGCGTGCATAGCATGGTGATGACCAGCCACCAGACATTTGTAGCATAACTACAACCAGAGAGAGAGGGGATCCAGCACGATCTGAAAATGGCATGCATCATATAAAAAGTGCAGATTCACAGATTTATTCCAACTGTACTATAATATAAATTGAGATTTTTACATGCTGGGACCTGGGCTGGCCTCTATCCACAATTGCCTCTTTTGCAACCTAGAAGCGGTTATATACAGGTTACAGGTATGTGTGCTCCATTATGGTTCTGCTTTTAACTTTATCTAGGAGGCTGCATGGCACATGAAATGCATAATTTAGTGTAGAACCCCCCTATTGAGATTTTCCGTGACGTTGGCAGGGGTGGCTCAAAGAATTGATCAATTATTTGCTAAAAATCTCAATTTATATTATAGTACAGTTGGAATAAATCTGTGAATTTGCACTTTTTATATGATGCATGCCATTTTCAGATCATGCTAGCTCCTTTTTCTCTATTGTTATAGGCCCACACAAGTTCGGGGATGAACTAAGTCCACCTCGTCTTCTGTTGCTGTTCAAGCCTCCTCAACATCTGTAGCAGTGTATGATTGAACTGCTCACAGGCCCTATTCCCTTGCGGATGGTAGGGTTTCATCCGCGATTGTGTGATGGCATAGACCTGAAGCAACTCAGTCACGAGTTTACCCTGGAAGCAGGCCCCTTGACCTGAATGTAGCCGTTGGGGACACCCGTAGGTCAGGATAAAATGCTTACAGATCACTTCCGCTGCGGATTAAGCGGTCTGGTCCCTGGTGGGGACAACCACGTCGAATTTTGTGAAGTGATCAGTCATCACCAGGCACGAATGATGCCCAGTCCTAGAATACCCAATCGTCAGGTAATCTACCATTAACACCTCCAGCGGGGCGAAAGTCATGATGGTTTGAACAGGGGCACTTGATTCAGGGGACTTATTCAACTCGCAGGGCCGGCATCTAGCACACACCTCCCTTACAACTGCTTCCAACCTGGGAGCGTATACAGATCGGTGCAACCATCAATAAGTTTTCTGAGGCCCAAGGTGAGCACCCTGGGTATTGGCCTCACGAGCAATGTCTGGGGCTGCTAAGGATGGGATTACTACCTGCCATCAGTACCATAACTCAGCCGATAAGTAGATCCAGCGATACAACACTCCCTCTGTTATTGTCAGTCTGTCCCACTGCCGTAACTTTTGCTTCTCCGAGCTCAGCTGAGCTCTAGCTTTCACATCAGGCCAAGTTTTCTGATTCACCCACCTCTTTACTCATGACAGCCAGGGGTCTGCGTTCTGTAGATCGGCCCATTCTTGACGAGTCTTCCCCAGCAATCTGACTACTCGTGTCCCCACCCCACTTGAACATGCCAGATCTACAAACTCAGGTAATCACCTCAGGTTAGGAATTTCGGTATCCTCAAGATCTTCGTCCACCTCACACCCTGGCGCATCTCACATTACCCGTGGCAGGGAATCCGCATTGGAGTTCCCATTGCCGGATCGGAACCGAATCGGGTAATTAAATTTGGACATTCGCGCCACCCATCGCTGTTCTAACGCTCCCAGTTTGGCATTCTCCAGCTGCGCTAGCGGGTTATTGTCTGTCATCACAAGAACCTCCGATTCCGACAGACACTCAGCAAATTTTTCGGACATGGCCCACACCAGGGCTAACATCTCCAGTTTGAACTTACTATAGTTACCAGGGTTGCTATCAGTGTCCCGTAGGGACCTGCTGCCATACGCGACCACCCTCTACCGTCCCTCTTGCTCTTGGCCAACACTGCTCTCAGCTCATGCAGACTTCCGTCCGTATACAGAGTAAAGGGCCGGTCAAAACCAGCATATACCAACAGAGGTGCCTATACGAGAGCGGCCCAAATTTGATCGAATGCCTGTTGTTATCGATTGGTCCATTGGATAGTCTGATTCCTGGGGCCCTGAGATGTCCCCTTCAATAACTCATTCAATAGTTCAGACATCTTAGCGAAGTCTTTCACAAACTGATGATAGTAGCTGGCCAAACCGAGGAAGGCCCGCACATCCCTCACAGTTCTGGGAGTGGGCCACTCCTGGAAAGCCTGTATCTTGCTCTCGGCCGGACGCACCCCAAGCGCTGACACCACATGTCCCAGATATTCAGTCTGGGTCTGGAACAAGCAATACTTCTTGGGTTTGTGTGACGCCCCCAAACTAGTCAGGGTGTCACAGGGAATTGCACCCTCTTTTTTTCCTGGTGCAGAACCCACCCTCCATGGTTCTGGGATCCTAAACTTTGATGTTGCTTCCACCAGCATTCAAACCCTAGTCACCTTACACCACACCCAGGCAGGCACATCAGTGGGTGGTCTAGCTGGAATAGGGCCACCCGCCTAGGGGTCAGACAGACTGGTGGAAGGGACATAGTCAGAACAGTGGTAGCCCTCAGAGAGTGGAGCTCCCTGGGAGACTTTGGCTAGGTCGCAGACGGTGGTCTGGGACAGGAGGAGTCGGAGACCCGGTCGCAGGGTATTGGAGAAAGGAGCCAGACTTCGTTTTCGAGAACGGTCGGCACCGGTGTACCTAGTAACCGAACCGGTACCGAGCACGGCGAGGCAATGCATCCTAGATCAGGGAGTAGCTTCACACAACCTCCTGATAATTAACCTGTGGAGGATAGTATCTCTATGAACTGTCCCCAAGGCTCAGAGAATGAAGGCACCAACACAACGAGGAGGATAGGGCTTTCCAACCCATGCAGCCCACTGAAATCCCAAGTGTCAGCCATCGAGAGCACAGCTTCTCTACCTAATAGTGGGGAGCGGGACCCTGAAAGCTGCAAGCCGAGGGGTCACATGAAAACACCTAAAATTAGTGCAAGGAGGCAAGTCAAGACCACTAGCAACATTAAAGGGAGCGGATTCCCGGACGAGCTACCCCAGGGAGGCAGCGGCACCCGGAGACTTGGTTTACCTTTGTGTCAGAGTCTGCTTTGCGGTTGCATCACTACCAACACTACATGAGTGAGTACGCTGTCCTCCCCTGCTTCCAACTAGCATAGCGCTCCCCTTCACCTCCACCATTCGGAGTCCTGGGGCCTACCCTACCCGTGGGAGGAAGGTCATCTGGCTTCCCCACTCCATCTCCCCCGGGTACTCCCATTGGAAGCGGCGGTACTCCCCTTACCGCGAACCACGTGTGATGTCACGAACTCTTATCCCCTCTAAATACCCCCTTTCCATTTGAAGTGGCCGCGAGCCCCCGGGTCCGGAGACAGTCGAGCAACAGCAGACCCCGGATCTGAGCGGTTCGACCGCTGCAGGGGCGGCACATTTGATCTTGAGTCCATTGTCTTTTAGCCGGTGTAGCACTTGCCGGAGCTTCCCTAGGTGATATTCACACGAATCTCCAAATATAATTACATCGTCTAGATATATCAACACAGATTCAAAGTTGTAATCGCTTAGACAGTACTCCATCAGTCGCTGAAATGTGGCCGGGGCATTAGTCAGTCCGAAAGGCATTCGATTAAACTCGCAGAGTCCCATTAGTAGGATGAAAGCTGTTTTTTGACGATCCTTAGCTGCCATGGGTACCTGCCAATAGCCACTAGCCAGGTCCAATGTGGAGAAGTATTTTGCCTTTCCCAGAGCAGACAGACTCTTCAATCCTTGGCAACAGGTATGAGTCACGCACGGTCTGCGCGTTCAGCTTGCGGTAATCAACACAAAAAACTGTATGGACCTGTCCTTCTTCCGAACCAGTACATCCAGCGCAGCCCAGGGACTCTGACTCAGGCGGATCACGCCATTATCCAACATTTGCGCTAACATACTCTTGACCTCCTGATAAAGATTCGGGGGAATCTGGCGATATCTCTCTCGGATTGTGGCCACGTCCCCTGTGGGTATCTCGTGTTCTACCGCCTTTGTGCAGCCAAAGTCTTAATCACTCCTGGAAAAGGCAGACTGGTATTCCCATAGGGTAGTCTGTAGCTGTTACACCTGTTCCGGCATTAGCTGGGTTGTATCCATCCCCATCAGCTCTATGCTCTTCTTACCATTCCACATGGGCGTGGGTGACTATTCTTCTGCTGCCTGCATCGACAGAGTCCAAGCAGTCTGGCAGTTTCCTTTAAACGTGAACTGATTCTTGTTGAGAACCTCACCGCAAACATACACATCAGCCAGTTTTGAGCCCGCTACCAAAGTCGCCTCATGGCTCTGCAAGTTCAGGCACCTCACCAGCACCCTCCCATTTTGTACAGTGGCCAGCATCCTGGCAATCATGAAGACTCCCATGCTTTTGCACTGTCTCACTGGCTCCAGAATTACTTCCACACCATTCAGCTACCTATGGGTCCCCACCGGCATCAACACCAGCTTTTTTTGATCCGGAGACATAGTGACAGCGGGGCCACGTGAGACGTACACCACTCCCACTGCTCTTCCTCCCGCTGAACTCTGCTGTATGCCACACGAACGGACCATCTGCTGTAGGGCCCTCTGCGTGACCTTATGAGTTGTCGCTCTTTTCCTGTATCCTGGGCCATCACGCTCGAACAGAAGAGAATCCAGTTCCCTCAGGATGTTCATCACTAGGACCACCGGGAGATTTGGCCTTGCCTGCGTTTTCACTAGTATCACTCCCTTGGTTCCCAGCTTCTGTCCGCACAGCTGCACCTTCATCTATGCGATGCCCGCTACTAGAATCTCTACACTGTTAGCTGCTTTCAGTCTTATTAAATGCCCCGATTCTCGTTTAGCAGCTTCCTTGAAGTACGTCTGGAAATATTCCACCAGCATAGTTGTCACCTCTGATCCAGTGTCTACCAGACACGCAAACTTCTTCCAAGCAAACTGTACCTCTAGTACAGGACTCTCCGCAATCAGATCTTCTGAGCAGAGTTCGGGCATTGGTTCTCGGTTCTGCCTCGCCATATGCCTAGCTACAGCGAGGGCTTCCCTTTTACTGCGGTCGCAGTTTCTTCTGTTCTGCCCCTCCCGCAATCTCGTTGCAGATGTCCAGTCTCTCCGCATCTCCAACACTGGAAAAGCCCTCTCATCCCGCTTCTTGCTACCTCTGTTCTGGGGCCGGCCGCTGTTCCTCATTGTGTATAACGCCGTGACTGCATTTCCACCATAGGAGGCGGCATTTGTCCAGGCATGGGCGTATAGGGGCATATCGGTGCTGGGTATGTTGGTGGCATCCCCTGAGCCCACATTTGTTGCATCTGTTCTGCCAGACCTTCCACAGTCTTCTGCAAGCTGTACTTAGAGTCCATGAAAAAAAGATGGAAGGCATTCACCAAATATGCGGTAAAAAAAGCTGTTTTATTCAACCATCAGGTCAGGGGGAAAGGCGGGTGTTCCCACCTCCCTCACACCTTTCACCCTGATCTGATGGTTGAATAAAAGAGCTTTTTTACCGCATATTTGCTGAGTGCATTCCGTCTCTTTTTCATGGACTGTATGGATTGTGGTCTATTAGAATAAGCACCGGGGCCAATATGCTTTGGATTCTACTGCCATATAATGCGTCTCTAAGCCTGGAATAAGTGGATTGAGCGGTTAGCTCGCTGAATAGTGCCAGTGTTTCCTCCTTTCTTTTTGGTTGCATTGGTACTTAGACAGAGTCTCGACTGAATTCCCTTGTGTCAACTGTTTGCATGCGACTCCATTTCGGAGCAGAATTCACTTCCAGGGTCCGCGCCACTGCCTCTTGTTGTATTTCAGCGTAGGTAACACCAGGGGTACTCCTTGCCTTCAACAGTAGTTCGCTTCTTAACATTTCATTTCGGATCCCCTCAATGGACTGATCACGTAAAATGCGATCAACCTCGGCCTCAGCGCCCACCGTTACATTCGACTTCTTCTTAATCTCCTGATGCAATTCTTCCAATGCGATGCCATACTGAATCAGACTCGCTCTGCTCCTCTGGTTCTGAGCGAAAAACTGTAGTTGCAGTTGTTCAGCCGCTGCCACATGGTCAAAAGCTTTTTCCAAGATCTGAATTATTTCATCTACTGTCTTCCGCTGGCTTTCTGGTTTCAGCAGAACAACCTTGCAGGCATCTCACTCCAGAGCATTCAGTGCGACCTCGGGCTACAGTTTGGGGTGTACGCTGTGCAAGGCAATGACGTTCTTCAGCCAGCAGACCCAATCACTGAACAGTAAGGTATACCCATCGAACTTAGCCAGGTGATTTAGCAGCGCGCCCATTGCAGAGCACCCTATTAGCCGCTCACTGCTGGTCACCAAGGGGAAGGGGGTAAAGTACAACAGGGGTGTTGCAGCGTCTCCCATTTGCTCAGGGTCATCCATAGCGAGCAACGTATCCTGCCAACTACGCCAAATACGCTGGTCGCTATGACTATTAAGGTACGATGGCACTATAGAAAACCCAGTGACACAAAGATGGTGAATAATAGTTTTCTTTATAAGTCTAAAAAATATTTACAAAACCAGTTCTCTTACAACTTATGGGCCACAACAGCCCAGAATAAACAATAACAATTTATGCAACTGGGAGGACTACAAGTGTTGGTCTGTAGAGATGAAATGGACTATATTTGTTTCCCCCCTGCTATACCATTCCCTCCCCTATCTATTAATGGGGCTTACCCGAGTGCACTACTACAGATAACAGCACGTGATCCCTCCAAGGATATAATCTTACAACCACCTCCCCTTATGTTTACAATTCAATCAGGGTACCCGGCCAACTTCCCATATACAGTAAGAAACAAGTGAATTTATGTACATGTACCTCTATGCAATACTCTGTACCTCACTGCCCCCAGACAGTGTGATGAAGCAAAGGCAGAATAGTCTGTTATTATCAGCACAACACTGCTTAACTTCTGATAAATTTCAGGTCAGAGCAAATGCCTCCGGATAAACAAACAAGCAAAGCTCCTTGTCAGCGAACAGTCTTTCAAAGAATAGTCTTCCTTCAATGCGTCCTCTTCCTATCTTTCTGTCCCTAACTGACTATTAGTACACCGATTGGTCTCAGGTCAGTTGCTACTCACAGAAGTCTTTCACCCAAGATGGTGTCGGTCTCCCTCAGACTGCTTCTGATTTAGTCTTAGATGACCTTATCCAAGCACTTTCCGGAGAAAAGTTTGCTCAGATGAATTCCCCTCATCAGGGGCAGTAGGAGTCCCATGAAAAAACAGGCAATCCTATTTGTCCAGAACACAGGAGTTCAACAACCTTCTCCCTCTCTTGCAGCCTTCTTCCTGTCACTCTCTTCTTGCTTGTGCAGTCTCCAGATCTCAACTGAACTTTTAACTGTCTCTGTTTACATTACCAGGGAAACCTAATGCAACCCCTTACTGCCTAGCAGTGTGCCTGCCCTCTAGTGACAACTAGTGGCCATTTAAGTTATAGCATAAATATACAATACTTCATTAACAAAGATACAAGTTTATCTTATGTACATTTTCACCCTGTTAAAGGGATATATATACTAAGACAAGAGCCATATATACCAAGATGGGGATCATATATACCAGGATGGGATAAAGATGGGCAACATATATACCAGGATGAAAGACCTATATACGAGTATGAAAGACACATTTACCTGGAAAGGGCCCAGTATGGGAGACATTAGTACAGAATTGGGGGATTTTATCCCCGTAACAGTGTCAGAAGCATATCCTACCCATAACAGTGCTTCATGACTAGGTGTATCTTATGGTTCAAAAAACACAATTGTGACGAACCACCGGGGGGGGGGTCACTCAGAAATCCCCCCGCGCTGGCTATCAGTACGTCACAATCGGGGGGTAACAAGTGGGGGTCACCCCTCCTTTATACCTCCCGACCGACAGACAGAGCACGTGACGCGCTCTCTAGCGCCCCTCTTATAGTCAGGCCAATTATGGAATTGCCCGACAATAAGCAAGGAGGCCGCTATACTACTTATGCCAATTATTGAAGGGTCCCCGGTGAGAGTAGGGTATATATTCCCCCGACCTCCGCGGGCGGAATATATAAAACCTCCCCGAATCTCACTGGCCTCCCCACAATAATCCTTGGCACAACTCGCTGCCACCAACCGCTTCACGGTAACTATTAGCCGAACACACAGACGTGGGATTCAAGATCGAGATAACAGAACAGCCCAAGATTAATTATATAATTTAATCAGCCTAAAGCACACTAGAAACTACAATATATACAATAGGGAATCTACAGAATATACATAGGTCAGAGTACAGTTACAGATAAAGCATGGTTTACAAACAGGCATACACAGTTCCAGCAGTTACCTTGTGCGTCTGGCCACAGGGGGGCGCTGTAGACCAGGTTTCTAGGATCCTTCCCACAGATGTTTCCTACACGTGACCCCCAGCGAAAGAACCCTGGAAAATGGCCGAAGTAGGGTTATCAACCTGGGCAAATCCAGGTCCCCTCCTACCTTAGTGACCTCAGAGGGAGCACTGCTCCACCCCTGGCTGGAGTTATGGACAATATCCACACATGGAATATGGCCATAACTTGGCCTGGGAGCGTCGTAGGCGGACGCCGACGCTCTCATTGTGACAGCTATGAACTTAGCTACAGAACGAGAGGACTCATGACTTGTCTACTAGTTCCCCATTGGCTGATATCACGCCTGGGGTATTTCCCCAGGTCCTGCTCCCATAAAAAGGGTGTGCCAGCATCGTCCGCATGCGGAGACACCATTTTTATGGTTGCCATATTTATCGGAAATATGGCTTGCGAGATATGAACCATTTTTTACTGGAGTCGTCCTGTCTGGATACTTCCAAGCTTGCTAATTAGATAGCAGCCCCTACTACAGGGTCACGGCAGGGAGTCATCCTGTGTCCATTGTCCCCAAGTCAACTAATCTCCATATCACAGGAGATGGCCATGGGATGTGTTGCTAGGATGTGACACCTTCACAGATGCTGGACATCTGAGAACAAGAAGGGAGGGGGCACGGCCATGGAGTGATGAGAGCGATTATGACTGGAAGTCATAATTCCTCTTCATATCTCCGGATTTACCTCACACCTCCCCCCTTTTGAGGGCGCTAGGGGGCAGCACACTCCGGTGTTCCCCCGTGCGCCCGTCCGCGACCTCTCCTTGTCGGGACAGCCCGTCTGCGTTACCGTGGTCCCGGCCCCTTTTGTGGCGAATGGTGAAGTTGTATTGCTGGAGCGCAAGGCTCCATCGCAACAATCGCCCATTCGTCCCAGAGACGGTGTGCAACCAGCTGAGGGGATTGTGGTCCGTCTCCACGATGAAGTGGCGCCCGTATAGATAGGGTTGCAGACGCTGCAGGGCCCACACTATGGCCAGGCACTCCTTTTCCATCGTGGAATAGGCCACTTCCCTTGGTAACAGCTTCCTGCTCAGGTACAAGACTGGGTGCTCTTGGCTCGCAGAGTCCACCTGGCTGAGCACCGCACCGAGGCCGAAGTCACTGGCGTCGGTCTGTACTACAAACGGCCGCGTGAAGTCGGCTGCCTGTAGCACGGGCGGGCTGGACAGGGCGTCCTTTAGGGCCCGGAAGGCTGTCTCGCAGTCCATTGTCCAATCGACTGCAGAGGGCAGCTTCTTCTTGGTGAGGTCCGTCAAGGGCTTTGCCAGGCTACTATAGCATGGAACAAACCTCCTATAGTACCCAGCGGTCCCCAAGAAGGACATCACCTGCTTCTTGGTCCTGGGGGTGGGCCAGGACGCGATGGCCTCCACTTTCTCAGGCTCGGGCTTCAGTGTTCTCCCGCCTACCCGGTGACCGAGGTACTGGACCTCGCTCATGGCCAGCTGACACTTTCCCGGCTTGATGGTCAAACCTGCCTGGTGGATCCGCCTGAGCACCTGTGCTAGATGCTCTAGGTGGTCCTCCCAGGTGGGACTGAAGACGGCAATGTCATCCAGGTACGCGGCCGCGTACCCTTCAAGTCCCTTGAGCAGGGTGTTGACCATCCGCTGGAAAGTGGCAGGGGCATTCCTCATCCCGAATGGCATCACCGTGGACTCGTACAGTCCAAATGGGGTAATAAAGGCAGAGCGTTCCCTGGCCTTGCGAGTCAGGGGGATCTGCCAATATCCCCGGCTCAGATCCATGATGGTCAGGTACTGAGCCCCGGCCAACTGATCGAGCAGGTCATCGATGCGTGGCATTGGGTACGCATCGGCGACCGTGACAGCATTGAGCCCCCTGTAGTCCACGCAGAACCGAGTGGTTCGGTCCTTCTTAGGGACGAGGACTACAGGCGAGGCCCAAGCGCTGTTGGATACCTGGATCACCCCCAGCTTCAGCATCTCGTCAATCTCCTGGCGCATGTGTTGCTGCACCTCCAGGGAGACCCGATATGCTGAACGCCTGATCGGGGGATGATCCCCAGTGTCCACGTGATGGACAGCCAAGTTAGTCCTTCCGGGCTGGTTGGTAAACAACCCCCTGAAGGGGTGTAGGGTGGCCCACAGCTGGGACCGTTGGTCCTCCAAGAGCTGGTGGCCAACCTCCACATCCTCAATGGATCCGCCTGCCCTAACCTGGGCTAGCATATCCAAGAGGGTTTCCGCTTCTCCCTCCTCGGGCAGGTTGCACACAGGGAGTGCACATGCCTCCCGCTCATGATGTGCCTTCATCATGTTCACATGGAAGGGCTTCCGCCTTCCACGGGCAGGGTCCAGGGTGACCAGGTACGTCACAGGGTTGAGCTGCTGGTACACGAGGTATGGGCCTTCCCAGGCTGCCTGAAGCTTGTCCTGTGGTACGGGGACCAGTACCCACACCTTTTGACCCACTTGGTAGGTCCTCTCACAAGCGTTCTGGTCGTACCAACGCTTCTGATCGGCCTGGGCTTGAGCCATATTGTCGTGTACCAGTTGCGTCAAGGCCTGCATTTTGTCCCGGAAGCGCATGACATACTCGATAACCGACACTCCAGGGGTGGCCAAATCCCCTTCCCAAGCCTCTTTCACCAGAGCCAGGGGGCCCCGCACACGTCGCCCGTACAGGAGCTCAAACGGTGAGAATCCTGTTGAGGCCTGTGGAACCTCCCGGTAAGCAAATAACAGGTGTGGGAGATACCGCTCCCAGTCACGCCCATGGGAGTCGACCAACATCTTAAGCATCTGCTTTAAGGTGCCATTAAACCGCTCGCACAGGCCATTAGTCTGTGGATGGTACGGGCTGGCCACCAGATGTCGCACCTGGACTTGCTTACAGAGGGCCTCCATCAGCTGGGACATGAATTGGGTCCCCCGGTCAGTGAGCATTTCCTGGGGAAAACCCACTCGGGAGAAAATCTCCAGCAATGCGGTGGCCACCTTGTCAGCCCGAATGGACGACAAGGCCACTGCTTCTGGGTACCGGGTGGCATAGTCCACTACAGTCAGTATGAAGCGTTTCCCGGAGCTGCTGGGGATGGCCAGCGGGCCGACCAGATCCACAGCCACCCTCCTGAAAGGCTCATCGATGATTGGCAGAGATACCAGTGGGGCTTTGGGGTGTGGCCCCGCCTTCCCCACTCTCTGACAGGTTTCACACGAACGGCAGTAGGCAGCCACATCGGCCCCCATTTTTGGCCAGTAGAAATGCTGGTTTAACCTGGCCTTGGTCTTAGCGATCCCTAGGTGTCCGGCCATCGGAATCTCATGTGCGATCCGCAACAACTCCGTCCGGAACGGATAGGGTACCACCAACTGTCGGTCCCTGGGCCACGCCTCCGGTGAACCCTGCTGGACCGTGGCCCGGTACAGCCGTCCTTGGTCCCAGACCACTCGCTCCGGGTCCGAGTCCGAGGGAGGCTGTGCCGCCTGCTCCTTAAGGGCTTTCAGGCTGTCGTCAGCTTCTAACGCTGCCTGAAACCCCTGACTAGATGTGGCCAGAATCGACGAGACTGTCACATCTTCAGTCAGTACCCCGGGACCTGTGTCCTGGCCTCCACCTGACTCGGCTGCCACTTGGTCAGAAGGGGAAGAGCTATCGGACCTCCGGGAGGCCCCTTGGCTTCCAGCACTCCCACTGCGGGTGACAGCGGCCACAGCCGCTGCGACCGTGGGTCGTGCCTGCTCCTCCTCCGTTCCTGACCAAGTCGCCGGTTCAGGCAGACCTACCTGGCTTCCTGACACCCCGGTTGTGGGGGAACCATGCACCGAGATCTTACCTGGGAGCACTTCCGCTCCTGGACCGGCCCCAATCTCACCTGCCTGTTCCCCTCCTGCAGCAACAGAACCCCGCTGTGAAATCTCTGGGGACCCCACATTTGCTGTGGTAGCCCCCACCCCACACACTGGTCCTCCCCCTGCAGCACCCTGCTCTCTGCTTATCCCTGCAGAGGGC
Organism: Anomaloglossus baeobatrachus; assembly: GCF_048569485.1. Classification (NCBI taxonomy): domain Eukaryota; kingdom Metazoa; phylum Chordata; class Amphibia; order Anura; family Aromobatidae; genus Anomaloglossus; species Anomaloglossus baeobatrachus. The sequence continues at coordinate 1,099,480 of NW_027441806.1, forward strand.
AACAGATCCCAGCTCACTGGCTGGTTACTTGTAGAGGCATTGTCACACCTTTCTCTGACCCCCTCCCCTGTCACAGCTGCAGCTGTGTGTGTGTCTATGGTGTCTATGCAAGCAGAAGTATCAGAGTTCACTCACTCCTCCCTTACATCATTCATAGATAACACATTAACATTGTCCGGAGGCCTGTCAGTACTGGCTGAAGGTTCAGCCCTTGGGGGGGGCCCAAACTGGGAGGTTATCTGCCCCAAATCTGTCCCAAGTAGCACGTTTGCAGGGATCCGATCAGTTACCCCCACCTCTCTCACCCCTCGCCCTGCGCCCCAGTCCACATAAATGTCAGCAACAGGCAGCGCCGGGTCAATGCCTCCAATCCCGGAGACAGCGAGGGTTTTTCCAGGTATCAAGTCTTGGGGGGACACCATCTCAGGTCGCACCAGAGTCACCTCCGAGGCGCTGTCTCGCAGTCCTATGGTCACAGACCGGCCGACGGTGACAGGTTGGAAGCTGTCCAGGGACCTACCACCACCCCCACCCACACAATACACCTTGGGCGGCCCTTGGGACGGGGACGGAGCCGGGGCCTTGGGACGCTGAGGGCACATGGCCTTGAAGTGTCCAGGTAGGTTGCACTGGTGGCACCGTCTTGGCTCTGCCACGGGCCTGGAGAGGGGAGTTGAGGGGGACACCCCCTGCAGTCTAGGGGCAGGTGGGGCAGTCGCAGAGTTCATCTTACCCCCTCTCCAGGTGCTGCTGGTGGCTGCTCTCCTGGCCTCAGGAGCCCGATTGTTGGTGTAGTCATCGGCCAGGGCAGCTGTAGCCGTGGACCCCTTTGGCTTCTGGTCTCGGATGAACTGGCGGAGATCCTCAGGGCAGTTCCACAAGAGTTGCTCCGTGATGAACAAGTCCAGGATCTCCGGTCCGGTGGAAAGCTGCAGGCCTTGGGTCCAGTGGTCGGCAGCTCGGGCAAGTGCCCGCCGGTGGTCAGCCCAGGAGTCCTTTGGTCCCTTCTGTAGGCTCCGGAACTTCTTGCGGTAGGACTCTGGAGTGAGGTTGTACTGTTGGATCAGGGCCCGCTTGATGGTGTCGTAGCCCTGATCTGCCTCAGTAGGCAAGTCCCCAAGGATTTCCAGGGCCTTACCCCTTAAACGGGGGGTCAGGTATTTGGCCCACTGGTCCTTGTCCAGATGGTGCTGCAAGCAAGTCCGTTCAAAAGCAGTCAGGAAAGAGTCCAAGTCTCCATCCTTCTCCAGCACTGGGAAGTCCTCAACACGGACCTTTGGAAGTTTGGTGTCTTGAAGGTCACGTGTGGCTGATGAGGGCCGGAGCTGAGCTAGCTGCAGCTGGTGGTCACGGTCTGCCTGTTGCCATCGCTCCGCAGCCTCACGCTCTGCCTGGCGCTCTTCACGCGCTGCCTGCCGCTCTGCCCTGCGCTCTGCCAGGAGTTCCTTGTAGCCCTCCTGGTCTCCAGCCTGGAGAAGGGCCATAGCCATTTGAAGAAGGCTATCCGAGCCTCCCAGGCTCGGTGGAATGGCACGTGGTGATCTGCGGCCCGCTGCGGAGCCTGGTGATTCACTGTCCATTGCAGAGCGGAGGGCTGGCATCTGGCTCATTGAGGACCCTTGGGTGAGCTGCTCCTCATCTTGTCCATAATTGCCAGGTTGTGCGCTGTCCTCTGCAGAACGGTTTTCTGGCGTCGAGCTCCTGGAGGACTCGTGGGCAACCTCCTCATTACTGTCCACAGCACCGTCCTCCCTCTCTTCGGCTCCTGCTTTAGCATTGGCCAGTTGCATAGCTCTGCTCCTGGTGCCATCAGCCATTCTTGCAGACTTTTGGTCACTGACACAGAACTGACACCTGATGCCTCCACACACCTTACAGTATCTGCACTCTGACACTCTAGTGTTGAGCTAGTCTGAAGACCCCAGCAGCCACAGCTGCTGCAGGCAGTCTTTAGTGTCTGAGAGTATGGGTCTCACACTCACACACACTATTATCTCGATCCCACCGCTGCCACCAATATGTGACGAACCACCGGGGGGGGGTCACTCAGAAATCCCCCCGCGCTGGCTATCAGTACGTCACAATCGGGGGGTAACAAGTGGGGGTCACCCCTCCTTTATACCTCCCGACCGACAGACAGAGCACGTGACGCGCTCTCTAGCGCCCCTCTTATAGTCAGGCCAATTATGGAATTGCCCGACAATAAGCAAGGAGGCCGCTATACTACTTATGCCAATTATTGAAGGGTCCCCGGTGAGAGTAGGGTATATATTCCCCCGACCTTCGCGGGCGGAATATATAAAACCTCCCCGAATCTCACTGGCCTCCCCACAATAATCCTTGGCACAACTCGCTGCCACCAACCGCTTCACGGTAACTATTAGCCGAACACACAGACGTGGGATTCAAGATCGAGATAACAGAACAGCCCAAGATTAATTATATAATTTAATCAGCCTAAAGCACACTAGAAACTACAATATATACAATAGGGAATCTACAGAATATACATAGGTCAGAGTACAGTTACAGATAAAGCATGGTTTACAAACAGGCATACACAGTTCCAGCAGTTACCTTGTGCGTCTGGCCACAGGGGGGCGCTGTAGACCAGGTTTCTAGGATCCTTCCCACAGATGTTTCCTACACGTGACCCCCAGCGAAAGAACCCTGGAAAATGGCCGAAGTAGGGTTATCAACCTGGGCAAATCCAGGTCCCCTCCTACCTTAGTGACCTCAGAGGGAGCACTGCTCCACCCCTGGCTGGAGTTATGGACAATATCCACACATGGAATATGGCCATAACTTGGCCTGGGAGCGTCGTAGGCGGACGCCGACGCTCTCATTGTGACAGCTATGAACTTAGCTACAGAACGAGAGGACTCATGACTTGTCTACTAGTTCCCCATTGGCTGATATCACGCCTGGGGTATTTCCCCAGGTCCTGCTCCCATAAAAAGGGTGTGCCAGCATCGTCCGCATGCGGAGACACCATTTTTATGGTTGCCATATTTATCGGAAATATGGCTTGCGAGATATGAACCATTTTTTACTGGAGTCGTCCTGTCTGGATACTTCCAAGCTTGCTAATTAGATAGCAGCCCCTACTACAGGGTCACGGCAGGGAGTCATCCTGTGTCCATTGTCCCCAAGTCAACTAATCTCCATATCACAGGAGATGGCCATGGGATGTGTTGCTAGGATGTGACACCTTCACAGATGCTGGACATCTGAGAACAAGAAGGGAGGGGGCACGGCCATGGAGTGATGAGAGCGATTATGACTGGAAGTCATAATTCCTCTTCATATCTCCGGATTTACCTCACAACAATCATTTCTAAAAAAAAAAAAAATGGTTCTTTTCCTCACAAATACTTACTCATGGAACTGTAGCCGATTTTAGGATAAAACCCTTTGAATTATGGTACATCATGATGGCTTCTCCCGTGTGACTCATCTGACAACAAGACCTGATTAATGATAAAAACATTTGGCAAATTCTGAAAGCAAAAATGGCTGCTCTGCTCTGTTGGTTTTGTGATGTCGGCAAGACTTGATTTACCAGTTAAACATTTCGATTATTCACAACATGAAAAAGGTTCCTTACCTGTGCGGCTTCTTCACATGTTTAACAAGATGTGATTTCTGAGAATTATATTTGCCACATTCAGAACATAAAATGGTTTATTTTGTGTGATTTTTTTTGATGGGAAACAAGACCTGATTTCCTAGTAAAACATTTACTACATTCTGGGCATGAAAACAGCTTCTCCCCTGTGTGAGATCTTTGATGCGCAACAAGGTTTGATTTCTGCCTAAAACATTTCCCACACTCTGAACATGAAAATGGCTTCTCCCCTGTGTGACGTCTTTGATGCACAACAAGATATGATTTCTTAATAAAACATTTACCACATTCTGAACATGAATATGGCTTCTCCCCTGTGTGACATCTTTGATGCACAACAAGGTCTGATTTCCGAATATAATATTTCCCACATTCTGAACATGAAAATGGCTTCTCCCCGATGTGAGATCTTTGATGCCGAACAAGAATTGATTTCTGAATAAAACATTTCCCACAGTCTGAACATGAAAATGGCTTCTCCCCTGTGTGACATCTTTGATGCACAACAAGTTCTGATTTCCCATTAAAACATTTCCCACATTCTGAACATGAAAATGGCTTCTCCCCTGTATGAGATCTTTGATGCCTAACAAGCTGTGATTTCTGAATAAAACATTTTCCACATTCTAAACATGAAAATGGCTTCTCCCCTGTGTGATATATTTGATGCCTAACAAGGTGTGATTTCTGAATAAAACATTTCCCACATTCTGAACATGAAAATGGCTTCTCCCCGGTGTGAGATCTTTGATGCCTAACAAGAGCTGATTTGAAATGAAAACATTTCCCACACCCTGAACATGAAAATGGCTTCTCCCGTGTGTGATATTTTTGATGGTTAGCAAGGGTTATTTTCTGAGTAAAACATTTTCCACATTCTGGGCATGAAAATGGCTTCTTCCCTGTGTGATATATTTGATGCCTAACAAGGTGTGATTTCTGAATAAAACATTTTCCACATTCTGAACATGAAAATGGCTTCTCCCCTGTGTGACATCTTTGATGCCTAACAAGATCTGATTTGAAATGAAAACATTTCCCACACCCTGAACATGAAAATGAATTCTCCTCTGTGTGACGTTTTCCATGGTCAACAAGAGTTGATTTACTAGTAAAACATTTCCCACATTCCAAGCATAAAAATGGCTTCACCCCAGTGTGATTTTTCTTATGCATTACAAGATTTGATTTCTGAATAAAACATTTCCCACATTCTGAACATGAACATGGCTTCTCCCCTGTGTGATATTTTTGATGGTTAGCAAGGGTTATTTTCTGAGTAAAACATTTTCCACATTCTGGGCATGAAAATGGCTTCTTCCCTGTGTGAGTTTTTTGAATGATATTAAGATGTGATTTTCTGGTAAAACATTTCCCACGTTTTGAACATGAAAATGGTTTCACCCTTGTAGGAGCCGTTTCATGTTCCACATCCCTTCTGTAACTTTTGTTTTGCTTACAATTCTGTGATAAATCGGAATTTTTGACTTGTTTGAAAAGATCTGATGATGAAGCTTTCTGAGGAAGGACTGGAGATATATTTGGGACAACAGCATGCTCTTCATATGTATCATGTGTGATACTTTCTTCATCTGTTTTAAATTCTGAAGATAATAGATTTCCATCTGAACTCTCAATATAGTCATCTGCTAAAAATAAACACAATGTTATTATTTTTTAATGATATCTTGAAAGTAAATTTTTTTGAACCATAACATCAGAAATTAAATTAGAAAAAAATGTATTCTGAATCTGTTGTTCAATTTCGACATCTAAAGGCCGCTTTACACGCGGCGATTCATCGTGCGATCGCACCCGCCCCCATCGTTTGTGCAACATGGGCAATTTGTTGCCGTGTCGCACAAAGTCGGTAACCCGTCACACCTACTTACCTCCCGAACGACGTCGCTGTGGGCGGCGAACATCCTCTTCCTGAAGGGGGAGAGACTTCGGCGTCACAGCGATGTCACTCAGCGGCCGCCCAATAGAAGCGGAGGGGCGGAGATGAGCGGGACGTAACATCCCGCCGACCTCCTTCCTTCCGCATTGCCGGCGGGACGCAGGTAAGCTGAGGTTCATCGTTCCCGGGGTGTCACATGGAGCGATGTGTACTGCCTCGGGAACAATGAACAACCGGCGCGCAGAAGGACGTTCGATTTTTAGAAAATGAGCGACATGTCAACGAGCAACTATAAGGTATTTTTGCTTGTTCACAGTCGCTCGTAGCTGTCACACGCTACGATATGTCAAACGATGCCGGATATGCGTCACTAACGACGTGACCCCGACAACATATCGTTTGATATATCATAGCGTGTAACGAGCCCTTAAAGGCTGCTTTACATGCAGCTACATCGCTAGCGATCGCACCCGTCCCAGTTGTGCGTGCGTCACGGGCAAATCGCTGCCCGTCGCGGACAATATCGGTAGTGCGCGTCACACGCACATACCTTACTAACAACGTCGCTGTGACCAGCAAACAACCTCTTTTCGAAGGGGGGGTTTGTGTGGCGTCACAGTGACGTCACACAGCGGGCCACCAATAGAAGCGGAGGGGCGGAGAGCAGCCGCATAAACATCACTCCCACCTCATTGCCGGAGGACGCAGGGGTGTCACATGTAGAGATGTGTGCTGCCTCAAGAACGACAAACAACCTGCGTCCCAAAAGTGCAACGATATTTGGGAAAGAAACGACGTGTCAACAATCAACGATATTTGCGGAACTTGGGATAGTTAGCGGTTGCTCGTGTCACACGCAACAACGTCGCTAACAACGCTGGATGTGAGTCACGAATTCCGTGACCCCTGCGATATCTCATTAGCGATGTCGTTGCGTGTAACAGGGACTTAAGAGTAGTGATGGGCAATCCCCACGATGGTCAGGATCGGGGAGACTCTTCGGATCATTTTGTAGATCGGGATCGAGCTAACACGATCTTGCGTCCGATCACCGATCTTGGACTTTACCGTTATGGGATCAGGGCGGGGGGGCTGTAAAATAAAGAATACAGTTAATAATAAACATTACTTAGCAGTCTCCCGCTGCTTCTGAGTACGATCATCGCGGTGTTCTCCCGGTAACCAAAGGACCTTTCGTGACATCATAGCCATGTGATCAGTCACGTGGGAATGTTGTATTATCTCATTGGCTACAGACTGGGTCACAGGATTATGACATTGTGCAAAAGGTCCTGTAGTGTCAGCATGCTTGCTGGTACACGGTGCTTGCCTGAGCATCTCAGTACTCTGTAAACTCGGCGACCGCTGTGTACCGGCGAGATGCTCGAGTACATGCTCAGCTTCCCCTCTGCATCTAGACACTATTTACACAGTCAGCCCACATGCAGGGATTGGCTGCCACAGCCGGTGATTAATAGCGGCGCTGGGAATAAGGTGATCAGAGATCACCGTTACTATAGTATAGTAACCCGTTCGTTAGGTTACTATGGCAATGGTAGCAGCGGTGACATCACCGCTTACCAACCCGCAGCCTCTGATCACTCATTGAGTAGCAGCGTTCTTCCTCCCCCCCTGAATTCTGATATAGCAGAGCTAGATCAGTGACAGAAGACCAGGATCGTGGAGCTGTGAGAGGGAGTAATAAAGATGGAGTCCCTAAGTGTGTCTGTGTATTTATTTCTAATAAAGTACCGTATTTTTCGCTTTATAAGACGCACTTTTGTTCCCCCAAATTTTGGGGGAAAGAAGGGGGTGCGTCTTATAAACCGAATATACAGGGGGGGGGTACACACACACACACATTATATATATATATTATATATATATATATATATATATATATATATATATATATATATATATATATATATATATATATATTAATTACACTGCAGGGTCCGCTCTTGAGCGGGTGCTAGGGGCAGGTGACAGCTGAGGGCGGCAGAGTTTGATCTGCTCCCGCTCATATAATATGCACAGCCGCTGTCCATCAGCAGCGTGGTGCTGAAACTGCATCTCGCTGAGGGGCTGGGGCAGCGAGGCATATTATATCTGCCTGTGCTCCCTTTGATCGCACATGATCCCCCCTGCGTTAGATATGGCCCCCGTGCTGCTGCCCATGGTAAAATAAAAAAAGCTTTACTTAGCTCCAGCGCTGATCCCCCGGTCTCCTGCTGCTGCTGTCTGTGATAAGGCACACAGAGATGATATCACTCTGCCATGCCGATCACATGACCGGCAGCAAGAACCAGGAAGTAGAGGAAGCCGGAGCTCAACTGCGAGGTGGGAGACACGAGGAGGGACAGCGCTGAGAAGGTAAGGAAAGTGTGTTTTATTTTATTATGGGCAGCAGCATGGGGGGCATACCTAACACAGGGGAGATGTGCCATCTATAGTGGCCATGGGCAGCACACATGGGGGCCATATCAAACACAGGGGAGGTGTACCATCTATAGGGGCCATGGGCAGCACACATGGGGGCCATATCAAACACAGGGGAGGTGTACCATCTATAGGGGCCATGGGCAGCACAGGGGGACGTGTCCCAGCACAAGGGGGTAATATTCAATATAAGGGGGCCATATCCAGATTAAGGGGGGCTAATTTTAAGATGGGGGGCTATGAGGGACATATACCCTATATGATTTTTTTAGACGGACACTGGCATTATAAGATGGACCCCATTTAATATTAAAAAAAAAAAAATTCTCTTTTCCTTCACCAAATTTGGGGGTGCGTCTTATAATCAGGTGCGTCTTATAAAGCGAAAATACGGTAATTTTTTTTTTTAACCCTTTATTGGAGATTCTTAATGACCGGGTTAAACGTGCCTGACACTAAGAATCTTGGGCTTAACACCAGGTGGTAAAACAAAGCCGGTATTAACCCCTTATTACCCAGCCTGTAACCTGCCATCAGGGCCGCTGGAAGAGTTGATACAGCACAAGAAGATGGCGCCTCTATGAAAGAGCTATTTTCTGGGGTGGCTGCCGACTGCAATTTGCAGTGGGTGGGGGGGCTTGGGCCACCCTGCGCTGAAGATTACAATCCCCAGTAGCCAGCTGCTTTATGTGCACACACAAAGAGAAACAGGGGTAACGCAGTCATAGGTCGAGTCAATAATCAATATACCAACCTTTGCAAAAATATCAAAAATATTTATTCACTTTAGTACATAGCAAAGGAAGTAGTATAAAATACATATTTAAGAAAAATAGTGAACATTGATCAGGCTAAGGCAGAATCACAGATGAAACAGATCACCAGACCATATGGGAAGTGCAGTATATCCATATCCTCACGGTTGGAGGGCCTCACAGAGTTGTTAAGAGGACCAATATAACCTATTTATACATTTACACAAATCGTATGCAAAGTTAGAAGCATAAGAACACTATCTAGAGTGATAGGTATAATAACACTTGGTCACTCATCACTCCGAGGGGCCAAAAAACACCCAATGAAAGGGGGAAGCCAGCCCAGGGAAGGGTACACATAGGCTGAAAACAATCCCCTCAAAGCACTCACCCATAGGTAGCCGGGACCGAGGAAAACGTGCCCCGACGCGCACGTTTCGATAACTTCTTCGGGGGGCCGTGACGTGGTGTGGTTCAGGCACACTTCTGTCTTTAAATATCCCACTGCCCGGGCCGCTAAGCAGCCATTGGACGCGCATAAGGCGGGACTCCGGCCAGAGACCGCGTCATCGGGCACTCCCGGAAGTGACGCGCGCACTTCCCGTGTCGTCACACAGGATGCGCGCGTCACGCCGTATGGAGGCCGGCCGACGCTGGCATGGTGGGAGTGACGCCGCATGCGCGTACCACTGCAGCGGCCATGGATATGAAGGGCAAGAAAGAGGGCAAATCTCCTTTCAGGGAGAGAAGGTCTGTGCCATGAGCGGATTCAGTAGGAGTAAGCAGGGGAAGCATGCTAATGAGCAAACCCGTCCATCCCTATACATAGCGGCTATTTTTGTAATACAACACATGACATCTACTAGAAATACCCATACAGTTACCAATAGTATAGATAGAGTGGTCAAATGGGGGAAGACGGAACCATCATCCCTCCATACATAGAGCACCTGCAGTATCCATGGCCGCTGCAGTGGTACGCGCGTGCGGCGTCACTCCCACCATGCCAGCGTCGGCCGGCCTCCATACGGTCCCAGTTTCAAATGATGGTGGCAGGAGTCAGCGCGTGCGCAGATGGTACTCTTAGATGAAGACTCCATCTGCGCACGCACCGCTCCTGGAGTCAGCACATGCGCAGATTAAGCCCTTGGATGAGAGCTGCATCTGCGCATGCGCCACTCCAGGCGCCATCATTTGAACCGGGACTGCGGAGACACTGGGACACTCAACACAACGGCCTACTGCACCACTCACTCACCGCCACTGCTGCCGCCAATGACCCGCCGCACCTGCTGCCACAGATGCCGCCGTGCCTGCCACCACTGACCCGCTACGCCTCCGCCATGGACGCTGCCGCGCCTGCAGCCACTGACACGCTGCGCCTGCCAGCACAACCTCTGCCTCCTGTGAGCCCGCTCCACCATGGCTGCTGCCCCTCTCCTGTAAGACAACATCGGAGTATAAGACACACCCCATTTTTTATCTTTTTCACCTTTTTTATCTCTAAATTTGGGGTGCGTCTTATAATCCGGTGCGTCTTATAAAGCTAAAAATACGGTACCTATAAAGAGAAAAATCAAAAAAACTGAAAATTTTGCAGTTGCCTCTTAACTTTTGCCAGAGCTGTGTGTATATACAGTACAGACCAAAAGTTTGGACACACCTTCTCATCTCTAGAACAACTGTTAAGGGGAGACTTTGTGCAGCAGGCCTTCATGGTAATATAGCTGCTAGGAAACCACTGCTAAGGACAGGCAACAAGCAGAGGAGACTTGTTTGGGCTAAAGAGCACAAGGAATGGACCAGTGGAAATCTGTGCTTTGGTCTGATGAGTGCAAATTCGAGATCTTTGGATCCAACCACTGTGTCCTTGTAGAAAAGGTTAACGGATGGACTCTACATTCCTGGGTCCCACCGTGAAGCATGGAGGAGGAGGATGGATGGTGTGGGGGTACTTTGCTGCTGACACTGTTGGGGATTTATTCAAAATTGAAGGCATACTAAACCAGCATGCCTACCACAGCATCTTGCAGTGGCATCCTATTCCATCCGGTTTAAGTTTAGTTGGACCAAAATTTATTTTTCAACAGGACAATGACCCCAAACACACCTCCAGGCTGTGTAAGGGCTATTTGACTAAGAAGGAGAGTGATGGGGTGCTACGCCAGATGACTTGGCCTCTACAGTCACCAGACCTGAACCCAATCGAGATGGTTTAGGGTGAGCTGAACCGCAGAGTGAAGGCAAAAGGGCCAACAAGTGCTAAACATCTCTGGGAACTCCTTTAAGACTGTTGGAAAACCATTTCCGGTGACTACCTCTTGAAGCTCATCAAGAGAATGCCAAGAGTGTGTAAAGTAGTAATGAAAGCAAAAGGTGGCTACTTTGAAGAACCTAAAATATAAGACATATTTTCAGTTGTTTCACACTTTAAGTATTTCATTCCACATGTTTTAACTCATAGTTTTGATGCCTTCAATGTGAATCTACAATTTTCAGAGTCCTGAAAATAAAGAAAATTCTTTGTATGAGAAGGTGTGTCCAAACTTTTGGTCTGTACTGTATATATATTTTTTTTATAAATAAAATGTACACAATATATAGTTGTATGAAAATAAATGATTTTAAAAAATGCTGTAGCGCTCCGCGGTATTATTGATACTCCGCACAGACGAAGTGGGCGGCTACGGGCTGCCACCTCCACCCCATCTGCCTGGCTTTACCTGAATGGCAATCAAAATACAAGGAAGCCCATTAATTTTTTTTTTAATTATTTAAAAAGAAGAATAATAAAAAAAAATGCATGGGCTCCGGCTGTATTTTGACTGCCAATCAATGACAGCCAGTCAGCTGGGGGCTGGGATTCTCGGCAGCCTGCAGCCGCCCCTGGAAATGGCGCATTGTTCCTTAGCGCCTTTTCCAGGCGCTTTACCCGGCTCATCCAGTGGCCCTGGTGGTGGTGGCACGCTGGGTAATAAAGGGGTTAATACCAGCTTTGTATTCTCAGATGGTACGAAGCCCGAAATTCATGATGTCACGCCAAATTAGACATGGCCACCATGAATTTCTAGTAAACAGTAAAAAAATAAAACACAGATAAAAAAGTTTTTTTATTAGACATAACAAAAAAACATTTCGAGAATCCATCTTTATAATAAAAAAATCCTTAATCCAACGTAATCCACAGAGAGCATTGTGAGCTTCATCACTCTGTACAGACACAGTCTATACACAGTGAGAAGCAGAGAGCATTGTCAGCTCTGCTACATCGTTCTGTACAGAGCAAGAAGCAGGCTGACAGTGAGGGGATGATTGCACTTGCATCTTGCATGGGCATCACCCCACACGGACTGATCTCAGGACAGGAGCGCTTCAGCTGCATGGAAACACAAGGAGCCGACACGCTGCTGTCTGGAGATTGATGCGATGCGACACTTGCACAGTGACAGTCAAAGTTCAATCGAATCTATGAGCCATTAATGAAATAGCCCAGCCAGCATATACAGAAGGGGAGCGATAGATACTTTCTCCTCTACAGCATGTGATCAAAGACATTAACAAGCAGCCCAGCAGAGAATAACTCTTGTTAGCCTGCCCAAGCCTGTGACTCGAAGCCTGCGTCTCCCTGAGCTGCTCACAGGCATCAGAGCAGTTAACATGCAGAGTACCAGAATCTATCATTTCCACAGATCTTGACACTGCCATGACAGTTGGCAAAACCTGCAAAAATCTCTTTGTAACATTGATCCACAACAAATGTGACGCCCTGGACTAGCCAGGTAGTCACAGGTAGGCCCTTGCACAAACACCCGTCCCCTAAAAAGGTGTCATCGGCCAACCTTAAAACCCTAGTCACCTCCCTCAGGATTTGATGTTCACACCAGAGGGCGGAGCCAGGCAGTTGGACACGCCCATGGAGGAGTTCACAGGTCCTGAGGCAGGAAAAAACAGGCAGTTAGGAGTTGAGTGGAGGAGGTGAAGAGGAGAGGAGTGAAGTTCAAGTGCAGAGGCAGACCTGTGCCCAGGTCTGCCACAGTCTAACTCCAGGTGTCTGGGTCGGAGCCCAGTCACCTCTGGCTAGGAGGCATACGGTGGCCTCAGCCTGCAGGAGCCGGGAAGACGGCTCAGTGGAACCGTAAGGGACCGGGACAGGGTAGTGGCGCGCCGGTACCGAACCGGGAAACCGACTGGAAACCGGAGCATAGAGGGGGGTTCTCAGACCCTGAAACTCGGTTCAGAAACCAGTGGACCCAGTTAATTAATTGATTGAGGTCTGGACTTTAGGTCCTTTCCCACCCAAGTCCTGACTGAAGACAACAGCACACCGAAGGCGGATAATAAGCCACCACTCAGGCAAAGAGATCCGAAGGGCCAGCGTCTGCGGGCAAACGGGCTTTCCCGACACATAACGCCGGGGAGCGGGCTCCCGTTGATGAAGCACGGGCTGCCCACAGCTACACAGAAGGTGCAGGAGAAAGGCGGAGACCACCAACCCAACTGGGGGACCAGACGCAGACGGCTGCGGGCACCGACCACCATCTTTTTGGTTTACCAGAAACTCTTGTGCATCTGTAATAGTGAGTACAACTGTACCCTCGGGCCACGCATCGCCCTGCACCGCCAAGCACCGACACATCACACCAAACGGGTCCCGGGGCCATCACCCCTGCCCACGGAGGGGTTAACACCAAAGCTGCACAACATCTCCCCCGGGTGCCTAGTGAACAGCAGCGGTGGTGTCCACATTCACCACAACGCGTGGGTGGCGTCACGAACTGTAACAAAAACCACGGCCTCGGCCGTAACCCTAAACCCCCTTCCAAACGCCAGCCCCTTTCAGAGCGAAGTGACCCCTGGTCCGGAGGCGCTCGAGCCACCGCCAAACGAGCCCGGATCCGAGTGGCTTGGCTGCAGCCGAGTGCGGGGCGGTACACATCGACTCTTCTGGCGTCATGAACATTATACTTACCTAGTCACCTACCTGGTGAAGTGCGCTTTGAAGTAGAAGTCAGCGGTGACTCGTTGAAAAATTTCAGAATCCGCCATCTTGCCGCCATCTTTTGGCATGAAGATTTCCGCCAAAGCCTTTTTCCCCGCGATAAGAGCGTGAGAGTTGAAGCTCTGCCCCCTGGGAACTTGTCCGTGCAGTAAAGCGTGCGGTCGGAAAGTGAAACTGGCCAGCAGAAACAGGGAGTGCCGCGAAAAGACCAAGGGGGGCGGGTGAAGACCCCGTGTCATGTGACCGAGAAGATAAAGGGCAGGGACTCCAGGACGCCATCCATTTGGTTCCTGGACCCCGAGCAAGCACCATGTCCGCCCCGTCTGGCAAGCCCGCAACCCCGGAGCCCACCCCTGGAACAGCGGCGTGGGTGGAAGCCCGGACGACATCGATGTGCTGCCGCTGGCAAGCCCAGGTGTGGTTCCAGATGGAACGATGGGTGGCCGAGATGGAGGAAATAGCTTCGGCTGTGCGAGTGCGTGAAGTGGAGGCAAATTTTGGAGTGCGGGTAAGCGACCCACGCCCCTGTGTCCCTGAGGGACCAGCCGACGCGGCTGAGGGACCCGGTCTGTCCCCACTCTCCATGTTGCTTCCCTCACCACTCGTGTCGGTTGCCGCTGCTCCGCCGCTCGGTCCGCTGCTCCGACAACGGCGGCGGAGCCCGTCCCATCCGCCTGTGAGGACCCACCTGGGGAGGCAGCCCGCGGGCGGCCGCTTGTTCGGCCCGCACCAATTCCACTCCCGTGGAAGATCAGTCCCCGGAAGGTGCCCGTTCCCGAGATGAATCCGCCGATCCCGGAAGTAACCGCGCCCCAATTGCCTAAGGCCCCGGCAGTCAGCCCAGCCGCAATGGGGGCGATCCTCGCCCAGAAGCCAGCACCGCAAGTCCCGTTGACCACTCCCAGACACCCGGCCTCGGCTGAGGCACGGCGGGTATGTAGCTGCCAAGCGGTAGAAGGCCACGTCACAGCGGGGTCCCTCATTACCGAAGGTGCCGGTCATAGCCGGCATGGAGGGACTCCAGCTGGGCCTGTCTCCCACACAGGCTGACCCGGAGCAGGCCACTGATCGGTGGGGCCCACGGCAGTATGAGAGGCCGGTCGTAGCCGGCGCCGAGGGCACCCAAGTGGGCCTGGCTCCTGGGCAGGAGAGCGGATGTGCATGCCTGCATTTATAAAGGTAGCGGTTTCCCGGCTACCATGTTCCCGTCCCAGTTGGGACTCTGCAGTTTAACACCCAGTTTTAAAAAAATAGACAAGGCCGAGAACTTGCAGGCCACCCAATAACTTTTGGGCTTTGTAAATAACCCCTTGGACCACCCTTTCATGTCTGCAGTCTCCGGAGAGGTTGGTTGAAGGAAGGGACTGCGGCAGAGTAGGCCGAGGTCCCGTCACCATGGCAATCGGTGACTACCCTCCGGGGCCAGGGGTCCCCTAGACGTGGGGCCCCTGAGAGACTGCCAGGTATGGAACTTTGTACCTGGCCCGTTGGGGCAATACCTGGACCCGTGCCCAATTCCTGGACTGGGGAAAAGGGGTGCGGACCTGTTCTTAGAGGCAGCATCAAGGGGTAGGTTTGCTTGGGTGGGCAAATGAAAGGACCCGGTCCCGTTCCATAAAAATGTGTTTTTTCTTTTATGTTTTGCAACGTTAAAGTAACATGCCTCCCGTAAGGGATGATTTCCACACTTGCTTATAATGTAAATAATGTTATTATAATTGTACTTGTTTTCCTGTTTATCTTTTACAGTTACAAAAATAAACCGGTGGTGGTCGGACAGCCCGCAGACGGTCTGTATTAAACCAAGGGGGAATGTGACGTCCTGGACTAGCCAGGTAGTCACAGATAGGCCCTTGCACAAACACCCGTCCCCTAAAAAGGTGTCATCAGCCAACCTTAAAACCCTAGTCACCTCCCTCAGGATTTGATGTTCACACCAGGGCGCGGAGCCAGGCGGTTGGACACACCCACGGAGGAGTTCACAGGTCCTGAGGCAGGAAAAAACAGGCAGTTAGGAGTTCAGTTGAGGAGGTGAAGAGGAGAGGAATGAAGTTCAAGTGCAGAGGCAGACCTGTGCCCAAGTCTGCCGCAGTCTAACTCCAGATGTCTGGGTCGGAGCCCAGTCACTTCTGGCTAGTAGGCATACGGTGGCCTCAGCCTGCAGGAGCCAGGAAGATGGCTAGGTGGAACCGTAAAGGACCGGGACAGGGTAGTGGCCCGCCGGTACCGAACCGGGGAACCGACTGGAAACCCTGAGGGGGGTACTCAGACTCTGAAACTCGGTCCAGAAACCAGTGGACCCAGTTAATTAACTGATTGAGGTCTGGTCTTTAGGTCCTTTCCCACCCAAGTCCTGACTGAAGACAATAGTCCACCGAAGGGGGATAAAAAACCACCGCTCAGGCAAAGAGATCCGAAGGGCCAGCGTCTGCGGGCAAACGGGCTCTCCCGACACATAATGCCGAGGAGCGAGCTCCCGTTGCTGAAGCACGGGCTGCACAGAAGGTGCAGGAGAAAGGCAGAGACCACCAACCCGACTGGGGGACCAGACGCAGCCGGCTGCGGGCACCGACCACCATCTTTTTGGTTTACCAGAGACTCTTGTGCATCTGTAATAGTGAGTACAACTGTGCCCTCGGGCCACGCATCGCCCTGCACCGACACATCACACTAAACAGGTCCCGGGGCCATCACCCCTGCCCACGGAGGGGTTAACACCAAAGCTGCACAACATCTACTCCAGGTGCCTAGTGAACAACAGCGGTGGTGTCCACATTCACCACAACCCGTGGGTGGTGTCACGAACTGTAACAAAAACCACGGCCTCGGCTGTAACCCTAAATCCCCTCCAAGCGCCAGCCCCTTTCAGAGCAAATTGACACCCGGTCCGGAGGCGCTCGAGCCACCAACAAACAAGCCCGGTTCCGAGCGGCTCGGCTGCAGCCGAGCGCGGGGAGGTACACATAGACAACTTCAAAGAATTTTTTTTCAAGACGAACATAAAATAGTTACAGACAGATGCCGGATATTTAACGGGATTGTCCGGGACTATAACGTTGATGGCCTAACCTTAGGCTTTGTAACCAAAGCAAGTTGCAGGGTCTTGCGGTCTGAGCAGATAAACATTTGGGGTCCAGTTTATCAAGACCGGCAATGGACACTGACAAATAACGTCAGGGACTTGAGTGAGATTTCTGGCATAGGGAACTCCGCAGTTTGTTATGAATTAGAGAAGCGGTGGCATCACACCCTTCTTCTGGCCAAGCTCTGCCCATTTTGGGAAAGCTGGTTAAAATTGGCGCGAACACACACACACACACACACACACACCAGCCTTTGGTGACATGATGTCAAAAAGGTCCTTAAGCAGTCCTATAATTGGCATGTAAACACTGGGGCCGCTAGCAGAATGGGGACCTGTGAAATTGTCCCGTTTGCTCTCCCTTTCCCCTAATGCCAGTCCTGCATGCCAGCCTGTGTCCTGTTCAGTTTATTTAGACTCCTGCAATTGAGACCTTTGGTTACCTCATGTCACGTGACTTTGAAGTCATCAAAGGTCCTTAAACAAACAATCAACCTTACAATACAACTGATGGGGTCCATAAGAGAGTGGGGTTCCTGAGAAATTGCGCAGTTTGACTCCTCCCAACTCCTGACTGTAACTAGGGCTTATTTTTGGAGTAGTGCTTATATTTCAAGTATTCTCCAAATATCCCATAAACTCATGTTAGGGCTTATTTTTGGTGTAGGTCGTATTTTCAGGGAAACAGGGTATTCATGAACCCTCTGCAGGTATTTAACCCCTTCACAACCCATGATGGATATATCCATCATGGATCGTGTGAGCTTAATCCCCACCCCCTGCCGTGGGCAGGTCGCGGCAATCCGCGCACATATCAGCTGTTTTCAACAGCTGACATGTGTGCCTGCATGTTACGAGTGGAATCGCAATCCACCCGCGACATTTAACCCCTTACATCTTGCTCCCAAAGTCTGTCAGCGAGATGTATATGCGCGCAGCCATTACTTTCACTTACCGCCACCCCCACCGGAAGTCACGTGCGTGATCACATGACTTTCGGTGGTTGCCATGTAGCTAACATGAGTCACTTCCTCTCAGTGCTGGCATAGTGCCAGCACGGAGAGTAAAGCAGCGTATCTGCAGTTCTCAGCTCTGTAGCTGAGATCTATAGATAGGGCAAAGCGATAGGATTGTTGATCCATATAGCCCCCTAGGACTAGTAAAATAAAAAAGTAAAAAAAAAAAGTTCAAATCACCCCCCTTTCACCCCATTGAAAATTAAAGGGTTAAAAAAATACTGTATACTCATATTTGGTATCGCCGTGTTCAGAAATGCCCGCTCTATCAAAATATAAAATCAATTATTCTGACTAGTAAATGGCGTAGTGGCAAAAAAATCCAAACGTCAAAAATTACGTTTTTTGGTCGCCGCAAGTTTTGCGCAAAATGCAATAACAGGCGATCAAAACGTAGCATCTGCGCAAAAATGGTACAGTTAAAAACGTCAGCTCGAGACGCAAAAAAAAGGCTGTCACTGAGCCATAGATCCTGAAAAATGAGAACACTACGGGTTTCGGAAAATGGCGCAAAACGTACGCCATTTTTATTGGACAAACTTGTGAATTTGTTTTAACCCCTTAGATACAAATAAACCTATACATGTTTGTTGTCTACAAACTTGCACCAACCTCAGGCATCATAGCCACACATCGGTTTTAGCATAAAGTGAACATGGTGAATAAAATATACCAAAAACTATTGTGCGATCACAATTTTTTTTGCAGTTTTCCAGTACACTATATGGTAAAACTTATGGTTTAATTTAAAAGTACAACTCGTCCCGCAAAAAACAAGCACTCAAATGGCAAGATTGACGGAAGAATTAAAAAGTTACGGCTCTCGGGAGAAGGGGAATAAAAAAAAAAAAACTACGGAAAAACGGAAAGAGCCCGGGGGCTGAAGGGGTTATGTTGCCATCATAACAATATAGAGAAGGGTCTAGAAACAAACAGCAGTAGAAGCAGAAGCAAAGAAAATACAGCTGAAAAAACAGAGCAGAAACTCTAAGGCTATGTGTCCACGCTGCGGAAAATGCGCGGATTTTTCCGCGGATTTCCCGAAAATCTGCAGCACCGGTACTTCCCAGCCATTTCTATGGCATTATGGAAATGATGTGCCCATGCTGCGGATTTTTCCGCAGCGGATTTCGTGCGGATTTTGGTCCGGAAAAATCTGCAACATGTCAATTATTGTTGCGGATTTTCATCCGGATTTTGGCTTTAAAATTGGGAAAAAAAAATCCGCACCAAAATCCGCATCAAATCCGCGGCAATTCCGCGGTAAATCCGCGGCAAATCCGCACCTTTGAAAAGGTGCGGATTTTGCGGGAAAGCTGCGGATTTTGATGCAGAAAAATCCGCAGCTACATTCTCTCGTGGACACATAGCCTAAGAATGTAATCACAAAATTAGTGCAGAAAGTACACGAGTAGATATCTCTTACTGGATAGAGCTGGAGGAAACACATCCTGAGGAACATCGGGATCTTCTTGTTTACAGTCCTGTGGGAGAAGAGGACGGGGACATCTCTCTGGTGTTGTCCTCTTACTGGATAGAACTGGAGGAGACACATACAGGGACTGAATTCATTCCTTACATACAGATAATTATAGGCCGTGTGTATTTAGTCCTGTCTATTACCTGGTGATGTGAGGGGCTGGGGATCCTCCATCATGACGTCCTTGTACAGATCTTTGTGTCCTTCTAAATACTCCCACTCCTCCATGGAGAAATAGACGGTGACGTCCTGACACCTTATAGGAACCTGACACATACAATGATACCGTCACCCCCGATCCCTTCATAGCGTTACTGTATAATGTCCCAGCATTCCCAGCAGTGTCACCTCTCCAGTCAGCAGCTCAATCATCTTGTAGGTGAGTTCTAGGATCTTCTGGTCATTGATGTCCTCATGTATCGGGGGGTGAGGTGGAGGCCCCGTGATTGGGCTCAGGGGTCTTCCCCATCCCTCAGACACAGGGGCCTGACAGCGCTCACTAGAGGTCTTCTTCACTACTGTGTAATCCTGGTTATGGAGAGACACAGTAATAAATCTCACTCCAGACATTTCCAGAGTCCTCACCTCTCCAGTTCTGTCCATCTGTTATTCCCATAGATAAGAATGGTGTAATGTGACGTCATCAGAATCTCTCACCTCTCCAGTAAGCCGGAAGAGGATCTCTAGGGTGAGGTGTAATATCCTCTCCACCATCTTGTCCCTGTCCATATCCATCCTTGATGGGTCAATCAGGAGAATTCTCTTATATAGAAGATCTCCACTGAGAGGATACGATATTGTAGGGACCTGAATGGGGAGAAAAATCAGCTGTAATAATACAATTACTGGAGATAACCGTTCACTAGATAGGGATGATTGCCGCGCTGCCATGAGGAGTCCATATTAACTTTGCTACCTTATTAAAGTGAATGGATCCTTTGGGGGTTTCATCTGAATCATGTCATTTGAAGAATTACATGTAAACCTGTTATGCTAATAGGTTGAGGAGAAGGGTGTAGCCTCACTGTGCCCTGAACCAGGCTTATCCAGAGGGGCATGATTACGTGCCTACCCAGTCATCACCAGAGCCTCTGAGGTTGGACTTTGCTGACAGTAGGCACCAATTACCAATACAGGGCAGTCCCCGGTTGTTGTGTTTCACCAAGAGGCTGAGCGGTGTATCATGAGAAAGATGGGGTGGGAGCCACTGCCTCTAGGGAAGAACAGGAAGGATAAACCCTGTCACTTACTCTGAGCAACCCTGAGCTCCCCGATGTCCCAAGACAGGTTCTTTCCCCTAATGCAGAAATCACATGTCTATCCCTGTCTTACCCTAATCACAACCATGTCTAGTGAGCAGGGCAGGAGGAACACTAGTCCTGCTTTATGATAATGACACAATAGGAAAACAACAGAAAAAGGAAAAAGAAACTGCATTCCCAAACAACAGGTGGTAAAAAAGGGGGATGGAAAGAAATGAATAAAATGGGAGATGATCAATAGGAAGACCCCAAAAAAAATTTCCAAGCAGCAATCTCCAGGATCAAATTTAAAACAATTTCTCTTTCCATGACTCTCACCTCTATGCCAGCACCATGGAAAAGTAAGTTATCACTGGCAACTACTGAGGTAAAGTCGTGAGAACTTATACCAGGGGGAGTGCAGAAATCAGAACAGCTGAGACAACTCAGGATGGTAAGCCAAGAAAGACACAAGGGTCTGCTTAATCCTAGCAGCTCCAGCACAAGGATAGTCTACACAGCTAAGTGGAAATCAAAGCAGATCCAACTAGTGCTGACTTGCGCGGTGACCTTCTGACCCATGGGATAGGGGCAACCTCTCTCTGTCTGATAACCTGGTGTCAAAACCATGATGTAAGTGTTCAGTGTAGAGAACGGGATAAATGTGATCCAAAAGTCACAGACAGATGGAGAAGTCACATCTATGATCAGCTCTAATCCTGCTGTGGCGCCCTTGAGGCTTCAGGCGCCACAGGGTACTGCACCTCAATTAGGGTGTAGTACTTATCCTGGGTCCAAGGAGGGTCGGTACCGATTCCACCAACACACATACACACAGTTACAATGGGTTGCCCTCCCCCAATGGGGACTGTACCAGGGTCGGGTCACAGTAGGGGGTCACAACAGCGGTTGGGTTTACAGGACGCCTCCGCACCAGGGGCTCTCCGATCCACAGGAGCTGGGACCCAAGGTCAGGGAGAAGCAACCACCAGGGGGAGTCAGGATCACACAGTGGGAGGAGCAGGTTGACCTAATGAGAGTAGTGAACCAGCCGGTGGCAGCGGCTGGGGGCAACAGCTTGGAACACACAACACAACTACAAAGGAGGGAACAGCTCAAGACACGGAGCAGAGCGGATGTGCCGCGAGGCAGCTCTGTGGGCCAAGGCGTTTGAACACGGTCACTGGGGAGAAGCAGGCGGCTGCTTCCACAGGACCGGCGCTGTCAGGGTACAGAACCCTAGGGCAGATATACTTCATGTTGTCTACCAACTATGCAAGGGTCGCAGGAATGGCTAGAAGAGTCATCGGACCTGTCCCACCGAGTCTGCAGCCAAATAGCATATAGGATACGGGGTTTGGCCTTGGACCAGCCCCAAACCGGAACCGCGCTATCCGCATACAGAATTAGACACTTTACTGACACCGGGATCTCCAAGTGATTCACACCACGGGGATCCAATACTTAGCACAACAAAGGAGGAAGGGCCCATAGACTGACACACACCAGATCTGACCTTCCACGGAATCGTTATCGGCTGGAGTCCATCGTGGCAGAGAACGATACTCTGGGGCAGCGCCTAAACTACCAGTGAGTAAAAGACCTGGAACCGCAGACCCTGTCTCTGCTTCTCCTTTTCCAGCACCAACAGGGACCACCACCACCCCAGTTCGTCTTCAGTCATCCTCCCTGAGGTAACCCCACTCCGCCTGTGATGAGCGACACCATCCCAGCGGCGACCTTCACCACCAGCCCCGGAGAGGATAACACAAGACTGAGCACAAGACCTTCACAGCCATCTACACATCATAGGGAGATTTCATGGCCCCTTCTCTCCTTCTACCTGATGATCCTGAGGAACATCGAGATCTCCTTGTTTACAGTCCTGTGGGAGAAGAGGACGGGGACATCTCTCTGGTGTTGTCCTCTTACTGGATAGAACTGGAGGAGACACATACAAGGACTGAATTCATTCCTTACATATAGATAATTATAGGCCGTGTGTATTTAGTCCTGTCTATTACCTGGTGATGTGCGGGACTGGGGAACCTCCATCATGACGTCCTTGTACAGATCTTTGTGTCCTTCTAAATACTCCCACTCCTCCATGGAGAAATAGACGGTGACGTCCTGACACCTTATAGGAACCTGACACATACAATGATACCGTCACCCCCCGATCCCATCATAGCGTTACTGTATAATGTCCCAGCATTCCCAGCAGTGTCACCTCTCCAGTCAGCAGCTCAATCATCTTGTAGGTGAGTTCTAGGATCTTCTGGTCATTGATGTCCTCATGTATCGGGGGGTGAGGTGGAGGCCCCATGATTGGGCTCAGGGGTCTTCCCCATCCCTCAGACACAGGGGCCTGACAGCGCTCACTAGAGGTCTTCTTCACTACTGTGTAATCCTGGTTATGGAGAGACACAGTAATAAATCTCACTCCAGACATTTCCAGAGTCCTCACCTCTCCAGTTCTGTCCATCTGTTATTCCCATAAATAAGAATGATGTAATGTGATGTCATCAGAATCTCTCACCTCTCCAGTAAGCCGGAAGAGGATCTCTAGGGTGAGGTGTAATATCCTCTCCGCCATCTTGTCCCTGGCCATATCCATCCTGGACACGAAATTTTCTGAAACAGAATAAAACCACTGAAAGGATCTGATATTATAAGGACCTGAATGGGAAGGAGATGAGCCGATATGTAAAATTAATGGAGATAATAATGGAGGGAAGATATCATTTGGGTAGTAAAAAAAAATTTCAACATGGAATGAAGTTGCAAAACCGACCCATAAAAGTATAGCACCTAAAATGGTATCAATGAAAACGTCAGTTCATCAAGGAAAAAACAAGTCCTCACTCTACTCCGATGTCGGAAAATGGAGACAAAACCGATTTTTTTATGTTTTTTTTTTTTTTTTTTTTACAAAACTCTTATTTTTATTCATTACTAGAGGTGAGTGAACCTGGAGTTCGGTTTTCGGTATAAACTCAGACTTCTCCAAGATAGTAAAGTTCAGGTTTGGAGTTCAGGGGCTTCACGTATGGCAACCGCTCTCGTGTGATCAGATGTATTGTGCACCAAGAAATAAAACTGAAAAAACCCGCCCTCCCCCGAACGTCCACGGGTCTGCTCATCTCTAGTCACCACTGAGATAATAAGAAATGCCTGATATTGCCGTAATCACACTGACCTGGAGAACCACGCTGACCACTCACTTCCAGCACATCGGGAATGGAGTAAAAACAATGATGGCATACCTCCCAACTTTTAAAGAAGGAAAAGAGGGACAAAGTTTGCGGCGCGCGTAGCGCGCCGCGGCAAATTTTTAGGCCACGCCCCCTAACCACACCCATTTCACAGTCACGCCCATATCCACTCCCCATCCACACCCATTCAGCACAAACACGCAGGCAGCCGGCGGGCCTCCAGCATGGACACGCAGGCAGCCGGCGGGCCTCCAGCACGGACACGCAGGCAGCCGGCGGGCCTCCAGCACGGACACGCAGGCAGCCGGCGGGCCTCCAGCACGGACACGCAGGCAGCCACAGTGAGGCGGCCGGTCGCCTTCACAGACAGGCGGCCGGCCGCCTTCACAGACAGGCGGCGGGCCGCCCGCACAGAGAGGCGGCCAGCCGCCCGCAGAGAGAGGCGGCCGGCCGCCCGCAGAATGAGGCGGCGGGCCGCCCGCACAGACAGGCGGCGGGGGGCGCCCGCACAGACAGGCGGCAGGGGGGCGCCCGCACAGACAGGTGGCGGGCCGACCGCACAGACAGGCGGCCGGCCGACCGCACAGACAGGCTCCGGCCGGGGGTGAGGGGGGAGGGAGGGAAATCAGCGCTGGGGAGATTAGTTTACTGTACCAGCAGCAGCACAGGCAGCGCTCCTCTCTATGCCACGTCTACTAGGATGGTAGGAGGGAAAAGCAGGGAGGCGGAGAGAGAGTGGGTGGGCGGAGCCTGGGAGCCGGCCGTCCCGCCCGTGGCAACGGGACAAACAACGTAAAGCGTGAAAGTCCCGCTGTATCCGGGACGGTTGGGAGGTATGCAGCATGTTAGAATGTGTACATAAGATCCCGCTGGTGGTGGCCGCAGCTTATAGGCCCCAAATCTGGTGACAGGTTCCCTTTAAAGTGAACCTGTCAGGTGCAATATGCACTCAGAGCCAGGAGCAGTTTTGGGTGTATATTGCTAATCCCTGCCTAACCGTCCCTGTATACACTAGCATAGATAAAGAGATCAAGAACAAATATTTTTAAAGATCTTATATCTTATGCTAATGAGCGCGGGGACTAGTCACAAGGGCGTTACTTCACTTGGCTAGTCGGCTCGCATAGCATGTTAGCATGTTATTACGCCCCTGTGTGAGTACTAACACGCTATATGAGCCGACTAGCCAAGTGAAGTAACGCCCTTGGGACTAGTCCCCGCGCTAATTAGCATAAGATATAAGCTCTTTAAAAATACTTTTTCTATAGATGCCTTTATCTATGCTAGTGTATACAGGGACAGTTAGGGAGGGATTAGCAATATACACCCAGAACTGCTCCTGGCTCTGAGTGCAGATTGCACCTGATAGGTTCCCTTTAAAGGGAAACTGTCACCAGAAATTTAGCAAAAAAAATAAAAGATTCCCCTCTGCAGCTCCTGGGCTGCATTCTGGAAAGGTTCCTGTTGTTATTGTGCCCACTTTGAGACCTAAAAAAATACTTTATGAAGTCTTACCTTTTTGTATGCAAATCTGTTTTTATGGTCACGGGGGCGGGCTGCCTGGCGTCCGTTATTCCCCCTCCTGCCGCTGTACGCCGTCCCCCATTGCTCATTTCCATACATGAGGACGCCTTCCTCATGTAACTGTCCTCCTGAAGTTTTGTGCATGCCCAGTGCCACTCTCGCGGGAGTAAGCACTGTGCAAAGTGTGAACGCTTTTGAGGTGATTGCGCAGGCGCGAGATTATGGGCGGCGCTGTGATTGTCATCAGCAGCGTCATCCAAGTACCTGCCCATAATCTTGTGCCCGCGCTTCTCACTCTGCCTCCACCGTTATGCGCAAGCACTGTCCATATGAACCATGTTACCTATTACCGTGGGCGCGAGATTATGGGCGGCGCTGTGATTGTCATCAGCAGCGTCATCCAAGTACCTGCCCATAATCTCGTGCCCGCGCTTCTCACTCTGCCTCCACCGTTATGCGCAAGCACTGGCCATATGAACCACGTTACCTATTACCATGGGCACGAGATTATGGGCGGGTACTTGGTTAACGCTGCTGATGACAATCACAGCGCCGCCCATAATCTCGTGCCTGCGCAATCACCTGAAAAAGCGTTCACATGCGCAAAACTTCGGGAGGACAGTTACACAAGGACACCTTCCTCATGTATGTAAATGAGTAATGGGGGACTGCGTAAAGCGGCAGGAGGGGGAATAACGGACGCCAGACAGCCCGCCCCCGTGACCATAAAAACACATTTGCATACAAAAAGGTAAGACTTCATAAAGTATTTTTGTAGGTCTCAAAGGGGGCACAATAACAACAGGAACCTTTCTAGAAGCAGCCCAGGAGCTGCAGAGGGGAAGCTTTTACTTTTATTGTGAAATTTCTGCTGACAGGTTCCCTTTAACTGGTAGAGGAGCCAGGATAAAGCAGAGCTGAAGCTGTTGGGAAGCTAGGACCCAGCAGCTCTGCTCCACAGGCAGGAGACCACTGATCGGTAAGCTAATAGAAGCCTGCAGATGCCACTCTGCATAGGTTATTACTGGCCACTGCTATCTGCAGGAGAGAGAAGAGCTGATTGCACGGTCTCCTCAGCGTCCTGACTCCCCGCGTGTCTGCAGCAGTGAGAAGCCGCACAGGGGGAGTCAGAGAACAGCTGCAGACAAACGCAGGCTCCAGGACTGGGGGGGGTCGGCTCTGGGGGAGGGGGGGGGCTCTGCTGCAGGGGGGGGGGGCTCTGCTGCAGGGGGTGATTCATACCTCAGCAGCAGTCACAGGAGTAGGTGCGCGGTCGGCTCTGTAATGAATAGTAGAAGGGAGAAACAGCGAGGCGGGGCTACAGTGGGTGGGTGGAGCCGGGATAAACAGCCTCACGGGCGGGACCCGGGATCAAAGGCTCAGAAGAGGGACTGTCCCGCTGTATCCGGGACGGTTGGGAGGTATGATGATGGAATTACTTTTTTTCACCATTTCACTGCACTTGGAATTTTTACTTAATTTCCAGTAGATTTTATGGTACCTACAACAATGTGGGAGGAAAAATAAAAGAGCCGCGCAGCTACACACAATCATGTAGCAACAGAGATGAAATCCATCCATCTCTACATAAGGCACAGACGGTTTATTACTGCCTCTGCCTTCTCTGTCACTGTATACACAGCTTTGGTGTAATGCAGCTGGAACAGCGAGGGACCTGACAGTGACTCAGATCTCTGTGTGAGAGCCCATCCACCATCGCTACTTGTCAACTGTAATTGTTTGGTGTCTGGTGAGTGCAATTATTTTTTTGGCGGGGATATTTGCTTTCTTTTGTGGGTGTCTGCTTTCTTTGATAAAACTCCTGCTGTATTCTTTAACTTTTTTTTAGATGTTTGGACAATTCATTATGGAACCACAACCAAGGTGTATTTTTGGATTAGGGCTTATATTTTAAGTGTACTCAAAAAAGCCCTCAAAAATCCTACTAGGGCTTATTTTCCGGGTACGTCTTATTTTCGAGGAAACAGGGTAGAAAGCGCTGACGGTGCCTCCTCGCCCATATACAGAGGATATGGTCCTTGCTAAGACATTATATCAGCCAGTCACAAGGGAAGTAAGAAGAAAATCTAAATAAATACCGCCCCCCTCCAAATGTGTGACATATAGGAAAATGCCACTGTCAATCCAAATCTCTGTTATTAGCCCCGACCAGGTAAAAAACAGCCATATATACAAAATAAGAAGTGTTACTAAATAACTATGAAATATGTAAATGTGATCATAGACATATATTAAGACGGCGTCCAGCTTTCAGTCATAGGGGTGGCACTAATGCGGTTTTAGTCACTGCTCAGTATACCACACTCTCGGCACTGACTGACAGCAGGTTCCAATGCTCAGCGGCTGTCAGTCAGTGGGGGGGGGTATAAATGTGCTAAAAACAGACATTTCCCTTATTCTCAAACTAGTATCGCTCGACATCAGACAGAATGCTGAAGTTGGTTTCTTATTCATCCAGTTTCTTATTCGAGGCTGAAGTTGTTTTTTTTTTTTTACAGGTTTAAGAACAAACATTAAAAAAATCACAATAATAAAATACAATACAGTGCGGAGCCCTGATGTAAATACACTTAAAAGCAGCAAAAAAAGTATCAAACTGGTATAAAATGGGCATCAAAGTGATATCAAAGCTCTTTTTTCACCAGGGTAACCGGAAAAAATGCACCATACAATTTATTGTGCAGTTTTTTCTGAGTACACAGATACCGCATATGTGGTGGAAATCAAATGTTTGGGCGCACGACAGGGCTCAAAAGGGAAAGAGCGCCATTTGACTGTAAAATTGGATTCATTAGCGAATGCCATGTCGCATTTGGAGCTCCTGGGCTGCCTAAACAGTGGAGCTCCATCAAAAGTGATCACATTTTGGAAACTAGACCCCTCAAGGATTTTATCCAGGGGTATATTGAGCATTTTGAACCCACAGGTACTTTATAGAATTTAATAAACTTACATCGTCATATTGAAAATTTTCTTTTTTTTTTCCACAAAAATGTTGCTTTAGCACCAAATTTCCACTTTTTCAAGCGGCAACACCAAAATGTGGACCCACAGTTTGTTATCCAATTTCTTATGAGCACAGTGATACCCCACATGTGGCTAATAACCTCTGTTTGGACAAACGGGAGGGCTCATAACAGAAGGAGCACTATGTGAATTTTGGAAAAATTGAAAAAAAATTGCGGGCACCATGTCGCATTTTCAGGACCCCTAAGGTACCTATACAGCAGAAACCCCCACAAGTGACCCCATTCTGAAAACTAGACCCTCATGGATTTCATTCGGGGGTATAGTAAGCATTTTGAACCTACAGGTACTTCACAAAAATGTTGCTGTAGTGCCAAATTTCTCACTTTTAGGCTATGTGCCCACGACCCAGCGACACGGTGTCTAGGATGCAATGTCAGCTTTTGTGCAGAGATGCGAGTATTGTCCACTGGACAACGCAGCTGCCCGGGCACACGATCCAGGCTGCTGAGGACTTTAGCTCTATTTTCTCTTTGGACAAAACTCTCGTCTCCACAGCATAAATTGACATGCTTAGCCTCAGGAAGCCACGCTGCAGGTCAGTTTATGCTAAGAAAAAAAACAAGCACAGTGGGTAGGAGATTTCCAAAAATCCTTCCACTGCGCTTTGTATTGCAAATATAAAAATGGCTATTTTTTGAGTTTATACATTATGTTATACTATAACATATTGTTTAACCATACAGACAAAGTGTACATGGTTACAAAATCTTGTGTATCCTTAAGGCTAGGTTCGCACACTGCGTCTTTTTGACGCTGCGTTTTTGTGCGATTTTGGCCGCTAAAAACGCACAAAAACGCACCTGCGTCGAAAAAACGCATCAAAAAACGCATGCGTTTTTGCCGCGATTTGGTGCGTTTTTGGCTGCGTTTTGCTGCGTTTTTGATCTCTGCGTTTTGCTGCGTTTTTCAAATGCATTGCATGGGCGGAAAACGCAGAAAAACGCAGGAAAGAACTGACATGTCCATTTTTTTTTTTTAACTCAAAAACGCAGGTAAAAAAAACAGATGTGTGCGGACAACAAAAATGAAAACTCATAGACTTTGCTGGGGAAGCAAAGTCCTGCAGTTTTGAGGCCAAAAACGCACCCGAAAAACGCGCAAAAACGCCGCGAAAAACGCACTGTGCGCACATAGCCTAAGGGTTTCTGTGTGTTTGTCTTGAATATACAGGCAGACAATATACCATTGTAAGAGAATCCTAATGATTTACTTTAGTTCAACAATCTGATGTTTTATGTGTTTGCTATATACACAGACAGACAATATATCCATTTACCTAGCTCAAATACCTGATGTGTATTCTTGGGAGATTTGAATGTCTGTGGGTTTATTACCCCATTGTCTGATGTGTGGTGTATCTCTGATTCATCTATGCCCAATGACTGGCCATCAAAGGGCATGGATCAATAAGACTACAACACATTAACTTTAAGGCTTGTAATATTGTTCAAGCCTCTATAAGATCAGATGAAGTATAGCACAGACAGAAGCTCGTGTTTGCTGCACCGTGAGACGTCCGGGCAGTGATGTCCAGGAGTCCTCTGTCTATGTCATGCTTCTCTGACTGTAGTTCCAGACAGATGATGTCCAAAACTCCTTGGTGATTGTAAGTATTTAACTGTACTTAACCTTTGTATGTTGATTATACAAAAGTGTACGCAATATCATACTTTTCCTTTAAGTTTGTATTTCATATTAACCTTTATAATAAAATGAATTGCCTTCTTTAAAGCCGTATGTGAACCTTAGTGTTAAAAACATTAGCAAAACACGCTTGTACTGCAAAGCGCAGCATTTTGGACGCAGCAAAAAGACTGTGTCCAAAACGCTGCAAACACTGATCGTGGACACATTGTCTATCCATCCATCCTAGCTTTTTAGGCTAACACATATATAATATCCCACCCCCCAGCATAATCTAACCTGGCACCCTTTAATGACTTTCATGTGGCAGTGAAGGGTGTTTACCTTATATTTAGCCAAAAAAATGAATAATTAATAGAAACTCATGTGGGTTCCCCCCAGTTTTGATAGCCAGCTAGGGTAAAGCAGATGGCTGAAGCTTGCAGATCACAGTTGGCAACTTCACCTTGGCTGGTAATCCAAAACAGAGGGCACCCCATGCTGTTTTTTTTAAATTATTGATAATTAAAAAAACAAAACATGGGTTCCCCCCAAATTGGATCACCAGCCAAAGTGAAGCTGACAGTTGGCATCTGATATTCTCAGGGTGGGAAGGTCCATGGTTATTTGGCCCTTCCCAGCCTAAAAATAGTAGGCTGCATTCGTCCCAGCAGTGGCGCATCCATTAGATGTACCAATCCTGGCACTTCACTCTGGCTCATCCCGTTGCCCTGGTGCGGTGGCAAACAGGGTAATAAATGGGATTGATACCAGCTGTGTAATGTCACCTGGCATCAAGCCTGGGGGTTAGAACCGCTCTGCGCATGCGGCCGATAGTTTTCAGAGGATGAATAGGGATCGCGAGGACGGAGCAGCAGCTGGTATCAGGAGACCGGGGGAGGACCGGGAAGTGACTTAGTTGGACCTGGGGAGGACGTTTCTGTCACATCTGACATGTCACATGTGACAGAAATCATTGGAGGATGAATACAGCGTGCAGCCACCATCTTAGATGATCAGTATGGGGAGGGGTAATGGGGGGTAATTTGGCCAGACGGGGGACCGGGGGAGGGGATTTATCTCCCATCTGACATGTCTGATCAAGCAGTGCTGACTCCTCCCCTTTCTAATATGAAAATGTGCCTGATCAAGAACCAGAGTAAACTGGTCTGGAACTGGACATAAAGGGGTTAATGATAATGATGATGACCCCAAAATAATAGAGACCCTGCACCTACCTCCACCTACAGAGCCGCACACTAGATATATGGCTGCTCTGTGCTTACAGGACCTGTGATGATGTCACATGGAGGGGAGGAGTCAGGGGTCACATGATCAGCTCCTCAGTGTATGCAGGGCTCTGCTGTGCTGGGTGTCATGGTGCTGGATGAGGGGAAGTTTATGTGTGGGGTCAGGAGGGGTTTACAGTGTGGATGTAGCAGAGCCGTGTGTGTACGAGGTGTACGGAGCGGAGCCGTGTGTGTACAAGGTGTACGGAGCGGAGCCATGTGTGTACGAGGTGTACGGAGCGGAGCCGTGTGTGTACGAGGTGTACGGAGCGGAGCCGTGTGTGTACGAGGTGTACGGAGCGGAGCCGTGTGTGTACGAGGTGTACGGAGCGGAGCCGTGTGTGTACGAGGTGTACGGAGCGGAGCCGTGTGTGTACGAGGTGTACGGAGCGGAGCCGTGTGTGTACGAGGTGTACGGAGCGGAGCCGTGTGTGTACGAGGTGTACGGAGCGGAGCCGTGTGTGTACGAGGTGTACGGAGCAGAGCCGTGTGTGTACGAGGTGTACGGAGCAGAGCCGTGTGTGTACGAGGTGTACGGAGCGAAGCCGTGTAGAGACGCTCCCAAAAGAGTTCATAACTGTGCCATTGGGAGCCATGGTCTTGGATTCTGTTAGGGGCTCACAAAGTGAGATAATGGAAGCTGTAGGCAGACGGGAGACTGAAAGCTGTGGACGGACATGTAGCAGATATCCTGGAAAACCTGGGACGAGCAGCAGAGGCACTACCAGTCACAGGCATACAGCAGAAGTCCTGAAGACTGCAGACAGGCTGCAGAGGTACTGACACCCACAGGCAGACAGGTAACTGAGGTATTGGAAGCCGCAGACGTCCTGGAGACTTCAGACAGGGGCAGACATACTGGAAGCCACAGGCAGATTGTAGCTGAGGTGCTGGAGGCCACAGATAGTCTGGAGATGTTCTGGAGGCTGCAGACAGGTCGCTGTGCACACACACACTAATAGTCCTAATACCAGGACACAGGGGTATATCTTGGTAGCCTTATATAGGCCAGTTAAGCTCAGCACATGGAGCGTGTCCGGCTACTTACAAAGCCCAACGTGGAGCACAAGAAAGTTTAGCAGAGCGGGGGAAGGGGCAGATCCCAGACACAGGACAGGCGTGTAACAAGTGGATGTTGTCAGCCAAATATCCAACAATGATGGATAAAACTGTGACAACTCTGAATTTTTCTTCCCCTTACTTCTATTGATTAGTTTTCTATTGATCTATTCTCCCCTTTATCAGTGAATAACATTTATTTTTATCCTTTATAAAGTAAAATAATAATTGCAGATAGTGAAAGTCATTCTTCTGTTACCCAAATCTCTGCTGAACATTACACAATGTACATATTACATTCCTCTAATAATGGGGACAATCTAGTTACACCTTTATCAATCCATTCTGTGAAATTCCCAAAGTGCTCACAATTCCTGTTCTTCCAGATCAGAGCACAAAGAAAGTAATAACCTATACTAAAATGGAGTTTATTTCTGTACAACACTGATCACACATTTTTCCCACACAAATGTGTCCCCTGTTTGTCCCAGGAGTCCCACTTCTAGGGGGGGATGGATTGCCGCCTTTCTCTGCACCATGATAGACATTTGGCTCATAGCGCAATGTCGGGCAAACACCTTCTTTCACAGAAGTAAATCCCTCACAATAACTATTGCACGGACGCTGCAAAGATCTACAGATCTGGAATCTTCAGACTGTAATCCTGATAATTAGAGTTGAGCGCGGTTCGCAGTTCGAGGTTCTCCAGTTCTAGGCTCGAGTGATTTTGGGGCCTGTTCTAGATCGAACTAGAACTCGAGCTTTTTGCAAAAGCTCGATAGTTCTAGAAACGTTCGAGAACGGTTCTAGCAGCAAAAAAAACAGCTAATTCCTAGCTGGCTTTCCGCTGTAATAGTGTAAGTCACTCTGTGACTCACACTATTATGAAATTTCAGTGTATAGTATGCGGGAACAGCGCCTTCAGATCACTGCTGTTTGTATAATTTTTTTTTTTTTCCTTGTCTTCCTTCCCTAAGCGCGCGCGTGTAGTGGGGAGGGCCATTATGTCAGCCAATCCCAGACACACACACAGCTAAGTGGACTTTTAGCCAGAGAAGCAACGGCATGTGTGATAGGATGTCCATGTCACATGTCCCTGCATTATAAAAACGACTATCTGCCCGTCCGGACGCCATTATCTCTTCTGCGTCCTTGGTGTCAGACATCACTGGCGCAGCTCCGTCCTTTGTCCTATCGCCGATACTGCTGTATGCGCTCCATACACAGCGCTGGACAGCTTAGGGATAGCACTTTCTATCAGTCCTTTTAAGGGCTCGTACCGGCAGGGTCAGAGCCATAGGTGACAGGTCCCAAAAACAGAGACAGCGTCTGTGTAGCTAAGGTCAGGGATTTCCTCGCTGCATTTCCCCATTAGGAGGGAATAGAAAGGCAGGCTTCCTTTCCTCTACCCAGAGCCCCACAACCCTGGCACTGTACCCTCCTGTCCTCTGCACACTCCAACTCATTATAACTAAGCCATTATACTAGCAAACACTGAGTGTACTTAGTGTCATCCTAAACGTGGCTGTTGGACTTCTGTATAGTCCCAGTAGTGCACAGATATTTGCAGCACCTCTGCCTGCATTGCACACTCCAACTCATTATAACTAAGCCATTATACTAGCAAACACTGAGTGAACTTAGTGGCATCCTAAACGTGGCTGTTGGACTTCTGTATAGTCCCAGTAGTGCACAGATATTTGCAGCACCTCTGCCTGCATTGCACACTCCAACTCATTATAACTAAGCCATTATACTAGCAAACACTAAGTGAACTTAGTGTCATCCTAAACGTGGCTATTGGACTTCTGTATAGTCCCAGTAGTGCACAGATATTTGCAGCACCTCTGCCTGCATTGCACACTCCAACTCATAGTTACTAATCCATTATACTAGCAATTTATGCTGCCCGTTTAAGGGCCGTAGTTGCATTGTCAGGGATATTTATTCTTTATTATTCTGCTGTTAATAAAGCTAGACCACCGCTGCAATCTACACCACCTCTCAATTTTTACTACCACATTTTCAGTGCACAATCTTGTCGCAATCAACATGAGTGGCAAAATGACAGATGCTGATGGAAAGGGGAAGAGGCGTGTTGGAAAAGGAAAAAAAGGGTTTGTCCGTGGGGAAGGTGGCAAAGCTCCATTATCATCTGCTGAAGATAGACCATCTACCAGCAAAAGTAAGATGTCTACTACTTACCGTGGACAATCCGATGTGCTCCCTTTTTTACGGACACGAACAACAGGAACAAAGGTAGATGATTGCCAAAAAAGGAAAATGCTTGAATGGATCTCAAGTGGTCCAACAAGTGCCCTCTCAGCCACTTCAAGTACCGCATCCAAAAAATACCAGTCCTCTGAGTTGTCAGCCCAATCAAACTTGCTTTCTCCCAGCTCTGAAGTCTCCATCAGCCCTGCACAGTATGGTGGAACTGAGATGGCTGAGTCTGCAGAGCTGTTCAGTCACACTATAGCCTGGGAATCAGAGGTCTGCTCCCAAGCTACAGTGAGTACAGAACAGGAAATGGTCTGCAGTGATGCCCAGAACCTTTGTGACTCTGATTCAGGCCGTGAGGACCAAGTTTCTGAGCATAATGTTGACCCTTTGTCACAAACTGTAACACCTGTGGTTATAGACAATGAGGAACATACTGATGAAGATGAGACGCAGATACCCGATTGGGATGACAACTTAAATATTTGGTCAGGGCAAGAAGAGGCTCGGTCTGAGGGGGAGGGGAGTGCAAACACAACAATTGATGATGAAGTTCTAGATCCCACCTACTGTCAACCCACAGTCAGGCACTCGAGGAGGTCAACAGAGGTGGTGGAGGAGGATGCAACTGATGACGCAGTTACCTTGCGCCTTCCTGGACAGAGTCGGAGTACTGGTAGCACGTTTACAACGGCATCCTCTGCCACCACTCTGCCTCTGAGCACTAGTCGGGGTGGATCAACAGGTCGCATGCCCTCTAAGCCTTGCCTAGCCTGGTCCTTTTTTGACATAGCAAAAGATCGCCCAAATTATGTGATCTGTAAAATTTGTCATGGTTCTCTTAGTAGAGGTCAAAACCTCAGCAGTTTGACAACTTCTTCCATGAATCGTCACATGAATAAATATCATATGTCCCGGTGGGAAGCTCACCGTGCTGCAATGCGGCCTAGCGGAGCGAACCATCCACCGCCTGCCCCTTCCAGTGCATCCGCGCGCTCTTCATCTTCTAGGACTGTGGGGACAGCTGTCACACCTGTTTTTCCACGCACAACTTCCACCACTGTAACCGCAACAGGCAGTTTGCTTGGTAGGTCGTCAGTCGGTTTGGAATGGGAAACAAGTGAGTGTGTACAGCTCTCTCAGACATCGATAGCACCAACGTTGGATGAAGGCAACATCATGTCTCCGCCTGCACTTTCCTCACAAACCTGCATTTTTCCAGGGACACCCTACTCAACACCGTCTACACACAGCAGCCAGATCTCTGTCCCTCAGATGTGGTCAAATAAAAGGCCACTTCCTGCGACCCATGACAAAGCTAAGAGGTTGACTCTATCCCTCTGTAAGCTCTTGGCTACCGAAATGCTGCCTTTCCACCTAGTGGACACACAGGATTTTAGAGACCTTATATCTGTCGCTGTGCCCCAGTACCAGATGCCTAGTCGCCACTACTTCTCTAAGAAAGGTGTGCCCGCGCTACACCAGCATGTCGCACACAACATCACCGCTTCCTTGAGAAACTGTGTGTGTCAACGGGTGCATTTCACCACCGATACTTGGACCAGTAAGCATGGACAGGGACGTTACATGTCGCTGACTGGGCACTGGGTAACTATGGTGATAGATGGTGAAGGGTCTGCTGCACAAGTCTTGCCGTCCCCACGACTTGTGTGTCAATCCTCTGTCTGTCCAAGTTCCGCCACTGCATCTGCCTCCTCCACCTCATCTGGGTCCTCCACATCTGCCCCAAGCCTGCCTGGTCAG
This sequence comes from Anomaloglossus baeobatrachus, assembly GCF_048569485.1. NCBI lineage: Eukaryota > Metazoa > Chordata > Amphibia > Anura > Aromobatidae > Anomaloglossus > Anomaloglossus baeobatrachus. The sequence goes on from NW_027441806.1 coordinate 1,135,768, forward strand.
GCCACCAGCGTTCTCACTGCGCAGAAGGAATCACGCACCCCTCATTACTATGCTGGCAGCAGAGCGCAACGGCATCAGGCGGTCTTTAGCTTGACATGTCTTGGGAATAAGAGTCACACAGCTGTGGAGTTGTGGTCAGCTCTGCGGTCCGAGTTTAATAAATGGTTGTCTCCACTCAACCTGCAGCCTGGTAAGGCCGTGTGTGACAATGCTGCAAACCTGGGTGCGGCCCTTCGCCTGGGTAAGGTGACACACGTACCTTGTATGGCTCACGTGTTGAACTTTGTCGTCCAGCAATTTTTAACACACTATCCCGGCCTAGATGGCCTTCTGAACAGGGCACGAAAACTGTCTGCTCACTTCCGCCGTTCAAGCGCCGCAGCTGAGCGACTTGCATCGCTCCAGAAGTCTTTCGGCCTGCCGGTTCATCGCCTGAAATGCGATGTGGCGACACGCTGGAATTCAACTCTCCACATGTTACAGCGACTGTGGCAGCACCGCCAAGCCCTGGTGCAATACGTCATGACGTATAGCCTGGGCCAACGAGATGCAGAGGTGGGGCAGATCACCCTGATGGAGTGGTCTCAGATCAAGGACCTATGCACCCTTCTGCACAGTTTCGACATGGCGACGAATGTTTAGCGCTGACAATGCCATTATCAGCATGACAATTCCAGTCATTTACATGCTGGAGCACACGCTAAACACTATTCGGAGTCAGGGGGTGGGACAACAGGAAGGGGATGAACTACAGGAGGATTCATATGCGCAAGACACAACAACATCACCAAGGTCCAGACGTTCATCATCACCAAGGCGGCAGGCATGGGACCATGGGGGACAGGGATCAACAAGGGCGCATGGTAGCAGGCGAGATGTTGAGGAAGGTGCAGGAGAACATGAAGAAATGGAGGACGAACTGTCCATGGACATGGAAGACTCAGCAGATGAGGGAGACCTTGGTCAAATTTCAGTTGAAAGAGGTTGGGGGGAGATGTCAGAGGAAGAAAGAATGGTTAGCACCTCTATGCCACAAACACAGCGTGGACTTGGTCCGCATGGCTGCGCAAGACACATGAGTGCCTTCTTGTTGCACTACCTCCAACATGACCCTCGTATTGTCAAAATTAGAAGTGATGATGACTACTGGATTGCCACACTATTAGATCCCCGGTACAAGTCCAAATTTTGTGACATAATTCCAGCCATAGAAAGGGACGCACGTATGAAGGAGTATCAGCAGAAGCTGTTACTCGATCTTAGCTTGGCATTTCCACCAAACAACCGTGCAGGTGCAGGGAGTGATTCTCCCAGTTGTAACTTGACAAACATGGGACGGTCTCGTCATCTTCAACAGTCTACCCGTACCAGTAGCACCGTATCTGGTGCTGGTAACAGCAATTTTATGGAATCTTTTCATAATTTTTTTAGACCCTCCTTTGGAAGGCAACCAGAGACAACAAGTCTGACACATAGTCAACGGCTGGAGAGGATGATACAGGAGTATCTCCAAATGAACATCGATGCCATGACTGTGCAACTGGAGCCTTGCTCCTTTTGGGCTTCAAACATAGAAAAATGGCCAGAGCTCTCCAGTTACGCCTTGGAGATTTTGTCGTGTCCAGCTGCCAGCGTTGTCTCTGAACGTGTATTCAGTGCTGCTGGGTGTGTGCTGACAGATAAGCGCACGCGTCTGTCCAGTGACAATGTGGACAGACTGACGTTCATCAAAATGAACAAGTCATGGATCCAGAAGGAATTTACTACCCCTGTGTCATCCTGGGGAGAGTAAATGCTTGTGGATTTGGAATGTGCTTGATGCAAATCAAAACATCCTGTTTGCAACTAGGGCCCAAGTGCTGCCACTGATGGGGTGGGTGTCTGTGTGGCCCAATTTTTGGAAAAAAAGGGAGACTCCGCTTGGAGTAACCCTTGCTTGATGTGTTTTTAAAAGAAGCCAAGATGAACAGAGCTGGGATCAGGAAAGACTTTGCTACCTACCCCGGTGTCATCCTGGGGACGGATAAGAATGGCGTATTTTTGAATGTGCTTGATGCAAATCAAAACATCCTGTTTGCAACTAGGGCCCAAGTGCTGCCGCTGATGGGGTGGGTGTCTGTGTGGCCCAATTTTTGGAAAAAAAGGGAGACTCCGCTTGGAGTAACCCTTGCTTGATGTGTTTTTAAAAGAAGCCAAGATGAACAGAGCTGGGATCAGCAAAGACTTTGCTACCTACCCCGGTGTCATCCTGGGGACGGATAAGAATGGCGTATTTTTGAATGTGCTTGATGCAAATCAAAACATCCTGTTTGCAACTAGGGCCCAAGTGCTGCCACTGATGGGGTGGGTGTCTGTGTGGCCAAATTTTTGGAAAAAAAGGGAGACTCCGCTTGGAGTAACCCTTGCTTGATGTGTTTTTAAAAGAAGCCAAGATGAACAGAGCTGGGATCAGCAAAGACTTTGCTACCTACCCCGGTGTCATCCTGGGGACGGATAAGAATGGCGTATTTTTGAATGTGCTTGATGCAAATCAAAACATCCTGTTTGCAACTAGGGCCCAAGTGCTGCCACTGATGGGGTGGGTGTCTGTGTGGCCCAATTTTTGGAAAAAAGGGAGACTCCGCTTGGAGTAACCCTTGCTTGATGTGTTTTTAAAAGAAGCCAAGATGAACAGAGCTGGGATCAGCAAAGACTTTGCTACCTACCCCGGTGTCATCCTGGGGACGGATAAGAATGGCGTATTTTTGAATGTGCTTGATGCAAATCAAAACATCCTGTTTGCAACTAGGGCCCAAGTGCTGCCACTGATGGGGTGGGTGTCTGTGTGGCCAAATTTTTGGAAAAAAAGGGAGACTCCGCTTGGAGTAACCCTTGCTTGATGTGTTTTTAAAAGAAGCCAAGATGAACAGAGCTGGGATCAGCAAAGACTTTGCTACCTACCCCGGTGTCATCCTGGGGACGGATAAGAATGGCGTATTTTTGAATGTGCTTGATGCAAATCAAAACATCCTGTTTGCAACTAGGGCCCAAGTGCTGCCACTGATGGGGTGGGTGTCTGTGTGGCCCAATTTTTGGAAAAAAGGGAGACTCCGCTTGGAGTAACCCTTGCTTGATGTGTTTTTAAAAGAAGCCAAGATGAACAGAGCTGGGATCAGGAAATACTTTGCTACCTACCCCGGTGTCATCCTGGGGACGGATAAGAATGGCGTATTTTTGAATGTGCTTGATGCAAATCAAAACATCCTGTTTGCAACTAGGGCCCAAGTGCTGCCACTGATGGGGTGGGTGTCTGTGTGGCCCAATTTTTGGAAAAAAAGGGAGACTCCGCTTGGAGTAACCCTTGCTTGATGTGTTTTTAAAAGAAGCCAAGATGAACAGAGCTGGGATCAGCAAAGACTTTGCTACCTACCCCGGTGTCATCCTGGGGACGGATAAGAATGGCGTATTTTTGAATGTGCTTGATGCAAATCAAAACATCCTGTTTGCAACTAGGGCCCAAGTGCTGCCACTGATGGGGTGGGTGTCTGTGTGGCCCAATTTTTGGAAAAAAAGGGAGACTCCGCTTGGAGTAACCCTTGCTTGATGTGTTTTTAAAAGAAGCCAAGATGAACAGAGCTGGGATCAGCAAAGACTTTGCTACCTACCCCGGTGTCATCCTGGGGACGGATAAGAATGGCGTATTTTTGAATGTGCTTGATGCAAATGTAGCTGTGAAGTGTACAACTGGGGCACAACTGCTGCCACTGAAGGGGTGGGTGTGTGTGTGGCCCAATTTTTGGAAAAAATGGAGACTCCGCTTGGAGTCACCTTGCGGTGTTTTACATGATTTTAGAAGGGCGTGCCATGCCTATATCTGTGTGTCCTCTTTTTCCTTGTCCAGCTGTTTTGTTTTCGCATGAGTATATGTCCTTGTCACTTTCCAATGTGTTTGAGTTGTTTGTCACCTTTAGGACACCTTTGAGGGTGTTTTCTAGGTGTTTTTCTGTGTTTGTGATTGCCTGCCATTGTTTCCTATGCAGTTCGAGTTCGGTTCGTCGAACGTTCGACGAACCGAACTCGAACGGGAGGTCCGTTCGGCGAACCAACCTCGAGCCGAACCGCGACCGGTTCGCTCATCTCTAGACATGAGCTAAAATGGATGTCTATGAGAATTTATCTCATACTAATGAATGGGCAATATCTGCAAAAAAAAAAATCTTCCAAAAATATCTATTTTATGCAGCATTATTCCTGCCAAGAATTTGTTGTTGTCATTTAGTGTGAGACGTCCTCAGACGTTGTGCGAGTACCCATGTACATACAAGGGAAAGAACCACACTGACACTGTAGAGTATTAAGGCCGAGCTCTCTGTTTATTTCTATATTGTCCTTCTACTATATGGATATTTTTTGGACATACTTTGTAGCAACAGAATTGGCTCAAGTCATCTCTTACATATGTACTAATATTAACATATACATCTTTATTTCCTAAAAATGTGGTATCATCTACTTTACACAACAAACATCTTTATGCTCTGATTAATACAAATGTTTTATAATTTTGTAAATAACATAACAGTAATATGTGCAAATAAATTTAATTTTATCACATTTATATTTTTTCTTAGTTATTCGGTGTATCATCATTTTGCCTCACAAAAATAATATGTCCAGGTGTAACGCCAGGTTTTAAAATAGTTTTCAACAATTGTGGAGTCGCATGTTTTACACCATCCCCTGGCCTTAAGTGTTCAGCCATTCCATCATAAAACGTCCACTGACGATCATCATCCATGCAGTGGAAACACACAAAATGATCTCCTGTGTTGTAGGTGACTGCTACAGGCTTGTACCTTTAAAAAAAGTAAATAAAAATACACAATTAAATATATTAATAATTGCAAATTCCCATAATGGCTTATTCACATGGATACTTTAAGTCTATTGCATGCTGGTGCAGGCACAAAGTAAAGTTTGATCCATAGGGCGCACCATACTGCATTTTATTTCCACAGATTGATAGTTTGTGTGTATGGGGCCTTCTAACTTTTGAAAATGGCAATGAAGGTACGACCTTTACAATTGGAAATAATCTTCCTTCATCTAACCAGACACGATACAATCCTTAGGCTACTTTCACACATCAGTTTTCTGCATTCAGGCACAATCCTTTTTTTTTTCCTGATCCAAAGGATCCGGCAAAAAAATGTAAAACCGTATCCACCGGATCCAGTTTTTAACGGATCCGTTATGCCGGATGCGTACAAAACCGAATCCGGTGGATACGGTTTGCATCCGTTTTTGCATCCGGTTTGTCCTTTTTTTTGAAGGATCAGCTTTTTTAATTAATTTTGTGCATGCGCAGTTTACAAAAACGGATCCGGTAGCCACATCCATTTTTTACCGCATTGCGCCGGATCCGCCGTCCATAGGCTTTCACTGTAAAGCACGCCGTATCGCGCCACATCCGGCGCGATGCGTTTTTTTTGCCGGACAAAAAAAACGTTGCAAGCCACGTTGCCTCCGGCCGCCGCTTTGATAAATTTTGCCGCATCCGGAAATAAACGGATGCAACGCAAAGCCATCAGGTACAATCCGGTAACAATGCAAATCTATGGGGATAAAACGGATGCGGTACCGGATCCGTTTTACCCGTTTTTTTCCGGATTGTACCTGATGGAAAAAAACTGATGTGTGAAAGTAGCCTTAGCTTGCTACTGATTTGAGAATTTCACTTACATCTAAGGCTGGTTTCACACTACGTCTTTTTAACATCCGTCCATAACGTTTTTTTAGCGGACAAGCGGATCCTGCTTTTACAGCAAATAACGTATGCAAACGCATCTGTTATTTTGCAGGATCCTGCACTGGATGTTTAGGGGCGGGCATTGGAGTCATGTGATCGGGAGTGAGGGGAACTAGACTGGGAGGAGGCTTCTGACAGCTGCAGACGCTGGTAACCAAGGTAAACATCGGCCTTGGATACCCGATATTTATCTTGGTTACGAGTGTCTGCAGCTGCTAGGAGCAGGGCTCCCTGCACGCGTAACCAACGTAAACATCGGGTAACTAAGAGAAGTGGTTACCCGATATTTACCTTGGTTACGAGTGTCCGCAGCTCTCAGGTGGGAGAGAGAGGGAGGAGAGGAAGGGGGAAAGACATAGATAGAGAGAGAGAGGGTGAGGGAGGGAGTAGAGAGATAGACAGATCACGCGAGACTGGTTCTGGGCATGCTCAGTACTTTCTGGGCATGCTCAGTACAAAAGCAGGATCCTGTCTATCAGCACGCCAGCGTTCACCTGCGTTCGCGTGCTGTTTAGTCAGGATCCGGTGACTTGCAGTATTTTGACGCAGCTCAAAAACGCTACAAGTAGCGTTTTTGAAACATGTTAAAAAACTGCAAGTCACCGGATCCGCACTATAACGCAGGCAAACGCAGGTGAACGGATGTTAACGCGAGTCCATTGCAAATGCATTGAAATGAAAACGCATTTGCACTGGATCCGTACTTCCGCTAAAATAACGTTTTCAACGGATGTTAAAAAGACGTAGTGTGAAACCAGCCTTAACAGTCATTGTGATTATCATGAATGTAGAACATTGATATTAGTTACCTTATTTGTATAAATGTAACGGTTGAAGGCAGAGTTTCTGGACTTGGAGGACTTGTGGTCTGATTACAAGTTGGAACATAGATAATGTTTACAAGAAGAAGACCAGGAGATCCATGCTTGAATTCTTTTCCTAAGCATATTCGTTTTCCTTTACATGATTCTTTATTGCTTCTGTTAAAAAAAGAATAAAGCTAATAATTGTATGCATGAAAAAATGTTTTTGTTTTTTTTTAAATGTCTGCAAATCAATTATTTAAAAGATTAGAGAGGAGTTCAAATAAAAATGTAATTTAAATCAGTGCAAATTATAAAAGTATTGCAACTTTCAGCTATACCCGGCCCTGGTCCTCTTTAATGACAGCTTTTTCTTTGTCAGCACATCATTAGACTTGTGAATAGGGACAAGTTATCCTTTTTCACTGTGCGTATACTGTACATGGGATCAAAAAAGTAATGACGCAGGAACACTATGTCTGTTAAAATACTGTAGAGACCTGGGACCAGAGGAAAATCTTTAATTGTAAATCTATATCACAAAAAAACAGTCAGAGAATAACTTTTCTCCTTATGAAAACCTAATACTTTTCCATCTGTCAGCAGTGAGGATGCTTACAGCCGCAGTGCTCCTCTGAGAAATATGCATATTGTCTCTTCAGAGAGGAAGAAGACCAAAGGCCGCTTTACACGCTGCGACATCGCTAAAGCGATGTCGTTGGGGTCACGGAATTCGTGACGCACATCCGGCCGCTTTAGTAATGAAATTCTACGGATTTCTCAAAAATTCACAGTACAGCAAGTTCCCAGCCATTTCAATGGCATTTTGGAAGTGCTGTGCCCATTCTGTGTTTTTTCCGCAGCGGAAATAATGCGTATTTCCCTGTGGAAAAATCTGCAGCATGTCAATTATTCCTGCGGATTTTTCCACACGATCCCATACTTACCTGCCTTGATAGAAGACACCGGAGTCACTTCTACCGGTGCAGAGGAGCGCGGTGGAGCCAGGAGTAGGAGGTGGGCAGGGCCTGCACGAGCGCCGGCCATGTGACAGCCAGAGCTAGTTCAGGCCTGCCCACCTCCTGCACAGTGCAGACAGACACGGCCGGAAAGTGAAGTGCTGCGTGATGGAGGTAGGTATGAACTCCCCCATCACTCCAGCACTTGTTCTGAATTGAGGATGCAGTGCCGAAGCCACGGTACTATATGCTCAATGCAGAATGCCCGCACCATATCCGCAGGACATTCCGCAAATAAACCGCAGCATGTAAACAGACAAAGTTGTGCTGCAGATTTCTGTGAGCTCCTGCGGAATGTCCAGTGGATATAACCGCAGCACACTTTCCCCGTGGGCACATAGCCTAACTTTAGTATCATCTATTGGAAGTAGCGTTCCTAAAAGTCAAAATGGACCCTTTAATGAGCCTTGTCATATTACTCCAGGCACTCTTCACCTCAACTAAGGCACTGGAGTGCCAGCCTCAGGATATTCTTTGTGAACAAGACCAAACTAGGGGAAACATTAATCTCATTGTTGCCTCATTTTCTGTGTCTGTGATTCACGTCTACAATTAAAGACTTTCCTTTGCATAAATTTGACTAATATTGATCCACTGTACTCATAAAGTGTCATAGCCCTTTTCGTTCTGTCTTACCTTCTATATAGTCTGCACTGACTGCATGATAGCAGATATGACTAAGATGCCCAGGAATACTATTCTACTTGTCTCTATTTTTGGACAAATAAGTTTTTATATTCCTTCTTTTTATTTATTCATTTTGTTCAGTCTTTTTAGTACATCCTCACCTCTAGTTTAGTGTGCAGTAGTTTAATGTGTACGATCATACAGTCTGTGTAGTCTAAGGGGTGCTTCACACACAGCGAGCTCGCTGCCGAGATCGCTGCTGAGTCACGCTTTTTGTGACGCAGCAGTGACATCATTAGCGATCTCGCTGTGTGTGACAATGAGCAGCAATCTGGCCCCTGCTGCGAGATCGCTGCTCGTTACACACAGCCCTGGTTCGTTTTCTTCAAAGCCGCTCTCCTGCTGTGACACACAGATCGCTGTGTGTGACAGCAAGAGAGCGACAAATGAAGCGAGCAGGGAGCAGGAGCCGGCGTCTGACAGCTGAGGTAAGCTGTATCCAAGATAAACATCGGGTAACCAAGGTGGTTACCCGATATTTACCTTAGTTACCAGCCTCTGCAGCTCTCACGCTGCCTGTGCTGCCGGCTCCGGCTCTCTGCACATGTAGCTGCTGTACACATCGGGTTAATTAACCCGATGTGTACAGCAGCTAGGAGAGCAAGGAGCCAGCGCTAAGCAGTGTGCGCGGCTCCCTGCTCTCTGCACATGTAGCTGCATTACACATCGGGTTAATTAACCCGATGTGTACTGTAGCTATGGTAGGAGAGCAAGGAGCCAGCGCTCAGTGTGCGCGGCTCCCTGCTCCCTGCACACACAGCTGTGCGCTGGTAACTAATGTAAACATCGGGTAACCATACCCGATGTTTACCTTAGTTACCAGTCTCCGCAGCTTCCAGACGGCAGCTCCGTGCAAGCGCAGCGTCGCTTGCACGTCGCTGCTGGCTGGGGGCTGTTCACTGGTCGCTGGTGAGATCTGCCTGTTTGACAGCTCACCAGCGACCATGTAGCGATGCAGCACCAGCGACCTCCTAGCAACTTACCAGCGATCCCTATCAGGTTGTATCGTTGTTGGGATCGCTGGTAAGTTGTTTAGTTTGACTTGGCCTTAAGCTTTCATTTGAGGGTATCCACATTAAAACTGGATGAAGGGTGTAGAATTTTCAGCTCCTTTACATGTGCCATCCTGTTTGTAAAGGGACCACAATTGACTGAAAACCTTCAAAAGTTATCTAAATGTTCTAAAACTTAAATAGACAGCATCATTTTGAAAGCATAAAGCAGCCGTCTCCCTATTCTTGTGTTTCTTTTGTTCTCTACATTACTTTAGATAAAGTAGGGGGGTTGCTAGGGATTTAAAAGATATGAGAATGGTAGTGACTCATATGACCCCATGATCTTTCCACAGAAAATAGCTTAGGGTACCTTCACACTTAGCGATGCAGCAGCGATCCGACCAGCGATCTGACCTGGTCAGGATCGCTGCTGCATCGCTACATGGTCGCTGGTGAGCTGTCAAACAGGCAGATCTCACCAGCGACCAGTGAACAGCCCCCAGCCAGCAGCGACGTGCAAGCGACGCTGCGCTTGCACGGAGCCGGCGTCTGGAAGCTGCGGAGACTGGTAACTAAGGTAAACATCGGGTATGGTTACCCGATGTTTACATTAGTTACCAGCGCACACCGCTTAGCTGTATGTGCAGGGAGCAGGGAGCCGCGCACACTGAGCGCTGGCTCCTTGCTCTCCTAGCTACAGTACACATCGGGTTAATTAACCCGATGTGTAATGCAGCTACATGTGCAGGGAGCAGGGAGCCGCGCACACTGCTTAGCGCTGGCTCCTTGCTCTCCTAGCTACAGTACACATCGGGTTAATTAACCCGATGTGTAATGCAGCTACATGTGCAGAGAGCCGGAGCCGGCAGCACAGGCAGCGTGAGAGCTGCGGAGGCTGGTAACTAAGGTAAATATCGGGTAACCACCTTGGTTACCCGATGTTTATCTTAGTTACCAGCCTCCGCAGCTGCCAGACGCCGGCTCCTGCTCCCTGCTCGTTTCATTTGTCGCTCTCTCGCCGTCACACACTGCAATCTGTGTGTCACAGTGGGAGAGCGCCTTTGAAGAAAACGAACCAGGGCTGTGTGTAACGAGCAGCGATCTCGCAGCAGGGGCCAGATCGCTGCTCAGTGTCACACACAGCGAGATCGCTAATGAGGTCACTGCTGCGTCACAAAAAGCGTGACTCAGCAGCGATCTCGGCAGCGAGCTCGCTGTGTGTGAAGCACCCCTTAGAAAATAATAGAAATTCATTCTCCCTGGCAACACCAAACCAGACTTATTTACATGATAAACTGACACCAAACTCAAGGACGCAGAATGTTTTGACTTAGAGACGACTGAAAAACATCTTGTTATGGGAGTATAAGTCCTTATGTTAATTTCTCTTGCTGGGAATATGTAATTCACACCTTTAATGAATATGCATGTTGCATAGTTACGCCCTAATCAACTTTGTATAACTCTGTAATGTAAACAATATAATACACTTTCTATTTCGGAGCCGCACGTCTCCTAGCCTTACGTGTATAACGGTGTCTGCCTGTTTTCATTGAAGGCTAAAGGGAGGGCAGAGGGGGGTCACCGGTACCCTCTCTGCATTCGGACATCGCTGGCAACAGCTGTGACTGTTAGGTCAACCTAACAGGGACTTCTAAGGCTATGTGCACATGCTGCAGATTTGATTGCGTTAAAAATCGCAGCAAAATTTGCAACTTGTGCCAATGAAGTTGTTTACTTTTGCAGTCATAAAAGTTGCAATATGAGCAGAACTGAGGATGACTTAGGGAAAGATGCCACAGTTTGGGCAATTCATGATAAGCTCTCCCGTTCCTTAAGAAAGAAAGCTTAATCCAGGAAGATTTGCGGTGTGGCTCACTAAGGTGCCAGCTACTTGTCATAAACTCCTGAGTCTTTAAAATTCATGTGCCTGTCAAAATTCCGACTCCAACACACCCAGTCATCAAGACCATTTTTTTTCAGGGCCAATTAGTCTTTCTGAATCTGGGCTGAAAGTATATCCCGGTACACTTCAGAATTCATCCGGCTACTCTTGTCTGCTGTTATGTCATCAATAAACACAAGTGACCCAGTGCCATTGAAAGCCATGCATGCCCATGCCATCACGTTGCCTCCACCATGTTTTACCACGGATCAAAAATGGATTTGCTGAAATGGACATGTGAACCCAGCCTTAATTTGTTTCAAAATTTCCACAAACTTGGAATTTTTTTTGTACTTTTTCCAGAAAATTATGTTGGAAAAATAAATTTGTTATTACAAACTAAAATTAGTTCCTTAATATACTTTAATAAAATTGTGTTACAATAACATTTACTTACCAAACTTCAATGCTGTTTGCTGTTCTCAAAATTGAAGGGTTAGGACAAGATGGCTCTGTGCAAGTTGACCTTGATATTGTGCTGTTTAGATAGCTGAGTCTGCAAACTATGAAATCTTCTTCACTGCCATATGCATCCCATATAGTTCTTCCATGGAACCGCTCCAATTGCTGTAGCCATGTGATTTTTCCCTTCACCCAGTCCTTACGTTGAAAACAGCTGTGAACGTCAATCAGCAACTTGATACTGATTTCTCTTGTTTTTAATTGTTCAAGTTCTTGCAGTAACCAATTGTTTGTCTTCATCGCCAAATGGGCAACATAAAGAATATTGTCAATTGTACAAGTATTTTGTAAAATAACCTTTCTTCTACCAAGTCTACCTTTCCCTGACCAGGGTGGACAAATTGAGTTAATTGCATTATTTTGTTTACGTACAGTTGGGGGGTTGTAATACTTTGCCTTTTTTGGAGTATTTTTTTCTTTCCTTTTTTGCCACATTTCTGTTTTAGAAAGTGGCTCATCCAGTTTCATGTTTGGATCGTACAAAACATTATTAATATCTGGAGTCACAGAGGGGGTTTTCTTATTTTCTAAAATTGTTTCTGTAAACACCTTTGTTTTTAAAACTTTAAGTCCAATTTCACGTATTCTCCCAATTAAAAATATATGCATCTGTTGCAAAAAATCGCCTGGCCTCCTGTGTAAATTATCATTTAAAACAACCTTTTTTACAACACGAAACCAGTTTTCCACTATAGAATTGGTGTCCCTGGTCTGACCCTTGTTTATGTAGTTTAACATGATTCCGCTCCACAGTGGAATTGTTGCACAATATGATTCCAATACAGAAATGAGAGGGGGGCAGAAGAATTCATTATCATCACCACAAATCTGTTGGTTGCTCTCCTCTTGTGCCGATCTTTTTGCATTTTCAATAATTTTTACAAAAACTTGAGAAAACGGTGACTCTTTTTTTATATTTCCTTCAGTTTCTTCCAAATGAATCTTGCTGTCCGTGCTCATGCCAGGAATTGCCTCTGTATCATTAAGTTCTTGTTTTTCAATGATTTGTTTTAAACTTTTCATGTACTTTTTAAATTTCTTTGTTTGTATATTGGCCTGAAGCACATAAACCATCTGTGAAAGTACATTTTTAATGTCATTAAGATTAATTGCATTTTGAAGGAAACCAAATAAATGTAGGAAAAACTCTTTTTTTTGTTTGTTTACATTGCATCTGTTTGCTTTCATGCTAACTAGTTTGATCATGTGAGCAGAACATATGTGGACAACAGTGAAATTGCATACTGACTTTTCTTCTGCAACTGTAAAGCATTTTTGTAAATACTCACTTATGCCAAAATTGCAAAACGTATTTATTGTTGCATGGAGCAGTGCCCAGCTAAAGTCTAGCTCCACTTTCTGGGGTATGAGTTTCTGTTTACAAACATAAAAAAAATCACGGCACAGACATGATAGCCAATGCTGAATGGTTGGAGTACTCTGGTCTGATGATATCAATTCAGCAATTGGTAACGTAATGCTAGGTTTCCCAGGCACTGATATGCACAAAGCATAATACAGAATTTTATGTGATGTGTTTTCTGTTTTTTTAATCACTGATCCAGTTGCATCTAAGTACAAGCAACATTTTTTTGCACCCTGCAAATCTTTGAGTACATACAACTGTGCATCTGAGTACATGTGTACAACAAATGGAAACACTCCAAGGTACTGCATGTAGGCCTGGTTAAGTTCTGTTGGATTTTGAACACTTTCAGTTTGCCTCTTTTGTACAAGGAGACAATCCAAGAAAAAATCTTTGCTCAATCTGTTCTCAAGATTTTTTTCACTTGAGATTTTCTGGATTATATTCCTTGTTTTTGCAATGTTTAAATTGCCAAATAATAGTTCCTCTGCATTACAATTTGCTATATTTTGGGTATAAAGTAGATTAGGTTTCATGTGTCCTAATTCCATTTTTAAAGTATTCCTTTCCTTCTGACGTGTGTGTCTCTGGAAGGATTCACTTTTTACATGTCTTATGGAGCCAGAAACATTTACCTTTATCTCAACTTCATGAGATTGTTTTTTGGGTTTTTTATCAATTGAAAAAAAATACCTTGTACATCCAGAAAATTTGCATATTCCTTTGGCTTGCCAATATGCTGTATTTTTTTTCCTTGATTTACTTGCTCGGACTCGGCTATAAATGAATTTAATAACACAAAAATTGTTAACTTTGTGCAATTTTTGACACAAGAGATCTGACCAACCGGGCTTTAATATTCGGTATCCGCGCCTTTTATTTGGCTTTATTTGACTCCATTCATCTTTAGAAATCCTAAATATAATCTCGGATGGACATTGAGCAGAAAGTATTCCATTTTTACTGTCAGAGGTCCTTGGTGTAATGGTTTCAACATTAAGCATTTTTTCGACAGTTGAAGGGTTAATGGTTTTGGGTTTTTTTTCAACATTTTGCTGATTATTGTTTCTCAGGTAATCTGATGTTGTATTTTCAATGTCATCTTCAGTTATGTTCTCTCGTGTTGGACTATTTGGCAATATTGCAATTGTATTTTCTAGAATGGGAGGAAATAAATTCCTTTTAATGTCTGTACTTTCTGTTTCAACAGATTTAGTCATTGACTGTTGTGGTTTTTTTTTACATGATGGACAAAACCATGGTGAAATTACTTCTATATCCTCAATGGTAACATATCCTACACAGGCTGGATGAAACCAGTCTTGACATGAACTACATTGTGCATATGGTTCATCTGGGTTGTTTTTCTGTCGGCATATACAATATAACTGATCATCTTCATTCACAATGTCATCTATAGCTGGAGGTAAAGATGCTGCAAATAATTCTGTTTTTGTGCGAAAACTTCTGCGATCATCACGCCATAATTGGTAAAGCCACTTTCGAGTCTTCAGGTTGTTCTCCAGTAGTTGTGAAGCCATTATCCCCCAAATAGATGTAGACTTTCTGTATCCATCCAAGTGTAAGGAGGATTTGTATTTCCTGAATAACTTCACTATGTTATCTTCAGCCAATTGTTGGTTATGAAAATATTTCCAAGCCATTGTAGTAGATGTTAAAATGCACACATACCTTATGGTTGCAATGTGAAAACTCCTTGTTTGTTATAAATAGCAGAAACGACTTCTCCAATATCTTGCAGCACCTTAGGTGAGACTGTACCATTTAACTCTGGCACATCTCTCCCACTGTGAACAATAGAACACTCTACTATCTCACTACTTGTAATTGAAGGACCAACTGCCTGAAAAGTGTTTGCCCTTTACCTTGGCAATTAGCATCAAGGCCAACCTTATAAAAAAAAATGCCTTAAAACATTATTCTCTCATTATTCTGGCATTTGGCATTTAGCAAATCTAAAAAAAAAAATATGGTCATCCTAAGCCACCTAAAACTGGAAAGATTGTTTTTCTCATTTCATGTCAGATAGTGAGAAAACCATGCAGATGTGTCTTTATATATAGTGGATGGAAACTTCTGGTTCCAACTGTATTTATCTATCCATCTATGTACATGCCAAAAATGGTAGGCAGCACTCCTAGTAGCATAAACAAATAGCCTTTATTGAGCCATAGATCAAAAATGACATTTTTTGGAACTACAGCACAATAAAGGCTATTTGTTTATGCTACTAGGAGTGCTGCCTACCATTTTTGGCATGTATGTAATATAGCTTTTGTCTCAAGCTTAGAAGGATTGTTTGCACAAAGATTTTCATCTTTTTATGTGCAGCTCTTGTTTTTTTTCTGATCATCTATCCATCTATCCATCCATCCATCCATCCATCCATTATCTAGCCATCTATCCATCTATCTATCCATCCATCCATTATCTATCCATCTATCCATCTATTATCTATCCATCTATCTATTATCTATCCATCTATACATCCATCTATCTAATTATCTATCTATCCATCCATCTATTATTTATCCATCTATCTATTCATCCATCCATCCATCCATCTATAGATCCATCCATCCATCCATCCATCTATTATCTATCTATTACCTATTATCTATTTATCTATCTATCTATTTATCTATCTATTACACCTCTTCCAACAAGCCTACAACCTACAATAGCCCTCAGTCCAGTAGACCACTGCGCAACCAGCTCTGTCCTCACCTATCGTACCATCACCCATTCCCTGTAGACTGTGAGCCCTCGCGGGCAGGGTCCGCTCTCCTCCTGTACCAGTCTGTTATGTACTGTTAATGATTGTTGTACGTATACCCTTTCACTTGTAAAGCGCCATGAAATAAATGGCGCTATAATAATAAATAATAATAATATTTATCCATTATCTATCTACCTATTATCTATCTGTCTATTATTTATATCTACAGTTAGGTCCATAAATATTTTGACAGGGACACAAGTTTTGTTATTTTAGCTGTTTACAAAAACATGTTCAGAAATACAATTATATATATATAATATGGGCTGAAAGTGCACACTCCCAGCTGCAATATGAGAGTTTTCACATCCAAATCGGAGAAAGGGTTTAGGAATCATAGCTCTGTAATGCATAGCCTCCTCTTTTTCAAGGGACCAAAAGTAATTGGACAAGGGACTCTAAGGGCTGCAATTAACTCTGAAGGCGTCTCCCTCGTTAACCTGTGATCAATGAAGTGGTTAAAAGGTCTGGGGTTGATTACAGGTGTGTGGTTTTGCATTTGGAAGCTGTTGCTGTGACCAGACAACATGCGGTCTAAGGAACTCTCAATTGAGGTGAAGCAGAACATCCTGAGGCTGAAAAAAAAAGAAAAAATCCATCAGAGAGATAGCAGACATGCTTGTAGTAGCAAAATCAACAGTCGGGTACATTCTGAGAAAAAAGGAATTGACTGGTGAGCTTGGGAACTCAAAAAGGCCTGGGCGTCCACGGATGACAACAGTGGTGGATGATCGCCGCATACTTTCTTTGGTGAAGAAGAACCCATTCACAACATCAACTGAAGTAGGTGTATCTGTCTCTAAGTCAACAGTAAAGAGAAGACTCCATGAAAGTAAATACAAAGGGTTCACATCTAGATGCAAACCATTCATCAATTCAAAAAATAGACAGGCCAGAGTTACATTTGCTGAAAAACACCTCATGAAGCCAGCTCAGTTCTGGAAAAGTATTCTATGGACAGATGAGACCAAGATCAACCTGTACCAGAATGATGGGAAGAAAAAAGTTTGGAGAAGAAAGGGAACGGCACATGATCCAAGGCACACCACAACCTCTGTAAAACATGGTGGAGGCAACGTGATGGCATGGGCATGCATGGCTTTCAATGGCACTGGGTCACTTGTGTTTATTGATGACATAACAGCAGACAAGAGTAGCCGGATGAATTCTGAAGTGTACCGGGATATACTTTCAGCCCAGATTCAGCCAAATGCCGCAAAGTTGATCAGACGGCGCTTCATAGTACAGATGGACAATGACCCCAAGCATACAGCCAAAGCTACCCAGGAGTTCATGAGTGCTAAAAAGTGGAACATTCTGCAATGGCCAAGTCAATCACCAGATCTTAACCCAATTGAGCATGCATTTCACTTGCTCAAATCCAGACTTAAGACGGAAAGACCCACAAACAAGCAAGACCTGAAGGCTGCGGCTGTAAAGGCCTGGCAAAGCATTAAGAAGGAGGAAACCCAGCGTTTGGTGATGTCCATGGGTTCCAGACTTAAGGCAGTGATTGCCTCCAAAGGATTCGCAACAAAATATTGAAAATAAAAATATTTTGTTTGGGTTTGGTTTATTTGTCCAATTACTTTTGACCTCCTAAAATGTGGAGTGTTTGTAAAGAAATGTGACAATTCCTACAATTTCTATCAGATATTTTTGTTCAAACCTTCAAATTAAACGTTACAATGTGCACTTGAATTCTGTTGTAGAGGTTTCATTTCAAATCCAATGTGGTGGCATGCAGAGCCCAACTCGCGAAAATTGTGCCACTGTCCAAATATTTCTGGACCTAACTGTATATATCTATTATTTATCTATCTATCCATTATTTATCTATCTATTATCAAATCAAATAAGCAGGACCAAATGCAAATTAGTTTTGCCAAAGCAAGTGTACATTAGGGACTGGGACTGTGGGGATGGTGGGTGGGGACTGTAGGAAGGATGGATGGTGCACATTCAGGGTGGGGTCTGGGGGGGCCACATCTGGGATGGGGGCTATGGAAGTCCATGGCTTATGATGGGGCATATCAACGGTGGGGACTGTGGTAACGGTGGATGGGGCATATCCAGGGTGGGGTCTGGGGGGCCACATCTGGGATGGGGGGCTATGGAAGTCCATGGCTTTTCATAGTTCTCTTTCTCGAAGTATATGACATTCACTCACATACCGCGTTGCTATCTCCACTGCGCTCTCTTCTTCCCCCAGCAGGATATATATTTTCTCTTCCTCCTTCATGAAGCTGAAATCCGGGAAGAGATGGGAGAGTCTCCTGAAGTGAGTGTCCCTCACTGCTGAGTACTTGGTGCAGTGTAGCAGGAGGTGGGTTTCATCCTCCAGGGCCTCCAGGTCACAGTATTGGCACAGTCTGTCCTCCCTGGGCTTGTAGCTCTGCTTGTGTCGGCCGGATTCGATGGCTAGACTGTGGGCACTGAGTCTATATCGGCTCAGGGTCCTGCGGTCTCTGGGGTCCGGGAGTGTCTCCAGATATGGGGCCAGTCTGTAGTCTCTCTGTAGTCTCTGGTACGTGGTCAGTTTCTGTGAGGTGTTGATGTCGGTCCTCCAGTCATTGACATACCTCTCCTGGCCCTCATCTACCATCTTCCTGATTCTGGTTCTTGTCAGGCTATTGTAATTGGTAATTTTGTCCAGTCGGGTTTGGGAGAACTGTGCCAGGGGTCCTGGTTCATCTGGCCCACGTATATATATCAGAGCTTTGTGGTGATGGGAGCTTGGATTGCTACTCTGTAGGTGAGCCTGAAATGATAGTGACCTCTTCAGAGCTGCTAGGTGTAGAGGGAATCTGCCCAGCTCAGCTCGACAGGCGCTGTTGGAGGTGCTTCGATGGACCTGGAGAAGGGGCTTACAGAATTCCAGGTGGAATATTTCTGTTGGGCTGGAATCCCACCTTGACCAATCTGGGTAAGTGTGAGGGCCCCAGACTTCGCTGCCGTACAGGAGGATTGGGGCAATGATGGAATCGAAGATTTTTAGCCAGACCCTCACTGGTGGCTTCAGATGATACAATTTCCTTCGGATGGCATAAAAGGTTTTGCAGGCATTGTTCTTAAGGATCTCTATGGCTTGTTTGAATTTTGACAGGCACATGAATTTTAAAGACTCAGGAGTTTATGACAAGTAGCTGGCACCTTAGTGAGCCACACCGCAAATCTTCCTGGATTAAGCTTTCTTTTTTAAGGAACGGGAGAGCTTATCATGAATTGCCCAAACTGTGGCATCTTTCCCTAAGTCATCCTCAGTTCTGCTCATATTGCAACTTTTATGACTGCAAAAGTAAACAACTTCATTGGCACAAGTTGCAAATTTTGCTGCGATTTTTAACGCAATCAAATCTGCAGCATGTTCACATAGCCTTAGAAGTCCCTGTTAGGTTGACCTAACAGTCACAGCTGTTGCCAGCGATGTCCGAATGCAGAGAGGGTACCGGTGACCCCCCTCTGCCCTCCCTTTAGCCTTCAATGAAAACAGGCAGACACCGTTATACACGTAAGGCTAGGAGACGTGCGGCTCCGAAATAGAAAGTGTGTTATATTGTTTACATTACAGAGTTATACAAAGTTGATTAGGGCGTAACTATGCAACATACATATTCATTAAAGGTGTGAATTACATATTCCCAGCAAGAGAAATTAACATAATGACTTATACTCCCATAACAAGATGTTTTTCAGTCGTCTCTAAGTCAAAACATTCTGCGTCCTTGAGTTTGGTGTCAGTTTATCATGTAAATAAGTCTGGTTTGGTGTTGCCAGGGAGAATGAATTTCTATTATTTTCTAAGGGGTGCTTCACACACAGCGAGCTCGCTGCCGAGATCGCTGCTGAGTCACGCTTTTTGTGACGCAGCAGTGACCTCATTAGCGATCTCGCTGTGTGTGACACTGAGCAGCGATCTGGCCCCTGCTGCGAGATCGCTGCTCGTTACACACAGCCCTGGTTCGTTTTCTTCAAAGGCGCTCTCCCGCTGTGACACACAGATTGCAGTGTGTGATAGCGAGAGAGCGACAAATGAAGCGAGCAGGGAGCAGGAGCCGGCGTCTGGCAGCTGCGGAGGCTGGTAACTAAGATAAACATCAGGTAACCAAGGTGGTTACCCGATATTTACCTTAGTTACCAGCCTCCGCAGCTCTCACGCTGCCTGTGCTGCCGGCTCCGGCTCTCTGCACATGTAGCTGCATTACACATCGGGTTAATTAACCCGATGTGTACTGTAGCTAGGAGAGCAAAGCTAAGCGGTGTGCGCTGGTAACTAATGTAAACATCGGGTAACCATACCCGATGTTTACCTTAGTTACCAGTCTCCGCAGCTTCCAGACGCCGGCTCCGTGCAAGCGCAGCGTCGCTTGCACGTCGCTGCTGGCTGGGGGCTGTTCACTGGTCGCTGGTGAGATCTGCCTGTTTGACAGCTCACCAGCGACCATGTAGCGATGCAGCAGCGATCCTGACCAGGTCAGATCGCTGGTCGGATCGCTGCTGCATCGCTAAGTGTGAAGGTACCCTTAGTCAGTGAAAAAGGTTAACCCTTCCCTCACATCCCTGATAATTCATACTGTGTGAAACGCGCAGCAGGATGGCCGGTCACCAGGAGTCCCCCCTTACTTCAAAGAGTACATTGTTATAAGTTTTCTTTGAGCAGTACTTTTATTCAGATTTATGACCAAACAATTACCGGTACAAATAAACTTGAGAGTGCCAATGCACATGGTTACACTGCCTGTGCCTCAAAAGTAAGTAAAACAAGATACAAAACAGAAATAAGTTGTTGTAGATTAAATATTACGCCTTAATGTAGTTTATCACCAAAATCCACATCCAAATAAAATTGTGGATTCTTCCAGTGAAGAACAAAATTATCTGTAGTAAATAAAATGTATTTCATTTTTTGTCTTCAACATTGATTGATTTGAAAATAATAATTTCTTGGATGTATTTGCTTATTCTAATTTATTAGCTCTGAAAACTTCATTAATCTTCAAGGCACAATTAATACATGGATGTCAGGTTTTCAAAATGACTGCAACAGAAAAGGGTAAGTTTCATTAAGTATAAAGTAGCATGCCTTAAATAAAATAGTATTTGGACACTGACCCAATTTTTTTTCAACCTGTTTACTGAAACGTATTTAAGTTCTAGTTATATAATGGACATGGACATAACGTCCAGACTTAAGGTACCGTCTCACTAAGCAACATCGCTAGCAACACCGCTGCTGAGGCACAACTTGCTAGCGATGTTGCTGTGTGTGACATCCAGCAGCACACTGGCCCCTGCTGTGAGGTCGTTGGTTGTTGCTGAATGTCCTGAGCCATTTTTTAGTTGTTGCTCTCCCGCTGTGAAGCACAGATCGCTGTGTGTGACAGCGACAGAGCAACAACTAAATGTGCAGGCAGCAGGAGCCGGCTCCTGCGGATGCTGGTAACCAATGTAAATATCGGGTAACCAAGAAGCCCTTCCCTTGGTTACCCGATATTTACCTTCATTACCAGCGTCCGCCGCTCTCACGCTGTCAGTGCCGGCTCCCTGCTCTCTGCACACGTAGCTGGAGTACACATCGGGTAATTAACCCGATGTGTACTGTGGCTAGGAGTGCAGGGAGCCAGCGCTAAGCGGTGTGCGCTGGTAACCAAGGTAAATATCGGGTTGGTTACCCGATACTTACCTTAGTTACCAAGCGCAGCATGCTTCCACGTGTAGCGACGCTCCAGCGATCCCTGCCAGGTCAGGTTGCTGGTGGGATCGCTGGAGCGTCGCTTAGTGTGACATCTCACCAGCGACCTCCTAGCAACTTACCAGCGATCCCTATCAGGTTGTATCGTTGTTGGGATCGCTGGTAAGTTGTTTAGCTTGACTTGGCCTTAAGCTTTCATTTGAGGGTATCCACATTAAAACTGGATGAAGGGTGTAGAATTTTCAGCTCCTTTACATGTGCCATCCTGTTTGTAAAGGGACCACAATTGACTGAAAACCTTCAAAAGTTATCTAAATGTTCTAAAACTTAAATAGACAGCATCATTTTGAAAGCATAAAGCAGCTGTCTCCCTATTCTTGTGTTTCTTTTGTTCTCTACATTACTTTAGATAAAGTAGGGGGGTTGCTAGGGATTTAAAAGATATGAGAATGGTAGTGACTCATATGACCCCATGATCTTTCCACAGAAAATAGCTTAGACTACACAGACTGTATGATCGTACACATTAAACTACTGCACACTAAACTAGAGGTGAGGATGTACTAAAAAGACTGAACAAAATGAATAAATAAAAAGAAGGAATATAAAAACTTATTTGTCCAAAAATAGAGACAAGTAGAATAGTATTCCTGGGCATCTTAGTCATATCTGCTATCATGCAGTCAGTGCAGACTAATAATAAGGTGTCATATATAGAAGGTAAGACAGAACGAAAAGGGCTATGACACTTTATGAGTACAGTGGATCAATATTAGTCAAATTTATGCAAAGGAAAGTCTTTAATTGTAGACGTGAATCGCAGACACGGAAAATGAGGCAACAATGAGATTGATGTTTCCGCTAGTTTGGTCTTGTTCACAAAGAATATCCTGAGGCTGGCACTCCAGTGCCTTAGTTGAGGTGAAGAGTGCCTGGAGTAATATGACAAGGCTCATTAAAGGGTCCATTTTGACTTTTAGGAACGCTACTTCCAATAGATGATACTAAAGTTAGGCTATGTGCCCACGGGGAAAGTGTGCTGCGGTTATATCCACTGGACATTCCGCAGGAGCTCACAGAAATCTGCAGCACAACTTTGTCTGTTTACATGCTGCGGTTTATTTGCGGAATGTCCTGCGGATATGGTGCGGGCATTCTGCATTGAGCATATAGTACCGTGGCTTCGGCACTGCATCCTCAATTCAGAACAAGTGCTGGAGTGATGGGGGAGTTCATACCTACCTCCATCACGCAGCACTTAACTTTCCGGCCGTGTCTGTCTGCACTGTGCAGGAGGTGGGCAGGCCTGAACAAGCTCCGGCTGTCACATGGCCGGCGCTCGTGCAGGCCCTGCCCATCTCCTGCTCCTGGCTCCACCGCGCTCCTCTACACCGGTAGAAGTGACTCCGGTGTCTTCTATCAAGGCAGGTAAGTATGGGATCGTGTGGAGAAATCCGCAGGAATAATTGACATGCTGCAGATTTTTCCACAGGGAAATACGCATTATTTCCGCTGCGGAAAAAACGCAGAATGGGCACAGCACTTCCAAAATGCCATAGAAATGGCTGGGAACTTGCTGTACTGTGAATTTTTGAGAAATCCGTAGAATTTCTTCGCTAAAGCAGCCGGATGTGCGTCACAAATTCCGTTACCCCAACGACATCGCTTTAGCGATGTCGCAGCGTGTAAAGCGGCCTTTGGTCTTCTTCCTCTCTGAAGAGACAATATGCATATTTCTCAGAGGAGCACTGCGGCTGTAAGAATCCTCACTGCTGACAGATGGAAAAGTATTAGGTTTTCATAAGGAGAAAAGTTATTCTCTTAGACTGTTTTTTTGTGATATAGATTTACAATTAAAGATTTTCCTCTGGTCCCAGGTCTCTACAGTATTTTAACAGACATAGTGTTCCTGTGTCATTACTTTTTTCATCCCATGTACAGTATACGCACAGTGAAAGAGGATAACTTTTCCCTATTCACAAATCTAATGATGTGCTGACAAAGAAAAAGCTGTCATTAAAGAGGACCAGGGCCGGGTATAGCTGAAAGTGGCAATACTTTTATAATTTACACTAATTTAAATTACATTTTTATTTGAACTCCTCTCTAATCTTTTAAATAATCATTGATTTGCAGACATTTAAAAAAAAAAACCAAACAAACATTTTTTCATGCATACAATTATTAGCTTTATTCTTTTTTTTAACAGAAGCAATAAAGAATCATGTAAAGGAAAACAAATATGCTTAGGAAAAGAATTCAAGCATGGATCTCCTGGTCTTCTTCTTGTAAACATTATCTATGTCCCAACTTGTAATCAGACTACAAGTCCTCCAAGTCCAGAAACTCTGCCTTCAACCATTACATTTATACAAATAAGGTAACTAATATCAATGTTCTACATTCATGATAATCACAATGACTGTAAAGATGTAAGTGAAATTCTCAAATCAGTAGCAAGCTAAGGCTACTTTCACACATCAGTTTTTTTCCTTCAGGTACAATCCGGAAAAAAACGGGTAAAACGGATCCGGTACCGCATCCGTTTTATCCCCATAGATTTGCATTGTTACCAGATTGTACCTGATGGCTTTGCGTTGCATCCGTTTATTTCCGGATGCGGCAAAATTTATCAAAGCGGCGGCCGGAGGCAACGTGTCTTGCAACGTTTTTTTTGTCCGGCAAAAAAACCGCATCGCGCCGGATCTGGCGCGATACGGCGTGCTTTACAATGAAAGCCTATGGACGGCGGATCCGGCGCAATGCGGTAAAAAATGGATGCGGCTACCGGATCCGTTTTTGTAAACTGCGCATGCACAAAATTAATAAAAAAAGCTGATCCTTCCAAAAAAAGGACAAACCGGATGCAAAAACGGATGCAAACCGTATCCACCGGATCCGGTTTTGTACGCATCCGGCATAACGGATCCGTTAAAAACCGGATCCGGTGGATACGGTTTTACATTTTTTTGCCGGATCCTTTGGATCAGGAAAAAAAAGGATTGTGCCTGAATGCAGAAAACTGATGTGTGAAAGTAGCCTAAGGATTGTATCGTGTCTGGTTAGATGAAAGAAGATTATTTCCAATTGTAAAGGTCGTACCTTCATTGCCATTTTCAAAAGTTAGAAGGCCCCATACACACAAACTATCAATCTGTGGAAATAAAATGCAGTATGGTGCGCCCTATGGATCAAACTTTACTTTGTGCCTGCACCAGCATGCAATAGACTTAAAGTATCCATGTGAATAAGCCATTATGGGAATTTGCAATTATTAATATATTTAATTGTATATTTTTATTTATTTTTTTAAAGGTACAACCCTGTAGCAGTCACCTACAACACAGGAGATCATTGTGTGTTTCCACTGCATGGATGATGATCGTCAGTGGACGTTTTATGATGGAATGGCTGAACACTTAAGGCCAGGGGATGGTGTAAAACATGCGACTCCACAATTGTTGAAAACTATTTTAAAACCTGGCGTTACACCTGGACATATTATTTTTGTGAGGCAAAATGATGATACACCGAATAACTAAGAAAAAATATAAATGTGATAAAATTAAATTTATTTGCACATATTACTGTTATGTTATTTACAAAATTATAAAACATTTGTATTAATCAGAGCATAAAGATGTTTGTTGTGTAAAGTAGATGATACCAAATTTTTAGGAAATAAAGATGTATATGTTAATATTAGTAGATATGTAAGAGATGACTTGAGCCAATTCTGTTGCTACAAAGTATGTCCAAAAAATATCCATATAGTAGAAGGACAATATAGAAATAAACAGAGAGCTCGGCCTTAATACTCTACAGTGTCAGTGTGGTTCTTTCCCTTGTATGTACATGGGTACACGCACAACGTCTGAGGACGTCTCACAGTAAATGACAACAACAATTTCTTGTCAGGAATAATGCTGCATAAAATAGATATTTTTTGAAGATTTTTTTGCAGATATTGCCCATTCATTAGTATGAGAGAAATTCTCATAGACATCCATTTTAGCTCATGTCATATCATGCTGGATCCATGCATATTTTTTTTTTTTGCAGAGGTCAAAAAACAAGACGTTACGTTTTTGAGTTACTTAAAATTTCAGATACTGACAGATCCGGCATTTGCCTAATACAACCTTACAGAATAATAATTTATTAAGCAAAAACTAGACCTTAAACTGATCGCTGCTGGATCTAGTATTAGCTCACAAACCAAATTTGTCCCTGATTCCAAAAAATGCATTTGTGACACCACTTTAAGTCTTCAGACCGTAAGACTATGTGCACAAAATGCGTTTTTGTGTGACCACAAAGATGCAAAGTTTGTGCGATTTTGGCCACTAAAAACACACCCGTGGTAAAAAAACACATGCGTTTTTTGCTGCGTTTTTGTTGCTGCTTTTTTTTAATGCATTGCATGGGTGAATAACGCTGGCAAAAATGCAGAAATAATTGACATGCTGTGTCGGGGGCGGGGGCCAGTTCCCCGTCGCGGGGGCTGCTCGGGGAGATCGCGCTCGGATCTGGTGCCTTCTCCTCGGTGGCTTGAGCGGGCCGGACCCGGGGCTCGAGCAGCGCTCCTCGCCCACGATTGAAAAGGGGAGTTGCGTTTGCGGGGTGGATGTGTATAGAGTTCGTGACGCCACCCACGGGTTGTGGTGATGGTGGGCACCACCGCTGCTGGTGATGGGTCTCCCGGGAGCGATGGCGGGGAGCAGATAGGTGTTAACCTCTCCGTGGGTAGGGGCGGTGGATCCTGGGGCCCGGTGAGAGAGGGAGAGACAGAGAGAGAGTTCCGTAGCAGGGGCTTGCAGGGTGCATTGTTGCGGTGCAGCGCGGTGCGGTGCCGGATGGCACTGGTGTACTCACTCAGACACAGATTGACAGAGACAGAGTCTCTGGTAAACCAAACGGCTGGATGGATGGGGGCCCGCAGCCGGCTGCGGTGTTCTCCCTGGATGGGTTGATGGTGGCTGCCGTTTCCCTGCACCTATGTGTTGTATCTTGACTCCAATGCCTGGGCACCGGTAGTCCGCTCACCGGCGTATACCTAACGGAGGAGCCCGTTTGCCCGCAGACGCTGGCCCTTTGGATCTCTGGCCCTTGGCGGTGGCGATTATCCGGTATGGTTGGGCTGTTGCCTTCAATCGGGACTTGGGTGGGAATGAGCCCCTGAGGTCCATACTGAAATCAGGAAATTTGAGTAAAGGTTGGCTTTAAGCCTAGTCGGGGTCTGAGTACCCTGCCTAGTGCTTGTCTCCAATCGGCCAATTGGATCCCCGGTTCGGTACCGGCAGGCCCCCGCCCAACTCCGGTCCTACGGTTCCGCTGACCGTCACCAACTCCTGCAGACGGCCACCACCGTCTGCTGACCTTGCTGGGCGTGCCTGGGCTCCAACCCAGACACAAACAGTTTCACTCCTCACTCTCCACTGCCCACAACTGGACTCTCTAGACTAGACTGTTTTCCCGCCTCCAAGCCTGTGAGCTCCTCGGTGGGCGGGGCCAACTGCCTGGCTCCACCCCACCTGGTGTGGACATCAAGCCTGGAGGGTGGCAACAAGGGTTTGAATGTGTGACTGGTGTGACCTGTCCAGGGAAGGGGTGTGTGTGTTCTATGTCTGTGACTACCTGGCTAGGCCAGGGCGTCACAGTTGCATCTTTGTGGTCACCACTAAAACGCACCTAAAACAAAACGGCACTGAGCGGACAGCAAAAATGAAAACTCATAGACTTTGCTGGGGAAGGAGAGTCATGCATTTTTTAGACCAAAAACGCATTTGAAAAATGAGCAAAAATGATGCGAAAAATGCAGCGTGTGCACATAGCATAATGGGACCAGCATCAAGCAAAGGTGAGACCCCAAATGATCCTGAAGTAAGATTTTGTGTGTAACGCATGACAAAGCTTGTCATAAATAAGAAAACCTTTGCCATCACACTTCCATTCCTCACCATAATTGTGAGTTTATGGAATCAGTGTCAAGATATTAAAATAAATAAACTATGGTTGCTTTCACACATTTTGATGCCAGGAGCTAGTTTTTATATAAGGCATCACTATCTGTGGCAAGCCTAGATTTGTGGCCCAAAATCCTTTAAAGGGGTTGTCGGGTCTAGTGCTAGAAATCTGCAGTCAATCTATGTGACTATATTCTTGTAAAAGCTCACATCACACACACTGCTCACTGTAAAGATTGCCAAAGCCTGCTCCAGGATCGATGTGTGTGTGCCCACAAGGATAGGATTCGCATACTCCCGGGCTCATTCTGACTAGACATGTCTGCTCTCGCTCAAAACACGTACTGAGCAAAGCTGCAACCATTTAGTTGGCACGTGCCAGCATGACTGCAAATCACATTCTTGTGGTCAAACATCTGAAGATCTCGCCACCGGCACATAAAATCCTTACAGTGAGCAGTGTGTGTGATGTGAGGAGTCTCAATGTTATTGTCACATAGACTGACGCAGATTTCTAGCCTAAAGGCCGCTTTACACGCTGCGACATAGGTAGCCGATGATAGCGATGTCGAGCGTGATAGCACCCGGCCCCATCGCACGGCCGATATGTGGTGATCGCTGCCGTAGCAAACATTATTGCTACTCCAGCGTCACACGCACATACCTGCTCAGCGACGTCGCTATGACCGGCAAACCACCTCCTTTCTAAAGGCTACTTTACACGCTGCGATATCGGTCCCGATATCACTAGCGTGGGCACCCGCCCCCATCGGTTGTGCGACACGGGCAAATCGCTGACCGTGTTGCACAACATCGCCCAGACCCGTCACACATACTTACGTGCCCGCCAACGTTGCTGTGACCGGCGAACCACCTCCTTTCTAAGTGGGCGGTTCGTTTAGCGTCACAGTGATGTCACAGCTGCGTCACTGAACCGCCGCCCAATAGAAGAGGAGGGGCGGAGATGAGCGGGACGTTACATCCCGCCCACCTCCTTCCCCTCGCATAGCGGCCGGGAGGCAGGTAGGGGAGCTTCCTCGTTCCTGCGGCGTCACACGGAGCGATGTGTGCTGCCGCAGGAGCGAGGAACAACTTCGTTACTGCTGCAGTAACGATAATCGAGAATGGACCCCCATGTCACCGATGAGCGATTTTGCACGTTTTTGCGACGATGCAAAATCGCTCATCGATGTCACACGCAGCAACATCGCTAATGCGGCCGGATGTGCGTCACGAAATCCGTGACCCCAACGACTTCGCATTAGCAATGTCGTAGCGTGTAAAGCCCCCTTTAGGGGGAGGTTCGTTCAGCGTCACACCGACGTCACTAAGCGCCACCCAATCAAAGCGGAGGGGCGGAGATGAGCGGGACGTAACATCCCGCCCACCTCCTTCCTTCCTCATTGCTGGCGGGACGCAGGTAAGGAGAGGTTCCTCGTTCCTGCGGTGTCACACGGAGCGATGTGTGCTGTCGCAGAAACGAGAAACAACATCGTTACTGCAGCAGCAATGATATTTGGGAAGAGGGGGGCATATCACCGATTAGCGATTTTGAACGTTTTTGCAACGATTAAAAATCGCTAATAGGTGTCACACGCAACGATATCGCTAAAGCGGCCGGATGTGCGTCACCAATTCCGTGACCCCAACGACATCGCTTTAGCGATCTCGTAACATGTAAAGCCACCTTAAGGCTGGACAGCCCCTTTAATTCTAAAAACATTTCAGTAACTTATTCAAGTAAGTATAAAGTAGCAATTTGTTCACTTTGATTAAAGTGTTTTTGATCGTTAAAGGCATGCGCACTACAATATTTTGATCTGCCCTGCTCAGGACAGATGAAAGTGCGCCAGCGCAGGACCTGAATGCCGGTGGTTCTGTATGACGTCGGAC
This sequence comes from Anomaloglossus baeobatrachus, assembly GCF_048569485.1. Lineage (NCBI taxonomy): Eukaryota > Metazoa > Chordata > Amphibia > Anura > Aromobatidae > Anomaloglossus > Anomaloglossus baeobatrachus. Next base: position 1,165,184 of record NW_027441806.1, read on the forward strand.
GCGTAATGCACTCCGACTTCACAAGGACGACAGAGGCGGAGACAAAGATTGCCAAAAATGGAGGCGCAGGCACCGGAGGACGAAGTAAACCATTTCAGCCACATCCACTGCAGCGACCATTTATGTGAGTATTATAAAGTGTTTATATTCTACACAGCGGCTTGGGCTCTTATATACAGCATGTTAGAATGTTGTATATAAGAGCCCAGTGGTTGTAGACGCAGCTTATAGGCTCCAAATCTGGTGACAGGTTCCCTTTAAGTTCTCCAGACAGCAAAAAAAGTGTGATTTTTATGTAGATATATTTTGTGCTAGTGCTTGCTATAAGACCAGTGGCAAAAAGTAATGTAATCCTGTAAAAAACAACAGGTACTTTGTCAAATCTGTGAAAACTGGGGTTTTGCCCACTTTGATGCCAGTTAATATGCCCAGAACCTGTTTGGGCCAGGCTGGAGTGATCTGAATTTGATGTGTGGCATCACTAGGTATGTAAATGTGGTGTGAGATCAGTGGCCCAAAGCCATTTAACCCCTCAAAAACATCAGTTACTTATTCAAATCTGTGAAAATTGGCTGTGTGCCCACTTTGATGCCAGTTCTGATGCCCAGAACCTGTTTGGGCCAGGCTGGAGTGATCTGAATTTGATGTGTGGCATCACTAGGTATGTCAATGTAGTGTGAGATCAGTGGCCCAAAGCCATTTAACCCCTCAAAAACACCAGTTACTTATTCAAATCTGTGAAAACTGCGATTTTGCCAACTTTGATGCCAGTTCTGATGCCCAGAACCTGTTTGGGCCAGGCTGGAGTGATCTGAATTTGATGTGTGGCATCACTAGGTATGTAAATTTGGTGTGACATCAGTGGCCCAAAGCCATTTAACCCCTGAAAAACACCAGTTACTTATTCAAATCTGTGAAAACTGCGATTTTGCCCACTTTGATGCCAGTTCTGATGCCCAGAACCTGTTTGGGCCAGGCTGTAGTGATCTGAATTTGATGTGTGGCATCACTAGGTATGTAAATGTGGTGTGAGATCAGTGGCCCAAAGCCATTTAACCCCTCAAAAACATCAGTTACTTATTCAAATCTGTGAAAACTGGGGTTTTGCCCAATTTGATGCCAGTTCTGATGCCCAGAACCTGTTTGGGCCAGGCTGGAGTGATCTGAATTTGATGTGTGGCATCACTAGGTATGTAAGTGTGGTGTAAGATCAGTGGCCCAAAGCCATTTAACCCCTCAAAAACACCAGTTACTTATTCAAATCTGTGAAAACTGGGGTTTTGCCCACTTTGATGCCAGTTCTGATGCCCAGAACCTGTTTGGGCCAGGCTGGAGTTATCTGAATTTGATGTGCGGCAACACTAGGTATGTAAATGTGGTGTGAAATCAGTGGCCCAAAGCCATTTAACCCCTCAAAAACACCAGTTACTTATTCAAATCTGTGAAAATTGGCTGTGGGCCCACTTTGATGCCAGTTCTGATGCCCAGTTTGGGCCAGGCTGGAGTGATCTGAATTTGATGTGTGGCAACACTAGGTATGTAACTGTGGTGTGAGATCAGTGGCCCAAAGCCATTTAACCCCTCAAAAACACCAGTTACTTATTCAAATCTGTGAAAACTGGGGTTTTGCCCACTTTGATGCCAGTTCTGATGCCCAGAACCTGTTTGGGCCAGGCTGGAGTTATCTGAATTTGATGTGTGGCATCACTATGTATGTAAATGTAGTGTGAGATCAGTGGCCCAAAGCCATTTAACCCCTCAAAAACACCAGTTACTTATTCAAATCTATGAAAACTGGGGTTTTGCCCACTTTGATGCCAGTTCTGATGCCCAGAACCTGTTTGGGCCAGGCTGGAGTTATCTGAATTTGATGTGCGGCAACACTAGGTATGTAAATGTGGTGTGAGATCAGTGGCCCAAAGCCATTTAACCCCTCAAAAACACCAGTTACTTATTCAAATCTGTGAAAACTGAGATTTTGCCAACTTTGATGCCAGTTCTGATGCCGAGAACCTGTTTGGGTCAGGCTGTAGTGATGTGAATTTGATGTGTGGCATCACTAGGTATGTAAATGTGGTGTGAGATCAGTGGCCCAAAGCCATTTAACCCCTCAAAAACACCAGTTACTTATTCAAATCTGTGAAAACTGGGGTTTTGCTCACTTTGATGCCAGTTCTGATGCCCAGAACCTGTTTGGGCCACGCTGGAGTGATCTGAATTTGATGTGTGGCAACACTAGGTATGTAAATATGGTGTGAGATCAGTGGCCCAAAGCCATTTAACCCCTCAAAAACACCAGTTACTTATTCAAATCTGTTAAAACTGGGGTTTTGCCCACTTTGATGCCAGTTCTGATGCCCAGAACCTGTTTGGGCCACGCTGGAGTGATCTGAATTTGATGTGTGGCAACACTAGGTATGTAAATATGGTGTGAGATCAGTGGCCCAAAGCCATTTAACCCCTCAAAAACACCAGTTACTTATTCAAATCTGTTAAAACTGGGGTTTTGCCCACTTTGATGCCAGTTCTGATGCCCAGAACCTGTTTGGGCCAAACTGGAGTGATCTGAATTTGATGTGGGGCATCACTAGGTATGTAAATGTGGTGTGAGATCAGTGGCCCAAAGCCATTTAACCCCTCAAAAACACCAGTTACTTATTCAAATCTGTGAAAACTGCAATTTTGCCAACTTTGATGCCAGTTCTGATGCCCAGAACCTGTTTGGGCACGGCTGGAGTGATCTGAATTTGATGTGCGACATCACTAGGTATGTAAATGTGATGTGAGATCAGTGGCCCAAAGCCATTTAACCCCTCAAAAACACCAGTTACTTATTCAAATCTGTGAAAACTAGGGTTTTGCCCACTTTGATGCCAGTTCTGATGCCCAGAACCTGTTTGGGCCAGGCTGGAGTGATCTGAATTTAATGTGTGGCAACACAAGGTATGTAAATGTGGTGTGAGATCAGTGGCCCAAAGCCATTTAACCCCTCAAAAACACCAGTTACTTATTCAAATCTGTGAAAATTGGCTGTGTGCCCACTTTGATGCCAGTTCTGATGCCGAGAACCTGTTTGGGTCAGGCTGTAGTGATGTGAATTTGATGTGTGGCATCACTAGGTATGTAAATGTGGTGTGAGATCAGTGGCCCAAAGCCATTTAACCCCTCAAAAACACCAGTTACTTATTCAAATCTGTGAAAACTGCGATTTTGCCAACTTTGATGCCAGTTCTGATGCCCAGAACCTGTTTGAGCCAGGCTGTAGTGATCTGAATTTGATGTGTGGCATCACTAGGTATGTAAATGTGTTGTGAGATCAGTGGCCCAAAGCCATTTAACCCCTCAAAAACACCAGTTACTTATTCAAATCTGTGAAAACTGGGGTTTTGCCCACTTTGATGCCAGTTCTGATGCCCAGAACCTGTTTGGGCCAGGCTGGAGTGATCTGAATTTGATGTTTGGCATCACTAGGTATGTAAATGTAGTGTGAGATCAGTGGCCCAAAGCCATTTAACCCCTCAAAAACACCAGTTACTTATTCAAATCTATGAAAACTGTGGTTTTGCCCACTTTGATGCCAGTTCTGATGCCCAGAACCTGTTTGGGCCAGGCTGGAGTGATCTGATATTGATGTGGGGCATCACTAGGTATGTAAAGGTGGTGTGAGATCAGTGGCCCAAAGCCATTTAACCCCTCAAAAACACCAGTTACTTATTCAAATCTGTGAAAACTGAGGTTTTGCCCACTTTGATGCCAGTTCTGATGCCCAGAACCTGTTTCGGCGAGGCTGTAGTGATCTGAATTTGATGTGTGGCATCACTAGGTATGTAAATGTGGTGTGAGATCAGTGGCCCAAAGCCAATTAACCCGTCAAAAACACCAGTTACTTATTCAAATCTGTGAAAATTGGCTGTGTGCCCACTTTGATGCCAGTTCTGATGCCCAGAACCTGTTTGGGCCAGGCTGGAGTAATCTAAATTTGATGTGTGGCATCACTAGGTATGTAAATGGGTGTGAGATCAGTGGCCCAAAGCCATTTAACCCCTCAAAAACACCAGTTACTTATTCAAATCTGTGAAAACTGGGGTTTTGCCCACTTTGATGCCAGTTCTGATGCCCAGAACCTGTTTGGGCCAGGCTGGAGTTATCTGAATTTGATGTGTGGCAACACTAGGTATGTAAATGTGGTGTGAGATCAGTGGCCCAAAGCCATTTAACCCCTCAAAAACACCAGTTACTTATTCAAATCTGTTAAAACTGGGGTTTTGCCCACTTTGATGCCAGTTCTGATGCCCAGAACCTGTTTGGGCCAGGCTGGAGTGATCTGAATTTAATGTGTGGCAACACTAGGTATGTAAATGTGGTGTGAGATCAGTGGCCCAAAGCCATTTAACCCCTCAAAAACACCAGTTACTTATTCAAATCTGTGAAAACTGAGGTTTTGCCCACTTTGATGCCAGTTCTGATGCCCAGAACCTGTTTGGGCCAGGCTGGAGTGATCTGAATTTGATGTGTGGCAACACTAGGTATGTAAATGTGGTGTGAGATCAGTGGACCAAAGCCATTTAACCCCTCAAAAACACCAGTTACTTATTCAAATCTGTGAAAACTGCTATTTTGCCAACTTTGATGCCAGTTCTGATGCCCAGAACCTGTTTCGGCGAGGCTGTAGTGATCTGAATTTGATGTGTGGCATCACTAGGTATGTAAATGTGGTGTGAGATCAGTGGCCCAAAGCCAATTAACCCCTCAAAAACACCAGTTACTTATTCAAATCTGTGAAAATTGGCTGTGTGCCCACTTTGATGCCAGTTCTGATGCCCAGAACCTGTTTGGGCCAGGCTGGAGTGATCTAAATTTGATGTGTGGCATCACTATGTATGTAAATGGGTGTGAGATCAGTGGCCCAAAGCCATTTAACCCCTCAAAAACACCAGTTACTTATTCAAATCTGTGAAAACTGGGGTTTTGCCCACTTTGATGCCAGTTCTGATGCCCAGAACCTGTTTGGGCCAGGCTGGAGTTATCTGAATTTGATGTGTGGCAACACTAGGTATGTAAATGTGGTGTGAGATCAGTGGCCCAAAGCCATTTAACCCCTCAAAAACACCAGTTACTTATTCAAATCTGTTAAAACTGGGGTTTTGCCCACTTTGATGCCAGTTCTGATGCCCAGAACCTGTTTGGGCCAGGCTGGAGTGATCTGAATTTAATGTGTGGCAACACTAGGTATGTAAATGTGGTGTGAGATCAGTGGCCCAAAGCCATTTAACCCCTCAAAAACACCAGTTACTTATTCAAATCTGTTAAAACTGGGGTTTTGCCCACTTTGATGCCAGTTCTGATGCCCAGAATATGTTTGGGCCAGGCTGCAGTGATCTGAATTTAATGTGTGGCAACACAAGGTATGTAAATGTGGTGTGAGATCAGTGGCCCAAAGCCATTTAACCCCTCAAAAACACCAGTTACTTATTCAAATCTGTGAAAACTGAGATTTTGCCAACTTTGATGCCAGTTCTGATGTCCAGAACCTGTTTGGGCCAGGCTGGAGTGATCTGAATTTGATGTGTGGCAACACTAGGTATGTAAATGTGGTGTGAGATCAGTGGACCAAAGCCATTTAACCCCTCAAAAACACCAGTTACTTATTCAAATCTGTGAAAACTGAGATTTTGCCAACTTTGATGCCAGTTCTGATGCCCAGAACCTGTTTGGGCCAGGCTGGAGTGATCTGAATTTGATGTGTGGCAACACTAGGTATGTAAATGTGGTGTGAGATCAGTGGACCAAAGCCATTTAACCCCTCAAAAACACCAGTTACTTATTCAAATCTGTGAAAACTGAGGTTTTGCCCACTTTGATGCCAGTTCTGATGCCCAGAACCTGTTTGGGCCAGGCTGGAGTGATCTGAATTTGATGTGTGGCAAAACTAGGTATGTAAATGTGGTGTGAGATCAGTGACCCAAAGCCATTTAACCCCTCAAAAACACCAGTTACTTATTCAAATCTGTGAAAACTGGGGTTTTGCCCACTTTGATGCCAGTTCTGATGCCCAGAACCTGTTTGGGCCAGGCTGGAGTGATCTGAATTTAATGTGTGGCAACACAAGGTATGTAAATGTGGTGTGAGATCAGTGGCCCAAAGCCATTTAACCCCTCAAAAACACCAGTTACTTATTCAAATCTGTGAAAACTGAGGTTTTGCCCACTTTGATGCCAGTTCTGATGCCCAGAAACTGTTTGGGCCAGGCTGGAGTGATCTGAATTTGATGTGTGGCATCACTAGGTATGTAAATTTGGTGTTAGATCAGTGGCCCAAAGCCATTTAACCCCTCAAAAACACCAGTTACTTATTCAAATCTGTGAAAACTGAGATTTTGCCAACTTTGATGACAGTTCTGATGCCCAGAACCTGTTTGGGCCAGGCTGGAGTAATCTGAATTTGATGTGTGGCAACACTAGGTATGTAAATGTGGTGTGAGATCAGTGGCCCAAAGCCATTTAACCCCTCAAAAACACCAGTTACTTATTCAAATCTGTGAAAACTGCAATTTTGCCAACTTTGATGCCAGTTCTGATGCCCAGAACCTGTTTGGGCCAGGCTGGAGTGATCTGAATTTGATGTGCGACATCACTAGGTATGTAAATGTGATGTGAGATCAGTGGCCCAAAGCCATTTAACCCCTCAAAAACACCAGTTACTTATTCAAATCTGTGAAAACTGAGGTTTTGCCCACTTTGATGCCAGTTCTGATGCCCAGAACCTGTTTGGGCCAGGCTGGAGTGATCTGAATTTGATGTGTGGCAACACTAGGTATGTAAATGTGGTGTGAGATCAGTGGCCCAAAGCCATTTAACCCCTCAAAAACACCAGTTACTTATTCAAATCTGTGAAAACTGGGTTTTTGCCCACTTTGATGCCAGTTCTGATGCCCAGAACCTGTTTGGGCCAGGCTGGAGTGATCTGAATTTAATGTGTGGCAACACAAGGTATGTAAATGTGGTGTGAGATCAGTGGCCCAAAGCCATTTAACCCCTCAAAAACACCAGTTACTTATTCAAATCTGTGAAAATTGGCTGTGTGCCCACTTTGATGCCAGTTCTGATGCCCAGAACCTGTTTGGGCCAGGCTGCAGTGATCTGAATTTGATGTGTGGCATCACTAGGTATGTAAATGTGGTGTGAGATCAGTGGCCCAAAGCCATTTAACCCCTCAAAAACACCAGTTACTTATTCAAATCTGTGAAAACGGAGGTTTTGCCCACTTTGATGCCAGTTCTGATGCCCAGAAACTGTTTGGGCCAGGCTGGAGTGATCTGAATTTGATGTGTGGCATCACTAGGTATGTAAATATGGTGTGAGATCAGTGGCCCAAAGCCATTTAACCCTTGAAAAACACCAGTTACTTATTCAAATCTGTGAAAACTGCGATTTTGCCAACTTTGATGCCAGTTCTGATGCCCAGAACCTGTTTGGGCCAGGCTGTAGTGATCTGAATTTGATGTGTGGCATCACTAGGTATGTAAATGTGGTGTAAGATCAGTGGCCCGAAGCCAATTAACCCCTCAAAAACACCAGTTACTTATTCAAATCTGTGAAAATTGGCTGTGTGCCCACTTTGATGCCAGTTCTGATGCCCAGAACCTGTTTGGGCCAGGCTGGAGTGATCTGAATTTGATGTGTGGCATCACTAGGTATGTAACTGTGGTGTGAGATCAGTGGCCCAAAGCCATTTAACCCCTCAAAAACACCAGTTACTTATTCAAATCTGTAAAACTAGGTTTTTGCCCACTTTGATGCCAGTTCTGATGCCCAGAACCTGTGTGGGCCAGGCTGGAGTGATCTGAATTTGATGTGTGGCATCACTAGGTATGTAAATGTGGTGTGAGATCAGTGGCCCAAAGCCATTTAAGCCCTCAAAAACACCAGTTACTTATTCAAATCTGTGAAAATTGGCTGTGTGCCCACTTTGATGCCAGTTCTGATGCCCAGAACCTGTGTGGGCCAGGCTGGAGTGATCTGAATTGGATGTGTGGCATCACTAGGTATGTAAATGTGGTGTGAGATCAGTGGCCCAAAGCCATTTAACCCCTCAAAAACACCAGTTACTTATTCAAATCTGTGAAAACTGAGATTTTGCCAACTTTGATGCCAGTTCTGATGCCCAGAACCTGTTTGGGCCAGGCTGGAGTTATCTGAATTTGATGTGTGTCATCACTAGGTATGTAAATGTGATGTGAGATCAGTGGCCCAAAGCCATTTAACCCCTCAAAAACACCAGTTACTTATTCAAATCTGTGAAAATTGGCTGTGTGCCCACTTTGATGCCAGTTCTGATGCCCAGAACCTGTTTGGGCCAGGCTGGAGTGATCTGAATTTGATGTGTGGCATCACTAGGTATGTAAATGTGGTGTGAGATCAGTGGCCCAAAGCCATTTAACCCCTCAAAAACATCAGTTACTTATTCAAATCTGTGAAAACTGGGGTTTTGCCTACTTTGATGCCAGTTCTGATGCCCAGAACCTGTTTGGGCCAGGCTGGAGTGATTTGAATTTGATGTGGGGCATCACTAGGTATGTAAATGTGGTGTGAGATCAGTGGCCCAAAGCCATTTAACCCCTCAAAAACACCAGTTACTTATTCAAATCTGTGAAAATTGGCTGTGTGCCCACTTTGATGCCAGTTCTGATGCCCAGAACCTGTTTGGGCCAGGCTGGAGTGATCTGAATTTGATGTGTGGCATCACTAGGTATGTAAATGTGGTGTGAGATCAGTGGCCCAAAGCCATTTAACCCCTCAAAAACATCAGTTACTTATTCAAATCTGTGAAAACTGGGGTTTTGCCTACTTTGATGCCAGTTCTGATGCCCAGAACCTGTTTGGGCCAGGCTGGAGTGATTTGAATTTGATGTGGGGCATCACTAGGTATGTAAATGTGGTGTGAGATCAGTGGCCCAAAGCCATTTAACCCCTCAAAAACACCAGTTACTTATTCAAATCTGTGAAAATTGGCTGTGTGCCCACTTTGATGCCAGTTCTGATGCCCAGAACCCCTTTGGGCCAGGCTGGAGTCACTTCAGTTTGATTAGAGGCATCACTAGATATGCAATTCTGGTGTTAGATCAGTGGCCCAAAGCCATTTAACCCTTTCACTAACATACTTTGGTGCCCACTTTGATGCCCATTTTTATGCCAGTTTTATAATTTTTGCAGCTGGTTTTGAGTGTATTTATATTAGGGCGCATCAGTGCATTGTATTTTATTATTGTGATGTGTTATTTTTGTTGTTAAACGTGTAAAAAACTGAAAAAACTAAATTGCCGAATAAGAAACTGACGAATAAGAAACCAACTTCAGCATCGTACCAAGATACACCCCTGTGTCCTGGTATTAAGACTATTAGTGTGTGCACAGTGACCTGTCTGCAGTCTCCAGAACATCTCCAGACTATCTGTGGCCTCCAGCACCTCAGCTACCAATCTGCCTGTGGCTTCCAGTATGTCTGCCCCTGTCTGAGGTCTCCAGGACGTCTGCGGCTTCCAATACCTCAGTTACCTGTCTGCCTGTGGGTGTCAGTACCTCTGCAGCCTGTCTGCAGTCTTCAGGACTTCTGCTGTATGCCTGTGACTGGTAGTGCCTCTGCTGCTCGTCCCAGGTTTTCCAGGATATCTGCTCCATGTCCGTCCACGGCTTTCAGTCTCCCGTCTGCCTACAGCCTCCATTACCTCACTGTGACCCCCCCTGACAGAAAACCAAGACCGTGGATCCCAATGACGCAGTTACACACTCTTTTGAAAAAGTCCCTACACGACTCAGCTCCATACACCTCGTACACACACGGCTCCGCTCCGTACACACACGGCTCAGCTCCGTACACCTCGTACACACACGACTCAGCTCCATACACCTCGTACACACACGGCTCCGCTCCGTACACCTCGTACACACACGGCTCCGCTCCGTACACCTCGTACACACGCTGCTCCGCACCGTACACCTCGTACACACACGGCTCCGCTCCGTACACCTCGTACACACACGGCTCTGCTCCGTACACCTTGTACACACACGGCTCCGCTCCGTACACACACGGCTCCGCTCCGTACACCTCGTACACACACGGCTCCGCTCCGTACACCTCGTACACACGCGGCTCCGCTCCGTACACCTCGTACACACGCGGCTCCGCTCCGTACACCTCGTACACACGCGGCTCCGCTCCGTACACCTCGTACACACGCGGCTCCGCTCCGTACACCTCGTACACACGCGGCTCCGCTCCGTACACCTCGTACACACGCGGCTCCGCTCCGTACACCTCGTACACACGCGGCTCCGCTCCGTACACCTCGTACACACGCGGCTCCGCTCCGTACACCTCGTACACACGCGGCTCCGCTCCGTACACCTCGTACACACGCGGCTCCGCTCCGTACACCTCGTACACACGCGGCTCCGCTCCGTACACCTCGTACACACGCGGCTCCGCTCCGTACACCTCGTACACACGCGGCTCCGCTCCGTACACCTCGTACACACGCGGCTCCGCTCCGTACACCTCGTACACACGCGGCTCCGCTCCGCACACCTCATACACACACGGCTCTGCTACATCCACACTGTAAACCCCTCCTGACCCCACACATAAACTTCCCCTCACCCAGCACCATGACAACCAGCACAACAGAGTCCTGCATACACTGAGGAGCTGATCATGTGACCCCTGACTCCTCCCCTCCATGTGACATCATCACAGGTCCTGTAAGCACAGAGCAGCCATATATCTAGTGTGCGGCTCTGCAGGTGGAGGTAGGTGCAGGGTATTATATATCTAGTGTGCGGCTCTGCAGGTGGAGGTAGGTGCAGGTTATTATATATCTAGTGTGCGGCTCTGCAGGAGGAGGTAGGTGCAGGGTATTATATATCTAGTGTGCGGCTCTGCAGGTGGAGGTAGGTGCAGGGTATTATATATCTAGTGTGCGGCTCTGCAGGTGGAGGTAGGTGCAGGGTATTATATATCTAGTGTGCGGCTCTGCAGGTGGAGGTAGGTGCAGGGTATTATATATCTAGTGTGCGGCTCTGCAGGTGGAGGTAGGTGCAGGGTATTATATATCTAGTGTGCGGCTCTGCAGGTGGAGGTAGGTGCAGGGTATTATATATCTAGTGTGCGGCTCTGCAGGTGGAGGTAGGTGCAGGGTATTATATATCTAGTGTGCGGCTCTGCAGGTGGAGGTAGGTGCAGGTTATTATATATCTAGTGTGCGGCTCTGCAGGTGGAGGTAGGTGCAGGGTATTATATATCTAGTGTGCGGCTCTGCAGGTGGAGGTAGGTGCAGGGTATTATATATCTAGTGTGCGGCTCTGCAGGTGGAGGTAGGTGCAGGGTATTATATATCTAGTGTGCGGCTCTGCAGGTGGAGGTAGGTGCAGGTTATTATATATCTAGTGTGCGGCTCTGCAGGTGGAGGTAGGTGCAGGGTATTATATATCTAGTGTGCGGCTCTGCAGGTGGAGGTAGGTGCAGGGTATTATATATCTAGTGTGCGGCTCTGCAGGTGGAGGTAGGTGCAGGGTATTATATATCTAGTGTGCGGCTCTGCAGGTGGAGGTAGGTGCAGGTTATTATATATCTAGTGTGCGGCTCTGCAGGTGGAGGTAGGTGCAGGGTATTATATATCTAGTGTGCGGCTCTGCAGGTGGAGGTAGGTGCAGGGTATTATATATCTAGTGTGCGGCTCTGCAGGTGGAGGTAGGTGCAGGGTATTATATATCTAGTGTGCGGCTCTGCAGGTGGAGGTAGGTGCAGGGTATTATATATCTAGTGTGCGGCTCTGCAGGTGGAGGTAGGTGCAGGGTATTATATATCTAGTGTGCGGCTCTGCAGGTGGAGGTAGGTGCAGGGTATTATATATCTAGTGTGCGGCTCTGCAGGTGAAGGTGGGTGCAAGGTATTATATATCTAGTGTGCGGCTCTGCAGGTGGAGGCAGGTGCAGGGTATTATATATCTAGTGTGCGGCTCTGCAGGTGGAGGTAGGTGCAGGGTATTATATATCTAGTGTGCGGCTCTGCAGGTGGAGGTAGGTGCAGGGTATTATATATCTAGTGTGCGGCTCTGCAGGTGGAGGTAGGTGCAGGGTATTATATATCTAGTGTGCGGCTCTGCAGGAGGAGGTAGGTGCAGGGTATTATATATCTAGTGTGCGGCTCTGCAGGTGGAGGTAGGTGCAGGGTATTATATATCTAGTGTGCGGCTCTGCAGGTGGAGGTAGGTGCAGGGTATTATATATCTAGTGTGCGGCTCTGCAGGTGGAGGTAGGTGCAGGGTATTATATATCTAGTGTGCGGCTCTGCAGGTGGAGGTAGGTGCAGGGTATTATATATCTAGTGTGCGGCTCTGCAGGTGGAGGTAGGTGCAGGGTATTATATATCTAGTGTGCGGCTCTGCAGGAGGAGGTAGGTGCAGGTTATTATATATCTAGTGTGCGGCTCTGCAGGTGGAGGTAGGTGCGGGGTATTATATATCTAGTGTGCGGCTCTGCAGGTGGAGGTAGGTGCGGGGTATTATATATCTAGTGTGCGGCTCTGCAGGTGGAGGTAGGTGCAGGGTATTATATATCTAGTGTGCGGCTCTGCAGGTGGAGGTAGGAGCAGGGTATTATATATCTAGTGTGCGGCTCTGCAGGTGGAGGTAGGTGCAGGGTATTATATATCTAGTGTGCGGCTCTGCAGGTGGAGGTAGGTGCAGGGTATTATATATCTAGTGTGCGGCTCTGCAGGTGGAGGTAGGTGCAGGGTATTATATATCTAGTGTGCGGCTCTGCAGGTGGAGGTAGGTGCAGGGTATTATATATCTAGTGTGCGGCTCTGCAGGTGGAGGTAGGTGCAGGGTATTATATATCTAGTGTGCGGCTCTGCAGGTGGAGGTAGGTGCAGGGTATTATATATCTAGTGTGCGGCTCTGCAGGAGGAGGTAGGTGCAGGGTATTATATATCTAGTGTGCGGCTCTGCAGGTGGAGGTAGGTGCAGGGTATTATATATCTAGTGTGCGGCTCTGCAGGTGGAGGTAGGTGCAGGGTCTCTACTATTTTGGGGTCATCATCATTATCATTAACCCCGTTATGTCCAGTTCCAGACCAGTTTACTCCGGTTCTTGATCAGGCACATTCTCATATTAGAAAGGGGGAGCCAACACTGCTTGATCAGACATGTCAGATGGAGATAAATCCCCTCCCCCGGTCCCCCGTGTGGCCAAAGTGCCCTCCATTCACCCTCCTCATACTGATCATCTAAGATGGTGGCCGCACGCTGCATTCATCCTCCTCTGATTTCTGTCACGTGACATATCAGATGGACAGAAACGTCCTCCCCAGGTCCAGCTAAGTCACCCCCTTTCACTCCCCGGTCCTCCCCCGGTCTCCTGATACCAGCTGCTGCTCCGTCCTCGCGATCCCTATGTGGCGCCCTGGACAAGCCAGGGGCCACAGAGAACAACACCACAACACCCCACACTCCCAGCAGGCACACCAAAGTCAGACACAAAACCCTTGTTGCCTTCCTCCAGGGGCTGATGTCCACACCAGGGGGTGGGCCAGGCGGTTGGTCCCGCCCACCGAGGAGTTCACAGTCCTGGAGGCGGGAAAACAGACAGTCTAGTTTTGACAGTGAAAGTGGAAGGAGGAAAGTAGTAAAAGAGCAGCCTGAAGTTGGTCCGGGTGTGTGGCCCGGACAGATCAGCAAGGTTGGCAGACGGTGGTGACCGTCTGCAGGAGTGGCCGATTGGAGTCTGCCGTAAGTGAAGGAGACCTCCTGGGTTTCCAAACAGTCAAGTCCCGACAGAAGGCAACAGTCCAACCAAGTGAGGGAGACACCGCCACCGCCAAGGCAACCGTTTCTCAGGGCCAGCGCCTGTGGGCAAAAGGGGCTCCTCTGGCCCATATCCAAGCCGGGGAGCGGGTTACCGGTTGGAACCGTACAAGCAACTTAGGTGCAGGGAAAGGCAGTTACCACCAACCTGCTGGGAGACAACAACACCGCAGCCGCCTGTGGGACCCGTCCATCCAGCCGAGTGTTTTACCGAGAACTGTGTCTTCATCATTGGGCTGAGTGAGTACCACCGTGCCGTGCGGCACAGCGCTGCCCCCGCGACCCTGCACGTCACCAGGCCCCGCAACCCGCCTGCCATTCATCCCTACCCCATCACCGGGCCCCGGGACAACCAACCCCCTACCCACGGAGGGGAGAACTAACAACCAAGCTGCTCCCAGTCACCGCTCCCGGGATCCCCGTCCAGAACAGCGGTGGTGTCACCAAAATCACCACAACCGTGGGTGGCGTCACGGACAATATCCCTAAACCAAACCACCCCCTTTCACTCACGGGCGAGGAGCGCCGCCCGAGTCCCCGGGATCCGGCCCATCGCTCGAGCCACCGAGCAGCAGCAGCGGCAGCCGGACCCGAGCAATGGGAGAGCGCAGCGTCCCCTCCTCCGCCCGCGACACCTACTCATCCTCTGAAAACTATCAGCCACATGCGCAGAGCGGTTCTAACCCCAGGGCTTGAGGAGACATTACACAGCTGGTATCAAGCCCATTTATTACCCTGTTTGCCACCGCACCAGGGCAACGGGATGAGACAGAGTGAAGTGCCAGGATTGGTACATCTAATGGATGCGCCACTGCTGGGACGGCTGCAGCCTGCTATTTTTAGGCTGAGAAGGGCCAAATAACCGTGGCCTTTCCCACCCTGAGAATACCAGACGTCAGCTTCACCTTAGCTGGTGATCCAATTTGGGGGAAACCCATGTTTTTTGGTTTTTTTTAATTATTTATCAATAATTTTAAAAAAACAGCGTGGGGTGCCCTCTGTTTTGGATTACCAGCCAAGGTGAAGCTGCCAACTGTGATCTGCAGGCTTCAGCCATCTGCTTTACCCTAGCTGGCTATCAAAAATGGGGGAACCCACATAGGTTTTTTTAATTATTTTTTTTTTTTTGCCTAAATATAAGGTAAACACCCTTCACTGCCACATGAAAGTCACTAAAGGGTGCCAGCTTAGATTATGCTGGGGGTGGGACATTAGATATGTGTTTGTCTATCCATCCATATTAGCTTTTTAGGCTATGTGTCCACGATCAGTATTTGCAGCGTTTTGGACACAGTCTTTTCGCTGCGTCCAAAATGCTGCGCTGTGCAGTACAAGTGCAATGGAAGGATTTTTGGAAATCTCCTGCCCACTGTGCTTGTTTTTTTTCCTTAGCATAAACTGACCTGCAGCGCGGCTTCCTGAGCCTCAGGATGTCAATTTATGCTGTGGAGATGAGAGTTTTGTCCAAAGGGAAAATAGAGCTAAAGTCCTCAGCAGCCTGAACCTGGATCGTGGGCCCGGGCAACTGCGTTCTCCAGTGGACAATACTCGCATCTCTGCACGAAAGCTGACATTGCGTCTAGACACAGTGTCACCTGGTCATGAGCACATAGCCTAAAAGTGAGAAATTTGGCACTACAGCAACATTTTTGTGAAGTACCTGTGGGTTCAAAATGCTCACTATACCCCCGAATGAAATCCTTGAGGGTCTAGTTTTCAAAATGGGGTCACTTGTGGGGGTTTGTGCTGTATAGGTACCTTAGGGGTCCTGAAAATGCTACATGGTGCACGCAATTTTTTAAAATTTTTCCAAACTTCACATGATGCTCCTTCTGTTATGAGCCCTCCCGTTTGTCCAAACAGAGGTTTTTAGCCACATGTGGGGTATCACTGTGCTCATAAGAAATTGGATTACAAAATGTGGCGTCCACATTTTGGTGTTGCAGCTTGAAAAAGTGAGAAATGTGGTGCTAAAGCAACATTTTTGTGGAAAAAAAAAAAAGAAAATTTTCATTATGACGACCTAACTTTATTAAATTCTATAAAGTACCTGTAGGTTCAAAATGCTCAATATATCCCTGGGTAAAATCTTTGAGGGGTCTAGTTTCCAAAATGTGATCACTTATCATGGAGCTCTACTGTTTAGGCGCCTCAGGAGCTCCAAACGCGACATGGCATTCGCGAATGAATGCAGACAATTTTACAGTCAAATGGCGCTCCTTCCCTTCCAAGCCCTGCCGTGCACCCAAACAATTGATTTCCAGCACATATGAGGTATCTGTGTACTCAGGAAAAACTGCACAATAAATTGTATGGTGCATTTTTTCCTGTTACCCTTGTGAAATAAGAGCTTTGATGTCACTTTGATGCCCATTTTGTGCCAGTTTGATACTATTTTTTGCTGCTTTTAAGTGTATTCACATCAGTGCTCCGCACTGTATTGTATTTTATTATTGTGATTTTTTTTTAATGTTTGTTCTTAAACCTGTATAAAAAAACCCCAAAAAATAAAAACCTAAAAAAAAAATAAACCAACTTCAGCCTCGAATAAGAAACCAACTTCAGCATTGTGTCTGATGTCGAGCGATATCAGTTTGAAAATAAGGGAAATGTCTGTTATTACCACATATATACCCTGCCCCCCGCACTAACTGACAGCAGCTGAGCATTGGAACCTGCTGTCAGTCAGTGTCGAGAGCGCAGTATACTGAGCGGTGACTAGAACTGCATCAGTGCCACCCCTATGACTGAAAGCTGGACGCCGTCTCAATATATGTCTATGATCACATTTACATATTTCATAGCTATTTAGTAACACTTCTTATTTTGTATATATGGCTGTTTTTTACCTGGTCGGGGCTAATAACAGAGATTTGGATTGACAGTGGCATTTTCCTATATGTCACACATTTGGAAGGGGGCGGGGAGGTTAGTTCAGTTTATTTTTATTTTCATCGTCCTTCCCTTGTAACTGAGACTGATATAATGTCTCAGCAGTAACCATATCCTCTGTATATGGGGGAGGAGGCACCGTCAGCGCTTTGTACCCTGTTTCCTCGAAAATAAGACGTACCCGGAAAATAAGTCCTAGTAGGATTTTTGGGAGTTTTTTTGAGAATACTCATATAAAATATAAGCCCTAATTCAAAAATACACCTTGGTTGTGGTTCCATAATGAATTGTCCAAACATCTAAAAAAGTTAAAGAATACAGCAGGAGTTTTATGAAAGAAAGCAGACACCACCAAAAGAATGCAAATATCCCCCCCAAAAAAATAATTGCACTCACCAGGCCCCAAACCATTACAGTTGGCAAGTACCAATGGTGGATGGGCTCTCACACAGAGATCTGTGTCACTGTCAGGTCCCTCACCATTCCCGCTGCATTGCACCGCAGAACTGTGTATACAGTGACAGAGAAGGCAGAGTTAGTAATAAACCGTCTCTGCCTTATCTAGAGATGGATGGATTTCATCTCCATTGCTACATGATTGTGTGTAACTGCGCGGCTCTTTTATTTTTCCACCCACATTGCCGTATAAATGATAGTTGTTTTTTTTTTGTTGTTTTTTTTAAATGACTCATGGGTTTTAATTTTACCATAAAATTTACTGGAAATAAAGTAAAAATTCCAAGTGCAGTGAAATGGTGAAAAAAAGTAATTCCATCATTGTTTTTACTCCGTTCACGATGTGCTGGAAGTGAGCGGTCAGCGTGATTCTCCAGGTCAGTGTGATTACGGCAATATCAGACATTTCTTATCTCAGTGGTGACTAGAGATGAGCGGACCCGTGGACGTTCGGCTTCTGCTGGTCCAGCTGAACATTTGAAAAGATCGGTTCTGGACTTGACCTGCACTTTATTTGAAGTCACTGATTGGCAGTTCGGGTCTCCGCAGCCATAAACAGATCACTAACAGGGGAGGGCGGGTTTATTCAGTTTTATTTCTTGGTGCACAATACATCTGATAACACGAGAGCGGTTTCCATACGTAAAGCCCCCGAACTCCAAACCTGAACTTTACTATCTTGCAAAAGTCTGAGTTTATACCGAAAACCGAACTCCAGGTTCACTCATCTCTAGTAGTGAATAAAAATCAGACTTTTGTTAAAAAAAACAAAGCATAAAAAAATCGGCTTGTGTCTCCATTTTCCGACATCGGAGTTGAGTGATGACTTGTTTTTTGCTTGATGAGCCGACGTTTTCATTGATACTATTTTAGGTGCAACTTCATGTTGAAATTTTTTTTTACTGCCCAAATGATATCATCTCTTCATTATTATCTCCATTAATTTTACATATCGGCTCCTCTCCTTCCCATTCAGGTCCTTATAATATCGGATCCTCTCAGTGGTTTTATTCTATAGAAGAGAATTCTCCTGATTGCCCCGTGAAGGATGGATATGGACAGGGACAAGATGGCGGAGAGGATATTACACCTCACCCTAGAGATCCTCTTCCGGCTTACTGGAGAGGTGAGAGATTCTGATGACGTCACATTACATCATTCTTATCTATGGGAATAACAGATGGACAGAACTGGAGAGGTGAGGACTCTGGAAATGTCTGGAGTGGGATTTATTACTGTGTCTCTCCATAACCAGGATTACACAGTAGTGAAGAAGACCTCTAGTGAGCACTGTCAGGCCCCTGTGTCTGAGGGATGGGGAAGACCCCTGAGCCCAATCACGGGGCCTCCACCTCACCCCCCGATACATGAGGACATCAATGACCAGAAGATCCTAGAACTCACCTACAAGATGATTGAGCTGCTGACTGGAGAGGTGACACTGCTGGGAATGCTGGGACATTATACAGTAACGCTATGAAGGGATCGGGGGTGACGGTATCATTGTATGTGTCAGGTTCCTATAAGGTGTCAGGACGTCACCGTCTATTTCTCCATGGAGGAGTGGGAGTATTTAGAAGGACACAAAGATCTGTACAAGGACGTCATGATGGAGGTTCCCCAGCCCCTCACATCACCAGGTAATAGACAGGACTAAATACACACGGCCTATAATTATCTGTATGTAAGGAATGAATTCAGCCCCTGTATGTGTCTCCTCCAGGTCTATCCAGTAAGAGGACAACACCAGAGAGATGTCCCCGTCCTCTTCTCCCACAGGACTGTAAACAAGAAGATCCCGATGTTCCTCAGGATCATCAGGTAGATGGAGAGAAGGGGCCATGAAATCTCCCTATGATGTGTAGGTGGCTGTGAAGGTCTTGTGCTCAGTCTTGTTTTATCCTCCGGTATTATATGTGTTATACTTGTGTAATGAGAGCGGTGGAGATGGCAGGATTAGAGCTGATCATAGATGGGACTTCTCCATCTGTCTGTGACTTTTACAATATTTCTTTCAGGGTGAAGATCTGCCCCATATTAATACTACAGAGATATATATGAGGGGTGATGAGCGGAGTAAAGAGGAGATTCCTACAGATAACCGCCCAGGTGAGTAGTGACCACTAAATGCAGAGAAGTCACAGATTCTTCTCAGTCACCGCCTGTGGCTGCTTTATCAGGGTTGTAGTCCGGCCATATCAAGTGGTCACCATTCTGCTGCTAGACCACCACATGCTCCTCCACCCAAAACTGCCCCCATTATTTTGGGCATTGGACTTCCTTCTGTTGGAGTGAGATCTGTATCAGCCAGATCTTACAGGTAGGATCCACCCTATCCCCTGAAATTAGAAGACATTGACCCTTATCTGCTCAGATCTCTAATCTGTAAAGCCAAATGACAGTGTATGTAGAATGTGCAGACAACTTGGGAAGAAATATCTAATCTGTATGGTGGACCTCTAAGAGAAAGCGGAGGGCAGGGCTGTGGAGTCGGTAAGCCAAACCTGCAACTCCAACTCCGATTCCCACTTATATTGCTTATATTTAAGTGAAAAATGTATTGTAGTACAATGTGAACATCAGACATTGAATCATTTTTATGATAGAACAATCAAGATATTTAGATGGAACTTAAAATATACTATTGGAATACAACTTTAGAACACAAAAAACTGTAATAAGTTGTAAATTTGTAATACACTATGTAATACATTACATATATAGATAGATATTCTGTGTATATGTATGTATGTATGTATGTATGTATATATATATATGTATATATATATATATATATATATATATATATATATGTGTGTGTAAAAATAACGCTATGTAATAAACTATGAAAGTGGCAAAAAAACAGTTTTCAACAATAACATTTGCGCAGTCTATGAATTTGTTGTAAGAAATAGAATTGCTTCCATCAGAGCCTCCTTCATAGATGACCGCAAATCTGACCTAATAATTTTAAGAGAACAACCTCTCTACAGTAACTTGGGTTGGAGGCAAAGCCGTAGCCACATGGGCAACATCTCTAACAATTTTCAGGTATAAAGGCTGCTTTACACACAGCAACATCACTAGCGAAAACACCCGCCCCCGTCGGTTGTACGTCACGGGCAAATCGCTGGACTTACCTGCCTAGCGACTTCGCTGTGGCCGGCGAACGGCCTCCTTTCTAAGGGGGCGGTTTGTGCGGCGTCACAGGGACGTCACACGGCAGCCGTCCAATAGAAGCGGAGGGGCGGAGAGCAGCCGAAAGAAAGTGACGCCCACCTCGTTGCCGGAGAACGCAGGTAAGGTGTTGTTCCTCGTTCCTGGGGTGTCACACGTAGCGATGTGTGCTGCCTCAGGAATGACGAACAATCTGCGTCCTGCAACAGCAACGATATTTGGAATTAGAATGATGTGTCAACGATTAGGTGAGTAATTTTAATCGTTAGTGGTTGTTCGTACGTTTCACACGCAACGACGTCGCTAACAAGGCCGGATGTGCGTCACGAATTCCGTGACTTTTAATGACATCTCGTTAGTGATGTCGTTGCGTGTAAAGCCCCCTTAAAGGAATTGCCTCATGCAGTCAGTTTTGATGAACGGCTGAATTTTTCTAATTCTTTGAGAGCAAGTGAAAAATTGTGCTGAAATATGGTCAATCTGCTGCTATAGGAGACAGAGTGAAATCTTTTTCCTTGCAGCAACACTTTGCCGTCTCCATTTCATAGAAATATTTGTCAAAAGTTAAACTCCTCATCTGATGAGGATGAAGATATGGCATCAGTAGCATTGTCAGGACCCAAGTCCTCTTGCGTCTGGCAGTCCTGTAGCCGCTCATCCTAACTGCTACCTCAGTCAGAGCTTCTTTTCCTTTAGTAAGCTGATGATCATCAAGCAGTACACGATGACTTGGGTTCACATAAACAGCTGCCAGAAGAATTTTATTTTCCAATAGCTGTGTCTCTTTACGTTTCATTGAAGCAGAAATGCGATCTGTGATTAAACCTCCTCTTTGGGACAGACAAAATAGCAAGTTCTTCCACTCCCTTATGAAAACGCCAGGAGTTAAATCCTCAGCTTGTAATTTTTTAGTCACAGTAAATGGTGATTAATCAATTCCTTCAATTCAACCACCTGTGTCCATTGACTTTCATTTAGGGTTACCTGAGGGTTCGCCATATCTATAAGAAACGGTTTTAGCTCAAGCAATCGCTCAATCATTAAATAAGTACTGCCCCAGTGAGTGGCTTGATTGACAATTGCCTCTTTTTTAGCACGTCACTTCAAGATGGAATCAATTTTCGGGGTTCTGGCAGCAATAACCAATTTCCTCACTTTCCCAATCAGATTTCCAGCATGTCCCTCTTGCAGACTATCTCTTATTGCCAGCTGCAGCGTGTGCACAACACAGCGCATGTGATGAATATGAAAGTGTTTTGAAGCAACTTCAACAAGATCATCTAATCCTAAAGTATCATTTTGCTGTTCTTCTGTTGTAATATCTGTTTGTTCCTCAGTTACATGAACAGCACTGTGGCTCCATCTCACACATACTGAATCCTAAATTTTCTTCTAGCTGTTGCTCATTACTCTCATTCATCAGTTTAATTGTACTTATCATGTTTGAAGCATTGTCCGGTATTTTTCTAATCTGCTTTTGCTATTGAAAACATTATCTATGAGCTCAAAAACCTTTCAGGTGATGCGGTTTTTTAAAAAGCTGATCTGCTTTTGCAGCTGAAAAACGTACCCCCAAAAAATGCAGCAAAAACGCTGTGTGTGAATGTAGCCTTAGATCAGGAATAGAACAGACATTTATAGGACATTTCATAAATTTCCCAAATTCCTATGAAAAAATATTCAGCACATTCTGCATTGCACTACTGTCCCCAATTTATTATATATTTTAGGAGTCGGAGTATTTTATACCGACTCCACCAAAATGAGCTCAGACACCGACTCCACAGCCCTAGCGGAGGGTAATGATGCTGGTGATGTCCTAGATTCTTAAGGCTGCTTTACACGGTACGACCGATTGTGCAATTTCACAATCGATCGTACCCGCCCCCATCCTTTTTGCGTCACGGGCAAATCGCTGCCCGTGTCGCACAAAGTCAGTAACCCCCGTCACACATACTTACCTCTCGTGCGACCTCGCTGTGGGCGGCGAACGTCCACTTCCTGAAGTGGGAGGGACGTTCGGCGTCACAGCGACGTCACACGGCCGCCGGCCAATAGAAGCGGAGGGGCGGAGATGAGCAGGATGTAAACATCCCGCCCACCTCCTTCCTTCCATAGAGCCGGCGGCGGCCGCGGGAGGCAGGTGAGCTGCTCATCGTTCCCGTGGTGTCACACGGAGCGGCGTGTGCTACCACGGAAACGATGATCAACTAAATTAAACGATATTATGGAACCTAGCGAGCAGTACACGACTCACGATTTGTGAGCGATACTGCGTCGCTAGGAGGTGTCACACAGGCCGGCATCGCCAGCGATGCCGGATGTGCGTCACAAAAACCGTGACCCCGACGATCTATCGCACGATAGATTGTCTGGTGTAAAGCAGCCTTTAGTTTGGTGCTGTGTTCACCAGGTGAATAAAGATTGATTGTTCTCAGTGGGAGAAACAAAATAATAATCTTATCATAACTACAAGAGTCACTGGTGGACATACCGCGGTGTAGCTGCACAGGGGCCCTGAGCAGGAGGGGCCTCAAGGGCCTGAAAACATATGGGGATTTCCTTTGCCGGTGGCAGCTTCAAAACTAACAGGAGAAGCAGGGGCCAGAACAGCTGAACACATATGATTCTGCTGAGCTGACACAGGCCCCTTCCTTCACCTGTTAGGGGCCTGCAGGGGGCAGGATTCATCACTTCTACAAAAGCTGCTGGCCACGCAGAGGATGATTGTGTCTTAGGGTATGATTCCACTTGCGTATGACTCGTGCAGTCTCGCATTGGTATCACCCGGCACGGCGCACACTGTCCTGACAGGAGCGGGTAGGCTGCATGTATTTCCATGCAGGTGAACCGCCCCTGTCCGGAGAGTGTGCGACTGTGTCGGGTGATACCAATGCAAGACTGCACGAGTCATACGCAAGTGGAATCATACCCTCAGAGCCAGAAAGGAGGCTCTGAATTATTTCAAGAGAATACAGCAGTCGGGCCCGAGGAGGAGGGGAGGCTGCACCACAAGAGAAGATGGAAGTGCAGGCTCCAGAAGACCTGCTGTGCTGGCCACCATGTGCAATCATCTGCAGAGAGGGTGAGTTCATGTGCAATGTGTGACTATTATGTTTGTATACGTGTTATGTCTATGTATTTGTGCACATATGTGTGTGATGAACGTGTATTTATCTGTATACATCCTCGTATTCACCAATATGTTCACATTATTTCTGCTCCATTTCAAGTGTGAGAAAGGCCGATGTGGTGAAGTCACGTGCACAAATAGGTGAATACATACAAAGAAGACTCCTACTCCTTTTTTTTTTTTTTTTTTTTTTTTTTTTTTAATGGAGTGTGCATGTAATGTAGTGTGAGTGTATTTATATACTCACCTACCTCAACTCTTCTACTTTCCTGAGTGACGTCACCATTCTCCAGTATCTCGGGTCACACTACACTCTGAGCCAGAAGTCTTTTACAATTAAAGCCCATTGAGCCTCTTTCTGTTGCTCCATAGACTTAAGTCCCCTTTACACACTGAAACTTTCTAGCGATGCATGCTGCACAGCGGGAAACAAAGGACCTAGGAATGGTTCTGAACGATTTGTAGCGATCACAACTTCACAGCAGGGGCCAGGTCGCTGATGTGTTTCACACACTGCAATGTCGCTGGGGAGGTCGCTGTAACGTCACAAAACCGGTGACGTTACAGCGATGTCGTTTGCGATGTTGCAGTGTGTAAAGCCACCTTTAAGGGTGCTTTACACGCTGCAACATCGCTACCGATATATCGTCGGGGTCACGTCGTCAGTGACGCACATCCGGCGCTGGTAGGGACATCGCAGCGTGTGACACCAAGGAGCAACGATCGCGAAATCGTTCAAAAACGGTGATCGTTGACACGTCGCTCCTTTCCTTAATATCGCTGCTGCCACAGGTACGATGTTCGTCATTCCTGCGGCATCACACATTGCTATATGTGACACCGCAGGAACGACAAACATCTCCTTACCTGCGTCCACCGGATAATGCGGTAGGAAGAAGGTGGGCGGCATGTTACGTCCCGCTCATCTCCGCCCCTCCGCTTATATTGGCCGGCCGATTTGTGACACCGCAGTGACGTCGCTATGACACCGAACGCACCTCTCCCTTGAGGGAGGGATTGTTCGGCAGTCACAGCGACATCGCTGGCAAGGTCTGTTAGTGTGACGCTGCCGTAACGATAATGTTCGCTACGGCAGCGATCACCAAATGTAAAGCACCCTTTACATTGTAGGTCACTT
This sequence comes from Anomaloglossus baeobatrachus, assembly GCF_048569485.1. Taxonomy (NCBI): domain Eukaryota; kingdom Metazoa; phylum Chordata; class Amphibia; order Anura; family Aromobatidae; genus Anomaloglossus; species Anomaloglossus baeobatrachus. The sequence goes on from NW_027441806.1 coordinate 1,189,844, forward strand.
CTGGGTCCTGCAGAGCACAGTGTGACCTGGAGATACTAGAGTTAGATTACGTCATTGAGAAGATGCACAGAACAGCACTGGACACCAGAAATACTAAAGAGCAGTGACATCCCTGAGAAGAGGAACAGAACAGCGCTGGACACCAGAGATACGGGAGAGAAGTAATGTCACTGAGCAGGCCAGCAGTGGACACCAGAGATACGAGATAGCGGTGACGTCACTGAGAAGAGGAGCAGAACAGCGCTGGACACCAGAGAGAGCGGCGGTGACGTCACTGGGAGAAGTAGAACAGCGCTGGACACCGGAGAGCGCAGCGGTAGGTGAGTATTTTATGACACTACATGCATAAACACACATTCCATCAGTAAACAAGTTAGTGGAGGCTTCTTTAATGATGTCTATGGTGTGGCTGTTTTTTGTTGTATTTTCTCTGTTTCTCTACTGTACCCACCTGTCATATAGAGCGCTGCTTAAAAGGATCCAGCCAGCGGATACATGTCACCCGTGGATCGAGCAGCGTGTATCAGACATCACATCTATATGACTAGTATTTGATGCGGCTCAGTCCCAGACATCTATGAAAGTGGGTTTTTTTCTCTGACTCTCCGCAGCACTTTAGGGTCACATATACCTGGCTGTGATCATGCAGCCACTGCTTGGTACAGGCTGTCCACGGCTCATGGGTCTTAGCTTTCGGGTTCCATATAAAGGAGTTGTGTGAAATAATACATTTACTGTAAAGACATTTTCTGGCAAAAGGATCTTATGGGGGTTCAATTTTGTAAAACTAACAAAATAAATTATTCACACCTGCAGTCACCCTCCTGGATCCAGCGCAGGCCATCCTGTGGTCTGTGCCAGCATTAATTATGTCACCGTTCTACCAGACACAGGACCGCTACAGCTTGTGATAGGCTGCAGCGGTCAGGTAACATGAACTGCAGTCATCACAAACTGCAGTAGTCCTGCGTTCCGTACAATGGTGAAATAATGCTGGCACAGACCATAGGGTTGCCGCTGCTAGATCCAGGAGGTGACCGCCAGGGCTGTGGAGTCGGTAAGCCAAACCTTCGACTCCGACTCCGACTCCTCAAATTCTCTTGCACCGACTCCGACTCCGGCTCCGACTCCGACTCCGGCTCCGACTCCGACTCCGACTCCTACATATATTGCTTATAGTTAGGTGAAAAATTTATTGTAATACATGAACATGTGTATGTGAACATCAGACATTTAATAATTTTTATGATACAATAATCAAGATATTTGGATAGAACATAAAATATATTTATTGGAATACAACTTTAGAACACAAAAAACTGTAATAAATTGTAAATATGTAATATACTATGTAATATACAGTAGATTACATATATATCTTGTGTGTGTATATACACTGTGTGTATATATACATATATATATATATATATATATTACATATTTACAATTTATTAGTTTTTTGTGTTCTAAAGTTGTATTCCAATAAATATGTTATGTTCTATCCAAATATCTTGATTATTGTATCATAAAAACAATTAAATGTCTGATGTTCACATTGTACTACAATAAATGTTTCACTTAAATATAAGCATTATACTAAATGTTATTATTTAGTAAAATATGCAGCACATTCTGCATTGCACTCCTGTCCCCAATTTATTATATATGTTAGGAGTCGGAGTCGGTGCATTTTATACCGACTCCGACTCCGACTCCGACTCCACCAAAATGAGCTCCGACTCCGACTCCGACTCCACGACTCCGACTCCGACTCCACAGCCCTGGTGACCGCAGGGGAACACAATTTGTTTTGTTATTTTTACAGACTCTATCCTCCAGGTAATGACATTGTGTCTGGACAATCCCTTTAATAAACTATAAATCCTCATCTACGTTGCACCTGACAGCTCTAGTGTTGCAGTTGACATGCCCGCAATGGGGCCGTTGGGGTTACTCGTCACCAGGCCGGTGTAGGGAGGGATGGATGGATGTCACAGCGGCCAGGCCCGGCTCCATGACCCCGGCGGTATCAATAAAAGATGGAGGGAATATTTACAGGGGAGTTGAGTTTATTCGTGACGCTACCTGTGGTATGCAGCCAATATAGGAGCCGCTGCTGCGGGAGCTATTTCCCTGGGGCAGATGGTAGCGCAGCTCGGATGGTACAGCTCTCCACAGGCAAAGCTCAGGCCCCAAGGATGATGAGAGTGGTAGTCTCTGATGGCGGCAGGGCGACAACACAGGCAGTGATGGGACGACACAGGGATTGCAGTCCAAGTTCTTTACTCACTGAGATATCACCACCTTTGGAGTGAGGCGCTCCGCTGTTATGGTCTCCAGCCGATCCTGGATAGTTTGGAGGTCAAGGCTGGTGTTCCTGCTGTGTGTCCTTTCTATTGGTAATTCCTCTACCCCAGCACCTGGTCAGTGGAACGGGTCACTGGCACCTGTCACACTCCCCGCGAGCCCTGGGATCCCCCTTCTTCCTAAGAACCTGGGCTGAGCCGCTCCAGCTCCAAACCACGGGTCCCTTGCTCTTCCTTGTCCTCTACCCTTCTATACTGTTGCCTGTTTGACGGTTCAGGCGCAACTCCTGGTTGTCTGATGTGACCACTCACTTCCCTTAACAGTGCCCCGCTTCCCGCGTTGCTGAACTAGTGGGCGGGAGGTCCCACACCTCATAATGGCCGCCCCCAGCACCTACCGAAACCCAGTCCCGGTGGGAGGGCAGCTGTGTGTTGTATGAATTGCGGTGTACATCAATGAATGACCCCTGTCTTACCTGGAATGAATACTACACCTCGGCTTAGATGCAGTACCCTGTGGTGCATGAAGCCTCAGGGGCGCCACACATTCCTTGATGCTTCTGTTTACAATGGCTGCAGACATCACAGCCCAGGTGCCTCATGTGACCGCTGCAGACAATCACTGGCTTCAGACTTTTGAGCCGTATACCACTGACAAGCTGCAAAACACACAGAGTATACAGGCTGTGCCATCTCCAGCCAATGTAACTAGAAGCATTGAAGACAGCGCTGAAGCTGCAGCAGATAGGAGGGCGGCAGGACTGTGCTGTTATATTCAGATGGTAAATATGAAACTTATTTATTGTTTAGATTTGGTAGTTGTGTCCTAAACTAGTAATAAACAGTACAGTCTATATGTTTACATCATTTTGTTATGAAATGAAGGGGGGACCCAGAAAGATTTCTTGCACAGGGGCCCCTGCAGTCTGTGTCCGTCCCTGATAAGATTCTTATTGTTTCTCCACTGAGAGCAATGAATCCATCCTCCTAGAATCTCGGCATCTTATTGATGGATCTTCCTTCTCTCCCTTCTGATGAATGTGCTGATAGGGGCGTTTTTATCCAAAGTTCAGCACAGGGTAACTGTAACATATGAGGGAGGTTAGAATTACCCCACAGTGGGTACATGGAGGCCGGGCAGCCCACCCACATGATACCCAAAATTTAACTTCTTCAGCCCTGGGTGATTTTTCTTTTTTTCCAAGAAGCATAACTTTTTTATTTTTCAGTCAACATAGATATATAAGGAATTATTTTTTTGCAGGATGAGTTGTACTTTTGAATTACACTATTCATTTTATCATCTAGTGCACTGTAAAATGGTGGAAAAATTCCAAGTGCAGTGAAATTGTAAAAAGTTAAGGGAATTACACGATTGTTATTTATTTACCATGTTTACTATATGTTCACATGTTTAGCCTCTGATGGTGAGGAAAAGCTTTTGCTGGGAGGAAGCTGCCAGATGTAACACCAGGGAGACTTGGTACTGTGATGGTTGACTCCAGGGGTCGGCGATTGGATGTTCACATCAAATCGCTGATGTGGTCGTGTGCAGACCAGACGGCTGGTGTAGGCAGGTGCAGTGGATATGGCAGGCACAGCTGGTATAGATAGATGTAGCAATCACAGTGGGCACAGCGTATACTAGGAAACAGACACGTGTTATCTCACACAGCATGAGACTCAGAAAACAGAACGGGAACTGACAATTAGCAACACGTCTCTAAGGATAGACCACGTGCCCAGGCACTTCCCATAGGGGGAGGTGCCTTAACCCCTTAGTGACGGAGCTAATTTTCACCTTAATGACCAGACCAAATTTTGCAATTCTGACCAGTGTCACTTCATGAGGTTATAACTCTGGAACGCTTCAACGGATCCCGGTGATTCTGAGATTGTTTTTTCGTCACATATTGGACTTCATGTTAGTACCAAATTTAGGACAATATTTTTTGCGTTTATTGAAGAAAAAAATTGAATATTGGCAAAAATTTTGAAAATTTAGCAATTTTCAACTTTTGAATTTTTATACCGTTAAACCAGAGATTTCTGTGACACAAAATAGTTAATAAATAACATTTCCCACATGTCTACTTTACATAAGCACAATTTTGGAAACAAAATTTTTTTTTGTTAGGAAGTTAGAGGGGTTCAAAGTTTATCAGCGATTTCTCATTTTTACATCAAAATTTACAAAACCATTTTTTTAGGGACCACATCACATTTGAAGTGACTTCAATAGGCCTAGATGACAGAAAATACCCAAAAGTGACACCATTATAAAAACTGCACCCCCCCAAAGTACTCAAAACCACATTCAAGAAGTTTATTAACCCTTCAGGTGCTTCACATGAACAAAAGCAATGTGGAATGAAAAAAAGCAAAAATTAAATTTTACCTAAAAATGTTGCTCTAACCCAAATTTATTCACTTTTAGAAGAACTAACACAACAAAATGGACCCCAAAACTTGTTCCCCACTTTCTTATGAGTGCGCCGATACCCCACATGTGGTCAGAAACCTCTGTTTGGACAAATGGGAGGGCTCGGAACAGAAGGAGCAATATTTGAATTTTGGAAAGCAAATTTGGCTGAAATAGATTGCGAGCACCATGTTGCATTTACAGGTCCGCTAAGGAACCTAAACAGAAGAAACCCCTCACAAGTGACACCATTTTGGAAACTAGACCCCTCAAGGCTTCTATCTAGGGGTATAGTGAGCATTTTAGATCCACAGGTACTTCACAGATTTTGTTAACGTTACGTTGTCGTATTGAAAATTTTAATAATTTTCTCAAAAATGTTGCTTTAGCATCAATTTTCTCACTTTTTCAAGAGGTAATTCCAAAAATTTGACCTCAAGGTTTGTTAACCACTTTTTTATGAGCGCGGTGATACCTCACATGTGGTCTGAAACCTTTGTTTGGACAAATGGGAGGGCTTGGAACGAAAGGAGCAATATTTGAATTTTGGAAAGGAAATTTGGCTGAAAAAGATTGCGGGCACCATGTCACATTTGGAGGACCCCTAAGGTACCTAAACAGCAGAAACCCCACACAAGTGACCCCATTTTGGAAACTAGGCCCCTCAAGGAATTTATCTAGATGTTTGGTGAGTACCCTGAACCCCCAGGTGCTTCACAGAATTTTATAACGTTGAGCCATGAGAAAAAAAAAAAAAAATTTTACCACAAAATTGTTATTTCAACCAGGTAGCTTTTTTTTTTACAAGAGTAAAAGGAAAAAATTCAGCATAACATTTATTGTGCAATTTCTCCTGAGTTTGGCGATACCTTATATGTGGTGGAAATCAACTGTTTGGGCGCATGGCAGGGCTCGGAAGGGAAGGAGTGCCATTTGACTGCAAAATTGGCTGGAATCAATAGCGGACGCCAGGTTGCATTTGGAGAGCCCCTGAGGTGCCTAAACAGTGGAGGTCCCCCACAAGTGACTCCATTCTGGAAACAAGACACCTCAAGGCTTTTATCTAGGTGTATAGTGAGCAGTATGAATCCACGAATACTTCACAGAATTTGATAAGCTTAGGTTGCCATATTGAAAATTTTCATTTTTTTCACAAAAATGTTGCTTCAGCATCAAATTTCTCACTTTTTCAAGAGACAACAACAAACCGTGGACCCAACAGGTTGTTATCCAATGTCTTATGAGCACAGGGATACCCCACATGTGGCCAAAAACCTCTGTTTGGATAAATGGGAGGGCTTGGAATGGAAGCAGCACCATTTGAATTCTGGAAAAGTTGAAATAAATTGCGGGCACCATGTCACATTTGCAGGGCCCCTTGGGTACCTATACATTAGAAACCCCCACAAGTGACCCCATTTTGGAAACTGGATTTTATTCAGGAGTATAATAAGCATTTTGAATCCACAGGTACTTCACAAAAATGTTGCTGTAGCAACCAATGTCTCACTTTTAGGCTATGTGGCCATGAGCCAGCGACACGGCGTCTAGTACACAGTGTCAGCCTCCTGCAGAGATGTGAGTGTTGTCCACGGGAGAACGCAGCTGCCCATGCCCACGATTTGGGTTCAGGCCGCTGTGGAGCTCTATGCTACCTGCAGAGAACACTCATCTCCGCAGCATAAATTGACATGCTGAGGCTCGGGAAGCTGCGCCACAGGTCAGTTTATGTGGCGGAGAAAAGAAGCACATTGGGCAAGCACATTGGGCATGGGATTTCTAAAAATCCTTCCACTGTGCTTCTACTGCACAATGCAGCGTTATGGACGCAGGGAAAACACTCTGCGCCCAAAACGCTGCAAATCCCGATTGTGGGCGCACAGCCTAAAATGCTACAATGGATGAATGGATACATGTCAAACATATATAACGTCCCACCCCCTGCATATTCTAAGCTGGCGCCCTTTAGTGCCTTTCATGTGGCACTAAAGGGTGCCTAGCCTTGTATTTAGCCCCCCAAAAAAATAATAATTAAAATAAACGACGTGGGGTCCCCCCCATTTTTGATAGCCAGCTAGGGTAAAGCAGACAGCTGTAGCCTGCAAACCACAGCTGACAGCTTCACCTTGTCTGGTGATCAATTTGGAGGGCTCCCCAGGCGTTTTTTTTTAAAAAAAAAAAAAAAAACGTGGGGTCACCCCCAAATTAGATCACCAGCCAAGGTGAAGCGGACAGCTGGGGTCTGGTATTCTCAGGGTGGGAAGAGCCATGGTTATTGGACTCTTCCCAGCCTAAAAATAGCAGGCCGCAGCCGCCCCAGAAGTGGCGCATCCATTAGATGCGCCAATCCTGGCGCTTCGCCCCAGCTCATCCCGCGCCCTGGTGCGGTGGCAGACGGGGTAATATATGGGGTTGATACCAGCTGTAATGTCACCTGGCATCAAGCCCTGGGGTTAGTGATGTCACGGCATCTAAACAGATACCCGACATCACTAACCCAGTCAAGTAATAGACAAAAAAAAAAAGACAAAAAAAATTTTATTTGAAAAAAAAACTCCCCGAAACATTCCTCTTTCCCCAATTTATTGAAAATAAAGAAATTACGGTCGCTGTAATCCGCTGTAATCCGTGAGGTCCCACGCCGACTCTGGATCTTCTAGAATATGGGGGGCACGTTCAGGGAACGTATCCCCCATTTTCTGGAAGAGCAAGCTCTCCATGAGCAGTGTGGGTGCAGTAATCTGAGAATACTGCACTCACACTGCCCCGGTCCAACTTAGGGCAGAGTGACCTGCAGTAACCTCATTCCAGAATATGAGGGGCACGCTCACAGAACGTACCCCCCATTTTCTGGAACAGCAGTCTCTCCATGTGAGGACCACACTCCTCACATGGAGAGACTGCTGATTACTGCACTCACTCTCCCCCGGTCCACAGTGGAGCAGCCTGTGCATCAGCGACGTCAGCGTCCCTGCAAGACTGACGTCGCTGATGCACAGGCTGCTCCACTGTGGACCGGGGGAGGAATCCAGCTGACGGCCGCTGTCTGCGCATGCGCCGTCAGCATTCAAGAAGGAGGCGGCGTGATCGCGGGACGGATCACCAGACAGGTAACGTATGACCGGGGGACCAGGGGCTGGGGGGTGACCTAGTGGGACTCACACTGCCCCGGTCCAACTTAGGGCAGAGTGACCTGCAGTAACCTCATTCCAGAATATGAGGGGCACGCTCACAGAACGTACCCCCCATTTTCTGGAACAGCAGTCTCTCCATGTGAGGACCACACTCCTCACATGGAGAGACTGCTGATTACTGCACTCACTCTCCCCCGGTCCACAGTGGAGCAGCCTGTGCATCAGCGACGTCAGCGTCCCTGCAAGACTGACGTCGCTGATGCACAGGCTGCTCCACTGTGGACCGGGGGAGGAATCCAGCTGACAGCCGCTGTCTGCGCATGCGCCGTCAGCATTCAAGAAGGAGGCGGCGTGATCGCGGGACGGATCACCAGACAGGTAACGTATGACCGGGGGACCGGGGGCTGGGGGGCTGGGGGGTGACCTAGTGGGACCTGGGGACACCTTTCTGCCGCATGTGACGTGTCACATGCGGCAGAAAGAGCAGAATGAATGCGGGGGAGGGGGGGTGGCTCTGGAGACCCGGAGGGGGCTCCGGTGACCAGAGGGCTCCGGTGGACCGGAGGAGGGGTCAGGGGGAGGACATTTCCCTCCGATCTGAAATGTTTGATCATTTCAGATCGGAGGGAAATGAATGCAGAGCCGGCGGCGGCAGTTTTCAGCGCGCGTCGGCGCCATCTTGCACGCTCCGGAGGGGGGCTCTGAAGAACTGGAGGGGGCTCCAGGGACCAAAGAGCTCCGGTGTACCGGAGGAGAGGTCAGGAGGGGGACATTTCCCTCCGATCTGAAATGTTTGATCATTTCAGATCGGAGGGAAATGAATGCAGAGCCGGCGGCGGCGGGAGTTTTCAGCGCGCGTCGGCGCCATCTTGGATTTTCCGGAGGGGGGGGGGGGGGTTGGATGGATTTCTCCGGTACCGGGGGCTTTGGGGGCACTAAGGGCTCACATTTATTTCTCATCTGACATGTTTGATCACGTCAGATGAGAAATAAATAAATTTTACCAGCCATTTTTTTTTTTTTATGTTGTCGCCGGTATACGGTGTATACCGGCGATCGCATTAACGGGGTGCATACAAAACACCCCGATTCATAATCTGGGGGGTCTCAGCTACCCCCGGTAGCTGAAACCCCCGAGATTTTTCGTCACTGGGGGGCGCTACAGGGTTTTTCCGGCCTGACGTCTCAAGACGTCGGAACAGAATAAGTACCCTGTTTTTCCGACGTCTTGAGACGTTAGGCCGTCGCTATGGGGTTAAATACCTAGTGCCTCTTAGCCGTAGGTTGTGAGGCACTTCCAGGTATGGGCACTTTTGCCCTTTAAGAATATATAAGTGCACTCCCAGGAGACCACAACCAGGGAAAGACTGCAGGGCACTGCGGGGACACCGGTAACTGCGTTTCAAGTTATTTTATAAATTTTAACCTTAAATTTGTATATATTATTGTAAATAATTTTCATTCTTGGCAGATGACTGTACCAGGAGAACAGAGGCACAACTGACATCTTCAATCTTAAAATCAGATGACCTTGATAGCACACAAGATATAACTGAAGTGAATGCCACTATTCAAGATGCACCATCATCTCTTTACAGCAAAGATCTATCATCTGATTCTTTTAAACAAGTCCTATCTTCTGATTCATCACAGACTATTAAGAAAAATAAGTGTCACAAAAGCAGCATAAAAAAGCCATTTTCAACTTCAGAATATCAAAAAAATAATAAAAAAATTCACATAGGGGAGAAAAGATTTTCTTCAGAATCTGTTAGTTACCAGAGAACTCACACAGGGAAGAAGCCATTTTCATGTTCAGAATGTGGGAAATGTTTTAACTGGAAAACAAATTTTGTTACACATCAGAGAACTCACACAGGTGAGAAACCTTATTCATGTTCAGAATGTGGGAAATGTTTTAACGCTAAAACAAATTTTGCTAAGCATCAGAGAACTCACACAGGTGAGAAGCCATATTCATGTCCAGAATGTGGGAAATGTTTTACCCAAAGTTCAAGTCTTGCTAGACATCGGAGAACTCACACAGGGGAGAAGCCTTTTTCATGTTTAGAATGTGGGAGATTTTTTAAGCGAAAAGTACATCTTATTTCACATCAGAGAATTCACACAGGGGAGAAGCCTTTTTCATGTTCAGAATGTGGGAAATGTTTTACACATAAATTGCATTTTGCTACACATCAGAGAACTCACACAGGTGAGAAGCTATATTCATGTTCAGAATGTGGGATATGTTTTAACCGAAAATCAAGTCTTGGAAAACACAAAAGAATTCAC